>NW_028258379.1:15254285-16567857 GCF_053883595.1 Heterocephalus glaber
TCTCTGAAATAGAATCTACATTTTAACAGAATGCCTAGGCAATTTCTGTACAAGCATGCATATTCAAGTTTGAGAAGCAATGCTTTAAATCAGTCACCATACAGACACACATACATATGGAAGAGACTTTAAGGGATTTGTTTGTCCATAAAACATAACAATCTTTAGTAAGAGTCAAGTGTGTGACTGATTTTTCATTTAAAAAAGATCAAAACACTTTAATGAGTAGTATATAATTTGTCTCAACTTAAAAAAAAAAAAGATGTAGGGCCGGGGATTTAGCTCAGTGGTTCTGCTGCCTGCCTTGCAAGCGCAAGGATCCGAGTTTAATCCCCAGTACCAAAAAAGAAAAAAAACATGTAAAGATGTAGTTGAAGCATAAGAAGTGAAATGGCTTTCCCAAAATTGCAACATTGCACAGTTGACCCTAGAGTCAGTTTTGAAATTACAGTCAACAAATTAAAATACAGTGCTAAAACTGTTTGATTATGGTCATTTCAATGGGGAATTCCACTTAGGGATAAATCTGGTCTGTAACATTTTAATGATACACTACTAATTCAGTGTCTAACTACAGGTTATTTTTGACTACAGCTGATTTCTGTTCAAGAAAGGAGAAGGTGAGGGATAAATGCAGTTGATTCACTTCACCAACCGATACCATTTACAAGACAATGTGGGGTAACACATCAACTTACGGTAGCATCAAATGTTCTCTTTAGCGTAAGCAGTTCAAAAATGACACAGCCTACTGCCCAGATATCAGACTTGAAATTGTATTTTACTCCTTGGCAGAGCTCTGGAGACATGTAATATGGGGTTCCCACAAGCTGAACAACAAAGAAAACAAAGAATAACTTATTTTCGAGGTAACTATATCAACATTTCAACAGCTAAAAGAAATTTCCCAGGAAGCATAGATATAACAATCAGAAAACATTCATCAGCAGATCTCAAAATGGTTTTATGGATACCACTGGGAAGAAATTTTATTCATATCAAATCTTGTGGGCCAATTATAAAAGGACAATCTGTGGTAAAGGCACTGTGGTTAGGTTCAAGGCCCAACAGCTGTGATTTCTGGTTCACACAGGCTTCAGGCATTCAAAGCTTACTAAAGATTTCACACAAATAAGAGACCTACTTAGTTTCTTCTCTCTCGCTTGCTTTTTTTTTTTTTGGTCGGTACTGGGGATTGAACTCAGGATCTTGTGCTTCCCAGGCAGGTGCGACGCCACTGAGCTATTTAGTAAAAGTTCACCAATAGGAAAGAGCTAAACCCTGTCAGTGCAGAGATAGTAACTAAATAAAGGAGTTAAATGTAAATGCACAGTACAGGGCCATGGATTTAGCTCAGTGGTTCTGCCACCTGCCTTGCAAGCACAAGGTCCTGAGTTTAATCCCTGGTACCAAAAAAAAAAAAGAATGCTTGGCTGAAATGCACAGTACAGTAATGAAACTTTTAAAATGGGCCAATTTGACATTTGTGATACTAACTACTGAATTTCTTTGGAATTTGAAAAGACTTTTAGACTTTAAGAATAGATTTGGAAATAAAAATGTTCTATATAGAAGTCATACCTCTCCCAAGATTTTGAGACAATGAATTCCCCAGCAGTTCCAGTAAGACTGATAGTCATCTTCAATTAGCAAAACAAAGAAATTTTCACATACCTTACATGGCATTTATAAATTTTCATATCATTCTTTCAGTGTATTAAATTGGTTACAAAAAGGTCAATTTTATTAAGTTTATCAAAAGTTTATTTTATCAAGATGGTTGTTGATGAGAAAAATCCATGTAAGGATGTAATTGCTTCCTTAGCTCAATTTGGCCACTATGATACATACAACTGAGTCTTGGAAACAGACTCTCAATGCTGGATGTCTAAGTCACTTTCAGGCATTATCTGGCCATTATAAAAAATACCAGAACAAAATTAATTTTATTAACTTACATTTCCAAGTTCTTTTAAGGCTGCAGGATTATAAAACCAGAAGAGTAACAATTGGATTTTATAATTCCAAAAATGATAAAAATCACTGTCCTAATCAAGAGCCTTTCTCAAAATCAGATAAGAAGGGAGCCCTCTAGTTCAGACTATGTATGACATTAAAGAACGGACTGTTCTCTTGATATTAGCCTTTGCTTGTAACATTCAAAGGAAACACAAAAGTCAGGCATGGTGGTAAATGCCTGTAGTCTCAGTACTCGGAAGGTTGAGGCAAGAGGATATCAGTGAGCTGGAGGCCAGCCTAGACTACATAGAGTTCAAGGACGGCCTGAAATACATGGTGAGACCCTGTTTCAAACAAACGAGAAACAGAAATGTTCAACACTTTGGGTTTAAACATTAGATAGACATAAGGTGGAATACTGATTTTAGACTGGAAAAAACAGGCAAAAGCCAAGCATGGTGGCGAATGCCTGTAATCCCAGCACTTGGGAGTCTGAGGCAGGAGGATCACCGCATGTTCGAGGTCAGCCTGGGCTACTTAATGAGTTCAAGGCCAGCCTGGAGTACACAGTAAGAACCTGTCTCAAAAAAAACTAAAAAAACTAAAAAATAAAAAAATAAACAGGCAAAAAATTTGTTGCCTTTAGATAATTTTTTTTTTTTGGTTTTTTGAGACAGGGTCTTGCTATGTAGTTCAGGCCAGCCTCAAACTCACTATGTAGCTCAGGATGGCCTCAAACTGGCAGCAATCTTCCTGCCTCAGCCTTCTGAGTGCTGGGATAACAGGTGTGTACCACTACGCCCCGTTATAAAAGTCTTAATCAGTGTTGGACTGGGCTGAGATCAGAGGTATAATATGGATGACTCTCTAAAGAACATCTGATGATCCCTTAAAAGCCTACTACTGAATTCAAGAAAAAAGATGATTTACATTATCAGTATGGAGAACTTCAAGAATTTTGGGAAAAGGAAGCAAAATTTAGGCAGTATAGTTATATTTCACAGTACTGGAAAAGAACAAAAATTAAGGGCAACCTATACTCACCGTCTCAGCCATGGAATACTCAGAATTAAGTTTCTTTGCTAGACCATAATCTCCAAGTTTTATCAAGTTTGCCTTGGTCAGAAAAATATTTAATGTCTTTATATCTCTGAAAAAAATATATTGCATGTTTAGTCCACATAGATCATTGTTTTATCTTATCCCCCACACTGACCAGGATTAGTACAGAATAAAAATGAGTTTATTGTTACTGCTCAGATCTGTTACGGGGTCCCAAATAAATGTCTCATATAGTGGTCACCCCTTTCACACACATTTTAGTAGGTACTTAAGGAGGGTATTTAAGGAGTAAAGGCAGAAAATGAACTTCATGCTCTAGGGCTCCTACAGCACTGACATTAGACAAAGCTTAGACAGTTGGATGAGAAAAACAAGGAGGCAGACAACCCTATTTCCTATAAAACATACTGTTTTTCCCACTACTACTTAGGCCTTCAATTACGATAACAAGGCAATTTAACACCCGGTTGGTGAAAAGTTACAAATATTCTGTTAAGACAGAAGAAGGGGCTGCATGTCTCAGCAACAACAAGGCTGTTGTGCACCATCTAAATGAAGTCACGGGCTATTTTTCTTGAAAAGAAAGCTAAGTGGTGTGGTACATCCCTTAATCCCAGCACTCAGGAGGCTGAGGCAGGAAGATTGTTGCAAGTTCAAGGACAGCCTGAGCTACACAGTGAGACCCTGTCTTAAAAAAAAACAAAAACAAAAACTAATAAAACAATGATGAATTGACCATATGTAAAATAAAATTTGTGTCTGGTTTATAATCTTTCTTTTTTGAATAAACTGAATAAACCAGAATAATATATTTTGTTACTTTTAAAAAGAAAATAGCAACATGCAGCAGTAGCTATCCATTAGCTATTAAGAAATAAGTGGGATGCCGGGAATCTAGCTCAGTGGTTCCAGTGCCTGCCTTGCAAGCACAAGGTCCTGAGTTCAATCCCTGGTACAAAAAAAAAAAAAAGAAAGAAGTGGGATGTGAGTTTGATTGTCAGTTCCAAAAAAACCCAAAGAAATAAGTGGGTTTTTTTTGGTACCAGGGATCAAACTCAGGACCTCCCTCTTGCCAGGCAGGTGCGGTGCCACTGAGCTACATCCCTGGCCAAGAAATAAGTGTTAACTAAATGAATAAACAAACAAAGAAACTAGTGTATTTTAATTAATTGCTGGCAATGATCAATGACTTTTTTAGAGACAGGGTCTCACTACATAGTTCAGGCTGGCCTTGAATTCATTATGTAGTCCAGGCTGGCCTCAAATTCAGTGATCTTCCTGTCTCAGCCTCCTAAGTGTTGGGATTACAGATGTGCACCACCACATGCAGCTTACTATTTTAAGCAAAGGACAATGATGTGGAAATGTTCTTACAATGAATGGTTTCTCTTTATAGCTTGAAACGAAGGGGAATCTCTCTCTCCTGTTCTTATCAAATGAAGATTTGGTAAAATTGTACAACTGACTGTACAAAATGCATAGGCTTTTACTTAAATTAAAAACTTAGGGCCGGGGATTTAGCTCAGTGGTTCCGCCGCTTGCCTGGCAAGCGCAAGGACCCAAGTCTGATCCCCAGTACCAAAAAAAAAAGAAAAAGAAAAAAATAAATAAATTAAAAACTTAAATTATAGAATGATAATAATTGACAATTATTATTGAGCTGAGAAATCATTTACTATGAATTCTAGCCAAACTAATATTACTTCTCATAGCACCTTCTGGGCTTCGCTGATGCATTAATCTACTACTCTCTAAGACATCTTTAAAAGAAATGACTGAGTGGTACTTACGTACCAAGAGAATCCTTTCTAGTTCACAAACATGGTTTAACTTCAGATTGTGTATATAACATCCTTCATTCCTCATTCTTTCCTGTTCTAATTATATCCATGGAAAACCCTGATTGCTTAGTGAAGAAAATGAAAGCAATGATAGGAGGCAGCCAGGATGGGGAATGGACTGGGAGGGAGGAATCTAGCCCATACATTTTTTTCAGTCATTACCTATGCAAGATTCCAGCTTTATGGATGCAACTCACTGCTGAAACAATTTGAAAAAGGTACCACACCACCATCTGCAGAGACAAAATACATTATATTGGACTGCAAAAAAAAACTCCATTTAAATACACACACACACACACACACACACACACACACACACAAAGGAACTACAACCAGAGGTTATGATTCAACATGACTTGACATCTCTTGCTTGGAGGTTGAGCAGGCAAAGAAAAGTGGGAGGGGTAAAAAGAAAAAGGTCATTATACAATAGTTCCAGTGTGATTAAAAACATAAAAGTATTCTGAAGCAGACTTATGGAGAGAAACCGAGGAAGAATGCAAAGGTATAGCAAATTGGGAGTACTAGTATGCAGTAACAGAATCAGGAAAGAAAGCCATAGTGAATCATGATGTCGAGGTAAAACATTTAGGAAGCAGCTATAGACAGCTTCCTTGTTAGAGGTTTTCTCTCTCATGAATATTAATCAGAGCCTGGAAGGATTCTGAACAAAAGGAAAAAATAAAAACCCAAACACTCTCGATCCCCAGTACCAAAAACAAAAAAACTAAAAAAAACCCAAACACTCTTCATAGTTGGGAGAATAAAATATAGAACCAGAGTTGAAGAATTACAACTTTATGCTAGGTGTGGTGGTGCACGCCTATAACCCCAGCACTCTGGAGGCTGAGACAAGAGGATTGGCCACTGGCATTTAGGGCAGCTTGGGTTATATAGTGAGTTCAAGGCCAGCCCGAGCTACACAGCAAGACCCTGTCTGAAAACAAACAAACAAACAACAACAACAACAACAACAAAAACCTCCCAAAATAAAATTAAAAAATAAAGAATTATAACCCTATAATTCTAGCTTCTTTCCACAGACATATGAATTACCTCTTCCTCAAACAACTTGTCCTTCTGACGAAGGATTTTGTCATACAGGTTCCCTCCTGCAATTAAACAACAAACAGGTTTGAATTGCTTAACAGAGATCAAAGATTGGCTTTTCATCTAATAGGATATTAACAGGTGACATGATGAAATTAAAGATTCTGCTTTCCAAAGGAAATGACTTCTTCCTGCTTGAGTTTTCAAATGGGAACAAAAATCTTCCTATCTCTCAAGGACTATCAGAAATATTCTTCAGAGGGCTGGGGATTTAGCTCAGTGGTTCTGCCGCCTGCCTTGAAAGCACAAGGTCCCGAGTTCGATCCCCAGTACCAAAAAGAAACCCCAAAAAACCCACAAAGATTTCTGGGGCCAGGGATTTAGCTCAGTGGTTCCGGCGCCTGCCTTGAAAGCACAAGGTCCTGAGTTTGATCCCCAGTACCCCCCCCCCCCCAAAAAAAGCTCAGTGGTTCCAGCACCTGCCTAGAAATATTCTTCAGAAAATTCCTTTCCCTAACTCAAAAGGCTCAATTCAAAACTGGAAGTATGACATTTTTAGGAAAGATGAGAGTAAAGGTCATTTCTGTAGTAACCCAACTAGTGAAACAGCTTCAAAGAGCTTCCTTTTCTAGAACTCTCTTTCAAACAACATGTAATACTTTTATAACAGCTCTCCCAATGTGACTACCACAACATTTAAATTACACCTGTGAGGCAACATTTTATATATATAGGGTATATATCAATAACTTTTTCTTTACACACTGTTTCTAAAAATTTAGGGCGCGCCCCTAGATTATGTCCAATTATTACCCCTTTATTAATTTCTTCCTGTGAATTTGCTTTTCTCTTTTCTTTATCAAATACAGATAGCAAATGACCATGATTCATCTTACTTCCTACCAACGCTACAATTTACACTTTAGACCTAAGTTTGTACTTCTCTTCCCCTGCAATTTAGTAACTCATAGTTTCAATAAATGTATCATTTGTTCTAGTTCCTTCTAACCACAAAGGAAGTTAACTACCTAAGGCTTTTCAATCTTTCAAAAATTTCTAATACAACCTTAATTATTCAGCGTTGATCAGAATTATGAAACACAAGAACCTAGACAAGAAAGTTAATAAGTGAATAATATGTTAGTACCTCTTTAGCATGCAGTTCACAAAAGGGTTTGGGAGGTCTTCTCTACAATAAAGATAACAGCTAGTATAGTATGTATCAAACACTTGCTACATACCAAGTCCTATACTATGGCTTTCAAAATTAATTTCATACAATCCTAGAAGTCAAGTACTATAATCAACGAACTTTTTTAGGATGAGGAAACCAAGGTACAGAGAACTTAAGTTACTTGCTCAAGGTTATAGAGCTAGAAAGTAGAACTTGGAATGAGGGTTCAGTCTATTCTCTTAACAACTAGGCAGTACTACTAGTAAAATGTTCCAAAGAAATCAGAGATCAGATAAAATAAGGCCATACTTGGCTGGGAGTGATGGTGCATACCTGTAATCTCAGCACCTGAGAGGTGGAGGCAGGAGGATTGCCCCAAGTTCAAGGCCAGGCTGGGCCATATAGTGAGTTCAAAGCCATCTTCAAGTACATAGTGAGATGGTGTCTCAAACCAAAAACAAAACCTCAAAAAAACTAAAAAACAAATAAGGCCACACTTTACTATCACTTTCATCCAATTGGATCTCTGGGCCATTTTTCCATAGGATAGCTTTAGCTAAAGTCAGAATAAATAAATATTACCTGTAAGAGTTCATTAAATAGGATATCAAGAGGTTCTAAGCCATACTATGTCTTTAATGGATAACCAATGTTATTTCACGAGGAAAAGTCCTGAAAAATAAATCTAACTGAAAAAATGATTTGAAGATGGAACTATAATCACAAGGAAAAATTTCATATGCAGAGGAAAATTCCTCCCTTTATTTTGGAGATCATTTCCAAACTCTCCAAGGCCTGCCTGACCTATTCCTCTTAAACTCTAGAAATCCACTTAAAGTTTTTATCACTGCATATGCTTTTTCTTGTACTTTTCCCCTCAAGGTAAGTATGAACATAAGAATATCTTGAAAGAGGAAGTCACACTGAATTTCCCTTACCATTACAGTATTCTAGCTCAATCAGCAGGGTGGTATTATCCATGAAGTGATTGTAGTAGGCAATAATGTTGTCATGTTGCAGCAGCGCCAGAATAACAATCTCATTCAAGGCATCACGACGTTCTTTCTCAGACAGCCGGGTCAAATCAACTTCCTTCCACACAACCAGTGAGTCATCCTACAACATACAGTAACAGAGGTATTGTGCTTTCCTCTCGCCTGGCAGTGTATGAATCTACACCTGCATCTATCAGCCTAGAAAAAAAACTTTCTAAAAAACTTCAGCCTAGAAAAAAAACTGCAAAGATTGACTCTTATTATTTCTTTCTTTAAACAAACTAAAGGTTCTGCATACATTTGAGTATTATAATTTACTGCAAAACTGAGGAAAGCATTAAGATGTTGTCACTTTGTTACTACATTTAATTTGTACGATTTTAGAGCCAGGTTAAAAAATGGGATGGGAGCAGATCTAAAAGATTCTACTGAAGGACACTACAAGTCTGATAATTAGCAAGGGGACTGCAGTAGGGCTAGAGTATTGGGGAAGTAGAAAACCGGACAGCAGGTTATCTAGAGTTGACCACAGCTTCTTGTGAAATAGAAAGAGTCAACCTGTCTCTAATTTTATAACTTCTCTACCGATTTTCATTTGCCCTTTCTGGATATGAATAAGTCAATCTCATTTTGCAACTTTACAATGTCCTGTCACTTATGTATCATATTTCCTTCTATTTATGAAAATCTACCTGCAGCTCCTGATGTCTGCTCTCTTTAATGATATCTCTAATTCTTTACTGACACTGCTTCCTGGCCCATGAGCACCCCCCCCCCCCCATAATTCTCCCCCTCTTTCTGAATGCCTCTCCCAAGCCTTTAAAACTTCTTTGGGGGAAAACTTTGATGATCATTTTATTGTACATTTATTTAATGCAACCACAGCCTTAATTTTCAGTACTCATAATAAAATGATATGTCTATTCTTTTTTCATTTATACACATACACAACTGAAATGCTATTTATTTAGTAACATGGCTAATTTGTCGTTTCCTTGAGAGATAAGCTTCTAGAGGAAAAGGGCTGCTTTTAAACCTTTGTAAATCACAGATCTAATAAATATGGTGATACAGACAACGCTATACAATTCTAAGGAAGTGTAATAAAATTTAACTCAAAACTAGTCATCAAGGGTGGGGGCGTGTGGCTCAGGGGCACAGCACCTGCCTAGCAAGCCCAAGGCTGAGTTCGATTCCGGTACCAAAAATGAAAAAAAAAAACACCCAAAAAAGTAGTAATCAAGATCAACCGGATGATGAGAGGTAGATGGGCAACGAGCTGTGAAACTCTGGTTATAGTTTAAGATTTACTTCTAACTTTTAAGTGGGCACGTAAGTATACTGCTTTAGTTTCTCTGAAAAATAGGAATACCAATATCATCTCTTTCTGAGTGCAAATAAGACCACTAAGAATAATAGTAACTCTTAACACTGCACATTAAGGCATTAGGGAAAAAAAACATATAAAGATATTCTCTTGAAGCCACCTCTCTTTTTCTTTGTCTCTCAGCCTTAAAGATAGGCGAACTTGGAACAAATACCAGAACTGCATATGGATCACTGACAGATGAATCACCTTCAGCAACTCCAGCAAGTTCTCATTAAATGTTTATCCTAAAGCTAGCGTTTTAAGACTCTGGTGATTAAATCTAGTTTTTAGAAACTGTATCACTGCTGCAGAGTTTCAAATCAGTATACATTTTTTTTTGGTTCCGGGGATCGAACTCGAGTCCTTGAGCTTGCGCAGCAGGCGGCGAAACCACTGAGCTAAATCCCCGGTCCAAATCTGTACACATTTTTAAACGTCAGGGTTGGTGAACCACGGGTCTCTCCAAAAGGATATGCCAATGTGCAAATCTGTGTGGGAGGGATTCTCTTGTTTATCATGGGGACCAGAAGGGTCCTAAAAGGGGTTCTTATTCCCTTCAACAGTTAACATGGCTTAGAATACACCAATAAAGTATTTCCTGTGCGTAAACGCTACAAGATAAACACTTAAGAAGAAACCAACACAAGGCGATCTTCCCAATGAGCTTCCAGAAAAACTTCCAATTGAGTGATCACTTTAGAATTTGAACGGTATGACAAAACTAGCAGAGCTGCCACCAGTGCGGGCTTTCTGAAGCCACAACCCTCCTCCCCACCCCGACCTAGGAGAGCTATACAACACGACAGGAAGGAAGTTTTGGCAATACCTCACTTTCGTACACCACTTTAATTTAGTTTGCAAAAAACCTTCGTTTGATTCTCAAAAGAACCTTAAGAAAAAAAATATATTTTAAAGGCAGTTATCACTAAGCCCACTTTACAGATGAGGAAACTAAAACGCAGAGACAACGATCTGGTCAGTTCCCCGGGTTAAGAAAAAATGACCAGTTCGTGAAATCAGTGAACTAGGGCAGGTGAATTGAACGCATGGTGGAGAGACCCTGAGACAAACACCACGCGGGCGCCTAAACATTAAGGAGCTAGGGAAGCCCGGAGACTGTCGGGGCTGAAAAGGGGGCCGAAAAGAAGGGGCCGGGGCCGGGGCCGAGGGCCGCTACCTCGGTGCGGCGGTACAGCGTGGCCTCCCCGAAGGCGCCGCGGCCCAGAACGCGGATGGGGATGTAGTGCAGCTCCTCTTGCTCCGCCGCGCCGCCGCCGACTCGCGGCCCCGCACTGGCGCTGGGCCCCGGGCCCGACTCCCCGCCACCCCCGGACTCGCTCCCAAAGTCCGAGTTGATGGAATCGCAGTGTCGCTCGTACTCGCCCAGCACCGACATGGCGGCAGCCGTGGCTCTCCAAGGACAGCCTGCGTATCCCTGGCGCCACTGGCTGCTCAGCGGCTCACTCGCTTCAGATGCTGGTCCGAAGTTCCGCCAGCCCCGCCACCCAGAGAGGTTCCATGATGGCTTCTGCCCCCGGACCCGGAAGTAGTTATCGGTATTTCCGGTCCAATGAGGAAGGTTTCCTCCGTCTTCTCTTACCCACTTGCTTAGTCCAGTTTCCAAGGCTTACAGCCCTCTGGGTGTGCGGAGAAAGTGTGGCTTCGGGCTGGGGTTGGCCGGCGCCAAGTAGGAGTCCCGTGGAACTGAAGGGCTCCCATATGTATACTGCATCCCTGGCCAGGTCCCCATAGGGCTTTGAGGTCCAGAGGTCGTCCAATCTCCTCTTGGCGTCAGGGCTAGGGCAAGAGGGTGTATGGGGAAGCAGTCCCTCCTAACATTAGCGCTCTGGATCGAATAAATGTTTATAGTGATTATAGCAAGCTGAAATACTTGCTCCTGTCATCTCAGTCAGTGGGTCCAGTTCTTTTTCCTAGGGCCACCCTAGATCCCTCGTTCTTGCAACTCCAAAAACACTTTAAGTCAATCCTCCTGACATTCTACTTATTTCCCTTCTCTTTTTCCAGATTCAATATTCTATGTGTTTTCCCAGATCTTTGATCATCTGATCTCATGAAGCATTCTTTGAGCACTAGACATTGCTTTGGGGAAGGAAGAATCTGCAGTAAGATGTTCCCTGCCTGGAAGTCACCAAGAGAATTGCAATACAGTGAACAATATTGCTTCATCAATTATGTGACCTCGAGCAACTTCACATCTTCAAACCTTTTAATTTCTAAAATTGTGGGAAGATGATCTACATCACAAGAATAACAGCTAACATTTGTTGAATGTTATGTTCTGGGCATCAGGCTAAAGCTTGTCCGTGTTTTAAGGCACTTGATCTTCACGTTACTGTATTCTCATTTTACAGAAGCTGTGGTACAGAGCGACTAACTTGCTTATTGTGACACAGCAAATTAAGAAGAGCTAGGAGGTCAAACCCAGCAACCTGGATTCAGAGACACAAAAGACCAGGATTTGATGGAGGTCATGTGGGAGGAGCCCAGGATGCATGAGAGGTAGCAAAAGATACTTCATACGTTGACAGGGTTTGAGTTTCCTGTAGGCAATGGAAAGTTAGAAATTTTTAAGCACATTATATGACTAGTGACTATACGACCGATTTTTATAGGGAAGTCCCAGTTTATGCCTTCTTTCATATGCATAATTACTAGAACCATCTTTTGCTCAAATGCCCACCTCAAATAAAAACAGTCAGTGCTCGCTTCGGCAGCACATATACTAAAATAAAAATATAGTCACCTTAAAAAGAAAAACGATTAGTCACCTTAGATAGATCAAGTCATATTTTACAAACAACTCATGACAATGTGCACGACAGAGACTGGAAGCAAGGAGACTAGTTGGGAGGCAATTTATATTCTAAGAAGAGATGCTGAGGCAGCACTGAGATAGCATCAGTGAGTGAAGAGGAGTTTGATTTGGGGGGTGGGGGTGGGTGGGTACCGGGGATCAAACTCAGGACCTTGCGCTTGCAAGGCAGGCGCAGGGCCACTGAGCTAAATCCCCGGCCCAACAATGATAATTTAACTTCTTTTCCTATCCTTATTCCTTTTCTTTCTCTTGTCTAATTGCTCTGGCTAGTGTTTCTAGAACTATATTGAACAAGAGTGGTGACAGTGGACATCCTTGTCTTGTACCTGATTTTAAAGTAAAAGCTTTCAGTTTTTGACCATTTAGTATTATGTTTGGCTGTTGGTTTGTCATAGATGACTTTTATCAGAATCAGATAAAGACCATCTATACCAATTTTCTGTAGTTTTTGTGAATGGGTATTGGACCTTGTCAAGCTTTTTCTACATCTGTTGAGAGGATCATATAGTTTTTGTCCTTGGTTCTGTTAATATAGTGTATTACATTTATTGATTTGCATATGTTGAACCATCCCTGCATCCCTAGGATGAATCCAACTTGGTCATGGTGTATAACCTTCTTGATGATTTGCTGCATTGTTTGCCAGTATCTTATTGGAGATTTCTGTGTCTATGTTCATTAGGGAGATTGGCCTGTAATTCTCTTTTTTGGTTGGATCCTTGTCTGGTTTTGCTATCAGTGTATTGCTTGCTTCCAGGAATGAAGTTGGGAGTATCACTTTCCTTCAATTTCATCAAAAGAGTTTAACAAGTAGTGGCATTAGGTCTTCTCTAAATTTCTTGTAGAATTCAGCAGCGAATCTATGCGGGCCTGGGCTTCTCTTTGTTGGTAGGTTTTTAATTACATTTTTAATTTCATTGACTGATATTGGTTTATTGAGAATTTTTATATTTCTCGATTCAGCTTTGGTAATTCATATGTATCTAGGAATCTGTCCATTTCTTCTGTGTTTTCCATCTTATTAAAACACAGGTTCTCGAAGTAGGTATTGATGATCTTTTGGATTTCTGTAGGATCTGTTGTGATTTCACCCTTTTCATTCCTAATTGCATGGATTTGAATCTTTTCTTTCTTCTTTTTGATAAAGTTGGCCAAGGGTCTGTCAATTTTATTTAGTCTTTCAAAGAACCAACTCGGGCTGGGGATTTAGCTCAGTGGTTTCGGTGCCTGCTGCGCAAGCGCAAGGACCAGAGTTTAATCCCTGGTACCAAAAAAAAAAAAAAGAACCAACTCTTCGATTCATTGATTCTTTGTATTGTTTTCTTAGTCTTCATTGCATTAATTTCTGCTCTGATCTTTATAATTTTCTCCCTCATACGAGCTTTGGCTTGACTTGTTCTTTTTCTAGAAGTTTGAGGTTCAAAATTAGGTTATTTGAGCTTGCTCTGTTTTCCTGATGTGGGTATTCACTGCTGTAAATTTCCTGAGGGACCTTTAGAACTTTTGACTAATTGGGATGTGGGGTCTATACCACATGTAGGAGCTGAAGAAACTCACTTAAAGATTTTAACTTAGAGCAAACTCTGGAAGATAGAATTGGCAGAATAGGATGAGGGGTGTGAGAGTGAGTTCATATTCCTCCAGCTTCTTGGCAATTCACAGGACAGTATAGGAGCACTTCTGTCTTCCTTTATCTGGATCTAGTATTTTTATTAATGATAACAAATAATGAGGGGGCCGGGGATTTAGCTCAGTGGTTCTGGCACCTGTCTTGCAAGCACAAGGTACCGAATTTGATCCCTGGTACCAAAACAAACAAACAAAAAAACAACAAATAATGAGGATATGCTTATACTGTGACTCATAGTGAAGGTCTATTTATATTATCATACTTAAATCTCTAGCTCTTTTTCACATTTGATTCAATGCAGAGTAATAAGCTCTCCCACCTTTTCACATGCTGTTTCTTTCAGAATGCTTATCAATAAAATACTGATGACTTGTTTACTATGCTTGTTGACTCATTGGACTATAAGCTTCATGAGAGCCTGGATTTTGCTCTTTTGTTCACTTCTAGTGCCTAGAAAAGTGCTTGGCATTGTAATAGAGGCCAAAAATTGGTTGTTGAATATAGGATGGTATCAGTCTATTTTCCTGTATGTATATAAAATTTTTGAAAAATTTCAAATGTAAGACTGCCTGATAAATACTGTTAAACTTTATTTTGTTGATTATATTCCAGGTTTTATACAGGTATTTTTGAATTTTCAACTAAATCATTTAACAAACACTGAGTACGAACATGTGCCCGGTGCTGGGATATGAGCACAAAATAAATATGGTTCCTACTGTCACGTCGCTTACAGTAGACATAAGTAACCAGGCAATTATAACAGTTTGTATAAGCCTTGCTGAAGTATAATATTCTAGAAAGAGGGCCTGGGATTTAGCTCAGTGGTTCTGCCACTTACCTTGAAAGTGAGAGGTCATGAGTTTGATTCTTGGTACCAAAAAAAAAAAAAGATTCTAGAAAGACTTCAGGAAAAAGGATCATCTTTCCAAGCCAAACTTGCCAATGAAAGATTCCTAGGAAAATCACCAGTTTTAGGTCAGTGATGGCTAAACAAAGTAGGGCAATCATTCCAGGTAGAGGCCATTTCATCTACTACTAATTAGAAGGCACTTTGAGGATAGATAGTCTTTTATTACTCTGGATATACTTTAGAGTTTAGCTTGGCTTAAACAGAACAGGTGCTCAGTGGATTTTTGTTTTGTTTTTTAGATAAGAGAATGGAAAAAGTGATTACTTAAAAGCAGAAGTGTTGACTTTAATTCTGAGAAGCTTAACAGGTTTTAGCTAAAACTTAAAAATTCATTTTTCCAGTTCCTGTACAATGAGAAACTAGATAAGTTTTCTATAATTTGACTGAAGTTGTGTATTGTTCTAGTTACAATGCCTAGATATGATAGGCTTAATAGAAAAATGTCCTGCTACATCTTAGAGAACAGTTTTCTGAATGCCAACTTCTTTGTTGTATTGGATATAATTAAAATTAATGATCTGACCTTGAATACTCTTAAGTCCAGAAATACTTAATGTTTATTTTAAAGGTATAACTGATTTGAAAATACATTTGGTCAAAACAGACTATTCCTGACCAGGTGTGGTGGTGCATGGCTGTAATCCCAGCAATTGGGAGGCTAAAACAGGAGGATCGCTGCAAGTTTGAGGCCAGCCTGGGCTACATAATGAGATCCTATCTCAAACAACCAATCGAACAAACACCCCCCCCCCAACTATTTCCATGCTTTAACGCATGAATAGTAGGCTATATTGCAGAAGTTTCCATTGTGAATAGTGAACTATCCAGGACTACTGAGTTACTGTAAAGATTATACCAAAGAGCTGGCAGTTTATATTTTCACTGTCTGCTACAGTACCCACTAGCTAAATGTAGTTACTGAACACTTCAATTGTGGCTCCTCTGAATGCAGAATTGCTGTGGCTGTAAAATGCACAGCGGATTGTATTATTAAAATTTAAATTCATGTATTTCATTTTACCTTTTTAATGTGGTTCTAGAAATTTTAAAATTATACATGTGACTAACAATGGGATACCACTCTAGTACACCATAGCACAGGGGACAATTGAATAAGTTACCATGAAGAGCATTAAATTCATTAACAAGTTTTGCTGAATTCATTCATTATTTATGTTGTCTAAAAGTAAACATCAGTCTGGGGACAGAGTTCACTTGCTGAGGATGCATGAGGCCTTGGGTTCAGTCTCCAGTACCAGGAAAAAATAAAATCAATGACAAGCATTTTTGATGTTAAAATACTTATACCCAAATATGAAGAACCACTGTTCATAGTAAACTATGGATTTACTAGCAAATTCTATTTTTTTATTTTTAGAATAGAGGTAAGAGGCCATCCAGTGAATATGTAAAGCACTTCATGTTGGCTCAGAAAGAAGCTTTGTGGAAAAATGTTAGACTACTAAGTTTTTGTTTTTTGTGGTACCGGGGATCGAACTTGGGTCCTTGTGCTTGTGAGGCAGGCGGCGGAACCACTGAGCTAAATCCCTGGCCCTAGACTATTAAGTGAAAAGGAGAAAATGGCCTATATTTCCTAGGGTAGTTTTTTGCATAAATGTGATGGGCAAGTTCAAAAGGATTCTAAACTGGGAGGGATGTTTTAGGAATAGATGGCAAGGGAGAAGGCTCTCTGGAGGAATAATTCCAATAGCAGTTTCCAAAAAAGCTATAGAGAATGCTTGTCTTATGGAATCCTATTTGGTCTTTCTGAGGACATGTAACTAAGTATTTATATATATATATATATATATATATATATATATATATATTTTTTTTTAAATAAAAATATAAGCTTTTACTAGCTCATATGGAATTTACTCATCTGGAGTAAATTAAGGACAATATATTTTCCTCTACTCATCAGGTATCATTTGCTATACTTTAAAATTGAGTAATATGAAGAAATTGTTGCTAATCCAGACAAAGAGGTACTCAAGAATAACAAAAAATACACCTAAAATGGTTTCTGCTGGCCTTTATTTCAGAAAAATTACACAAAAATTCCCAATCCAACACTT
Source organism: Heterocephalus glaber (assembly GCF_053883595.1). Taxonomy (NCBI): domain Eukaryota; kingdom Metazoa; phylum Chordata; class Mammalia; order Rodentia; family Bathyergidae; genus Heterocephalus; species Heterocephalus glaber. Next base: position 15,271,196 of record NW_028258379.1, read on the forward strand.
AGAAGTGCACCTGTATAAATTTGCATGCTTCTTTCTATTAAACAAAGAAAAGTGGCTTTGATGGGGGTTCATGACATATAACAAAGCACACCTAAATTGTATGATTCTCATTTATCTCATACAGATTATTTTAAGCACTATACTAAAAATGGAAGAAGGTAGATAACATTCCTAAAGCTGATTTGCTCTGGTATTAGCCTGGTATCAAAAGAAAATACTTCTATTTTTTAGATTAAAAATCAAGGTTTACCATCAATTAACTTATACATAAAAAGCACAAATGTCTGAGTTGATATTTTTGGCATGAGAAACAGGAAGGGACAGAGAAGAATTTCAGTTCCTTAAATTTAGAGTCAGAATTGAAAACATAAACATCAGCAATATATTATCTTCTATTTTCTTCTTTGACATTTTTCAGCACAGAAGACCATAACTAACAGAGTAGCTTTCACTGCTTCTAAAAGGGGGGAAGGCACAAATCAGAAATATGAGTCTCATGTTAGTAATGGTACAGACTAGGATTTCACATTGAAACTTCCCAGCCTGGATCTTAAGACACAAGTTTGCTTATTCTTTTCCCTACTTGGATGCATCCTCTGTCGTTTAATATATATTAATGTGACGGATTTTCACATCTGCTGTGCCTATGGCAAGGAATCTACTGCCAACTTCACAGAAGCAGTACCTATCACTTCTCAACAGCAGATGGCAATGTTGCACAAGTAATGAGAAAACCACTTTTACTCCACAAGAGGGATTTACAGGAGTGAAAGGGTGGAAAAAAAGGCTTTTGGATTCACAGTAACTGGAACATTAACGGAACAGCCTGAGACTTTAATAGCATAAACTACTCTTCTTTTACCTCCGTACTTTTTATCCAGGTTAACACAATAGTGTTCTTTGATATTTTCAATATTCTTTTTCTTCACTGCAAGTGATGTGGCTCTAGATCCAGTAATTCTTGTCACTGCAATTACAAAAGTCCTGTAACAGTCAGTAGGTTAAAAAGAGATTATAAAAAGTGTAAACTCACACCTACTTTCCTGGGGGAAGTGAGAAAGACTTCAAGTGATTATTTTCCTGTTTATGAACATGGTCATTTTTATCCACATTTTTTGGGGTAGTGCTAAGAGATCAAACCCAGGGCTTGGTGCATGCTACACAACAGAGCTCTACCACTGAGTGACAGGCCCAGCCCCAGCTTTTCTCTTTTTACATTGGTATTGGCTATTAGGCACCTCCAACTCCCACGAGTTATTCTTGGCTTTGCTTTCACATACACTTCCAAGTATCTACTCTCTCCATAGCCTTCCTAGATGTCTATTTTATACCTCACATGTCTTAATTCTCTAGACAGAACACATGAGGATGGGAACGAAGTCAGTGACTGGCCATGCAAAAAAGAAGCGGTGATTTATTTTTCCTCAGTAGAAGTTATGTTACAAATCCAAACAACTACATATCTGATGGAGGACTTGTATCTAGGATATATAAGGAATTCTCAAAATTCAATAGTAAAAACAACAAACGACCAATTAGAAAATGGAAAAAAGACACATGTCACAGAAAAGGACATACAGATGGAAAACACACACACGAAAAAAAAAAAAAAAGAAAACAAACACACGAAAAGATGTTCAACATCATTAACCATTAGGAAAATGCAAATTAAAACTGTGATATTACACATACTATTCAAATGGCTAATATTAAAAAAAATAGTAATAATGCCAAATGCTGGTAAGAATGAGGAGACTGGATCAGTAACACACTGCTAGTGGAAATGTAAAATGGTACAGCCACTCTGGAAAAATAGGGAGGTTTTGTACAAAACTAAACATGGTTACCACACAACCTTTCAGCAATTGCCCTTTTGGGGCATTTATCCCAGAGAAATGGAAATTTATGTTTATACAAAACCTATACACAAATGCTCACAAAAGTTTTATTAGGAAGGGCCCCAAACTGAAAACAAACTGTATGTCCTTCAGTGGGTGAATAGGTTAAACTTCAGTACATTCACAACCATGGAACATTACTAAGCAATAAAAAGGAACAAAGTATCAATACATGCCACAACTTGGATGAATTTCCTGGGAACTGTGTTAAATGACAAATGTCAATCTCAAAAGGTCATATTCTATATGATTCCACTTATGTAACATTTTTTAAATGACAAAATTATAGAGATAGTGAACAGATTCATAGTTGCCAGAGGTTAGGGAAGGGGGTTGGCTGTGGCTCTATGAGGGCAGCATAAAGAATCTATGTGATGGAACTGTACTGTCTCTTGCAACGGTCATATGAATCTACCCATGATGAAATTGCATAGAACTAACATGAACAAAGTTCAAGCAGTTTAGCATAAATATTTTAAATCTAAAATGAGATTTTCTTTAATAAGAGTTTATCTGCAGAACAAACCTCCCTTTTAGGAGGTGTCACATCCATGACCCTTTTAAGAGAATGAAATTATGAAAAGTATCACCAGAAGCTATGGAAACTTTTCAGCTAAGGGCAAAGACAAAGTTCACGGTGTTTTCACAAGAAAACCCAAAGATGACAATCCGTATGAAACGAGTTCCATGTGGGCATACAAATCAAGAGAATTAGAGTGAAAGCCCAAGTTGGTGAGCAGGTGGGAGAAGGAAAGCAAACGGTTCAAACTGATCACATGAGGAAACCCAGGATGAATGCCGGCTCTGGCATTATCTAGGTAACCTCTCTTTTTTGTTGTAGGTGACTCTAATAACAGTCCTACTGTTACAAAACCAATTCAAATCCTACCAAGTTAAAAGAAGTCCCTCATTGACTTTTGGGTGCAGGTGGTGGCCCCTGTCCTCCCACACCAGGAGATCAGTTCTGGCAAGAAAGTGCCAACGTGCCTTGATGGTGCTGTTGGTCGGAGGCCCTGGGCCAGGCACATTCCAGCGATGTTCTGCTGGCTGGGATTCCAGTGGGGAGGGGACTGACTGAGCCTCATTACTCAATCAACTTCTTGGCCTTGAAGAAGCGACGCAGGTAGAAGACCTGCCAAGTGGCTAGTCCGATAAGGCAGAACATTGAAAAGATGCTGAAATACAGGACCCGGGTGTTTGTTGACTCTAAAAAACAAAAACATTGTAAAGGTAATGAAGTCAAGCCTCTGCAGCTGGCTAGACAATGGCCTGGGGAAAAGGCAATTAATTAACTCTAGGTCTGATAGGAGGGTTTCGGACAATCAATAAATCAATTCTATTTATAAATGTTAAAAATTACAAAGATTAGTGCTATCAACTTGATATACTATAAGCCAACTGTCAATATGCCAACTGCATATCACAGAACAAAACTCCATTCTCCTTAAAGTCTAACAATTTATATTTTAGCAGCAATAATACTGAAGCAAACGATTTTCCTTCTATATACTCCACATGTGCAAAACTGAGAAAAGATTACTCCCATAATTTCATGTTTGGGAACTCTGTCTCCTTTCTGGGTCACTTATTTATAAAGAAGAACTGCTTTCCTCTCACCATTGGTATCACGCATCTCCTCCTCTCTCTTCTTCATGTAGGCAAAATCGTTAACAATGGACTCAGAAAGGTCTTCTAGGCGTCGTAGCTCCACTTCTAGTGGTTTGAGCTTCTCCACTTTTGCAATCTGGAAAAGAAAGGAGTAGGAATCCACTTTCAGAAAAAACTGTTCCTGTCATAAACATAAGGAAACAGAGCTGAGCGTGGTGCTGCAAAGTCTGTAATCCCAGCATTTGAGAGGGGAGGCAGGAAGATTGCCATGAGTTTGAGTCCAGTCAGGCCTACATAATGAGTTCAAGGGCAGCCTGAACTACATAGTGAGACTCTGCCTCAAAACACCAAAACAAGGGGTGGGGATTTAGCTCAGTAGTTTTGCCGCCTGTTGCGCAAGTGCAAGGACCCGAGTTTGACCACGAGTACCAAAACAAAAACAAAAACAAAAAAAAACAGAAGACAACAGAGAAGTCTTTTTAGAAGTTTACTAGATTTAAATTCTCTGCTGTTAATCATCCTAATGTATTTTAAAAGTTGGCCTTCTACCTTTCCCTACAAACTATATCTTTCCATTTCAGACTTTTTTAATACTTTAATTTTTACTTAAACCTCTTTAGAAATATTATAATACTGAAAGCTGTAAAGTAAGATAATATTGTTTTCCCTAGACTTCTGGCCTGACTAGGGTTTTTTTGGTTTATTTTTTGGAGACAGGGTCTTGTTCTGTAATTCCAGCTGGCCTTGAACCTCACTATGTAGCCCAGGCTGGTCTTGAACTCAGAGCGATCCTCTTGTCTCAGCCTCCCAAATACTGGGATTACAGGTGTGTGCCACCACACCCGGCCATTTCTGGCTTTAATAAAACACTTTGCTTTGCCCTTCCACTCATGTCAAATAATTTTATTAATATAGTAACTGTGAAGGCAGGCATGGTGCCTCTAATCCTGCCCTACCCCTTCTACACAGGTCTTGCTACGTTGTCCAGGCTGGCCCTTAAGTCCTGGGGTCAAGCAAGCCTTCCAAATAGCTGAGACTATAGATGTGTGCTGTGCTCAGCTCATGATTTGCTTTAAAATGAGATGAACTAAAAGAGCTTTTCTGATCTGAAAACTCTTACATACCTGTGGCTCTTTTTTTCCACACAGGGAATTCTTCAATAATTCTGCCTCTGTATCTGCTTATTCATTCCCTATTTATTGTACATTCTCCATAGAATTTTCTCATCTCTTTTGTCCAATTCACTGTCCTTGTTCTTTCTAACTGTTACAGTAGTTAACATGGGATAAGTGGGAAAGGTTTCAGGGTGTCTTCTCTGTTCTTTTTGCTTATGTATCTTCTATACAGGATGTGAAGAACAAGACAAATACTACTTAATATTAAACTAGAAATATCTATCAAGCTAGGGATATAAAAATTGAGTATATAAAATACATAAAAAATGTGATGGGCTCCTGGAGGTGTAGCTCAGTGGTAGAATGCTTGCCTGTCATCTGCAAGGCCCTAGGTTCAACCTCCAGCACCACAAAAACATACAAACAAAAAAGTTGTGAAGGATTTATGATAAGACACCTAACTTTTCTTTCACTAGATATACATTTCTTACATCTGTACAATGTTGGCTAGAGTTAATGGGGCTGGCAGCTGCAGAGCAGTTTGTTTGGGTGAACAATTGCATCAATGGTGAATGCACTAAAACTAACTTTCCTAGCTGAGTGCTCAAATGCCAGGTTCACCATTAAGCTAGAGTCTATATTGGTTGCCTGATTTCATACAGAGCTGAAGAGAAAAAAGTTCCTCAAGGAAAAGATACCAATATAAGAGATACATAACAAGCTGAACCTTAGTCTATTTAACTTCTTCCCTCCTGCTCTTACTTCCTCCTCCAAAACTTCCTGAATGAGATAGTATAAAATCAATGGCATGAAACTTCTTAGACATAAAGCATTTAAGACTCCTTAAATAGAAATAGAAACTTGGAAAAGGAACTGGAAATGAAACTATGTCTGTGCCTCTGCCAGCTGTGGGAAGGGAGATATTTATATTAAGTACATTTTTATTTTATAAAATTAATTTTTTTGGCTAAAAAGCAAGATGGAATTAAAAGTGCAACTGAAGATGGACTTTGTAGATTACTGTCCAAAACACTCATTCCCAATACTTTTCCACTATTTATTTTTTAGTTGTTTAAGCATAAGTATATTTTCCTGCTAAAACATTTAACTATTCAGAAGCAAAAAGAATAAAAACCAAAAGTCTACCTTCATAGTTCCTCAGTTCCCAAATCCCACCTTCCCTTTCACAGGTAACTATGGTTACGAACTTGGTATATATATTTCCAGACCTTATTAAAAGATACCTACTATTCAAGCTTTTATATGTAAGTATATACGAAAAATAGAATTTAAAATATATTTATAAATGGGACTTTACTATACATTATTCCATGGCTTATTTCTTTTCACTTAATAAGATATTTCCAAAAACACCAATGCTTGAGGAGTCACATTAATGTTGCATGGTATTTCATATCATTAGCATCCCACACTGTCTACTTAATCATTCTAACCCCAACCCTCTTCTAGCATAGGTTACTCTGGACTGCATACTTCTATTTATAACCAAACAGTTGAATTCCCATCTTTCAAGTCAATTTCATTGCCTCTATAAAATCTATACTGGCCAGGCGTGGTGGCTGATGTCTGCAATCCCAGCACTTGGGAGGCTGAGGCAGGAGGATTGCAGTGAGCTCAATGCCAGCCTAAGCTACATAGTGAGTTCAAGGCAAGCCTGAATTACAGAGTGAGACCTTGTCTCAAAACACCAAAAAATAAATAAATAAATAAAATCTATACTGAATCCCATCCTTCCTTCAGGAAGTTATTTTCAGACTTTTATTAGTGGGATGAAGGTCTTATTTCCTAAAAAGGATTTTTGTCCAATAACTGCTTTGCTCTTGATATTAATTTAAAATCTAGAAAACTTAAAAAGAAACCCTGAGGGACTAAACAAGACTGAAAACTAACTTGCCATTACAACCATTTAACATGTTATGAATACTCAGTGATAAATAACAGTCATGGCTGTAAGTCTATGTTTAACCTAAATCTGGAAATCAAAATAACAATTTCATTCAACTCCAAACCCTAGAAAATAAGTCATATTATCTTTAAGGTTTTCAGATGATGAAATTATGGCTCAGAATGTTAAATAACTTTCCAAGGTCTCAGAATATGGTAGAGCTGGGACTGAAACCCAAGTCTATCTGAGTATATATTTCATTTGGCAGGTACTAGAAATTTGATGATGCCAGGCATGGTGGTGCAACTATAATTCCAGCACATTGGGAGGCTGAGGTAGGAAGACTTAGCGAGACTCTATCTCAAAATTTAAAAAGAAAGAAAGAAAAACAAATCAGATTACTATACTAAGATTTTCCTGAATCAGAAGTGATTCAAACAAATTATACTAGTGTACAAGGATAAACTTCCTAGTTTTCCCAAAGTATGTTCTCATTTTTAAAGGGAATTGGGCAAAATTTTTAAACAAATTCTGTGAAGTATTCTCATGAAGACTCTTCAACTGCCCAGGACTAAGCAGTCAATGTATATCAAGACTTTATATTGTAGTCAGTACAAAAAGTTAAAGAAAACCTTAATATCAAAATCTCCACTAACGGTTATTATGCTCTTCTAAGGATTTGATTGAATGCTCAGAGTGTCTGTAAAGAACACCAAATTACACGTTTCACAGAGACGGGCTGGTATTTTCCTAGCCGCCTACTTTCTTCCACTGGAAGCATGAGGCCCATTTGCAAACTGCTTGATAAAAGCAGGACATATGATGGTATGTACCACAGGTCCTCCACTAGGAGGCGGCACTACTCTTGCTAGTTGCAGTCACTAATAACCAAAGAATGTTAGAGCTACAAGGGGCTTCATTTTGGAATGTGCTCCTCATTCTACAAAGAGGAAACTCAAGATTCCATACCATTATTCAGTCCTTTAGATGGCAGACCAAGATCAGCAGCACCCTGGTCTCTTAGCTTCTGATCCAGGATGACCAAAGCTTTCATCAAAACTGCAAAACTCTGCTGTAAAACACTAGAATCCCTGCCTTCAAGAAGCATACACACTCCCTGCACCCAATCCTCTTTCTGGACATAACCATGAAGGACCTTCAACAATTCCTACCCATTTTGATTCCCTCTTCCCTACAGCCTTACGACACTTAAATTGTGTCACACAATTAACAATCATCTGCTGTCATATTAACAAACTGCTACAATTATAACTGACTTGTTCACATTATTTTCAAAGAAGACAAGCTTCTCATAGTAGTAAGTGCTGCTGGCCTCCTAAAGCAAGTGCTCCCTCCATGCTAAGAGCACATTTGTTTTCACTCGATACTCATCTGCATGAGGCCCACCACCCAGGAGAAATCCCTTTCCACCACAATACCTATCACTCACATGTCAGAACTGCTTGGAAAAATCCTGCACAACACCTGAAAAATAGCAGATCAAACTTTTCCTAAACCATATCCAAATCTACCACTCTAATGATGATTCAAAGAATTCAGTTACACGTAACTACCAAGGAAAGGTATGAACTCTAAAACAACTGCTTCCTAAAACACAGGTGAGAATCCATCTTCTAGAGAATCTCTATTCTCTTCCTTGATGGAGCCTCAAGATCCATGAGAGGCCCGGTGTGATGGCACATGCCTATAATTCTGGGAGGCTGAGGCAGGAGGATTGCAAGTTTGAGCTCAGCCAGGCAATTTACTGAGACCTAGTTTCAAAATAAAACACAAGGGGGGAAGGAGGGGAGGGGAAGGGGATGAAAAAAAGAATTAAGATGTAATATGCACATGTGCCACCTCCCCACAGGGCATGTAATCATTATGTACTACAAACATGTACCAAGAAAAATAAAAATTTAGAGCTAAGTGTAGTGGTGCACACCTGCAATCCCAACACTCTGGAGGCTGAGGCAGGAGGATCACTGTGAGTTTGAGGCCAGCCTGGGCTACATAGTGAGCGCAAGGTCAGCCTGAACTACTTAGTAAGATGCTGTCTCAAAAAAAAAAAAAAAAAAACCATCTGGGGATATATCTCAATGCAAAGGCCCTGGGTTCAATCTTCTACTACAAAAGCAAGCAAACAAACAAAAAACATAAGAAAATTCTCAAAGCAAGCCAAATTCAGTTAAATTAATTTACTGCCTCCATATTCCCCACCATGGCCTCCATGAACTCCAAAGGCACAGAAAGAAATGTAAAGACCATCTAGTCTAACACCATCAGGGTAAAGACAACAGAAAGACATCCAAAGACAAATCCATTTGCTCCTGGCAATAGAGGGGTCACATGAATCATAGGTCTAGTCACAGAAGTTCAAAATGCCAGGGTGGGGGCAATGTAAGCCAAGATAATACTGCCAAGCTTAGGGCCACAGAAAAATTAAAAAGACCCTGTTTATTCTGTCATGGACATTTCGTCGTTTTCACAATGGGTAGAAGAAAAGGAATCCAAATCCACTGAACTGACCAGCTAGGTGTTAGGTGCCTTACTCATGTTCTTTCACTGAACTTATGTCAAGAAAGGGATTCTGGATCTACTGTATGGAAGCAGAGTTCCTCCCTCCTGAAGGCATTCAGCAAAAAAGAACTTTGGGAAAGTCTTCAGCAGGGGCTTCCAGTGCTGTGTTTTGGTGTATCTGTGGACAGCAAAACAGGCTAATCAAAGCCCTAGACAAAACAGGACTTATGAAAATGCTGACATTCACAGCAGAAAGGGACACACACAGCTCAGGAGTCAGAGGACATGTCAGAGACCTCCTCTGTGGGACAGTCACTGCCTCCATTTCCCCAACTGTACCCTGCAGAAGCTATTCCAGTTCCCAGAGGTCAAAGTAAGACAAAATGGATTGATTCACATATTCAATCAGAAGATGAATCTTTCTGAAGAGCAAAAGCAAGAAAATGATCAGAAGTCCTTAGAACACAACACATGGAATCAAAAATTTTTCAGGGCATTAGCATTCTTCCTCCTTTAAGAATTCAAACTACAAGTTTTATACTTCTCTATAATATGGCAAGCATTTCGTCTTCCAAATAATAGCTCATATTTGTATTGTGTTTATATAGCAATTTCACATAACTAAATACTCTATCATTTTAGATAGGTAATGTGGTACTCTGCCCAGATATTAAGACACTGATTACTACCGAATTTTACAGGATCATGTGTGATTTCAGAATTATGAGTCCACATGTGTAATGGACAGATGTGTTGGAAGTGAAGAAAGTTAAAGAAATGTTCTACCTTTCTGATCTTAACACTGATGCCAAAGGGTCCAGTTCTTTGGGGATAAATCCATTATCTCGAAGGCCTAAAATTAAATGCCTTATGCTCAATAGTTTCTAGCAATTAAACAGGGAACACAGTGCTTCTATTATCCATGTTCTTGTCATACGCATTATTAGGCCAGGGACAACTAGCAGTTACTTATAATCAAGGTTTAAGGGAGCCCAGCCACAGAGTGAGAAAGGACTGTCTTCAGTGGTGCTGCTCCTGCCTGGCAAGTGCAAGGTCCTGAGTTCAATTCCTGGTCCAGGGGTGGATGGGGGTGGAGAGAAAGGACTATCTTTGGTTTGTGTCACACCCCATCCTCCTCTGCCTCAGTCTGGTAAGCTATTTGGGGGCTGGGAGTGGGGTCATTAAGGAAAGTTGCAAGGAGGAGTCTGTGGTAGTTAAGAAGCAGAACCTTAGAGCTGTGTTGTAACCATGTGCGTAAAGAAAGGGTTAGGACGTGCCAGACATCCAAAGCAGGAAGCAGGCAAAGGAAGCAATGTGGTTTCCTTTCTGCTAGGGATTCCCCTCTTGGGTTAAGGAGAAGGTCAAAAAAGATAAAGCCCCTTTCCCAAAGCCTGAAATTCCAGGAAGCATAGGGGTCTAAAATATGTGACAGTGGTGTTCACATCATTCTTTATGTAAAGCTACAATAATATAACCTGTTTTAGAGAGGAAAAGCCAGGTCTCAAGTCTAATAGGGCATTGGTGCCTGTCATTTAATAAATATCCCTTAATGACAGCCAATCATGTTGGCTAACAAAGTTTAAAACAGGTAAAGCTCGTAGAGTAGGAATACAACGAAAGCTTGCTTAGAAAATGGCTGAAGGTTGGAAATGGCAGTAGTAACCAAAAAACGGAAGTCATATTCTCGCTCCTCATATAACAACATTTTTCTTAGTGTTTTGTATCTTACAACAGCACTTTAACATATATCATCTTATTTAAATATAACTGATTCTTCTCATCATGAAGGTTTAAAAACAAACTCTTAAATTTATCAAATAAAGAGGCTGTCATGCTTTATTTCTTTCAACTAAACTTGGGGCTGGGGATTTAGCTCAGTGGCTCTGCTGCCTGCCTCACAAGCACAAGGTCCCGAGTTTGATCCCTGGTACCAAAAACAAAAGAAAAAGAAAAAAGAAAAGTAGGTACTTTCAACTAAACTAGCCTGGAGAAACAAGCAATTCAAAGTTTCTACCAGGAATAGTCTTCCATTCAGTATTATATCATCTGCTCCTATTTATTACCTCCAAGTAACTCTATTTGGTTTCATTCAATTCAATACTTGAACAAGGAAAAAGAGGAAAGACCTAAAGAGCTGTAATTGCTCTATTACTACGTCCTACTGCAGAAATAATCAGTCACTTCCAAACTTCTTCCATTTTAGGATATTTCCCTTCTAAAGTCCTGACCAAAAACATAGCAACTTCTCTTGTCCATCATCCCAAGAAAATTTTCCTCAGTGATTTAAAAAACAACTTTCAGGGCCAGGGATTTAGCTCAGTGGTGCCGCCACCTGCCCCACAAGTGCAAGAACCTGAGTTCGATCCCCAGTACCAAAAAGAAAAAAAAAAAACAAAAAAACCCCCAACTTTCATTAATTTAGTTTACATTTCCTGTACCCCACCTCTTCTTATGCCCTCAGATATTGTTTGGCTGGGTTAAAAACTCTTTTTATCTTTCTGTAAACATCAATTCTGTACTCCTGAATTGTTCTTGTGGTTTTTCAACGGTGCTATTTAATTGAAAAACTATTCTGTGCTGTCCCCAGAGTCTGTCATACAGAGATGAAAAATGCTCAGGCTGGGGGGTAGCTCAGTGGTGAAGCACTTGTCCAGCATGTGTGAGGCTCTGGGTTTGATTCCCAGCACACCCTTCTCCTTAGCCCATGCACTGCTCCACTTCATTGTCACTGAAATAAATGCCATTTTTTATTACTCTGTAATACTCCTTGTCAGCATCCAATCGCTGTTCAGTAGCACCATCCCCAGTCTCTTACAGCTTTTTCCTTTATCCTGTCCTCTTCTTTAAAGTCTGGAATTATTTTAATTAAAAGCTATTGTTTATACTGTTGTTTCTCAGAGATACCACAGTTGTTCAGACCTGAACAGGACTGAGTCTATGCCTAGCTGTCAGTTCTGGGGGAAATTTTAGGAATTAAAAAACAAATCACTTTTCTTAGCCTTGGTTGTTAACACATAACTGAATCCCAGCTTTTAAAAAGTGTAACTGTTGCTATCTGGTTTCTGCCTTAAGAGAACTAAAGGTATATTGCTTTGGGCTTTATCACACCAACAGACATTTGTACAGAACAGCTGGTTCAGTCCTTTGGCTGACAGCACAGCCAGAATTACTGTTCAAGGCTGTTAACAACTTTTTATATCAATAAGATCATTGCTGGTTATCACGTGATTGCTGGGAAAACCAGTCTCTGGGCGAAGCACAGGCAGTGGCCTGAGCAGGTCACAGAAAACTTGAGCTGCACCATGCGCTACTGCCTCCTCTGGCTATCACAACAGCACATACCTCTTCGTAATTCTTCGCCTCTACTCCATGTTTCATGTCTAGGATCACAAGTTGGTCAGGTATCCGCCCTGTGCCTGAGAAAGATATCAAAAGATTCATTGTGTAGAATATTTAAAATTCCGGGAAATCACCCATCCACCCTTCCTCTCCCTAACCCTATCCTCTCGATAGAGGGAAACAGCCAAAACTCCTCCCACTACTTAGCTGCAGAAAATTCTTGGCTCTGGCTAAAATCACAAACATTCCAGACAAAGCCTCTATCTGTGTGGGATGCCGGAAAGCAGCAAGAACATGCTGCTGCCAAACATCTCTGAGCAGGCAGGACATGAGATACTGCAACTGAACTACAGAGAAACAGAATTGAGGAGAAAACACACAGGTTTATTGGTCAGAGAAATAAAACTCCAAAGACCCAACCATGTGAAATGGAGCGTCATACAGATCAGCAGGGAACAGGCACCAATTTAGGCTGGAAATGCACATTTCTACATTTGAAGAGAGGTCCCTGTGAAACTGAGAGGCCGTGTTCATTAGGATTACTGGATATATGCTAAACTTGACTTTACTTACCATAAACTTGAGTATCGGAAAAAATATAGCTTTTATCAACTATTCCACTTTAATTCAATTATTTTGATCAATGTAAGGCCTACTTCAAAGGCCAATAAAATGTTACAGGGCTATTCCCATGAAGATCTTCTAACAGTTAAAAAAGCTCAAGGAAAAAAGTATTTTACAATGACAGTATAATTCTCAGGAATGCTTCTTAAAAAGTGACTATTTAGGGGCCGGGGATTTAGCTCAGTGGTTTCGCCGCCTGCTGCGGAAGTGCAAGGACCCGAATTCGATCCCCAGTACCAAAAAAAAAAAAAAAAAAATTGACTTTTTGGTTTGTGTTTGTTTTGTTTGGAGATAGGGCTTTGCTATGTAGCTCAGGCTGGCCTTGAACTCACTATGTATGTGGCTATCCTACTGCCTCAGCCTCCCTAGTGCTGGGATTACAGGTGCACCACACCTGGTAGAAAAATATCACTTGGGATCACAGGGTCAGCAATGCAACATTCATATTAGAAAAATTAATCTGATTCAATTTGATCAAAAGTAATTCTGGTGGGCTGGGGATTTAGCTCAGTGGTACTGCTGCCTGCCTCGCAAGCAGAAGGTCCTGAGTTTGATTACCAGTACCACACATACACAAAAAAGTAGTTCTAATCTTAAGTCACCAAGTAGGATAAAGGGAGACTCAAAGAGCCCTAGAAAACTACTGGATTTAACCTATTTATAAAACAAAAAACTGCCCACACAAAATTAGAAATTTTGGGGAATATAGTACCAGTTAAGCACATGGATTCTTGAGAACATAAGCCAGAGAATGGCACTGTACCCTCTGCTGCCTGAAACATTGATGTTTTCTGAAATGGACTAAAATCAATTAAAAAACTATTAATTGAAGGCCAGGCTTGGTGGTGCGGTCCTACAATCCCAGCTACTCCAAAGGCTGAGGCAGGAAGACTGCAGGTTCAAAGCCAGCCTAGGCAACTTAGCAAAACTGTCTCAATCAATGAATCAATCCATCAATCAATAAATGTATATACATTTTTAAAAAGGGAGAGGTACCGGTGGTATAGCTCAGTAGCAGAACACTTGTCTAGCAAGCCTGAGCCTCTGGGTTCTAGCACCTAATAAACAAAACTCCTCATTGAAAACTCACTGGAAGCTAGAACTGTTCTGGAGTCTTTTAAATGATAGAATCTTGGCCTTCAAATAATTTGATGAGATCTAAGACATACATAGCTGGGCACAGTAGTGCATGCCTGTAATCTGAGCACATGGGAGGCTGAGGTAGGAGGACTGCTGTGAACGTAAGGCCAGTATGAGCTACATATGAGACCCTGTCTCAAAACAAAACAAAACAAAGACATACATACACACAACAGCTATAGTGAAAATTCAAAGCATTTAAAAAAAATTTTTTGGTGGTACTGAAAGATCAAACCCAGGGCCTCCCTCATGTTGGGCAAGTGCTCTACCACTGAGATATCCTCACCCCCTTTTTATTTTTTATTTTGAGACAGGATCTATTAAATTGCCCAGCCTGAGCAATTTATCTTGAAATACTCTTGCCTCAGCCTCCAAAGCAGTTGGGATTATAGATGTGTGCCTTTATGCCCAGCGAAAGCCTTGTAAAATTAAGCCAAAATAACTGGCTCAGATCATCCCAGGTGTGGAGCAAAGAGGAGGAAGGAGATGAATTGTGGATTAACTTCATTAAGGAGGGAATACCTGGTTGAAGGCAGAACCTGAACAAAATATTTTAGACAGACACGAAGCATGGGCAAAGGCTTTACTATGTATAGCATTGAAGACAGTAAAGAACTGGGTACAGTGGTGCATACCCATAAGCCTAGCACTCAAGAGGCTGAGGCAGAAGGATCACTGCAAGATCAAAGCTAGCCTGGGTTGCACAGTGAATTCAAGACTAGCCTGGACAACATAGAGACCCTGCCTCAAAAGATCAAAAACCAAACCAAACCAAACAACAATGAAGAATTTCTTTTGGGGACTACAAAGGTAAATTTCTTTCTCTTTTCTTTGCGAGACAGATTCTCTCTACGTTGTTCAGGCTGGTTTGAACTCACTGTGTACCCCAGGCAGGCCTTGAACTTCCTCTGATCATCATCCTGCTCAGCCTCCCACTGGGATTACGGGTGTTTGTCACTGTGCTTGGGTAGAAAGGTCAATTTCAAAGAAGAGAATTAAGACTACATACTTAAGATTAGGAACAGACTAAAGTCACAGATGCTTTCTGAACATTAAACAAGTCTCTAAAACTAAACCAAACCAAACCAAACCAAACCAAACCAAGCCAAGCCAAACCAAACCTGACACTAGAACAATCTTTCCTAAACCCAAAGTGTAATCCAGATTATGACATTACCCAGAGATGTAATGCAAATTTTGGTTTTTCCTTCCTCAGTTAAAAAGTTGTGGAATCCAAGTAACTCCCAGTCATACCTAGTCCAAATGATCAGCACTCTCTTCCTAACAACAGTCTTCTGATTATCTGTCAGAGCATAATATTAGCATTTTTCAAGCCCAAATGAAACCACAAAACCAGACTTCTGGCTGGTCTGGGCCCAGACTACATAGGCAGCATAATCCCTTAGCTGATATCATGGCCCTAACAGGTCTCTTTTGTAAAAAGACCCTTCCAGTAATACTGTATCTCTTTGTGCATTTGGCTGGAAAATAGATAATCTTTTTTTAAAAAACAGATTTAGTATTGTTAATTTCAGGTTAACAGCAAATTGGAGAGGAAGGTACAGAGATGTCCTAATTCTTCTCACCCCAGCACATGCATAGACCACCATGATCAACATCTCCTACTAGAGAAGCATCTGTTATAAATGATAAACCTACACTTATCCAACATTATCCCCCAAAGCCCAGAGCTTAAATTAGGTGTACAGTCCAGATGTGATGTTGGGAGAGATGTATAATGATGTGTATCTACTGCTACAGTATCACACAGAGTATTTTCATCGTCCTAAAAATCCTCTGTGCTCTATTTTGTCAATCTTTTACTCTAACTAGAAAATCTTTTCAAAGACGTTCCAAAGGCTACATGGCATGAGGACTCCATATTAGAATAAACAAATTGAAATGAAACTGGAAATCAAGTGCTAACTATAGCACAGAACATTGGAGAGCTGGAGAAGAGAAGCTTAATCCAGAGAAAACATTTGGACTACAGTACTTACCTTTGCTCTCAAAACACACTTCAAACATGTCATAATCTTCAGTGGTAAAGGCAAATTTCCCCTTGGATGCATCTTCCTTGGAGTACAGAATATGGCCAGCAGAATCTGTGATCTAAAATAAAAAAAGTAACAGGGAACAAATAGCATTTAGGAAGGGTACTTATAGGAACTGGGGAGATAGAAAGACTTGTTACCTAAACAAGATAGTCAATAGTTACCATTATCACATCACACTGAAGGCTAAAATCTATTGCTACTATAGGATGTCTTAGGATACCAAAAATTGATCCACCCAATCTATCCAGTTACATAGTTGGGGTTTTTTTTGGTTTTTTTTTTATAGTTTGGGTTTTTTGGGGCAAAACTTCACTTTATAGAATGTACACTTGCATCATTCCCTATAAAGAGACATGTCACAAAATGGAAGTGGACAATTACCAAGAGAATATACAAGAGGAAAAAGATATAAAAGCACATTTCTTCTAAAAAATAAACCTTGATGAAGCTAGAGTGGGAGTGGAGAATGGAATGAAGACACGTGATTATAAAGAGAAAAGAAAAAGGCAGCACACATACTGAAGAATATCTGGAAGATCTGCTCCTGCAAACTGCATGTTAATTATGTCAGTGGCTACAGGAGGTGTGAGCAAGACACGGGGAATAAACAAAAAGTTTCTCCTAGGGCTGGGACATAACTGAGTGGTAGAGCATTTGTTTACCATGAGTGAAGCCCTGGGTTCTATCCCTAGCACCATAAAAAACAAATGAAATGTATTATATAGCGTGGCCACACAGAAAAAACCACAGGTACTAGAATCCCAAACCCTGTCTTAAAAAGTTTTTCCTAAAAAAAGACTTTTCTTTTTTGGTTTTTTGAAACAGGTCTTGCTATGTAGCTCAGGCTGGCCTTGAGCTCTCTATGTAGACCAGATTGAACTCATGGTGAACCTCCTACCTGAATCTCCTGAGCCCTGGTATTACAGGTGGGCACCACCATACCCAGGAAAAAGACATTCTTGGCTTTCATAAATGATTATTTCTTTCTTGTAGATTCTTAGCTTTAGTCTCCAAACCGAAACTGCTCCACTACTAAAGAATGGTTAAAGCACACATGGAGGGGCATATATATGTTAAGTGAAGGTTATGACAGAGAGCAAGGGTTGTATAATAATTTAACAGACTGGATCCCAAGCTAAGAGTGCATGGCTATTTTAGAGAAAGGCATACTTTGGGACGGGGATTTAGCTCAGTGGTTTCTGGTGCCTGCCTTACAAGCGCAAGGTCCCGAGTTTGATCCCTGGTACCAAAAAAAAAAAAAAAATTCTGCCTGAGAAAGGCATACTTCATTACCTGAGACAGAAAGCCACTTTGCAATGCAAAACAAAATCATTGGCTTCATTATATTAAACTAGGTTTTTAAAAAAAATTTTATTGGTACGGGAGATCGAACTCAGGTCCTTGCGCTTGTGCAGCAGGCGGCAAAACCACTGAGCTAAATCCCCGGCCCTAAACTAGGTGTTTTAATGCTATTTTTAAAAATAATTCTTTTATATGCGAAATTTTAAACCTGAAAATTGAGCAGTACACATTTAAGCTCATACTGTATTTTTTTTCAGTGCTCTATCAAATGCCTATAATTATATTTTGCAAAGGATTACATATCCAATGACTTCACTTCATATTGTATTTAAAAGCACTTTTTTAATGGTAGCTAAATTCTGAGTGGTGAGATTTCCTCTTTATATGTTCATATTTTCTTTTAATTTTCTATAAAGGGATATATCACCTATGGTAAAAAATAATAAAACTATATCATTATGTTTTTGAAAAAACCTGTAACAAAAGAAAATTATCACAAGACAAATTTGAAAGGATGTGTTAATAAAAATGGTGTTACAGTACATCTCCTAAATTACCTAATAACAGTGGCTAATATCAGTCTATTTTTTTCTGCTATCCAACATTCTTTATTAATTTGTTGAGCATTTAAGATAACTAGATCTGTGGTGATCACTGGGTACAAGGATGAATAAAACAGCTCCTGATTTCAAAGGGTATACATGTCTAAATAAGGAGAGGGATAAGAAATATTTATTTTGGTTTTGATTTGTATTTCTCTGATGATCAGTGATGCTGGGCACCTTTTCATATATCTGCTATTTATATGAGGTGATGGAATACATTAATTAACGTGATTATAGCAATCACTTCACAAAGTATACAAAAACATATTGTATACCTTGAATATACACAGTTTCTGTTCATTATACCAAAATGAAGCTAAAGAAAGAAAGAAATGAGACAGCTTCATTGCAATGCCAATGGCAGACTACAGTACTTGAGATATACACAGGGTCATGGGATCACAGAGGATCACAGTGCATCTTGGAGGGGGTAACATATAACCTGAGTCCTAAAGGATCAATCTCATTTGAGGGAAGAACAGGGGTAAAGACATTTGGGATAGAAGAGACAGCAAATATGAAGGCCTCAGGTGGAATGCACAAAAGCAAAGAAAACTAACAGAATCCTTGGATTTTTTTGGATCAGTACAAATCTGAGAGCTGAAGAGTGCTCTCAAGCGGAACACAGCACTATTCATTCTGCTTTCTCCACTTCAGAGAGATTAGCAGGCAGCCACAAGGTAAAGACCCTGAAGTCAGCAATAGCTAAACAATCTTCAAGGGAAAATGTAGTTCTGAACATTCATAAAGGACTTCTGATCATTGGATACTTTTTCTGAGTAATCAACTAAAAGAAACAGCATGAAAAAAGGACTTCTTGAAAGCCCAGTATGGTAGTGCAAGAATGTAATCCCAGCACTTGGGAAGTTGAGGCAGGAGGACTGCCATGAGTTCGAGGCCAGCCTGGACTACATAGTGAGTTCAAGGCCAGCTTGAACTACATGTGAGACCCTGTCTCAAAAGACCAAAAAATAAATAAACTAATCAAATCCCAAAGTAATGTGTTGTGCTACTCCTTTCTTTAGAATAATCACTTCACCCACCCCGATATTCTCTTCCCTACTCTGCAGTCCCCTAAACCATAGTGACAACTCTTAACATAAAGAGGAAGTTTTATATTGCAGGTATAACAGATTTTCATCTTCCGAGCTGATGTGAAAACCTTAACTTGGATTTGACTCCTATAAAGTTGCAGACAATATAGAATTTTAAAAAACAAACAAACAAACAAACAAACAACTTCAACTCAAAGAAACAGAATTTCTCTAAGGGGTAAAATGAGTTTCTAGATTTGATCACTGCACTAGTTTAATTCTTAAGGGAGAAGGTAAGAATTATAGATTGCTAGAAATATTTAAATGTAAGCGAAACAGTTAAGGACAGCAGAGAATAAGCATCTAGCTATAGTACCAGTCATCACAGATTTCATCATCTCCACGCTCAGGCAAGGAAAGAGACCAGGGCACCAGCCTAGGGCAAGCAACTCAATTTAACAGGGTTTACAAAATCTGTTACACATTTGTCCAACTACCTTATTTCCTGGAAGAACAGATTACGATCTTTTTATTTTCTCCTAAGATATTTAATAAAATGTCCTTCAAAAAAATTTGTTTAGCCTTTTCCGATTGTGGCGCCACGCGGTGTTGAGCTCTAGTCTACTTTAGCAACCATGCCATCTAAGGGCCCGCTGCAGTCCGTGCAAGTCTTCGGTCGCAAGGAGATGGCCACAGCCATGGCACACTCCAAATGGGGCAATGGCCTCATCAAAGTGAACGGGCGTCCCCTGGAGATGACTGAGCCACACACACGCTGCAATACAAGTTACTGGAGCCTGTTCTCCTTCTGGGGAAGGTGCGGTTTGCTGGTGTTGACATCCGCGTCCGTGTGAAGGGTGGTGGTCATGTGGCCCAGATTTACGCTATCCGTCAGTCCATCTCCAAAGCCCTGGTGGTCTATTATCAGAAATATGTAGATGAGGCTTCCAAGAAGGAGATCAAAGATATTCTCATCCAGTATGACCGGACCCTGCTGGTAGCTGACCCCCGTCGCTGTGAATCCAAAAAGTTTGGAGGCCCTGGTGCCCGTGGTCATTACCAGAAATCCTACCGATAAACTCATCATAAGAACTGGCGTTGACCTTTGTAATAAACATGGAATTTTAAGGTTGCAAAAAAAAAAAAAAAATTTTTTAATTTAAGAAGCAGAAAAAAAAAAAAAGAAGCAGAGCCTCAGATCATAAAAGGGCCTAAAAGCAGGTCATAAAACTCTTAAGGCACTGGTAAAAAAAAAAAAAAAAAATTCTTGGGCTGGGGATTTAGCTCAGTGGTTCTGTCGCTTACCTCACAAGCGGAAGGTCCTGAGTTTGATCCCTGGCACCAAAAAAGAAAAAAAAATTCTTAGGGTTGGGGATTTAGCTCAGTGGCACCACACCTGCCTTGCAAGCACAAGGTCCTGAGTTTGATCCCCAATACTGGAAAAAAGAAAAAATAATCTTCATGGAGTGCTTTATAAAATGAATTACAAAGTCTATCATGTTTTTCTGAAAGACTCCAGAACAATCTACACCTCCAAAATAGACTCAGGAGTAAAAACTGTTTAAATTTCCCCTTCCATGTTGCACTGAGAAACATTATAATCACTGAAAAAACATTTCCTTTGTTCTATGACATTTACAAAAAATTATTACATTCATGTTAAGGCAAAAACTTAAATGTGTTACTAGAGACTGAAGGCAAAGGACCCACCACTAGTCTTTTGTCAGTATAAAATTTACCTTCCAGAAATATTTTGTGATGGTGCTAACTCATATGGACTGGAGGGTGTTCTAACATATCCTAAGATTTTTCTAAAATCAGTAGGCTTCCTATCTAGTTCATGTAACTTTTCAGTTATTTAGGGACAAAGCCATTATAGCCTTATGGAATTAAAAAATCACATCCTCTAACCTCAACACCATTACATAAACTAGTAGGTAGCTAAAATTAGGGTATAGGAAACTGGGACAAACTCAGTGACTAACTAGAACTGGCAAACTCTAATAGGCCGAAATGATGGTTTTTTTTCCTTTAATTAAAATGTTCTGATTACAGATCACCTTGAAAGATCATCTGATTTCTCAAGAATGGAGAGATTTTAGTTTTTCTTCTTCAATTTTCCCAGAGAACTACCCTGGTAATAGGCTGAACAACTGCTGCTTTCACCAACAGCAAGCCCTAAAGGATTATTTTAACAATAAAAATACTTGTATCATAAAGTTCTTAATTGACCACAGGTAATATCAAGCTATTAAATGTGCTCATCTGACATCAAAGAATGGGAAGTAATAAAAATGTTTCTAGATAACACCTTTTGGGGGGAAAAATCAAAGTTCACAGCTTGAAAGTAGGGAGAAAAGTGTTAACCGTAATGCAGAGTAGCTGATGTCAAAAATATGTGAATACTCACACTGAAACTGTCAAATAAGTGAGAAGACAAGTTCTCGGGAAAATAAATTCATTTAGAATTAGATTTTCTTGGACCATTCTCTGCAGTGGCTGGAAACAGGTTCTTCAGCAGGTCTAGTTCCTCCAGCTTGCCCAATTCCCTTACCAAACAGCCAAGATAATACCTTCCCTGGCCACTTCAAAAGGATCTTTAAGTAGCTTAGACCAATAAAGCAATCAGGAATAAAACAGAATAGAGTTCACCTGGAGGAAGAAATAACTAAGTGTTTCAAGAGCTTGAAGTGAACAAATGATATCTGCACAATAAATTTGGCCCTAATTTTTCCGGAAGCCAAGATTAAAAGACTAACAGAAAAAATAAACTGGGTTACACATCATTTGTTTTCTAATGAAAGCTCACATATTTAACTTGGGGACAATTTTCTTGGAACTGAACTTGAATGATTTATCAGGAAATTCCTTGTCATTTTCAACCACAGTCTTACTAAAGATACAAAACCAGTTTAAATGGTGTTTTTAGTGACTCTCTGTACCAATGAAGGGCCTGACCTAAGGCAGAGCTGGGACCTGAAGAACTAGTATATGAGGGTTCAATGGCCAGGTGCTCTACCCTACCCTTTGCACTACCACATTCCTTCCCATCCTAGCCCACTTCTGCTGCTCATAGAATTCCAACCTTACTCTAAGAAAGTTCCAAGAAGTATGGAACTACTTTTGGCCACCTATTGCTACAACTGTGTGTGTGTGTGTGTGTGTGTGTGTGTGTGTGTGCGCGCGCGCGCATGTATATGTGTGTGAAGGAAACAATGTCTTCACAATACTATCTACCCAGGTGTTGGCTTTTAATACTATTTTACAATAAAAGGAATCAGGGATCCTTGCAGAAATGGGAGATTTCTGCTAGGACTAAGGCAAGAAATACACAACATCAGCATGGAGAGTAACAGAGAGTGCCAGAGAGTAACAGAGTTCTCAAAAGCAAAAAATAATGCCCAACTGAAAGAGCTCCTAATAGCCAAGCTGAAACAATTTGAGAAATGCAATCAAATAGTAATGAATTATCCAAATTATACAGTATCCATGAATTCATACTTGTACAAATGGCTGAATAAACATATGGAAAAGAGGAGACAAATCTCTCATACACAGGACTCTATTTATATAAACACTGTACCTTCAACAGGGTGAAGCTCCCCACTGTAAGTGTGGGCTGCACAAAGTGACTTCCTTCCAAAGAACACAGTATAAAAAGAACAACTCGACAGCGGAGAAACCTGGCAAATACAACTCAGACAGATGAAGTTCAACATAAAGTGATAAATCATGTTGATAAGACGTGATAAAAATGATACTTGATCTCTGGTCTTTTTCCTGAAAACTACAACCTGTTTATCATGAGAAAAATACTGGGCAAAATAGAGCCACCCTACAAAACACTCCAGTATTACCCTTCCAAACTCACCAGGTCCTCAAACACAAGGAAAATCTGAGATGCTCACAAAATAAAGGAGCCCATGGAAATATGACTAAATGTATCCAAGACGGAATTTCTAAGCAAAGAAAACAGGTATTAGGTTAAAAAAAAAAACTATAGAAATCCAAATCAAATTTGGGCTTTAATTATTATTATTATTATTTTTTTTTTTTGGTACCAGGGATCGAACTTGGGACCTTGCGCTTGTGAGGCAGGCGCCAGAATCACTGAGCTAAATCCCCGGCCCTAATGGGCTTTAATTAGTAATGATGTATCAATATTGATTCATTCACCATGACAGATATACCATACTAATGTAAAATACCAATAATAGGGGATACTGGCCACGGGATATATGGGGACTATATTATCATCTTTACTGTTTTCCTTAAATCTTGAACTTCAAAAACCAAGGCCAGGGCCAGGGATTTAGCTCAGTAGTTTCGCCGCCTGCTGCGCAAGCGCAAGGACCTGAGTTCAATCCCCGGTACCAAAAAAAAAAAAGGCAAGGCCAAGCATGGTGGTGGATGTCTGTAATCCCTGCACTTGGGAAGCTGAGGCTGAGAATCACCACAAGTTCAAGGCCAGCCTGGGCTACACAGTGAGTTTAAGCCCAGCTTGAACTACATAGCAAGACCCTGTTTCAAAACAACCAAATATAAAAGTCAAAAAAGTTTATTTTTTATTATTTTTAATTTTTTTATTTTTTTGGTACTGGGGATCGAACTTGGGTCCTTGAGCTTGCAAAGCAGGTGGTGGAACCACTGAGCTAAATCCCTGGGGCCAAAAAGTTTATTTTTAAGAAAATCTAGTTGGGTGTGGTGGCATACACCTGTACTCCCAGCTACTCAAAAGGCCGAGGCAGGAGCATTACAAGTTCAAAGCCAGCCTGGGCAACTTAGTAAGACTCTCAAATCAAAAAAGTAAAAGGGTTGTAGTAGCACATCCCTAGATTTAATCCTGAGTTTCACAAAGAAAGGGGAAAAAAGACTAAAAATAATAACAAAAAACTGTCCAGACAGATGAAGTCAAACACATACACAGATCTCTAGATTCTCAAATTTAGTCTACTCAGAGCCAAGCAAGCAAGCAAGCAAGCAAGCAAGCATTTTCACGTTTTTACATGTAAGTAGTTCACTGACAAGTCTACACCTACTCATGTGAAATAATACGTGAATCATGAGTATGCGGCATGTCTGTGTCATCTTACTGGCACAGGTCACACACAGCTTTCATTTGCTGAGTCAGCTTCATACCCCACCAAGAATGCGTTTCCCTTGATTCACTCTTAAAAACACACACACAAAAAAACAACTTCTTTACTGGGAACAGCAAATGTCAATTAGCTTGTAGCTTTGGTGTTGCTGGTAGAAATGTATAACATGTACTTTTCTTTAAATAGCTGGTACCTGCACTCTGTCTTCTTCAGGTTTATATCAATCTGTAGTATAATAGTGAGAATACAGTTATAAATCTTGGAAGTGGCCTATAGGTCCAGCAATGGGTGAATGGATAATGAAAATGTGGTATTTATACACACTGGAGTACTACTTTGCCATAAAGAAAGATAAACTTGAATCCTTGTAGGAAAATGGATCCACCTTGAGACCATAACATTAAATGAAATAAATCAGACACACACGTTTAAATACTGCATGGTTTCTATGTGAGAAACCCAAAGTATAAAGAGCAAAATAAAAGACAGATAATAGGAAACAGAGAGAGAGATTTTTTCTCAAAGGGGAAGGGGAGGGAGGTGAAAGAAAAAGGAATGAAAAATGGAATTAACATGTGTTATGTACTGTACATGTACCAATTCCACACAAAGAATGTAAATGTTATGTACTACAAATATATACTAATAAAAAACAAAGAGTAACCTTGTAGTTCCAGAGTAGTTAGAAGTTCTAATATGGAATCAAAATGAAATAGAAATATTTAACCTTCTTTCTTTGAGAGATGGTACAGCATTACAAAGACAGCAGGTTCTAGAGTCTGACTCTTTGGTCTGTATGCAAATGACAGTTGTGCCATTACTAGCTTCAGAGTCTTAGGCTTATTCCTTAATCTCTCTGTGCCTCTTTTTCAAAATAAGGACAACAGTTGTTCATACTTCATAAGATTACTGTGAGGGTTAAATGCAGTACAGGTGAAGTTCTTGGAACAATGCCTGTCACATAACAAGCACTCAGTAAAACGCTATTATTATAGTAATTTTTAGCAGTACTGCATTATAACTTTGTTAATGGAAACTCAGATTTTGTAAACACGTACATTTGTAATCTGAACACTCTGGAAGGCTGAGGCAGGAGAAATGAAAGTTTGAGTCCAGCCTGGGCAACTCAGCAACTTGAGATTGTCTCAAAATAAAAAAAAATAATAATAAAAATAAAAAATATTGAGCTGTAACTCAGTACAAAGGCCCTGGATTCAATTCCTAGTACCACAAGAATAAAATGTCTTTAAAAAAGGAAAATTGCTAAACATTTTAAGTCATTAACCAGACTTCCAACCAAACAGTGTTGGTAGACTGCAAACTAGATACAATATGCTGTGTTGACAAACAATGATTAAGACTGGATGGCAGGGGCTGGGGATTCAGCTCAGTGGTTTCGCTGCCTGTTGTGCAAGCGCCAAGGACCCGAGTTCAATCTCCGGTACCAAAAAAAAAAAAAAACAAACAAAAAAAACCTGGATGATTATTGCATGGAAACAGTGAAAACCAGATAGGGAACTCTTAAGAAAGCAGCAGCAAGATTCAGAAACAGATGGAATACAAATCCCTAACAGAGCAAGTATCCAATCCTTTTATCTGACAAAAAGGGATAATAAGGAGTCCAAAAGGACTTCCAGTTTTTAATCTGATAAGGAATAAACTACAGGAAGGATCCAGCATGAGGCACTGTGTATGCGTGTATACTGATTAGGGCTTCTGGGCCTCATGCTTCATTTTAAGAGTTTGTGAGTAATGGTCCGATGGGTCTATTATCTGAAAATATAAAAATGCAGAGCAAGTACCAATGCAGTACACATGCTATAGTTTTAGACTGGGAAAATAATATAATTACTTTCAAAATGCTATCACAGGGTGTGGAGGGTTGGGGTAAGGGTACTGGTAGCTCAGTGATAGAGCACTTGCCTAGTATTCATGAGGCCCTGGGATAGATCTCTAGCACTCTTAAAAAAAAAAAAAAAGAAAGAAAGAATAAAATAAATAGAAACAAAAGAAAAAACTACCATAAATCACTACATTTCAAAAAAATGAAGAATATGGCTGGGCACAGCGGTGAACACCTATAATTCCTGTACTCAGAAGACTGAAGCAGGAGGATCTCAAGTTTCAAGGCCAGCCAGGATACATAGTGAGTTCTGGACTACACAGTGAGAGTAGGCCTCAAAAGACAAAAATATGGCCAGGCATGGTGGTGCATACTTGTAATCCCAGCACTTGGGAAGCTGGGGCAGAAAAATTTAAAACCACCCTGGACTACATAGTGAGTTCAAGGCCAGCCTGAACTACATGGCAAAACCCTGTCTCAAAAAAACACCAAAATGGGCCAGGGATTTAGCTCAGTGGTTCTGCCGTCTGCCTTGCAAGCGCAAGGACCCGAGTTCAATCCCCCGTACCAGAAAACCCCAACAAAAACCAAAAACCAAAACAAAACCTACAAACAAGGAGGCTTGGATGTAGCTCAGATGTAGAGTGCTTGTCCTGAGTTCAACTGCCAGCACTGGGGAAGCAAAAAAGAATATGGACAGCTTTGATGGCTTAGCAGTTATATTTAATGGATATAAAATGAATTTACCTGATCTTTCTACCA
The DNA here is from genome assembly GCF_053883595.1 of Heterocephalus glaber. NCBI lineage: Eukaryota > Metazoa > Chordata > Mammalia > Rodentia > Bathyergidae > Heterocephalus > Heterocephalus glaber. The sequence continues at coordinate 15,298,048 of NW_028258379.1, forward strand.
AAATTAAGTACAAAGTATATCAATTGCATTCCTGAAACTGGAGGATCACATCTAGATTTTCACCCAGAACAAACTCAAACTTAGGCCACAAGAAACACTTAGCAACACTAAATTCTTTCAAATTTCCAACACAATTCAGTGATGATACAGCACATGGAAGTAAGTATTACTTAAGCTAAAATATGATCAGGGAGACTGGGAAGCTTTTTTGTAAAAGTACTCAGAGTGGAAAATTTTCAGGCACTGATAAGATAATGGATAGATGCTCTCTTCCTGCTTCTACCAGCATTTGCTACATTAACTTAATATAGGCAATACGTCATGCTTGATGGGAGGGAGTCAGTGGGGAAGAAAAGGGAGAAAGAGGGAGGAAGAGAAGGGAAGGAGAGTGAAAGACCAGTCCTCCTACCCTAACAATACTACTGCGGGGGTGAAGCCAGATCAAATGTTTTTTTTCATACTGTTCCAAAATTATTTACGGTAAAAACCTCCAGGATGACCCTTTTAGATACAAACAAAGCCTTGTTCTTTCTTAACAACCAGTCCCTTGATTTCCCCCAAGTTATGCTGAACAATGAGGCTGGGGGCACAGGATAAAGCAGATGACATCAACCTCCCTCAAGTCAGAGGCTTGTTTGGGATCCTGAATTTTGGTGTGAGGCCAGCCGGCTGATTTCACAGAGGGCTCTACTGTCCAGGCTGCCAGGCTGGATATGAATATGGGAGCAATGGCTTAGGATCAACCACTGGTCAGCAATTCACACAAGAAGTCACTGCCCCGCTCTGGGCTACCTTTAGAAATTTGTTCCACTTCCTAGAAACTAGCTCAGTCTTTGGAAGTTATCATAAAGATGTAGTATAGCAATTTCAAACTCTAAACAGTCCCCTTCTCTAGATGAGTTCAAAGCAGGGAAAGTTGTAGACAACCGTTCATTGAGTAAGATGTAAACAAAGTAATGTATCTTTTAACTTTTATGGAGAAGGAAATACAAGGTCAGGTTTTAATTAAAAGGTTTTAATTAAATTTTATATGATATATAATACAACCGCCCCCAGTGATTTTAATATAATTACACATTTATGTACCGATAGGTCTTTTGTACCTGTCTATTTACTGATCTTTTTCTAATCTGGACAATAGTCACATTAAATATAAATTTGAAAAGGCTGTCATTTTTCCCAATAGAAAAAGATCAGCCTGAGTAAGGGTCCATATGATAGCTATTGATAAAAAGGAAAGCTACTTTTGATGCATGAGCAAAAGCATTCTATTTTTTCTTCTCTTCAACACAGAAAAGTCCTCAGTACAGACACCAGTATCAATAAGCTGAAATAGGTATTGTCATCCCACCTCCCCCAAGTCTGAAAACAATGGTGTGCGTAGTAGCTCTTCATGTAATTTTTTTGTTTTGTTTTGAGACAGGGTCTCGTTATACAGTTCAGGTTGGGCTCGAGTTTGTGGCAATCCTCCTGCTTCAGCCTCCTGAATGCTGGGATTACAGGCGTGTGCCACCACCTCCTGCTCTTCACCGTAATTTTGATGAAGGGGGGAAAAGTCATAAACCATGGCTTCCCAACTGCTAAATTGCTTCTTCATCACTTTTAGGTTTAGATTGTGATAGGTTTATGACTCATGACTGAACTCCTAAATGATCTGTTTGTCTTTCTCATCTTTTAGTTGGGAAGAACTGAGACCATAAAAAAAGCATGATATCCAAATTTTAAAAATTACATTTAGCATGTGAATCATTAATTAATATTAGCATTTTTGAAAAACAACAATGAAAGCAATGTTAGACCTATTAGATTATTTGAAGAATGAGATAGTTTATAAATAAATTATTATCAGGCTTTTCTTCCCTTTCTGGTGATGATAAAAACAACTCCTCATAATTATTTGTTTCCGAAGTATAAACCACTCTTGGACAACAACTTGTCTTAGCCCTTAAAATCAAATCACCCAATTTTCACTATTAATAAGTATTCTAAATAACAAACAGGAGTGGATCTTATTAAACCTATTACAGAATTGTGTAGTCTTAATATATACTTTTTTTTTTTTTTTTTTGGTACCGAGGATTGAACTCAGGTCCTTGCACTTGCCTAGCAGGCGGCGAAACCACTGAGCTAAATCCCCGGCCCAGAATTGTGTAGTCTTAATGAAAAAATAGTTTTCAATTCAAAATCAAGAGAGCTAAGATTCTGAGTTCCTACGACAGGCTTTTATTATGAACCTGAAATAATGGAGTAATTTCTACAATAACTACAAATGATGAATTTATCCTTCCTGCTTCAATTTTGTGCAGGAAAACAGCTGATACTATTGAGCCTGACTTAGTTTCACTTTTATGTGTCGGTAAGAGGGGACAGGTTAGACTCAATTGGAAATCTCAACACAAAATGCATCTCCATGTTGGCCTGAAGCAGTGATCTTTGGAGCAGAGCCCCACCCAGCAACCCCATCAGTTTCTCTCTGCTCAGAGGATCTTCCTGACCACTCAAATACTCCACCCATCCATCTCTTCCCAACTGCACTGTCTGACTTGCACAACCTAACCTCAGACCACTCACTCCCCGCTAGAGATCAAACTCAGGACCTTGCACTTGCCACGAAGGCACAGTGCCACTGAGCTACATCCCCGGCCCCTAACCTCAAATTTTCAACTTGCATTTTTTTGTCTTTGTTCCTCATTAAGGCTTAAGGATCTTGTCCTCTATTCATTCCTAATATACAACCAAGTTTAGCACATACTACATATTAAATAAATGTCTGTTTAATTAATGGAAGAATCAGAAACAAAATGCTTAGAACTCTTCTCTTTAAACTAGTTCACATTCTGAAGCCAGGTGTGGTGGCGCACATCTGTAATCCCAGCACTTGGGAAGCTGAGGCAGGAGGATTATCATGAGTTCAAGACCAGCCTGAACTACATAGTGAGACCCTATCTCAAAAAACAAAACAAAAATCTACATCTGGCCACTTTAAAGACATAGGGAGCCTAAAGATCAGATGAGTAATTCAATTTTCATGCAATACAGAGTTAAACAAAGACTGTCAATACTTTTGGAGGACCGTAATGGGCCCTCCATAATAAAGAACTGACTCAGAACATCTCCAAGAAGATCACCACATTACAAAATTACATCTCACAGCTGACAACTTTGTGCTGAACCTACAGTATCAAAGTTTCACCCAGGGAAGTGACAGTCTCATCAAAGGTAAGAAATGAGCCTCGTAACCAAGAACTCCACCCCAGAGAGGAAATGGCTGTGTTTCTCCTCTAGTTTTTTAGGAGCCAGCCAGGGGTTCAGCATACTTCACCCTAGCCCTCGTACTATCCGATGGTATCCACCAAACCTGGTGTCTTGAGCCTTTGAGAGAATGACTTTCCTCCTCCCTGTACTGGCCAAGGGGCTGAGATAATATGTGATTTCTCAGTGATTTTCTACAGTGCTGTTCCCTTCCTCCAGGTGGGGAGAGATAACCCTTTCCCAAGAATTCTCAATAAACTTACATTACTTAAGAAATTAAAGAACCCACTTGTCTCAGTCCTAACAATTCTGAGCTCTATCACCACTATCTTACACCTAAGAGATGAAAGGAGGATTAAGTAATTCCCCCAATACCACATATCATTTAAATGGTGAGGTTGCTAGGTTGAACTTAAAGCTACCTAAGTCCAGATACAGGCTCTTTTCACTATCACACATGGCTTTAACATGTGCCTACTGGCTTGAACCACTGGTGGTACAGGCACGACAGTCCCATTGGGCGGCTTGTCCCACTGGTGGTACAAATGAATCCCTTTTATTGGTCTTTTTACTAATAAAAATAATAAAAAGCCATCCAATGGGACAGTCATGCCTGTACCACTAATGGTTCAAGCCACATGGCAGCAAGACCTACGAATTACGCCCCATCTTAAATGTGTTAAGAAGACTAAGATTCTGTACACCTGTAATCCCAGCACTCTCAGAGGCTAAGGCAGAATGATCACAAGTTCAAACACAACCTGGGCAATTTAGTGACTCAGCAAAAACCTGTCTCAAAATAAAAAATAAAAAAAGGAGGCTAGGCGTGTTGGTGCACACCTGTAAACCCAGCACTCCAGAGGCTGAGGCAGGAGGACTGCTAGGAGTTTGAGGTCAGCTTGGGCTACATAGCAAGTTCAAAGCCATTCTGAACTACCTAGTGAGATGTGAGACACTGTCTCAAAAAACCAAAAAAAAAAAAAAAAAAAAAAAAGGAGCTGAAGATGTAGCTCAGTGTGAAGGCCCTGGGTTCAACCCCCAGGGCTAGGAGGAAAAAAAAAGATTAAGATATTTAACTTAGATACACAATGAGTACATTCAACTGAAGATGGGTAAGATATTAAGGAATTCACAAGATAAGAACCATGCTGCATGAAAAGTGCCACATCAAACAGGATGTAATGGATGCACACAGGAGGTGCTGAGTAAAAGTAAAGATTGATCCAGGTTAGTACAACATATTCAAAGAACTGCAAGATGATCAGTATGGTGCCTGCCTATTAGTTACATCATTCCTTTTGTTGAAATCCTACTATGTGTCAAGCACTATACTAGGCATAAGCACTGCATTGAGACACAATCTCTGCTTAAAGAACATCCAGTCTTTCTAAAGACATGGGTACTACAGAGTTCTCCTTTCTCCTATCTCAACTCAAATCACAGCTGCTTGAGCTGGGAGTAGACATGTGACCAAGAGAAGGCCTGGAATGCAGCCTGGTACACATAAAGGAACTACTGTGCTCAGGGTCACACTTCTGAGCTGAGATGATGCACAGAGAGAATCCCTGGGGCAGAGTCTGAGCCTCTAGTGGTCAAAATAAAAGAAAAAGCAGAACTAAATGTAGAGATACTATGAAAATGGTTGCAAAGTGTGTTAAGGGGCTGATTCTAGCTCACAAATGTGTTTTATAACCTGCATAATATACATTTTAAAAAATAACATACAGCTTGTGGTCCTAAATAGCATTCTTCATAAAAAGGAACCTGGACTCATAGGAGGAACTGCTGTCCTGATGCTGAGGATAGACATATATAAAAGATAATATTGAACTTGCAATCCTGACTCAGCCTCCCAGAGTGCCTGGATTACAAGTGTGTGCCACCATGCCCCAGCTACTTCATTCTTTTTAAAGAGCTGCCAGTGTGCCTTAATATTATCATACTGGTTTATTTAATCATATGTAGACAGACAAACATGGTCTTATTCCATCAGTTCCTTAAGAATAATTCCACTTAATAAATGTGGAGCCAGGTGTGGTGGTGCATGCTTATAATTCCAGCACTCAGGAGGCTGAGGCAGGAGGACTGCCTTGAGATAGAAGCCAGCCTGGGCTGCACAGTGAGTTCAAGACCAGCTTGAGCTACACAGCGAGACTCTGTCTCAAAATACCAAAAAGGAAAAAAAAAAAAGAGTGTGATAACAGCATTAGAAAATGTTCATTTCACAACCTTAATGAATACATTCATGCAATTGGTGAAAGACTGATGGGAAGCTTTACAATGGAGGCTTCAGGTTGTCACCACTAGGCAGAAAAACAACCCTCTCCCTCAAAAATGTCCACATTCTTCTCCTCAGAACCTGCAAATATGTTATTTTACATGGCAATGGGGACTGTGCAGATGATTAAATTGAGGGTCTTGAGATGGGGGATTATCCTAAGGGTTTATAAGAGGAAGATGGAGAAGATGAGATGATGAAAAGAGGAGAGAGGCAGGGAAGAAGGAAGAGGAGAGATTTGAAGATACCATGCTACTGGCTTTGAAGATGGAGCAGTCAGGTGTCAAAAGTCAAAGAATGCTGGTGGCCTCTAGAAGCTGGAAAAGACAAGGAAAGTGATTCTGCTCCAGGGCCTCCAAAAGGAACACAGCCCTGTTGACACCCTGATTTTAGGACTTCTGACCTCTAGAACTGTTAAGGTAAATGTCTGCTAGCCATTAAGTGTCGGACTTTGTTACCACAGCAATAAGACACTAATAAACATCTGAACATACTGACCAATCTTAGCAGCACTAAGGGGCACACACACACAAAAAAACAACTGTATTCCTGACATGTCACATGAAGTGCACACTGCCCATGAAGTTCTCTTACCACAAAGGTAAAATTCAACCTGATTACATCTTCATAACTTAATTCTTTTAAAAAAAAATATGGGTGCTGAACTGGTTAACTGATACATCAATGGAGAAATAAGACAGAATCTTAAATGTGGCATATTCTGTGAAGACAACTGATACAACTGCAAGCATAAAAAGGAGGAGGAGGAAAGAGTAGACTGCGCTGGATTAAACAGACTTGAGAGGTAGCAAATTAATTTTAAATAGATATTTTTGAAACAAGTGGGAAATTTTTAATATGTGCTGCAGATCAGATGGTATTAAGGAATTACTAAAATTTTTTTGAGACAGGTCTAATCATCTTTACCAGGCTGATCTCAAATTTGCAAGCTCAAATGATCTGCCTCAGCCTCAATTTGGCAGGCTGGGGGAGAAGTAATGTCTCACATGCCAGTCAAGTCCTACACAACTGATCTACATCACCAGCCCTCACTTTTTTTTTTTTTTTTAAAGAGATAAGACCTTGCCATATTGCCCAGGTAGACCTTGAACTCCTGGGCTCAATTAATTCTCCTGTTTAGTCTCCCAAGTAGCTGGACCTAGAAGTCCCACTACCATGCCCAGCTTCATTGGTAATACTGTAAAGTGGAATTTATAGCTATGTAACACTGTGGTTATGCTCACATTTTTAAAGAGATTCAAGCTAAAGTATGCAGGACTAAAAATGTGACATCTAGGATTTATGTTAAACCAGTTTGACATAAAATGATAAAGAAAGCTGAGCATGATGGGCCACACCTATAAACACAGCGCTGGGGAGGCTAAGGCAGGAGGTTTTTAGGGAGTTTAAGGCCACCCTGGGGTACACAGTGAGTTCACAGCAAGCCTGAACTACTTAACAAATCCCTATCTCAACAAAACAAAACAAACCTCACACAGACACAAAAACAAAGCAATAAAGGGAAAGCAGGGACAATGAAACAAGTATAGACTCCAAAACTGCTGGTAATGAGTATAATGGTAGACTCACTACACTATTCTCTGTAACACTGAAAATAAAACCAATGCCCAAAATAACTAGAGCAGTGGGTGACATTTCAAAATCAACAGCTTTCAAGGCTAGCCTTGAATTTCGAGACCCTGTCTCAAAAAAATAAAACAAGCCAGGGATGGTGATGCATTCCTGTAATTCCAGCACTTGGGAGACTGAGGCAGGATTGATGAGAGTTCAAGGCCAGTCTGAGCTGCATTGAGTTCAAGTCAGCCTGAACTACCAAGCAAGATCCTGTTTCAAAAATATCAAACCAAACCAAACCAAGAGCTTTCATATCAAAATCTAGATTTGATTTCACTTGAAAAATCAGATGTAATAAAAAGGCCCTCATACCAAATCTCATGTATAGCCGAGTAGTGGTCACTTAACAGTTTCTACCACTCTCAGTTATCCTCCCATTTATCATCACTGCTGTCGGGTTCTTTTTCTTTTTTTAAAGTATCTAGCCCAATTCATTCCTTTACATTACCTACTTGATTTAGGTGAACGTAGTGGCCCAATTGAGTGAGAGGTGGTGAAACACCATGTGTAGATGCACACACTCCTGCTGTCCAAGTCTCCTCCAGCCGCCTTCATCTAGATGTGCTTCCTGTTAGGGTACGCTATAGCTCTTGTTTTTATTGCATACTTACTAAAAGCAAGGCAATATACATAGAACTCTGGAAAATCATAAGCATGAAAATCATTTCTGCCTTTGGGGTACTAACAGCCTAATGAGGAAGACAGGCATAAACAAAAGTAGTTACAATACAAGAGAGAAAATAAACGAGTTTAAGGTACTGTTCAGGGGTGTGCTATGATGCAAACTAGGAGATGACAATATACAAATCTTCAGAAACATATCATGAACAGCACTACAGAGCATTTTGGGAAACTGAAATTATCAGATGAGCGACAGTGAGCCATTGAAGGGTTTTAAAGTATAAGAACAAATGAGAGATAGTAACACTGCAATAAGAGCAAGATCTCTTTCTTTAGTCAAATTCTTTGATTCCATAAACTAGAACCTTTGAAGAGCCGGAAGCATTACCCTCAGCTGTACATAGTGGCCCATGCTTGTAATCCCAGCACCTGGGAGGCTGAGGCAGGAGAACTGCAGGAAGTTCAACACCAGGGTGGGCTACATAGTGAGTTCAAGGCCAGCCTGAACTGCGTAGTGGAAACCTTGTCTCAAAACAAAATTAAAACCAAAAAACTAAAACAGAAGCATGAACCTCAAAAGAGTTATCTATGCCCCTAAAATTTTACCACCACCACTTGCTTGCTTAGGTAGATAGAACTTCTCTACCCAAAGAATATGATAAAAAAACAAACAAACAAACAAAAAAACAGGCCGGGAATTTAGCTCAGTGGTTCTGCCACCTGCCTGGATTGCCAGTACCAAAAGTGTGGGTCACTATCGTCCTTGAAGGTAGTTTTTACATTCCAAATACAGTAAGGTATACATTAAATCTATTATCATTACTAAGTTCCAATACCTTGAATAAAAGCTATGTTTAAACTATGGCCTTACTATATCTGAAGTTCTATTTAAAAAGTAAAACTATTTCTGAAAAAGATGTCAGTGCTCATTGCAAATGAATAAAATTACCTAAAACATAATCAAGTCTTGATGTCAAATTATATTAACGATCAAAACCAGGTCAGGCCACTTCGTTGCAAAATGGGACCATACGGCATTATAGTTAGTCACCAGTACAGCTGAGATTTAGCCAAGTCCAGAGTGTCTCATACCAAAAGGAAAGACTAGAGGTTAAGACTATTTTGTGGCCAATAATGGTCTTTAATCGACCCCAAGAATTCCAAACTAAAGCAAGGGGGAATATTATTGCGGTCTGATTTTCCTCAACATACTTAACTACCACTGAGAATCCATAAGACCCGTTTATTCTTCCCAGCCTGAGTTTCCTCATTGGTAAAATGTGACTAACTGCATCTATTTACTTTATAGATAGTGCAGGAACTAAATGTTCATGTATGTAAAGTGACACAACAGCTGCTCAATAAATAACACATTTTATTAATCACAGTAAGCTTTATCCTTTCCACTATTTTCCTGCACGTATCGCGGTGTTTTCTGAGGCCAATCCCCACACATCCTCAATATTCAGGCTTCTTCGGAGAACTAAGTTACAGCTCAAAGTATCTGAAACTAGACAGGCAGAGGACCCAGACGGCGACCCGGAATCGAGGTCGCCTTAGGGCGCTGTCACCATATCCGCCAAGCCTTCACCGGCCTTCTAAGAGTTCCCAGGCACCGGCGCCCAGCCCCGCCCCGCGAGCGCCAACCAGCAGGGTGAGGGGGCGGTCCCCACGCAGGTCCTCGGGCTCGGGACAGGCCAGGCCAAACCCTGGCCACCGCCAGCCTAACTTCCCCAGTCTAGGCCTCCCCTCGCCAACGCCTGCGATTCTCCCTCCCGGCCCCGCGCCGCCCAATGCCGCACCTTGAGGTGGGTCCGCAGGCCGCCAGCGCCCCCAGACTGGTCGGTGATCTCGTACGCGCCGGTCACGAGCAGGTCCTTGTGGATCTCCTCGCGGAGACACTTGCGAGAATTAATGGGGAGATAGAAAGAGATGCCGAGGACCGAGCTGGGGCCGAGCAGGAACAAAAACAACAACGCCAACGGGCCAGGGCCAGGCCGGCATTGTGGGCCAGACAAACCAGTCATGGTGCCGGAGACTCGTCCACCACCCGGGGCCTCTGCCGCGCCGGAACCGGGAAGACCCACGTGATTCACCTCTGACCTCGCGGTGCTGCCGGCGCCATTTTGGAGACTGGCCGACAGGAGAATGTGTACCAAAATATTTTGAAAGAGAAGGAAGTTTATGGTGTCATGTTCTGATCGCCAGTTTAAGTGGTTAAAAACATTTCTTAGAACTTTATCACAAAAGTCTTATTGTTGTTGAGGTTGGTGACTACTGAGTCGGCCATGTCAAGTATGGGCAGCCCTGGAAGTAATTTTCTTTTAACCTCCGGAAGCTGTACCCGCGCGGTGACACCATAGCAACGAAGCCCCAATAGGGAACAGCCACAGAGCCCTTCTCCGGGCCTACTCACCTGCATCCTTGGTGAGCAGCACCTGGCGGAGGATGAGCCTGACTCACTCCTTCAGCGCCTTGCCGCCTTGGTAATAGCTGGAGGCACTTGAGAGAAAAATTTCAAGGAAAGATTTTAATGTGGCTATTAATGTGTGTGAGCCAATATCTCAGAGAAGGTATAGAGGCCCCCATATGAATGTGACCAGGTAGATGTCCAGTTAATGCCCGCCCCTGTGCAGGATGTTAGGGCTGGAATAAGAGTTTGGCTTTCTGAATGTGCTTCTTATTTATTTAGCAAACACTGAGTGTCTACTGTGTCAGGTTATCTTCAAACCAAAGTTTAATTTTTTTTTTACGTGGAATAAAATAATATTTTGGTAGTTTGAGAGATAGACATAAAATACGATTTAGCAGATTGTCAACGGAGGTAAATATTTGTTTCAAATGCAAGCTGCATTCAAGTAGACTAGTCTAGATCAAGCAGATTCACCTGGTAAACATTCGTGCATTCATTATACAAATATTTATTGAGCACCTACTATGTGCCAGGCACTATACTATATTTATACACCAACATGTTTATTGGTGTAATAAACCATTATTGAGATGCTGTCAGATATTGAAAGCTGAAGAATATGGAGATAAACAAGAGCAATCCCGGAGCAGTAGCATGTGCCTGCATCCCAGCAACTCAGAGGATGAAGCAGAAGGATGCTTGAGCATGGAGTCGCAGGCCAACCTAAGCAACATAGCAAGATTCTGCCTCTTGAAAAAACAAAACAGAGAGCAAGGGATGTAGCTCAGCAGCATCACGCCTGCCTGGCAAGCGCAAGGCCCTGGGTTCGATTCCCAGTATTGAGAAAACAAGCAAACAAACACAGGGCCAGGTTTGGTGGCACAATCTTGTAATCTCAGTGCTCAGAGGCTGAGGCAAGAGGATTGCCTTGAGTTCGAGGCCAGCCTGAGCTATGTAGTGAGTTCAAGGGCAGCCTGACAAACAAAAACAAACCCAAAAAGTATGCAACAGTTTATGTTTTTAGTCATTATCCACATTAATTAATGTTTATTGAGCATTAGCAAATACTCTGGAAGATGAGTTTAGTAACTTAAATTGTTCTTTTGTTTTTTATAACTCTTTTAAGTCCACCTAATTCTTTTCCTGGAACTGAAGTCCCATAAACAAAAGAAGAACAAATGTAAAGAAGCTGTTAAACATTTTAAAATTTGACAAATGCCATATAATAATTATTTTATGAGGTGTCCACTTAGGAACATGTAGTTTGATTGTTTTATCCTTGATCTAAGATAAGATGCTAGTCTACTTCACACCCTGATAATTTGCATTGGCCTTTCCCTGGCCAATGCGAGGAGTCAGTACAGTTCTCTAATTTATTGTTTGAAGTCTTGAGGCTCTACTGACCGTTTGCAAAGGATTTGCAACCCATAAAATACCTGTGTGCATGTTTTCTTTACATTTTCATAATAGATTACACATTTTAAAATATTTTTACTGTGGTGATGCACACCTGTATTCCCAGCACTCGGGAGGCTGAGGCAGGAGGGTTGCTGCAAGTTTGAGGCCAGCCTGGGCTACGTAGTGAGACCTTGTCTCAAACATACAAACAAACAAATAGGCCACTGTGTTCTCCATTGCATGGTGGCCCACCTTCACACTGTAGGGTGTACTTCTTTTCCTTTTTTTTCTTTTAGTACCAGGGATCGAACTCAGGACCTTGCAAGGAAGGCGTGCTTGCAAGGAAGGTGTGGTACCACTGAGCTAAATCCCTGGCCCTTCTTTTCCTACTTTTACTTGGCCTAAATTCACTGTGCATAGCCTGTTTCTTTTCCTACCTTTAATAAAACTTTGGCTACTGTTAAAAAAATATTTTCACATATGTTTAATAATCTCATTTGACATAGTTAAAAAAAAATCCATGAAATAGCAGTTATCCTCCTGCTTCACCCTCCCAGTAGATGGGACAACAGGTATGTGTTACTGCTCCAGGGTTGTATTCCTTGTTTACAGATGAGGAAACTGAGTTTCTGAGAAGTCAACATTTGTACTGTCTGTGAAAAATTATTCATGACACTTCTTAGAGAACTTTATAGCAGATTGTATGTAAGGCGACTATTGGGATTGAAATCCTGCACATGGAATTACCATAATGGGGCCTTGTATAGAAGAGAGCTCAGTCTCAACTCTGAATACAGGAAAAAGTAGGAATCTGTAGCCAAGGATCAGTGTGGGATACAGTGGGTGGAAAATAACTAAGAGGAAGTATCAAGGATGAGGGGAAGATTCTGACTAAAGTGACTTAACAGGATTCTTGCTAAGATCAGACAGTGCACAGACAGAAAAGTCCAAGTGCCAAAACCTAGTTGAGGAGAAAGTTCAGAACAGCCTGAATAAAGTTTGGGCAATGAGAGAATCTTTTTTCAGTATTCCAAGTCCCATAGCTTAGAAATGACAAAGGAAAAAAAGAAATGACAAAGGGCTGAGCCTTCCTCAGTAAGGTACTATTATTTCTTATTTTATAGACGAAGAAGCAGGTTCAAAGAAGTTACTTCCCTATGTCACTGTTCTGAAGACCTTTCTTGTCCTATATTTTCACTTATTCTTAACTCCTGATGCTTCCTTCTGTCTCCACCATCTGACCTTTATTATTTCTCCCTTAGCTCTTATCATTCTCTCATTTAGCATTCATTTTACTTATTTTATCATGTTTGCTAGTCTGTGTAACTCAAATGTCTATTTTGTGAAGGCAAAGAGTTTTGTCTATTTTGATCAGATTTTTCTTCTTTTTTTTTTTTTTTGGTACCGGGGATTGAACTTGGGTCCTTGTGCTTGCAAGGCAGGCGGCAGAACCACTGAGCTAAATCCCCGGCCCCAGATTTATCTTCTTAACTTAAAATAGTGCATGGGACTTAGGGAGGATAAATAACTTATTCTGTGAATGCAAGGCTCTGCTTCTTTGGCACCTATCAGAAGGTCTAAAAGCAAATTCCTTCTATGATTCCTTAGCTGTTTTCATACAAATTTATTCAACCCATAATGTATCTAAGGTGTAGGTGATTTCAGTTTCCCTCTATGCTTTGGTGTTGGAGGGCAGCTCCTACGGAACCAAAACTTTTAAACATTAAGCATTAAGCATCAAAGCAGGTACAGTACAGTGCACCCTTGACTTATAAACTCAATTCGTTTGCAAGGGCTGGTTGTAACTGAAGTTGATCAGTTAAAGGCTCAGGCTCCTCTACACAGCTTTCAAAATCTCTCTCTCTACAGGCGGATTTCACTGTCCTTAGAGAGACATCGGCCCAGGATTTCTTAACTAATCCCACACAAGAAAGGATGTTGTAACATTCCTTCCCAAACTCTTTAAAGGTTAATTAACTCTGGAAGCACAAGCGGCCAGCATTCAGGTCATAACTTAATACCTTGGTCATAAGTTAAAACTAAAATTTGGGTCGTAACCCAAGTTGTTCATATGTCAGGCTGGCCGTAACTCGAGGATCCACTGCACCATTTTACATCCGTATGAGAGAAAGGCCTCCTTTGGGATTGGAGAGCAAATGGAAAGTGCCTCACAACTAGAGGAAATGCTTCTTCCTGGCCACCAGCCCTCAGCCATCCAGTCATCCTGAAACTTCCCCAGCCAGATCCACCGAAGGCTCTGGCAGTAAAGAAACATCAGGAGGATACACCCTTTACCCAGTCTCTCCCTAAGCTGCAGGATTCTCAACTTTTCCTTTGGATAAGGAGGAGCATGTTTAAAACACACCCAGACAGTGAACCAGAAGCTCTTATTAAAAATCGGCATTTGTGAGGGATGAGGAGAGAGGAGAAAGGAAGGGGAAAGAGGAGAAAGGAAGGGGAAGTAAAAAGAATTAAGATGTGTTATGTTCATGTACCAACTCCCCATGATGAATGTAATCATTATGTACTGCAAACATGTACTAATAAAAATATTTTTTTACTTGGCACTTGCAACAAGCTTCCTGGTGATTCTGTGGTTGGGAGTCCTTAGGATGGCTTTGATACTCTCCTGCCACCTCCTTTAACCAGCCTGATACTCCAGGGTGGCTTAAGGCGCCTCAGTGTCAGTGCATGAGCCATCAGGAATCCCTAACTCTGGTGTTCCTGCCCATTCACGTGTACAGTTTCCCTCACAGTGTATTTACACAGCTAAGACAAGGTGGGTTCTGTGAAGATATAAAAGACTCCTTGGAAAGTAGTTTGGCAATGTTTGTCATGTGTCATACTCTGACCTAGCTTGTGATTTCAAGAATTTCTTCAATGGGTCCTCTAAATATTGGAGTCCCTCGGGACCTGGTCTTGGAATGTGTGTGCGTTCTAAGTAGTGTCATCCCATCTCATAATTTTCAATACATCCACAGGCCGATAACTTCCAAACGTGGATGTCCAGCCCTGACCTTTTCCCTAAACACCAGAGTCTATAAGGAGCTCCCAACTTGACAACTCCACTTAGATGACTAATAGGCAACTCATCCTCAGCTAGCTGCTGATTCCTCTTCTCTCCCCACTCTCAAATCTGCTTCCTTCTCATCTCAGTAAATAGCACCACCTTCAACCAAGTCCCTGAGACCATCTTTACTTCCTCTTTTTATCCCCTCCTGATACACGGCCAGCTCATCGGGAAGTCCTATCAGTTCTGTGTCCTAAATAGATGCTAATCAGTTTTTCTTCTCTAAGCTAAAGGCCCACAAACTACTGCCTAGCCAGGCAGGTCAAATCCAGCATGTAACCTCCTGTTTTTGTATTGCCCAAGAGCTAAGAATGTTCTTTTACGTTTTTAGAGGGTTGTTTAAAAAGAAGGAGGAATAGCAGAGCACAAAATATGTGACAGAGAGCTTATATGGCCCACAAAACCTGAAATATTTCCTACCTGACCTTTCACAGAAAAACTGCTTCCCTAATCTAGACAAGACCACAGTCTCCTTACTGTTATCTCTGCTTCCCTTGCCTGATTATAATAGTGAATATACCCAGAGTATTTTAAAAATAAATTATAAATCAGATCAATAAGAACAAAACCTAAACACCCTATTGCAGTCCCCAAAACCACCGTGGTGTGGCCCTTGCCTACTTCTCTAGTCTCTTTGAACCCAGTGATAACTTCCTCCCATGCCCCCTCATCCACTCTTCTGCAGTCACCTGGCCTTCCAAACAGATTAAGTTCCTACTTACATCTGAGCCTTCACACTTACTGTCTCCCTGGAGCTCTCTTCCTCAGATCTTGTTTGTGGACTCGGGACTCTTCAGGCTGCTCTTCAGCATTTAGGTCCCAACTCATGTCATCCTGGAAAGCTCGCCCTATATAAGTAACCCTATCCCCAAGTTACTGTCCATCACATTATCTGGTTTTATTATCTGCCTAGCACTTGTCACTAGCTTGTGCATTTCTTTTCTTTTTTATTATCACCCCAACCCACTGGACTTGAATTTAAGCTCTAGAAAGCAAGGGCTTTGTTTTTAGCCTGATCTAACCCAGAGATCAAGCACAATATCCTGCACATTGGACTCAAAAAATGTTGTGTGACTGACAAAATGAAATGCAACAACATAATACAAAACATCTAGCACATGGTGAACATAGAACAGTTGCTCAATAAATTCTAGTTCCTCTATCTAATTTGTCTTTTCTTTTTTTTTTTGTAGCACTGAGCACATTAAATCCAGAAACTAGCTTAGGCTAAGCAAGCCCTGTTCCACTGAGCCATATCTCCAGCCCTTTTTATTTTTGAGACAGCCTCACTAGGTTGACCATGCTGGCCTTGAACTTGCTATCTTCTTACCTCAGCAGCCCCAGTAGCTGGGATTACAGGGATGTGCCGCTATACCCAGCTTCTAGTAGTATTTTTTTTTTCTCTTTGAGACAGGGTCTCACTATGTAGGTTAGCAAGACCTTGATTTAAAAAAAAAAAGTCTACATCCTGCCCCAGACAGTCTGCCCAAAGAGCACACATGCAGATCCTCAGAGGGACTGATTACTTCTCAGAACTCTGGGACCTTAAAGCTTGATGATCTAGAGTGGGTACAGGTCTTTTTCACTCCTGGTTCTGATAAAATTATGGATTTCCTTTCCTTTGCATTTTCCTTGCTGCTATCATGTCCACCATCTCTAGCTACCTTGAAATCTGCCAAAACTCATTCTCCTTCAAAAAAAAAAAAAATGCTCCACTGTGAGCCAGGCATGGTGGTGCATACCTGTAGTACCAGCACTCAGAGCCAGAGGCAGGAGGATCTCTGCGAGTTCAAGGCCAGTCTGAACTGCATAGTGAGACTCTGTCTCAAAATAAAAAATAAGAGGGTAGGGGATGTAACTCAGTGTCAAGGCCCTGGATTCAATCTCCAGTACTGGAAGAAAAAAAAAAGAGAAAGACCTATGGCCCAAACTAGAAGAATGCGAACAGTATCTGCATGGCACCTGGGAATAGCATGTTTCAATGGTTCTCTTTGTTGCATATTGGAATCATCTGGGGATTTTCTTTTAAAATACTGGTGCCTGGCTCCTGCTCCCAGACATTCTGATGTAACTGGTATTTGTTGCAACCTGAGCATCAGGATTTTTAAAAACTCTCTGTGGTCCAGGGCTAGGGATTTAGCTCAATGGCACCCCGCTGGCCTCTCAAGTGCAAGGTCCTGAGTTCAATCCCTGGTACCAAAAAACAAAAAACAAAAAACAAAAATACTCCCTGTGGTCCAAGGTGGATCCACAGTTGAAAACAAGTGCTCCCACCCAACCCCTGCCCATTCCTCTGTCAGCACCTCACTTTCCTGTGCCTCTCAGGCAGTGTGCTCTCCTTAAATACTTCTCCATTTGATAGAGATCCCTGTTTCTCCTGCTGAAGCACTGTCACCCTTTCACCTGGAACACAGCACAAAATCTGTCCTCTGGCAGTACCGCTTGAGGACAATGTTCATTCCTCTGTGGGTCGTATGTTCCCAGCGCAAGTGTTAGGAAAGAGGGAGGAATGAGAAGCATGGCTTCAGGGCAGCAGGAAGCTCTCCCCACGGGCACATAGGGGTGCCTTTTCCTTCTTTCTTGCAGAGAGTCATGTGGCATGTGGACAAAGGAAGTATTAATAACTTTCCAAACAACATACTTCTCCAACATTTGGTGTTTCACAAACCACAACCAGTGCCATCCCTTCTACAGATGGCCAACTTCTGCATTTTGGATGACAATTTCTGAAGATAGCTCAACTTGTGTCCCTAAAGCAGACAGAACATCCAACTAAGGGAAGGCAACCATCCAGGTCTCTAAGCCAGAGGTCAAAAGCCACTACCCACATATTGGTCAGGGACAAGAAGAACAACTGCCAAGCAGAGTCATTGGAGGCAATTGATTGTGGAGTGAGATTAAAACATTACAGGGCCAGGGATTTAGCTCAGTGGCAACATGCCTGCCTCGCAAGTGTAAGGTCCTGAGTTCGATCCCCGGTACCACAAAACAAACAAACAAACAAACAAACAACATTACAGCATTATTCCAACCCAAGGCTTAATGGCATGGACCATCATGGACTGGACTGGACTGGACTAGACAGATGTGTGCTCTAGACAGAGGTCCTGGCCTTGCCTTGCCAGTCATTTACTGGGTGACCCTGGGCTGATATTTATTGTTTCTAGTTGTTGATTTTCCCCTTTGCAAAATGTGAAACCAGGGACTGAGGACAGACCCTTTCTTTGACTTCTTACAAACCCACAGAGGCGATAATGCTATGTCACTAACAGTTGTGCTTTGCCATTCTCCTTCAGGGCCTGGAGTCCTGGCTGTCTGTGGGCTCTGACTTCCACAGCTCAGTCTAATCTCAAAGACCTCCCTAGGGCAGCTTGTGTGACCATGATGAAAGCTTCTGCATTAGTTCCCTAGGGCTGCCACAACAAGTAGCCACAAAGAGTTCTGGTGGCCAGCAGTCTGGAACCAAGGTGTTGGCCAGTGTGCCCTCTCTGCAGGCTCTCAAGGTGACCCCTTCCTTGCCTCTTTCACCTCTGCTTGCTTCAGGCAGTCCTGGGCTTGTTGCTGCAGGACTCTCATCTCTGCTTCTGTCTTCATGTGGTCTTCTCTTTTCTCTATGTGTCTGTTCTCTGTGTAGCAAGGGCACTCATCATTGGATTTAGGACCCACCCAGGTAGCCCAGACTTATCTCAAGATCCTTAACTTAATCACATTCCCAAAGACCCCTCCTCCCAAATAAAAGGCCACCTTCACAGGTTATAGGAATTAGACTTTAAGATGTCTTTTGGGTGGTATAATTCAACCCCATACAATCTCCAGCTGGAGAAAGGTACACGCATGTACAAAATCCTATCTACCCTCAAAGCCCAGGTCGAAAGCAACCTGGTCCAGAAGGTCTTACCACTTCTCACACAGACATGATCTCCTCTGCCAACCCATCTGGTTACTCCTGTTGTGCCCGTGTCTTTTCTGCCTGTCTCTAGACCACCTGCATCAGAATTATCTAAGGAGCTGACTGAAAATACTAATTTCTGTCTTTTCTGGCCTAGCCACCGCCATCACGGGGGCCAAAGAATCAGGCTTTCTGGGTGTGCATTTTAAATAACCTCCTGGGGTGATTCCAACATATCTGAACTATGAGCAGGCACCCCATGCCATGCCGTGACCTCCATGACTGGTTCCTGCTGTTTACGCAAGCTGGTCGATGGCAGGATTAAAGTGGGCAGCTCTGGAGTTGGAATGTCCAAGCTCTCCCACTCACGAGCTGTGAGACTTCAAGCTAGGTACCTGCACTCAGGTAAAGGAGGATGATTAGAACTCCTGCTTCCCCAGGTTGTGGCAAGAATGAAGTGAAATAAAGCATGTAAAAGGCTTAGAACAGCGTCTGGCACATGGTCCACATCTGGTAAATTTAAGCTGTCATGAAACAGAGCAGGTGGGGAGTGGCCTATTATCTCACTATAGTCCCGGATCCCTTCATCCTAGGAACATAGCCTGATTTTTCCACCATCATCAGTGATTGCTAATGATGAACTTTTTTTCTAGGCACTGTGCTAAGCTCAGTACTCATCTGTGGGTTCCACATTTGCAGATTCAACCAACTCTTTTTTTTTTTTTTAGATAAGGTGTCACTGTGTAGTTCAGGCTGGCCTTGAATGTGCTGCTGTCCGCTTGTCTCAGCCTCGCCGTGCCTGGATTACAGGAATGTGCCACGTGCCTGGCTAGGTTCAACCACTGGATGGAAAAAAAATGCCTCTGTACTGAGAACATATAGAAGTTTTTCCCTGTCATTATTCCCTAAACAATATAGTATAAGAACTATTTATATAGCATTTGTTTTATTACATATTAGAAATAATCTACAGATGCTAAAGATGTACATAGGTTATGTGCAAATAAATCATTTATTTATTTTCCAGTACTGTGAGTTAAACTGAGAATATGCACACTAAGCTATATACACAGGGCTTTTTATTTATTTGGGGGTTTTTTTTGGGGGGGGCGGACAGGGTATCACTAAGTGGCTAAATTGCCTGGGCTTGGCTCCAACTGGTGATCCTCCTGCCTCAGCCTCCCAGAGTACTGAGATTAAAAGTGTTTACTACCACACCCACTTTATACTACTTTATATAAAGGATTTGAATGGACATCCTCGAATTTTGGTATCTGAAATGGGGTTCTGGAACCAAATCTCCACAATATCTAGCAATGACTATTCATGCTTTGTTTTGTTTCACCCTTAAAACAATGGCATAAGCCAAAGGCATGTGGGACTATCATCTCCCACTGAATGGGTAGGGAAACTGAGGGCCAGACAGGGTAAGTACCTTGCGGGCCATCCTACAGCCAGTGAGCATGGGTGAGGATGTGAAGCATCTGTCTGGGTCCTACCTCCACTGCTTCCCTGCACATCACCTGAGAGCTCTTCCCTGTACCCTCAGCAGCACAGCCACCTCCGAACCAACACCTGAACTCCCCTCACTCAGTGTCTTTGTGTCCAGGTCTGTCTTTTCTGATCTCTTCTTTTCTATTACCTTATTGGTCTGGAACCTCCAAGAAAATGTCCTCTTCTCAGAGGGGTTGAATCAGCCTATACTTCTCCATCTTCCTGTGGAGCTCCTTGAAACCCTCCACATGCCTCCAGCATCTCCTAAACCCAAATCCTTCCCTACCTGGCCCTGTTCAGAGGCTTCTCACACGTGTGACCCTTATGTCCACTGAGAAGCTGCCTACCTGTTACTTGGCCACTTCTGTAGCTCCTGGTGGAGGGATCAGTAGGCCCAGTTGCCACGGGAGCCCACAGTCAGCCAACCTGCCCATCCTCTCCCAGCCCCAGGTCTCTTGCCCAGCCCTGGTCCTTCCCTGTATCTCAGTCACTCTGCTGCCCACTTCCCACTGCTTGTTACTGGAGTAGGGCATGGAGTGTAGCATCACATATGTAGGCCTTATCACTGTGCAAACATTTCCTCTTCCCCTAGTACTGGTTCTCACCCAATTGGTAATCAGGGTAAACTTCCTCTGACAATTCACTGAGCAAACATTCCCTGTGCACCTGCCCTCTGTAGGGCTCTGGCACAGGCCTGTGAGGACCCCAGACCTGGTCTCTGCCTTGAGGAGTCTCAGTTTGGTAGACATGAAGCACAGAAATGGCTACCCCAGGCCGCGGTACTTGGGCCCAGCCCCCTGCCTTCTAGGCTCTTCCTGCTCTTTCCTCACCCTCTCACCTTGCAGCCAGTCACCACCCTTTTTGATCTTGAATTGCCTTGGCTGTTTTCTCTGTGTCTAGGATTGTTGTAAGAATTAACAAAGATAAGATGATAAAGGGTGTGTCACCCCACCTGAGATAGGGACCTGGCTCCAGGAGCCAAGAACAGATGTGGTGCCACCTTTCAGCTATAAATCCAGGTGTAGACTGGGTGGTCCCTGCATACTGCCAATCAGTTAACAAGAATGCATTGAAAACAAAACTGCATTAAATGTACCGGGCTCTGCATTGGGTAAAATGCAAAACTTAACCCCTTGGTTTAACCGGGGATGAGGGTTTGTGGTGGTGAGTACTTATACCCAGTGATAATAAGGAAATATTACAGGATAAATCTATTTCCTGGTTATGCTTATTCTGGCTGGGTGTGGTGGTGCACACCTGTAATTCCAGCATGCTCAGATGCTGAGGCAGTAGGATGGCAAGTTCAAACCCAGCCTGGGCAATTTAGTGACTTAGCAAGATCCTGTTGTTAAAAAAATGAATAAATAAATGGGTTGAGAATGTTGCTCAATGTGAAGGCCCTAGTTTCAATCACTAATAGCACCAAATTACAAAAACAAAAGCAAAAAGGTAATTCTGGGGGCACAGCCTATAGAGGAGAGACTGGTGCAGGGCTGGAGTTGAGGAATCAGCCTGCAAAATCACAGCACCCTAGGCAAAGTGATCACTGCTATATCAAGATGCAGAGAGTAAAAACAGTTCCTTGCCTCCACCCCTCCAACACAAGAAGAAACCAGGGCCGGGGATTTAGCTCAGTGGTTCCACCGCCTGCCTCGCAAGCGCAAGGTCCTGAGTTCAATCCCAGGTACAAAAAAAAAAAACGCAGTTCGAGGCCAGCTAGAGCTATACATAGACACCCAGTTTCAAAAGTACAAGAAGAAACC
Organism: Heterocephalus glaber; assembly: GCF_053883595.1. Taxonomy (NCBI): domain Eukaryota; kingdom Metazoa; phylum Chordata; class Mammalia; order Rodentia; family Bathyergidae; genus Heterocephalus; species Heterocephalus glaber. The sequence goes on from NW_028258379.1 coordinate 15,319,861, forward strand.
ACAAGGACCAACCTGTAAACAGACATATCTGTCTCTTTCTTAACACTGTACGGTCATTCTGTGCTCTGGTCCGGGTGTGTGGTAAACGTGGCAGGGAAGAATAGAGAAGGGGAAAAGGACAATGACAGAGGCACTGGGAGAGTGGGGAGGAAGGAGAGTGGGGGTGTGAGAGACAGGATGGGAAGCCACCCTCCTGGCCCCACACAGCAACATGGGGAAGGAAGTAACACTGCTCAGTCCCCCATTGGAGGAACGTTCTAGAGGACACCTACGGGGGTGTGCAGAGTGTGGTCCTGGCCCAGAAGGAACTTTGGCACGAGATGGACTGACTCACTTTAGTTTTCGTCAGACCCTCAGCAGTGACTGGCTATGTGACTGTGGTCAAGTTACTTTACCTCTTTGAATCTCAGTTCCTTACTCTCTGAACAGGAATAAAAGCATCTGTTGCATAGAGCTTTCGTGCAGACTGTAAGTTACATAGCATACAGCCTGCCAGAACGTAGGTGATCAAGTTCTTTTCCTCCCTCTCAAACTTCTAGGAATTCCCCAGAAATCTAGATTGACTATATTTAGTGTCTAGCTTCCTCCTCCACTCACCCATGGTTAAATTAGAATGAAACTATTTATGCTGAAGTCTCTAAAGTTCTAAAATTCTTTGGTAATACCAGGTGGGTGAAGACAGTATCAGTTTACCTCCTGGGAACTTGTCGGTCACAGCTACTGCAAGGTGCACTCCCTGAGCAGCACACACCAGGGCTCCCGGGCATAAAAGCCTGTTACATGGGCCGAGTGTGGTGGCCCATGCCTACAATCTCAGTACTAGGGAAGCTGAGGCAGGAGACCGCCTTGAGTTCAAGGCCAGCCTGAACTGCATAGTGAGACTCTCTCTCTCTCTCTCTCACTCCCACGCGTGCACACATGAACACACACACACACACACACACACACACACACACACACACACAAGCCTGTTACCAAAGCATGCAGGAAAGTCTGGCTATTCCTCCCTGCCCTGTCCAGACTCCCAGATCTGGGTTCCTTTACTCCCCAACACCAAAACTTACCTTGGTGATGGTAGTTGTAGAGATGAAGATGGAGAGGCACATCTACCAGGAGAGAAAGGGGATCTGGTTGGCAGCAAGAGCAGGGGTACAGGGAAGGTACCTAAAGACTGAGTTCAGCCGACTTGGGAAAGGACATTGTAGGAACAGCATGTTGGAGGGGCTGGGCCCTGGAAATTCAGCCAGACACCATGCTTGTCTATTCTTGGTTCACATAAACTACCCTGGGAGTTTTGTGGGATTATTATCAGCTTGACATCTATCTATGAGATTCTGATTCTTTTGGTCCATGGTGGCTATTGATTTTGGAATTTTGTTATGTCCTAGGTGACTGAATTGTGCAGCTGAGGAGGAAAATCAGGGTTCCCAAGGCTGATGAGCCCAGGTATTCTTGTACCTCTGGACCAGAACTCCTCTGCCCTCCTTTCTAACTCTAGGAGTACCATGATTTGAGGGTGTCCCTGAGGTTCATGTCGGAGACTTCATTCCAATGCAAGAGTGTTGAGAATTTAGACCTTTAGAATTTAGAGGAGACTCGGTCATGAGAGCTCTGATTTGTGAATGAGCTCAAGCTGTTATTGTCAGAGTGGAATCCTGAGAAAAGGAATTCAGTCCCTTCCCTTCCTCTTTCTCCCTCTGTTTCCTTCCTCCATGTCTCTCTCCTTTCCCCTCTCTCATTTCATGTGCAAGCCTGCTGTCTTGCCCTCCGCCTTCTCCCCTGCAATGCAATGAGAAGGCCTTGCCACATATAACACAACCCTCAACCTTGGATTTCCCAACCTCCAGAACTTTAAGATGTAAATCTCTGTTCACTATAAATTACCCAGTCTCAGGGGTTCTGTGATAATAGCACAAGATAGACCAAGACAAGGAGTCCATGCCCCTGGCAGGGTGTGCATGAGTTGTAAACAAGTGGTCCCCTGGTTCTGTCTTGGCTCTTTGCAACCCACCCTTCAAAATGCGGGAGCCGGTCGGATGCTCTTAGATGTAAGTTTCATCCCATCCCTACCCTGCTTCAGCATCTCCAGTGGGTCCCATTTCAATCCCATCTCCTCCCCATGGGTGACAGGATGCTTCATGATCTGGCTCTTCCTCTATTACTCCCCTTGCTCACACCCCTCCTCCTGTGAAGAACTTTCTGTTCTCCGAACACACTGACTGCTCTTTCCTGAGGGCTTTGCGCTCGCAGTGCCCTCTGCCTGCATGCTCTCTTTCAGCCTGGGTCAGGCTGGCTCCTGCTAAGCCTCTGCATCTCAGAGGCCCCTTTCATAGAAGCTTCCTCTCACCTGCCTGGTCCTGAGGTCCCATACTGTCCCTGCCTATCTCATCAGCGGAAATCCTCCTGACCTACAGAGGAAGTCCCATAAGAACAGGGAATATCAATTGTCACCATTCCTGGCAATCCCAATAGCCCGTGGGATTCCCAACAACTATCTGTTGAACAAATGAGTGAATAAGTATAGAGAATATGCTTATATATTAAAATTAGGTGTTTTGTGTTCACAGGCCCACACACATAGGTGTATACAGTATGAAGTAGAAACCGACAGATGGCATAAGGAAGAGCACATCAAAGGAAAAGGAAAAGGAACATTTACTGAGCAGTGACTCAGTGCCAAGCACTTTTCTAAAGCTTTTCATACATTCAATTCTCACAGCAACCCACTGGGCACTGTGAACAAAATTTTAAGGATCCAAGTCACCTTGGACCAGCAAAATCAGGAGCCTGGGGAATGGGGGGGACTGCATCATTGTCTCATTCTACAGCCAAAGAAACTGAGTCTTAGAGAGGGGAAATAACTTGCCTGAAGGTAGGCTGTTAATAAGTGCTGGGGCAGGATATAAACCCTAGTTTATTGGACTCCAGGGCAGTCTTGTTCTTTGCAACATTCTTTTTTTTTTGGTACCTGGGATCGAATTCAGGTCCTTGCGCTTGCACAGCAGGCAGCTAACCCACTGAGCTAAATCCCCAGTCCCTTTGCAACATTTTTGAAGGAGAAATTACTTTAATCGTTACTTCTCTCCACTATCAGGGAATTAAAAAGCAAAAGGAAAACTCAGGTGAATGCAGCTCTAGATAGCAATGACTAATCGGTGAGTGGAGCTAATAACATTGTCAGTGGCAGCAGGGCAGATAAAGAAAGTAAAGAGAATTTTCCAATAATCTTGCCACCAGATCAATCTAGAATCAACCTTGTTTCTTAATTTTATCTGTGATTCTGTCAAAAATTTATGCTGATTTCTTTTTGTAATATATACATATATTCTGCTGGACTTAAGTTCCCTGATGCAACACCTATGAGTAAAATTTCCTGGGTTATCAAGATGTCTGGCAGATACAAATAACCTTTCTGAACATCAAATTGCATAATCCAGAGGAGGTCTTTTTGTTTTTGTTTTTTTGGTACTGGGAATCAAACCAGGACCTTGAGCTTGCCGGTGAGGTGCGGCACCACTGAGCTACACCCTTGGCCCCAGGAGTTTGGTTTTGTGGAGAGTCAGTACGCTAGTTAGTTCAGGCCCTCTATCTTGAACTTTCTTTCTTTCTTTTTATTTTTTTTTTTGGTACCGGGGATCGAACTTAGGACCTTGTACTTTCAAGGCAGGCACTGTGCCACTGAGCTAAATCCCCAGCCCTATCTTGGACTTTCAAACCTAATTTTCAGCCAAAGAAATAGAATATACTTTTAAAAAATACTTGCAAAACTTCCTTTGTATCTATGTTTTCTGTTTTCTTAGTTTCTGGACACCATTTCTAAAGGACAGAATGCCTTTTCTTATTTTTAAATGTCAGAACTCATTTTTAATGAAATCAGATAAAAACTTATCAAGCCATCTGACTAACATGGGACCTGGAGGGCTTACAGAGATGAGTTAGACATCCTCCTTGCCTATAAAATGCAAAGCGCTTAGCAGCCAGCTCACAGAAGATTGTTACTCACAGGCTTAGAGCTTAGCTGGGGCAGGGCCATTGAATGAGATATAAACTGTGGAGGACCTGTAATGCAGGAAGAGAACTGTGTATGCCTCATTCTGTAGACAATGGGGAGCTGTATCAGTTAGGGCTCTTTGATTTCAGGAGACAAGGACCAATTCTAGGTTCACTGAAAAAAGAAGAGGCAATCTGTTGGAAGACTATTGGGAAGTTTACAGAATGAAGGAAGAACTGACCAGGCAAGAGGGGATCTCCAAGGGAGGAACTTATGATTCAACTCAAACCCCCATCTCCAAATCCCCACTCAAAATTCATAATCCCAGGAAAAAGTCTGTGGCTTAGATTGAGTCACGTGAGCCCCTCATAGGACCTGAAACTGACTGTCTACTAGGATTCTGCAGAGGGGCCGGGAATTTAGCTCAGTGGTTCCGCTGCCTGCTTCTCAAGTGCAAGGTCCCGAGTTTGTTCTCCGGTACCAAAAAAAAAAAAGAACCAGAACTACAATTCTGCAGAACAGGATAAGGGAGACTCTTTCTAAAGGGATAGATGCTGGACAGACAGACAGTGATCTGATGTAGTAGCCACTAGATGAGAGAGAGAGAGAGAGAGAGAGAGAGAGAGAGAGAGAGAGAGATTAGATAGCAATTACAGTCAACCATTGTGGAAAGGATGAACAGGGCTGGGCTGATGGGGAACAGAAGGACTGTATTAGACATGAAGCACAAAGGTTCAGAAGTACTGTAGTTTGTAAATTTAACTGAACATCAAGATCACTGGTATTGGGCCAGGGATTTAGCTCAGTGGTGCCGCCGCCTCAGAAGCACAAGGTCCTGAGATCACTGGTGTAGTTTAAAAAAAAATATTGACCCCAGGAGTACAACTTCAAACTGAATCAGAATTCTCTCTGGGTGATGACTGAGAATATTTCATTTTATTGAATGATTTAGGTGGGGTTTCACTGTGTTGCCCAGGCTATGATCCTCTGGTCTCAGCTTCCTGGGTGCTGGTACTATGGCCTTGAAACCTTACTCTTGGTTTGGAATTTGTACTTTTATTTTGTTTTGTTTTGTTTTTTGTGACAGGGTCTCTTTATGTAACTCAGGCTAGCCTTGAACTCGTTATGTAGACCAGGCTGGTCTCAAACTCGGGCGATCCTCCTTTGACAGCCTTCCAAATGGTGGAGTTAGAGGTGTGTGCCCAGCTCAGAATTTGTAATTTGAGAACATGCACCCATCCTCCACAGAGATGATTATTCTCTTTTAAAAAATGTTTTGAAATTTATTTTTGATTGAACTCAGGAACTTGTGCTTGTGAGGCAGGCACGGTGCCACTGAGCTCAATCCCCAGCTCCAAAGGTGACTATCCTGTAGCCAGTGGGATGCTGCTCTGTAGACAGACCCTTGGAAACCGCTGACCTATGAGACCCTTTTTTCTAAATGTCCTCTAGTCCAGTTTCTCATCTTATCTCTTTGCTGTTGCAGTTAAGTGTTATCAAGGCATAGCTTTTGCGTATTTGCCATTTGTCCTCATGACTTTTAGAGTCATATATCTGCGGGATCTCTTCAGGAGGAAAACAAGGACAGAGAAGTATGGTGGCTCCAAGCTGTCCTCTTATTTTGTTAGGGTGTCTGGGGCTTGTGGGTCTTGGGAGATGACTTTGCCAGCTTTTCCTTTAAGGTCAATAAGCCTGGGTTATAACTTCCCTTTCACGATAGCTAAGTCTCCATAACAAACACACCCAAGTCTGGTATTTCTGAATTTACGGCTGCATGCTGAATACATGCTGTTCCAGAAGCCAGACTCATTTTGCAGTTTTTCCTCCCCCTCCCCTTTTTGGTCCTGCTGTTGGGCCCATTCAGCCTTGGCATATCATAACCCACTGGTTCCGGGTGTTCTCTTTAGGATATCACAATAGTTTTGGCTTTTTAATAGTAGCTGGAGTTTGGTAAAATGGTGATGTTTGGTAGTGGAGGTCCTATATAAGTGGAGAACAAGATTTATGATCCCCAGGGCTGGGGATTTCGCTCAGTGGTTCTGCTGCCTGCCTCCCAAGTGCAGGGTCCTGAGTTCGATCCCTGGTACAAAAAAAAATAAAGATTTATGATCCCAACTTGCTCCTCCCCATTCTGAGAGTAGAAGAGTAAGGAATAAGTAGTTAGGAAAGAGTTCCTCAAGCTTCAGTCATTTGAATACCATCCTCATGGTTTTTGCCAAATCTATGTACCATCTGTTATTTATTTCATATTTTTCATTAAATTATAAACATGTTTTGCCATAGCAATAGCTACCCACTCTAGCCTTGCTATAAACAATAATATCCATGCACCAATTCATAAAATTCAGTCTGATATGCTACCTGTAAATTTTTTTAGTACACATTAAAGTAAATACACACTTGTTGAAATTGTGTAAATGTTCTCCCATGTACTATCCAAAATCCTCCCACGTACCACATGAGTCTTCTATATAAATGAAAAAGGGATTGGGATCTAGTTCAGTGTGAAGGCCCTGGATTTAATCCCCAGTACCAAAAGACAAAACAGAGGGGAGGGGGGGAGAGACTGATTCACTGCCATTCCCTAATCCAGGGATCAGGTGTCACTTCTACCTCCTGTCACTAGTTCACTGGATACTTGCAAATCTGGAAGTTGCACACTGAGTTGCTGCCATGGTTGCTGTCCAGTGTGTCCCTACATCCCCTAGACATTGCTGGCCAGCATCATAAAGCCCAAGCAGGAGGAAGGGAGTCCCTGACTCAAGCCCCTTCTGCTTTTTCTTTTTGGCAATACTGGTGACTAAACTCAAGACCTTTGCACTGAGCTGCATCCCTACCCCTTTTAAAAAAATTTTTACTTTGAGACAGAGTCTTGTTAAGTCACTCTGTTGCCCAGGCTGGGTTTAAATTTGTGATTCTCCTGCCTTAGCCTCTTAGAGAGCTGGAATACTGGCAGGTACCACCATGCCTAGCTTCAATACATTTTCTTATGCCATCAAACTATTGTTCTTTTCTTAATTGGAAGGGTATGCTTAAAACTGGGTTTTATGTAATTTGAAAGTATACACTTGGAAACATATGGATTAAGTCAATAAAAGTGATCTTGGCGGCACAAATTGACATGCCAGACCAAAACCTGAAAAGTTTATGGAAGTAATACCTTTTGTTCTATGCCTTTTACGAGTTGTCCCTTGGGTACTTCCCCTAGTTTAACACACAGCATGTTCTGTGACAGCTCTCTACTCTAGTCATATGGCTCTAGTGCTTTAACAAGGAACAACAAAATTGTCTCCCTTCCTCATGTATTTTGTCAACAGGGGGCTGCCTGAAAATCTCTGTCCCCTTCCTCTCCATTAACTTGAATCTTAATCTTTCTTCAAGGCCCAATTCTAGGTACACCCCTTGCTTCATAAAACAGGCTTTGTTCTCCTGCTCTCTTGTCTCAGTATTAGTCAAAAACCTTTCCTCTCTGTAGGGATATGGTTTCTGCCCTCCTAGTGACTCTCTCAGGACTTTACTGCCCTGTACTATAGTTTTTATGGGGAGATGCCCTTGCCTGGTTTCGCCTTCTCCTTGCCATTTCCACCCAGAACCAGCAACACTGGAAGAAGAATAAACACTCTCACCCTCATGCCCCCCACAAGACCAAATCTTGGGAGAAGTATAGTCTTGATTTAAGGGTTTAATCTGACACCAAATGTAGCCAAATCAGATGTACAAAAGGTACAGAGGGAGGAAAATGAAATTATTCTGAAAAGGGAAAAACAGGGTTGGACTCTTGGAGGCAGAGAAGAGATGAAGTAGTGAGAGAAGGGAAGTTGAGAGGTGTGAGAGGGAAGAAGGCCAAGAATGATAGAGGACCTTTAAGGAGAGGATGGTTGGTGTCATAGGGAGTTTAAACCCTAACTGGACAGCATAGTGACTTAATGAGACCTTATCTCAAAATAAAAAATTAAAAGCCCAGAGACTTCAGTTAGGCCTACTGTAACTCCCACCAGAGCCACAGTGAATTTTGTGCCAAGATTAGAAGGGGACAGAACTTTAAATCTGGGCTGTTGTATCACACGTATTGGTCAACTATTTGAACACTGGAATAAAATATCTGACATCCACAACTGAAGGGAGGATAGATCTATTATGGCTCATGATCTCCAAAGTTTAGTCCATGGTAGGTTGGCTCTGAGGTGGAGACATCATGGCAGAAGAGTGTGGTACAGGAAAGCTTCTCAATTCATGGCAGTCAGAAAGCAGAGCAAATTGGAAAGAGTCCAAGAGAAAGGGACTATTGTTGAGGTTAGTGCCATTACAATCCATTCAGATCTCCAATAGTGTCTTGATCCAGTTAAATGGACAGCCAAGATTAACCAGTACAGCAGCACCTGCCTGGCAAGATCAGGGCCCTAAATTCTAGTCCCAGTACTGGAAAAAGAAAAAAAGGATTAACCAGTACAGAGTGTAACAGGGATCTTTCGTAGGGACAGAGAAAATTCACAAAGTGACCTAATTTAAGAGAAGGGACCCCAGAAATATCATAATCACCAGAATCTCCAAGGAGATCACAAAAGTAATGAGGTGGGCATGGGAACTTCTGTGAGGGTTTGTAATCAGTCAGTGCAAAGGCCACCTTCCAGAAAGTCATCAGAGGGCAGATTCTGCTGCTTCCCTCTCACATAAATTTCCTTTGGGACTTTGATGGATGACCAAGGCCTGCCAGTTAGGATTCCAAACCTCCATCTTGATTTCCAGTTCCTGTAGCAGACAAGATTTCTAAAATGGCCTTCCAAAGATTTTCTAACCCTCAGAACCTCTGAATATGATGAGATTTCACTCCTGTAATAGTGATATCTTCTATGGTACAGCTGACCTTCAGAGAAGGAGACTATTTAGGTGGACCTGATCCAATCACATGGGCCCCTGATAGCAGAGTTTCTCCGGCTGGCATTAGGAGTCAGAGATTCAAATCATAAGGAAGATTCAATGTAATGTTTCTTGCTTTGTTTTGTTTTTGAGACAGGGTCTCACTATGTAGTGCAGGATGGGCTTGAACTCTCTTCATAACCCAGGCTGGCTTTGATCTCATGATCCTCCTACCTCAGCCTCCTATGTTGGGATTAGAGATGTCAGTGCCACCACCCCTGGCTCCTGTTATTCACTTTGAAAATGAAAAAGGCCCCTTGGGAAATAAAGTGGGTGGCATCTACTGATAAAAGTGGACCCTGGCTGATAGCCAACAAGAACACAGGAACCTCAACCCTACAATAAGAAATTGGATTTTACCAAGAACCTGAATAAGTTCAGAAGTAGGTATTTCCTTAGGGCCCATAGATAAGAGCCCAGCCATGATCAATATATTGACTTTTGCCCTGTGGGAACCTAAGCAAACAGCCCAAGTGAACCAGCCAGGCTCTGACTCACAGAATTGTGAGTTAAAAAATGGGTGTTGTTTTAAGTCATTAAATTTGTTATGAATCAATAGGAAACTAACCTGGCTCCCATAACCTGGCCAGTGTTGACCTCAGTAGCACCTTCTGCCTCTATGGGACTCATGTACCCCTTTATTATGAGATACTTTTTCTAGGACCCCTCTGTCTAGACCTTCAATATTTGACACATTCTGTTGACCTATCTGAACAAGAGCCTGGTCTCCTGTATTACTCAGCTTTCTGTCACTGTGACAAAACACCTGAGGTAAACTTCTTATAAGGTGGAAAGGCTTGCTTTGACATAGTTTCAGAGATTTCAGTTCATGGTCAAATTGGCTCTATTGTTTCTGGGCCCGTAGCAAGGCATGGTGGCACTGTGAGGCAGAGGAAATTGCTCAGGTTATGACCATAAAGCAAAAAGAGAGAGAGACAGGAAGGGGTTGGCGTCTCAATATCACCTTCAAGGTCACTTGCAATTATCTAACATCCTCCCACTAGGCCCTGTGTTTTAAAGATTCCTCCATCTCCCAATAGTGCCACAGGCTGGGGACCAAGCCTTCAACAGATGGCTCTTGGGGGGGGGGGCATTCAGATCTAATCTGTAAGCAGGGCACAATGACACATGACTGTGATCCCAGCTACTCAGGAGCCTGAGGCAGGAGGATCACAAGCTCATTTTCAGCCTGGGCAAATTAGTGAAACTTTGTCTCAAAATAAAAAATAAAATAGAGCTGAGGATGTAGCTCAGTGGTAGAGCACTTGTCTAGCACATACAAGCCCCTGGTTTCAATCCCATTACAAAAAAGCAAAATCATGAAAGTATAGCATTCTGCCCCCTGGCTCCCAAAGGCTTATGTCCATTTCATAATGCAAAATCCTCAAAAAACTAATTTGACTCAGCTATTCCCCTTCTAGGTATTTTTCCAAAAGAGTTAAAGACACTATATTACAGTGATACATTCATACTCATATTTATAGCAGCAAAATTCATAATAGCCAAATACTGGAAATAGTCTATATGTCCATCAACAGATGAATGGATAAAGGAAATGTGTTATTTACATGAAATGGAGTACTACTTGTCATAAAGATAAACTTGAGTCATTTGTAGGAAAATAGATGCATCTTGACGCCATATGTTAAGTAAAATAAATCAGATACACAAGCTTAAATATCACATGGTTTCTCTTATATGAGAAACCCAAATTATTAATGAAGAGCAAAATAAACGATTGATAATTGGAGGTAGGGAGATAGATGCTTCTCAAATAGAAAAGGGATCAAGAGATGTGGTTTATATATTTCAGGGTATTCAAAAATTCCATAAAATGGGCCAGGGATTTAGCTCAGTGGTTCCTCTGCCTCCTGTGCAAGCGCAAGGACCCGAGTTTGATCCCTGGTACCAAAAAAAAAAAAAATTCCATAAAATAAAATACTGATTGAGAGAGAGAGAGAAACAGATAGAGACAGAGAGAGTCAGACAGAGAAAGACAGAGACAAAGAGACAGAGAGAGAAACAGAAGGAAGGAGAAAGGAAAGGGGATATAAAAGGAATCAAGATGTGTTATGTTGGGGCCAGGGATTTAGCTCAGTGGTTTTGCCACCTGCTGCGCAAGCGCAAAGACCCAAGTTCGAGCCCCGATACCAAAAACAACAACAAAAAAAGATGTGTTATGTACATGTATCAATTTCCCAAAAAGAATGCAAACATTATGTACTGCAAACATGTAGTAATAAGAATTTTTTTTAAAAAAAAGTATTCAGTATATCCCCACGAGTCCCCAAAGCCTTAACTATTCCAGCATTGCTAAAAGTCCAAGTCCAAAGTCTCTTGTGAGACTCCAAGGAGCCTTAGCTCTGAGCCTCTTTAAAAATCAAACGAAGAAGTTACATACTTCCAACTATGGCACAAGGTAAATATTCCCACTCCAAAAGGGAGAGATAGGAAAACAAGAAGCAAATGGACCGAAGCAAGCATGAAACTCAGCAGGACACACTTTAATCCTACAGCTCCACGTGCAGAATCCAGGGCTACCAATGGCATGATTTGAGCCCCAAAGAGCTTAGGCATTTCCTTTGGACTGTTCCACCCCGAGGGATCCTTGAGCTATACCCACAAAGGCCTCTGCTGTAACATGCACTGTTTCCCTCCAATTGTTTGGATAATTCCAATATCTAAGAGACCTACACTGGAGTCCCGTATGTAATGGCCTGTAATGTTTATTACCCATATCCCCAAGACTTGGCATGCCCAGCTCTATGCTCACCATATATTTGGTACTCTATAAATATGTATTGATGATGGTGATGAATTCAGAGAGAAGGAAATCTTCAGATTATCTCCCCCAAACATTCCCAGTGCTGGCATTTGATGCTGTGGCTATGCTAAATTACGTGCAGTTCTCAGGAGAGACCATGATCTCCCTTTCCTCTGGTCCTCCATCTCTAACTTACTGTTCTCTACCCTCCATTTACCCCATCTTCCTTTTTCGACTGGTTAAATCTTCTCATTCTTCTTAAGTTCAAATATGACATGTATAAAAAGCCTTCTCTGGTCCCCTGTTCAAGATTAGCTTCTCCTTTGTTCCCTGGCAGAGTTCCATCATCACAATTGTCATTGTAGTCATTGTGGTTGTTATTTTCTACTAGATCACATGTTCTCTGATGGCAGAGATAGGTTCCTTCTTGTTACTTTTGAAACTCTAGCAGTCCCTTTTGACAGTAGACTTGCAATAAAGACCATAATATTTCATAACCACACTTCTTATTCACCTGGATATTTTGTTAGAGTTTAGATTTTGATTCATAGATTCAGGATGGGACCTGACAGTCTGCATTTCTACCAGTTCTAGGTAGAGCCCATGTTGCTGGTCCATGAACCACATTTTGAGTACAAAGGTGGTAGGGCAGGCACTTCTGCTATTACTTCCTTGTGACAAAATATTCATGTTTAGGAGAAGCTGCACAAGGTTTGGGGTACAAATAATGACCACAGGACAAAATTTTCCTTGTCATTGCTAAGCCAGCTGAGTCATTTGGAGATAAAGCTAATAACCTTGGCCTTATTAGCTACTGAGTGAACTGCCACCAATGAACAAATAACAACATTTGGCTAATTTGCATTTCTAAACTGCTTTCTTCCTTTGCTCACACTCTAGTGGAGGTGCTAATGAACCATGAAATGTCTAGAATATTGGCAGCAAGAAGGAAGAGAAGCTGAGCTGACCCATGCCTGAAGAATAATGATCTTCAAAAATCAAGGGGTATTAAATGCAATGTGGTATCCTGAATTAGATCATGGCACCAAAAAGGCGTGGGGAGGCATTAGGAGAAAACCTGGTGAAATCAAAATAAAGCAGGGCATTTAATAGTAATGCACCAGGTGGGCATGAGGCAGAAGGATCATCACAAGTTGGAGGCCAGCCTGGGCTACATGGTGAGGTTCAAGCCAGTTTGAACTACAGAGTGAGACCCTGTCTCAAAAAACCCAATAAACAGGCTGGGGGTGGTACTGCACGCCTGTGATCTCAGCACTTGGGAGGCTGAGGCAGGGGGATTGCCATGAGTTCAAGGCCAGCCTGGGGTACATACTGAGTTCAAGGCCAGACTGAAGTAAGAAGCAAGATCCTGTCTCAAAAACAAAAAAAAAAAAATTACTTTAAGAGAACTTGTGTAGAGGGTATATGGGAACTCTCTGTATTATCTTTGCAACTTTTCTGTAAATTGAAAATTATTCCAAAAGTTAAAAGTTATTTTAAAAAATCAAGTAATACACTGTATGTATTTCTTCACTTTACATGATATCATGCTATAAATATAAAATGAGTTTCTGTAAACATAAAACAAGATACAATTGGGTGTGTATTCATAGAAAAAATTCTCTAACAAAACTTAGTAGCAATTAATGAAGGAGTGGGAGGGTGGCTGTGTGGATAGCATACCTGGTAAGTGGTGCCACTCCACAAGAGCTTTACCATCTGTCATGAATTCCAAGATAACACTTCTGCCTCTGGCTCCTGATTCCTATCTTTCATTCTTGAGCCTGCAAGGAGTTTCTTTCATTCTTGGTGTCTTAGTCTATTACTATAACTAAACACCACAGACTAAGTAATTTATAAGGAAAGAGGGTTTACCCAGCTCACAGTTCTGGAGATCCAGGGTGTAGGGGCCACATTTGGTGTGAGTCTTCTTGCTGGTGGGGACTCTGTGGGTGCCAAGGTGGTGCAGGACATCATGTGAGAAGACAGAATGTTCTAACTTGGGCCTTTCCTCCTCTTATAAAGCCACAGTCCCATCAAATTAGGTCTTTACCTTTATGGTCTTATTTAGCCTTCATTAACTCCCCCAAATCCCACCTCCAAATTCATAGCTGGATTAAGTTTTATCTTCTTTAAATAAAAAAGTTTTTACCTTCTTTGTATCTTACAATAAGGATTCAGTTTCAATGTGAGTTTTGGTGGGGAGCTTTTGTGGAGACAGCACTTAATTTCTGGATTCAAAAAAAAAAAAAAAAAGAATTCCTGGATTCTGTACTCAAGGACTCAGTATCTCTGTATAGCAACATTGCTTTGTTTTTTGTTTGTGGGTTTTTTTTTTAAGACTTAAAGGTGTATTTTTATGCATTTTAAAAGAAAAAGATTTCCTTTCCTAACAAACAGGCAAGCTACCAAATAATTTTATAGAGTCTTGCTGTTATTTTTCATGATCACTCTCTTCTCTCTTTTGAATTTTTTTTTTTTTTTTTTGGTACCGGGGATCCAACTCCGGTCCTTGCACTTGCTCAGCAGGTGGTGAAATCACTGAGCTAAATCTCCAGCCCTTGAAGAAGTTTTAAAATGTAATCTGAGAATTCTTTTAGATTGATTATAGCTTTTATTTAGCTTACACACTGAAAATCCTGATAAGCACCTAAAGAGATCCACAATTAGTACAAAAAGAAAACACAAGGGCCGGGGATTTAGCTCAGTGGTTTCGCCGCCTGCTGCGCAAGCGCAAGGACCAGAGTTAGATCCCCGGTACAAAAAAAAAAAAAAAAAAAAATACAATATTTTACAGATTATTCTTTCCCAGTATAAATAGAGCTAAGGTTACTAAATACCAGATTTTATGTAAATATATAATTTCCTACTTTTCTTTCTATAAGTTTTTTTTTTAATTGCAAAACATATTTTAGCCACATTTAGGGCAAAAGTAAGCTTACTGAGAATATAACTTCATTATTTCTTAAAGCCAGATACAAGAATGCTGATTGTTTTCTTTGTAAGTGGAATGCATGGCAGGCCACTTATGGCAATCATTTGATAGGAATGAATTCATTCCGAAAACTACTGGCTAATCTGTGGGGATTTCCATGTTTGCCTATTTTACAAGATTTCCTCCATTTGGGAAGGCTTTGATGCAGGTAACTCCTGGCAATTGTTTGTGTAGTGACATTACTTTGAACAATTGGTCTTGGTATTCCATTTTGCCTCAACCGTGTTTCCTTATGTACTAAAGTCTCGGAGTCTGATGTGGTTGTGGGTTTAGACATTTATGTCTTTGTATGTGTAACCCTGGCCTCAAACTGGGCATATCACAGGAGCTCCATAATTATTTGTTAGATGGATGAGTTAATGAGAGGCTTCAGCATGTGAAGTAAATTTTTGCCTAAAAAGCATGAATTTTTCAATAATATTTTATTATATAAATAATATCCTTTTGATGGAACTTTCCCTTCAGACTTTATAAGAAACTTATTAATAGGAGGCCTTCTCCAATTCTGTGAATTCTTAGAAAATCATGAGAGTCCTGTTAACTCTTAGAGAAACCTCAGCTTTAACTAAAATCATGCATAGTGAGTGTGCGTTCTTCTCAGAAGGCTGCTCCCAATGCCTGTACTGAGGCCCCGGCTCCGGTCGGGCACAGAGGAAGAGTCAGAGGCTCGGATGTTGAGGAGCATCTATGTCATGCTGTGGCAGGTACTAAAAGCCACCCCTGTTTCTTTGAGCACGCTGCTCCTTCCTGAGTTCAGTGCGGTGGGAAAGGTCTGACAGCTCAGCTAACTCCCTGGGGACTCTTCATCCCTGAAGGGCCAGCTGGAGACTTTTCTGTGCTTTTTAAAACTTGGAGCCAGGGAGAAGAGATTTTTGCCACTCAGAACATGAAATTGGGAGGATGTGACTCAAGGGCAGCTGTCAGCCACCTTCCCTGTCATGTGGAGAAAATCTGCAGGTGAAAAAGATTCAGCCAAGACATGGAAATGGAGAAAGAGCAATTTGGTGTCAGTGTTTGGGTGCTGGATGATCCAATTATACTTTAGGTCACCTGAATATCCCAGTTTGACAGCCAACACGCATCCTTTTTTCTTTGGCTGATTTGAGTTTCTGTCAGTTGCTAGAGAGAGTTCTGAGGGCTTCTGTAATGCTGGAGAAAAACATGCAGTTTCCTTCTTAATCTGAATGGGAACTAGTACCAGCTCAGCCAAAGAATGCACTGTTTAAGCTTCTGCTTGGACTGGGTGATGTGACAGAGACAGCCAGGGTCCAAAGCTCAAGGCCCCCTTCCATTATAGGATGTTGTCACTGTGGGATGACACCTCACCACGGAACACATCTCCTGAATCTGACATTTAGGTGGGGATACCTGAGTGGTTCTCACCAGCGGAATGCCAGTGGATGGGATATGCGTCACTGCCCAGCGGTGGGGTGGCACTTGCCACTCTCCTTTATGCCATCTGCTGGAAAAGAGGATTCTGAGGCTTTCAAGAATGGCACAACCACACCTGGAAGGAGTCTGGGTGTTGTATTTTGCTATGGTTTCACTATGGTTTGTCCCCTGCAAAAGTCAGGTTGACCCAGGCATGGTGTTACATGCCTGTAATCTCAGCACTTGGGAGGCTGAGGCAGGAGGAGCTGCTGAGTTCAAGGCCAGGCTGGACTACATAGTGAGTTTAAGACCAGCCTGAACTACATAGTGAGACACTGTCTCAAAAAACAAAAAGCAAAAAACAAAGAGTGGAGAATGGGAGAAGTGCAGGGCTTGTGAGCGAAACATCAGCCTTGCTCTGCTCGCCTCATTCTCGAAGCTCCTGTGCTCCTGCTCATCGCCCGGAACATCTTTCACTATGGCCACCTCAGCAAGTTCCCACTTGAGCAAAAGCGTCAAGCAGGTATACACGTCACTGCCTCAGGGCGTCAAAGTCCAAGCCATGTATATCTGGATTGATGGTACTGGAAAAGAACTGCCCTGCAGGAGCCGCACCCTGGACTGTGAATCCAAGTGTGTAGAAGAGTTGCCTGAGTGGAATTTTGATGGGTTTAGCACTTTCCAATCTGAAGGCTCCAACAATGACATGTACCTTATCCCTGCTGCCATGTTTCAGGACTCCTTCTGCAAAGACCCCAATAAATTAGTGTTCTGTGACATTTTCAAATGTAACCAAAAGCCTATAGAGACCAATTTAAGACACACCTGTAAATAGATAATGGACACAGTGTGCAACCAGCACCCCTGGTTCAGAATGGAGCAGGAATATACTCTGATGGGGACCGATGGCCACCCCTTTGGTTGGCCTTCCAAAGGCTTTCCTGGGCCCCAAAGTCCATATTACTGTGGTGTGGGAACAGACAAAGCCTATGGCAGAGATACTGTGGAGACTCATTATTGGGCCTGGTTGTATGAAGGAGTCAAGATTACTGGGATGAGGTCTGGGGATTTAGCTCAGTGGTTCTGCTGCCTGCCTCGAAAGCACAAGGTCCTGAGTTTGATCTCCAGTACCAAAAAAAAAAAAAGAGAGAGAGATTGACCATTAGTTCTCAATCAACACAGATATTCTGGTAAATGCTTTTCAATAAAGTGGATCTTTAAAAAAAAAAAAGATCACAGGAACGAATGCTGAAGTCATGCCTGCCCTGTGAAGGAATCTCCATGGGAGACCATCTGTGGGTGGCCTGTTTCATCTTGCATCGTGTATATGAAGACTTTGGAGCCATAACAACCTTTGATCCTAAGCCCATTCCAGGGAACTAGAATGATGCAGGCTGCCACACCAACTTCAGCACGAAAGCCATGCAGGAAGAGAATGGTCTGAAGTCCATCGAGGCAGCCATCGAGAAACTAAGCAAATGGCACCAGGACCACATTGGTGTCTATGATCCCAAGGGGGACCTGGACAATGGCTGGAGCCTAACTGGATTCCATGAAACCTCCAACATCAATGACTTTTCTGCTGGTGCAACCAACTGTAGCCCCAGCATCTGCATTCCTTGGACTGTTGGCCAGGAGAAGAAGGGTTACTTTGAAGACCGTCACCCTTCTGCCAGTTGTGACCCCTTTGCTGTGACAGAAGCCCTCATCCGCACATGTCTTCTCAATGAGACTGGTGATGAGCCCTTCCAGCACAAAAACTAAGTGGACTAAACTTGCAGCCGTCGGGCCCCTCCTAGTTCTTTGCCTCCTCCAGCTCTTCCCTATCTTCCAGTTGTCCTACTTGTCTCCATTGTGACTCAAAGGGTGTAATATCAAGGTCTTTTTATTCCTCATGCTCAGGCAATCTTCTTTCTTTGGCCAGGATAAGAGGGGTCAAGTTCATAATCTTTTCACACCCATCCACCCGCTCTGTCCCTATTGCAGAAACTTTCTAAGGCATTAGTTGGGACGCAGGTAGGGAAACGAACCACTTTCCCCTTCAAGTGTGCTTGTCCAGTAGGTGTAGCTATCCAGACGGAGCAGATGTGTTCGTGAAACACCAGGGGAGGAGATTTTTATTTTTCAGGGTAGCTGAAAGGGGAAAGACCTGATTTGGGTTAAGTGAGGATCTCTCTTGATGGGAAGCTCTATTTTCGAAGGTAAAAGTAGAAATTAGAGAAGGAAGAGCAGTTGGAGGTCAGGGAGGAATGCCCTTCCTTGGTTTCTTGCTGCAATGCTCCCCTATTGGGGCTCCACCCCCCACTCCCCAGGAACACAAAGCTGAGTAAACTGATGGATATCCCTACCTTCAAAGAAGAAAAAGTAAAAAAAAAAAAAAAAGAAAGAAAGAAAAGAAAAGTCAGGTTGAAATTTAATGGTCACTGTTGTGGTGTTGGCCGGTGATTAGTTTTTGTTTGTTTGTTTTTTATTTTTTTGAGGCAGGGTCTTGATATGTAGCCCAAGCTGGCCTCAAATTTAACAGTGATCCTTCTGCCTCAGCCTCTGGAGTGCTGGGATTACAGGCAGGTATCACCATACAAGGCTAATTAGATTCTTAAGAGAAATCAATCCCTTTCTCAGGAAAGTAGGTTGCTATAAATTGAGCTCCGCCCCTTTCAGTTGCTTCTGGCACAAATGCCCACATACTGTCATGAGTTGAAGCACAAGGCCCTCTCCAGAAGCTGTTGCCCATGCCCTTGGACTTCAAAATCATGACCAAATAAATTTCTTTTTCAAATAAATTATCTTTGTGGGCTGAGCATAGTGATGCCTGTAGTCTCAGCACTCAGGAGGCTGAGGTGAGGGAACTGCTGGAGTCCAGGGTTTTGAGATCAATCTAACATAGAGAAATCATTAAAAAAAATCAAAACCAAAACAAATAAAAGACTAAATAAATAAACAATTCAAGCTTGTTATAGCAACAGAAAAATGGACTAATATTTTTCCACTAGGAAAACTCACTCTTGACTGTTATGTGAGTAATGAACTTGCATTATGTTACATTACCAAAATGTTGGAGATTTGTTTCTTATAGCATCCTGTATTAATCTGTTGACATATTTCTAAGGGCTGGAGATTTTGTTGAGTAGGAAGAGGCACAAGCAAAGTTCAAGGTACTTCTTGAGAGAGGCCATGAATAGAAACAAGAAAAGCTGACCTGTGTGATTAGATCAAGTCCATGATTTCAAGAATGGAAACAGAAGAGAAAGCCAGAGGGTCAGCAGCCAGGTAGGCCCTGATAGAAATAAGGAGTGGGAAATATGATCAGGGGCAGCTACAAAGTGAGAGCAAACCAAGTGGGGGTGTCTGTGGTTTGGTTTTTGAGTCTGCCAACAGCATAGAACATGGGTGAGTCTCCCTGATTTAGGGGGGTAGGAGCAGGATGGGCAGGAAGCACAGTAACCTGGAAGAATGATGCCAGGCGTCCAGCCAGGGGGATGAGTCGAATTCACAAACAGGAAATCAGTCATGACGTCAGAACCTCCAAGGCTTGGGAACATGTTGGGATGTGGGGCAGGAAACAGGTCAAGGCAAGTAGTTCAGAACTAATGACCAAAGTATTTTGGAAGCCTCGTTTTCTGTGGAGTCTGGGGAATGGGCCTGGTAGGTAAAGGAAGGGAAAGTGGCCAGCCAGGTGGGGATGAGGCATCAAAGGGGGGGTGCAGTTGCTGCTCAGCTCCTGCTGACTGTTGCCACGTGGATATGCAGCCTTCAAGTCTTTAGCTCTTCCCATTTTTTCAAGAAAAGCAGGAAATTCAGATTTTTATGTGAAATATCCTGGATTTTAAATGATGGCAAGTAATTCAGAACTTCAAAATAACACCCCGTTGGCCAAACAAAACACATTCATAGGCTGAATTGGCCCAAAAACTGTTGGCTTTTGGATTCCAGCTTAGAGGAAATGAGCAGAACTGGAAGCATGTAAAAAATAAAAACCAAAACATCATGAAAATCGTTCAGTTTCACCTCAGTTCCAAGCACCACAAGATACTACTGGAAGAAGAGCTTTGCGACAACTGCTAACTCAAGTAGAATGCATCTGGTCTTCACAAAAGCTATGGGCTCCCTAGGGCTGGGGCTGCAGCTTGCAAGGCCCTGGGTTCAATTCCAAGCACTGCAGGCTCTAGAAGTTGCCAGGGATATACCTTATAGTTCTCCAAATCACTGCAGTTTCCACCACAGCTGGAGTGAGCTAATTTTCTTTAATCTTTCTATCAAGTGTGTCAATTTTGAAGTTTACTTTCTTTTCTGAAAGGCCATCAACTCTATCTTGACAGCTGAATTTCCAGGAAAAGCATCCACTTGGGCGAAGGCAATTGAGAGAAACAGTACTTGAACCAAACATGACCTTGACTAACTGTATTTTATAATAGAAAATGCTTCCAGGCCAAAAACCTCAAAAGTGATCAAAAGTTTTTAAAGATTGGATCCAACTAGTTCAGTTTATCAACGTTGGCCTGTGTCTGGGCCAAGGTCATGCCCAGAGGATGTGGCAAATGCAGAGTCTGATTCGTCTAAAATGTGGTCTCTTAGGGGATATGTATCAATATTACTGGCTGCTGAACTAGTCATTTTGGGTGCCCCAACTTGGTATCATCTCAACTGGCCAGTTTGCCCAGGACTGAGATATTTCCTGAGATGTGGGCTTTCAGTGCTAAGGTTGGGATGGTTTGGGGCAAGGTAGCATGATCAGTTGCCCTACATCACAACATTCTTTTCTCAATGTGAGGATATGAAGCCTTGACACTGTGTGTGTGTGTGTGTGTGTGTGCGTGCGCGCGCTCACGCTGGGATGGAACCCAGGACTTTGAATATTATAAGCAGGCATTTTACAACTGAGCAACACCTTTATCCCTCTAATTGTTCTTACTTATCTCCTTTGCTCTCTCTTCCTCTCTTCCTCTTTTCCCTCCACTCTGAATTGCTCTGAGGTCCATCCTTGATCATCTCTGTGGACTCAGCTTTATATGGAAGATGTCCACAGTTACTCCTTGAGCTCCTGTTCTCACCTGAGAGCCAACGCTCCGGCTCCAACAAGTTCATGGACATTTTCCCCTGCGATGTCCTGATCATCTGACACCTGGAGGCATTGTCTTACAGACCAGTCCATCTCCCACTCACTCATTTAGTGTCTTCTTCCATTAGATGGAACGTCATCTTTTCAAACCTTCAGTCTCAAAATCCCAAACTAGTCTCAGGCTAGTATCCACATCCTGAGTGTATCCACAGCGGCAACCATACAGCAGGGCATGTTGGAAGGACTCAGTAAATGCTTATTAGCCAAATCAGTTCTTGAGAAGGAGTCAAAGGAAGAGGACATGTAACAGTATGGTACCACAGACTCAATATATCCAAATAAATGCCCAGGATTTTCAAAGAAAAGCACAGCAAATATCTGGCAAATGTTATCACTGCTGACATAGTTAATCCTAATTTTCACTGACGTGAACACAACCATAGCCATCTGATTGAGGCACTTCTCAATCTAGTCAAGTCGACAACCAAGAATAACCATCACAAATCTGCCCCTTATTTTTTGTTGTTGTTGTTTTGTTTTGTTTTTGTTTTTTTGAGACAAGGTCTCGCTATGTAGTCCAGACTGGCCTGGAACTCACTATGTAGTCCAGGCTGGCCTTGAACTCACGATAGTCCTCCTGCCTCAGCCTTCTAAGTGCTGAGGTTACATGCATGTGCCACAACAGCCAGCTATCCCTTGTTAACTTGATACCCAAACACATTTTCTTAAACTATACTTAATCTTCAAATATAGACAATGACAAAATAGGAAGTCTGCCTTACATGATATAACTGTTCTACTTACAACTAAAAATGTATTAATTGTTTCCCTAGGATAGAGACAAATTTTTTGAGTGATTCTAGAACAATTAAGACTTTGGGGACCATTGGAGACAGACTAAATGCATTTTATATTGTGAAATAAACATGAACCTTTGGAGGCCAGGATAAGTTGGATCTTGAATGTCCCCCAAAGCTCATATGCTAATGGCTCGGTCTCCAGCCTGTGGCACTACTGAGAGGTGGTGGAACCTTTAGGAAGTGAGGCCTAGTGGTAGGGACTTAGGTCATTGGGGGCGTGGCCTACAAGAGGATATTGGGTCATTGGGACCCTCATCCTATTCCTCTCCCTTTCTTTGCTTCCTGGCCACCATGAGGTAAACAGCTACTCCTCGTTTGATCTTCACAAAAGCTATGGGCTCAATGGGCTAGGAGTGTAGCTTGGCTATCTATGTGCAAAGCCCTGGGTTCAATTCTAAGCACTGAAGCAAAAGTCTATAGGCTCTAGGAGTTGCCAGAGATATACCTTAGAGTTCCTACCATGATGTATTCTGTCACCACAGGCCCAAATGCAACAGAGCCAAGTAACCATGGACTGAAACCTCTAAAACTGTAAGCCAAAATAAGCTTTTCTTTCTTTTGTTTTTTCTTGTGTATTTTGTCACAGTGACCGAAAGCTAACACATGTCCTGTATATAGTTAAGTGAACCAGAGTGTTATTAAATTTCCATTTCACCGTGTGCAGTCATCCCTCTCTGTCTGTGAGTTCCATATCCACAGATTCAGCTGTGAATTGAAAATAAAACCTTTTTCATCTGTATTGACCGCAGATAGACTTTTTCTTGTCATTATTCCCTAAATAAGAGAATATAAGACCACTCACATTGATTAGATATTATAAGCAATAAAGAGATAATTTAAAGTAGCTGGGAGGATGTGGGTGGGTTATGTGCAGGTACTATAATGTTTTGTACAAGGGGCTTGAACATCCTCATATTTGGGAATCTGTGGTGGCTTCTGGGATCAATCATTGTGTTGATATCATCAAAGATACCTCCAAGCTTCCAGACAACCACAGGATTAACATCACTAATACAAATCCCACTCTTTTGCTTCATTTGCTGGATTCCTGACAGGTGAGTGTTTTTAATCATCAAGTCCTCAGAATCAGAGCAAAACTAGTGGTAGAATCCCGATCTTTCTCTTTCCATCTTCCTTTTCCTGCATTCTTTTCTTTTCCTTAAAAGAAAAGGAGAAGCACTTCTAAGACAATTGCCGTAGAATACTTTTGAAATAGAGGTATACCAAGGTTTTGATGACAGCCAGCAGCTTGGAAACATTGCTTCTACCCTTTAGGAAACCCCTCTCCCCCATGGGTCTTCCTTTTTGTGGAACTCTAAGTCTTTAGATTCTCCAGAGTCCCTTTTCTTTGCAAATATAAAGCACAGAGCATACCTCAGACAGGGTTTTCCCAACCTTGACACTATTGGCATATGGGGCAGAGTGGCAGGATGGGAGTGAGGGTGGAGTAAGGACTATTTAAGCAGCATCCCAAGCCTCTGTCCACAAGATGCCAGTAACACATACACACATACTCCTCCTTTCATGGCCACCAAAATCATCACCAGACATTGACAGATATACACTGAGGGACAAACTACCTAAGGTTGAGAATCGCTACTCGATTTTTTCCCTCATAAATGGTCTGGACTGGCTGGGCAGTGTGCTGCACGCCTGTAACCCCAGAACTCAGGAGGCTGAGGCAGGAGGATCACCATGAGTTCAAGACCAGGCTGGGCTACATAGTGAGTTCAAGGCCAGGCTGAACTGCACAGAAAGACCCTGTCTCAAAAGAAAAAAGAAAAAAGTAATGGTCTGGAAGCTGTGTCCCAGCACTAGCCAAATGCAGCTGATCCTAGAGTCCTGCAGCCTGCACCCTGGCCAGTGATGTTCCCAGGGTGGGAGGCAAGGATGAGCTCCAAGCAGGGCCCATGGCTGGGGACAACACCCGCTCTGTGCAGGAGGCCAGCTGCATGGCTTCCCCTTGCTGAACAAGCTCTGCTTTGGAGATGGAGGGGTGGGATGCGGGGCATGCACGCAGTGCAGGCAGGTTGGCCAGCATCTCAGCACCCTTGGGATGGGCGGCCTGAGTCAGCAGAGCTGCACTGAGCCTTGGGGATTTCCATGGGGAACTGTGTGCACAGAATTCCCCCTGGATGATGGTCTAGACAGGGCTCGCCCTTCCCTCTGCTCACCAGGAGCTTCTGCTTCCCCTTTAGGAAGAGGAAACACTCTGGCTGCTTATTTTGGGGCCCAGGATGGACAGCAGGACCTGTCTTCCCCCATAGGGTATTTCAGGAAGCAGCCCAGTGCACCAGTGGCAGATGGGGGCAAATGGGTGTTAGAAAGACTGAGAAAATAAAGGAAGGGAAATGCCAGAGATGAAGTCCAGTGAGTGAGAAAATGTTCTTTCAAAGCAGATTAGAATTATTATCAACAAAAAAATATTATTATTATTAACAAAAAATCTACTTATTAAAAATACATATTAGGGCAGGGGGTTTAGCTCAGGGTAGAGCACTTACTCAGCATGTGTGAGGCCCTGAGTTCAATGTTCAGCACCATACCCACCCGCCATATGTGTGTGTATATATATATATAATTTATAAAAATATAATGAAGTAAAAATAAAGAGAAAACGTACACCTCATCCTACAGCCCTTGACACTGTCCTTATAGTGCCAAGGTGGGCACAGTGTTGTGCGGCTGTAGTGCTTGCTACTTGGGAGGCCGAGTCAGGAGGATTGTTTGAATCCAGGAGTTCAAGGCCAGCCTGGGTAATAGAGCAAGATCTAAGCTGAAGAAAAAAAAAAACAAAAAAGAAAAGAATAGACCAGAAAGAAGAAAAAGTACCTTCTGTGTTGAATTAACATAAATTAACGAAGAGCTGGTCTAGGGCTGGGCTCATACTATATGCACAATCTTTTCAATCATATAATCTTTTTTTTTTAACTCAAAAATATTTTTTAGCTGGGAATCATGGTGCACACCTGGAATCCAGTACTCAGGAGGATGAGGCAGGAGGATCATAAGTTCAAGGCCAGAATGAGCTACTTAGAGGGACCCTGTCAAAAAACAAACAAAACAAAAATTTCTGGGCTGGGGATTTAGCTCAGTGGCACTGTGCCTGCCTGGCAAGCGCAAGGTCCTGAGTTCGATCCCTGGTACAAAAAAAAGTTTCTAGAATACCCAGTTCATATTAATAATGATACATATTCTTCATCATTTTAACAGCTAATAAGTTTTTTTTTTCAATTTCTTTTTTCAGTATCAGGGATCAAACTCAGGACCTTGTGCTTGCAAGGTAGGGGCGGTGCCACTGAGTTACATCCTCAGCCCCGCTAATAAGTTTTTTGATAGTATGAATGTGCCACCATTCTGTGTGTGTTTGTGTGGTGCCAGAAATTGAACCCAGGGCCTTGTATACTAAGCAAACATTCTACAAATTTTTTTCTTTTTTTTTGTAACGGGGATCGAACTCAGGTCCTTGCGCTTGCGAGGCAGGCTGCGGAACCACTGAACTAAATCCCAGCCCTATAAATAAACATTCTAGCACTGAGCTCTTGCCCCTGTCTATGCTCTATAATTATTTTAACAGAAATCTATACCAAAACACTTCAGTTATTCACGTCTGTGCCATTCTAAACTATGCTAGCAACAAACATACATCTTTATTCTTTTTCTATTTGCATGCTCAGAAAGTTTTCATTCATTTTCTTTTTCCCACCATCCTTCTCTTTCCTGTACCCTCCTCTACCTAAAACAAATGTTGACAGCTTGGAATGTGTTTTTCTACACCTTTTTCTATGCTTTGAGCATAGGTGCAGCCTCTGTGCAGTAGAGGCTCACCGGTCCGGTCATCTGTGAGAACTGGGAGCTGCGACATGCTGCTAGCAACAGACTTGTCTCCATTGACCCACTTGTGAGCAGAGCTGAACATTTTCTTTTTTTAATAATTTTTATTTCATTTTATCCCATTCTCATCTCAAGCCCCCTCTCCCCATGTGCAAAGAGCTTTGTTTCCATTTTTCCCTTCTATTTTCACTTTTCTTCTTGTCCCTTCCTTCCTTTCTCCCTCCCTCCTCCCTTGTTCCCCTTCCCATTTGAACACTTTCTTCCCATTTCCCAACATCCATCATGCATTTCAGTCCTTGTTTCCACTTTTGATTTCTCACACCAGAGAAACAATGTGGTATTTAAACATGTGTGTCCGATTTGTTTCACTTAAGAGTATGGTCTCAAGGTCCATCCATTCAGTTATAAATGTCTGAAGCTCATCCTTCTTTATGGCAGAGTAGTATTCCATTGTATAAAAAACCACATCTTCTTCATCCACTTGTGAACGTTTTGTTTCCATGGTTTCCACTATTCCTTGGGGGCCGTGGAGAGAAGCCATGCTCTCCTCAGACTTTTTGTTTCCACTTCTAAGAAATGAATCCAGACTACTGCCCATTTACTTTATAGACTCCATACAACGAACACACACACACATATACACACTTTATATGCTGTGAGCCAAACTCTCAAGTGAATGTATACATTTATATATAATAAAACTTTACCCCAGCAGTCAACAGACACAATCTCTTACCTGCTCATTTCCAAACACTCCTGGCACGTCCCTGACCTGTGCTCTTGCTTATGCCTTCACCTTGTGCCAAATGCCCTTCCACTTGCTCAACTTACCCAAGTCCTATCCACCCCTTCAGTCTCAGAAATTCTATTTCTTGCATATCACTGTCTTTGTTGCCTCCAGGTGGGAATTATCTCATCATCCTTGGGACACTTAAGTCTCTACACCACTCATTCAATTTCCTTCCCTCATTCCACTTTTCTTTTTTAAAAATCTAAATTTGCTAAGTGTGGCAGTGCATGCCTATAATCCTAGTGCTCAGGAGGCAGGGGCAGGAGGATAGCCAGGAGTTCGAGGCCAGCCTGGGCTACATAGTGAATTTGAGGCCAGCCTGGGCTACATAGTAAGACCTTGTAACAAGAAAACGAAACAAAAATCTAAATTCATATGAGGACAGGAAGAGTATCCTCAATGTCTTTTATTCTTTCAGGGTCTATGATGCCTTCGAGTATTTGTTGAATGAAAGATGAAGCAAGTGTATAAGCGAGTTCTCTCCATTGTCCTCACACATTCCCCATAGAGGGGGTTTCAGGGAGAGACTAGGCTTGTGAGAGATGTTGAACACTTTGAGAGAAAGGTAAAGTTCTTTAGGGCTGCAGGTGTGGTTCATTCGTAGAGCACTTGCCTAGCAGGTGTGAGGCCCTGGGTTGGAGCAGCAGCACTGAAAAAAAGTCCTTTAATGGTGATATTTTGACTTCTTTGGGAAAAATGCATCACAGAAAATATAGAAAATCACAAAGAGGGCTGGGGATGTAGCTCAGTGGTTTCACCACCTGCTGCACAAGCGCAAGGACCCCAGTTCAATCCCCGGTAACAAAGATAAAAATCACAGTTGGGTGAGGTGGTGCACACCTGTAATCCCAGCATTCTGGGAGGCTGAGGCACGAGAATTGCAAATTTGGACTCAGTCTGCCAAACTTAGCAAGACCTATCTCAAAATTAAAAGTGTTTGGTGTGTAGCTCAGTGCAAAGGTTCAATTCTCAATACCCAAAAATAAAATAAAATAAAAATTTAAATTCAGCCCGGTGTGGTGGTGCACACCTGTAATCCCAGCTTCTAGGAGGATCACTGTAATTTTGAGGACAACCTGGGCTATACAGTGAGTTCAAGGACAGCCTGAACTGCATAGCAAGACCCTGTCTCAAAAAAAAAAAAAAAAGTAAAAAATTTAAATTTACAAATTACCTATAGTTTTGCCACCAAGAGACAATTACCTTTAAACACTCCCAACCCTCTCCTGTGGTACTGGGGATTAAACTTGGGGCTTCACACTGAGCTACATTCACAGCCCTTGAAAAAATTTGTTTTAAAAAAATTTGAGACAGGGTCTCATCATTTCACTAAGTTGCCAGGCTGGGCTGGAGGTTGTGATCCTCTTACCTCGGCCTGCCAGAGAACTGGGATTAGAGGTGTGTGCCATTGAATCTGCGTGTCTCTAGCATTTTAATGTGCAGGCTTTAATTTTTTTGTACAGATACATACTTATAAAATGACACATGTGTGTACTTAGATACATACACATATATGACTTAAAACTGGCCCTGTGCTCTTCGAGAGTGGGGAGCTTGCGCTGGGAGAGTGATGCTGGATCTCCCCTGCCCCCTCAGGGTCTGGGAAGGTCACAGGCATTTCCCTTAAATTTCCCTTAAGTGCAGCTTCATTGAGTTCCAGGAGTGGGTCTCCCTACATCCCACATGGGACAGAGGGGCAGAGCCCATAGGGCCTCAGTCCTCCATATCCCTTCTCCTTTTTTAACCCCTTTCAGGGAAAGCCTAGGTCCCCTAAGAATACTGGGTCTCGCTTCCCGAGAAACCTTAGCCTGGGGACTACCACTTCCCCATTGTCTTGCTTTTCCTGTTGAAATTATCAAAAGCAGGAGAATTTTCTTACAAGTGTGTGGATGAATCAGGTTCTTGCTGGGGACTGTGACACTCCCAGAGGAGGAAGGGACATCCACTCCCTCCCTCAAAAGGTTCTCAGACTGTATCTGACAGAGAGGGTGTGTCAGGGCAGGCAGTGGATAAGAACCCACACTCATTGTGCCTTGGCTCTTCGCCAACCTCTTTACACAATGCCTCATCTGACCTTCAGGAGAGCCCTCCACGTGGAATTAACATACTCATTTTGTAGAGACGAGGAACCTGGGGCTGAAATAAAGCTGTGTGGGCATAGCTGGCTCCACTTGGTCTGCATGTGGCCACATTGCTGGCCATCAGCTGGCACTCGCTGATGGCCTCATTCTGAAAGGGAGACTGTCATCCTGTTAGAAGTCCTCCTCAACCCTTTCCCTCACTCTGTGTCTAACCCATCAGCCAGACCCATCAGCTCTATGTACCCCCAACTCATCTCCTCTCCTTCTTGGCTCCATCTCCAGAGCCCTTCCTTTAGTCTAAAACACCATCATTCTGTCCAAAATATTGCAATTGCCTCTTTATTATTTTTCCTGCCACCTTCTGGTTTATTTCCACATCACTCCCAGAATGATCTTTTAAACAGATTTTATCACTGCCCCACACAAAAGCCTCTGATGGATTCCAAAAAAACCTTCAACCCAACCCAACTTGTTGCCTTGGCTTGCAAAGCCCTACCGGATGTGGCATCTGCCTGCTCCTCAGTCCTTACCCCTGCTACTTCCCCCAGCCTCCCTGCTCCAACAACACAGCTTTCTTTCCGTTCTTCAGTCAAGGGCTGGCCTTGGGGACACTGCAGTGGCTCTGCTTTCCATCAGCTTTTCCCACTCAGCTTCCCACAATGAGAGCCTTCTTGCTGTTCAAGACTCAGTTTAAAGGTCACCTTCACAGAGGGACTTCCTCAAACTCCTGGGTGAAGAAGCCACTTAATCAGTGTGACACATATGACTGTTTCAATGGTCTTCACAGCACTAACCACTCTGGGGTGTTTTTAATATTCGTTCATTCCCTGTGTGTTTCCACTAGAATTTGTCCCTACTGCCCAGAATAGTGCCTCTCTGGCCTATAGTGGCTGCTCGATGAGTATTTGTTGAATGAATTTTTTTGAGTGAATTAATGACCTTTTTTCTAATTAATCTATTCAATTAATAATTATCACCTGTAAGAGATCAGATATTAAGCTAAGGATGATATGAAAAGTAAAGATGAACAAGACACATCCACACTCAACAAGATGTGCTGTAGATTAATCTAGACAAAAAAAAGTGGGGAAGCCAGGGATTTAGCTCAGTGGTTTCGCCGCCTGCTGTGCAAGCACAAGGACCCAAGTTTGATCCCTGGTACCCCCCCAGAAAAGTGGGGAACACACAGAATAAGACTAGCCAAATATTGGGGCCTGTGGAGCAGCATGATGGAAAAGGGAGTTTATTGCATCATTCTCTTGACTTTTGTGTATCTTTGAAAGTGATCATAGTAAAAAGGTGTTATTAAAAAAAACTTAGCCAGGCACAGTGGCACACACCTATAATCCCAGCTATTTGAGAGACTGAGACAGAAGAATAGCAAGTTCGAGGCCAGCCTTGGCAATTTAGGAAGAACTTGTCTCAAAATAAAACTAGAAAGAGAGAGAGAGAGAGAGAGAGAAGGGCGAGCTTGTG
Source organism: Heterocephalus glaber (assembly GCF_053883595.1). Lineage (NCBI taxonomy): Eukaryota > Metazoa > Chordata > Mammalia > Rodentia > Bathyergidae > Heterocephalus > Heterocephalus glaber. The sequence goes on from NW_028258379.1 coordinate 15,349,999, forward strand.
ATCAAGATGGAGGAAAATATATATAAATAACTTTTTCTGGAGAAACTTGCTAGTGAATAAACATTGATCGAGCCCCTTGACACTTGTGCCAGGAGTATACTGATAAGGAGACACACACGGGCCCTGCTTTCATGCAGCACACAGCAATAGCTGAGTAAAAGCACAAACACAGGGTTCCAGGAGCGGATCCAAATCAGGCACTCACTGTGTCTGGGGACAGGAAAGTGGTGGGGGTGAAGGATGGGTGAGGGCAACCTTCCAGGCAGAGGGAACAGAATGCACAGTGGCTCAGCCTCACAGAGAAGCCTGGCACTTAATGGGAACCTGGGGTGGGAGTGGGGCAGTGCTCTAGGACAGAAAGAGCAAAGAGGAAGAAGGAAAAGAGAAGGCTGGGCCAGCCCCTGGTCCCCACAGGGATGGGAAGGCCTGTTCAACATTTGAGCTGACTGCATCCTCTCAGGTGCAAGAGAGGTCTAGGGACCAGGCCTTGAAGGCTGAGGAAAATGACATCAGGCAGAGGTAGCTGGAAAGGGTATTCCTAGGAAAGGCAGCACAGCAAACTCTGATCTGGAGTCCAAGGTGTGGAGGAAGGGGCTAGTGCCCCAGGGCTGGAGGAGCCGTGGGCAGGATAGGGGTGTGGAGGGCAATAAGCCTTGGTAGGAAGGCCAGAAACAAGTGCCAGATATGGCATGCTAAAGAGTTTGGACTTTATTCCTCAGACAATAGGGAGCCACTGAAGATTTGTTTTGGTGTTGTTTTGTAGTGCTGGCAATTGAACCCAGGACTTCACACATATTAGGCAAGCACTGGATCACTGAGCGATGCCCCAGTCCTTCTCATTTTTATTTTGAGGCAGAGTCTCCTTAAATTGCCCAGGCTGGCCTTGATCTTTGATCTTCCTTCCTCAGCCTCCGGACTACTTAGAATTATAGGCATGCGGTCACCATGCCTGGCAATTAAAATATTTTTGATCATTTAGAGACTATGATCGTAGCTGGCCTTTAGGAAGCATAGGCTTGGTGGGGAGACCAGGCAAGAGAATATTATCAGCAGTCAGGCATGGTGGCACACACCTGTAATCCTAGCACTCAGGAGGCTGAGGCAGGAGGATTGTCACAAGTTCTAGGCCACCCTAGGCTACATAGTGAGTTCAAGACCAGCCTGAATTACATGGTGAGACCTTGCCTAAAAAAAAACCAAGAAAAAAAAAAAAAAACTCAAGGAAACCTACTGTGCACAGCCTACAGTGCACCAGGCACAGTACCAAAAGCTAGAAGTGGACAGAGGGAAAAGAGACACCTCTTTCCTGTCCCATGGAGCTCACAGAGGACTAAAACATCAGTAATAATGCAGTGTGGTGTTGCAGTAGGGATATGAAAAGGGGGTGGATACGAATGGCAGGATGTTAGGAAATGAGGCCACTGAGCTCAGCCGAAGCAGGCAGTGGTCCGAGAAAGCTTCTGAATAGGAGGCCTCATTGAGTTTTTCCTTGGCTTAATTTTGGTTTTTTTGCAGCGCTGGGGATAGAGCCCATGGCTGTGCCTCTGGACTAGCACTGTAGTGCTGAGCTACACCCCCAGCCCTCATTGAAGCTCAGGTTTGAGATCGGAGGGAGGGGACACGAGACAGGACAGGACAGCTTTGCTTATGAAACTCAGTCCCTTGGTATCACTGAGGCTATAGCCTCCTCCTCCAGGCTGCTATCTGAGTGACTCCAACTCCTTCTCTTTGCCTGGAGCTCCAGGGGGTGGGGGTGGGGGAGCTCCTGCATGGATTTCTGCCTTAGTGATACCTATTCTTTTCGCCTTTTCACTCTCCTTCTTGACTTTAGACCTGTAAGCAATTCTTTATCTCCAGTTGTCTCTGTGAAAGTGGACTGATAGAAAGCAGTGGAGTATTTTCAGTAAGAGGAGGAACCCAGCCAGATTTCCATTTGAGACATCCCATCTGGGGTAGCGGTGGAGAACAAGGACTAGAAGCAGAGCATCTACTCAGGCAGCTGCCTGAGGGAGACCCAGGATATAGGTGGTGGTAGGGTGTGGATGGAAAGGGGGCACAGACAAGAAGGACCAAGGAAACAGAATTAGCCCAAGAGAGAGACCAGCTAGGGGCTTGGTTAAGTTTCTGGGTTTGCAGGATGTGCCATTTACTGAGCACAGAATACAGAGGAGTGAGGCAAACTTTGAGATTAGTGCCTGCAGGGGTACAGAGGGCAGTTAGGATAGGCAGGAAGGTCAGAGACAAGTGCCAGACATGCTGTTCGAAGGCGTCTGGACTTTACTCCACAGACAGTGAGGAGCCGCTGAAGATTTTTTGATCAATGGAGAGATAGGATGATTGCTGGCCTTCAGGAAGGATAGGTTTGGTGGGGAAACCAGGCAAGGGAATATTGTTTATGTGAGCCAATGTGGATCTGATTTTAACACTCAACAATTTATTGAGCACATACTATGGGGTCTTGAGTTTGAGGGGAGCCACCAGGTGGGAGTGTTCTGGAGTCAGCTGTATATACAGATCTGTGGGTAGAAGTGTCTGAGCCAGACATGGATTTGGACATTTGCCGAATATGGTTAAAGTTGAGGTCAGCCAGAGAGCATGTGGAGCTCCAGTGACAAAAGAAATAGGCTTAGGGTGGAACCCCCTGCAACTCCAACATTCAGGAAATAGGCTGAGAAAAAGGAGTCCATAGATAAGTCTGAGCAGAAGCCTGCTGGGAGGGGAAGGAAGCCCAGGCAGGGCATTCATAAGAGATGTGGCCAGGGCTGGGAATGTACCTCAGTGGTGCTCCACCTGCCTGGCAAGTGCAAGGTCCGGAGTTTGATCCCTGGTACCAGAAAAACAAACAAACAAACAAACAAACAAACAAAAGAGATGGGGCTTTAAGGAAGCTGACTTGTCCAGGTCTGTGTGTTATAGGTAAATAAATGCATATACATTTAAAAAATAATTTCTTCCCATAAGTTTGAAATACTAAACAAAAATCTTTCGAATCAACCCTGGTGACCTGTCCCAACCACCACTGTTCATATGCATCAGGGCAAGCCACCTGGCAGGAAGGAGCCAGGTGGGGCAGAGAGGAGCCAGTCTTACAGTCAATAACTGGTGATAAGGTTGGATGTGTGGCAATATCAAACAATCAAGAACTGGCGTCATCCCCAGGCAGTGTGAGCAACTGTCTTCAGTGGGGAGATCAGGAAGTGGAGGAGGGGAAGTAGGAGGGAGCTGCTAGGCACTGTGCTAGGCTCTTTGCATGTAAACTCAATCCTCCCAGTAGCCCTGTCCCTTTCAGAGATAGGGAAACTGAGGCTCAGAGAGATGGAATAATATGCCCAAGGTGCTAACTAGGTGACCTAGGGTTCCAGCCTGGAAGGCTCAAAAGTTTTGCTCTGTGCCAGGGGTGGTGGCATGCACCTGTAATCCCAGCACAGAGGCAGGTGGATTGCCATGAGTTTGAGGCCAGTCTGAAATATATAGCAAGACACTGTCTCAAAAAAAAAAAAAAAAAAAAAAAAAGTGCCATCTCAAAGCAGTTCTTGGTTGCCAGTTAAATCTACTCCCCTGGTTCCCTGAAGGTCCACATTCTCTAATTTGTGGGCACTGATACAAACTTTCCTGTTGATCTTAACCTGAATGGCATCTCAGTGGCCAATCAGTGATCCAGCGAGGTGTTCTCCTTGAGTGTTTTACTACTGGCACTTGCTCCAAACCAGGCTTCCGGTTTCATCATTCGCATTTATTATTTCCCTACAGGGTTCTTGCCAAATGCCTTCCTTGCCACACCCAGTATGGGGGTGAGGTGACCCAGTAACAGCATACTGTGAGTAGCTTGTCAGACCTACTTACTTTGCAGAGACCCCAAGACCCAGTGAGCAGCCAGAAACTCTGGAGATGGACTCATTTTCACCCAGTATTTGAGACCCTAAGAAGCTCACTTTGAGCCAGATTACAGGTCAAATGATGGTACTAGCAGAAGATTATTAGGCGGCTTTCTGAGTGCCAAACCTAGAGCCATGCTTATATGCATTGTTTAATATAATCCTTAAAACAACCCTGTGAACTAGGTATGATTATTACATTCATTTTGCACACAAAGAAACATGCTCAGAGAAGAGAAGGGCGTCTACACCAAGTGTGTACTGGGAACGTATGAATCCAAGGCCTGCAGTGCCTGCCATGCTCCTCACTCCCTCTTTTGTCCCTGCCCCCAGGGACCTTGACTTAGATTTCCTGGTTTATGAGAAATCCCTCCTTCGCTCTTCTAAGGCCAGAGGAAAGACTGGCCAGGGTTGAAAATGGGGGCAAAGGAAAGGTGGACCTTAGTGTTCCTAGAGTTCCATTCAGGAACTTCTTTATTTATGGTTTCTGTGTACTGGGATTTAAACCCAGGGCCTTCATACTGAGCTACATCCCCATTCCGTCCCCTTTTAAATTTTGATTTTTTTTTTTTTTTTTGAGACAGGATCTTGCTTTGTAGTTCAGGAAAGTTTTGAACTGACTGCAAACTCTCAAACTTACGACAATCATCTCGCCTCAGCCTCCCGAGTGCTGGGATTACAGGTATTCACCACTATGTCCAGCAACTTTTTATTTTGAGACAGGGTCTTGCTAAGTCGCTAAGTTCCCCAGGCTGGGTTGGAACTTGAGACCTTCCTGCCTCAGCCTCCAAGAGCGATGGAATTATAGGTGTGTGCCACCGTGCCTGGCCATTCAGGAGCTTTTATCTCATAAATCTTTTTATAGAGAGAGAAATATAAAATTCTGTTCCCTGTTGCACGTTATTGTATAAGATCAGTGGAGCCAATAAAGCAGGGGCGTGTGTGTGTGTGTGTGTTTGTGCAAATGTTTGTATCCTTGTATGCATGCATGTACAGGAGATGGGATAAGAATTAGGCAAATTAACCTCATAGACCTGTTTCCTGTTTCTAGGGTACCATTTTTCTGTAGTGACTGCATTTCTGAACCCTAAGTCAGGACACACGTAGTGACCAATGCCATGGTCTTCGAGGGAACAACACACAGCAATGAAACTGATACAGAGGCTGCTGGCTAATAGTCCAGCAGATATGCTCAGGTTGCTTTGGGCAACATGCTAGAGGCCTCTAAGAGCCATCACAATTTGCCAAGAATTAAGGCCGGGATCAGTAAGCACAAACATGACAGCTGTCCACAGACAATTAAGGATTAGTACTATTCTAGGCAATTTTGAAGATGTGTGAAGGATCTGATATTCCCAGAACATTTAAGAGGAACTGTTATAGCCTAATACCAGAAGGGAGATCTGAACAATACCTTGCAGTAGGGGCCATTATGGAACATGCTGTGCTGGTGATTAAATTGACTGAGGGTGTAGCTCAGGGGTAGAGACTTGCCCAACATGTGCAAGGCCCTGGGTTTAATTCTCAGGATTAGATAAAAAGAGCCAAAAAGATGACTTCCATTTAAACTACTCAGTGAGTGAAGACAGAAGCAAATTTGGGGTTTCCACAATATCAATTCCACAGACAAATCTTACTTCCTACCTCCTAGCACCCAGATACTCAGGGCCAGGGGCAGAGAAGGGGGGGTCCTGGGCTGCAGTGCCAGCAGGCAGGTGACAGATGTGCAGGGCCTTGGTATGACATTGTGTGGAGAGGCTAGGATGTTGGCAAGTGCAGAATACCTTGGACACCAGAGGAGCCTTCATTCTTGGGGAGGGGTCATAAGTTTTCTATTGCTACATAACAAATTACCATGGATTTGGCAGCTTAACATGATGCTTACTTAATTATCTTAGAGCTTCCATGTGTCAGGGTCCAGGTGTCGTTTAACCGGAGCCCTTGCTCAGAGTCCCATATCTGCCTGCTGTGCTGCATCTGTTCCTGGAGCAGGGGTCCTCTCCACTCTCCGGGCTCCTGTGGTTCTTGGTAGAATTTAGTTTCCTGCACATGGAAGGAAGATCGAGGTCCCTGTTGTCTTGCTAGCTGTCAGCTAGAGGCTGCCCTCTGGTCCCTGTTCCATAGTCCCTTCCGTGGTCCCTCTCACAGCATGGCCACTTACCTCCTCAAGGCCAGTGGTGGATTCTCTCTGACTTGGAAAGAATTCCAGTTCCCCTTTTGAAGGAGTCACCTGAGGAGCTCAGACTTACCCAGAATAATCTCCCCTTTGATTAACTCAAAACCAACTGGTCAGGGGTTTTAGATATATCAGCAAAATTCTTTCTGGGATAATGAAAGGAGTGATATTCCATCACATTCTCAGGTCCTCACCGCAGTCAAGGAGAAGGGATTGTATAAGACAAGTACAATGGAAGCTGGACATGCTAGCCTACATCTGTAATCTCAGCATTCAGGAGGCTGAGGCAAGAGGGTTGCCACAAATTTGAGGCCAGCCTCAACTACATGATAAGTTCAAGGCCAGTCTAGACTACATACTGAGACCTAGTCTCAAAACACAAAACAAAAGAAACAGACAAATGCAACAGAGCCACAGCTGTAATCCCAGCATTCTAGCAGTCTGAAGCAGGACTGAGAGTTCAAGGCCAGCCTAGGTGAGATTGTCTCTAAAGCCACAAAAAGAACTAGTTGTGGTAGTGCACACTTGTAATTCTAGCACTCAGAAGGCCAAGACTGCAGGATCACTGCAGGTTCAAGGCCATCGTAGGCTACCTAGTGAATTCAAGGACACTCAAACTATATAGTGAGACCCTGTGTCAAAAAAAAACAAAAACAAAAACAAACAAACAAAAAAGTAAAAAAGAAGCCCCCCCTTTGTTTTCTGAGACAGAAAAAAAAAATATACGTAGTTCAAGCTGTCCTTGAACTCACTATGGAGCCCCGGCTGGACTCAAACTCATGAGATCCTCCTGCCTCAGCCTCCTGAGGGCTGGGACTGCAGGCATGTGCCACCATGCCTGGCTAGAAGTTTGTTTTTTAAAAAGTTTTATTTTATTGGTACATTTTAGGTATACAATATAATGACATTCATCATTGGAAATTGCACCTTTACATAATCTCTCTTGGTTCTTATTTTTCTCCCTTCTCCTGCCCTCCTTTCAACCCCTCCATCCCTCCTCATTTACAAAGACTTTGCTTCCATTTTTTCATTTTCTCATATTAATTCCATTCCCTTCTTTCCTTTCCCCTACCCCCCCACTTCCCTTTCCCCTTTGCCCCTTTTCTTCCTATTTCACATTATCCATTATACCTTTTAATCCTTGTTTACATTTTCAGTTTCTCACACTAGAGAAACTATTTGGTGTTTACATATGTGTGTCCTATTTATTTCACTTAAGAGTATGGCCTCAATGTGTATCCATTTAGCTATAAATGTCTCTAATTTTTCATTTTCAATGGCTGAGTAGTACTCCATTTTATTGGTGTAGGAAAAGATTTTATGAATAAAACCTCAGTTGCCTGTGAACTAGCACAAACAATTAATAAGTGGGATCTCTTCTTACTAAAAAGCTTCTGCATAGCAAGAGAAACCACAGAGTGAAGAGACAACCCACAATGTGGGAAAAAATTTTCACCTGCTGTTCCTCAGACAAAAGTCTACTATCTAGAATCTATAAAGAACTTAAAAAAATCAGACCTCCCTAATTTAAAGACCCAATCCAAAAATGGGCATCTGAAATGAACAGACATTTCTCAGACAAAGAAGTAGAAATAGCAAATAAATACATGAAAAAATGTTCAACATCACTGGTTATTTGAGAGATGCAAATGAAAACAACGCTGAGATTCCACCTCACTCCAGAAAGAATGGCTGCTATCATGAAATCAACCAATAACAAATGCTGGCGCGGCTGTGGGGAAAGAGGAACCCTGCTCCATTGCTGGTGGGAGTGTAGACTGGTGCAAGCACTGTGGAAATCAGTATGGAGATACCTCAAAGAACTAGGACTAGAGGCCCCATTTGACCCTGCTATTCCCCTGCTGGGAATCTTCCCCAAAGAATTAAAAGAATCATACCACAGTGATATATGTGCACCCATGTTCACAGTGGCACAGTTTGTAATAGCTAAAGCTTGGAAGCAGCCCAAGTGCCCATCAACTGGAGACTGGATAAAGAAAATGTGGGTTTTTTTTAGAAGTTCCTTTTTAATGGTTCCTTTACTCCACTTCTCTGTCCCTACCCAACCCCATCTCCTGGAGAAGTGTGCAGCGGTCTCTCTGGGCTCCTGGCCTCAGGCATCAGGCATCTGGGATGTGCCTGTCCAACAAGATGAATACCTAGTCTCCCTGGACCTCATGCTCAGCGTGTTGGCTTCTGGATGCTGCATTTGTGCTCTTGCAGAGGCCAAGCAGTGGTCAGACTGGAGAGAATAAGAAGGTAGAGATTGCCAGTCTTCACAAAAATAAAGTGCTAAGTATAAAGTTGGGAAAGAGAGAGAAATATCCATGAGTGTTTAGAAGTTCTAGGGGCTCTGAGCAGCCGTAAGAGTTGGAGAAAAGAAGAAAGGGAGTGGTTGGGAAATGTGGCTTTGCTTTTTGATCAGATCATTTTATTCTTCTCAATAGCTAAATGGAGAGCCAGGGGAGGCACATACCTATAATCCCAGCACTTAGGAGGCTGAGGCAGGAGGATTCCCACAAGATTGAGGGCAATCTGGGCCACATAGTGAGACCTTGTCTCAAAACAAACAAAAAGATAACTAAATAGATATGAGAAGCATTTTTAAATTAGCTTAAATTATTTCTCCTGTGTGTGTGTGTATGTGTGTGTGTATTGTTTTGTTTTTGGAGAATGATAATGTGCAGATCCCAGACTTCATGGGAATGTAATCAGGATTTATTCAGGTTACCTTAGAAGAACATAATAAGTAATCAATACCTTGATATAAAATATTTCAATATTTACCATTCTCCAAAGTACATACTTAAAAGAGAACTACAAGCCAGGTGCAGTGACACATGCCTGTTGTTCTAGCTACTTTGGTGCTGAGACATAAGGATCCAAGTTGCAGGTCATCCGGGGCAACTTTTTAAATTTATGTATTTGTTGCACTACTAGGGGTTGAACCCAGGGCCTTTGCACTAAGCCACATTCCCAGCCCTGTTTTTATTTTTTAATATTGAAACAAGGTCTCACAAAATCACGAAGTTTCAGAGGCTGTACTCAAACTTTTGATCTTCCTGTCTCAGCTCCCCAGAGTGCTAGGATTACTCACTTGTGCCATCATGACCAGCTCAGCCAGGGCAAGTTAGCAAACCTTGTCTCAAAATGAAAAATAAAAAGGGTTGTCAGCTGGGTGTGGTGGCACATGCCTGTAATCCCAGCGCTCTGGGAGGCCGAGACAGAAAGATTGCAAATTCAAATCCAGTCTGGACAATTTATCAAGACCCTGTATGCAAAAATAAATAAATAAATAAATAAATAAATAAATAAATAAATAAATAAATGGCTGGAGATGTAGCTCAGTGTGAAGGCTTTGAGTTCAATTCCCAGTATACCCCCCACCCCAACATAAAGAAGGGGTGTAGCTCAATGGTAAAGTGTCCCTGGATCCAATTTCCAGTACCAGGGGGAGAGAGAGAGAGTGAGAGAGAGAGAGAGGGAGGGAGACGAGGGGGAGACAGACAGACAGACAGACAGACAGACAGAGAATGAATTCCAATGACAAAAGGCCCTAAATGAATGTGTGACAGCAGAATTTCAGAGGTCATGGTACAGTCTGATGGTAGGAGGTTAGCATGTGTGAAACTGTGAGTTCAATCCCCAGCAGAAAGAAACAAAAGCAAAAACAGAAAATGCAAAACAACAACCACCAAACGAAAGTCTGTCTCCTGTCTAATTTATATTATTTTCCTGGCTTCTGGTTCCTGGGGTCAGCCGTGTTCCTCCTTCAGAATTTATATCTGGTACTTGGTGATTGAGGTAATAAATCTTTAATTACATATTTATCTTGGAAAGAAGAACTCTGCTGTCCTGCTTTCTCTCAAGCAGGAAGGGGTACCCACCAGAGAGCACTGCACCTGTAGCCCTCACACCTGTGAGCAGAGTCCACGACTTCCCACAAGGTCAAGACTTGAAGCCTGTACCACAGTCAGCCACTTTCACTCAGCCTTGTCTCTCCTCTTGACTTCCTGGCACATCCTCTTCTCTCCAGATTGTATGTGTTTGCTTGGGCTGAAATAAACACAGTAGGATTTTGCTTGCTTATTTGTGTTGCAGAATGAGGTTTGAAAGGGGCCAATCTTGATCCTGCAGGGGCCAGAGGGAAGTGGCATGGAGGGTGAAGTAAAAGGGGGACTTGTGTGGGAACTGACTTCCTCCTGAAAAGCCTGGGACATCCTTTTCCGCCAACTCTGGGGCCAGTCCCTTGACATGTTCTCCTCAGAGCAGGGCGTCCCATGGCCTGCACGGAGACTGGTGAACACACACAGAGCTCTGTCTGGTGACAGATTGGGTCTGCAAACTCTGGCAGCCTGCGTGGCTGATGGCAGAGTGTCGAGTTTGTTCTGGCTGTCTCCCTGGAGTCCCTCTGTAGACGCAGGTGCACGTCAGCGCCTGCTCTAATTTTATCCTCAGTTGATGGAAGAGACTAACTGAGCAGCAGGGAGGCTGCTATTTTGGGTCTCTCCACAGCTCTGGGTTATATAAAGCCTATTGCTGTGACCTGCATTGCTTTGAGGCTATGCCTCACTCTCTTGCGCGTTCTGTCACAATATGTCATCAGCTCAGACATTCATACACACATACCCAGTTCCCGTGGGGAATGAGAGGGGAGGTGTGTGCTGCAGGAGTGTGTGTGTGTGTTCCTGCTAGCTCGCTGAGGGACAGGCCTGCATATGCTCCCGGGAGAGGGCATTGTACGTGAAGGAGGTTTGTTCTGGAAGGAAATGGAAAGAGCTTTCTGCTGGAGGAATGTGAGGGTATGAGCTCTAGCTTCAGGACACAGTGTGTTTCTGAGCTGCTGTTGTGGGTCTGCTGTTGGCATGGCGATACGAACAATTTCTATTTCAGCAACTCTTTTCATTTCAAAGGAACCCAAGGGGTTCATAAATTATACACAAATGACTCTGCCTTTGGATGGCAGGAATTTTTCATCTGAAATTAGGATCAGCAGCTACAGGAACAAACATGATGGTTTGAATTTAGGGGTGGCTGGATGGCAGAAGATGGCATTTCCTATATTATGAGGGACAAATCTCACCTGAAAATTTTTTCCATACAGATCAACACACCCTCATGGTGTTTGTTTGTTTTTTGGTATGGGGAATTGAACTCAGGACCTTCCTCTTACAATTAACTTTATTTTTTTTTTCCAGTACCAGCAATTGAACTCAGGACCTTGTGCTTGCAAGGCAGGTGTGGTGCCACTGAGCTAAATCCCCAGCCCAGGACCTTCCTCTTGTGAGGCAGGTGTGGTGCCACTGAGCCAAATTCCCAGCCCTGTTTGTTTGTTTTTGAGACAGGTTCTCGATATGTAGTTCAGGCTGGCCTCGAACTTGTGGCGATCCTCTTGCCTCAGCCTCTTTAGTGCTGGAACTTACAGGCATATGCCACCATGCTTGGCAAAACATCTCATGTTGCTGATATTTCGTTTAAAGACATGTGCTTGCTTGATTTAATCATGTATGATATCTAATTTATTTTTGTGTCTCCCAGCATTGAGTCTTAATATTTTTAGCTATATAATTTTTTTTTTTTTTTTTTGTACCGGGGATCAAACTTGGGTCCTTGTGCTTGCGCAGCAGGCAGCAAAACCACTGACCTAAATCCCCAGCCCTTTAGCTATATAAATTTTGATAGATGAACATATAACATAACCCAAATATAACATAATTCATTATTCTATGAATTTGAAAGTACTATGCTTCTCAGAATATATTTTGTTCCTGCAGAGTAAGTGTAGCAGTTCATTGAGCTTATCATGCAGGTATGTGCCCTGAACCCCATTACCATCAGGGGAAGGGACATGTCCTGTACTTGGTGAGCTACATGGCTTCCCATATATACTGTCCAGGGCACTCTCTGGCTGACATGATGGAACACATAAGGTATTGCCCTTGGGGATGATGGGTTGGCAGTGCACACCTTGGCTCTTGGAGCTGCCAGAATGTGAGGCCCGAGGCTGGTGCTCATGTTGCTGATTCGGTTCCCAGCATTCCAGAAGTCATCGAGGGTGGGTTTCCCATAACTAGTAACTTGACTGAGGTGCTGTTCCCTAGCTGCTCTTTAAAAGGCACTGATGGCTTTTCTCTTGCACTGGTCAAAGCACTTCTAAGGGATTTGGGGGAAAAAAACGAGGAGCTTTTCATGAAGAAGACCAGAAGAGTCTGGCAGCTAGCTGCAGGAGGCTGAGAGGAGATGGCTCCGTAGAGAGTCTACAGAAGGGAGCTGCTAAAGGAAGAAGGAAAGGGAAATGATCCAGAGTCAAAGACAGGGCTTCTAGGGGCCCGATAGGGAAATGAAGCCAGGAATGGGGAAGGTATAGATGAATCACTGTGTGCATTTATTAATAATTGACCTGAGTGGAACCTTCCCCACCCTCCTCCTGGCCAGGGTGGGTGCTCACCACTCTGGCTCCTTGGTAGTCTGCTTGCTGCCTTCTAACCCCCATCCACTCTGCTCTCAGAGTCCCCTTCACAAACACAGATCTGCTGGTTACACTGGAGAGACCTCCTCAGTGGCTGTTGCCTTCTCTCTCTGGGAAACACCCAAATGCTCTGGCAGGCAGACAAGGGCCTCTGAGATCTGGGGTCTGCTTACCTCTCTGGCTTAGTTCCCACTGCAACCCTCCCAACTCTTCCCTCTGTGGACCACTCCTTCTGCTGCCACTCCTTGGTGCCTTGAGCTGAATGTGCTAAACTTGACTGTCTTGTGTGTGTTTGCCTGGATTGCTCTCTCTGCCTGCAAAGCCTTTCCTACCCACCCAACGCCATCCTTAAGCTTTGTTAAGGCCTCAACTCAAGCAAGTTCTGTTAACCTCTCCAGGCCTGGATCACGTGCCTCTCCCCTGGCATCCTGTGCCCCTCTGCAGGAAGCTTAAATGCTCTGTGTCTGTCCTGCCTAGGCTGTGGGCTTCCAGAGGACAAGGATTGTGTAATTTCTCACCTAGCCCACTGCTCAGGCTGCCTCAAGAGTGTTTGTTGAATGAATGCCTGAATTTGGACAGAAGCCACGTTTTAGAACTAAAGTTTCTTCCAATGTCATGAGAAATGGGGTTTGTAGGAAATGTCAGTGAAGTTGAAAAACAAAGACTAGGACCTGGGAAGTCTGACTGTAAATAAAAGTATTAGGCCTACAACCATCTATCTCTAAAGTCAGAAATAAGGGAGCATAGCATAGACCTGGGCTGGTCTACTCTACTAGCATGTCACACAGGTAGGACTGTTGAGCGACACCCATCCAACATGAAGACAGCTCTCAGCAGTCTGAATCTTCCCTACAGCTTATGGCAGCCTTCCATTTCTGGACCCCATCCCACCAAGCATCTGTGGGAGTGGGAAGGAGTTTTCCACAGGGACCTCAGTATCCTTCTTGGAAGGCCAATGGCCTCCATCCAGGTCTTTCTCCTGGTTCCACCAAGGAACTGCCGAGCCAGCCGAGGCTGCCATGGCCAGAACCTCACAGCCCCATCACACTGGACTGACCGCTCCCTCTGCCTCGGCCACACCCTCAAGGACTGGGTACAGGAGGGAATCCAGGAGCCCAAGCACCTAATACTTGACGAATTAAATAAGGCCACTTTGGGTCATGGAATCCAGCTCAGCAGTCTTGGTGGTAGCTGATACTGGTGTTTTTGAGGAAAGAGACAGGACCGAAGGAAGTCTCACTATAAATCAGCTCCAATTCACGGTGAGAAGGTACTTAATTAAATCCCTGATACACCCTTCATGTAGGAAATAATTTTTAATAAGATGGCCAACCATCCTTAATTCATCTATTTTAATATTTGCATTTTCATCTTTTGGGCTTTATTGAAGTAGGGCCCATTTTTCTGTTCTTTCATGTCATCATTTCTTCAAATATTTTCATTTAACACTATGTTGAAAACTAAATATTGCTGTTCCAAACACACACACACACACACACTCACACACACACACACACACGTTTTTCTAAGTCTTCTGTCTTGTTCTCAGAGCTGTCCCCACGAAAATGGAATAACAGTGATATTTACCTAGGAATACACTGGCTAAGGGAGAGGTGGGAACATAGCTAGCATTTCCTGGGAAGCTTTCAGAATTTTAAGCAGTTCTTTTTTCAGCTCACGGATCCTGACAGACACACAGCCTGCTGTGACAGAGAGGGAACAGGAGAGGGCCTGTGTGAATGGGAGCCTGGACAGGAGAGCAGACAGCTGACGGCAGGGGCATAGCTTTTGAGCAGCTGCAGTGGTCGGAGTGGCTCCCCCTGAGTGAGATGACGTGGAGCCACTGAGGGGAAGGAGAGAAGATTCCATAGCTGATGACGGGGACAAGGAGGAGAAGGGACTTGGTACACACACAGCGGGTGGGTATTAAGGGGATTATGTGTATTAGACAGTGTTACTATCACCCACAAAGGCATGTGCTGTAACTGCCAAAAAAACTAATAATGCATTGGATTATTATCCAGGGATGAGAACAAGTTAAAACAAAATATTCTGTGCTCAACATGTATGCTATTTCCAAATCAGTAGCACATTTATAGGAATTGGTAAGGGAGGAGCTGTACAGGATCGCATATTGTCACCTAATGTAACCTCTTTTTAAAAGTCATACACCAATAAAAAACCCCCAAAACAAACAAATAAAAAAGTCATATACCTGGCTCTTCACTTATTATGCTTAATTTAATACTTAGTGAGTGCTCACAACTGCATCCCTCAGCTCAGGTAATCCTGACTGTAGCAGGTAAGTGCTCTTTGTATCTCCATTTTACAGAGGGGCAAATGAAACCAGAGAGACTCATGTGCCCAAGGCCACACCACTAGTAAATGTCCCAGCTAGGATCTGAACCTAGGCAGGATGGCTCTGGATCCCAAACTTGTAATTACCACTCTATACCATCTTTTTTCTTTTCTTTAGTTTTTTTGAAACAGTCTCAGTCTAATTCAGGCTGGCCTTGAACCCACTATGTAGCCCAGGCTGGCCTTGAAGTCATGGGGATCTGCCTGCCTCAGCCTCCCAAGTGCTGAGATTACAGGTGTGTGCCACCACGCCCAGCTCTATACCATCTTTGTGGCAGTCAATATGCCTTTTTTTTTTTGGTCAATATGCCTTTCCCCCCCCCCATGGTGCTGGCAAGTGCAGTGGGTTACATCCCTAGCCTGTAGCATGTCATTTTATTTTATATTTTGTTTTATATATTTGTGGTAGTGGAGATCGAACCCAGGGCCTTGCACATGTGATACAAAAGTGCTCTCCACCACCAAGCTACAATCCTAGCCCTTTAAGATTTTTTAAAAAAAATTTGGAGACAGGGTGTCGCTATGTGCCCAGGTGGGCCTTGAACGTTTGATTTTCTTGCCTCAGCCTCCTGAGTAGCTGGGGTTACAGATCTGCACCATTATGTCTGACCTGATAACACCTTTTAAAATGGACTCTTGATGGTACACAAGGTGTGGGTTCTACCTCAAGGCATAAGAATGAGAGAAGCTATGTGGAAGTGATGTATAGATGTCAGCATGATGTCATTATTAATAAACACTTATGAATCAGGTCAGTCAAGTCACCTTCAGTGCTTAGCAACATTTCCACATAGGACTCAGGGTGAGTCTCACTTCTGAATGCCCTGCCCTGAAGTATTCAACAAACGATCCCTTTATGCATTCATTCAGTAAAAGTTCCTGGAGTACTTTGTGCCAGGAACACTGTACTAGGCTCTGGAATCAACTGCAGTGATACATAGTCTCTGTCCTTAAGGAGCAAGTACTACTGTATAGGGGTATTTCTCAGTCAATGAAAGCTCAACAACACCCTAAAGTTGATGACCATCTGATGTCCCTTTGTCCTCTGCCTCACATGTGAGGATTATCGCCATTTGCTGAGACTCTTAGGGGCAGCTCAACTACCAGCTGAATGTGCTGCCATCCCTGACAGTCACCTGTGTCCAGAAATGTTTTCCCAGACAAGAGCTTGAAGTTCTTATCTGGAAAGTAATGTGGAGTATTGTCAAAGAGGATGGTCAGTTTACACAGACAGTTGTGGGGGGAAACATGGGTGTGGTGACGAATGCCTGTAATCCCAGCACTTGGGAAGCTAGGATAAGAGGCTCCCCATGAGTTAGAAGCCAGCATGGGCTACACAGCAAGACCCTGTCAAGAGAGTGTAACACAAACCCACTGGGACTTAAGTATGTACATGTATGTATACTTACAGCTAAATATCTAACCACTGGCAGCTGCATATCTAACCATTGCCCAGCACGTTCAAGGCCCTGGTTTGATGCCAGCACTACAAAAATAAATAAGGCAAAAATAAATAAAAAATGCACCCTTTCCATTTTCTCCTACTTCTTACTGTTTCCTGGGGAAAAGTTGACTCCAGGTAGCGGACACAGAAAGGTTCAGGGCTAGTTTCTCCAGGGAGCTCCTTGGGGAACTGAAAAGTCCAGGGTAATCTACATCAGGCAAGACTTCATCAGCTGGGTGTGATGGTGCACACCTATAGTCCCAGTACTCAGGAGGCTGAGGCAGGAGGATTGTCATGGGTTCGAGGCCAGCCTGAAAACTACATAGTGCTAACAAGGTGGCGGCAGCATAGGTCTTTGTTTTCCCAAGTTCAAGTTTTGTGGAAAAACAGCACATCCTCCTCTCAGCAATCCCCGAGAGGTCTCATTGGGTTTCACTCAGTTGAAATAAGATAGCAGACTTACCTCCACTTACTCCATAGTGACTGGGAGTGAGGGGGGTGGCTCCCTAGATAGGAGCCTAGTTTCGGAGGAAGCACCAATGAGTGTTGGGCAGCAAAGCAGGAAGCCTGACAAATATACTAAGGAAAATGAGCACTTTGGGTGACAGTATGACGGTGGCACATGTCCTCAGTTGTTTTGCTGGTCCAAAGCTTTCTTGTGGATATGCCTCACATTCAGAACTATCCCGGGGCAGAGCAAAGAAAGGAAACATTCCTCATGCTTAGGCCAGGGAAGATTATGAACAAATGTACATGTAGGGCAGCCAGGCCGAGTGACTTGGAGACAGGAGACTCATGTAAGCAAGAAGAGGTCAAAGTAAAGGCTGAGATGTACAGAAGGCCAGACATAAGATGTCAGGAATCTATCCTGTCTCCTTGGAACTGGCAGCTTTATGTGATACATGCCTGTAATCCCAGCACTTGGGAAGCTGAGACCGTAGGAGCCTTGTAAGTTCCAGGACCGCCTGGGCTGCATAATGAGTTCAAGATCAGCCTGAACTACATAGCAAGACCCTGTCTCAAAAAACCAAAAAAACAAAAACACAAACTTAGAAATAAATAAATAAATAATGAATGTTGGCAAATTTGGCTGGGCATGGTGATGCACACCTGTAATCTCAGCAGTGAGGAGGCTGGGGCAGGAGGAGCACTGTGAGTTCCAGGCCAGCCTAGGCTTCATAGTGACTTCGAGGGCAACCTGAAATACATAGTGAGACCCTGCCTCAAAATAAATTAATAAATAAAATAAATGTTGGCAAGTTTTAAAATACACTATGTGGGCCAAAACAATCAATGGGTCAGAATCTGTCTGTGCATCCTCCTCCTCCCAGTTGGTGACATGTGACAGAGCCAAAGCAACATAGAACAGATGAAAATCCCTTCTCCGTTTGCACAGTACTAAACTTCTGTGTTAAACTATGCCCCAACAACAAGTCCCAATGACACCCACTGCCCAGAGTTCAGTCCTTTCATCTATACTTATCTAAATCAAATCTGAAAAATACCGTGTGGGCCATGAAAGGTGAGGGAACATCACTATGAGAACTGTAGTTTCATTTCCTGGCGGGGGTGTGGTTAAATTCATAACTTTGGTGAGACTCTAACCGTTGGAGGGTTTTACATTTGATTTCCTGTTTCCTTTTCTTAATAAAGAAAGGAAAAGTGGGCCCCCGCAGCAACTGTACACAGAGTTCCATAGGAAGACACCACGGGGGCTCCGACTTGGCCATAGCAAAACCAAAACATAACCCGAAACCTGGTAAATAGCATGATGCCAACGACAGGGGGCCACTGGGTTGCTGAGGGTTGTTTTGATCATCTCATACAGTGATTTTCCACTCTAAACCCATGAGACCAGCGGCCGTGTCCTCTGGTTTTGAGTTGCTGGAACTATTTCCCATGAAAGAATAACGGTGATAATAATTGTAACTATCCTGTGCCCGGGACCTTGAGAGGTGGCTCCCATGTCTCTAATTCTAGCATAAACCCTCCAAGAATTATTCCCATTCTACAGATGAGGAACTGAGACTTGGAGAAGCTAAAATAACTTGCTCAAGCTGCTCATAAGTGAAGGAGCTGGAGTATCATTCTCTTTCATTGGGTGAATATTTATTGGTCACCTATTCATTAGGTGAGGCGCTACAAAAAGATTTATAGTTGAAGGCAGCCAAGCTCAAAATGAATCCCACCTGCTGAAAATGACCTCTACATAGAAGTCACATTTGGTTTGAGTTTTCTGTCATTTGTTCAGACTGACAGAGCATCCACTGTGTGCACAGTTCTAAGCTGAGTGTTGGGTAAAAACACAAAGAGGAATGAGAAGCTGACCTTGACTCCTGAGGGGTTGTGATTTTGTTGAGAGACACAGTTTAAGCAATAAAACATTTGGATAACAGTACAAGATGATGCATAACTAAGGGCCAAGGGAAATGTTCCAGATAAACCTCCTAGGGGGTCTAGGGGTGTGGCTTAGTGGTAGAGTGCTTGCCTAGGTTGTATGAGGCCTTGGGTTCAATCCACAGCACCGTGGGACAAAATCCTACTCTAGGCTAGAATGGTTGGGGGAATAGAACAGAAGAGGAAGATCTGTGAGAGACAGATGGAACAGAGAGGACGTCCTAGAGAGGTATGCAGGAGAAAAGGGACAAATCACAGCATAAACAAAAGTATAGAAAGTGGAAAGAATGCAGTAACGCAGCATAATTTGGTGCATAAATAGTTTCGGCAGCCACGTAGTCCTGGGTCTGAAGCCAGGCTCAGTACCTTTGTACCTGTGAACCCTGGACCAATTATTTCATATGTACTAAGCCTCAGTTTCCTAACCTGTGAAGTAGGCATAACGAATGGAAAGGCATTGGGGATTTAGCTCAGTGGTTTGGCTGCCTGCCTCAAAGGCCCAAGGGCCCCAGTTTGATCCCTGGTACCAAAAAAAAAATAGGCACAGACAAAGCAGTAGGTGGCACCTGGCCAGCTCTCGGCGGCAGCTCTGTTGTGATTATGGTCTCTTGGGGACTACCCTTGCAGGTAGTTGTTCCATCTGAATAGTGGAGAGAGATGTGTGGCTGTGCTGGAACCATAACGTAAGAGCCCAAAGGGGGACTGGAAATTCTATAGCCATGAACTAAAAGCAGCATGTATCAGCCCCAGAATCAGATAACACAACCAAACCACAAACGTGACGCTCAAGTTTTTAAAGTTCTACAGCCGGGCAGGACTCACTATAAGTTACTTGTGTGATGGAGTCAAACCACATTTTTTTTTTTTCTTTTTTTCTCATCACACTTCACGGGAATTACACTTCTCTGTTCAGATTTGAGATAAAGCATCCTTCATGTTGACTCTCCTTTGGGGCACTAACTCACCCGTTAGGTTGTTCACTTTCTATCCTAGGCCCGTATCATCAGCAGCTTGTATTTAGTAGGGCATGTGGGTTTGTGTTGCTCTTACGTTAGAAGCCAAAGAGGAGTTAAATCTATTAAGACATGGTTCATAATCAGACTGCGATGACAGTCTAAGAAAAGGAGGTGAGAGTTTCCAGGAGGATCCAGGGGTGGGATGGGGTGGACTTTTTAAAGGTTGTTTACTTTGTCCTCAGTAATCCCCTACCACCCTCTTGCCCAATAACTATTTTAGGTTTCATGACTTTCAACCTAACCGCTGTGCCCAACGGAGAGGATCTATACTGGGGTGTTGACATGATTTCTCAGCAGCTCAGTAGCTTTGGCTGCCTTCCCAAGTTGACCCATTTAAGATTATCAAGAAAATTGCCTCTGAGGAATTTCCCAAAGACCCCTCAGCTAATTTTTTTCCCCCCGTACTGGGGATAGAACCCAAGGCTTTCACATCCTCAGCCCCCACCCCACCCTGCCACCACTTCTTTTTATTCTGAGACAGAGTATCACCAAATTGCTAAATTGCCCAGGCTGATGGATCTCTTTGGATCCAGGTACAGGCTCCCCTAGAATAAGATAGAGGTCTCATTAGCTTAGCTGAGGGGAGCTAGGTATGGCGGCACATGGCTGTAATCCCAGTGCTCTGGGAGGCTGAAACAGAAGGATAGCAAGTTTGAGCCCACCCTGGGCAGTTTATCGATGATAGGAAGACATGGAAAGGTGTATAAACAACACCCCAGTAGGTTACAGCTTATAACCAGTTGTCCACAAATTTATCTCAGTATATGAGAACGAGGCAAAAATAAAACAAACTGCCTCCATAATACTAATGCCTAGCATTTATCAAATGAGCATTTGCCACACCTACAACTCTGTCCACCTAACAACTGTAAAGAAAATACTATTGTTATCCTTGTTTTGTAGATAAGGCAACTAGGTACAAAAAGATTGAATAATTTGGAAATTTAGTAGTTCACAAATAAGGGCAGAGCTAGGATCCGAACCCAGGAAATCTAGCTTGAGGGCTAGTGTTAAATACTACCAAAGTATGCATTTCTTCCTGGGGGAAGCAGAGGGAGAGGAGGCAGTGGAAGTAAGGACACCAGAAATAGAAGGGAGCTTTGGCCAAGCATGATCTTGCTCCATGCATGGAACAGAGCCCAAGCCCAGATGGACAAAGACACAGCTAGACAAATACCCAAAGATAAGACAGAACTGTGTGCTTACTATCTGTTTCCATGCTTTTCTGTTTTGTGGGGCCAGCCAGGTTCCAGTCCAGTCTGTGGCTTGTCGTGGAGACCTGGTTAGCCTATGGGGTTACCAGAGCCATCTCTGGCTCAGGGAACTCGGGTGGCCAGTGAGAGCTGAGGTGCCAGTCAGATGACACCTTGAGATGTGAGCTCAGGGTCCTAGAGATCCATAGTCTGATACAGAACTGACCCAAGGATTTGCTGGTTTCCTGCCTTCCCTGATTCTGAAGGAAAAGGCCTCCACTTGGCTTGAGGTAGTTGAGCACAGCCCAGAAGTCACTGTTCCTAGTTTTGAATCTCAGTTTCTCTGCACCTTATTTCTTCATCTGCTGAAGGAGATTAGAATGGAACCTACCTCACAAGGTTGTTTTAAGGGTTAAATCAATGAATCCCCATCATCGACACAAAGCACTAGAAAGGCTCAATAAGTAAGGGTGATGGGTAATGACCTGCCCTTGTCAACCTTTAAGAAGTGATTCTTCTTCTAACTGTCTCAAGCCCCACAATGCATATTCTTAAATCTGTGTAGGGAGTGGCCTCCAGAACAAAGCCTGTGGCCCTTGCCAGACCTCTCTTGGAAAGGAAATGGTTTCATCACCCAGGTGTCAGTGCCACTTTCTTCAGGGAAGGGCTGTCTGTGGCCTTGCCGGCTCAACATGCTTGGTTACACCCAGCACCCTTGCCTAGCCCTGCCAGCCCCCAGCATCCGAAGGAGCCCTAAGAGGCACATACTCACTTTCCGGGCAGAATGCTCATTCCTGACAGGTCCCAGATGACACTGTATCAGCCAGACGTGGCCCAGGTGAAGAGGAAGCTAGTGCCCTTCTGAAGATCCTTCAGCTGGGAGATTCTTGAATTCAAGGAAAGGCTACCCCAGGGTTCATGGCAAGAGCAGGGAGGCCCTTTCCAAAGCTGACGTGGGAGCCTCAGAAGTGAAGCACAGTGATGACAGGGTGGGGAGAGGTCTGCTTGGCAGCCAACCCCAGAGCAGAATGGCCCTCCAGGAATAGCAGTGACCACTGTGGACAGGGCATGGGTTCTGGAGCCAGATGCCCTCTGTCAAAAGCTGGCACTGTCGAGTGAAAGCTGAAAGACCTTTGGCAATTTCCTAAGCTCTCTTTGCCTCTGTAAAAAGGGATAGCAAGGGATGAGGATGATAAAGACTGGGGATATATAGCTCAGTGGTAGAGTGCTCACCCCCCACATGTGTAAGGCATTGGGTTCATTTTCAGCACCACACACACACACACACACACACACACACACACGGAGTGATAATGATAATATTCACCTACTCAGCCCTTTGGGGTGTTTTGGGGCTTCTGTGTATTTTAATGAAAATGCTTAGAACACTGCCTGGCATGTAGTAACATAATGTTAGAGATTTTAGTTCTGGACTGAAGTGCATACAAGTTAAAGGATCAAATCCAGATCTCGAAACTGAGTCTATTTGAGCTTGAAATCTGTTCTCTTGTTTTTTTGTTTGTTTGTTTGTTTTGTTTGTTTGTTTTGAGTCAAAGTCTCACTATGTAGTTCAGGCTGGCCTTGAACTCACTAGGTTGCCCAGGCTGGCCTCCAACTCATGGTGATCCTCCTGCCTCAGCCTCCCAAATGCTGGGATTACAGGCATGCACCACCATGCCTGTGAAGTCTGTTCTCTTTGAATGCTTCCACCTTGAATAAAAAGAATTCCTGCCTCAAAGGAAAAAAGAAAAAAGAACCCTTAGTTGGGCATGGAGATACACTGCTATAATCCCACCACTCAGGAGGCTGAGGCAAGCGGATCACAAGTTTGAGGCCAGCCAGGGCTACAAAGACTGCACACCAAGTTTAAGGCTGTCACAGCAAGACCCTGTCTCTAAAAACAAACACAAACACAGACACAATCTCTATTGTATGAGTGCTGTGGCAAAGTCCATGTTTAAACTTTGGGGACAACAGTCTCCCAAGTACAGCACAAATATCATACCAAGGATTTCTGGGGAGTAGAGTTGGGATGATCCAGGCCAAATAAACTTGATCACCAATCCTTGATCCTGGATCTCAGGATGAGGCGAGGCTGGTAAGCCTGCCCTTTGACCTGAACCTGGGAGACTGACGTTAGTAATGCAGGAATAGGTGAAATGCCAGCCACACCTGGCTGGTCCAGAAAAAGGAAATACTGTACCTCCCACACTCGCCTCTGCTCACAGAGGGCCCCAGGGAAAGGCATCCCCCATGCAAGTGCAAGCAGCCTGCCTTACCGCCTGGGTGTGGCTGCAGGAACCACCCAGTACAAACTGGAGTGAACTTGCTGCCCTTTCCCTCCCCGGCTGCCAAGTCAAATAGAACATGGGGAACACAAATAGAATCATCACAATAACTGGTTGTTGGAGCCAGACACAGGAGAACCCACTCCCTGGCATTGCCACCCCCTCGCGGGTCCAGACACGATGAGGTGCTCTGAGGGCTGAGGAAGGTGTGGCCCCTGGGCATTCCTGTCCAGCAAGAAACCCTCTGGCTTGTCTAGACTCATTGCCACCCACAAGGACGGCTCCAGGAGCTATTTGCCAAGGTGGAGAGGGAGGAGGGTCTCCCTTTCCTCTGAGTCCGGGATCACCCGCAAATGCCCTTCCCACCCACTCCATTTGACTAATGCTGCTTGTCAAGGAGGGAATTCTTCAAACACATTTAAATCCTAAAGGCATGTGAGGTTGGGAGGAATTCGTGCTGGACGTGCTTCCCTGCTGGGTCAGGCAAGGGGAGAAGAAGGAGGAGGGGCCAGTCCTAAGTGACAGCTGCTGATAAATCAAGGGGAAGCTCTCCAGGTAGCTTGTGAACTTGGATGGAGCCCTCCCTAGCCTGGAGCAGGTCAGAGTCTCCCAGAACCCACCCAGACTTTTCAGCTGCTTGTGCTCTGAGGCTTGTCTCTCTTCATCTTTTTGGACCTCAGGCCAATGAGGAAATGTAGGTTAGTCCTGAGAGACAGGCATGGATCCTTGCTCTTACTGCATGGTGTCAGCAGCTTTTTATGATGTTCCAGCAGACCTCACAAAAGATCTTCAATCTCCTCTGTTTTTCTCTTTTTAAGAAGTTTGGGGAAGGGGACTAGAGTCTATCTGTGGAAAGGAAAACTTGTGGTTTTTGGTGCATTCCATTGGATTGTGGGGTTGTAGGAAGAGCAAAAGATTTAAAAATGGACACCTGGATTGGAAGCCTGGCTTTGTACTGCATCCTTGGCATGTTATTTAACTACTTGAGCTTCAGTTTCTTCAGTTGTCAAAGTGAAAAACAAAGGACCTTGTTTCCAGGGATGTTGGGAGGATAAAATGAAATAACATACATGAGAGGATTCTATACTGTTCTGTCACATGAAAGGCACTAGCTAAATCTTCTTCATGTTTTTCTTTCCTAAAACTCTCTGTCAGTGCCTTGCTGGGTCTCTGATGGGCTTGAGGAATTGGAATTCAGACCTTGAGAGACACAGAATCATACAGTAAACAAAATTGTCTCATTGTAACTTAACTCTGAGTTAAAAGTTGGAAGATAAGAAAGACTGCTACTCTACTTTTTACATGGTAAGATGGGTGATTTTGGTACCTAGGGGCAAATCACATAACATCTGAAACAAAACACCACTCATTGCCATGCCAAAAAGTGATACAATCTAATCTATCCTCCCAAGGCAAGTTTTCCCATGAACCTGAATTGAGGTTTCTTTCCCCTTGCAGTATGTTCTAGGTGAAGTTTGGGAGGGCAGGTAGTAGTCAACCATTCTCAAAGGGTTCCAGCTGGACCATTGGTTGACAAAAAAAAAGTAGAATTTGTCATTACTTCCCTGAAAATGGCAGAATTAGTACATTGCTGTTTTCTGTATAGTCCTATAATAAGCAGAATCTGCATTATGGTTGGATGTGGTATGTGTCTCAGGTATTATTGGGGATTTTAAGTGGCGAGTTTGGCTTTGTTCCATCGGCTGTGCCCTCCCTCTGCAGTTCCAAAAGGCTCCTCCTCCCTTCTATTAAGGACCAGGAAAACATTACGGTGGGGATGGGTGGATGGGGCAAGGAGTTAGGGAGTGCTGGCCAACTGGGTAGAAACTTGGGGAGTAGCTCTAGAGAGGAAAGGGAGGTAGGGGAGAGCTCTTTAGAGAAGGGTGTCAGGGAAATGAGTAATAGGTGGGTCAGAGGATGGAGCAAGGGAATGTTGGAAGGGAATGGAGAGGCTCTGTGGGCAGATGGTAAAATGTCAGAATGGGTGGGTGCTCAGCCAGGGCTACTATGGAGTAACCTGAAGGAACCCTGAGGACAATAGGATTGGACAGTTGTTGCTGGAGGAATGGAAGGATGTCAAGCCAACCCCAAACGCCATTTATTGTCAAGAATTCCTTTATGTCTCCATCCCCTGAAACACATTCTATGTATACTTGCCCCATTGGCTCTTTCTTTTTCTTTCTTTCTCTCTCTCTCCTTTTTTTTTTTTTTGGTACCGGGGATCAAACTCAGGACCTTGTGCTTGCAAGGCAGGTGCCATGCCACTGAGCTAAATCCCTGGATGGCTGTTTCTTTAATTCCAGCAAATAATACCCTCTTTGCCCCTCCACCCAAGACAATTTAAATTGAGATTGTGATTTCTGGAGGAAATTCACAGCTCGGGGCCCCTCAGTTGTGTCTTATCATTCAAACTACATTTTATTCAGTGATTGCCTTCAAATGGTCATTTCAACCCTTTACTTCTTTGCGGCTTGGTCTAGTCTTGTTTACAATCTGTTGTTTTGATCTCACTGTAACTGTTTCCAGAGCTGTGAGAACAAAAAGGAGGCTGACACACAGAGATTTCTCGTACTTGGCTGGCTTGTGTAGTCAAGGCAGAATTGAGCAATGTGCAGACCAGCCTTTCAGTTGCTATTGATCTAGGTTTTTCAGGCCTTCCTATTTTTGGGAATCACAGTCCTCGGGGATTTCTGAGATTTCCCTTCCCATAAGAGGCACTGCTCTTGAAAGAGGTTATTAGGAACCCCTCCCTCAAGTCTTCAGCAAACTCTAAGGAACAAAATGTCTCAAGTTCTGTTGCTTTTAAAGAAAAAAAAAAAAGCCAAATTTCTTTCTGATTCTCCTTGATTCTGAGGTTTATTCCAACAGTGGGAGTTTTCTAAGCTGGGTTTCAATCCGGTTTCACGGGACAGGTAGTTTTGGTCAGTGGTTGTTCTGTGGTCTGTCTGGAGGAGATGCGATTAGAGAGGTCACCCTGACAGTGACAGCCTACAGAGAGTGGAGGGAGAGGTCTAGGTTTGGCCCTCAGTCTGCAGTCTGGCAGCACAGAGAGATCTTGGCTCTGGACCCGAGGCTGAGGCGTGCTGGGACAGTCTAGGGGCTGTCCTGGCTTTCCAGGGGCTGGGGAAACCTCTCTGGCCCGGGGGTGGGAGACGCCGTTCCAGAATCGGTTCTGGCTCCACTGCCGCCTCAGCATTTTCTAATTGCAGCTCCAAACAACATCAGCTACAGCTACAGTCATAGCAACAGGCCCCGCCTACTCGGCCTCCCTCCCGCATGCAGCACGTGACGGCGACGCCAACGTCGCTCTTTCAGCCCCTGGCGCTAAGGCAGGGCGGGGAGGCGAGGGGGATGACGTTTACGCTGTCGTCTCCAAGGATATAATGCATAGACGTCAATGTCTCCAGTGTTTAGTGTGTAACCTTCTTTCGTCTCCATGGGAACTAAAGGCGGCCAAACACTGGGCCCCAGCAACAGGCTTCTGATTGGCCCGATGCCTCTAAAGGCGGGGCTTCATCTCCCGGCCAGTCTGCTGTTTTGGTTGTCTCTGGCTTGTTTATTTCTCTAACAGATCTTGGAGGCTGAGGTCTAGATCCGTCGCCAAGGATGAAATCTAGGAGAAAACGTGCTCAACGTGAAGCTTGCTCCTACCGATTACAGTTCAACAAATGACATAGTTTCACTGTGACCAAATCTATTGTGGGAGTCGCGGGCCTCATTCTTGGCTTCTGTTACAGCCCACTATTTGGTATTATAATTCCTGTCCCAACCCTCATCACATGAGAAATGCCACATCCCAGAAACTGTTGCTTTCACAGTTGACATTTGTTTATGTTCTTAAGAGCAGTCGGGGCCTCTCATAACCTAGTGGCTGGATTCGTGCCCCCTCCCCTTACATTTTCCTGTCTGGTCCTAATTTTGTCGAATGACATCATTTATCCATATTCCCACCCAGAAATGTTCAGGTTTCTTGTAGCCTGCATACATATAAAAGATTCCCGGCTGGCTGTGGTGGGGCAAGCCTGTAATCCCAGCACTCTGGAGGGTGAAGCGGGAGGATTGCCATGAGTTTGAGGTCAGCCCGGGCTACATAGTGAGTTCAAGGCTAGCCTGAAATACACAGCAAGACCCTGTCTCAAAAAACAAAAGGACAGAGAGAGAGATTCCTAAAGGACTTTAAGTAGGTACTTCTAGTTATTGACTTATTAAATCTTATTCTTTTATCTGGCCCTTTGAATTCAAAACAAGGGGCCTGTTTGATTTCTCTAAAAATATAAATAGAGGACAGGTATGAACAGCATATTATTACATATCTATATGACAGATTTATTCCCCCCTCCTGCTGCTCTCACAAAGGTTCACGGAACAGATCCCTCTTTACAGATCAGATATATCTTTCTTTTTTCCTCCCTTCCTTCCTCCCTCCCTTTCTTCTTTCCTTCTTTTTTTTAGAGGGTTTCTGGCCATATTGCCCAGGCTAGTCTCAAACCTGTGACCTTCCTGCCTCCTGCCTTGGCCTTGAGAGCAGCTGGGATATATAGTGTTCAACTCCTAACGCTAGCATACTGGTAGAGTTAAACATTCTAAGGGATAAACACTGTCTCCAGAAACAGTTTTCTACCTGCCTCTGTCTTCTTTCTTTTCTTTCTCTCTCTCTTTCTCTCTCTTTCTTTCTTTCTTTCTTTCTTTCTTTCTTTCTTTCTTTCTTTCTTCTTCTTTCTTTCTTCCTTCCTTCTTTCCTTCCTTCCTTCCTTCCTTCCTTCCTTCTTTCTCTCTTTCTTTTTTTTGTCTTTTTTCTTGCTGGGCTGGGGATTGAACCTAGGGCTTGGTGCACGTTACGTAAGTGCTCTACTACTGAGCAAACATCCTCAACTCCAGAAGCAGTTTTAACCTTACCTTGGTCTCTCTTGAGTGAAATCAAGTAAACATCTGCCAAGAGATAGGAATCTAACCTCAGGGGTTTCAATCAGTTTTGCTTAAAAGAATGCTTTAACATGTTCAGTTATAGTGTCAAATTTAATAAATCTCCACCAGCTCATGCACATACAAGTCTGAAATGTTTCATGAAAGGTTTAGATGACCCGATAACATGTTTTTAAAACAGAGAGAGAGAGAGAGAGAGAGAGAGAGAGAGAGAGAGAGAGAGAGAGAGAGAGACTGATACAAACTTCAAGTTAAAAATAAGGTAAAATTGCTCTTCTAGATTGGGGTTGATCAAAAGGGTGGGTATCTATTCTCTTTCCCCTCTATCTTCTCTGGTTGAATATCCTTGCTAATTCTCCCTACCCCCATTCCTTGGCCAGCCTTACAGCCTATAATTTCCTTCAGAGATGTGAGTGAAATTAAATGAAATTGGGAGCTTGCTTAATGCAAACAAGACCAAAGGGCACAACTCTTTATCATAATGAACTTCATTCTGATTAAGTCAGGAACTGCAAGCGCTTACTATTTACCCAGTCAATATATTAGAGTGCTGGGCAAGACTCTTTCCTGTCTTGACACTGCCAGGGAATATTTGAAAGTCTGATATAAGATCACTTTTAGACCATCAAACATCTCTTCCTAATTCTATCATCTCTTTTTCTGTTTCCAGGAATACAGAGTGTCTTGGTCTCTGACAGCCAATATATTTGGGTTAACCGAAAGAGGAATAATGAGGCAATACTTACATGGCGTGTTGAAGAGGACCTGAAAAGCTGAAAGAGGTGACTGAGAGCATTTTCTCAGTGTGGATGAGGAAAAGGGGAGGAAGGTGAAAAGTGACACCTAAGTCTCTAAGCACTAGATTTGACTCTAACACCCAGATTTATGACCCTACCCTGGGGCATTGATTATAACCTCTATGCTTCCTTGTTTTAGTTCTGTCTTTTTGTTCAACCCAAATGTGATCTTGGCCCCTGTTGTGTGGCTCAGAGAAATTTTCCAGGAAATACCAAATACATTGTAGTTTAATGGCATCACAAGGATCAGTTTGTTTCATATGTGCACCCTCTCTCTCTCTCTTCTCTCTCTTTCTCTCTCTCCCCTTCCCTCCTGTGTTTTGACTGAGACACTTTGTTTTGCTGACCAAATTCAACGTAAGGACAGGGTTGTCCTTCTATGTTTGCTGACTTCTTGTTCTTCTTTTTGGGGGTGGGTACTGGGGATTGAACTTGGGACCTTGTGCTTGCGAGGCAGGTGCAGTGCCAGTGAGCTAAATCCTGGGCCCTGCTGCTGACTTCTTAAACCACAAGACAATCTCTCAAACCTATTTCCTCATCAGTAAAATGGGATCTGGAGAATTCATTGATCCCACATCTGTTTTGACCCAAGAGGATTATAATGGTACAGTGACTATTAGTTGGAAATCTCAGCTGCTATATAAAGGTATAAATGTTTAATTCTTCTTTTTCTTTCCTTTCCTTTCCTTTTTCTTTCTTTTCTTTTCTGAGACAGAGTCTCACTATGTAGTTTAGGCTGGCCTTGAAGTCACTATGTAGCTCAGGCTGGACTCAAACTCACAGTGATCCTTCTGCCTCAGCCTCCTGAGAGTGCTGGGATTACAGGCATGGTCCACTTCGTCAGACATAAACGTTTGATTCTTATTAATGAATATACCCCCCCCATCTTAGTGCATAGCAAAGAGTCGTTGGCTCAGGCCAGGATGTATAGGAAGAGTGACCCGAGTCGCCTTTCAAACCCCAAGTGTACTCCATACCTCTTCCACATCCCAGCTATGATGAAACGAAACTCCTAAACTCGTGCTCCTCACATCTGGCTTTCCTCAGATATAAAAAGGGCCACATTACTTCCTTCCCTACTTCCCAGGATTATTCTGACAGTCACACTACGTACGTAACATTTGTGGGAGGCTTTGAAAACCAGACAGCAGAAGGCATTTTCAAGTTTAGACATATTTTGCAAGATGAGGAGACCTGAAAATGGAGCAAGGTCAGGGTGGAGTGGACAAGTGGGATTCATAGACAGACTGGGTGCATCCCGCTGGGAGCTGATATGCCCTGTGTCCGACAGTGCTCCCTCATTGTCCCTAAAACTCCTTTAGGTTAAGCATTTGACACTCCTTTCAGGTCTCAATTTTATTTATCTATTTGTTTATTTATTTATTAACAATCAGGCAGACTTTTTTTTTTTTTTTTTCCGGTGCTGGGGATTAAACTCAGGAACTTGCACTTGCCAGGCAGGTGTGGCACCGCTGAGCTACATTCTCAGCCCAGGGTCTTAATTTTAAAATAAAAATTCTCTTGTGACCAGTAAGCTGCTGAAGTTTAAAGTAAATTCGGTTACCAGACATGGTCTTTCCCCACAGGTGGGATGGTGCCACACAAGAGCAGTGGACTCTTAGGCAGGTCTGTCTGAAACCCAGGATGACAGAGAAGGTTTTTATCTTAAAGTAAACCTGCTCTGTTGTGCCTGCTGCTGACACAGGATATACCCAGAGCCCGCCCAGCAGACTGGTCATTCTCACAAACAGGCGGGGCAGGCTCTTTCCTTGCCATCCTTAGGCAAAGCCTCTCAAAACAGCACTGGACAGTAACCCAGGGGTTCTCATTCTGTTGGGTTATAAGGACAAGCAAAATGTTTGTTTTTTAAATTCGGGGGGTAAACTACTGACTTTTAATTTTACGGGACAGCAATTACCACTTATCATCATGAGAAGACATTTTAACACTACAAAAGTCAAAGGGATATAATCTAAGATGAAAGGATAGCCCTTTAAAATCAAATATTTGTAGCTTTACGAAAACTCTGCTTTGTTTTTATTTTTCCTAACTTCCTTTGACAGTTCTATTTCTTCTTGAATTTCCATGGGATAGTGCTGAAGTGGTAAACAGCAGAGAGAGAAATCAGAGGAAAAGTTCAACTTAAAAATTGTTTCATTTCCCTCCTTAACCTGACCACTTCTCACACTATGCATCTTTGGGCCATGGGTTTCTTTGATTAAAATAACAATTTCACCAGAATGGGTTTCCAGTATCAGGAGCAGAATGCTTTCAGTAATCCTCTTAGAATTATTTCCACTCTGGGGAAAACTGCTTTGTTAGTTGATTGATCCTTGCTTGGACCATATCCCACCCACCTGAACACTTTGGGTCTATGTGGGGAGGTGCAACTATTGATTGCCCCATGTCTGGTTTAGCCAGATCAGACGGGATCAAATGGTAGAGACTGGCATAGTTCCCAGAGGAGGGAACAAGCTTGCCTTCCAACTACTGTCCCAGGCAGGTGCGGGAGATACTTGCAGAGCCAGTTTAACCAGCATTTTGAGCAAGATTCAGCTCATACATTTTTTTCAGAGTCTAATTTAACAGTGGGAGCATTTATTTTACATGTTCTGGGGTTGCATATAAATCTAATGCTGTATATATATATATATATATATATATATATATATATATATATATGTATATGTATTCTAGAGCCCAGTGTATCCAGAAGCTGAGGCTATAATTTAATTGTAAACAACAGAAACATAATTAAGGCCCATGAGACTGAGTTTTTTCTTATCAATCATTCCCTGATAAGTACCTAAGGTAATAAATTCACTTAATTCACCAGAGAACATCTACTACACTGGGGAGACTATTTAGCCCAATTATCCATTGTGGATTAGAAAATGATAAGATCATTATTTAAAAAAAATTATAGAGCCTAGGACTGGGGATTTGGCTCACTGGTGCCGCCACCTGCCTTGCAAGCGCAAGGCCCCTAGTTCAATCCCCAGTACCAAAGGAAAAAAAAATTATTGAGCCTATTCAACCAAAATGACCTAATCATATATCTCATTATTGAATTGTGATGAATACTAAATAACATACTCTCTGTAAAACACTTAGCATAATTCCTGAGCAGACACTCAGTAACTATTGGCTATTATTATTTGTATTCATTCAGAAAGTTTTGTTTTTTGTCT
Source organism: Heterocephalus glaber (assembly GCF_053883595.1). Classification (NCBI taxonomy): domain Eukaryota; kingdom Metazoa; phylum Chordata; class Mammalia; order Rodentia; family Bathyergidae; genus Heterocephalus; species Heterocephalus glaber. The sequence continues at coordinate 15,382,126 of NW_028258379.1, forward strand.
TTTTTGGTACCGGGTATCAAACTCAGAACCTTGCGCTTATGAGGCAGGCGGCAGAAACACTGAGCTAAATCCCTGGCCCCAGAAAGTATTTTAAAGCACCTATTATGTGCCAATACTATGTTAGGATCTAGAAAGTCAATGTTGAGTAAATGAGGCAGAGTCTGCCTTCCTGGAATGAGGGAGCAGACACTAAACAAATTCATTCAACATTAACAGCTTGTAGGTCCTGGCCTCCTCTAAGTGCTTGGAGGTACTGGGTCAGTGAACAAAACAAAGGGCCCATATCTTTGTGGAACTTATCTTTTAGATATGAGCCCAGTTGTTTTGCAAATGAACAGGAATTATTACAAATGCCCTTAAGTGGTAATAATGAAAAACCTAGGGTGGAACTAAGGCTTCTGGAAGCCTGGGGATTTGGGGGAAGTACTGTAGTGTACTGAGCCTGGGACATTTGAAGTTTGAGGTCTGGACAGAGTAGGATGACTTGAGCAAAGAGTGGGAGGTGGGGGCAGAGAACACACACATTATGGTAGCAGCTCATTAATTCTGTGTTACAGTGCCTTTCACAAGTGTGCTCTGAGCTAGGGACTGGCAAAGATAGGAGATGATCCCTGCATCTGAAGTTTGCAGTGGATTGAATTTAGTCTTCAGTTCGAGAATGCAAGGCAGCCTTAGTTTGCCTTTAGTTTGTCTCCTTCCCCGGAATCCCTGACAATTGACAGTCACTGCCTCAGTTTCCCTTGGTCTCCATTGCCTGGAACAATTAGTACCAACTAAAATAGGAATGACCTCTCTGGGAAATCAACATGACTTCCTGTCCTTGCTGTAATGAAAGTCGCCCTACGTGCCCTTGAAAAGGTGTCAGCGTACATTTGCTGTTGAATAGTCAAGCTTGGGCTGAAAATCCATCTTGAGGGTGGAGCTATCCAGCACACACATCACCCGTTAGCCCACCTTCCCCTTGCTACTGAATTTCCTCTCAGTTCAATTTCAAGGCTCTTCTTATGTCATTCTATTAGCAAGTTTTCACAGCCTGGTTCATACTCCAGCCGTTGAATAGTTCACATAGTTTAGTGCAGACACAATATTTACAGGAACTGAACATGGATGGATTCTGATAGTGGCTTCTGGAGTGGTCTCCACAGTACAATCAAAATAACAAAGAATTCACTGAGTGTGGTGGCAAATGCCTGTAATTCCAGCTTCTCAGGAGGCTGAGGCAGGAGGCTCACAAGTTCAAGCCCAGCCTGGGGAACTCAGTGAGACCCTGTCACAAAAATAGAAATAAAAAGTGCTGGGGATATAGCTCAGTGGTAAATCACCTCAGGGTTGGACCCCAGTACCTCAACAAATAAATAACAAAACAAAAACAAAAAATCCAAATAATTCAAAATAAATCCTTTGAATTTAGTCCCCGTAAAACTCCCAATGTACTTGCTTGAACCTTGTGTAAGAATCCCCAGAATCTAGGGGAGTGGTGGCCTGGGTGAGAAAGTGTGGTTTGTTCAGTGTCCTACTATTATATGGCACAGATTCTCAGCTCAACTCTGTTTATTGTCAATGGTTCTCCAACAAAGGGCAAAATGGAATGTGTGTGCCTATTTTCAAATTCCTGTAAAAAAGGGGGGGCTCTATAAGCCCTCAAAGTCTGGGTCAGGGCAATTTACTGTTTTTGACTGTTTTCATTTAAGACTCTGTCAGATCTGGAGAAAGATCTCACCAGTTATCATGTTAGTGTGGAGGCATCTATAAGAAGGATCCAGAGGGACTGTGTTTGTATGAGAATGAAATATGACTGTTGATGTCCTTTTTGCAATTTAGAGACAGCCAGGGAGGAAACTGAGCTGTGAGGAGCTGGGAAATTTCCAAATTTGGTAACACTGATCCAAAAGTTGGTATTTAAAGTCTAAGGTTGGCGGTGGGAGCTGTTGGTAAGTCAGGCTGTAGGGCTGAAAATACCCCTTGCAGGGACAACTGTGTGCAGAGGTGGGGAGGGGCGGGACAGCACTCATATATATATTGTACTGGGGATCAAACTCAGGAACTTGTGCTTGCGAGGCAGGCACCGTGCCACTGAGCTAACCCCCCAGTAATATTTCTTAATACTTAACCTTTTACCTGGAAGCCTTTCCTCTGCCCAGAGTGCTCTGCTCCCTCTTCTTCCATGACTACTTCGCATTCACTCATTTTCACAGCAAATGTTACCTCCTTCCACTCAATCCAAAATAACAGCGCAGTTGTTCACAACATGTCTTTTTATTTTAATTACTAGACCAGCTTTTACTTTTATCTGACATTTTTCATTATTGTGACTAAACTGTAAGCTTCATCTTAGTAGGGAATTATTCTATTTACAATTAATTCCAGTAACTTTCACATAGGTGGTGCTCAATAAATGTATTGAATGGCAAATAAATAATAGGATATTTGCTGGGTGTGGTGTCCCAGCACTCTGGGAAGCTGAGGCAGGAGGATTGCAAATTTGATCCCAGAATGGGGAACTCAGTAACTTAGCAAGATCCTATCTCAAAAAAAAATTTAAAAGAGGGCTGGGGATTTAGCTCAGTGGTTCTGGAGCCTGCCTCTCAAGTCCAAGGTCCTGAGTTTGATCCCCAGTACCAAAAAAAAAAAAAAATTTAAAAGGTCTGGGAATGTAGCTCAGTGCAAAGGTCCTGGGTTCAATTCACACTACCACACGCACACACACACACGCACACGCACGTGTGCTTGCGCATTCAGAAAATAGGATACTTGACTCTGTACAATTTGAAATAAGAAAAGATTACCTTTATAAAGGTCCTACTCCAGTACCTGTAGGTAATTGTTTTTTCTGGCTCTTATACAAGAAAATAATGTTTTGAGGCATGTGAAATGCTTTTCTGCCCTAGAGGGAATTCTGAAGCCAATGGAAAAATAGAAAGCAGGAGATAAGAACACAATTAAATAAATCTCGAACTAGATGTATGATATAAACACCCCAGGGCTGGTCTTACCTAAACATATGGTCCAAAACCACTTCATGTGAAATTCTTGGGATTTCTCCATTATTCCCTGGTCATTTTACCATGTGAGCCAGAAGTAAGGTTAGAAACGTGTGAACTGCTTGCCGTGGCTTGGTGCAGCATTTGGTGAGCCTGTTTTGGTGGGCCCCTGAGTGGAGATTGAGCTGGAGACCACAGAGCCCTGCCCACTTTCCCACCCTATCCCATGAGCCCTTGCGTTTCTCTTTTTCAAGTTCTAAACTCAGGCATGCACCAACTGGACAGAGCCTCAGGTTCAAATGAATTTGATGTGGAACTGGTTGTCGAAGTACTAGTAACCAATGAGCTCCCAAATCCTCCCTTGCTGTGAAGTTTCCCTCACAACAAGCGGAGAACAGGTGAAAGCAAATCTTTATCCGAAGACATCCTCTGGGCAGGTACCCATGATTTACTCCATGCCACACCATGAAGCTGGAGAGAAGGGTGCAAGGAACTCAAAGGATGATTTCTGGGGGCCGAGACACACCTTCACACTAATGAGTGCGAAATGGGCAGGACCATGTTCAGTGCTTGTTTATAGATGCAGAGATCACCTCAGCCCAGAGCTGTGATGTAGGGGCCGTGATGTGATGTGAGGGGCTGTGATGTAGGCCCAGGACCCAGGCCTCTGGTGATCCTGCGTGATACATGAGTCCCTCTGTTCCATGCAATTCAAACAGTCAACAAATACTGACCCAGCTCCAGCCATGTGCTCAGTCACAGCTGCATTGCTCAAGAAGCGAAGTATTTTAGTAAGCAGGTGCAGGAGAGCCATATCCATCATGGTATCTGTTGAGTGCTCTGTGTTGTATCAAGCGCTGCTCCTTGCATTGGGGGAATAGCAAGTACTCCCTCCCTTGAGGAACTTTCATCTTGGCATGTTTACAGCACACTTATAAGGTGGGTTTTTAAAATTTGTTTGTTTTGTTTTTGCATTACTGGGGCTTGAACCCAGGTCCTCACACCTGCTAGGTAAGTGCTCTACCACAGCTATGTTTCTAGCCCTTTTTCTTTTTTAGTTTGAAACAGGTTCTTGCTAAGTTGCCCAAGCTGTGATCCAGCCTCAGCCTCCCCAGTAGCTGGGATTAAAGATGTGTGCCACTACACTCAACATAAGATCTTTTTAAAAAATAACAATGTATTCTATATTCAGTATTCTTTTTTACGTTAAATTACTTGGGAGAGTACTATAATCATTTTAGTGCTGGGGCTATAAAAGTTTTATTATGCCTCTGTGGCTAATGCTGGGGTATAAACCACCCAGGAAAACAAGTCAAGTAATACCCCCCCCCCCCGCCTTGCCCCTGCAGGGCTGGGAATTGAACCCAGGGCCTTTGGCTGTGCTAGGTCTGATCAACACCATTTCTAGGCAGGGTATGGATTTAAAACTAAAGCACCTCATACCCTTCTGTGTGGCAGGAAACATTAGACAGCAGGTATCATGGGTCCATGCAGTTCTAAAGATGAGTGTACACCCTGGGTTGATAAAACTTTAAATTATTATGCCTGATAATAGACATAATAAGCACTGACCAGGATTTTGGTTATTTTCACCTGAGGAGGGCACAGGTTAAAAAGTCACCCATCAAAGCCCTTTGTCCAAAAAAAGGGAATCCATGCAGCCTGCTCAGTCACAAGGACAACAGCTGAGGAGCACTCTGTTTGCCATCCATTCATTCATTTTGGACTTATTGAGTGCTTACTAGTGTCAGAGGCTGGGTACGGAAGACCACCTACTAAATAGGATAGACAAGGTCCCTGCTCTTGGAGAACTTATGGGGTGGTGGAGGAAGACAGGTGATGAAAAAATAATACTCAAACAGGGTATCCAAACAGTAAGTGCTCAGTAGGAAAGAAAACCAGATAATGTGACAGAAAGTGACTGAAGGGTAAGGAGGAGGAACGCAGCATTGGACAAGCAGGGCCGGGCAGGCTTCCTGAGGTGATATTTGATGTCTTGTTTTTTGTTTTTTGGGGGGTACCAAGGATCGAACTTGGGACCTTCTGAGGTGATATTTGAGCAGATGCTGGTATGAGGAAGAGTCACTATGTCATGATGGGGGGGGGTGCACAGTGAGTATGACTGGCCAGCGGCAGAATCAGCTTAGCACATTTGAGGAAGAGAAAGGCCAGTGTGGCCGGGAGGGAGGGAAAGTCACTCAAGATGATGCTGGAAGGCGAGGTGGGGGTGGGATCTCATGGACCTGGAGACTTCCAAGGGAGAGTGGTTTTTTTTTCCTAAGTTATTCCAGAAGTTGGATTCTAAACAGGTTGGAGGAACAACAGTCTGTTCATGGCTATGATTTAATTCAGAGTCTTCCTGGGTGGGGGAGTAGATTTTGTCGGTATGTGATCTGTCCCTGTCTTAACCAATTGCTTCACAACCCAGAGCAGGCCAGACTCTGAGGGTGGAATTCTTAGTAGAATTATGTTAGGAATTTCGCCAGTGACCTCTAATCTTTCAGTGGAGAAAAATCAGACCTGATAATTGCAGCTGAAGTCTCCCTCTCTCCTTCTTTTCTTTTCCTTTCTTTCCCTCCCTCCCTCTTTCCTTCCTTGCTTCCTTCTTTCCCTCCTTCCCTCCTTCCCTTTCCTTCTCCTTCTCCTTTTTCCTTCCTTCCTTCTTTCCTTCCTTCCTTCCCTTCCTTCCTTCCTTCCTTCCTTCCTTCCTTCCTTCCTCCCTGTCTTTTCCCTCTCTTTTTCTTCATGTGATGATTGAATCCAGGGCCTTATGTACGGCGGGCAAGTGTTCTACCACTGAGTTATCTCCCCAGACCTCTTTATTTATTTTGGGACAGGATCTTGCTAATTCAGTCTGGCTTCAAACTTGTGACCCTTTTGCCTTGCCTCCCTAGTAGCTGGGATTCCAGGCGTGTACTGCTGTACCAGCTAAAAGGTTTTTTTATATAACACAATTAAATACTGAAGTAAGATGAAAAAATTGATCACATCTAAGGATGAAACTATGATCCCATACCAGAAGTTACCTAACTTCATTTCTATATACTGGTCGGGATTTCTCTGCTTTAGGACATGGGAAACTTTTTGGCATTACGATGATCGATATCTCTTTAAAGATCTGCCTTGTTGAGTAAAGTGGTGGATAAGATGTCTCAACACTTTTAGGATGTCATGCACTAGTCCTTTCGAGCCCTGCCCATGCTGATTCTGAGAGTTTCTCATTGGATGAGAGTCCTGCAGTTGAAGCTTCTTAGGGTGTGTTGTTGTCCTATAGGTGTAGTGACGTAGGTGGGGTTGGTTCCCTAGGAATTCCAGCAGCTACGTACACCAGAGCCTCAGAGGGTCAGCTGAGGACATCTGTGGAGCTGACAGTCTGGAGAAGACTTGTGTGACTGCTGAGGGTGGGCTCTTGTTTCTAGAGCAAGGTTTGACATGGCAGAGAGACATGTGCACGGTGGTGGTGGGAAAAGATGCGCTAGCTTGGTCTTTGGCACCATAGCTGCTCCCAGTTTCCTCGGCTCCAGATGGGGTGTGTCCCACGGACCACACAGAGCTTTGTTGAAATGTTTGAATTAGCAGCAGGACGGGGATCCCACTGAATCATCGTTTGCTGTCAAAAAGCCAAGAGTTGTTCAGAATGGAAACAGAATATTTCCCAAAGAGGATAAATCAGTAACACTAATTAGCTGTGGTGGTGGCGTTTTGTGTGGGGTGTTGGTGGCAGCAATTCTGTGCCTCTGCTGTTCTAAATAGGGGTAATGTTTTTGCTCACAATCTGAGGCATAGGATGAGTAACCTTGACCCTTAAGGCCCTGCGTTGGGCTCATGTGTGTATGAGTCCAGCAGGGATTGTGCACTGCTTCTCCCCTTGTTGGCTGCAGACATTTAAGAATGAATAAATTAAAGGGTGCTGCTAACACAACCATTGTCACTGCAGACAATGTGGTATTTATGTATGACATTGGCTGTCTTTCCCATGGGACTCCATAACAAGGCTGAGTTTGATCTGTCATCATGAACCACTAGAACATTATACATAGTCTGCACCAGTTGAAAATAGCCCAGACATTTTTTTCCTCTTTACCAATTTTTGCCTATTCATCCCCAAGAATAGAAGACTCAGCCTATCAGTCTTTCCGAAGATTTAAAGAGCATTATCTATTTCCTTCTAAGTACCCATCAAGAACAATCATCTACATCAACGATGGTGAACCTTTTAGAACTTTCAATGATAACAAATAGCCGGCTGTGGCATGTGTACCCTAGGTTTGCCATTACTGATCTATGTTTTCCTTGCTTAGATGAGGGCATTTCATTCATTCATTCATTCATTCGTTCATCTTTCCACTTAGTAGATATTTATTGAACATTACTATGTGCCAGCCCTGTGGTAGATGCCAGGCAAATATCAGTATGTGCTGGGCTGGGGATTTAGCTCAGTGGCTCCGCACCTGTCTTGCAAGTGCAAGGTCCTGAGTTTGATCCCTGGTGCGGGAGGTGTGTGTGTGTGTGTGTGTGTGAATATCTGTATGTGAAAGAGACAAAGGCCAAAAGTTGTCTAACAAGTCTCTGGAATGACTTCTCCAAGGCCCTAAAGGAGCTGATTTTGGTGTGCGCATCTTCCTGACTTCTGGTCCCGTGCTCCGACCGCAACCCTTCACCACTTGACCACACTTCCTCAAATAAATAGCTACTTCTGCATGCTGGGGACTGGCCATGTGCGGCAGCATTTACGTAGGTGGCACAGACAGCAGCCTTTCACTTAATGTTGCAACAACACCAGGCTAAACAATGCATACCCAACTTGAAAAGTTATGACAGCTTGATGTGGGTCCCATATCAAGTGCAAAATAGGAAAAGTTCCTAAGTGAGAAGGAAAATCAGCTGAGGACAAAATGAATTTGTTTTCAATTTGAGTTAGAGCCAGGTGTGAGATTTTTAGCCTCCTGTTCAGTTTTGGATTCCCAGATTGGAGGAACTTAGCACATAGCTAATCACACACTACCTGGTGTTACGTGCTCAGACTTGTTCAGAGTGTGGAATCCCTGCCCCGCTGGGAGGAGGTACCTTGATCACAGAGGCGTGCACACACCTGTCTCAAAGTCACTCTGACCTTTGCATATTGCAAAGATAATTTCACACGTGGGCTCTGATTTGCCTTTATTTTTATGCTACATTGTGTGTGCTCTGCTTTTTTAAAAAAAGCTTTATTTTTTTTTCAACTCTGAAAATTCTTTTATTAAAAAGAAAACAAAGGCTGGGGATTTAGCTCAGTGGTTTTGCTGCCTGCTGTGCAAGCTCAAGGAACCGAGTTTGATCCCAGGTACCAAAAAGAAAACAAGCTCTACTTCACATGTTGAAACAAAAACACAGAAGTAAAACTGCTATAAAATACTGGTACTTTTGACAAATTAGAGATGGGGGTATGGGTGTGTTCTGTTGTATCTCAGTCACATCTTGGAGTTTTGCTTACTTAATTCTGCTTCTGAAATAAGCAGTATCAAAATAGCCACAAATCAGGAATATTTGGTACCCCAGGAATACTCGGTATGGGGCTTCCTAAGGTTTCTCTCCCCGACCCCTCACTGCCTACCATGGGGCCAGCTCCTTTCTGGGGACTTGAGTACAGTTAATCAATCACATGTGCCCAGGCTGAGCAGGTTCAGCCTTAAGGATGACCCAAAGTGGGCCTCTGCCTGCCCTGAAAAAAGCTTTATTTTTAATTGATAAAAAATCATTGTATATATTTATGGAGTACAAAATATGTTGATACACATATACATTGCAGAAAAACCAAATCAGAATGATTAGTATCTCCAATACTTCAAATATTTATAATTTTTTTGAAGTCAGATCATTTAAATCCTCCTTTAGTTATTCTGAAATATACATTATTATTAACTTAGTCAGCACACTGCAACAGAACACTCATACTTATTCTTCCTAATTGTAGCTTTGTATCTGTGGACCAGCCTCCCCCGTTTCCTAACCACCCCTTTCCTCCAGACTGTGGTAACCACCTTTCTACTCTCTATGTCTATGAGTTTGACATTTTTTAGATTCCACATATAAGTAAGATTATTTGGTATTTATCTGTTTGTGTTAAACTTATTTCATTTAACATAATGTCCTTTCATTTCATGCATGTTGTTGCAAATGACAGAATTTCCTGTTTTCTTTAGCTTTTTTTTTTGGTACTAGGGATTGAATTCGGGACCTTGTGTTTGTGAGGCAGGCAGTGGAACCACAGCGCTAAATCCCTGGCCCTTTTTTTTGTTTTTGGAGACAGGCTCTGACTATGTAGTACAGGCTGGCCTTGAGCTCACTATGAAGCTCAGGCTGGTCTCAAATTTGCAGCAATCCTCCTGCCTCATCCTCCAGAGTGCTGGGATTACAGGAATGTGCCACCATGCTCGGCCCTGTTTTGCTTTGTTTTTTAAGGCTCAATAATAGTCCATGGTGTATATATACCATATTTTACAAATCTTCTTGTCTGTTGATGGATACTTAGGTTATTTCCAAATCTTGGCTATTGTGAATAATGCTGCTATCAACATGGGAGTGCAGATGTTCTTAAGCATAGTGATTTCATTCCCTTTGGGTATACACCCAGAACTGGGATTACTAGATCAACTCCATTTTATTTATTTTCACTATTATTATTATTATTTGGCATGGGACGTGCTGACGGTCAAATCCGGGACTGGGCCCATACTAGGCAAACTCTGTACCAGTGAGCTACATCCCTAGCTTCCTTTTCCATTTTATTTTAATTATTTATTTATTTTTGGTATGCTGCGGATTGAACCCACTGCTGGTCCACATTTTAACATGGGGTTTTGCAGTCCTGAAATACATATCCTGAGGGTCAGGAATTTAGCTCAGTGGTTCTGGCACCTGCCTCGAAAGAGCAAGGTCCCGAGTTCAATCCCTGGTACCAAAATAAAAAATAAAAAAATTAGGCAATGAAATACATATTCTGAGCAGATTGAGATGTGCATATATTTTAGAGTGAGCAGAGGTATGGATGCTAATGGGACAGGAGAGGGAATCTGGGACTGTACCATGTAATCTCATAGCTCCTGGCTGAGTGCTTGCTCCCTTGATGCTCTGGCCCTCTGCAATCTCCATCATTTTATTACCTAGAGGACAGAAGACCCAGGCCCCTTCTCTGATTGCAGTCACTTCTTCTGGGACCTGTCTCCTCTTTGTGTTCTGTAGCTCCCTGTTCTTCCTTCTGTCAAACCTCTCACTGCTGCCCTGCAATCCTCAGTTGACTTGTCCACCTTCCCCATGAAGCTGGAATCTCTGTAAGGGTAGGGACAGGTACACTTTGTTCAGTACAGCTAGCATCGGCTTCCAGACTAGTGTTAGGCCTGCAAAAGCCCATAGTTCTTTGTTAAATAAACAAAAGAAAGAGTGAATGTGGTCTGTCCTTTTAGAGGATGGCTGCATTAAATCTCAGCTCTCTGGTAATAATGGTGCCAGGAAGGAAAGAGTTAAGTTCTCCTCGAGGAGTCAGGTTCACCCAAAGAGCTTGTTCTTTTTCTTTATTGGCAGAGGCAGGATAAGTGATATATAAGATAAATCCTGGTTATAAAATCTTGACACATCTTTTGGGCATTGGCCTGAGCTGCTTCAGATTTGAAGGAGAAGTAAATCAAATCATTCTAGGTTTTCTCTTAAGTGGCTCTGAGATCCAGTTGTGAATGGAAGGCAAGGCCAGACCCAGGAATTCAAAGCTTGACCTACTTTGTCAAAGCTAATAATAAGAGGAGAGATGGATTTGTCTTCATAACCCCCCTCTCTCTCTCCCTCTCCAATAAGCAAGAACAGTGAAATAGCCTGATAGATGATAGAATTAGAAGATCTGAAGGCTGCAGAATTGCTTTAGGATTCAGAGCAGCTCAAGAAGTCTGTCTTTATGTTTTCTGTGTGTTTTTCCTTTTCTCCTTTCCTCCTTTGAGAGAGAGAGAGAGGAGAGAGAGAGAGAGAGAGAGAGAGAGAGAGAGAGAGAGAGAGAGCTTAAATTCCCACCAACATAAACCAATGACATACAATGATGAAATTCTGTTTTCACCTCTGCCTGTGACAGGGAATGCAAAAATAGCAAGTGGCCCAGTTCCACGAATCCCGCCTCTTTGCCCTCCAGTTCCCTGCCTGGGTCGGATCTCTAAGAATGGAGGTTAGCGCACAGCCCCGTGCGAGCCGCGCTCAGCTCGGGACCGGAGCGTGATGTCAGACGCTGGAGCAGCCGAAGCCCGGCCGAGAAGGTCGAGGCCCCTGGGGAGCCCCGAGGGCGGGCGGCTTGGCCGGGCCGGCCGCTTGCCCGGTCGCGCGGCGTCGCCTGGAGACTGTCCTGGCGGCGTTGTGTTGCTGTAAACAGCCGCTTCCCTGTTACTATCTATAGCAGGATCGCCGGGCTCCGGGGTGCGGCGGCGCGGTTCCACTCCCTGCGCGCCCCTAGCAATCGTCTCCTGCCCTAATCCTACCTCCTTTCTGTCTGGGTGCCCACCTTGGGCTCTGACCCCGGGGCCCAAAGAGTGGGGGAGGGGACACAGGGACTTCGCAGGGACCTAAGGATTCTTGCCCCAGAGGGGGCCGACGCTCTGCGGCCCAGCCAGGGCAGTGTGACCTCGGCTGTGCTTTGCAGCGGGGCAGGAGGCTGGGGGCGTCTGGAGGGATGGCGCATTCTGGGGCACCTTGCCTTCCCAAAGCCTCAGTTTCCGGGACGTAGAGCGGCTCCTGGGGCCCCAGCAGTCGAGGTCTCAGGCTGGCCACTGCTAAGCACAACGCTTCCAGTCCCCCTCAAGTCCTCCCCCCTCCAAGTCGGAGCTGGAAAATCACCCGCTGCGGACTCCCTGTAAGCGCAGCTTCCTGGCGGGACCGAACCAGCCGCTCCCCCCGCACCCCCCCCCCCGCGTCTTCCCAGTGCGGACTTGCGTTATCCCTAGAAGCTCACCCCACTGTGTAATCCCGAACTGACCCCCCTGCCCACACAACGCAACCCCCCTCCCCCAGGTCAGTTACAAAGCAAAGGACCTCTTAGACATTTTTGCATAGAGGTCCTGCACAATGCTTATTGGCTCGTGTTTCGGATTTGACAGTAACACTAATATCTTTACATATGGCCAAGAAACAAAATAAGTGCGCTGTCTTCCTTAAAAACATAAACGAATGAATGGATGAATGAATGAACCCAGCATCGTAGATAAAGTAGGTTATCGTATTCTTATTTTGGATCTTCCATTTTCTCTTCTAAAAGCAGTCCTAATATTGCCCCAGCCCCGGGGTTCGAGGCGAGGGGGCTGAAGGTCTGATTCCATATTTTGCAGTGAATTAGGGCAGGGGGGATGTAGATAGGGACACATTCGTTCTAGAGACGAGGCTTCAAGCCCTCGGGGCCTTGTACCTGTTTCTCCTGTTCCTGAGGTTCAGAACTGTCCTCTGGTTCTGGACAAAGGTAAAGAGGCGACTCCCGCCCCATCCCTTCCGACCCAGGAACGAGGGTGGGGATTGAACCAGGTGCGAATGTTCCCTGGCCTTCTCCGCCGCTCCCGTCTCTCCCCCCCCCCCCCCCGCCCCGCTCTGCACCCTCCGCTTTGGCTGCAGCCCGCGAGCAGTTCCCGTCAATCCCTCCCCCACCCACCCTACACAGGATGTCCATATTAGGACATCTGCGTCAGCAGGTTTCCACGGCCGTTCCCTGTAGTCGTGGGGGGAACCCTCTCGAAGTCCCACTTAGGGAGAGGCCCAAGAGACCCCTGAGACCCTAATTACAAAACGCCCGCTGGACAGGGACACAGGGCAAGACGGGCAGGGGGCTGCTAGCGCGGCAGAGGCGGCCAGGCGGCGACAGAGGTATCTAGGAGCGCGCTTCCACCCTTGTGCCGCAGTGGTTGCGCCCAGTGACGTTTCGCTCATTCATAAATACTGTTATAAAAGCGGTGGCTGCGGCGCCTAGTACTCCAACCGCATCTGCAGCGAGCAGGCTAGAAGCCGAGACAGAGCAGGCGGCGGCGGCGCAGCGAACGAGCAGTGACCGTGCTCCCATCCAGCTCTGCTCCGTAGCTCCCACCTGTCTCGGCCCCTCGGCCCCTCGCTCGGCTTTCACTCACCTCGACAATGATGTTCTCAGGCTTCAACGCTGACTACGAGGCGGCGTCTTCCCGCTGCAGCAGCGCCTCCCCGGCCGGGGACAATCTCTCCTACTACCATTCGCCGGCAGACTCCTTCTCCAGCATGGGTTCTCCCGTCAATGCGCAGGTAAGTTGGCTTCGTGCCTCTGCGGGGCCCGGAGGCAGAGGTCACCGAGGATTGCAGACGTTGGGGCGGGACGCTAAGGGACCAGTCCAAGTCTCCCTTTTGCCCGGGAGGGAGGCTTGTGAGGCCAGAGCGCTCTGGGTTGGGAGCCTGGGACTTGTTCTGGACGCACGCACGCTTGTCATAGTAAGACTTAGCTCCCCTTCCCGAGACAGGCCCATCCTGAGTCGCCCCCCTGCACTGGGCTCCTGGACTTGTCTCTGACATTAGCTGGGGCGAAAGTGTCCCAAGCAGAGACTTGCTAACTAGAGCCTGGCTCCTGGGGGAGACGGCAAAAAGCGGCAATCCCTCCTCTCTGGGCAGCCTGCAGCCAGGAGGAGGGCGCGGGGAGGAGGGTGCAGCGGGCGGTGTGTAAGGCAGTTTCATTGATAAAAAGCAAGTTCATTCTGGAGACTCCGGAGCGGCGCCTGCGTCAGCTCAGACGTCAGGGTTATTTATAACAACCCCCCTTTCAAGCGAGTGATGCTGAAGGGATAACGGGAAGGCAGCAGCAGGATGGAAAGGAAAAGCACTGCTCTGCGGATTTCTTGGGGGCAAAAGGGGAGAGCTTTCATCCCAGAGGAGAGGCATAGAAGAAGACTTGGGCAGTCCGCAACAAGACTGCTTTTTTTCTCTCTCTCTTCCTGCTGCATGCGGCACTAACTCCCATCACTCCACCTGTGTCTAGAACCTGCCAGCTCACGTCGGCTTTCCCCTTCTGTTTTCTCTTAGGACTTCTGTACGGATCTTGCTGTCTCCAGTGCCAACTTCATCCCCACGGTGACTGCCATTTCGACCAGCCCGGACCTGCAGTGGCTGGTGCAGCCTACCCTGGTCTCCTCCGTGGCCCCATCGCAGACCAGAGCTCCCCACCCTTACGGGGTCCCCACCCCTCCCGCTGGGGCTTACTCCAGGGCTGGAGTGGTGAAGACCATGAATGGAAGCAGAGCTCAGAGCATCGGCAGGAGGGGCAAGGTGGAACAGGTGAGGAGCCCTTCTGCAGAGTGGGGGTAGGGTGGAGTGGCTGTCTGCCCAGACTGGAACCCAGTTAGAGAGGTGAAACCCAGATGGGACTGATTGCACTTCCTGATCAGAATGCCCAGCCTTTTCTATCCCAAGTCCGACTCTGATCGTCCCTCCCCAAGAAGTACCGTAGTAGTTTCTTTCCTGATTGTTTCTTACCTCATGTTTTAGCCTGAGCTTGTCTTTGTTCCCTGGCTGAGAATCTTACTTTAAATGCAAGTCACACCCAGCCTGCACCTGCAGATTAGAAAGGGCTTCACCGAGAGGTGCAGCTGCAGGAGCCAGTTTCCCTAGGTATGGGAAAATGGCAGACACTGTTACTGAATGTTGGTCTTTTCTGTTATCATTTTAGTTATCTCCTGAAGAAGAAGAGAAAAGGAGAATCCGGAGGGAAAGGAATAAGATGGCTGCAGCCAAATGCCGAAACCGGAGGAGGGAGCTGACTGATACACTCCAAGCGGTAGGTAGAGCCACAGGTCACACTTTTTTAAACTTAGACGGAGAGTGGCAGAGTGGGCATAAGGGAGCAGGATCCTGTGTATGACTGTGTCTCATGCTTTCCTCTATCTCTCGGTTTACAGGAGACAGACCAACTTGAAGATGAGAAATCTGCTTTGCAGACTGAGATTGCCAACTTGCTGAAGGAGAAGGAGAAACTGGAGTTCATCCTGGCAGCTCACCGACCTGCTTGCAAGATCCCTGATGACCTGGGCTTTCCAGAAGAGATGTCTGTGGCGTCCCTGGATTTGAGTGGGGGTCTGCAGGAGGCTGCCACCCCAGAGTCTGAGGAGGCCTTCACGCTGCCCCTTCTCAATGACCCTGAGCCCAAGCCATCGGTGGAGCCCGTCAAGAGCATTAGCAGCATGGAATTGAAGGCAGAGCCCTTTGATGACTTCATGTTTCCCGCATCATCAAGGCCCAGCGGCTCTGAGACCGCCCGCTCTGTGCCAGACATGGACCTGTCTGGTTCCTTCTATGCAGCAGACTGGGAGCCCCTGCACAGCGGCTCTCTGGGGATGGGGCCTATGGCCGCAGAGCTGGAGCCCCTGTGCACCCCTGTGGTCACCTGTACTCCCAGCTGCACTACTTACACGTCTTCCTTCGTCTTCACCTACCCGGAGGCTGACTCCTTCCCCAGCTGCGCCGCTGCCCACCGCAAGGGCAGCAGTAGCAACGAGCCTTCCTCTGACTCACTGAGCTCACCCACGCTGCTGGCCCTGTGAGCGGGCAAAGAAGGGGAGGCAGCCGGCACCCCAAGTGCCACTGCCTGAGTGGTGCATTACAGAGAGGAGAAACACGTCTTCCCTCAAGGGTTCCTGTAGACCTAGGGAAGACCTTATCTGTGCGTGAAACACACCAGGCTGTGGGTCTCAAGGACTTGAAAGCATCCACAGGTGGACTCAAGTCCTTACCTCTTCTGAAGATGTAGCAAAACGCATGGAGTGTGTATTGTTCCCAGTGACACATCTGAGAGCTGGTAGTTAGTAGCATGTTGAGCCAGGCCTGGGTCTGTGTCTCTTTCTCTTTCTCCTTAGTCTTCTCATAGCATTAACTAATCTATTGGGATCATTATTGGAATTAACTTGGTGCTGGATATTTTCAAATTGTATCTAGTGCAGCTGATTTTAACAATAACTACTGTGTTCCTGGCAATAGTGTGTTCTGATTAGAAATGACCAATATTAAACTAAGAAAAAGATATGACTTTATTTTCTAGTAGATAGAAATAAATAGCTATATCCATGTACTGTAGTTTTTCTTCAACATCAATGTTCATTGTAATGTTACTGATCATGCATTGTTGAGGTGGTCTGAATGTTCTGACATTAACAGTTTTCCATGAAAACGTTTTATTGTGTTTTTAATTTATTTATTAAGATGGATTCTCAGATATTTATATTTTTATTTTATTTTTTTCTACCTTGAGGTCTTTTGACATGTGGAAAGTGAATTTGAATGAAAAATTTAAGCATTGTTTGCTTATTGTTCCAAGATACTGTCAATAAAAGCATTTAAGTTGAATGCGATCAACCTTGTGCTCTTTTCATTCTGGGAGTTTTGTAAGATTCTGAAAGGTATCATTGGAGACCAGTTTGTCAAGAAGGGTAGCTCCTGGAGGGGAACACACCCTTCTGTCTGATCCCTTATCAAAGAGGAAAATGAATCTTTGAGAGCTGAATTTGAAATATTTTAAAAAATGCATGTCTTCACATTGCATTGCTAAAATTCTCTACTTACTGGTCAGGGGGCAGAAACCTGCTGTGCAGTAACTGTTGTGGGGACACGTCTTCTGCTTCCTTTTTTGTTTTGATACCCAAGAGGGGAATATTTAAGTCTAGTTGTGCCAATCATAAATTCAGACTTTTATTTTTAAGTTTATTTGGAAACAGTGTCTTAGTATATATTTCAGGCTAGCCTTAGATTTACTTATGTAGCCCATTCTGGCCTCGAACTTGCCTGGTCCTCCTGCCTTAGCCTCACAGGCATGTGCTACCACACCAGGCTAAATCAGATGTTTTGATCTTAAAGGAATCCTTTGAGTAAACACTTGAGCTTTGCACAACCTATTTAACTTTTTCTTCTTTTGCAGTATGCTGGGCATCGAATCCAGGTCCTCTTGAAATGCTAGGGAAGTGCTTCACCCTTAAGCTATGGCCCCAGCCCTATTTTAACTTTTTATTCCTACAAAATCATATAAACAGTTATTCCTACCTTAAAGGTGAGCCAACTGAAGAATGGTTGGAATGAATTTCAGTATTCTACAATGGGGATTATAACCTTTACTTCCCACTTTTTATTCTCTCCATCATGCTGAGCTACCCCTTAATAGTTGGGTTAAAAACAGTTTTTGCTTGTAAAAAAAAAAAAAAGAAAAGAAAACTTCAGTGTTTAACTCTAACGTGTATCTATTTAGTTGGCCTATGTAATTCTCAAAAGGAAAGAGGACCATTGTTTTATTCCTTAGTAGAAAGTGCCTTGTCATTTCTGAAGTTGCCTCAACACCAGGCGCCTTCATTCAGTTGATAGGAGGAAGAAACTGGCTCTGAGAATTCAAGAGATCTCAAACAGTACAAATAATGACTGATCATTCTGTAAATAAAAAGTTACACAATGGCTCAATAAGAAGTCAACATGGCTCTGCATCAGCTTTAACTTAGAAACGTTATCATCTTAAAGAAGAACATGACCTTTGGGTGACCTTTGGTAATGGGGCACTTACATGCACATACATGACCCACAAGGAAAGGAGACTCTGCCCTTCTACCCTGCTCTTGAGCGGTCACACAGGCGTGGAGCTTTCAAGCCAGAGACTGCTGCTGTACAAGCTGGATGGAAGGAAAATCCCAAGGCCAGTCTTCTAATGCCCTGATGATAATGAAAATCACTGGGTGGTCATGGGCTGTCAAAATTGGTCAAGTTAAAAGTTCGAGTTTAAAATGACAGTTCCACTAAGCTTGAGGTTCTCACCTGTGACCTCCCTGATCCTTCCACAATAGTTGACACTCGGCAGCAAGTTATGGCTCTTTAAATCACTCCTATATCACCACTTACATGTTGTTTTTGCCTGTCTTGCAATAATGAAAGTAGCCTCAGGCTCACTGCTGTTCAAAGGGCAAATATCCTATATCCTTTAGATAAGATCTAAATTAAATACAGAATTATTATAACCAACACCCGGATCTGAAGTAGCCTGTTAGAAACCCAGCTGGCTCCACTAAGTATAAGGCAGTAACCCGAGGAAGGAGATTTCCCAGGGCCCTCCTGCCCTGGACATTGACCTGCTCTGGGGGGACCTCACTGACTGCCCCTGGCAGTGCCGTGCTGACTACAGAGAGACATCACAGCTTTCCCTCTGACAGCCCCAACAAGGCCCTTCCTCTAGTTCATCGGAGCCCAACTGCTTCATCAACAAAACTGCACTCAAACTCCAAGATTCTAGATGTTGTAGCGCATGCCTATAACCCCAGCTATGAGGGAGGCTGAGGCTGGATGATAACAGGCTTTAGCCAGCCTGTGCAATTTAGCAAGACCTTATCTCAGAATAAAAAGGCCTAGGGATGTAGTTTAGTGGTAGAGTGCTAGTGGTAGCATGCTGGAGGCCCTGGGTTTGATCCCTAGTATGGGGGAGGGGATCTCCAAGAATAGGGAATCTCTTCTCGAAAGTCATAGGATTCCCTTGGACTAATGACCTGCTAAGCCCCCTAATAACCACTTTCATGGCCTCAAGAAAAGAAAAGAACTCAGTGTGGTGGTGCATGCTTGTAACTCCAGCACATGGGTGGCCAAGGCAGGAGAATCTCCATGAGTTCAAGGCCAGCAGCTTGAGCTTGGCTACCTAGCGAGTTTGAGGCTGGCCTGAACTGCATAGTTGAGACCTTGTCTGAAAAAACTAAGAGAGAGAGAGAGAGAGAGAGAGAGAGAGAGAGAGAGAGAGAGAGAGAGAATGAATTCCTTCCAAAGTACTCTTTCCAAGTTCTCCTTTCCTGACTCAAGATGCAGTGACTCCACGGATGATTGACATTGGAAGACCTCAATTTCTACTCTAAGATATGATCTCACAGCAGTCCCAAAGAAGTGACTATGTCAGCACATCACCATTAACACTGATTTGAGGCATACATAGAGTGGAAGGGGCTGGGGGACAGGGGTCACTTCCTTATGGAAATGTCCAGTTTGGCTCACACAGTACTCGGTTACTGAATATTTTGTTCAGTGGGTGAATGAATAAATTCTATCCTATTTCCCCCACAAAAAAGAAATACATACCATTCATATTCTGTAACTTCTATTGCAGGACTTGTTAGGACATTAAGCAATGGGGATTTCACATGTTTTATGTCTGGCTGCAAACACCCCCTTTCCCCTCCTCCCCTTCTATCTTTGGTTGCTGGAATTCCTCCACTTCCTCCCCTCGGTTACCTCTGCCAGTTCAACTCCAAAATAAAGGCATTGCCACTGTGCTCCTGGATCAAAATTAATTTTAGGGGAGAAAAGGGGAGAAAAAACAAATATTTATCTCTGTAGAAGAGTGGATTATGGATTCTGCATCATCTTTGCATGTCACCGCATCTTGTGCAATTATCAAAATTAAAGGGTAGCATTTAACAATTTGTTCTAATAACAGTCATTTTGTATCCTTAGCAATTCCCACGTGTGAGCGAAAGTAAATCAATTATGCTATCTTGAATTAATGGACAAAAAGTCTAAGACATAATAAAATTTCTCAGATGATTAAGGAAATTGTTTGGAGTTTCAATGTTTTTCAAGTAAAAAAAGAAAAAGCAACCCTTAAACTATGTGTGAGACTCTTTCCAAACATAGACTAACCAAATTCCTCAAAAAATACTTGAGATAAGAGCTTTATCCCTCTGCATACTGCATGCCAAATAGCAGGGTGGTTTGAACTGTGCCATTGTTAGGCTATTCATATTAGTTTTCCCTCCATTCCTCTCCAACTCCATCTAAATCTTTCTTCCTGACCAGCTCGCAAGACTTCCTCCCATCCCTGACATATGCAGCACCTGCTCCTACAGTGGGGCATTTGCATCTGCTACGCCTCTGCCTGGGCCCTTCTCCCAGGCTGGTTCCTTCCTGACATTCAGGACTCAGCTCAAAGGATGCCTCTTCCCAGAGCTCTTCCTGGCTCGCTCTGTTTGAGGTAACTTCTCTATACACTTCCTCTTCCCTGTCTCATCCTGCTTTATTTTTCATAGCAAATGTCACTATCTGTAGTAACCAAGCTTTGTTTTCATTTTCTTTATAGTATTTTCTGTCCCTCACCACTGAACTGTAAGTTTTATGAGAGCAGCAACTTTTTCTGTCTTTTTTTTCTTAAATTTGTGGATTGAACTCAGGACCTTGAGCTTGTGACGCAGGCGTTGGCACCACTGAGCTAAATCCTTGGCAACCTTTTCTGTCTTGACCAGTTTAGTTGTAACACAATTCATCTCGTGGTTCTGCTCTCCTGCTTATGGACTAAACTAAGCTGCTTTTCCTCTGTCTAAAAGCATTGTTCAATTGCTCAAGAGGACAAAGGCCAGAAAAAGGTTTGGCTATTGTCCCCAAGGGCTTTCTAGCCTCATGGCCATCAGTTCTACTTAATGAATACACCCTTTTAACTTTCAACTCATGGGGCTGGGTTTGATACAATCAGGTGATAGGAAATCTGAGAACTCATGGGGGTTTGATTGGAGGTTACATTAGAAGCAGTTTCTGGGGTTGTAGTTCAGTGGTAGAGACCTTGCCTGGCATGTCCGATGCCCTGGGTTCTACCCTTAGCACCATACATAAACATTTAAAGTAGGCCCCTATGAAAAGGCCCTGTTAGAAAGGTCTATAGTAAAGGGAATACCTTTATCCTAAAAGTAAAAGCTCCAGGTTCCAGTTGCTGCCATGTTTATTTTGGGGAGAAATTCATGGTCATATCTACAGAAACCATGTTTATTTTCAAGTTTTTTAGTCAGCCATGTGACTATCATCGCAGACAAATTTACCAAACAATAGGATAAACTAGTGTGGATTTGAGGAATTCGATACAATAGAGCAGAATGGTTCAGAGTGTATTAGTTCTGAATTCTGGCTTCTTGACCTTGGGCAAATTAGCCATATTACACCTTACTTTCTCCAATTGCAAAATGGAGATGATAATCATGCCCACTCCTCGGGACTGTTGTAAGCATGAAGATAATT
Source organism: Heterocephalus glaber (assembly GCF_053883595.1). Lineage (NCBI taxonomy): Eukaryota > Metazoa > Chordata > Mammalia > Rodentia > Bathyergidae > Heterocephalus > Heterocephalus glaber. The sequence goes on from NW_028258379.1 coordinate 15,403,122, forward strand.
GATGTGTGTACAGTGTTGATTACATTCATGGGCATGCAGATGTATGATGGAAGGGTTAGGTATTATTATCTTTATAATTTAGGGAAATAGGAGTCAGGGGAGCAAGTATGGACTTCATTTCATATAATAAAAAGTTTATAGGTGTCTCCTGTGTATGTTGGATTCAGACGTGAGGAAGACAGTCTTACTTTCAAATAATTTCTGGTTTAGTAAGGAAGAAAAACATATAAACACATACAGTCTAATACAATAGAGCAATGGAAGTCAACACCAGGTATGAGGATGAACTCCACTTGGAGGAGTCTCTGAGGTGACTTCTGAGCTGGACTCTGAAAGTGGATGGGGTTTGCTAAATGAGCAAGGGGTTGGGGTGGAGAGATTCTAGGTAGAGGCGTTGCACTGTAAAGGCACAGACTCATAAAACAACATATTTGGTTTTCTAGACTATAAAGTCTGGGGGTTGGGCCACAGGGGAAGGCAGGGCGGGGAAGTAAATTACAGAACACCATGTTAGTACATTTGATTTCATTTATAGCAATATTGCGGCATTGAAGTAGAAGAGTCTGGAGACAGGTCAAGATGGGGTAACTGTGGCCAGATTATGAAGAACCTGGCATTTACTGAGTTCAGCTGTGTGAAGGTTGAACCAAGGCAGTGGTGGTGGGAATGGAGAGGGAACGAGAGGTAATTAGGGGGTAGGACTGTCGGGACTTGGTGATTGAGTGGATGTGGGAGGTGAGGGAGAGGAAGGAATTCAAGGTCTGTCCCTAGGTTACCAGGTCTTTCACACAAGAAGGCTTGTGCTGCCGCCAATGACTTTCTGACTGTAGGAAGAAGAGCAGCTTAGGGAATGCAGAGGTAAGATCCATGTTGGACATGTTGAGTTTGCAATGCCTGTGGGATTCCCAAGGAGGAGACGGGCAGGTGGAATTGTGCAACAGAGGTTCTATGGTGTGACTATGTAGGTCTGGTCTGGAGGCATATGGTTGGGACAGAACCTGGAGCTCTAGGATAAAATACTGACTTACATTTCACACATGCCTGCTATGTGTCAGGCTGTGCTTATGTACTTGTCAGGCAGTGCTAAATCAGAGACCAGTTTTGCTTTGCTAATCATGGTATTTCTAGCAGTTGGAATACAATGGGCACATGAGAGTTATCTTTTCCAATGGATGTCCTTATTTAGACCTCACAACAATCCTAGGTGGTAGATATTATTAGTGCCCTCATTTTACAGATCAAGAAAATGACCTAGGAAAGATGAAATAAGTTGACCAAGGTATACACTGGTAAGTAGCAGACCTGTGATTTGAATCGAGTTCTTTGTGACTCTAAAGCCCAAAGTGCAGAACTACATGGTTAGAATGTTAAAATTTGCCCCTGAACCAGGTATGGTGGCACACACCTCTAAACCCAGCACTCTGGAGGGCTGAGGCAGGAGGAGCACAAGTTTGAGCCTAGTGTGGGCAACTTATCAAGACCCTGTCTCAAAAAGGCGGGGGGGGGGGGGATGCAGCTCAGTGTGAATGATCTGGGTTCATTCTTAGAACCGCAAAAACAAACAAACAAAAAACTGCCCCTATGGATGTACTTAGCCAACCTAACTTTCTGAGATCATTTCCTGTGGTGTATCAGGAGTGGAGTTCAAAAGTCCCAAAGCTCCCTTTCCATTTCAAAACTCTGCTGACCCTGGACCATTGCTATAGAAATGCAAGGAGGAGGGCTGAGGATTTAGCTCAGTGGTTTCGCCGCCTGTTGCGCAAGCACAAGGACCCGAGTTCGATCCCCAGTACCAAAAAGAAAAAAATGCAAGGAGGGGTCCATCCTACAGCATTTGGAGGTGCTTAATGTTTGGAAGCAACACTGGTTATGCTCTGTGGTCGACATTCCTGGCATCCTCTCTTGGAGCTGCATTAGAGCAGGCCTAACAATGTGAGTGGGAAACAAACATGGTGAGGTGGGAGCAGATGTCCCCGGTGCAGGGAGAGTAGATAACAAATGACCACAAAGATCAGGTGCCATATCTATGTTCTCAGTTTCCCCAGGTCAGGAGTCCAGGTCTAGCCACTTGCTCAGTTGGCACATCCCATACATCTTCTGAACAGAATATGGTTCTGTTCAAGGTCTCCCAGGACTGCAAGCCAGGTGTCAGCTGAACTCAGCTGGGCACCTGAATAGGGAGGAGTCATGCTGCCGGGCTCCTTCAGGTTGTTGCCAGACTTCATTTCCTTGTGGCTGTAAGAAATGGGCTCTGGGCTTTTGCTGGAAGATGAGGCTGCTCTCAGGTCCGGAGACTGCCAGGGCAGCTTCCTCTATAGGGCTGCTTACTTCATCAAGCCAGCAAGGAGAACCTCTCTACTGCTACTAGCAAGATGATATTTATGTGTGCTGTGATAACAGCACAATAATAATGGAGTAAGAGCCCATCACCTTTGTATTCTCTACCGCTCAGAAGCAAGTCTCAGGTTCTCCTTGCACTTAGAAGGGGGCAATTACACGAAGACATCAGGAACCAGGAATTATTGGGGGCAATTCTAGGGCCTGTTATCCAGAAGGGTCACATTACCTGCTTAGAATTTACAAATTATAATAAAACCAACTCAAGTGGGTTTGCTGTTTTATGAACAGCTGGAGATGGCCATTCTAGATGTTGTGACAAAATACTCCTTCCTGAAAAATCTTTAAATTCTGGACAGTTGTGGAAGTGAACACTGCGTTTGAATAAGATTATGTAAGCTTCATCTAAAAAATTACTTACCCTTTAATAAGCATTGTATTTGACATGGAAGTGAACTCGTTATTCTAATAGTTGGCTCCCAACATGGAGACTTGGCTGTATGCTTTCATCTGAGGTGTTTGCAATGGTTCAGAATAACCTGAGACTGGGCCAGGGATTTAGTTCAGTGGCAGTGTGACTGCTTCACAAGTCAAGGTCCTGCGTTTGATCCCTGGTACCACAAACAAGACAAAACAAAACAGAATAACCTGAGACTGTTCTGAGTGCATGTACATAGCGATATCTCCAACCCCTACAGGAGTAAAGAACAATCAGATCTGTTTAAGCAGATCTGCAATGAACTGAGACGATAACATGGTGACTATGATGACAAAGAAACTCAACTGCAGTTCCTTGGACAGTTGTTACCTTATTTCATCACTTGTAGTGTTTGTGTTTAAACGTTTTAAAACTGGAAAGCAGTGTAATGTCTTGTTATTTGGCAAATGCACATTTTAATACATGAGAATTTTACTAGACTTACATATGATCTTTAAAATGGAAAATTCCTTTTAAATTGCTTATTATTAATATATATATATTTGAGCCAGGTCCCGCTATGTAGTTCAGGCTGGCCTTGAACTCAATATGTAATCGAGGGTGAATTCATAGTGATCCTCCTGCCTCAACCTCCTGAGTGCTGGAATTATAGCCTTTCACCACCACGATGGGCAAAATTGTTTAAGTACTGCACACTACTCGATTGCACCACTGGAGCTCCAAAATTGTTTATTTTATTTGTTTTTTGGTACCGGGGATCAAACTCGGGTCCTTGGGCTTGTGAGGCAGGCAGCGGAACCACTGAGCTAAATCCCTAGCCCTAAAATTGTTTATTTTAAAACTAAAGGACAGTCCAGGAGTGGTGGTGCATGCCTGTAACCCCAGCACTTGGAAGGCTGAGGCAGGATTGCTGAGTTTGAGGTCAGCCTAGGCTACATAGTCCAAGGCCAATAGCGAGACTCAAAAAACTAACCAACCAACCAAACAAAACCCCCCAAACAAAGCAAAACTAAAGGACAAAACTGGCCTGTAATCCCAGTCCTCTGGAGGCTGAGGAAGGAGGATCTCTATCAATTCACCCTAGATTACATAATGAGCTCAAGGCTGCCCCTAGTGAGGCCGTTTCAAAAACTAAACAAAACATTTAAAGGACGAATTGAGAAAACAAAACATTACATCAGTACCATAACTTAGAAGTTGGCTACTAATTTTCCTGCTGCTGAGGAATGGAAATAAACAGCCAAGTCAATGTGCCGTACCACTCTTCAAAGCCCTATATATGTATTATTTTTCCTTTAAGAAGTTCTCAATATTATTTATTTATTTATTTAATCTTTTTGGTACCGGGGATCGAATTCGGGTCCTTGTGCTTGCAGGGCAGGCGTCGGAACCACTGAGCTAAATCCGTGGCCCTCAATATTACTCTTTAAGGTAGATCCTGGTACATTTTGTAGATAGTGACAGTCTGGGGCGCAGACGATTGTGATTTGCTCCAGATCATCCAAAGGCAGTGGCAGTGCTGAAATGTTGAGCCCCGGAAGCGTGTCTCCAACGCCTGCGTTCGCAGCTTTAGTAAGGAAAAGCCGAGCAAAACCGATATCCCCAATATCCTTGCAGACCGATGGACGGAAGCTCTCCGAAGGATAGTAAGGCTTCTTGCCATTCCTGGCCCGTCCCTGCTACCTCCTGGGCAGACGGGTGCTGGCTTCGCAGGGGCTCTCCCCCCCCACCCCAGGGACGTATGGGGTGTACTCTGGGTTTCCCCCGCTCCACCCTCTCCGCACCCTTTCCTGCTCCCGGCTTCTGCCTGCCCAAGGTTTCTCCCGGCCCTTCCCAGCTTCCGGTCCTTTGCTCCAGACCTGGTCGCTGGGGCAGGCAGTGCCAAGAGCTCTGGAGTCCTCTATTTACTGTTTGGTTTCCACGGTGACACGTAGGCGCCTTCAGCGACTCCCGTCAGAGGGCCCGCAGCACGGCCCCCGCCCGGCGCCGTGACGTCTGCCCGCCGCTTCCGCTCTGCCCATATATGGCGCAGCCGCGGCGCCGCGGGTGGGGTGGGGTGGGGTGGGGTGGGGTGGGGTGGGGGAGCGGGCCTCCCGCCGCGCCCCACCCCGGTCCTGCCCCGCCCCCTGCCGAACGCCCTGGAGGACGCCGGTCTACGCGCCCCCGCCCCTTTCCCCTTGGCGGACGGAGGCGGGCGGAGGCTCGGAGCATCGAGGGCTCTCGCAGGTCTCCTCTGTTCTGGGTCTCTGCTTGTTGAGACTGCAGTACAGACTTGGGGCTGTGTCGTTTTCCGGGTGGGTGATGTGGGATCACGATTTTCTGTCTGTGTGCCCGGAAATCACGGAAACAGCCATCCCTCGCCTATTTTATGTTTTATAGGTTTGAATTTAAAATTTTCGCCCATGGTGCAGTGGGAAGCTTTGAAGACTGCGGTTCTGGGGTCATGCTGCCGACTGGGGGATAAATGACCATGAGAAGGCCATTTCCTGTCCCAGGCCTGGTAGTGCTCACAGCCCTGTGCCCAGGACCGGGAGCGGAGACTTCCTGTCACCTCTGACTGCCCCCTCCCCTGACGGTGGATCAAGATGAAGTTCTGTGATGGCCCCTCCCGTCCTGATCTCTGCAGGAACTGGATTTGTGTGTCTCTTTGCTCCTTGCTCACATTAGGCACTTCATTAACTTTACTTAACTGGCTACTGAGTGAATCCCAGGCAAGTTTCGCCTTCCTAAAGCCAGACTCCTGCAATTCTCCTCCAAGGTGGAGGGAATATTGTGATGATTAATAATCGCGTGGCAGGGTTACTGATACAAAGCGATTTGCAGATGTAAAGGGCAGTAGACATTCCTGGGAGGGATCCAGTGAGATTCCAGAAATCTCTGAGGAGCCGTGGGTGTGTTCCACCGGGCCATGAAGCGGGGCGGGGGGGGGGGGGCAGTGCCGCAGTGGCCTCTGCTGGGCAGCGGCTTGCAGAGGGGAGGAGGTGGTGAGGCTGATTCCGCAGGACGCCTGTCACCTCCTCCCGCACCTCCAGGTCCCTCATCTCTGGCCAGAGGAATGGGTGTTTTTCAGAATTTCAGAACTGTAAGGCACATCAAAGTTCATTATCTAATTTAACCTGGGTATCTCACAAATGCAAACTAGGGCTCAGAGAAGTTGGTTCATCTATTCAGACTTAAGTAGCCAGCCTGAAACAGCTAAAAGTCGGATTTCTGTCCTCAAATTTTGTTCTTTCTTAGGGGCTTCTAACTGCCCGTGCTCCTGTGACCTCAGGACCCTTTGACTCGGCCCAGCTGGTCGTGTGTACAGTTAAGCTATATATTGACTTCAGGGCACCTGAAGGATGTCACTCACGTTTCTACTGCCACACGTGAAGCACGACATGACACCAGCGGTGGGGTGGTGGCTAAGAGGTGTGTCCTTCCCAAAGCCACTAATGTTCCTCCTTATGGTGGTCAGACTGGCTGTCTTTGTCTAGAGACAGAACCAAACTGGAACAGGCTATTCTGAAACCAGCCTTAGACTAGCAGTTGGTCACTCTTCAGTTACCCATAGCATGCATTAGGCTTTTCTCACTCGCGACTGCAGCAGGAGGCTGAGCAGCCTGGGCTCCCGGAAACCAAGCTCTGTCCTGCTGTTTGGAAGGAGTTTTCATGGTGCATGGGAGTGGTGGCTGAGAGGATGCCTCCTTCCCGTGTCCTTTTCCCTTTCAGCCTCACGCAGCTTCCTCTCACAATCTCCTTCTCTAACATCCAGGCTGATTAGAAGGGCTGCTCACACTGCGTGCCCGCCAAACTACCCTTTAGCCAGACCCACGGACTTCGTGGAGCTTCTGGTCCGCTCTGTTGCTGCTTGGAGCTGTAACCGTAGAATAACAGCTCTGCCCCCTGCTGGTCATTGCAGGTAGAGCCTCGTGGATTCCAGAAGCATCCTGGCTGCGCTTCTGGGCCTGGGGAAGAGGTTTTCCTTGATCGCTCTGACGGAAAGAGCAAAACCTGGCAGCCAAAAGCAAACCAAAAAACAAACCGCTCTAGTTTTTTCTCTCTGGCTTATTTCTGAGGATCTGGTCTATGTAAATGCAGGAAAACAATTCCGTAGTTTCACTTGCCAGGATTGCTTTATATCAAAACCTACCTCATCTTTCAAACCCTATTTCGCAATCTATCTCCTTTAAAATAAATACTCTTAAAAAAAAAAAAAGTTTTAGTCGGGGATTTAGCTCAGTGGTTTCGCCGCCTGCTACGCAAGCGCAAGGACCGGAGTTCGATCCCGGTACCAAAAACAAACAAAGAAAATACTCTGAAATATGGCTGTATACAGAGCCAGCACACAGGGTGCGATTATATGCTCTCTCTTTTTTACTGTTGTTTCCTTAGGGGTGGGGGCAAGGTCTTGTGTATCTTTTATGTTGCTAGACCCCTAGCACAGGGCTAGGGACAAAAATGGCTCTCAATGGGTCCTTGTTTGTTAATTGACTAATTTCCACAGAAACAACCCAAAGCCTTTGCTTAGATAAAGCGTCTAGAACTCTTAGTTCTTGGGGGGGGGGGATCTAGATAGTGATCTGATCAAAATGTAGCCTTGCACAATAAGTTGTTTCACAAAGCAGTTTCACAAGAGAACACCAGCACCACCCGAGTGAGTGAGGAAGTCTAAAGCTGCAAGCACTCTCACAAGAGTGAGGGGGAGGGTGCAGTTCAGGAAGGTTAACGGGCCAAGAATTAGGAGAGGGTCCTCTGCTCCTTTGTTAGAGAGGAAGACAGGCTGAAGAGTCAGCTTCATGTGCAGAGTCCGTTACTTCCGTTGTAGCTTTGGGCATGTTTATTCTCTGTGCCTCAGTTTCTCCTCTGTACAAATAAGTACCCATCTCACAGCATTCCAAGTTTGAACTGAGCTGCTAATGGGCTAGAACAGTGCCGGCTACATAGTAAGTACTATATACCTGTTTGTAAATGGGCTTTTCAGCTTAGCTGTCTCATGAAAGGAATGCAGAAATGATGATCTCTAGGTTCCCTTCTGCACCATCCTTTTGGGGTGTAGCATAAGCTTTAGCAGCAGGCAGATCTGGGTCGACTGCTGTTTCTGTTTTCAGTTCTGTGACTTTCCTGGATCCTCCATTTCTCATCTGTGAAGTCCGGACAATTGTCTGTCTCCAGAGACTGTTGTGAATGTTACATATTTATAAAATGCCTGGCTTATAAAGAGAATAATAGAAACTACAGTTACTATTATTGATGAGAAGAGCCCCATAGAAAGGAGAATAGGATCTCCCAAATCTTGAGAAAGACTGAACTTATTGAATAGTGTGGAGACCAGCTGTACTTACAGAGCTTCAGGGAGAGGTGGGCCTTGGGTCTGGGCCATGGGTAGCTATCACAGTATTTGAAGCAACCAGCACTGATTTGACTCATTCAACAGTTCTAGAAACAGTTTCTGCTCTAGGGCTTTGCTGAGGGTGTGGACCCAGTGGAGCAGGGTGCCAGGAGCAGTAGGTCCTCCTACACTCCTTCCCAGGAGGGGGGTTTTAGCAGGAGAGGGTGTGTGCTGGGTGGACCTTGGAAACCTGTTGTTGATGCATGTGTGTGTGTGGGGGGCATGGAAACCATCCAGGGTATCCTGCCCCTGCAGGTGGACTCCTAGGCCTGGCATGGGCAGAACCTGCCTGCGCAGCTCCTCCAAGCTGCTGTTCCTAACCCTGAGGGAGGACACCCCACCTAGCCTGACTGGCAGCAGTTATCTCAAGGATGGCGGAAAGGAGGGTACGAGAGCCACACGAATCTTAATGCGTGGAAAGTACTAAGTGCCGCATGCAAATGCTGCACGTATTTCTTTGAGTTCTTTTTGAAGGGGAGGCAGAGTTTCAAAAATCAAAAATGATGGGATGTTGCCATCCCAGACGTGTTGGGAATCACGCTTAGGGTCTGCCCACTTGACTCTCTTGTCCCCTGTGACACATGAGTTTTGTGTTCTCAAACAGGCTGGGGACAGGGGACTTATCACTAAGTAAGCTGTTACTGGGGATCACAAATAGTCTGAGGCCCTGGCAAACCCATCTTCAGAACTGCTTGGGTATCACAGAAGAATCTGTAAGCTTCCTTCCAAACTCCTATTTCCAGTAATGGCAATGGAGTGGGCCCAAAGGAGCCACCCCCAGAGTGGAACTCGACAGTAGAAACTATCTTAAAAAAACAAACAAACTACAGCTGAGCTGGGGGTGTAGCTTAGTGGAAGATCACTTGCCTGGCATTTGTGAGGCCCTAGGTTTGATCGCCAGCACCACACATACACACAAACCAAAAAAGCAAAACGATGAAAAACTCTCTCTAACTTATGAAGAGTCACGAAGGAGGGAATATTGGCTGTCCCTGGGGAGGATGGAATGTGTGTTTCTCCTTTTTGCTTGTCTGTACTTTCTAATTTTTTTTTTTGTTTCTGACAAGCAGATATATTGCTTTTGTAATAAGTAAAAATATTTTTAAAATGTTCCCAGTAGAGCAGTATGTTTGTTTGTTTTTAAAATAGAAAACAGAACATAATAAACAAAAAGGTGCAAACCCCCCCTTACTCTTTTTTTTGCTTTGCCCTTTATTTCCCAAAGAAATAGATGTTCCTGGTAAAAACCTTTGAAAATTCATGTAATTAAACATAGAGAAAATAAAAGTTGGTCATCACAGGAATAACCTCCCAATATATACTTCAGTTAATATACTATAGTTTGGTTTTTGGTTTTTTTTTTGGTACCGGGGATCAAACTCAGGTCCTTGAGTGTGTGCAGCAGGTGGCAAAACCACTGAACTAGATCCCCAGCCCAGAGGACTCATTCTTAAGGCTTTTGAAATGTAGCTGTGTAGTGTCAGTACAGTGATAAATAGTAGGATGTGCAGTTCCTCTTGTCAAACAGGAGGGTGGTGCATGCTGAGCATTCCAATCTAAAAATCTGAAATGCTTCAAAATCTGCAAATTTTTTGGGGAGGGGGATGAAACCTAGGGCTTTGCACATGCAAGGCAAGCATTCTATCACTGATCTACATCTCTAGTCCTTTTCTTAAAGAAGAAAAAATTAAAAAAAAATTTTTTTGCATGAAGGTTTCACTGAATTGCCCAGGCTAGCTTCAGACTCATGATCCTCCCTGTTATGGTTTGGGTCTAGATGTCCCCCCAAAGCCTCATGTGAATATAGGTGATCCTTTCTCAGTGGTGGCTGAATGTAGCTAGAGTATGTGATGCTGGGATTCAGGGTGTGTGATTACTAGATAAGTCCATGATTGGTTTGGCCCCACCCTAACCTGGTGCTTTGGATAAAATAAAAGGGGCAGAAAGACGATGTTAAGGCCCTTTGTTGCTTTGTTGCCTTCAGCCCACCACAAACCGTTACCCCTCTGCCATGTGCCATTCTGACTGGGAGGTGGCCGATTATGGACTGAAAACTCTATGAACTGTAAGCCAAATAAACCTTTCCTCCTTTAACTTTGTGTGTCAGGTATTTTGTCTCAACAATGAGAAAAAAAGTGACTAAGACACTCCTGCCTCAGCTTCCTGAGTAATTGGAGTTACAGATGCACAAATCTGCGACTTTTTAGCACTGACCTGTGGCCACAAGTGGAAAATTCCACACCTGACTTTGTGACAAGCTCATAGTCAAAATGCAGGTGCACTAAAAATATTGCATAAAATTTTCAGACTGTGTGTATTAGGTACACATGAAACCAAAATGAATTTTGTGTTTAGACTTGGCTCTCATCCCCAAGATTATGCATATGCAAATATTTTAAAAATCCAAAATACTTGTAGTTCCAGGCATTTCAGGTAAGGGATACTCCACTGGTATCAACCAACCAGTCGCTTGCTGTGTAATGAAGAAACAACTTACCTTCAACTGTAAAACTGGACAGACAGTAGCTACCTAGCAGATGTTCTGAGGATTGCGTGTAAACACTGTGTGAAGTGATGCTTGGCATAGCACATGGTGAGCTGCTGATCGATGGCAGTGGTTTCTGAGTTACTGCTTGCCGTTTCTTCAGGGGGAAAAGTCGTTTTGGAGATGGAAGTGATTGGCTGGGCCTGCTGGGAGGAGAACGCATCAGGTTTGGATGGGGAAGACGCTGAGGAGGGGGTGGCAGAGGTGACCTCCATGGAGGAGGGAGGGGCTGTGTGCCAGGGTAAGGGAAGGATCTAAGGGGACACGAGAGCTCAGTGGGCAGAGAGGGGATGTCCGCGTGGGTCCTGGGGAGCAAGGTCCTGGAAAGCTGAACCAAGAAGCAGTCCCTTGGGACCGGGGAGGCCACTTTCTGAGGCCAGGGGCAGCCGATGTCCTGCCCCGCCCCCCTGCTGCTTCCCGTCTTCCTCTGGGCCCCATCTTGTCAGGTTCCTTCCAGTTCCTTGAGTGCGCGGTGTTCCTCCCTGCTGTGTGGCCTCTGTACGTTCTGTTCCCCGCCAGGAACTCCTCCCCTTTCCCGGGCTCACTCCCAGGCGTCCCTGGCTCTCAGGGTCAAAGTTCTTTCCTGACCATCCCACGTGAACCAGCCTCCCTCTGTTGCTCGCTCAGGTCCGCTCAGCACCTGCACAGCTCAAGGTCAGCAGGCAGGGGTGCTTATGGATTGCGCGTCCTCGGGGTCCCCACTGGGCTCAGGGTCTGGCTTTGCTCTATTTTGTGCCCTATGCCCAGCACAGCACACAGTAGGCACTCGATAAGCACTCGTGGAAACAGAAGAGCAAGACAGTGCATCGGTGACTTGTAAAATGCTTTGAGATCCTGCAGTGGCTTTAATTCCACCCTGATGGCTGCTGGCTGCTCAGTTGCAGACACAGATCGGGGGGGTGTAAGGGCCCTGGGCCAGCTCCTCTCCTGTCTCTGATGAAGCAGCTTCCCTTTCTGTCATTTCCACGCTTAGTTGAGTCGCTGCGCCCTCTTTCGGCCACTAGAGAGTATGACAACTTTCCACCTAGGAGGGAAAACTAGCATGCGTAGATTTTAAAACACCACATTAGTGGGAACAAGATCTCTTAAAAATAGACGGATTCTAATAGAGTTAGGAAACGTAATCTAAAGAATTTACCTTGTAAAATATCCCTGCCATCCCGAGGCAGAAGGACTTCCCGGAGCTGAAGGATGTCAGGATTGGGGGAACCCTATACTCATCTACTGAGTGGTTTTCTTTACTTTTTGCCTCTTTGTTTGCCACGACCCTTCTTTTGAATGGCAAAGATCTTTCTTCATCAAGGCTGCATTATGATTTTCGTGGGCCCCAGACACTTTTGCCTTTGTGGGCTCTTTCCTCTAGATAGATTAATTAAAAACAAAATCATATATATGTTTAATTGACATTGTTTATTCAGATTCCCTACATTTTTTTTTTCTCTTTATCTCCCCCCTTCCTTCCTACCTTTCTTTCTTTACAGCGTCTCACTATATAGCAAGGCTGGTCTTGAACTTTGATCCTCCTGCCTCAGCCTCCCAAGTGCTGGGATTACAGGTATGTGCCATCATGCCTGGCCTATTTTGTATAAATTGTGATGAAATAAATGTAATATAAAATTTACTATCTTAGCCATTTTAAGTGTATAGCTCAGTGGTATTAAGTACATTCATAATATTGTGCAGCCTTCACCACTGAAACTGTATATGTTAATGTGTTAAACATTAACTTCCCATTCTCCTTTTCCCTCAGTCCCTGGAAATCCCCAGTTTTTGCTTTTTGTGGTACTGGGGATTGATTCCAGGTTCTTCACACTGAGGTACCTCCTCAGGACCCCATCCCCCGCCATTTTGAGACAGGGTCTCACTGTGTACCCCAGGCTGGCCTGGAACTCATAGTGATGTTCCTGCCTTAGTCTCATAGAGTGCTGAGATTACAGGCAGGCACCACCATGCCCACCTTATCTTGTCTTTTATTGACTGTGCTTTTGGTGTCATAGGCAGGAAGACACTGTCAAATTCCATGCCATGAAGTTTTGCCTTATGTTTTCTTCTAAGAATTTTATAATTTGGGGTCTTATGTTTAGATCTTTGATTCATTCAAGTTAATTTTTCTTTTTTCTTCTTTTGTTGCTGGGAATGGAACCCAGGGCATTGCATGCTATGCACATGCTCTACCCGTGAGCTCCACCTCTAGCCCCATTCTGAGTTAATTTTGTGTGTAGTGTTAGAGAATGGCCCAACTCTATTCTTTTGTATGTGTAGATCCAATTTTGCTGGCAGAATTTGTTGAATAGACTGTTCTTTCTCCATTGATTTGCCTCCCTTGTCAGAAATCATTGGCTTTTAAATTTCATTGCATAACTGTAATAGTATAAAGATGAACATATTAATACTACATATTAAAATTTTTAAACCTAGAAGTTTGTTGTTTTCTTCTGATTTTTAAAAGAAATTAAAATGCATAGATTCCTGAAAAATGTCGTGACCCTTAGGTAACTACGTAGCTCCTGTATGAGCCCTACCTGCACATGGGCCAGGTTACATCTCTATGGAGCATCCAAGATTGTACTAGACACCTTGAATGCTATGTTGTGTTGTAAGCAGGTGACCACGTTGAATGTGTTAAACAACTTAGACAGATAATGTGCCCTGTTTCCTGCATGCTAAGTGTTTTGAACATATCATGTACATTTCAGACAGCCCTGCTAGGTAGGAACTGCTCTCCATATTTTTCTGGTGAGAAAACTAGTAAGGATGGCATCACTGTCCTCATAGTTGCAGAGCTAAGATCTGATCCCCCGGAAGGCCACGGCCTTGCAGTGGTGGGGTATGCAATGAAGTGTCTTCCTGGAACCTGGCCCACAACTCTGTGTTGTGGTCCACAGTCTCAGGGGTATCTGGGCAGGGTGTCCAGGAGGCTGGTAGGTCTTAGGGAAGAGACTGGAATGAGATGAAGGGGCAGGGAAAGGCTTTGGGGGCCACAAGGGTTTGGATGTAGGGACAAGAATGACACATCTAGGAAATCAGGGGGAGGCTTCCAAGCCAAAACAGACTCAGAGGGCCAGGAGCAGGGTGTGGTTATGAAGAACTAGGAATTTGGGCCAAAGAGAACGTTTTGTGAGAGTTTATTTCCTTGAGCCCTAAAATCTCATCCCAAATCATCAATAAGGTAGCAAAGTTTTATCCACCCTCTGCCGAAGTTCCTTATCAAACGGGAGTCACAAAGTTTGACCTATTGTCCCAGAGATGCCAGATGTTCGAATGACTGTCAGCCCCTCCATAAGGGTGGACAGTCTGTGTGTGAGTCTTATCCCAGGGCGCGGGTGATCAGGACACATTTGATGAAGAAAGGGACACCATATCCTACCAACCCCTTTAAAAGTTGCAGCGGTAGGAGGCGGCGTGGCTAGAGGAAGGGCTCCTGGCCAGCAGAGGGCGCTGTTCGGAGAACCGGGTTCAGGAAAAAAAGAACCACTGGGCTCTTTCTGCGGATGGTGCTTTGAGAACGCGCGCCTCCCGGGGCTGGGCTTTAGGCCTTGAGCTTTGGCGGGAGGGGGCGGGTCAGATCGTTCCAGTCTTCTATGGAAACCTACTTCAACGCCAGTTCCCTGTATCAGGAAAAGATCTGTTTCCTCTATTTCACGTTCTCTAAATGCTTCAGTCACTGCAATTGTAATTATTTTTATTTTGCGGGGCTTTACACAGTGACTCATTCACTGTATCTCATGGTTCTGTGGGTCAGAATAGGCAGGACTTGGCCGGGAAATGCTGCTCCCTGTGGTGTTCCGCTGGGGAATGGGCTGGTCTGAGGGTGTGAGACAGCCTCATCTACACGGGACAGATATTATTTTACATTTTGTGTGGACATTTATCTAATGTCTTTCTCGCTAGTACAGAAGCTACAAAAGTACAGGGACTGTGTCTTTTTTTCCCTATTATTTTCTCTCTACTGTCCAGCACAGTGCCTGGCACATTGGGGTGCTTAGTAAATGTTTGTTAAGTGAATCAATGATATAATTTTTAAATTATTTATTTATCTTCCTGACAGGGTCTCTCTATGTAGTTCAGGCTGGCCTTGAACTGGAGGTGATCCTCTTGCCTCTACCTCCCAAGTGCCGGGATTACAGGTGTGGTCCATCACACCTACCTAATAATGTAATTTTTATAAAGGATAGCAACCAGATGCAGTGGTACATGCCTGTAACCCCAGCTACTCAAGAGGCTGAGTGAGGAGGATCTCAAGTTGGAGGCCAAGCCGGGCAACTTAGTGAGACTCTGCCTCAAAATTTAAAAATATAAGGGGGAGTTGTTGGGGACTGTAGCTCAGTGATAGAGCACTTGCCTAGTGGGGGTTCAGTCTCTGTCACCACAAAAAGTGTCAGGATCTGCAGAAAAATGGTGCAGGTGAGTGTTAATGGTGATGATAAAAGCTCAGTAAGTGTCCAAATGGAGCTAAATCCTCTACAACCTGGCTGCTTAGTATTTGTTACAGCTTGTTTCTAGATGTCTCCCCAAAGCCTCAAGTGATCATAGGTGGGGCTTTTCAGAGGTGGCTAGATCTAGGGTGTGTGATGCTGGGATTAAGGATGTGATGCTGGGATAAAGGGTGCCCCACCCGGGTGTGAGTGCTAGGCCGGTAGCCTGGATAGAATATCAGGGGCAGAGAGAGAGCTGCTGGAGTTGCTTGCTGCTAGTTGCTTGGTTCTTTGCTACTTCACTGCTTTTGCTGCCTGCTTGCTGCCTTCTGCCTGTTCCTCCTGTGACGCCCTCTGCCATGCCACCCTACCTTGGAGCCAGCCGACTATGAAATCTCTACAAACTGTGAGCTGAAATAAACCTTTCTTCCTTTAACTTTGGGCGTTGGATATTTTGTCTCAGCAATGGGAAAAGTAACAAAGACAATATTATTTATCCCCATTTTAGGGACTTCTTTATGAGGCTTCCCTCCCACAGCTTTAAAGGGTGAAACCCAAGAAGCACCTTCTATCGATACAAGCAGAGGGTATGGAGTAAACTCACAAGCCCAGGATCAAGCATGATTGAAATGAATTCTCTGGGAAGTCAAAACAGGATGAAATGACAAAGGCCACACAATATTCTAGACTTCTGCGCCTACAGGTATCTGAATAACAGAAGTAAAATCACACTGTGTTGATGTGAAATTCACTTAAATGTCTATTGTCGCATTCATCACATGTAATTGCTTCTTTCTCTCTCTCTTTTTTCTTTCTCCTTCCTTCCTTCCTTCCTTTCTTCTTTCCTTCCTGTACTAGGCCTTGAATCCAGGGCCTTTGTGCTGGGCTATATTCCCAGGCCTTTTTCTTATTTTTATCTTGAGACAAGATCTTGCTAAATTACCGAGTTGCCCAGGCTGGGCTTGAACTTGTGACCTTCCTGCTTCAGCCTTCAGAGTATTGGGATTATAGGTGTGTGTCAGGATGCCTGGCCAGATTTATTTATTTTAGATGTTTTTATATAGATGGACTTTTCTGTCATCAAGTTGCTTTTTTTTTTTTTTGTCAGTGTGTTGTATTACTTCTTTTTTGTTAAATACTGTATATTTTATCTTAGGTAACAGAATGTTTTATGAGTACATTATAAAATGTTAGGTTGAATTGTTTTTTTCTTTTGTGGTTCTGGGGATTGAACTCAGGGCCTTTCCACTGTGCTACATCTATAACCCTTTTTAATTTTTTTTGAAGTTTTGAGACAATGTTACTAAGTCATTGCTGGGCTGGAACTTGTGGTCCTCCTGCCTCAGCTTCCTGAGTACTGGGATTACAGTCATATACCACCATGCCCTATGGGTTGAGTTCTTAATCAAAATTGTTCCCATGTGCTTGTAACATTTACTGTTGGGCACAAGTGTTTCCACATCCAGTATTTGTAGAGTTAATGAATCAGAAGTACATATTTTTTCCAGTGCACTACTTCATTTGTTAAAAGTCGTTTTTCTTTGAAAAAATTCCACAGCTGCCAACCTGTACTTTCTTATGATTTATTTTTAAATTATTTTATTTATTTATTTTTTGCGGTACTAGGAATCGAACTCAGGACCTTGCACTTATGAGGCAGGTGCGGTGCCACTGAGCTAAATCCCTGGCATCTTATGATTTATCTTTTAAGAAATTAAAATACCTGTTTCATAAAAAGATTTTAAATTATAAGAGCACTTTGTATTAGTTATGTTTCTGTAAGGAAGATGGAACACTGAAGATGGAACATTTAAGACATATTTTATCTTTATGACAGGCCAACGGAAAATTTACCAATCAGATTTCATTAGCCCATTTTCTAAGCAGCTTCTCTTGGGGTTGTATTTTGAGAATTAAAGAGGAAATGTAGCTTGCCAACAATGACAGTATAAAAAGAGAGTGAGCAGAATGGAGGGATTTTGTTCAATTCCATCCATTGTCTCTGTCTTTACTTAGACGGGACTGAAGGTGAGCAGCATATTAGAGTAGTGAGGGAAATACTGGGTAATGTGTGTTGGGGATGAGAAAAGTTCAGCATAGGGAATAGGAGGGAAAACCTGAGAGCAACACATAGCACAGAGTAGCAGGGGCTGGCACACCCACTCCTCAACCTCTGTGGTTTCTTGGTGTGCATCCTGTGAATGAAGTGAGAGGACAGAGGAAAGGATCCTTCTTTCCTTTTTCAGTACTGGGAATTGAACTCAGGGCCTTTATACTGAGCTATATCCCCAGCCCTTTTTTATTATAAGACAGAATCTAAGTTGCTGAGTTGCCCAGGCTGGGTTTGAACCTGTGATCTTCCTGCCCCAGCCTCCTGAGTGCTGAGATTACAGACATGCACCATGATGACCAGCTAAAATACAGATAGCTGGCCTTTCCTCTCCTCTCCCCCCTCCCAACTTTGTACTTCTGGGGATTGAACCCAGGGCCTCTGGCATTCTAGGTGTATCATTCATTTTATCATCATCGGGGACAGAATATTCAACACTCAAAGGAGGTGAGGATTATTTGGCTCATGGTTTCAGTGGGTTCAGTCCATGGTTGGCTGGATCCAAGGTAGAAATGGCATGGTGGAGGATAGCTGCTTACCCTGTGACAGCCACGAAGCAGAGGGAGAAGGGAGGAGCTTCGGACCAGAATACATCCTTCAAGTCACACTCCAGGGACCGCCTCCTCTGACCAGACCCCACCTCACTATAGTACACTCAGCTATGAACTTATCAGTGGATTAATCCACTGATCAATGTAGCACCCCCAGAATCCAGAGGTGTTCAGGCTCCACCCGTGAACCACCTGAGACTTTTGGATGTAGCTCATGCTGGCCTTGAGCTCACTATGTAGCCCAGGGTGGCCTTAAAATTGTGGCAATCCTTCTGCCTCAGCCTCCCAAGTGCTGGGATTATAGGTATGCACCACCACACCGGGCCTGGAGGACATTTTATATCCAAACTGTAACACTAGGCAAGCACTCTACCACTGAGTGACACCATTACTCCCCCACATTTATTTTTAATTTATATATAAAAGTCATACAGATATTTGGGGAACCATGTGATGTACTGGTACATGTGTATATCACATAATGTTCAAATCAGGGTAAGTATATTTATCTCCTCATTGATCATTTCTTTTCTCTTTTTTTCTTTTTCTTTTTTTCATACTGGGGATTGGACCCAGGGGCTTCACACTGAGCTACATCCCCAACCCCTTTTAAAATTTTTCCTTTTGACACCAGGTCTTGCTAATTTGCCCAGGTGGGACTCACACTTGTGATCCTCCTGCTTCATCCTCCCAGAGATCTGGGATTACAGGTGTGCACCACCACTCTTGGCTGAGCATTTCTTTATGGTGAAAACTTTCAAAATCCTTTCATCTGTCTTTTTGAAATGTACAGTACATTTGTTATCTATAGTTACTCTACTATGCAATAGCACACCAGAACTTCTTATCTCAGTACTTGTTGACCAGCATTTGGTGACTGCTGTTCTACTCTCCAGCTTCTATATTGCTTCTTCAGTTTTATCAAATGACAGGCTGGCCTTAATCATGAGTGTGGCATCCTTGAAGCCCACATGGTGTAGTAATAGGGCTCTTGATTGAAGGTGGCTGTGGGGATCAGAGCATCTGCAGATTATCTGGCGCCCCATCTCTGGGGGCTCCGCTTTGCTTGAGGGACAAGGATGTGTCATCAAACTGGGCTCTTGTAGATCTTGTTACTCTGATGGGGAAATACCTCAAGGAGCCAGGAAATTCCAGCCCAAACAGGGAGTTAACTTCCCGGTGTTCCAGGGATTCTGATCTCAACCCCCGGCAGCCAATCAGCAAAGAAGCTGCTTCAAACTGACAAGGAAAACAAACCCCAACAAAAAGCAGCTGGAGCCCAAACAAACAGACTCGAGTGAGGCTGGGAAGGGAGTCAGGCATGGCGTCATCGGGCTCCAGGCCAGGCCGTTGCCTAGGTGACAGGCAGTCCATTTACTAGCCTGCAGCTGAGCCAATTCTCAGAGGGGCACAGGGGTGTGCAGGGGAGCCTCACTTCTCTAAGGGACAGAAACCACAGAGAGCTCTCCTTGGCCTCAGCCTGGGACGCCGGGGTGGGAGAAGCCAGCCAGAGAGGAGGGAGGTGGCTACTGAAGCAGCACAGGGGCCTTTGGAAAGGCTGGGAGGCCTTCCCAGCAGAAAGTGTTTGCAGCTGTGTTGGCTTCCTGGGCAAAAGATGAACGGAAGCAGAAGCGGAGAAGTGGATCGAAGAGCTTTATAAAACAAAACCCCCCAAATCTCTCTCTCTCTCTCTCTCTCTCTCTCTCTCTCTCTCTCTCTCTAATGGAGGAGAGGAGGGTCTTTGGGAACCTTGGAGGTGGAATGTGGAAATACCTTGCATCCTTCAGGAGCTCATGAAGATCATAGTTCAGGTATTTACCTGATGGGCGAGAAGAAGGAACAGCCTGGGGTGTAAAACAACATCTGCAATTTGGGCCTGGTATTTCTGAGTTGCAAGCGCCAGCCTGATCCTCAGTGATGGGTGATTGTGCCCTGGAGGGCGGATTACTTTAGGACCAAGACCAGGCACCCTTCCTGGCCCTGGTCCTGTGTAAAGTCAGCCAAACAAACGAAGCACAGCGCAGGAAAGTGTCTTAGACCCTTCCTCCAGAGACCTTGCTGCAAGTCTGTCACCTGACAGGGCAAATACCGCTTGTGGTCAGAGTCATCTAGACAGACAGTAGGGTGGGGACTGGCGGGGCTGGGGGAGGGGAAGATGGGGAGTTGGAGTTTAGTGAGTGTGAGGCCCAGTGTGTGAAGGCCAGAGAGCCCTGGAGATGGAGAAGGTGCCTGCAGCATGAGAGGGTGAAAATGGCAACTTTGCATTGTACGTATTTTGCCTATTTTGCCACAGTAAAATGTATCTGTCAGTAAAGACTGTCTTCCTGTTGCACCAGAAGGTGGTGTTTTTGTTTTTTGGGTTTTTTGTGCTAGGAATTAAGCAAGTGCTCTGCCACTGAGCACACCCGGGCAGACGGTGGCGTTTGTTTGGAGGCCAACATCCGGGCTTGCCTGTCCACCTCTCTGAGTCCCCAAGTGGGACTCAGTATCTTCCTTACACCGAATGTGAAGACTTGGTATGAACAGAAGGGAACCGTAAGGACTGGAATGGGATTAATATGCTATTTCATTGTTCAGGTACCCACATGCCAAGGGGAGGTTAAAAAAAGAAAGCAAGCTTAGGGGGAAACTGAGAAAAGGACTGTATCTGGGATTTAGAGGAACTGGAAAAAGCCTGAATGAATGCCTCTAGAGAGCAGGAGAGAATTTTGGACTTGTTCTCAGAGGCTGACTGGGACTATCACAGGGACTTCAAAATCCTTCTCTCTTTTGCTCTGGCTAAATTGAGAAACAGGTTAAGCCCATCCAACAGGAAATAAAACAAAATGGAACAATGTCAAAATACCACCTCTCAAATTTCCTGAAGGGTTATAACACCGGGCTGGGTCAAAGTGTATGGGATAGAATCCAAACACATGAGTAGAGCCCGAGCACCATCGAAGTCTCATGAACTGTTGACAGTTTATTCAAGGCAACTTTTTCTTTCAGTCCAAAGAAATGAGTCATTAATCCCAGCCCGCACTGAACCGGTTATATTAGCATGTACCAAGCACTAAGCTAAGTGCAGTACGTACCTTATCTTCTCATTCCTTATAAGAATCATGCAAGGTGAATCTTTTTTTATAGATGACAACACAGGACTCATGTTTGCCAATTGGTCTTTCTTGATCTTTGCTTCCTGACCCATTAGATGAGAATAATGTTACAGCTAGGGGAGGTTAGCAGCTTTTCCCAACTCACACCTGGAAGCTGTAATGTCAGGATTTGGACCCAAGTCCATCTGACTCCAAAGCCATGTTCTCGAACACTACTGTGTTGGAGCTGACACTGTTGCTGAGAAAATTGCAAAACAATAGTGATAACATTGTGTGCTGACAGTGGTGCTGCTCTTGCCTGGAAAGTACAAGGTCCTGAGTTTGACCCCGGTACAAAAAAAAGAAAAAAAAAATGAGCAGTTGCTAAACTCTTTATCATGACATTGTATGATGTCACAATGACATACAGTGGGGAAGAGCAGTGAGGATCACTTAAAGATTTGGCTCTAAAGATGGGTGAAATTGGTTAGGTGTGGTAGCACACACCTGTAATCTCAGAATTCTGGAGGCTGAGACAGGAGGATTGTTGTAAATTCAAGGCTAGCCTGGGCTACATAGTGAGACTCTGTCTCAAAAAAAAAGTGTGTGTGTGGGGAACCATACCACAAAAAAGAAAGCTAGACATGACTGGTGCTATGGGTTTGGATATGGTTTGACTGTGTCCCCCAAGGCTTCATGTGTTGAAATTTAATCCTCATTGCAAGTTATTAAGATGGTGGAAACTTAATCCAACTGTAGTACTGCATTAGAGGCAGGGCCTTTGGAAGGTAATTTGGATAACTAAGTCATTAGAGTGGAGCCCCTTTTTGAACCCTGGTGGCTTTATAAGAAGGGAAACCAGAGGACACCAGAGGACACACACACACACACACACACACACACACACACATAGACATGAGCTCCCTGGGTTTTTCCATGTGGTGCCAGCTTCGCCCCAGGACTCTGCCAGCAAGAAGACAATCACCAGACGCAGCCCTCAGCCTTGGGCCAGAACTGTGAGCTGGAATAAACCTCTTTCCTCTAAAATGTAGCCAGTATATGGTATCATGCTACTAGCAGCAGGAAACAGACCAAGGCAACTAGGATCTATGGGCCAGCATTCTCTAGGGTGCAAGGACAGCCTATGATGTCTGAGGTGGGATAGTGTTGCCCCTCATCTCTCTCCAGCTGTCTTCCTGGGGCTCATCCTGTTAATGTTGAGGAGGAAAGAAGGTTTTTTGGTATTGGCATTCAAGGAGGAAGAGGAGGCTGAGACTGTTACTGCAGCAACACGGGAGATTGCCACCTGTCCACCCTTCCAGCAAATATTTATTGAGCATCTGTTATGCCCTAGTCTCTAGTTTAGGTGCCAGAAATTCAGTGATGAAAGGGATTAAGGAGTTGCTCTTATGGTGCATCTATTACAGTGTACAAAAGAGACATCGAACAAGTAAATTAACACGAAACAATATGAGCCCAAGGAGAGATTGGGTCCACGAAGAAAATAAGGCTGGGGCAGCGGGGAGAGTGACTGGGGTGGGAGTGCGAGCGCTTGCAGGCAATGCGAGCATGAGGATCTGACCTGAGCGGGCAGAGCGGCCAATCTAATCACATTCCGACTCTTATTATCAGCGGGAATGGGGTCAGGCAGAACACTTCCCTAGCACCCAAGAAGCCCTGGGTTTCATCCCCGGCACCACACAAGCACGCACGCACGCACAGGATCTGATTATTACATGCATACTCCGTTCCAAACCCAGACCCCATTTGGTCTCAGCAGGGCTATCTTTTTCCTTGTTCTCCTCTTCCCAAGGATCGGAGGGCACCTTACTTCCCCTAGCAGAGTGGAGGTGGATGAAGGACATAAAGGCAGGGGGTAAGGAGAAGATGGAGTCAGCCCCTGGGGAGGGGAGCACGGGGGTTCAGGCTTGGAGGCTTGTGGGAGGAAGAGTGGGATAGATTATCCATTCCTCTTTTCCTCACTCCTGTCTAATGGAGTTCCAGAGGGTGTTTTTTTTTTAAAATCTTTTTTATCTCAGATGTATTTGTTACCTCTTAAAGCAGCATGTGACCTGCTTATTTCCATTCATAAGCCTTGTTCTGAATTATTATTTTTTTCTGAATTATTTTTCAAACAGCATTACAATACACCTAGGAAAGTTCAGTTTTATTCCTCAAAACAATACTTTTCCGTGGGAAACAAGCCCTGTGGAGTTTCTGCCATCAAGTCGTTTCAGTTTAACACACTCCTTTCTAGAGGATAAGCACATGAAGAATTGAAACTGCAGGGGAACATTTATAAAAAGTAGATCCTACAAGATGAAAACTCAAGCTATTTTAACAAATATTCCTTTGAAACATCAAGATATCTCAATACTTCAGAGATAAAAGATTTGGTCTATTAAGGAATTCGGCTGGAGAAGTAAACACTTCAGGTTACAGACAGTTAATAGTAGGTTATATGTCTTACAACAAGCATCTCAGTCGGTCAAAATAAGCCAAGGTGAAACTAGAAAAAAGCAGTGCTGCCTCTGCTTTAGAGTCAAAAGCATCACAATATCACTTAAACGTAGAAAGAAATTTTATCTTCCCCCTTCAGCAGTTATCGTGCCATACAGAGTTAAATGCTAACAAAACAAAACAAAAAGACCCTGGAAAGTACAGCCTATTCTCCAAGGAAATGAAGGTAAAGTACTGAAACTGTATCCAAATCATTCTTCAGGTGGAGCTGAGTCTACTTCCATGTGCCATGTGTCGTTGTCTTCAGGGGGCAGCATTTCTTCAGTTACAGAGCAGTGGTGTCGTCAGGGGTGAGGTCATCCTCCTCAAAACCTAGACCAAGTTGGCATGTGTCCGGGGCTCTTCTACTCTGAAGCCAGAAGCCAGAAGTATGGTTTCATAAAGC
The DNA here is from genome assembly GCF_053883595.1 of Heterocephalus glaber. Classification (NCBI taxonomy): domain Eukaryota; kingdom Metazoa; phylum Chordata; class Mammalia; order Rodentia; family Bathyergidae; genus Heterocephalus; species Heterocephalus glaber. The sequence goes on from NW_028258379.1 coordinate 15,426,869, forward strand.
AGGATGACCAGCTCTTTCACAGACTTGTCATTCTTGCTGGGGTGGGCTGTTGACTGTCCAAAGCCAATCGCATCATCAGCAATGCTTTGTGCAGGGCTCGGTTCGGGTGTGCAGTGGGGAGTGTGATGCTTGAGTCTTATGATGGACACAGAAGTGAAGTTCTCTCCCCTCATGGTCTAGACACAGAGTCGTGGGGCCCCGGGTCCATCTTGGGACCTCTGTGGAAGCTACCCTGAAGACAGGACCAACACACAGTGGATTTAATCCCCTGGCTAGGTTTAAGGCCTAGCTCCACCACTCAGTCTGTGTGACCTGAGGCAGGTTATTTAACCCCTTTATGCACCGGTTTCCACAGGCAGAAAGGAGGTCATTCTGTAGGAGTGCGGTGAAGCTTGAACAAGGTCATGTGGAGTGAGAGCTGTGGGTGCTGTGATTTGCACAGATTACCCTTCAGAAATCAGTGACCAAATTATCAGCCCCGGCCCTTGGCAATGCTCTGTTGCCAGACCTTTGCAGGAGTTGCCCCAGCTGAAGGAAACCACGCTGCCCAAGGTCATGGCCTCTTTTGGGGAGCAGACTGCACCTGGCGATTGATCTATGGAAACTGTAGCGGCCTGGACTCCTAACCTCAACTCGCAGCAACACGCCAGCTGGGCCACACCGGCTCTCTGAGGGGTGGGCAGTGGCCTTCGCTGGGCTTCCGGTTCAGCTCAACTTCTTCCTTTGCCTACTTTGCTTCTTTTTACTCCCTTTCTGCAGGTGTTGATCCTAACAGCACTGCCTGCCCGCTGATCCCGGAGTCTGCTTCCTGGGATCCAAGCCATGACTCTTTCACTGGTATCTATGACCATCACCACCACTACCATTGTCTTAAAGCATCCTAGGTGACAGAGAAAGGCTGCAAAGGAGAGAGGTTGCCCTACAGACTGGGAGGGGGGTGACCCTGTGGGCAGTGCAGAAAGTCCGGTCTGCTGAGGAGCTGGAGGAGTTGCCAAGTAGAGCAGAGGAGTCCTCCTCAAACCCTTGTCTGTAGTAATTTCTGTGTGAGTTGGACTCAGTGACTGGAATCTAAAGTGAAGCTTGGGTGTATGAGCCAGACCAGCCCATAGAAGAGTTTAGTTTGTTTGTTTTAGTTGAGATAAGGTCACACTGTGTAGCCCAGGCTGGCCTCCAACCTGTGGCAATCCTCCTGCCTCAGCCTCCCAAGTGCTGGGATTGCAGGTGTGCATCACCATGCCTGGCTAGTGGTGTTCACAGTTTGTATTGGACTCCTGGCTCATGCAAACCAGGATTTAGTCCAGGGCCTTGTTTGGAGCTTTGCTGGAGGAGGAAGTTTGTTCCTGGCCTCTGGTTTCTCAAGTCAAGTGATGGTGTTGTGGGAAAGCAGGCTGGTCATGTGCTTCTGTCAATGATAATGGCTCCAACTGAACCCCACTAGCATCATTAGAGGGGTTACAAGGGACAAGCACTGTGTGTGTGTATGTGTGTGTGTGTGTCTGTGAGTGAGAGAGAGAGAGAGAGAGAGAGAGAGAGAGAGAGAAGGAGGGAGGGAGAGAAAACACAATATAGAGATAAAAAAGAAAAGATACGGTCCCTACTCCTGCCCTCTGTAGGGGAGGTAAGCCACGCTCCCAAATGACACATGGCATAGCACAAGGGAACATGTGTCAGATTTGGAGCCAGACAAGCATTCAAATCCTGAGTGAAATCCTAGATTGGCTATTGCTGCCAAAGAACTATGACATCTATGGATAAGAGGTAGTAACTCTGGAAAAAAGGATTGTCTTGTGGTTGCATTATTTAAAAATATTTGATTCTGCTGTAGGAAATGAGAGAAATTCTGCTTATGAGATAGATGCAAAATAAGAGGAATTTGTGGAGTTTTTGCTTGTTTGTTTGTTTTTGTTTTCTGAAGTAGGGTCTGGCTGTGTAGTTCAAGCTGGCCTTGAACTCACCAGGTAGCCAAGGCTGGCCTAGAACTCACAGCAATCCTCCTGCCTCAGCCTCTCAGGTGCTGGGATTATAGGTGTGGTCCACCATGCCTAGCTGGAATTTGTGTTGAGTGTAAAGTGATGAAAGAAATGAAAATATTTCTTATAGATAACAAGAAACAGACCAAGTAAACCTTAAATGTTTATAAAGCATAGATCCTGCGTTTTCTAGATTGAAGAAATGTTACTCTTAAATTGGCCACCCAGTGATGACACACATGTCCAAGAAACATAGATAAAACCGAGAGCTGCTCAGCAGCAAAACTGGGGTACTGCCATGTGAAGGGGTGTACCCACCCCAGAATTTTCCCGGTACAGCCAGATTGCATGTTGACCCCTGGCATCTCCTTCCAGCTGTCCCTCTTGTGGGACATCGACCCTGCCCCTGTAACCACACCAGTGGGAGGGTGGCTGGAGCAGAGAGGGAACCGGATGTGTGAATGTGATGTGACCTGGAAGTCACAGGGCGGTTCTTCTACCTGTCTTCACCTGTTCTAAGTATGTCCACCTGTCCCATCTCCTTTCCTTTGCTTCCTGCTGTGCTGCATGTGTTACATGGATTAGATGAGCAGGGCAATTCAAGCCTTTCTGTTTGGTGAGCTCTGGGGCAGCTTGCTGGAAGTGTCATTTGAGGCTACTGTGGCATCAAAGTAATTTCCCAAGTGACAGGAGGGCCAGGGATTTAGCTCAGTGGTTCCACCGCCTGCCTTGCAAGCACAAGGTCCTGAGTTCGATCCCAGGTACCAAAAACAAACAAACAAACAAAAAACAAATGACAGGAAGTCTTCTTGGATGCAATGCCTGAGACAGGAAGTTTCCTACAGGTGACTTCTGAGGGTGTTCTCTCTGGAGAAGAAATCTATGAGGAAGGGAGAGAAACAGGATAGGCAGGGGATGAAACCCAGCAAAGGGGCTCAGTCCTCTGGGCTCAGCCCAGGCCTGGTCCTGTGGTGGAACTCTGGGTTTGGCCAAATTGGGCCACAGATTTGGACTCCCTGAGGCAAGAGGGCCGGCTTTTTGTACCATGTTTCATGGTATGCTAAAGAGGGTTTCCTAGGACACTAGCAGCACCAGTACAGGGGCTCAGCCTGAACTCCCCTCCCAGATTTATAGGAACAAGGGAGAGAAGAGAGAACTTGGTAGGCTGGGAAAGAGGTGACGTAAAGGACAGGAAAGACAAGGTGCAACAGAACTTGGAGGCATCTGAGAACCAGAGCAAGAAATTAAGACCGGATTCCACAGGAAGGTGGCCATAGGCAGCCACTGTGTTCGTGAGCACGTGTGCTTTGGAACAGGGCATAGAAGGATTCCTATGGCAGAGGAAGCTGCTGGTGAGGAGAGCTGCTGGGACCAGTTTGTGCAGTAGCACAAGTTTAAAGCATCTTTCTCCCCTGAGGCCCTTGGACATCTCTATACACTCAGAAGGCTTCTTATCAGAGACTAGTTTTGCAGCCAGGCCTCTGCCTGAATCTTATATGGTCTGCGTTCTCTTAAGAAGCAGCCATATCCTGGGGGAAAAGGAGCTGGTACCACATGCCTAGGAAGTAGTCTTCACACGCTGGTCGGGGTGGGCTGATCTAGGATGGCTGCAGGGCCGACAACTGCTGAAGTTGGATACAGTGAGCTACTGACTTCATCTCTGAGTCATGCTGAGTCTTCCAGGCTCAGGCTTTTATCTGAGGCACCATGGACACTTGGTCAGCTTCAGACTGGAGATTCTTGCCCTCAGACAAAGCCTGCCCCAAGCCCCAATTCTTCCTTAGTGTGGAGGTTGACTGTCAGTCAAAACTTTAAGGACAGGGCCGGGGATTTAGCTCAGTGGTGCTGCCGCCTACCTTGTGAGCATAAGGTCCTGAGTATGATCCCCAGTACAAAAAAAAAAAAAAAAAATCCTTAAGGACAGTGATTCTTTAACTTGTACATGCAAAAGATGATCTGGAGTGTTTCTTAAAAGTGTGACATTCTGGGCCCCTTGTGTAGAGATTCTGATTCAGTTCAGTGGGGATGGAGGTGAGGGAAGGAATTTGCATTTTAATAAGCATGGAGGTACTTGGAACAAGCTGCCCAAGGATAGTAATTGGGGTAGTGAAGATCCAGTATGAATCCTGCCTGACTTCCTTCAGGAAACACAGCAGCTCTGTGAAGATATAGCATTATTTTTATTATTCTCAATTCACAGACCCTTAAAACATTGGGCTCAAAGGTATTAGCTAAACTCTCCATGGTTACAGAGCTAGTAAATGGCAGAGTTGGACTTGAATCCACTCCATTACAGTTTGTGCAGCTCTCTGAGATCTGGAGAAAGAACAATAAGGGAAGGAGCTGAGAGGCGCAGGCTTATCTCCTGATATTCTCTATACCAGCCTCTGTTTGAGCCATGCCAGTGATATCAGGAACAGGCTAGATTATGCTGCAGTTACACTAGGTGTCCATTGCAGACCAACAGGGACTTCCATTCACTACAGTCAATCAAGCTGACAGAAGGTAGGGAAAGAGAACACTGGCTCTGGAACCACACTTTTCTGTCTGGAAATGACATGGGTGTCACTGCTGTTCAAATTCATTGACCAGGTAAATTCCAGGGCCATGACATTGTATCAGGCTATAGAAAAGGAAATCATAGCATAATTTACCACACCAGCACACTCATGAGATGCTCTGAGCCGTCTTTTCCTATGTCTTTGCACCAGTGAGTCCATCTGCCTGAACACCCCGTCCCTGCTTCTCAGCCAGGTGAGTGCCACTCAGAGTCTAATTCTACACCCACCTGCCCCAGCTCTGGGCAGCCTTTCCCAATGCACCCAGGCTGGATTAGTACCCAAGCTCCTGGGTTTATTTGTATTCTGGTGCATGTCACATTGCATTGCAACTGTCTGTGTCCCCCCAGTATACTGAAGGCTTTGGGAAATGGATATGTGTAAATGACAGGCCTTGCATCTGCACCTCCAGAAGGCAGGGGCTCAGGGGCAAAAGGGCTGGGTGATTCAGAGCTGGGCTTTGAGGGCCTTTCCCATAGGAATGAGATGTCTGGGGGCTTCAGAAAATGGGGAAGAGGAAGGTGAGAACTCTGACTCTAGGATGAGCCAACTGCAGATGGGGGAAGCAACCCCCCTGCAGAAGGAGCGGGCTTTTCCCAAGGCTTTGGGCATCATGGAAAGACTCACTTTAAACCCAGGTTAGTCACTGCCCCAGACCTGCTGTGTCACCACAGCATGGACTTCAAGGGTCCAAAGAGAGGACATTCTGCGGCTAGGGGAAATCCTTGCTATCCTTGCTTTGGGGCCCTGAGGACAGAATTTGCAAAGGGACAAGTATTCATAGTCTCCTCAGAGACAGCTTTGCTTGAGCCTAGTCATGCAGGGCCTCTGGGTCCTGGGAGAGGCCGCTAGGAGTCAAGAGCAAGGGATCCAGACCTGGCCCCAGGGGCATTGCTTTGACTTTGAGGGGCTCACTTTGGAGTGCCCATACCCGAGGTAAGCAGAGGCCCAGAACAGGGCACCAGACTGTGGTACAATGGGCCTGGCTGTGCACACAGCAGGATGTGTGCTGCCAACCTGGCTTCTGGGCTTGGCCTTCCTCCCACTTCCTGCCTCACACACCCAGCTCAGGGAATGCACCATTTTCAGTTCTCAGGAGACCCTGTACTTTCTCATTTCTGGGCCTATGTGTCCATTCTGCCCTCAATCCCTTCATTACTTTAGTTTTATTTATATTTTTGGGGGCAAGAAATTGCCCTCTTCAAGTGATTTGCTTCTTAGTGGTACAGCATTTACTGACAACTGAGGGAGGGGTCAGTTCCAGGGTGGGTTTGCATAGGAGAGGACCCAGGACTCTGCTTTCTCCTTCTTTTCCCTCTTTCTGCCTCCCAACCCCTTGTCTTCTCCCCACTATGCACAGTTACTCCCTCCTTGTAAATCTTTGGGGCCACCAGGCACCCTACACCTGGAGGTCCAGTGCTTGTCCCAATTCGAGGCCTTTTCCTAGAACAGTAGCTACTCCCCCAGAGCAGTCTCTCTGAGTGTCTCAGTGCTGAAGTGATGATTCTCCACCTTGTTATGTGTCGTTTCTCTGGCCTAAACACCTGGTCCCACTTGACCTAGCTAAGTGACCTCTTAGGTCTCAGCTGGCCTGACACCCTAAAGTTCAGGCTAGCATCTCACCATTGTGTCCTATGCCCTCAACTATGAGCCTTAGAAGAGTTGATTGCTAAATTTTCAGTAATTTTGCACTGTTGTTAAACTCAACCACTGTTAAAAATTCAACTATGGTAATAAATACTAAAAATCCATCACTTCCTAGTTACTGAATTTTGTTATTACCTTTGCTCTTGGGGTGATTTTTGTCTCATATCCATATGGCAGAAATAGTATATAATTTACAGGTTGCTGTTCATCTCATCCCAAATCTATGTTCTGTGGTGTTAAATTGGTAGCTTGTGGAAGTAGTTACAGCATGAAAACTGGCAAATGCTATAAATCTGGCACTGATTTATTGCTGTGTTGATTATCTAACCTTAAAGAGGTAATGGAGAAAATGTTCATAATACAAATTAAACTTAAAAGTATTGCAGCTGTTGCACTGTGAATAGCACAAGAAGTTGAGGGAGTATTCTTTCAGTACTCAAAAGCTATTATCCAATTCAGCAAAGCAATTGCTCATGTCATTGATAAATAAGTGAAGTTCTGGCATACATTTTTATTATTCATACATTTTATTTATTATTATTAATTAATTTATTAATTATTAGTACATTTTATTATTAGTACCTATTAATTACACAGAAAGAGTTTCACTGTGATATTTTCTTATATGCACCTACATACCTTGTCATGTCTTCCTCCTACTGACATACATTTTTGTTATTTCAAGTTTATCTTTTGAAATAGATAATACCAACTAATGTTCTGTTAGAACTATACCTGCTCAGTTATAAATGACCAGGGTTGGCTACAGACCAAGTGCTCAGTGAAAGTCACTGAAAATATTTTGTAAAAATTAGTTGTCCTTAAAGAATTTACAAATAGAGTACCATATATTTTGTTATTTATAAATTACTTGCTATATACCCTTCATATTGCTAATATCCATAAACATTCATTTTTCTGGAGAGCTGTTGTTATACATTTCCCCAGCATGGCACTGCTCAGAGTCTCCAGTTTTGCCTCCATGGTACTTACCTGCTTGCTCTAATGGTTGGTTTGCTCATCTATGCCCCCCTCAGGGTTTATAGGTCTTTGGTGGGTAGGGTCACCTGCATCTCTTCTCATTCACCTATGGATCAACGGAGCACTCCTTCAGGACTTAGTGCCTAGTGTTACTCAATAGATACCCGTTTCATGAATACACTAATGCAGACTTCTAGGCCCAATGCTAAGGCCTGACTCCGGCCCTCTGTATTGAGCCACAAAGTCCTGCGTGACTGGCACAGGTGCAGGTCCAGGGAGTGGCCCAGCATTGAGTGGGGCTCCCTCGCTGTCTTGTCCTACCAGAAGCTAGAGGGCTCTGAGGTCAACAGGGGCCTGAGGAGAGCTCAGGATACTGAGCACACACCTGTAGGCAGAAGTGAGATTCAGACAGCACAGGGTCAGGCTGCAAGCCCATTGAGGGCAGGTGCAGATCTTGTGACCATCTCATCCCCAGAACGTGTCTTGGCCATGTTTCATCCCCACTTCCTTCTGCTCCCCTCTTCTAACCTCTCCTCCTACCCATACCCTGGTTAGCTTCTGGCTGTTCCCGAAGTAGGCTGTTTCCTCCCCTGCACCTGCTGTCCCTTGTGCCTAAACTGCTCTTCTCCAAAAATCTGCATGGCCCACCACTGATATCAGGTCCTGGTCCAAATTGTACCTTGTCTGAGAAGCCCACACTGACAACCGTGCCCTGTATCCAGTGGGCCCTGTCTTCCTTATTCCACTTAACTTTTCTCCTAGTTTCCTTTTCCTGCTTAAATTTTCTCTTAATTTATCCCCCTCTAGGGATCATGCAGTAATCCCATGAGAGCATAGATTTTTTTCTGTTATGTTTCCTGATACAGCCCCAGAATCTGGAACAACATATGTAGATACATAATCATTGCTTGGAGCAAGTTTGCTGACCAGTCAACAGGTGGAAAGAGCAAAGAGTATGTTGTCAGAGTGAAAGAAGGGTGTAGTCTCAGCTCATTTCATCATCTGAAATCCCTTATAATTTTTCTTATTTCTCTGGGGTTAGCTCTCCAGCCCAGTGGAAAATGTCACTTCTCCAGGTGAACCTGAGACTTTATGCCCATTGCCAGGAAGCACATCCAAGTGGCACTGGGACGATTCCATCCAAAGCATCTCCTAAGACTAAGGTTGCAGGTGGCCAGCCAACCTCGGTGTGTAGAGGTGTTCTGTCCGATGTGCAGATGCCTTTATGTATTTTATTTTAAAAAATTAAGACAACATTCAGAAATGGAGACAGATCTGGCTTGTGTTGTAGTATGGCACAGCCCCAGAGCTAAACAAGTGCCCCTTTTAGCTGGGGCTTCCAATTTTTTTTCCTTTTTTTTGGTACCAGGGATCAAACTCAGGACCTTGTGCCTACAAAGCAGGCGGCAGAACCACTGAGCTAAATCCCTGGTTGGGGCTTCCAATTTGCCACAGCCCTTGCCACTTGTAAAACCCTTGCTCTGGTAGTACCTGAAATGAAGCACATGCATGGTAGTTTTCTCTTGCACTAGCTGTGGGGCTTAACCTCTCCATCCCCTTTCATCTGCAGAAGGGAGCTGCCAGTGCTAGAGAGTGAGAGGAGGACTGGATGAGGAAGCCCTGGGGAACCAGAGGGACTCAGCTCCTTCCTTTACTGCCATCCCTCTTTCTCTCCCCGCTCCCTTCCCAGACCCACTGCTTCTACCTGGGGAAACAGCTTGCTAAAGGCCTTTCCTCTGCCCACCGGCCCAGGTGGGTTCTTTCTTAGCAGCTGGCTGTGCCTTTTGAGGGGGTGAGGGAAGGGGCAGAGCATGGGCAGCCACTTCCGGCTTTTGCACCTGCTTTCCCGTGAGGTCTCCACCAGAGAGGATGCTGATTTTATGCATGGCTGGGATACAGGAGGCTCTGAGTCCTAGCTGGGTTTGGTCTCAGAACAACCAGAAATGAAATTTGAGCAGTAGCCAACTGCCCTCTTCAGGCGACCAGCAGACAGATGGTTGCCACTTAAAATTCACTGCTTTTGAACTCTATTGTCCTTGTTCTAGAACCAGGTGATGAGGTCAGCTGGGTTTGCTCAGCTTTGCTAGGAAATAGCTACTTTTCCCCTCCTGGGGCTATTAAGCTAATGCACCTTCTACAGGGTTATAAACTTTTATTACTTCCTTCAAACAAAAAGGCAAACGTTCCTCCCAATCCAAACTGAATTGCACTCTCAATGGATTTCCTAAGATTTTCTTTGTTTTGATTATAGAAGTAATTCGTCCATGTTCATTATAGAAAGATTTGGAAGGAAATAAAAACCTTCCATAATCACCTTTCATGTTTTGGTGTGTCTTTCCAGACTTTTCCCACTGCATACTTCCAATCCCATACAACCATCCATTCATTCCTCCATGTATTTCTATATCCATATAGATATTTCCCACATGCACATTAGAGTCTTATTATATGTTCTATTTTTCCAATACACAGCATAAACCCTGGCAAATGCTAGATGAATAAATACTGCCACTGCTAATAAGTATCACTTACTGAGTGCTTATAATGGGCCAGGCATGGTGTTAGATGTCTTATAAGCACTATCTTATTTAATCCTAATGCTAGCCTTATTTTCCAAGGGCTGCTTTATTTATTTATTCACATATATATATAATTTTTTGGTGCTGAGAATCAGACTCAAGGCTACATCCCTAGCCTTTTAAAAATTTTTTATTGTGAGACAGGGTCTCACTAAGTTGCTAAGTTGTCCAGGTTGGGCTTGAACTTGCAATCCTTCTGCTTCAGTTTCCCAGAGTGCTGGATTTCAGGCATGCACCACCATGCCCAGATACTCATGTTTTACAAATGAGAAATTTGAGGCTCAGAGAAGTTGTTACTTGTCAAAATTACAAATGTCGTCAATGCTGGGTGTGGTGTTGCATCTCTGTAATTCCAGTACTTGGGAGACTGAGGCAGAAGGATGACCACAAGCTCAAGGCTAGTCTGGGCTACAGAGTGAGTTCAAGCAGCCTGAACTATACAGTGAGACCCTATCTCAAAAACAAAATAAACAACAAAACCCCCCAAACCCTAAAAAACCCCAAACGACAACAGCAAAACAAATGTAGTCAGTGAGATGGACTTATTTTTGTATAAAAAAATGAACATTAACTGGTTTAAAACTTTTTCAGAAATTGCTTTAAGGAGTGGCCTGCTGTCATTTTTTACTGAGGAAGACATAAAAACACTTTCTGGTGCTGGAGGCGGGAAATCTGGTCTACAAGTAACTAGTTGTATGATCTATTCTACAGTAAGTAACCTAGCTTCCTCGACCCTCACTATCCCCCTCTTTGGAATGAAGTTTGTGTGAAGAAGATAAGGGTTAGTACTCTGCCTGGCAGATAGGAGTGTTTGATACACTTTGACAAATGTTGATGCCATTTGGAAAATACCAAAAAGCCCCAAAAGCCCATAAAGTGAAGTTTACGTCAAATGGCTCACCTATGACATTATATGGAAATAACAAAGATAGAGGTGACAGAAACTGTGATCATGGTCAGTAGAGCTGCAGTAATACTGGTTGTCTACTTGGCTCTAAGAAATAGATGATCTCTAAGTGTGAAATGTACACAAGTCCTAAAATATCACACCTGTACGTACCTTTAAAATATTTTTGGTTCAAATAAAAACCAGTAATGTGGGCTGGGGATTTAGCTCAGTGGTTCTGCCATCTGCCTTGCAAACGCAAGGTCCTGAATTCGATCCCCAGTACCAAAAAATAAAAAAAAAAAGAGAGAATATAAAAACCAGTAATGAGAGAAAATGGGATAACACAGGCTACTTGAATATGAATCAAATTGAATCATATTTGCCATGAGGAACTAACCAATTTCCTTCCTTCCATCTCTGTTGGCATGGTAATCTTTCTGAGCCTACTTTTTTCTGAGTGTCAAATGGAGTTAGTAATATCTCTATATTGGTCAGCTTCCCCATTGCTGGGACAAAATACTCAATACCCACAACTTAAAGGAGGAAGGGTTTATTGTGGTTCATGGTTTCAGAGGTTTCAATCAGTGGTTGGCTGGCTCCAAGGCAGAAACATCATGGCAGAGGAAAGCTGCCCAACTCATGGGATTGGGGAAGCAGAGAGCAGGGAACAAGCCAGAGAGGAAGGGGTCAGAGATTAGATATGGTTCCCAAAGTCACACTCCATGACCCAGTTTTTCCAACTAATCCTTTCCCCCCTAGCTCATTTAGCTATAAACTCATCAATGTGCTAACCCATTGATGAGCTTAGTGCCCTCACGATCCAGTCACTTCTCAGGGAGTCTCTTAATCTGGTCAAGCACATATCAACATTAACTGGCACAGCTTCCCTTCTAGACAGAGTGCAGGGGCTGAAAATGATGTATGTGAAGATTAGCTCAGGGTCTCAATCAAAATACATCATACCCATAATGAGGTGCTATACATGAGCTAGCCTAAAATACAGGTTTTGTGGTTAGACCTGGCTTAAAATTCTGGCTCTGCCATTCATCAGTTCTGTCAGGTTGGCTAAGTTATTTAGCTTTCTTAGCCTACCTCATAGGGGTTGTATAAATGAACAGTAATGTATGTAAAACCTGGCACAGAGCAGACATCCAGCATCAAATGTTATCACTGCCATCTCATCCCATCATTCTTTTGCTTTTTTAAACCCTTGTAAATCATGAACTGTATAATGTAGCACTTGATTATACATTGTGTTGTATCATCCTTTTGTTTTTTCCCTCATGTCCTCAATTCTGTGCTTTTTTCCCTATGAAGGCATTGGCTGGGGCACATGCTTCTTTGATATTCCTTCCAGGGATTCATCCATGTGCATGCCCAATAAATCTGATTGCATCTGATTGGTGCTCTTTCTCCTCTGATTTTTCAAGGTTTCACCCAGATGGAGCTAAAGCCCTCGGAGAAAATTTCAGCAGCCTTCCCTGGGTCCCCAGAGACCTGTGTTCTTGGCTCCATTGCAAATGATAAATGGAGAAGCTGAAGGGCCTGCCCACCTCCACAGGCATCTGACAGCTAAGGAGAGGGGCCGTGCAGCACCCTCCGGGGCCCTCCCAGCCACCTGACTCCACAGTAGTGTCTGTGGCCTTGAGGGACAGCTGTGGCCTTAAATGGCACCAGAGTTTCAGAAGCTGGGCCTATTTACTTAGCTGCTGTTCTAATGCCCAGTGAGGGAGCCCCTATGGTCCCAATGGTGAGAGAGAGAAAGATAGACACTCATGAAGTGGGGGGGGGACTGTAGATTTTCAGCTTTTCTATTTAGTTTCCCCAGCTGAGTACAAGTCATTAAAAAGGGGAACTTTCTACTCTCCCAATTCTAATAATAGTTTTATTACCAAAAGAGAAACCAAATACTTAATAAAGTGAAATAGTTGACCATTGATACAGAGTAGAGCTGAGGGGTGGATATACTAATCTGTATATCTAAAATTGCACATGGGCATAATTTCATAGGTTGAATATTGGGCTACTTTTTAGAACCCAGGTCTTCTGTTGCTGATACTTGATTTGTAGAGTTGAGAAGTCGTTCATTCATTCATCAGATATTTGATGGGTCAGGCACTAGGTCCAATGACTATAAAGCTTGTCCATTTATTGGACCAATATTTGCTAAATAGACTACATGCAGGTGCTGTTTCAGGAGTTGCCCATGCAGCTGTGAGGGGGAAAGTCCTGGGTGCTACCTTCTCAGACCAGATGGGGAATAAGAGACAAATGGACGGTCAGTTACGACATAGGATACCAAGTGCTGGGAAGGGTTTCACGAGGTGCTAAGGAAGGTCTTAGTAAGAACTTAGTAAGAACTTACCTAGACCTGGGGGTTCAGGAGGGAGGGATGAGTATGCTTAATCTGATGGATAAACAAGAGTGGTCCAGGGTAGGAGGTGGGTGGTGGAGAGGCAGCAGGGAGCAGGGAAGCTTGTAACAGGCAGAGGGCTATGGGCTGGAGAAGATGGTTATGCTGTGGTAAAAGGAAAGCCCGAAAGCTCTTAGTCGGTCAATGCAAGGAAATCTTATTTCTCGTCCACACAAATTCTGATGTGAGCACAGCACAACTGTCTTCCATGGGGTGACTCAGAGACCCAGGCTGTGTCTATCTGAGGACTCCATTGTCTCAACATGTGAGGAGAAGAAGGGGGGCGGGGGGGGGAGAGGAGAAAGAGAAGGAAAAGGAGGAGGAGAAGAAGAGGATGAAGAGGAGGAAGAAGAGGAGGAGAAAGAGAAAGAGAAAGAGGAAGAAGGTGGTGGAGGTTGTGGTACTGAAGTTGAAATGCTTTAGCCTTGGAAAGCTCCACAACTTCAGCTCACAACTGCTGTCCAGAAGCAGTCACATGGCTCCAGGGTAGGAATAGAGGGAGCATGAATAACATTTAGTGAGCGACACTGTCAGTGCCACACAGAAAGAGCGAGGGTGGTTGGAAACTGGGAGTGCTCCCAAATGGCTGGAGCTTATTGTGCGTGTGTACTGGGGATCGGAGAGCAGGGTTTGAGTGGGAGAGAAGTGACAGGAAGTGACACAAGCTGAAGTCAGACGCAAAGGGCCCTCTTAAGTCATGTTAAATGCTGAGGAATCTGGACTTTAGGGAGACACAAAATAATTTTATTAAGGCATAACAGGATCATACTGGCAGTTCAGGAAGGTCATCTTAGATCAGGCTTTCAGTGGAGACAGGGATGGAGATGCAACCTCAGAGAACAGGTACAATGATTCTGTAGTCCATTAGGTGCGCCTGGACAGGGAAGGGGGTGTTAGGGTGACAGAGGTGGGTGCATTTGAGAACCTTGAAAGATGTGAGATAAACAGGAGTGGAGGAAAGGAGGGTAGAACTCTGACTTGTGGGCTGAGCAACTGGAAGGAAGGTTCTATGCACCCATGCTCAGGCAAAGCAGGAGGAGTAAATTGAGACAGTGTGTTCAGTTTGAGATGCACTGAATCTCAGAGGTTTGCAGAACATCAGGGAAATAGTGCAGGGAGCATTTGGATCTAAGGGTCTGGAGCTTGGGAGATGAAGCCTGGTGCTGCTGACTGGGGATTCATGAGCATATAGGTGGTATTTGCAGTCATGATGGTGGAAAGTTGATTGAAAAGCTATCCCTGCTCCTGAGGATCTAGAGGTCTAGTGTGGGGTGGAGACCAGGCATACAAAGGACAGTGGAACTCAAGGTGAATGGGACGACACAGAGGTCTGTGTAAGGTGCAGTGGTGACACAAAGCCAGGGAAGGTCAAGGAAGGTTTGACAGAAGAGAGGCAAGGCTGAGAGAGAGTGAGGTAGGTGGATCAGCCAGCAGGGAAGGGCACAGCATGTGCAAAGGCATGGAGAGGACACAGCAGCACTGCCCAGCTAGGGAAGTGCATGCAGGCCAGTGCAGGGCACCCAGAGCCCATTTTCCATTGCCCAGTGATTCATAATAAGGGGGCATCTTTTAAAAAATTCAAAGTGTCTTTTGTCATGGTAGCTTTCAACTCTATCCAAGCTGAGAAAATAGCACAACAAACCCACACGTCTTCATCACTCAGTTTCAATAACTATTCACATTCTGCCAATCTTTGTTCATGACATCCTTTCTTCCTCTTTATATGGCCTGAGTATTATTTTTAAGTAGTCAAAAGAGTATAAGGAACCCTCATGTAGTCATTATCTAGTGCCAAGAAACAGCAGGTTAAAGTCTGTCCTTCCCACCCATGTGCTGTCCCCCTCTGGCTTTCTATGTTACTCTGAAGCCAAATCATGACATCAGACCATTTCATCTGTAAAAAGGTCAAAGAATACATCTCTGATAGGTGTAATAGGATTGTCACAGCCGGTTAAATGAACACTAATTCGTCTGGTGGTGTTTAGTAAAGCTGCAAACCCTTAGGATAGATCTGACTCCGACACCAGCCACCCTGGGTAAGTCTGGGTGACCAGGGTGGAGAAGGAACCAGAGGACATGGGCAAGTAGTCACAGACATGCAGGATTGTGAGGGAGGCAGCTTGTGGGGCCAGGAGAGGCTGTGAGAGGTGGAATTCAGCCCTACTAGGTGGCCAGGGCAGGCAGGAAATGGGAGAAGAAAGGATAGAGTGGGAGAGAGGGAAAGGAGAGGTGAGAGAGAGAGGCGCTGAAGCTTAAAAAGAAAAAGAGGAAGCAGGCATACCCACAGCATGGCACGTGCCAGGCCCTGCCCTGCCCCCTGGTTTCCAGGAGAGGGGCTCCCCCAACACGCCTGACCTTTTGCTCACCACTTCTGGTATTTTCTCTGTGGGTGAGGAGAGGTAGGGGTAGGTGTGCATGTGTGTGTTAGTAAGAAAGAGCAGAGGACTCTGAGCCTGGTGGAAGAGGGACAGAGAGTGTGTGTGGCAGAGCCCAAAAGTGTGCAGGACGGTGCAGGCAGGCTGCAGAGGTGAAGGGCTACCCTTTGTCGCCTGCAGGGTGCAGAGAGGCTGCAACTGCGGCCATCTTGGGTCTGCCACCCAGGCTTGATCCATTCCACAGGGGCTGGTGCAAAGGGCGCCCCCAGCATCCTGCATGGGGGACTGGGAAGGGGGTGGCCTCTCCGGAGAGCAGAGGGTGTGGGTAGGGTGACCTAAAGAGGTGGGGTGGAGAAAGGGGCCTCCAGGTTTTAGAGCCATTTTGGGAGGTCTAAATCTACCGAGAGAGGTCTCAGAGCGGAGGGCGCCCAGGGTGCTGACTCCCAGGAAACCTGTGGGTGATATCACTGGCGCAAAGGAGATTTTTTTTTTTGTACCAGGATTGAACTTGGGAACTTTCAATTTCAAGGCAGGCAACAAACCACTGAGCTAAATCCCTGGCCCTGCAAAGGAGAACTTTGAGGCCAGAGAGTGACTTCCTCCAGGGCTTTAGTGGAACGGGGCGATATAGGCATGGCAGCGCACGCCCTGGCTGCCTGGAGAGTCCACAATCCCCTAGTTCCAGATGGAGTCTCCAAGCCTCACCCTTCCAGCCCCTTTCTGTTCCATTTTAGCCCAGCTCACGTCCTCTCAGTTGTGGATTCACCCTGAGGCAAACAGGGTTACATTGGGCAGAGTCCCCGTGCTGTGTGCAACTCCTGCAGTTACCTAACGGCCTGGCCGCCCATTTGACAAAGCCTCCGGTGAATATTGGCAAAGCACTTCCTTCCTGGTTGTCATGGCCTGGATTGCAAGAGACCCCAGGTCCAGTAAGGTTCTGTCCTAGGGAAGCATCTCTTTCTGCAATTTCTTATTTGATTTTGTTGTTGTTTTGTTTGTTTTTTGAGATAGGGTCTTACTATGTAGTTCAGCCTGGCCTTGAACTTGTAGCGATCCTTCTGCCTCAGCCTCCTGAGTGCTGGGATTCCAGGAGTATGCCACCACGCCCACTTGCAGTTTCTTATTTGAAATGGCACACATAGGAGGTGAGCCACACTGATTAGAATAGACACCATGGCTGCTGGCCACATGAGACCTGGGGGATGAGGGCGCCAGCAGCATGGCTTCCCAGACTTCTAACTGGTGTTACTGAGCTCCCAGAAAAAGGAGATGGATTGAATGAACCAGACCTGGGGACAGTTCTTCATCTACAAGTAGTAATCTTCACAGTTAACATGTTGAAAGTATGTTTATGCCAACACTTCTAGGCCCTGTTTTAATGCAGATTCTAAACATGCATTATCTAATGTAAAAACATTATTCCTGATTTTACAGATGAAGGCACTAAAAGATGGTATCACTTGGCTAAGGTCCCACAGTTTCTGGGGCCATTGTCCTGTTTTGCCTTTGGGAAGAAGGAAAATGCCCTGCACTTTTCTGAAGAGAAAACAAGCTGATGGCAGGCATACTTTCGCGGAAGCAAATTTCAGCGCCATTGCTGACATCACCACCTATTCAGCAAAATGTTCCAAATGCTGAATGCACTTCTGTGTCTCTGGTTTCACTTTTCAGCACATGGTACAAATGATGCTTACTATATTGACCTTCAACCACCAAGGAAATGTGAATTTGCATTTTGCAAGCTCTGTTTAATAGGTAGGGGAATAACATGTTTTAAAAACATCTTGATGAAAACCAAATTACTAAACTCTTAAAGGAATTAGCCTTCTCTCTAGAAACTTGGCTACCTTGGAGACCCATTTACTCCAGGGAGCATTTAGTTTTAAAAGCTGTCCTCTCTGGAGGACTCTGTTCTTATGCCACCAGTGCTGTTATGATGTCAGGGAAGCAGGAAAGACAATTTTTCTCCATTGTTTCCCTGACAAGCATCCCCTAAAGCTGATGGAGATCACATGTTGGCATTCTTTTTCTTTCAGTGGACTTAGACTGAAATTCCCCAAATGCTCAGGACCTTACAGTGCTGGGCAGCCAGCAGTTTCCTCAGCAGTTGCCCTGGCATCTTGCCCCCCTTACACAAAGCCATCACTGTTGCAGAAAATGAGGGTCCTGTGATCATTTGGCACCACCTCCTTCCTGGCATTTGCGTGGGAGAAGAACTTTTCTTTCTCCCTGACAATGGATTCTAATCACAAAATAGGTCCCTTTCAGAGAAACAGCTTCCCACAGGATGACTTCCTCCAGAGGTAGGAACTGAGTAGTGCAACAAAGTGATTTTCTGGGGAAGCCTGGTAATGTCACTGAGAAATCATGAGAGGCTTGTGCAGAGCTTGATGCTCACAGCCTCACCTCCACCCTCACTGCTGTTATCTCTCACCCAGGCCTCTCTCCCATTGTTCCGGCCTGCTCTTTGAATTTGTTTCCAAGAGTGGCATATTTGGTCCTTAACCACTGTGACAGGCACCCTGTATTTAGTGGTTTAGAATTCTGGCCTTACCTTTAAATGCAGTTATAATGGTCCTTTACTACAGATAACATTTCCCTGAATAACTTTCCTAAAAAATTAACATTGGTACATGCCATTGTTTGGATCCTGAAAGTCTCCTAAAGGCCGTGTGTTACAGGCTTGGTCCCTAGCCATTGGAGCTCTAAAGATGGTAGAACCTTTAGAAGGTAGGGCCTAGTGGAAGGAAGATAGGTCATTGGAAGTATGTGTCCTTGAAGGGGATTGTGGGAATGAAGCCCCCTTCCTCTTCCTGTCTCTCTTTTTCTGCTTCATGTCCATTGGGTAAATAGTTTCTTCCACCATGTGCTTCCACGATATGTTGCCTTACCACAGGCACAAAGCAAGGAAATCAACCAATCATGGACTGAACCTCCAAAACTGTGAGCCAAAATATCCTTTTTCTCCTCATCAGTTCATTTTCTCAGATACTTGTTAAATAATGGAAAGCCTAGTGGTAATGGTTAGCTTATAAGACTAACACAGTACTATATTATTAATTATACTACAGCTAATACTTGGATTTCTCTAGTTTTTCCACTAATGTTCTTTTTCTGTCCTAGGATCCAATCCAGAATATCACATTGAATTTTGCTTTCATGTCTCCTCTGATCTATGAAAAGTTTTCTTATTTTTCATGATCTTAACACTGAGGTGTTTTATGGCATGTCTCTCATTTGGGTTTGTCTGAAGCAGTGTCATGATTAGATCATGGTTATGGGTTTCTGGGAAGAATACCAAAAATGTTATTTTTCTTTGCACCATATGGGGAGGTACATGAGGTCAATGTGATTTATCAATTGTGAGGTTAACTTTGACCAAATGGTTAAGGTGGCTCTGCCAATTTCTCCAATGTGAAGCTCCTGTTTTCCCTTCTCTGCACTCTACTTATCGGAAGTGACTCCCTAGGTCCAGCCCACACTCAGAGGGTGAAGAATGAAGCTCTTTTTCCTAGAGCAAATAAAGGAAATCGTCTTGCCTCTGTGATATATTTATTTATTCAGTTATTTTCTTAATCAGTATGGACTCATGGATATTTATTTTTTTCTTTGGGTTATAGTCTCATACTGTTCTTATCTTATTTGTCAAATTGTTCTAGCCTTAGTCATTGGGATTCTTTCAGTTTGACTCCCATGTCCTTTTGACATGCTCTCATTTTGTTTTCTTTCCATTTCCTCACTTTCTGGTACTGCATGTTCCAGGCTCATTTTGTAGTTTGTCTACTTCAGCCCTAGAGCCAGTTCTTTCTTCAAGGAGCCCTATTCCTTTTACAAAGGAATGGGATTTAGAAACCAGGTCTCTGACTGCTGGGTGTGTTCACTGCTTCTGGGTTGTCATTGCTTCTAGTTGCTCTCAGGGGCCAGAGGTAGGAACATCTATCTATGTACTTAGCCACATGTGTGCATGTCTTCTCTCTCTCTCTCTCTCTTTCCTTCCTTCCTTCCTTCCTTCCTTTTTTCTTTCCTTCCTTCCTTTCTTCTTTCTTTCTTCTCTTTTTGAGACAGGGTCTCACTACATAGTTCAGGCTGACCTTGAACTCCTGGTGATCTTCCTGCCTCAGTCTTTTGAGTGGTGGGATTACAGGTGTGTATCACCATGCCCTGCTGGCATATATTTATTTTTGTATCTATCTGTATAAATACTTAAATAAAAGTAGGTTCATACTAATATCTCTGATTTTAACCCAGCCTCACAGGGTTCATTCTAATTTCTCACCTGTCATTGTCACTTCTTTCTTAGACAGTGAGAAACTTGACTCCATGATCTACAGTTTATTTGCTTATTTGTTCAACTCTAGCATACATCCAAAGTAGTTTGAGAATTGCTATTCCATACCTCTATGGGAAACTATTTATTAACTAAGGTACAGAATTTTTGCAGAGTTCTTTTTGTCTTTAGCCTCACAGATTTCAATCCAAGCATCATTTTCCACTGTAATTTAGGACAACTCTTTTTTCTCCTTGATGGGGACATGGCAATATTTTTAAAGCATTTAAATATCCAGCTTCTCCTTTGGCTGTACCATTGTTGTGTGAGGGAGGAAGCAACCATAGCTTGCAGAGGTTGAACTGTTTCATCAGGTCACATGATCTGCTCTATCTATGATTAGAATTTGGGGTTTGGGGCTTTGCTGGACCATAGTACCTTTGCTGGAGTTGCTGTTTTCTTACTGGGTCTGGGCTGCAGAGCCAGCTGTTAAAACAGAACAACTGGTCAAAGAAGGTGAAGTATGCCTGAGCAGCTTGAATCATCAGATGTCAGCGGAAAGGAAGCTTAGAGATCTCATGGCTCAACCCACTTCCCTTACAAATGGGGAAATGGAGACCTAGAGATGCGATCATGTCCAAGATGAACCAGCTGGTCAGTGGGACAGGATCCAGGACTTTGCACTCCCATATTTGTATTCTTCCCACCACATTGTGTGGGCTGTGGGGGCAAGGAGGTCATAGGTTTTCAGAAAAAAAAAAGCCGTTTGAATTGTTTCAACAGGATTGGGAGAATTTACCGTCTTTCTCTAAATAGAGGAGTAGAACCAGTTCCTTTATACTTTGAGCAGCTCAAATGTGCAGAGAGCTGATGAAGAAATGCCTAATAGGTCTCCGCATATCACAGCAGTAGTGACCTCATCCAAAAGTGGTGACTTGAAGGATATTGTGAATTCTAGATCTACCATAGTTAAATAGCATCATATTAATTTCTCTTGTTATCCACCCAGTACCTAAAAAGCTGAGGATAGTACAGTCTTCCTTGATCAGGTTGCAAGACAATGATAGTGAAACTTTTAGAGGCTGAGTGCCCAAACCACAACCCAAACCTCAATTATTTATCTCAGAGTGCCAACACTGCAATTAAAGCTGAACACTGAGTTTTTAGTTTAGATTAAACAACAGTTATCCAGTGCTCAGCTGCTGGGGTGACTTAGCTCACGTGTGGACAGAGAGGGCCCACTGCAGCACATATACCATAGGTGCACCACCACTGTCGTAGGGTAATTTTAAACCTTTCTATTGATTTATAGAAGGAATCAAATGGTCTCTTGCTTTCTTCTCACTTTTTTTTCTTTCTTTCTTCCTTTCTTCCTCTTTCTCTCTTTCTCTCTCTCTTTCTTTTTTTCTCTCCACCCCCAACTGCCAGCTTCCTAATCTTCAGCATAGCACACAGAATAGGAATTCAATAAATATTTACTGAATGAATGAAGGAAGGATGATAGAAGATGCTTCCAGCAAAAGTACTTTGCTATCTCTAAAGCACTACGCAGATGTAAGGGGATGTTAATGGTATTAAATAACACTCTTCCCTTGGGCAAGTTGGCTAATCTGCACTTTAGCCTCCACATCTGCAATACAGGATGTTCCAGGCTTATTTTACATTTTGAACTAAATTAGATGACTTGCATGGTCCCTTTCATATCTGTAATTCTATAATTTCAATGTTCACTGATTATTGTAAAGAGTGTTATGAGGATTTCCAGATTGATTTTTGGTACAAAAGCATTACACACCATCATGGACTAGAGCAAGGATAAAACTGAATTCTTTGCACCTGTGAATCCTAATCGATTGGTAGTGGCTGCTGGGAATGCAGTGTTGAGAGACTCTGTGGGTCAGTGGTGTAGATTAGTGATGTCTGCAATGGACACAGAATTAAGATAGTTGCAAGCATGCCAGATATAGCCAATAAGATGCATAAAATAGCCCTGGAATTTCTGGTATATTATTTTTGTATGATAATGGAGAGACCCCTGGATGGGCCTGGGTTTCCTAAGGATAAACATGGGTTTGAAATGAGACTTGTCACTTTTCTGCCTTTGAGTGCCTCTTTTTTTTTTTTTTTTTAACCTATCAGGGAAATAAAGAAGATTAACATAATTGACTGAATGGTAAGAAATGAAATCCAGACTCAGGATCTTTCTACTACTCTGAGACTCAAATGGACATATAATATATGTTCTTGAAGAAAATGAGAATGTAGACTGACATAAAATTTCTCCACATAAAACGAACCCATTTATCCAATAATTGTTGGGTGTTGAATACCTACAGTGTGCTAAGTGGCCCAGGTAAATGGCCCAGTACTGAAAACAGTGATCTTCCCAGGATCAAAGCCTTCTTTTGCCTTTCTCATTTTTTCTTAAAGTGGTGGCCAAACCATTGACAGGTGAGCATGTGTGGGTCCATGAACCCTCTGATTTGACCCATATTTCCCCAGTCTACCCTAGTGATGTGGAAATGGTAGGTTTGGGGCCTGATTCTCAGAATTCCTGAAGGAAATATACAAGTGAGGCTCCTAAAACCTCTCATTGCACAAAGGAAGGCCTGCCAGCCAAGGAGAGCCCTTCATAGCCATTGGGAACCACCCCATTGCTCAGTGTACTTTGGAATCTATGTTAACTGCCATTGATGTAAATATCCAAGATACTTTGTTTTGTTGTTTTTTTGAGACAGGATCTCACTACATAGTTCAGGCTGGCCCACTATGAAGCCCAGGCTGGCCTCGAACTTGTGGTGCTCCTCCTGCCTCAGCCTTCCAAGCACTGGGGTTATAGGCATGTGCCACCATGCCTGGCCCAAGATACTTTAACTTAAAAAGAGAAAAGGGTTATTTTGGCTCAATTTTGAAGGTTTCAGTCTGTGACCTATTGGTCCCATTGATTGTGGGACTGTGGTAGGGTAGCTCATCATGATGGAGAATACATAGCAAAGCCGCTCATCTAATGGCCAGAATACAAAAGCGAGGAGGAGATAGGGCTGAGGTCCCAGTGTTCCCTTCAAGGGAACACCCTCAGTGGCCTGAAGACCTCTCCCTAGGCCCGACTTCTTTAAGATTTTGAAACCTTGGGCCGGGGATTTAGTTCAGTGGTTCTGCCACCTGCCACAAAAGTGCAAGGACCTGGGTTCAATCCCCGGTACCACAAAAAAAAAAAAAAAAAGATTTTGAAACCTCCCAACAGTGCCACAGGCTGGGGACCACACCTTTACCATGTGAGGCTTTGGGTGACATTCCAGACCCAAACCCCAGCCAGACCCAAGCATGCTATGAGCGTGAGGCTGTTTCTCTTCTTCCCCATCTGCATGGGAATGTGGAGAGACCTCTGCATCTTGATTTGAGGGTCATGTGTATTGATCTCCTCACCTACTCCACCCTGGCATCATTTCATGGCTGGCCAGAAGTGTGTCATCTGGAGGATCCATATGACAACCTTGCCCCTCTTCCCCTCCATTTGGCCCTTTGCTTAGCAATGCAAACTCCCAGTCATCTTTCCTCAGGATTGGCCTTTCTCTACCATCCAGGCAGTTCCTGAAAAAACTGTGCTAACTCAGTGAGGGATTATTTCAGGGGTCAAAATATCTTTTTTCCTGTCCCAGATATGACACAGTCACTTCCTAAACATAGCCATCACTCCAGGAGGAACAAGACATGCTTGTAATGGAGTCAAGAAGGTCACATGACCTGACAGTTGGGGGCCTCATGGGTCCTTGTTTCCCCTTAAGCAGTTGGGAAGGACTTGTGCACAAAAGCCTGCCTATGATGGGCAAGCCATCCAGAACTTACTCCCTTATGGGGTTTCAGTCCAGAGCTGTTTCTTCAGGGAACAGATGTTTGATGAGTGAATAATGGGAAGGGTGTTTAGGGAGAATTTCTGAGGAACATCCTTGGTGACCACGGAGAGATAAACCTATCATCCACATGCTTTCACAGCAGATGATGGGGGAATTCCCATGATTCCACTATCTCTGCCCCATTGCTACCCCTAAAAAAGCCCATAAAGTTTGAACAAGCAGTCCAATTTGCTGACTGGGGAATTCCTTGGCCTTGTCTGGAGCCTATGGAGTGAAGAGTGGGAAGCAGAAGGATGAAATGTATTTCCTCAGAACTCAGTCAGGCAGAATAGAAAGGTATTTGTGAAGGATGAACCTCAGCCCTAAAACCAGCTTCAGACTCTCAGAGCTCACAGACGCGTGGTCAGGTTTTATTGGGAAATAAGCAGGTGTTCTAGCACTGGAAAATATGATTTAGGCCTCACGTAGCAGCAAAGGCAGGGGAACTGAGGAAGGCCTTTGAGAGGCCCAGAGAAGGGGAAAATTAGCTGAGTCAGAAGCCAACAGAGGAACCTGAGGAGAGGAACTTGGTCTGTAGAGTTCAAGGCTGCTTCACACTGGGAGAGAGAGTTGAGTATTTTTTTAATCTTGAATTTTCAGTGCCATGAAAATCTTTAGAAGATGCAGAGTGGTTTTACATTTATTTAGTGAAATCTTCCAACAAACTAAAAGTCAATGAATAAATCACCATTCAGGCTAGGAAAATCCTTCAGGATACCAGGAACCCTTCACTCCAAGAGTGCAACAGCAGATAAACCCAAAGGCCCCAGAGATTTTGAGCTATGGAAGAAATGAAGCTGGCCATCAGCCAGGGGGTGACATAACCTCCATTCATACCAGGGACACACAGAAGGCCACCCTGCCCAGCAAAGGACATCAATTATCGATTGATTAAATGCCCAGTTGCAGATGGCAGAGCTCACTCTCGGAGTTAAGCCAGAAGAGGTTTATTTGGGGATGGTGGAAGGGTTGCAGACTTGTCAGAAAAGCTGGAGGATCAGGCTCCAGGCTGAATTCTGTGAACAGTTCCCAGGCCACACGGCATGGCTGAGTTGGTAAGGAGCCGCTGCCAGTGCCAATCACGGATATGCTTACCTCTACTGAAGGCAAGGAGCTGTCACTGTCACCTCCAACCATTGTACCTGCTACAACCTGGATTCAAAAAATACATGACTGCACCCTTCCTGTTTCCTCATGAGATTTGTGTCCAAATCAACATGTCATGTGGGAAAACCTAAGCCACATATCTGTACCAGGAGCAAAGCAAGCAAAGCTGAGAAATATCTAAACACACACACACACACACACACACACACACACAGAGTGTGTGAATATCCTTAAAATGTGGAGAGATTATTTAAAGACTTTTGGGAAGTCAGGATGGTAGATAACACAAGCTATGGCTGGGGTACCTTAGAAAAAATAATTCGCACAGAGCACCCTGCTGTGTATGGGAAGTGACAGGTTCCTTGGTGGGCCTCCCTCAATAGCATCAAGCTCTGTTAGTTTCAGACAAAATGGAGAAGTAAGAAATGTATGTGTTCTAGGTTCTTCACTCAACCAACCAAAACCGCGATCACCATCTATTTATTTTTAAGATACTTACAAAAAAGATTTGAGTCAACCAGAGCACTGTTTTAAATACTATGCTACTAGTCCATTTGGAACACTGTGAAAGACACAAACAATCACACATATGGGTTCTAGTCTTGATGGAGAGCCAGGAAAACATATATTTACATCAGTGTTAAAAGCACAGCCAAGTTCTATATATGTTTTTTAATTTTTATTTTTTAGTACTGGGGATTGAACTCAGGACCTTGAGCTTTCGAGGCAGGTGCTGGAACCACTGAGCTAAATCCCCAGCCCCCAAGTTCTATACAATATCCACCAAATGAATAGTATAGACCAATGGTCTAGGAGCTCAGAGGACAGCTGTGGTTGGTGTAGTTGGGATATCTTTGTGGGAGCCAGGACTGGAGCTGGGCCTTGAATGATGAGTAGGGCTTGCAGACAGTGGAGAGAAAGCAGTAGTGCCGGAGGGTGGGTGGGAATGAGGTGCACTATGCTTGGAGTGGGTGGAGGGTATGCACCTAAACAAGATCCATGCCAGAGATAATCAGTTATAAGTCTGGAAGCAGTGCAGGGTTAGAACAGAGTAATTGTAGGTGACAGCAACAGAAAATTGAGTTGGAACCACACTTTGGAGAATCTCGATTGCTTCATGGATTAGTCAGGACTATTTTAGTTTAGGTGATAGACATATCCAATCAAGTTAAGATAAAAGAGGATTTATCATTTCATCTCATTAAAAAGCCCCAGGGCATGAATCTGACACCTGACCAGGTCCAGGTGCTCAAAAGACATCATCAAGATTCAGCCTCTCCCTGCCTCTTGGTTCTGGGTTATCTGTGTTAGTTTCACTTCAGCAGGCTTTCTCCATGTAGTGGTTGATCCTGGCAACTCAAGGCTTACATCATCTCAGTGCTGCAATCTTTTACCAAACATTTCCCACAGAACTCAGGAGGCTTGTTGTCTCAGCCTGGGTCACGAGCAACTGTCCTCTTGCTCTACCTAACTGTGGCCAGGGGAGTGCATGGTTTCTCATTGATCAGGTCTGGGACATGGTCCAAAGGGCAATCACAGCTCCTACTCCAGTCATGGTCACTGCTGTGGTGTGAATGTGCTGTTTCTCCCCTCAACGCAGGCCAGGCGGCAGTTTAGTTTTCAAAGTCTCATGTTAATGGTGCTGAGAGTGGAAACTCAGTGGACTGTGGGGTTTAGAGGTGGGATCTTTGCCAAATGATTAGATTAGAGAAGGTCATTAGGGCAGAGCCCCAGTGATTGAATCTTGGTGGCTTTATAAGGAGAGAGAAAGAGACCACACAGAGACACTTTTCTTGTCTCTTGCTGCACTATGCTCTGTGAGGCCTCAGTGTAGAGGAGGCTTCTAGACCTTGTGCTTCCAGAACTGAGTCAAAAATAAACCCCCTTTCCTTATAAAGTAGCCTGCTGTAGGCATTTTGTAGGAATGAAAAACAGACTAACACAGAGGAGATTCTGTTGGTGACTGTTATAGTGTGAATGTACCCTCCAAAACTCAAGTTGAAATTAAATTGCTGTTGACAGTACTAAGAAGTGGGGCTTTTAAGAGGTGATTAAGTCACGAGGGCAGAGTCTATTATGTCAAGAGTGTTAGTTAAGGTGGGAATAGGTTTTTGTTAAAAGGATCGCTCACCCAATTTGCTCTGCTCACTCATGCTCACTTGCCTTTCTGCCATGTTAGGACACAGCAAGGAGGCTCTTGGCATCATGCTTGTAGACTTTTCAGCCTCTCAATCCATGAGCCCAATAAACTTCTATTGTTTATAAATTTCAGGTATTCTGTTAAAGTAGCAGAATATGGACTAAGATAGCGCTCCATCCTTATCCCCTTGGCTCTTCCCATTTCCATGGATGCTGGTCCAATTTCCACCTGCTAACACCTGTGTCACGTGGTCCAAGGGCTTTCTCAGACCATTAGAGCCCACTTTGGACACCATCCTGAAAGGCCAGCATGCTGGAGAGTTAACGCAACCTATTAGCAGTTCTCAACTAGAGGCAGACAGAGTTGGCTTATAAATATAACAGCTCTTGTCTCAGGGTGGGGGTATAACTCCGGCTCATTTCTATTGTGTTCCTCAGGGTTCCCCAGAGGGTATAAGTTCCAGTTGCTCTGAGTGGTCAGTTGATTGACAATACACTTCTTATTTACTTCCTTCCTTTTTCCTCATCTCGAAGTCATCTAGGCCCCTAGCGGTGTCTCCTGAGTTTACCTCCTATATAAAGTACTTGCACTCGAATCTCTATCTCAGTCTGATTTTGGTGAATCTGAATTTGATATTTCCTAATGGAAGACTAGGCACTGTTGCTACAGTAAAGGGGATGGACACTGGTTAGGCAGAAATAATGTCATTTTCCTCTGGTTAAAAGATTTGAGCTTTTCCATTGTCTTGCCTAGTGTTTGCCTCTTCCTAGGGTGGGTAGTGAGTCCCTTGAAGGGAAGGACACAGCTTGTTCACTGACACTGTATTGAGCTACTGAGATCTGGGGTTGCTGCCTAGTAGTTATTAGCTCCCCTATTATGAGCAACTCATTCCAACCCAGGGAGGGCGCGAGAGGAGCCAGAGCCCCGTCTACAGTTTGCTCCCCACAAAGTGAAAACAAACAGAAGAGGTCACAGACATTGGGGAATTGGAAGAGAGCTGATTTTTCAGGGGGAATTTGAGCCCCTTCTAAGGGTGAAGGTTCAAGGGGACAGGATATCCTAGTGAGAAAGAGGTCAAGCCTGGGATTTGGAAGGAGTTTGTCTTCACAGAAGTGTTCACTGAAGCCACCGGGGTAATGACTGAGTTGAGACAGAGCTTGTGAAGGGAGAGTGATGTGGGATCTGGGCCTGGATCTTGGTCACGTTCCAGAGTTAGGAGATTGCAGGAGGAGCTGGTGAAGAGGGTATGAACAATGGGAGGAGAGGTCTAGGGTGGAGACTCAGGGCATGTGCTCCACACTGTGCCAGGGGAGGCCTCCATCTGGAGCTCTAGGCTTGAGAACGGGGTGTGCGTTCTCCAGGGGGAGACTGGGGAGCTGTTCCTAGAGACAGCATGGGGAGGACTGAGGTGGTAACTCTGCTGCTTTTCCAGAGGGATGAGAGTCTCTGCCAGTTTCTCCAAAAATATCTTTTCCTGATTCTCCAGTATAGAAATATACCGTTTATAGTCATAAGATCTCAGCTCCTTGTGTAAGGGCTAGAAAATCTAGCAGCTATAGCCATCTTGGCACCAGAGAGGTTGAAAGGTCAAGAGAAAAAGGATGGGACCTGGGGTCTGTCACAAATATTTTGGAGTACTAGGCTCTGTGCTAAGTGTTTTCTTGGCCAATCCCATTTTATTACCCTCATAGCCATCTCCAAACTTCATATTGCAGGGGAAAAAAACTGAGGTCCACAGAGGTTAAAGAATTTTCTCATGCAATGATACATGCTAATAAGGCCAGATCAGAAACTTGATCTGAATGGTTTGGCTTCTAGGCTTCTAAGGACGGATCACTTGGGGGAAACTGAGTCAGTACCTGGGAGACACTGGCTTTTGGAAGAGAGACACACAGTGCACTTCTGTGTTGGTTTGAGGCTGTGGCAATAGTCTTCAATAGGCAGCCATTCAGGACAATGAGTGACCCCTTCAAGCAGGTGAGGGAAGGGTTCTAGAAACTTCATTCAAATAATACCCAACTTTTAAGGTAAAGAGATGGGTAATGAACAGCTCAGTTTTTCCTTCCCTCCCTGTACTGGCCAACTATCTTGTTGCTGGGACAAAATACTCAACGTCTACAATTTATTTGTTTAGGTTTTTTTTGTGTGTTTTTTGGAGACAGGATCTTGCTATGTAGTTCAGGCTGGCCTCCAACTCATGGCGATCTTCCTGCCTCAGTCTCCCAAGTGCTGAGATGACAGGGATGCACTACCATGCCAGGGTTCCAACATCTGCAGTTTAAAGGGGAGATTTATTTTGTCTCACAGGTTTTAGAGGATTCAGTCCATGGTTAGCCGGCTCTAAGGCAGACAGGTCATGGAGGAAGGGCCTGGTGGAGGACAGCTGGTCATCTTATGGCAGGAAGCAGAGAGAAAAGAGGAGCTAGGAGGGAGATACAGCCTTCCCAGTAACCCCCCCCCAGTGACCCCCTTTTTTGACCAGGCCCCATCTACGAACAGCGCATTTAGCTTTGAACTCATCAGTGGATGAGTCTGTTGATGAGTATAGCGCCTCCCCACGATCCAATCGTCTAAACACATGAGGCTTTTGGGGGACATTTTAGATCTAAACTATAACTCTCCCCATTACATCCTGCTGTGCTCTGGCCCAGCCAGCTCACTAGAGTACTTTCCTGGGGAGGCAGCTGCCTCAGCTCTGGGTGCTCTTGGAGGCTGTTACTCTGTGGGGCTTTTCAGGGGGCTTTACCTGGACGCCCACCTGAGATGGTAGTCGCACATCCCCTCAGCCTCCTTTATTTTTTTCATAGCACCTGATTTACACTGTTTGTGTATTTATGCCTCCCTCGGTGGAACAGGAGCTCAGAAGAGCACGGCTTCATTTTGTTCGGAGTTGGATTCTCAGACCCTAGAACTGTGCTTGGCACACAATAAATGCTAATACATATTTGTTGAATGCACACCTATTTTCTAGGCACTCTGCTCAGTCTGCCCATGCATTATCTCACTGAGTCCTCAAAAGCCCACATTGGTTTGCCCACACTGGTCCTTGAGCCAATTTCAGTGTGTTGGAAAATAGGAGAGCAGAATTGGAGTGCCCAGGTCCCCATTCTCCTCGCAGGCCTTGGGTGTAAGAAGCCCTCAGGAAAGACCAAGCAGAGTTAACAGACTGTGAAATTCACAAGGCCAGGCGCCTGGGGAGGTTCCACCCTGGCTGCTGTTAATGGCACCCTCTGATTTCAGCAGTGTCACACCTCTCTTGGTGTAAAAGTCCTTGGGGGTACAGGACGATCACAGCTCCGAGAACCTACTTTTCAGAATTTAGAACAAAACAAAGGGAGAGAGCCATCTGCGGAGGGCCTGACGTTTGGGTCTTGCTTTCCTCCCCTCATCCTCTCTCCGCTGCCTTCTACTGCTTTGGGTTCTGGGGAAAGGAGGGCCATGACCTGGCCAGAAGCTGCTCCCAGAAGAACTGGAGTTCAAGGTCCAGCTCTCAGCCAATGGAAGGCTACACTCCTGGGCTGGGCCTTTTTAAATGGACAGAGGAAATTTCACTGTGTCATACCCTAAGGACTAATAGTTCGTCCCCTATATCTATATTGTATTTAAAACTTTGGGGACAAACAGTAGCTAAGAATGGCCCCTGTGACTTCTGGGATGAATGTTTATGATTGTAGCAAACCTTCAGCACTGATGCACTACTCAGTGTAGCTCACTTCCCACTTGCTTCCCAATTTTGTCCATCCTTTCCTTTTCTCTGGGCTGAACTCCCTTCACTATTCATCTAAAATAAACTTCCTTCTATTCTGTCTGCTTTTTGGCGAATTAACAAGCATATGACAAATGCATATGGAAGACCTCATGAATGTGAAGCCATGTTTATAACAGTGGGCAAGACAGTCAGAAAAATAGAGAAAACCCTTGCCCTTGTGGGGCTTACAGTCCAGTAGCAGAATAGTTTCTTCAGCCCACAGTGCAGGCCTTGTTCTGTGTTCTCAGTGTACCCTGCTGTGGCCTCTAGATGTATATGGCAGAAACACATCCATAACTTGTTAGAAAGATAAAAACAACACAAGCATCCAGAGGGCCTCCTCTCTGCACTTAGCACCCCACGCAGCGTTCCTCCCTTCCTACTTCATCCCAGAGGCTGCATTTCTGTGCCATGAGCCCAAGACTCAAGAGAGGCTCTTTTGGACTGTTGTGTGGCCAAGACTCCAGCCAGGGAACGTTTCCAGGGGCCTCGTGCTCCAAGAGGGGGTTCACTGGACAAAAAGTCTATCTTCATCCGGCCCTAGGCTTGCTGTCTGGACCTCCAGGGCTACAGAGTTGGCAGGTGGGAAAAAGAAGGGTCATTCTGGGTAAACACCGTGGTCTTCCTGCAGGGGCTCAGTGCTACTCAGTGGGTTTGTTGTGTGGTTTGGATGAGCTTCCCAAGCATTCTGCCTTTTGTTATGATACCGTCAGCTGTTTCCTCATACTTTAAGGCTTCCAACGTCACTGTTTATACTCAGCAGCATGCAGCTCTGTGAGCTTGTGTATACAGGAGGCTGCCAAATGTTTGGAGAAAGAGGAGGAGGTGAGAGTGTGCAAACATTTGTCTATATGGGAACTAGATTCGTTTTTTACCTAGGAAATGAGTCAGAGGCTCCTAGCTTGGGGATCAGCAGTCCGGGACCTGCGTGGATACCAGTGCAAGGTGGCTCAGGGTTGGCTAAGGGGCACAGTTCTTCACATCAGTCTTAGAAGGGCTCTTCCATATGAGTTTGGCTTGAGTCTTCCCTTTCCCAGAGGAGCATTCTGAAGGTCATAGAGGTAAAGTAATTTACCCGCAGTCACACACTCCCTGGACAGACCTGTCAGGGATTCTCCCTTAGATCACTACATTTCCATCCTCATTTTCCATTTCACCAATCAATAATAATTTAATTTTATAGATGCATGCCTACCTCTTCATGATCAAAAGCACAAGCAATATCTTTCTGATAAAAGGTTGACATATTCTTAGTCTGAAAGGAATAAATACAACTTTCCCCAATGCCTGTATTACATCTGCAGACAGAGCTTACAACTTTACTCTCCTGAATATAAATCCCTACATAACAAAGTGGAACCTGTCGCTACAAATAATGCCTTAACATCTGACCCAACTCCTACACCGTGGAACTCTTTGTGGGGTATGTGTGTATATCTTTGTGTGTTTTCATGTGTGCACACAGAGGGCCTCTTGTAACAGTATCTGGTGCATCTATATCTCAATATAAAAGAGACTGTTTCTGGAAGCATCTGTCCTTCTTTAGATGCCCAGGCACTATTGCCAGTAGTCATCAGTGTTCCCATTTCTTGCTTTTTGAATATGTGATACTGAATAGGAAGTCCCTAACTTTGCATATCAGAGTTCAATTATAAGATAGTTATTAGGACTAGTTTCCATTTTCTCATAAAACAGTGTTATATATGGTAGCTATGAAGTTTCCATGTATACTTGAAATACCGTGCATATGGAATTAACATGTTCCTGTTGGCTTGAACCACTGATGGTACATGCATGACTGTCCCACTAGATGGCTTGTACCACTTGATGGGATTGTCCCATGCTACCCAATGGGACAGTCATGAATGTATCACCAGTGGTTCAGAGCCACCCGGCAGTGAAACATAAGAATTTCAGCTCTGTTGTGAACATGTTAAAGCAAATATGAGGCACTATTTTTTTCACCATCAGTGCTTAAATAGAACACTATAAAACTAAGTAAGAAGTTGTTTTTAATTATCATGGATGCTAGAGGTAGGGCTGAGCAGCTTCTATTAGATATGGAGGGTAGTGATGACATTATGAGAATTCTAGATGGGACCTATCAATATTCTAGGGAGTTTGAGTGTTGATGGCCCTGGTTCTTGAACATGGTTAATTTGGCTCTTATGTTTATGACATTCTTGTCTCTCTCTAAGACATCTTTAGCCCTCTGTTTAAGTTGCTCAGATGTGACTGGGTCTTGGGATTTTTCTCATAAATAGAATACTGTGAAGGAAGAAAGAGAGACATAGTTCCTTCTGAAGTCACTAGGTATGCATCAGAATAGGGCTAACAAACTGCCTGTGTAGGCCAATGGGGATGCCATTGGTGTGTGAGTCTTCTGGCAATTATGTTTTAGGGGGAAGGGAAGGGAAGCAGATGTAAAGATCCACCTAGGTAGCTCAAACCCCACTGACAGCACAGAGCCCTGAGTTTTCCTTGAGTCTGATGTGAGTGAGAGACACCCAGATGTCAGCACCATCTGCCTGCCCAACACTAGGTGATCCCATAAAGAAACACCCTGCTGATCAGAGCTTGCCTGCTCTGATATGCTCTTCGAACACAGACCCTGCCAGGACCTCAGAACAACTCCATAGATGAATTAGTAGCTCTTTGGGGTATCTGGTCAATTTAGTACATTTAAGGAATAGGAAAGGATGGGGGAATGGCTGGGTAGAGTATTGGAGAGCACCTGGATGGGGAAAGATGGGGTCTGGAGCAATGGGTGGGTGTCTCAGAGAATTTCAAGTGTGACCCCCGTAAGCACAGAGAAGGTGAGCCACAGGCACCAGCAGCACCTCCCCCCCCAACGTCGAAATGAGAAGACACTTAAACAAGTCTCGAAACCAGACTTCCAGATCACCTACAGAAATCCCAAATGAAACAAAATGGAACACTCTGATACTCAACCACCTGGACTCCCTGAACTGGTGACAAAAGCGGATCTGGAAAAAATGAAATCAGAAATAATTTCTCAGACAACAGCAGAGATTGTGCTCATAGTGCAAGACATGATTAATAAATCTAGAGAGGAGCTGAGGAATATGATGGAATCCCAACATAGGAAACAGACGGAATCCATAAAACAGATGCAAACAGATTTCCAGGAGATTAAAAACTCCATTGAAAGTCTATGCAGCAGAATGAGCCAATGTGAGGACAGAATTTCAGATATAGAAGATAAGATTGCATTTAATGACCAGGAAAAGAAAAATTGCTTAAAAATTGTAAGGGACCATGAGAAATCAATCCAGCAGCTGCTAGACGATTCAAAGAAGAATAACATAAGACTGATTGGGCTCAATAAAGAAACAAGAGAGAGTACAGATGACACAAAAAAACTGATCACCGAACTGATGCAAGAAAACTTCCCAAGCAGGGGAAAAGAACTTGACATACAGATAAGTGAGGCATATAGGACTCCAAATAGCCTTGATCAAAAAAAAAAATCTACACAAAGGGATATAATTGTTAAGATTCCAGAAACCCAACAGAAGAACAAAATTCTCCAAGCAGTTAGAGAAAAGAAACAAATCACATACAAAGGAAAGCCCATCAGAATCACAGCAGACTTCTCAATGCAAACCCTCAAGGCAAGCAGAGCTTGGAGTGATATATTTCAAGCCCTAAAAGAAAACAACCTCCCAACCAGATGATGTACCCTGCAAAACTATCTTTCAAAATGGATGGAGAAATAAGATACTTTCATGACAAAGAGCACCTTAGGAACTTCATGAATACCAAACCAACACTCCAAAAAATTTTAGACAGTATCCTAGGAAAAGACAATGAGGATCACAACCCCAGGAAGCCCAGCAGAATGAATCTGTCAGGCACAACAAGAAATTAAATGTATAGGGAGAGAATCCAGCAAAAAGAAAAGTCATGACAATGATGTCAACATGTGAGTTATAACCATCAATGTTAATGGTCTCAATTCACCAATCAAAAAAAATAGACTGGCAGAATGGGTCAAGAAGCAAAATCCAACAATATGCTGCATACGAGAAACGCACTTAATTCAAAGAGAAACTCATAGTCTGAAAGTTAAAGGGTAGAAAACAATACTCCATTTGACAGAAACTCCCCCCCCCCCCAAAAAGCAGGAATAGCTATCCTCTTTGCAGATCAAATGGATTTCAAACAAAAATCTGAAACACTCTGGTCCCAAGAATTTCAGATAAGGGATACTCAACTTGTATGTACAAATCTATTGTGAACATGTGTTTTCATTCCTCTCAAGTAAAAACTTAAGAACAGGACTGTTGGTTCTTAACAGTAATACAAGAAATGTCTCTATTGTTTTCCAAAATGGTTTTATCATTTTACATTCACATTAGCAGTATTAGAAAGTTCTAACTGGTTCACAACTAAGCTGACATTTGTTCTTCTAAAATTTTTAACTTCATCTCCCTAATGAGTGTATAATTCAATCTTATTATTGTACTGATTAGTATTTTTCTGATTCTAGTGTTGCACACCTTTCCTTGGGCTGTACTGGCTATTTATCATCTTCTGGTGTCTACTTTTTAATTGGGTTGTCTATTAATGAGCTGTAAGAGTTCTTTATATATTCTGGTCATAGGTTATATGCATTGTAAATATGGTCTGTTTAAGGACTACTTTTCATTTTCTTAACGATGTCATTTAAAGTTCTAAATTTTGATGGAATCTCATTTATCAATTTTTTCTTTTATAGATCTTTTTTTTTTTTTTTTTTTTTTTGGTACCAGGGATTGAACTTGGGTCCTTGTGCTTGCACAGCAAGTGGCAAAACCACTGAGCTAAACCCCCGGCCCATACATCATGTTTTTTATATCCTAGGAAATTCTTGCCTACCCTAAATTCATAAACATTTTTCCTTATAATTTCTTCTTAAAGTTTTATACTTTTAGGCTTTCATATTTGGGTTCATAGATCCTTTCAAGTTTTTTTTATGTATGGAAATAAAGGGGTGAGGTTAACTTTTATATACGGATACCAGGTGTTCTAGTGCCATTTGCTGAAAACACTATCTTTTCCTCTGCTCTTGAATTGAGTTTATGTCCTATAAAATGTTAATGTTAAATAATCTTTCAAAACTCAGTGGACCATATATGTGTGGTTCTATTTCTAGATTCTCTGTTTTATTCCAATGATCTATATGTCTTTCCTTACACGAACATTGCCTTAATTACTGTAGCTTTAGAGGAAGTCTTAAAATTAGGTACTAAATGTCTTCCAACACCATTTTTTTTCCTTTTTCCTTTTTTTTTTTTATTAAATTCTTTTATTGGTACATTGTAGGTATACAACACAATTACATTTCTCATTGGGAATTGTATCTTTACATAATTCATCTTGGTTCTTATTTTTTCCCCATTCCTAGACCTCCCTTCACGCCCTCCACCCTTCCCTATTTGCAAAGACTTTATTTCCATTTTTTCCATTTCTCAGCATTTTTCCTTTCCCTTCTTTCCTTTCCCCTGGCCCTCCCACTACCCCTACCCCTTTGGACCTTTTCTTCCTATTTTACATTATCAATTATTCATTCTAATCATTGGTACATTTTAGGTATACAACATAATGACATTCATCATTGGAAATTTGCACCTTTACATGGTCTCTCTTGGTTCTTATTTTTCACCCTTGCCCAGCCCTCCCTTCAACCCCTCCAGTCCTCCCTATTTACAAAGATTTTGTTCCTATTTTTCCATTTTCTCAGATTAATCCTATTCCCCTCTATCCTTTCCTCTAGCCCTCTCACTTCCTTCCCCTTTGCCCCTTTTCTTCCTATTTCACATTACCTATTATACATTTAGTCCTTATATATACTTTCAGTTTCTCACACCAGAGAAACTATTCAGAATTTATTCATGTGTGTCCTATTTATTTCACTTAAGAGTATTGCCTCAGTGTGCATCCAGTTAGCTATAAATGTCTCTAATTTCTCATTTTTTATGGCTGAATAGTACTCCATTTTATTTTAAAAAAACCACATTTTCTTTATCCAGTCTCCAGTTGATGGGCATTTGGGCTGTTTCCATGGTTTAGCTATTACAAACTGTGCTGCTATGAACATGGGCGCACATATATCACTATGGTATGATTCTTTTAATTCTTTGGGGAAGATCCCCAGCAGTGGAATACTGGGGTCAAATGGGACTTCCAGTCCTAGTACTTTGAGGTATCTCCATACTGATTTCCACAGTGGTTGCACCAGTCTACACTCCCACCAGCAGTGGAGCAGGGTTTCTCTTTCCCCACAGCCCCGCCAGCATTTGTTATTGGTTGATTTCATGATAGCAGCCATTCTTTCTGGAGTGAAGTGGAATCTCAGGGTTGTTTTCATTTGTATCTCTCAAATGACCAGTGATGTTGAACATTTTTTCATGTATTTATTTGCTATTTCTACTTCTTTGTCTGAGAAATCTCTGGTCATTTCAGGTGCCCATTTTCAGATTGGGTCTTTAAATTTGGGAGGTCTGATCTTTTTAAGTTCTTTATAGGTTCGAGATAGTAGACCTTTGTCTGAGGAAGAGCAGGTGAAGATTTTTTCCCACATTGTGGGTTGTCTCTTCACACTGCTGGTGGTTTCTCTTGCTGTGCAGAAGCCTTTTAATAAGAAGAGATCCCACTTGTTGATTGTTTGTGCTAGTTCATGGGCAACTGAGGTTTTGTTCATAAAATCTTTTCCTACACCGATGTCTTCAAGGGTTCCACCTAACCTCTGTTCCAACTGGTTCAGAGTTTCTATTTTAATATTTAGATCTTTAATCCATTTTGATTTTAGTTTAGTGCATGGTGAGAGATATAGGTCTAGTTTTAATCTTTGGCAAGTTGAAACCCAATTTTTCCAGCACCATTTATTAAAGAGGCTATCTTTCCTCCAGTGAGGGTGTTTGGCTCCTTTATCAAAGATGAGATGGCTGAGTGTGTCTGGCGTTGTTTCTGCATCTTCTAATCTGTTCCACTGGTCCTCAAGTCTGTTTCTTTGCCAGTACCATGCTGTTTTTATCACAGTAGCTTTGTAGTAGAGTTGCAGGTTGGGGATTGTGATACCCCCTGCCATGTCTCTGCTACCTAGAATTGCTTTTGCTATTCTGGGTCTCTTCTTATTCCAAATGAATTTTTGGATTGTTTTCTCGAGGTCTATGAAGTATGCTGCTGGGATGTCCATTGGAATTGCATTAAATCTATATAGCAGTTTTGGAAGTATGGCCATTTTCACTATCTTAATCCTTTCTACCCAGGAGCAGGGGATGTCTGTCCATTTTCTGATATCATCTTCAATCTCTCTTTTCAGAGTGCCATAGTTTTCAGAGTAGAGGTCTTTGATTTCTTTCATTAGGATGATTCCTAGGTATTTCAGTGTTTTGGATGCTATTGTGAAAGGAAGTATTTGCCCTATTTCTCTCTCAGTGAGTCTGTCATTAGTGTAGAGGAAAGCTATTGATTTTTGTGTGTTAATCTTGTAACCAGCTACCTGACTGAATTTGGTTATTAAGTCTAGAAGACTTTTGGTGGAGTTCTTGGGGTCTTCTATATAGAGTATCACGTCATCTGCAAATAATGACAATTTGACTTCTTCATTTCCTATCTTTATTCCTTTTATTTCTTTCTCTTGTCTAATTGCCATGGCTAATGTTTCCAGAACTATATTGAACAAGAGTGGTGATAGTGGACATCCTTGTCTTGTTCCTGATTTTAGTGTGAAGGATTTCAGTTTTTGACCATTTAGTATGATGGTCATTGGCTGTTGGTTTTTCATAGATGGGTTCTATCAGTTTGAGGTAGAGACCATCTATTCCAATTTTTTGTAGGGTTTTTATGATAAATGCATGTTGGATTTTGTCAAATGCTTTTTCTGCATCTATGGAGATAATCATATGGTTTTTGTCCTTGGCTCTATTGATATAGTGTATTACATTGATTGATTTTCATATATTGAACCATCCCTGCATCCCTGTGATGAATCCCACTTGATCAGGTTGTATAATCTTCTTGAAGATCTTCTGCATTCTGTTTGCCATTATCTTATTAAGGATTTTTGCATGTATGTTCATTAGTGAGATTGGCCTATAGTTCTCTTTTTCGGTTGGGTCTTTCTCTGCTTTGAGGATCAAGGTGATGCTTGCTTCCAGGAATGAATTTGGAAGTATTGCTTCCCTTTCAATTTCATTGAAGAGTTTAAACAGTAGTGGCAGCAGTTCCTCTTTAAATGTCTTGTAGAATTCAGCAGTGAAGCCATCAGGGCCCGGGCTTTTCTTAGTTGATAAGTTTTAATTACATTTTCAATTTCATTGGTTGATATTGGGTTGTTCAGAATTTTTAGGTCTTCTTCGTTCAACTTTGGTAATTCATATGTATCTAGGAATCTGTCCATTTCTTCTGTGTTGTCCATCTTATTGGCATATAGGTTCTGGAAGTAGGTATTGATGATCATCTGGATTTCTGCTGGGTCTGTTGTAATTTCACCCTTTTCATTCCTAATTGCATGGATTTGGGCCTTTTCTTTCCTTTTTCTGAAAAGGTCCACTAAAGGTTTGTCAATTTTGTTGATTCTTTGGAAGAACCAACTCTTGGCTTCACTGATTTTTTTGTATCGTTCTCTTAGTCTCCATTGCATTGACTTCTCCTCTGATCTTTATAATTTCCTCCCTTGTATGAGCTTTGGGGTTGTCCTGCTCTTCTTTTTCTAGAAGCTTGAGGTTCAGCAGCAGGTTGTTTAATTGGGCTCGTTCTGTTTTCCTAATATGTGTATTCACTGCTATGAATTTCCCTCGTAAGACTGCTTTCATTGTGTCCCATAGATTCCGATATGTTGTATTGTCATTGTCATTTAATTGAAGGAACTGTCTGATTTC
The DNA here is from genome assembly GCF_053883595.1 of Heterocephalus glaber. NCBI lineage: Eukaryota > Metazoa > Chordata > Mammalia > Rodentia > Bathyergidae > Heterocephalus > Heterocephalus glaber. The sequence continues at coordinate 15,466,324 of NW_028258379.1, forward strand.
TTCTTTAATTTCCTCTGTGATCCATTGGTTATTCAGAAGTGTGTTGTTCAATTTCCACATGTGTATGAAATTTTTTGAGTTTCTTTTGCTATGGATCTCCAATTTCATCACATTATGGTCTGATAATATACAGGGGATAACTTCAATTTCTATGCACTTACTTCAACATGTTCTATGTGTGAGTATGTGGTCTATTTTGGAGAATGACCCATGTGCAGCTGAGAAGAATGTGTATTCTGATTTTGTGGGGTGGAGCACTCTGTAAACATCTGTTAAGTTCATTTGTTCAAGAGTTCGATTGAGTTCTAGTATTTCATTACTTATTTTTTGTCTAGTTGATCTATCTATTTGTGACAGTGGGGTGTTGAGGTCCCCCACTACAATTGTATTAGTGCATATATGACTTTTTATGTCCATTAGTATTTGTTTCATATAGTTGGGTGCACTAGTGTTTGGTGCATAGATATTTATGATTGTCATCTCTTCCTCTTGGATTCTTCCCTTTACAAGGATGTAGTGTCCTTCTTCATCTCTCTTAATCAGTGTTGGTTTGAAATCTACTTGATCTGCAAAGAGGATAGCTACTCCTGCTTTTTTTCGGGTTCCTGTCACATGGAGTATTGTTTTCCACCCTTTAACTTTCAGTCTATGAGTTTCCTTTTGAATTGTGTTTCTTGTATGCAGCATATTGTTGGATTTTGCTCTTGACCCATTCTGCCAGTCTATTTTTTTTGATTGGTGAATTGAGACCATTAACATTGATGGTTATAACTGATACATATTGACTTGTCATTGTCATGACTTTTTCTTTTTGTTGGGTTCTTCCCCTTTACATTTAATTTCTTGTCATGCCAGATGGGTTCATTCTGCTTTGCTTCCTGGAGTTGTGATCCTCAATGTCTGTTCCTAGGATATTGTGTAAAATTCTTTGGAGTGCTGGTTTGGTATTCACGAAGTTCCTAAGGTGCTCTTTGTCATGAAAGTATCTTATTTCTCCATCCATTTTGAAAGATTGTTTTGCAGGGTACATCAATCTGGGTTGGAGGCTGTTTTCTTTTAGGGCTTGGAATACATCACTCCAAGCTCTTCTTGCCTTGATGGTTTGTGTTGAGAAGTCTGCTGTGATTCTGATGGGCTTTCCTTTGTATGTGATTTGTTTCTTTTCTCTGACTGCTTGGAGAACTTTGTTCTTCTGCTGTGTTTCTGGAATCTTAACAATTATATGCCTATGTGTAGATTTTTTTTGATCAAGGCTATTTGGAGTCCTATATGCCTCACTTATCTGTATGTCAAGTTCTTTTCCCCTGCTTGGGAAGTTTTCTGCCATTATTTCTGTGAAGAGTTTTTTGTGTCATCTGCACTCTCTCCTGTTTCTTTATTGAGCCCAATCAGTCTTATGTTATTCTTCTTTGCATCATCTAGCACCTGCTGGATTGCTTTCTCATGTTCCCTTATAATTTTGAAGCAATTTTTCTTTTCCTGGTCACTAATTGTAATCTTATCTTCTATATCTGAAATTCTGTCCTCACATTGGCTGATTCTGCTTTGTAGACTTTCAATGGAGTTTTTCATGTCCTGGAAATCTATTTGCATCTGTTTTATGGATTCCATTTGTTTCTTATGTTGGGATTCCATCATGTTCCTGAGGTCCTCTCTAGATTTATTAATTATGTCTTGCACTAGGGGCACAATTTCTCCTGTTATCTGAGAAATTATTTCTGATTTCATTTTTTCCAGATCCCCTTTTGTTGCCAGTTGAGTGGGTCCAGGTGGTTGAGTATCAGAGTGTTCCATCTCATTTCCCTTTGGGGTTGCTGTAGGTGATCTGGAAGTCTGGTTTTGAGACTTATTTACATGTTTTCTCATTTCGACTGGTGTGGGGGGCTGTTAGCGCCTGCACGGATTACCTCCTCTGAGCTGGGAGAGGTGGGACATGGGGCAGGAGCAGGGGTAGGGATGGTGACCCAAAAGCCCTTTCCTGTGGGCTGGGAGCAACGGGAGGGATGGTGACCGGGAAGCCCCTTCCTCTGGACCAGGAGCAGTGGGACAGTGGCTCAGAAGCCCCTACCTCTGGGCCGGGAGCAGCGGGACTCAGTACCTTGGTCTGGTGGTCTGGTGTCCTCTGTGTCTTTGTAGTGTGGAACCAGGTGGCTGCCTGTCTGCAGCGGGGTGATTTCGGCGTCTTCCGCGTGACTGGGAACCTCGGTAGGGTGTGGGCAGACCTGCCTGTCTGCAGCGGGGTGATTCCGGTTTGGAGAAGTTAAGGTCAATGAGCACTGATGGAAAGCTACATAATCTCTTCTTTCAGTTCTTAAAATTTATCCTTGAATTACATCAGCTATTTGTCCAAATTATGTGGTTTTGGTCTTCGGTGGAGATGCTTTTAATAAATTCTCCTTTGTTAAGAAGCAACCAGCCTGCATCGAGGGATGTTTTAAGGCACAATACTGGGAGACTCCTTGTCATATTTATGGTGACAGTATTGTTTTCTTTCTTTTCTTTTCTTTTCTTTCTTTCTTTCTTTCTTTCTTTCTTTCTTTCTTTCTTTCTTTCTTTCTTTTGGTACTGGGGATCGAACTCAGGACTTTGTGTTTGTGAGGCAGGCGGTGGAACCACTGAATTAAATCCTCAGCCCTTGAGAGTATTGTTTTCTTTATGAGGATCAGTGAAAGAAATTTCTCTTAGGTCTTTGTTTCAGGAATAGTTGTGCTTCTCTTAAACACCTGTTTTATGCACACACAAACCATGTAACAGACAATGCCACTTTTTTTCTTCCTTTACCTGCTAGGAAGTTCACGTTCAAATTTGCAGCTATATCTTGAGCAAATCCACAGACCCTCACTACCTGTGTAACTGAAATTTCATTCTTAGCATCTTCATCTTTTTTTCTTCTTTCAGGCTTCCTCTTCTTCATTTACTTATTGGTTTGTTTTCATTATGTTACATGAGGTTTTTTAAAGGCATCTTAAATTATTTCAGAAACAAGGTGATTAAATAAATAAATACAAAGGTAGTGATGAGACACTGGCTTACACGAATCCAGCTCTGAGTGTGGTTGTGTGGCTTTGACCAACAGTCTATTCATAAGTACAGGATATTTGGAAGACTGATGTTAGGAACTCTGGAAGTACCTGCACTATTTATAGTTGCATTTTTAAGCAAATTCTTGAATCTGAGTGGTGAATATGTGCCATTCTAACTGGAAAGGTAATTATCAAATTCCTCAGTAATCCATTTGGCCATAGAATAGAAGTACCTTTACACTCAAGGGAGCAAACAGCTGGCAATTTCTTTCATCTGAGCTGAGCCATTTTCTTTGTAATGTTAATTCCTGAATGTACCCATTCAAAGATCAAAGTCCAAATACTTAAAACCACAGATTTTGCAGATCCTTAGCCAATCTTGGACTAGATTTGCAACCATCAAGTACTAAAGAAAGCAAAGCAAAATGGAACCAGAGCCTTAAAAAAGAGTGTGTCACACATACACACGCACACACATGCACACATATGTATATTTCCTAGTTAGCACTCCAAATTATCCCTTCCTCCTCAACTGGGAAAAGAACAATCCCAGGCTAAAAATGACTTGAGCAGGGTAAAGAAAGTTGTTTGTTTTCTGTCAGTCTAAGCATTCTTTCTAGTAGTCCCTATGTCATCTGCTCCCAAGGGGGAACAGCTGCTTGGTGATCTGGCTACTTATTCGCAGATGGTACAATGTGGGGCACAGCTCAGTGCCAAGGTGGCAGAGCTCAGCAGTGATTTATGGAAGTGATTCAGAGTCTTCCTGGGCCTGCTTTCCTACAGGGAACTGTGGAGAGGATAAAGATTGGGCTTTGCTCTTTTGGGCACTTTTCCCAGTGAATCCTAACAGTCATCTGCTTGAAATCAAGGAAGTCAGTTAGGTTTTTGGAGGGAAGGGGGTGTAGCTCAGCTGTAGAGCACTTGCCTAGTATCTGTGGACCCCTAGGTTGCATCCTCAGTACTGCAAAAAAAAAAAAAAGTCTGATACAAATATTAACAGTACAGAAAATTCAGACAAGAGTTTGAAAAGTCTACTGTATTTTTAAAGAAAAGACTTTGAAAACTCCACAACTTGTATATTTCAAAAGAACTTTTTTCAAGTTTTTTGTACTTTCTGATTTGATATAATACACGTTTGCACATATGTGCCTTAGAAAGCCTCCCTGGGGTGCAATTGCATAGAAGCAACTTCCAATGTTCTATAGCACAGGAGGGTAACTATGGCTGACAGGAATTAATTGTATATTTCAAAGTAGCTAATACAAAGAAATCTGAATGTTCTTAACACTAAGAAATGATAATGTTTGAGATGATGGATATGTCAGTTACTCTGATCTGGTCATCACAAATTGTGTACAAGCATTGAGAAATATCACACTGTACCCCATAAATAGGTATAATTATCACATGTCCTTTAAGATCTTAACACTGTATTAAAATTTTTTAATAAAGAAAAGCTTTTCAGAAATGCATAGTGGTTATCTCTGAGTGATGGAATTCCAGGGAACTGTTTTTCTCTGCTTGTCTCCCTGGTCCGATTTCCCTACAATGGTTACCAGTAACAATGTGGTTGGATGCCAAGTGGAGGTCAGGTTCAGCATATAAAGAAGAAAGCAGAACTCAGTTAAATTACTCTTGAAGATAATTTTTCTATTAAAATAGGATGTACACAGCTTTAGGCATCAAAAAGTTGTTGCCTTGCATCTAAGGCCCAAGATATATAAAAAAATACATAACTGACACATCAGAATCCACTTAATGGTGCCATAAGGTGCCAGGCTTTGTGGGAACTGAGACCAGCTGTGGAAACATCTGCCATCTTTTTGCTGACTTTTACAGTGGAGCTTGTACTACAGAGTGGAATGGCCCAAAGAAACATCTTAACTCTTCAAATTACTTTCTCTCTGTCTTCCTAGGATGTGATGTGAGAACTTGAAGCTGAGTTGCAAGGCAAGGCATTATTTTAAGATAGATCATATGCTGCAGATCAGTAAAATGTAGATCAGTGTTTCCTAGGGTTGAATTTATTTCCACTTGGCAAAGCTTAATACAGCTTTAAGGTATGGGGTGGTAGGAATGGAATGGGTCTGTGTATAAAAGCGATGCCTTTTGGCAGGGCATGAGAATGACTTCCCACATTTGCTTGGAAACTCTGGGCTGCTGCAGCAAAGGTCATCAGAAAGGATAAACCTGTCACTTATCTATTGTCTTCCTTAGGTCCTATCTTCCTATTTAGATCCTGCTCTGGTTAGGAGGGGCAGATGGAGTGGAACCATTTTTATTTATCTCTCTCCCTCACTCTCTCATCTCCAAATAGGCACAGGTTACCCTAAGACTGGTATGCACTAGGAGATGTCTGGAGTCACAGACAGGGGAAGCACTCAACCAACACGTGACACACACTTGCAGAGCACTGAATATGTGTAAGGCAGTGGGGTAAGCATTGAGTTAAGGCCTCCGTCCAAGGACTTTACAGACTCGGAAACATCAGCGTTTCTAAGTGCAAACAGTGGTAAGTTTTCCAAAGGGAAAAGGCAGGATTCTATAAAACTGCCACTGAGACCACTTTTGGAGAGAAGGACACTTTGAAGAGCGGCCATTATGTGGGGTGAGAAGGTATCAGCCAGAACCATAGTATAGAGCGAGTGTTCCAGTGGAAGCACTGGTCTCACCTGCAACCCATGAGACACTCGAATCCCTAAGGAGCAGAGCAAGCCCTTCTTAACTAAAAATAAGCTTGCTGAGCCTTTGAGGGAAATCCTGTCTCTGCACAGGGGAAGCCCCCCCCAAAACAGTTCTGTGGTCCTAGCCCTAGTGCCCCACCCCACAGGATGTGTAGGCCTGGTGGTCCTCAAATGGCAGCTCCAGACCTTTCCTGCTAATTTCACCTCCCCAGAGCGTGTCTCCAGCGAGGCTGGGCTCCCAAGCTGGGCGCCTGCCAGTCAGTCTGGCCAGGCAAGGAACTATTTTGGGAATTTTTACGATGGAACAATATTTTTTGGGTAAACAAATGAAAGCTGTTAAGCAGGGACGCTCACCCCTAGCTCCCGGTTCACCTTTTTCCATGTGGAGGAGTCACAGAGGTAGCACTGTCCGGTGGGAAGAATGCTCCCCTGGGATACCCACTTCTCTCTGTACACCTCATCATTCCTCCCAGGATAAACAGTGACAGAAATTCACTGCCCCTCCCCACACCTGCCTCCCATCTCAGATTCCTTGAAAACAACATCCTTAGAGCAGACTGGGGTGGGGACTGGGCAAGCACCATTAACCCCTTAGGGCCTGAGGCCGGACTCAAATGGTACCTCGGAGGGGACTTAGAGAACATTTGCCACCTCCCTTCCCATCCCCACATCATCACAGGTGAGCAGATCAGGGCCCAGAGTGGGAGTCTTATTGCTCAACTTGGCGTGGTTCATCAGTTGCAAATGAGGTTGGAACCTTACGAGTTTCCTGGCCTAGTTTCTGGTTTTCTTTCTTCAGGCCAATAGCTGCCTACCAACCACACACCCATAGGAAATTATAAATGTGCCCAGTTGCTATGCACTGATTTGCTTTCAGCCTCACCCAGGAGAGGGCTCTCCTGCTGAGGACTGGTCCTGTACCCTGGCCCTGTCCTGACCCAATGGCCCAGCCTCCAGAGGATGGATACTTCCACCTGCCCATGGCACATGCCTCTGACTGGCTGTTGGGCAGCTGCTGCCTCCTGACCAATGGTACCTCTCCTCGGTGCTGTGAGAGCAGCCCATCCAGACCTCATTCCTCCAGCGGTCCTGTCATCTCCCATCACACCCAGTGGCCCTAGGAATCTACAGAGGCCTGGGCCTGATGTTTTCAAACTGGCTATGGCCATCTTTTGGTGTTTGAGCTCAAAGAAAGATAATTAAGGGCCCCAAATGAAGACAGGATTGATGCTACACATTCCCCTTATTGTTGGAGCAAGGAGGCTACTGTAAAAATAGTAATAGTAGCTGCTTCTTTTTGATTCCCCACCGAGCCTCTATAGACATCTCATTTCATATCCACAACAACCTTGCATGGTAGAGATTATTTGTCCTACTTTACAGATGAAGATACTGAAGGCCAGAGGAGTCCAAGGTCACATGGCTAAGGAGTTAGTAGTGGAGTTCTGTCTGGGTTGAATCCTACGGCTCTCCCCATGCAAGCTCTTTCCAGGTGTGGCCAAGAAGGTAGAAGGAACATTTCATGGGTGGAATAAATATAAACTCCAACAGATTAAGTGTTGGGATTGAAAGAAAGGGATAGATAAAATATATTATCTATGTTTGGAGTCTTGGATTAGTCAGGAGTTTTTATGGCTTTTGTTTAGATGTCCCCTCAAATCCTCATGCAGTCATAGGTGTGGCTTGTTCAGAGGTGGCTGCATTTAGAGTGTGTGACCCTGGGATTGACTCCTGGTGCAACACTAGGCTCAAGGGCACTAGGATTAAGGGTGTGGGTGCTGCCTACCCTAAGTAGCCTGGATAAGATAACGGGGCAAAAAGACCAGGTTAAATTCCCTTGCTTGCTTGCTTTTGCTGTCTTCCATCACCATGAATTGTTGCTCCTCTGCCATGTGCCACTCTGCCTTGGAGCCAGCTGATTATAGACTGAAACCTCTACAAACTGTGAGCTAAATTAACCTTTTCACCTTTAACCTTGGGTGTGTTAACTAACACAGGAGTCTGGTTTTTGGATGACAGAAACCCAACTTAAATGGGAAGAAACCTAAAGAGGAGAAACACAACTGTAAAAGGAGGTCGTCCTCATTTGTATCCCAGAGAAGACTGGGGCTGCAGCTGGCTTTAGGAACAGCTAGACTCAAGGCACACTTCTTCTCTTCCTATGCCTTTTGACTTGGCTTAATTCTTTAGGTGGGTTTTCTCCACATTCTGGGATTAGTGTTTGCTGGCAGGCCCAGACTCACATCTTCCTGGCAGAAAAGGGACACTTTTCTTTCATAACTTTGGTGAGGAGATCCTAAGAAGGATTCTAACTGGCTGGCTTAGGTCATCTGACCACTTCAATCATCTGCCCATTTTCAATCTGGCAATCACCATGGCCAGAGAAACGGCAGACTCTGGTCTTGGGAATCATGTGTCACATAGAATGTGCTCGACAGGGCAAAGGAATTGCAATATCTGATGAAGAGGAGAAAGGGGCCTGAGAAGCCAGAAATAACAGATAACCTTGAGGGTTAGGAACTGGAAGAATATGATCAGAGGGACAAATTAAGAGGAAAGGTAATTAAGGATTATAGTACTAATTATAACCATAGCAATAAACAATATTTACTGCTCTTCAGCTTACAAATCCCCTTCACATGCATTTTTCTTTATTACACGTCACTCCTTTATTAAACTGATTTGGAAAAAAGACTTAGTTACAGTTATGCTCAAAATGAGTCCTGGGCCCATGTGGCAGGGCCAAGCCAACTGGAACATAATTCAGAAATCGGACATAGTGAAAGACACATTTGGACATGGTCAAGAGGCATTTTCACCGCTGCCAAAACAAAAGCAGAGGGATCCTAGGATACACAGCAGGATGCACTCCAGCCCCATAGAGGCCAGAGTTTATCCTGCACTAGTGTGAGGAATGGCTCATTTTCTGGTGACCACATGTGGAACTATTCAACCACCACTAGAAACCCCAGAAGGGTTTTTGTTTACTTTTTTTTTTGTAGAAAAATTTAACACATAAACTTAATTCAGGATTAATCCCAACCTTCTGGAGTCAGCTCCTCTAGAGTGAGGGAGGAAATCATTGTTTTTTTAATCACCATGTAGGTTACATTCATCTCCCGCTGGAATGATGAGAGCTCCCTGACAGTGACCAGACTAGAGAGTACAAGGCTGGCTCCTGGGAGCACAATATGGTCTCTGGCCTCTCCTCACTGGTCATGCCTTGGCATGGTTCCTCCTTGTCCCCTACTCAAGCATGTTCTTAATAAACAAAGCAGAAGCTCTAGGAAAAAACAGTTACTACCTCTCAACTCTCCGGGATAAGAAGAGCCTTCCCTGGGCTTGGACTGAGAACTTGTGTCCTAGAGGTACTATTCTGACTAGATTCTATCAAGGGAGGGGTATAGGGGCCAAAATGCTAAAATGAAAATGGGAGCCATAGCTCCCCATCTGCAACTACAATATAAGATGCCTACAGATGTGCTCAGTGTGACAGGTGTGGGGGAGAGGTGCAGAGGAATGGATGGATGGGGGTAGCAGGCTGCTTGCTGGCCTTCACTTCTTGGCCTTGCCCTGGGCAGCCACAGCTTCCATGGCTTTATGGACAGTCTTTTCATCCCCTAGGAACTGCATGGGCTTGGTGGGCTTTAAGGTCTTATCCAACTCGTAGACAATAGGAATACCAGTCAGCAGGTTCAACTCCAAGATAGCTTCTTCAGAGAGACCTCCCAGATGTTTGACTATACCCTGGAAGGCTGTTGCCGTGGGCTCCAGTCAAGACCCATTTCCCTTCCTTGATCTGGGGAACAATTTCTTCATTCCAGAAGGGCAGAGCTCTGGCAATAATGTCTTTCAGACTCTCACAGGAAGGCAGGTGATCTTCAGTGAGGTCTGCATACCTACGATCCTTACTGATGTTACTGTAGAAGGGATGATCAGGCTCCATAGGAGGTGGTGGGACATCATAGGAGCACCTCCAGATCTTTACCTGAGCCTCACCGTGCTTGGCAGCAGTTTCTGCTTTATTAAGGCCAATAAGACCCCCATAGTGCCACTCATTGAGATGATAAGTTCTCACCACTGGCAGCCACATCTGGTCAATGCCATCCAGTACTGTCCAGAGGGTCCGTATTGCTCTTTTCTGCACTGAGGTGAAGCAGATGTCAAATTCATAGCCAGCATCTAGTAGCACCAGCCTGCTGTGCTTCGCCTCCATGTGGCCCCGGGCTCAGGTCGGTGTACCAGCCGCTAAAACTGTTCTCCAGGTTCCAGGCGCTCTTCCCGTGCTGGATCAGCACTAGCTTATGGGCGGCGAAGGTGGTGCCCACTAGAGCTCGCTGAGATTCTGGTGGCAGCCGCCCCTCCAACCCGGCTGCGCCTGCGCCCTAGCATCCCCCCCCGCCCCGCCCCCGGGCTCCCTCACACTTTCTCTACTAAATCTTTCCACTCGCTCCTCTTCAGATGCATTTTTAAGTCCTCATATAACCTTGAAAGGTAGACAGAATAGGTGTTACTGACCTAATTTTGCTGATGAGACAATAAATGATGTGCTCCCAGCTGGCAGGTGGCAGGCTGGGACTTGAATGGTGGACCCAGGTACATATTCTCTGAATCCAGGTACTGGAGAGAAGGCGTGCTGAGTGTGGAGTGCCCTGTGTCCTAAAGGCGGATGCTACTTTCAAAAGGTGACAGGCGCATCTGAGCATGTCACTTTGGGATCCTTTGGCTTAGTGTAGTTCCTGCTAGGCTTAAGTGCCATGTGGACAGGAATGCCATCTATCTGCTCATTTTTCTACCTTAGTCCCATGCACAGCTTGGATGGAAGGATACAAGGTGAGGCAGTGAGTGGCCTGTTGGGGGGCTAAGTCTTCACTGGGAGGTGTGTAGGGGGGAGGACAAGAGCAGCAGGCCAAAGATCAAGGCTCAGGCAGTGAATGCTGGGGGAGAAGAGGAGTAGTAGAGGAGCAAACTCCAGAGAATTTTCCAGATGCATTGCAAAACTTAACATGTGGCTGGGGATTTAGCTCAGTGGTTTCGCTGCCTGCTGCACAAGTGTAAGGACCCGAGTTCAATCCCCGGTACCAAAATAAATAAATAAATAAATAAATAAATAAATAAATAAAAGACTTAACATGTGTCTGGAAGACCCTGCTGGATATAGGGGACCCATGGATTCTGGAAACCCCTAATTAGTGCAACTGGACTATGTTGTCACAAGGCAAGTTGAACCTTTTTAATCCAGTCTTTGCTGTACCTGATTCTGCTTCTCTGGGAAGATCTATTATTTGCATTTTAATTAGGTACTAGTTAAACCAATCAATCTGTATTTATTGAACACTATTGCTAGGCAATGTGCTCTGCAACAGGGGTGTAGCGATAAAACACATCAGAAGGGTCATCCATTCATTAAGCCCCTATTATTTTCCAGGTGCTTACTGTGTTAAGCACTGGATGTCTAAGATTGAGTGAAAGTCCAGGTTTGCAGACTGTGACCCAGATTACAACCAGTCATAATACCATGTGATGGTGATTTGGTCTGCATGCTACGTACACAGAGACCAACTTTGTTTGGGACATACAGGGCATTTTGGATGGGAAGTTGCTATCTAAGCTAGACCAGCAGAGCAGAGGACAGAGGTGAGTGTGCACATGGCCTGTTGGGAGAGCCTCTGGAGGGAAAGAGCAGTATACAGGGGGAGGTGGTGGGCAACGGAGGGTGGGAAAGAGGCAAAGCTTGAAGAACAGCCAAGGGGTTTCTACTTTGTCCTAAGGCAAAGGGAAACCCTCACCTGGTATAGGCATCTATGTTTTGCTATCCATTCATCTGTTGGTTTCATGGTTTGTTCTGTGGTCAGCATGTCCTGGTTACGTGGTCTTGTTGCCTTTTAAGATGTAAGCTCCCAGGGGACAAGGTCAGTTTCTGTGCAAACCATTAATTTTGTCCCGAGCGCAGCATACTATGGATCATATCTGGGTTCCTGGGAATGCTGCATTCAGGTGTGTCAAGGGAGATCCTGGCCGGGAGCTCTATGGAGTGAGCAGGGAGCAAATGATGGGATAACAAGAGGTTGCTGCACCTGAACCTCCCTGAGTTTCCCTCACCCACCACCTCTAGGTTGCCATGATTTATATGCCAGAATGTGCTGTCTCTACACTGATAGCCATTCCCTCTAGTTTAAGAGCAGAACTCCCAAGTTTGAGCAGGGCAAAGGCTACCCCGCTTCATCTTGCTCCTGATGATGTCCAATGGCTGTGCTTCTGCCAATGGGATGTGAATAGAAGGAAGCCACACTTGAGTATGGCCTCGAAGTGGAATGTAAGACCACTCTCTTACAGAAGGGATTGAGACCACTGGAGAAGTGCCTGGGACACAGCAGTGAGTGGCTGGGTTTATCTGTTAGTCCCGTTAATCAGAGCCAATATGTGCCCTGGGGTTGTTCACCATCTGCCCAGACACAACTCTCCCTAACCTTCCCGGAGCACAGAGAGGAGAGTTTGTCTTGGCTGTAATGGGCCAGACGTGAGGAAGTGATCCTGGTTAGAAAGCTTTCATACAACTGTAAGTATGGGACGTGCTGAACCCAGTTGAACCTCATTAAAATACCATGGCATAGTGAGTGTTTACATTTCATGTTCGTGATGTTTGAATGATTAAATTCATATGAAAAACGTAAGCACTGAGGCACAATAACTGGCAGCATCTGGGCCACTATTTCAGGATGAAGTATGTTCAATGGTGACAATGGTGTTGGCAGAACTAGTTGGCTCTGAAGGATGTGGGAGGCCCCAGCTCAGTAGGAACCCCACATGGCCTGTGGATGCTTCCCACTCTGCTAACTCACCATTAACACCATTTGGCTTTTCTCATGTAATTCAACACCAAACTCAGCACATACTTGGCTGATTTATGATCCATGAAGGATGAAGCCGGTGTGATTTGGGAGAGGCAGCAAAGAGCAGTGTTTGAGGGTGTCCTGGGGAAATTTAGTCGAGTAGGAAAAAAAGAAAGGGTGTGCAGGAAACAAATAGGGCAATGTGTTTGAAAAACACATTTCTTAAATACTTCACAGTAGGAAGATAGGAAGACAAACTATGGCCCAATCTTTCATTCCATTCATTAAGCAGGGTGGGGGGTGGCTGTGAGAGGGGTTGGGGGTATAGGGTAGGGGGTGGGAGCAGTGTGTGCTCTGGTTCTGGGTTAGAGCCCGTAATGCTTCCTCCTGCCTGTGCCCTGCCATTTGCCATGGTGCCTCACCAAAGCATGAGCCATACCATTTGGACTTTCAGCCTGGCCATGGCTGCCCAGTTAGCTCTCTGGGGGCTAACTCTGGGATGCAGTTTTAGACTCAGGCAGATCTGAAGTTTTAAAACTTTATGAATACTTAATTGAAGAACTACAAGCATGTGATTGGAAAAATAAATGATTACGAGACATGTTTAAAAGGCAACCTACAATCTTTCATTCAATCTTGCTTTCTGGGGGCAGTGGCTTTTAACAGTGTTGGTTTCTGGTTCTGCCAGTTTACTTCCAGGTCTCTGAGTGCCATGCTGAGACAGTTGTCTTCTATACCCATGGGGAAAAGTTCCAAGACAACTCTCATCCCCCAAGATACCAATATCCACAGATGCCCAAGTTCCTTTATAACCTATGCATGTCCTCCCATATATATTTTTTTCTTTTTTTGGTGCTGAGAATTGAACTCAGGGCCTTGCACTTGCCAGGCAGGCATTGCACTGCTGAGCTACATCCCCGGCCCCGCTCCCATATACTTTAAACCATTACTTATATTATCTCATACAATGTAAATGACATGTAAATAGCTGCTATAAAGTGTGTTTAGGAAGTCATGGTAAGGAAAAAGTCTTTATGTATTTAGTCTTTATGCATGTAATTTATGTATGTATGTAGTTTACTTATTTTTTGTGCTGGGATTGAACCCAGGACCTCATGTGTACTAAACCAGTGTAACATCACCAAGCCACACCCCCAGCCCAAATGGATTTTTTTTCAATTATTTTTGACCTATTGTTGGTTGAACCCAAGTGGAACCTGCCAGTGTACAGGCTTGAGTGTTCTGCTATTTTCTGGCAGATCAACTAGAGACATTGTCCACTGGCTCCCTGCTCTGAAAAAGCAGGATGTGTAAAATTGAAATTACCCCCTGTATATCATCAGACCATAGTGCAATAAAATTGGAGATCAATAACATGAGACACTGCAAAACTCCCACAAACACCTGGAAATTGAATAACACCCTCCTGAACACCAATGAGTCACAGAGGAAATTAAAGAAGAAATTAGATAGTTTCTACAAGTAAATGATAATGTCAGTACAACATACAGGAATCTATGGGACACAATGAAAGCAGTTCTATGCGGGAAATTCATAGCAGTGAATGCCCATATTAGGAAAACAGAGAGAACTCAGATAAACAACCTAATGCAGAACCTCAAGCTCCTAGAAAAAGAAGAGAATAACAAACCCAAAGCTCACATAAGAGAGGAAATTATAAAGATCAGAGCAGAAATCAATGCAATCGAGACTAAGGGAATGATACAAAAAATTAATGAATCAAAGAGTTGGTTTTTTGAAAGAATAAATAAAATTGATAAACCTTTAGCCAACCTTATCAAAAAAAGGAAAGAAAAGGCTTAAATCCATGCAATTAAGAATGAAAAAGGGGAAGTCACAACAGACCCAGCAGAAATCCAGAGGATCATCAATACCTACTTCGAGAACCTGTACTCTAATAAAATGGAAAACACAGAAGAAATGGACAGATTCCTAGATAAACATGAATTGCCAAAGTTAAATGAAGAAGATATAGAAATTCTAAACACCCCAATTACAATGAGTGAAATTGAAAATGTAATAAAATATTTACCAACAAAGAAAAGCCCAAGTCCTGATGGCTTCGCTGCTGAATTCTACAAGACATTTAAAGAAGAACTATTGCCATTACTCTTTAGACTCATCAAGGAAATTGAAAGGGAAGCAAGGCTTCCAAATTCATTCCTGGAAGCAAGTGTTACTTTGATTCTAAAACCAGGGAAAGACCCAACCCAAAAAGAGAACTACAGGCCAATCTCCCTAATGAACATAGATGCAAAAATCCTCAACAAGATACTGGCAAACAGAATACAGAGGGTCATCAAGAAGATCATACACCCTAACCAAGTTGGATTTATCCCAGGGATGCAAGAATGGTTCAATATTCATAAATCAATAAGTATAATACACGATATTAACAGAGTCAAGGACAAAAACCATATGATCATCTCAATAGATGCAAAAAAGGTATTTGACAAAATCCAACACCCATTCATGATAAAAACGCTACAGAAAATTGGAATAGAAGGTCTTTATCTCAACCTGATTAAGGCTATGAAAAACCAACAGCCAACCTCATACTAAATAGTCAAAAAATGAAAACTTTCCCGCTAAAATCAGGAACAAGACAAGGATGCCACTATCACCACTCCTGTTCAATATAGTTCTGGAAACATTAGCCACAGCAATTAGAAAAGAGAAAGAAATAAAAGGAATAAAGATAGGAAAGGAAGAAGTGAAACTGTCATTATTTGCTGATGATATGATACTTTACATAGAAGACTCAAAAAACTACCAAAAGACTTCTAGACTTAATTGACAGATTCAGTAGAGTAGCTGGATATAAGGTCAACACTCAAAAAACAATAGCCTTCTTGTACACAAATAACAGACTCACTGAGAGAGAAATTAGGGAAACAATTCCCTTTACAATAGCATCCAAAAAAATGAAATATCCAGGAATTGATCTAACAAAGGAAGTAAAAGACCTCTACACTGAAAACTACAGCACCTTGAAAAAGGAGATTGAGGGGGATATAAGAAAATGGAAAGACATCCCTTGTTTCTGGGTAGGAAGAACCAATATAGTGAAAATGGCCATACTTCCAAAACTACTATATAGATTCAATGCAATGCCAATTGAAATTCCCACAATATACTTCACAGAACTAGAGAAAACAATCTAAAAATTCATTTGGAACCAGAAGAGGCCTAGAATAGCAAAAGCAATTCTGGGCAGCAGAGACATGGTGGGAGGTATCACAATACCCAACTTGAAGCTATACTACAAAGCTACTGTGATAAAAACAGCATGATACTGGCAAAGAAATAGAGCCAAGGATCAGTAGAATAGATTAGAAGACGCAGAAACAACTTCAGACATACTCAGTCATCTCATCTTTGACAAAGGAGCCAACCACCCTCATTGGAGGAATGATAGCCTATTTAATAAATGGTGTTGGAAAAACTGGATTTCAACCTGCCAGAGATTAAAACTAGACCCATACCTTTCACCATGCACTAAACTAAGATCGAAGTGGATTAAAGATCTAAATATTAAGACAGGAACACTAAACTTGCTGGAAGATAAGTTAGGTAGAACTCTTGAAGATATTGGCATGGGAAAAGACTTTATGAACAAAACCTCAATAGCACAGGAACTAGCAGAAAGAATCAACAACTAGGATTTCATCTTATTAAAAAGCTTCTGCACTGCAAGAAAAACCACCAACAGAGCTAACAGACAACCTGCAATGTGAGAAAAAGTTTTTAGCAGCTGTAACTCAGGCAAAGGGCTACTATCTAGAATATATAAAGAACTGAAAAAAATCAGACCCCCCAAATTCAAAGACCCAATTCAAAAACGGGCATCTGAAATGAACAGACATTTTTCAGACAAAGAAGTAAAAGCAGCAAATAAACATATGAAAAAATGTTCAACATCACTGCACTGGTCATTCTAGAGATGCAGATGAAAACCACACTGAGATTTCACCTCACCCCAGAAAGAATGGCTGCTATCAAGAAATCAACCAATAACAAATGCTGGCGGAGGTGTGGGGAGAAAGGAACCCTTCTCCATTGTTGGTGGGAGTGTAGACTGGTGCAACCACTGTGGAAATCAGTATGGAGATACCTCAAAGAACTAGGACTAGAGGTCCCATTTGACCCAGCTATTCCCCTGCTGCGTATCTTCCCAAAAGAATTAAAAGAATAAAAAAAAAAATCATAGCACAGCGATACATGTGCACCCATGTTTATAGTGGCACAGTTTGTAATAGCTAAAGTTTGGAAACAATCCAAGTGCCCATCAACTGGAAACTGGATAAAGAAGATGTGGTTTTTTTTTTATAAAATGGAGTACTACTCAGCCATAAAGAATGAGAAACTAGAGTCATTTATAGCTAAATGCATGCATATTGAGGCCATATGGTTAAGTGAAATAAACAGGACACACATGTGTAAATACTGAATAGTTTCTCTAGTGTGAGAAACTGAAAGTGTAAATAAGGATTAAAAGGATTAATAATGAATAATTGATACTTTGAAATAGGAAAAGGTCCAAAGGGGTAGGGGTGGTGGGAGGAGATGGGGAAAGGAAAGAATGGAAAGGAAAAATTATGAGAAAAGAAAGAAAAATGGAAATGAAGTCTATGTAAATAGGGAAGGGTGGAGGAGTGAAGGGAGCACAGGTAATGTGGAAAAAATAAGAACCAAGATACATCATGCATGGGTACAAGCACCTAATGATAAATGTAAACATATTGTATACCTAAAATATACCAATAAAAGAATTTAAGCAAAAAAAAAAAAAAAAAAGCAGGATGTAGCTCATCTGTAGACACAGATGCACCACCCAGACCCTCTTCAAAAGCAACCTGCTGCCCAGTCTAGGGAGTGCAACCAGCAGCCAGCTGCTGCCGCCAGCTTGTTCAGGGTCTGCTCAGTTGCACAGAGATGTGTCACTGGAGGCCACAGCCTGTCAGGGACTGAGCAGGCAAGGGAGAGATGCCAGGCTCTGTTGGCCAACCTGGGACACTTTAATGGTCAGTGATCACTCCAGTGCTCAGGCTGCTGGCAGAGAGCACAGTTTGACAACTCCTCTTGTGCATCCTTCTTCCTTCCCCCTTTTTCATGGAACGTCACATGCCCTGAAATCTTTCAGCATCTGCTTCCATGAAGCACAACTTGCAACCATCACCCTTGTCTCTCCCCCATGTTTTCAGGGTATATTAAATGTGTGTTGGTCAAATTAACTAAATGGGGGCCAGGGATTTAGCTCAGTGGTTCTGCCGCCTGCCTCGCAAGTGGAAGGACCTGAGTTCGATCCCCGGTACCAAAAAAAAATTAACTAAATGGGGACATTTCCCCCCAAATTGTTTCCCCTGCAAGGTTCCAAGTTAGGGTTAGCCATGGGGGAAGTTCACCCACGTTTGGAAGGTAGAAGGGAAGCGACAGCTGTTTTTACTGTCTGCAGCCAGGTCACTGACACTCTGTGCACCTCGCTGGCGCTGCACTGGGTTCCTCTAGCTCTTCCTCATTCTCCTCAGCTCACTGGGGTCCTATCCGAACAACCCCCCCCCGCCGCCCCCTCCGGCCCGATCACTCATATTATGAAGGTTGGAGGCAGTGAGAGAGACAGATGCAGATTTCAGTTTGTCCCTGTGGTTCCAGGTTGTCCCTCCTCTTCCTCACTTCCACCTTTTCTTCCCAGATGCCAGTTCCCTTAACCTCGGTTCCAATAGCAGACACAGAGACCATGACTTCCATAGACTGGTGCAACCAGCTCCTGTAATTGTGTGAACTCTGATCCCAGTGATAGTTCCCCTTTTCCTGAATTCTGACTGGTACAGTCATTATTTCTAGTTCCTCTCATTAGCTTTGCTTAGTTAGCCCTGAGCAGTACTTGGCTCCTTACTCTGTGGGGGTGCTGTTAATATCTCCACCCTTACCCTCCCTCCCTTCCTCCCTTCCTCCCTTCTCACCTCTTCTCTCAGCTATTTATTTTTGCATTGTCAAGTGGGTTAACATTACATCCTGTCCTGAAACCATAGTGAACTTTTCCCTTCCTTGCCTGTGGTCCATTCTAAAAGCCAAAACCAAACAGCATTTAGAGTAGTGCATTTTGTGTGGGTAAATGGACACCAGGCCTAATGATGAGCTATGCTTATATTTCCTTCCCTACATGTCAAGAGCAGACACCTGTGTCACTCAAAGGACAAATAGACTTTTTATTTTATTACTGCCATTTGGTCATATGCCTTTCTTGTTTAATGGTTTGTTTTTCCTGAAGTTTTTGATTGATTTACTTTTTTCTGCTTGGGCAAAGAAAACTAGGCCTTTGTGGTCATGTCCCAATTACCACTCAGTTTCCTCCTCCTCTTCCTCTTTCCCTTCTTCCTCCTCCCCTCCTTCTCCTTCTCCTTCTTAATTTTGTGACAGGGTCTAGCTAAGTCATTAAATTGCCCCAACTGGACTTGAACTTGTGATTCTCCTGCCTCAGCCTCTCAAAGTGTTAGAATTACAGGTATGCACTAGCATGCCTAGCTTCTCACTTGCTTCTTATCTACTTTATGTATTGCTTAGAATCCATTCTTTTTGCTTAGAAAACATTCTCCTTGGGACCCATGACATTTTATGGATCATGAATGTCTATTGAGGCTCACTAAACAACTGTCACCTTGGAACTTCTTTTCACTGGTCTCTTGAGTTAATCTCACTATTTCTTGTATTCTCATATGGCCTTTTTGTTCCCTTGAGATCTAGTCCAGTTTTGCTGAAATACATTCTCATTTAATGTATCCATGCACAAGAGATACCTGTCAGGAACTTATGTGAGGACATAATATCTGTGCGATTTGGACAGATTCCTAATTATGTCACCAAGCTCATAGGGTGACTATGAAGATTATACTTGATAATATTTGTAAAATTCTTGTCCTTTCTGTGTTTGGTTTTCTGAGACAGGGTCTTGCTGTGTAGTTCAGGCTGGCCTTGAGCTCACTATGTACCCAGGCTGGCCTTGAACTCACAAGGATCCTCCTGCCTCAGCCTCCCAAGTGCTGGGATTACAGGCGTGCACCACCACATCTGGAAAAATTCCTGCCCTTTGATGCTCAGAAAATTTTGGTTTATTCCCATCATTATTCCACATTATTTTTCCCTAAAAGATTCTCAAGTGCTCCTATTGCCTATGGAATAAAATTCAAATTCTTCATCATGGCCTAAGGGCCTCCATGATGGGATCCTAATTGACCTTTCAGGTTTATTTTTAACTACTCTCTTCATGTACCTGGTACCTTGCCAAACTGTTTGCCCAACATAGCTATGTCTTCTAGTCACTGGGCCTTGATTCTTTCTCTGTTCACTCTCCATGGAAAGCCTTTCCCATAACATCTGTGTGTCAGATTCCATTTCCTTCCCCAGTGTCCACTGCACCTTTATCTCTCTCTCATCTCCCACTGCAAGCAGTCCTCATCTCCCCTCTGACTTTTGTCCTCTCGTCTGAGTATTACAGCTGTGGCCTCATGCTTGGCGGGCTGCCAGTGGATGGACCAAACCCTTTCAATGCTTCCCTGCAGCTGGGGCAGCTGCAGTGTTGAATAATTCTTTTTTTGTAGCCTGGGCAGAATCGAGCCTGCCTCTAGGCCACATTTTCAGAAAGCCAGAAAATCATTGCTTCTTTCCTCTGTCCCACCAGGGCAACTTCCCTCTCGGGAAGCAGCCCCATGCCCACCTCAGGTAGGGTCCTCTTACATGTAGGGAAGACACCTAATAGATGAGATCTTTTGGCCAGTGGAAAATGTTTTGCCATCAAATCTCTCTCACACTAGGATTTAGTTACAGGAACAAAATGCACATGCCCATGAGAGGAGTAACCTTAATTATAACCCACTCACTTATGTTTATTCCCATTCATTTCATGATTGCATAAATGTATTAGAGGAGCCTGGTATACCAGGCACTCTGAAGAGCTTGGGGGGAGAAGCTGCTGTGGAGAAGACAGAAGCCTTGCCACAGGGAAATCACAACTAGCTTAGATTGGTTTACAGATTGCTTTTTGATCATGAGGACCTTCTGAGAGTAGAGGAAGGAGCATCTGGGGGCAGGAAGAGTGAAAGGCTGGGTGTGTGGATGAGGATGGTTCAGGTGGAGTCCCCGAAGGGCCTGGGAACCAGGATGGAAGAGGATCCCAGGAACTGCAAGGTGCCTGAGAATTTCCTCTGCCTCCCAGTTTAGCCTTCGGGTGGGGTGGAGCTGTCAGCCAGTAGGCTAGGCAAGAAGGTGGGGAGAAGGCAGAAAGGGAGATGTTGCAAGCTCTGAGTACAAGGTTCTGACCCATCTTATTCACATGTCAGATTCTCCTCACCAGGTGAGACCCTGGATGGCCCCTTAGAATGTAATCCGAGAAGGAGCCCCAGAGAAAGGACAATCTCTTTGCTCACTTGGTTGTGTCTAGCAACTTCTGTTTATTCTGGGATGGTGGGAGAAGGGTGGCCTCAGCCAGTGCTCACTCTAGCCTCATCAGAGGTAGCCAGCCCCAGCTCTAGCTCCCTGGCCTGTATCAGTGTACAGGGTGCCCAGTGCTAGAGGGAATCATGTGTTCTGAGCAGACACTGCAGCCTATTAAAGGCTGAATTCTGTCTGTGGTCGCATCCTGGAGGGCTACCCTACAGCAGACAAAGCTCCTTTTGTAGTCAGTGGGACTAAAGGAAGGGGGAAGTTGAGCTCTTAATGTGGCCAATCAACTTCCAGCTTATAGCAATAAATTTCTCCCTGGACCTTTTCAAAACAAAGCTTGGCTAATGTGGAACCAGGGGCTGGAAGTGGTGGCTGAGGCGTGGCATGGCCCAGAGCTAGCTCAAGCTACGGGATCTTGGGACTCCAGCCTTTTATATGAGCTTTTATGCTAACTGTCTTATTCCAGAGGGAAGACTGTCCAGGGAGCCCACCCAAACCAAAGTCCACAGGTTCTTATAACTGGAAGTGTCCTTGGAGATGGCCAGTCCAGCCTTTCTATTTCCTAAGATGTGGAGGAGGAGGGGGAATGGGGGTCTCTTATCTACAGAGATAGTGACTGGGCTGGGGGTGGCTGCAGACCCCCTCATTCCATATCCACATGTCCTTCTGCTTACACCAGACATGACTTTTATTTGGAAATGTGTACACATCAGCAAAGGCACAAAAGGAATAGGGCAGTTAGCTCCACAGAGCCAACTAATGATGATGGAAGCTAAAACAAAGTGATCAGCCTGCAGGCTAGGAGCCATCCTGGTTCTCTCGTATCACACCACAGGCTTTGCTTACGCATCAGGTGGTCTTGTCCCTGGAAGGCTCCTGCCTCCTCAGCTAGGCACCTGATCAAGAAGATGAGAATCGGAAAACCTTGTGTATTTGTAGTATCCTAACTTTTCTAAGTAGCAGCTCATGTGAGCCTAAGAGCAACCCTGAGAGATATTATTATCCCTTCTGATAATAATAGAGGTAGCAAATGGAGTGCAAGGGAGGATATGATTGCCAAATACCATACAACTAGCAGATGGTGAATTGTATCGCAAACTCATTCTTCTGACTCAGAATCCTGTTCTCTTAGAAGATATGTGAAAAAGTGCTTTGAATAACACGAGCTGTACATGGTGTGATGCTAATGAGCACCACCCCTGTGGCCCTCTCCATCACCACCACTGCCCTCACACCATCACGATCACCATAACAACCCCTGCTTCCGCTGTCACTCTCACTGCCATCACCACTGCCACCAGCGCCGCCACCCATCTCCTCACTACTAACCCAGTCATCACCACCAGCACAGTTCAGTCACCATCCTCATCTTCACCCAGCACCATGACCACCACCTCCATCAATCCCGCTGTGATTACCACCCCCAGCTCCCGCATCGTCCCAATCCACACACCCAGCCACTACCATCATTACCACTTTTACCTCCACCACATCCCCTCCCACCAGCATCTCCACCAATACTATAACCACCAACTTCAGCAGCATTAGCACTGCCGTTCTTGCCACACTAGAGCCACTGCTGCCATTGTCAGCGCCATCGCCTGCGCCACCATCACTGCTACTAACACCTTCAAATCTGAACCCTAAGGCTGTTTCTACACCTGGAGCCTCAATCTCTAAAACAGCTAAGTGCATGGAACAAATTCAGCTAGTCCAGTCCTTTGATGCTAAAGTGTTGTTCATGGACCACAGCATTAGCATCCCCTAGGAGCTTGATAGAAAGGCAGAATTTAGACTCACCTTGACTTATTGAACCACGATTTCCATTTTAATGAGATTCCCAAGTATTTCTATGCATATTAAGGTATGAGGAACAGTGCTCTAGGAAACCTTCAGAATCCTCAGAGGAGATGGCTTTAAGCTAGAGGCTCCTCTAGACTGACTTGTTGAGCCAGACTACTAATCCCTTGTCTCAGCTCCATAGTGCAAGTCAAAGAGTAACTTTCAAGCACTGTGCTTCTGGTGTGCTCCACATAGAGATTTGCAAGGCCTTTGGGATAGACCCAGACTCACAAGCCCACAGTAGGAAAACTGCCCTGTGGCCCAAGTCTTGACAGCTGAAAAATGAGAAAGAAGTGATCTGGGGCAGAGGTTGGGAACACGTCCTTGCTTTTTTATCAGTGTTACAAGTTTTGCCCTTTTCTCCCTGGATCTCAAATGTGGAAAGGACTAAAATGGAGCTCCTTCCTCCTTGTTATATCTTCAACATATAAGGTGTGATTGAAAACTAGGATGATATGTAACTTTAAAAAAGACTTTGACGGTAAAAAAACACACTGCCATTAATCTCCCTTAAAATACTCTCTTGCTTTGAACACACTCATCTCATCATTTTTTCCACTTTCTGAAGCAGTTCTGGAAGTCCTCTTTTGTGTCTTTAGTTGTGTTATCAAGGCTGCCTTGATGTCTTCACTCGATTCAAAACATTTACTTGTCACAGTAATTTTTACTTTGAGGAAGATTCAGAAGCCCCATAGGGCCAGGTCGGGTGAATAAAGTGGATAAGGACACACCGTACTGTTTTCATGAGACTGCCTTCTCATCAGGTGTCACTCAGCAGCAGCACCCACTGTATTTTCGATGACATCTTGTTATGACACTTATGAAAGAGGACTTCCAGAACTGCTTAGAAAGTGGCAAGAACAATGGAATAAGTGTGTTCAAAATGAGGGGAAGTATTTCAAGAGGGATTAATGGCATTTTTTTTTTTTGGTACCAGGGATCGAACTCGGGACCTTGCATTTGTGAGGCAGGCGGCAGAACCACTGAGATAAATCCCCAGCCCGGCAATGTGTCTTTTGCTGTAATAAATTTTACCCTACCTTTTAACCACATCTTGTTCACCCGAGGCTTTGCAGATGTGTGAGGACTGCTTGGGTGAGGACAATAACCATGGAGCTCATTTGTGATGCAATTACAGCTACAGACAAGTCCTGTTAGAAAGTGGTAACTGTTTTATATCCCAGCCAGTTGTTCTGTTGCTGTGACAGCAAAGGACAGGTGTGGGAGGACTAAACTGATAAGTCATATCTGGGTCCTCTGTACACTGGGCCAGGCAGTATAGCCAAGTGGTTTGGAAGATGGTCAGTAGAGCCAACTGTGATGACTGATTGTGTCAGCTTGAGAAGTTTAGTTAAGAGAAGTTTAACTAAATCAGCTCAGCAATTCTGCACCCTAGGGCAGCTTGTTGCCTGGATGGTATCAAGGGGAAATGAGGAAGGAGGAAGGAGACTTGTGCTTCTATTTCTTCAGAGGAGCTCCAGTCTTTGCCTTCACCTTGGATGTCATCTCCTGGCTTCCTGGGCAGTCTCTTCAGCTTCTGGCTAGGATCCTTCAGCCTTCCAGCATAGATTCATCAGCCTTCCATTGCAGACCCATTGGCCTCCTGATATGGACTTGTACAGGACACTGCAGTGAGTTGAAGGACACTGCAGACCTTCAGCTAAATCCTTTGGACTCCAGTGTTCAGACAGATCCTCTGCATTCTTCCTCATGTGACTCTGTAGGAGGCCATTGTAAGCCAATCTTGTAAATTCATCTATTTTTGTATATTTTGTGTTATATCTTTTTCTCTAGTAAATACTGACTGATACACCTATACAGATTGGCTTCAAATCTCAGCTCAGTGATAACTTATTGGCTCCATGACCTGGGGAAAGTTACTCGATCAACTTGTGCAACAGTTTCCCCATCTGTATAATATTAGGGTTGTTGGGAGGATTGAATAAATTAATACATATGAAGTACCTAGAATGATGCCTGGCACATAGTAAGTGCTAAATATGTGTTATACTATTATTATTATTACTATTACAGGAGTAAGTGAAAACAATAAACATTTGTTGAGAGTGGGAAAGGCATTGTGGATTCTAGATGTTTGGGGAGATAAAAGATTTAAAAGGAAGAAGACACGGACCCTGCCTGAAGATGCTTTCATTCTAGAAGAAGAGAGAAGATACTATAATATGTCAAACATATGGAATGCCATGTAAGTAAGGCCAATAAAACCCCCTGAATTTTGAGAAAGGAAATTGGATCTCAGAAGGAGAAAAGCAAAAGTCAGGCCAGAACCTGAACTAATTTAGGGCATTTGGAAAATGTGTGTGTGTGTGTGTGTGTGTGTGTGTGTATGTACATATACTCACAAAAAGAAAGGCCAGCTTTTTTAAGAAAAGAGAGAAAAACTTTTCCAATGCCTCCTTATAACCTTATTTCATTAGGCATTTCCATGAATTCATTAGTACATCAGGCATGGCACTTTTGTTTTGGCAACCCAGTTCCCAGGATAACTGCAGGTCATCCAAGAGGCCAG
The DNA here is from genome assembly GCF_053883595.1 of Heterocephalus glaber. Taxonomy (NCBI): domain Eukaryota; kingdom Metazoa; phylum Chordata; class Mammalia; order Rodentia; family Bathyergidae; genus Heterocephalus; species Heterocephalus glaber. The sequence goes on from NW_028258379.1 coordinate 15,491,696, forward strand.
ATTTTCTCAGAGGGGAGGATTCAAGTGGAGATTTCTAGGTTAAAGCAGAGCTGGGCACCTCTCCCTTTGGGAGTGAACTGGAGCCCCATATTTGACACCAGAAGAACGCTGGCCCAGGGGCCATTAAATGGAGGCTGATTTATGTATAAGGTTCTAAAGTGTAGTTGTTCCCTTACATAATAACTAAGAAAAAAAAAAGGAGGACATCAACCTGATTTAGAATCTCTTCCTTAGCTATTTTGAGGCTGTATGATAAAAATCTCAGTTGTTTAGCACCCCAGAAGGATGAATTGTTCTAAGGTGTTAAAAAGTTTAATCTTTGGGTGCCAAGTTTAAATTGAAATCATTCTGATGGGCTCTCAAAGCTATATACATTCTTCTTTGCTTTGTTTAGTAGGGTATTTGGAACATGACTTGGCCCTTTTTTGATATTTTAGGTGCTTATCATAGTACTCTATTGCCCTTATGATCTCATGTAGAGGATGTCTTGACCACTGTAGTTAGGTCCAGGATGTTAATGTATACTAACTCTCTCTTTCAATATCCAAGGTGAACTGGTTCCAGGACCCCTGAGGATACCAAAATCTGCCAGGGTTCAAGTCCCTTTTATAAAATGACATAATACTATATAGCTAGGTACTATGGTGTGCACTTGTGATCCTAGCTACTTGGGAGACTGAGGCAGGAGAATTCCAAGTTTGAGGCTAGCCCGGCCAGCTTAGTGAGACTGTATCTTAAATTTTTAAAATTTTAAAAAGGAATGAGGATATATCTCAGTGGTCAAGTGTCCTTGGATTCCATTCCCATTGCTGCAAAGAAGAAAAAAGGTACAGTATTTGTATATCACCTATGGATATCCTCCAGTATACTTTAAATCATTTCTAGATTTCCTTTTAAAATTTTTTTAAAAAGGTATAACTTTATTATCATCCACTAAACACACACATATACAAAAATTAAAATTTTCAAAGAAAAGCAATGCAAGGGAAAAAACTATAATAATATTCAAATATAATAGAACTCAACCAAAGCAAAACTAATAAGTACTTAAACATTTTTCCATATAATTTTAAAAAAATCTCAAGCATTAACAAGACATCAAAGGATGTGATTTGTTTTAGAAAGATTTTCAAGACTAATATTGAACAAATAGTGGTCTGGAAAAAAAATTCTAAATAGCTAGTAGTCTCCACATAGGCCAAATTTTTGAAATTTAAATTTCAATACAGTCATGTGACACGTGATGAAAATATAATCTGAGAAACATGTTATTAGGCAATTTCATCCATGTGTATCGCAAAGTACCACACAGAGTGCCAACTTCTATGTGCAAACTGAGAAGGTATTCATCAATCATCTGTGATGGCCCCTTGATATTATCCAAATATGCAGTTAAACACGAGATACATGAGGCTACCACTGGCATAGCAGCACACTGTTTTATAGTAAACTCTTTTATATAAGTAGGATTATGCTCTAAAGGATGAAAAGCACAGCATGTTATAAGTACCTAAAACAGTAACAGCCATTTATCACACTATCAAGTACTGTATACTGTACATAGTTGTATGTGCTTCTTCTGGAGATACACCCTTCTCTTCTTTGATCTCAGTGACTCTTCCTTCCCAACTCACTGATGAGCTCCAGCCTAGTCTCTATCTACATCTCTTCCTATAGTTTTAAACACAATCTGTATATGGATTCTTTCCAGATTCCAGTCTGTAACTCTGATCTCTCCCCTTCCCCTCCTGCCACCCCTACCTCTTTGAACCTTTTCTTCCTATTTCAAATTATCAATTATTCATTTTAATCATTTTAATTCTTAATTACACAAGATTTCTTACATTACTGAATACAATGTAAATGCCACATCAATAGTTGTTTTTACACTGTATTGCTTGGAAATAACTACAAGAAAAAAGCCTACACATGCTTAGTGCTGATGTAATTTTTTTAAGTTTTAAAATCTGGATCAATCCACAGACACAGAACCAGTAGATACAGAGGGCTGATTGTATTTTAAATTTTATAATAATTTTTTGGAAAACCCCCGCAATAGAATTCTGGATTTAACTCTGGAATGTAAAGAGCCTGGAAGTTGTCACTACCATCTTTATACAAGAAAAGGCAAGAAAAACAAAAATTATCAAATTTCTCAGATGCATCAGAGATTGACACTGCAGAGCAAAACCTTTATCCTAACCTCTAGAGACAGGTAGGGGCAGAGAGATACAACTGAGATCATCTTCCCTGAAGCAGAGGTGCTGGAGCACAATCTGATAGGGATATGAATGATGACATGGTAAATTGCTGGAGGTTGGGTGTGAACAATTATAAGCTGAAATCTGAGGACTGGGCTGGGCATTTAGCTCAGTGGTTCTGGCACTGGCCTCAAAAGTTCAAGGTCCTGAGTTCAATTCCCGGTACCAAAAAACAAAAACAAAAACCTCACAAAATCTGAGGAGTCTTCACACTGTTGTGAATTTTACCTCCAGAATCTTTACCAAGTTCTCACAATGAAGACCCAAGAAAGAATCCCCTGTGGCTTTGTTAGGAGGAATAAGAAACTCCATTTGGAAATACACTCAGAGCATTTTTCTTAACAAAGTTCTACTTTCCAGGAGGAATGACCTCACCAGAGTCTTAGCCCACCTGAAGGACAGACATTTACTCAGCTTCAGCTCCCATTAGCCTTCCTGTTTCATCTAAAGGGAAGAGGAATCTGAGATACATATGTTAAGGTCATAGGCTAGAGATACAGACCCACAAAAGGCAATAATTAAACTATTAGAATTTTATAACACTTCCTGTACCTCATCACTGTGTAAACAAGGCATCAGTATAATAAAGCAGATTGCAGCTGAAAGAGCTACAAGGTGCAGATTCTATTTGAGAAGGAGTTCTTAGGAAAGCCCAAAGATATGGAAGAGACAAAAATAAGGGTATAGAGAAATTTGAAGGCTCTGGTACCTACAGTTATAATAAAACATTAAACACAGCTCAACTAACCAGCCAGATTATTATAAAATCTCACATTAAGACTATTTACTTCTATTCTTATTACCTTATATATCATACTTGGCTCTCAACAACAACAACAACAATAACAACAAAAACAAACTACAAGGCATACTAAAAGACAAAATAAAAACAAAACAAAACAAAAACTCTACAATATGTAAAAACAAAGCAAGAGTCAGATCCAGAATCAGGTAAGAAATAGATTTTGGAGTTATCAGGCAGGGAATTTAAAAATAACTAATACATGAAGAATTTTAATGAAAAAAGTAGAGACAATATGGAAGAACATATGGATTATATAAGAAAAAAATTGGAAACTATAGGCAAAAAGACCAGCAGGAAAGACTAGAAATCAAAAACATTGTAACAGAAATGAAGAGTACCTGTGATGGTTCATGAGTAGACAGCATTGGTTAATAAAGGAATGAGTGGCCAGGAATTTAGCTCAGTGGCCCCACAAGCACAAGGACCCAAGTTCGATCCCTGGTACCAAAAATAAAAAATAAATAAATAAATAAAGGAATGAATGCACTTGAAGATATGTTAATAGAAACTTCCCAAACTCAAAAGCAAAGAGAGAAAAAACAACACATGAATACATCAAAAAATCCCCAAAACTAGGATATCCAATAATTGTAGGGTAATTAAAAAAAGTATAACATTCATACAATTGGAATATAAGAAGTTAAAAACTGACAAAATAGAGCAGAAGAAATATTTGAGGTAACAACAGCCAAGAATTTTCCAAAATCAATTACAGATATCAAACCACAGATGCAGAGAGCTCAGAAAATGCTAAATACAATAAATACAAAAAGTTTCTACCCTTAACTAAATTATATTCAAATTGCAGAAAACTAAAGACAAAATGGAAATCCTTAAGGAGCTAGAGAAAAAAAAATCACATTATCTACAGAGGACCATGGTTAATAATCACAGAGAATTTCTTATTATAAACCATGCATCCCAGGAGAATGGAGGGAAATATTTAAAGCATTGAAAGAAAAAAAGCCACCAACAGAATTCTACATCAAGTGAAATTATTCTTCAAAAGTAAAGAGGAACTAGCGAAGCTTTCAAGAAAATAAAAACTGAGGGAATTCATCACCAGAGGACTAGCCCTGTAAAAAATGTTAAAAAGAAGTTTTGCATCAGAGAGAAGAAAAATGATCAAACAGCATAAAGAAATGAAAAGCATTGGAGAAGAAATTAATGGAGGTAAAATAAAGTTTTATTTATTTTTAATTGATCTAAAATATAACAGTTTAAAGTAATAATAAAACAATTTATTGGCTGATTGTGGCCTAAAGATAAGCTAAATAGATAACAGGAATGTTATAAGCGGTAGGAAATGTAACTGGAAACACTCTGTTATAAGGTACTATATTATATGTGAGGTAGTATAGAGTCCTTTAACAGTAGACATATATTCATTACAATTGCATATTGCAAACTCTAGGGCAAACACTGAAAAAATGTTTAAAGAAGTATAATTAATATACTACCAAAGGAGATAAAATGAAATCATAAAATACTCAACTAAATCTTCAGAGAGTAGAAAAAAGGGAAGAAAGAAAATAAAGAATCAATGCAGTGGATAGAGAACAACTAAGTTTAATACAACTATATCAATAATCACTTTAAATGTGAATGGTCTGAATACATAAATTAAGAGACAGAGATTGTCAGAGTGGATTAAAAACAAAACAAAGGCCGGGGATTTAGCTCAGTGGTGCCACTGCCTGCCTTGCAAGAGCAAGGTCCCGAGTTCGATCCCTGGTACCAAAAGAAAAAAATAAAAACAAAACAAGACCCAAGCATACGTTTTCCATAAGAAATCATCTTAAATATCATGACTCTGAAAAGCTAAAACTAAAAGAATGGAGAAAGACAAAGCACGCTAACACTAACAAAATGAAAGCTGGAGTATTAACTTCAGACAAAGCTCACCTCAGAATAAGAAAATTATCAAGGATAAAAGAGGAATTACACATTGAAAAAGGGATCGTCAAGTGTGGTGGTGCATGCCTGTAATCCCAGCACTTGGGAGGTTGAGGCAGGAGGATACCATGAGTTCAAGGCCAGCCTGGGCTACATAGTGAGTTCAGGGCCAACCTGAACTACAAAGCGAGAGCCTGCCTCAAAAAACAAAAACAAACAAACAAAAAGATCAATTATCGAAGAGGACACAGCAATCCTTATTGTGTGTGTATCCAACAATAAAGCATAAAAATACACAATGCAAAAACTGATACAGCAGTAAAGAGAATTAGACAAATGCACTATTATAGTTGAAGAGTTTGGTACTTCTTTTTTAGTAACTGATAGATCAAATAGACAAAATCAGTAAGGATGTAATTGGCCCGAACAACATTACCAATCAATTCAAGTTAGCTGACATCTGGAAAATATGCAATCCACCAACAGCCGAATATACCTTCTTTTCATGCTCAAACAGAACATTTACAAATAGACCACATTATGAGCCATAAAACACACTAAACATGACAGAAATCATGTAAAGTATGTCCTCTGACCACATGAAGTTAAACTAGAAATCAGTAACACAAAGATTGCTGAAAATTTCACAAATATTTAGAGATTAAATGAAACACTGTTGAATAAAACATGGGTGAAAAATCTCAAGAAAAAATTTTAAATATTTAAATGAAATAAAATGAACATACAGCTTATCAAAATACGTGAGATGTGGTCAAAGTAGAGTTTAGAGGGCAAGTTATTGCATTAAATGCGTGTATTAGAAAAAAGAGATCTCTAAAGTTATAATTTGTATAATGTTAGATAATAAAAAAAAGAAATATCTAAGCTTTCACCTTAGCAATCCAGAGTAAGAAGAGCAATTTAGCCCAAAGCAAGCAGCAAAAATGGATAAAAAGTTATAGAAGAAATCAGTAAAATTAAAACCAGGGAGACAGTTGGGGATGTAACTCAGTGGTGCCATGGCTGCCTGGCAAGCACAAGGTCCTGAGTTTGATCCTCAGTACCACACACACACACACACACACAGACACACACACACACAGACACACACACACACAAACCCCAGGAAGACAAAAGATATACTCAATGAGACAAAAACTAATTATTTGAAAAGGTCATTCAGAATGATAAATCTCCAGCCAGGATAACCAAGAGAAAAAGAAAGAAGACAAAATTTATCAATATAAGAAATGAAAGTAGGGGGCTGGGGATTTAGCTTAGTGGTGCCGCTGCCTGCCTCATAAGTGCAAGGTCCCGAGTTCGATCCCCAGTACCAAAAAAAAAAGGGCCAGGGATTAGCTCAGTGGTTCTGCCGCCTGCCTTGCAAGCGTAAGGACCCGAGTTCTATCCCCGGTACCAAGAGAAATGAAAGTGGGGTCATCTCTACTGATCACATGGACACTACAAAGATAATAAAGGAATACTATGAGCAACTCTATGTCCACAAATTTGACAACTTAGATGAAATGGACCAATAGTCCCTTGGAAGACATTCTACTAAAACTCACACAAGAAGAAATAGTCTAAATAGACTTATGTGGATGAAAGACATTAGCTTTTCATTTTGTTTGTTTATTTATTTTATTTTATTTTATTTTTGAGACAGTATCTTGCTATTTAGTTCAGGTTAGCCTTGAATTCACTGTGTAGGTCGGGGAGGTCTTGAACTCATGACAATACTCCTGCCTCAGCCTCCCAAGTGCTGAGATTACAGGCATGCACCACCACATCTCATTATTAAAGAAATTGACTCAATAATTAATCATTTTCTGAGGAATAAAGCACCAGTCCCAGATCATTTCAGTGCTGATTTCTACCAAACTTTTAAGGAAGTATGATACCACTTGTATCATGGCTTGTATCTAGATGTCCCCTACAGCCTCATGTGGTCATAGGTTGGGAGTTTCAAAGGTGATTGGATTAGGGTGTGATACTGAGATTAAGAATATGAATAATGGAAGCTCCACCCCAAGTATGGGTGGCACCAATCACTAGGCTTGTAGTCCAGATGGAATACAAAGGGACAGAAGGAAGGCAGGCTTGTTGCTGTCTCTGCTGCTTGCTGTCTGCCATGCCATGAACTCCTCCATGACACCCCTCTGCCATGCCACCGTGCCTTTGAGCCAGTCAACTATGGACTGAAACTTCTACAAACTGTGAGCTGAAATAAACCTTCCCTCCTTTAACTTTGGGTGTCAGGTATTTTGTCTCAGCAATGAGAAAAGTAGTGAAGACACTGCTTCTCTAGGATCTCTTCCAGAAAACAGAAGCAAAAGAAACACTTTCTAACTCATTCCTTGAGGACAGCATTGGCCTATAATCAAAGTCAGAAAAGACATTACAAGAAAAGAAAACTAAAGACTACTATCATTCATGTATATAAATGCAAAAATGCTCAACAAAATGTAGGCAAATAAAACTCAATAGTGTATAAAAATTGTACATGACCAAGTGAGATTTGCTCCAGGTATGCAAGGCTAGTTCAACATTCAAAAGTCAAGTCAGTGTAATTCACTACATCGTGATTAGGCCGAAGAACAAAAATAATAAGATTTTATCAATTGATTTAGAAAAAGCATTTGATAAAATACACTCTCCATTCATTATAAAAACTCAGCAAACTTCCTCAACTTACTAAAAAATCTGCAAAAGGCTTACACCTAACATCATACTTGATGGTGAGAAATCGGAGCTTTCCTCTTGTAACGGGAAAAAGATACATATGTCTGTTATCACCACTCTTATTCACTGTTTTGTGAGACTTTCTAGCTTGTACAATTGATAGAGCAATAATAAACAATAAGACAGGCCTTTACCTTGCCTCCATGTTTTTTTTTTCTGCAAAATGTTTGTTCCAGAAATGTAATAGTTTGTGCTGCACAGTGCTCCTGCCCAATGTATCAAAATGTTTTGTAAATGTTTGAACTATGTGACCTTTTAAGAATGTTCTATTAACTCCACCCCCTTACAGGAATGTTCTGTTAACTCCACCCCTTTCAGGAATGTCCTGTTAACTCTGCCCCTATGCTTCTATAAGCATGCTTACTTGGTATGTGTTTCAAAAATGTTCTGTAACTCCTCCCCCTTGTTTCAATGAGCATGCTTGCCTACTCCAAAGATTCCTATATAAGGAGGCTCTCATTTCTGGTCAAGTGCTCAGACTTCGAAGTACGAACTCCTCTGAGTCCCCTGGCTTAATAAAAGATTTTTCTCCACCTCTTAGAGTGTCTTTCAGATCCACAAGTCTTCAAATTGTGGTAGCTGTGACTCAGAGCTATAACACTTGGCTGTGCCTCAGAGCTGTGGCAATTGTTTGTGACACTGAACTGTAACACTTGGCTATAGGACTGAGCTGTTCTGTTTTGCTACAACACTTCCAGAGCCTGAAATATTGATTATGCCCAAAACATGCTGCAAACATGTCTGCAAACATGCAGTGTAGGCTGCAAAGAGTTAAATCCTTCGATTGGCTTACTTTAAGAAGCGAGTCTGACTGAAACTACGTGACTCACAGAAGTATCTCATGAGCTATGGTAGCACACAGGTTAACATGACCTCCCTGCTAACAGCCACAGCTGAGACCAGAGTAATGGCCTAGGAAGCTGTGGGGCTAATACAAGATAACATCCATAGCTGAGGTCAGAGTAATCTCACCAAAAATCTATTCCCACAATTAGTGCCGTCATAGCTTGAAGGACAATGCTCTAATTACAACGATATATTTTGTCTATCTTGCTTCTAATTTGAAAATGCTTTGACTTCCCTTTAAAGCCTTGCCTGCTTTAGTTTCCATAGTAATTTCACATACTGCACATCTATACATGCACCTTTACCCTGATTGATGAATAATAAAATTCGGTGGAAGAGACAGGTGAGTGCCTTTTACCAAAGGAGCATTGGGCATCCCAGTTCAGACGTTCTCTTTAACTCTGTCTTAAGTTTTTCTTCAACCTTGTGTCATGCAGGTGGGGACTAGAGCCTTACTGCAGGAGTCTCTGCCACAACACAATAAGAGAAGAAAATAGAATAAAATGAAAAACAAGGGAAGCAAGAAATAAAACTTTGTATTCATAGAAAACTTCATTGTCTATGTAGTAAATTCCAAAAATTTGACAAAAACAAAAACAACAAACCAAACCAAAAACAAACCATAGAATCTGTGGGATTAATTAGCAAGTATTGCAAGATTGAAGACAAGATTAATATACAAAAAGCAATTGTTTTTCTATCTACCAATACTGACCTATTAAAGTTTTTGAAAAATATCATTTAGAATAACATGAAAAGGTGAATACTTACGCATAAATCTAACAAGGTATATATAGGAGCTATATGTGGAAACTACAAAGGTCTGATGAAATAATCCAAAGAAGATCTAAACAAATGGAAAGCTATCCTGTGTGTTTATGAATCAGAAGACTCAATATTATATTAGCTCTTCTTAACTTGATCTCTACAGAGTTTGGCATAATTCCGATTAAAATCCTAGTGAGCTATTTTATACATATCAACAAACTGATTCTACAATTAATATGCAGAGGCAAAAGAGCTAGAATAGCTCATATAATACTAAAAAAGAACAAAGTTAGAGGGCTCATAATGCCTGATTTCATGACTTACTACACAGCTACAGTAAAAAAGATTTTGGTATTGGTGAAAGAGTGAGAGCTCAGCAATGGGATCATAGAAATGTAGCCAGAGTATCTTTGACAAAGAAGCAAAAGCAACTCAGTGGAGAAGGGAAAGGTTTTTAAACAAGTAGTGGAGAGAAGGTGAGCCAGTTGCAGCACCCAGAAGGAAGCTCCCCTGCTGCCATCCCAAGCTCCTAGGGCAGAGAAGCTGAGCTGGTCCCAGAACCCGGAGGAAGCTCCCCCACTGCCATCCCAAGCTTCTAGGGCAGAGAAGGTGAGCTGGTCCCAGAATCCAGAAGGAAGCTCCCCACTGTCATCCCAGGATCCTAGGGCAGAGAAGCTGAGCCAGTCCCAGCACCTGGAAGGAAGCTGCCCTGCTGCCATCCCAAGCTCCTAGGGTAGAGAAGGTGAGCTGCTCCCAGCACCTGGAAGGAAGCTCCCCTGCTGCCATTCCAAGCTCCTAGGGCAGAGAAGGTGAGCCACGTGGGCACCAGAAGCACCCCACCCCCCGTGGAAATGAGAAGACACGTAAACAAGTCTCAAAAACAGACTTCTGGATCACCTACAGCAACCCCAAAGGGAAACAAGATGGAACACTCTGATACTCAACCACCTGGACTCTCTGAACTGGCAACAAAAGAGGAGCTGGGAAAAATGAAATCAGAAATAATTACTCAGATAACAGCAAAGATTTTGCTCATGGTGCAAGACATGATTAATAAATCTAGAGAGGACACAGATGAAAAACAGAGGATCTGAGGAACATGATGGAATCCCAACATAGGAAACAAATGGAATCCATAAAACAGATGCAAACAGATTTCCAGGAGATTAAAAACTCCATCAAAAGTCTGCGCAGCAGAATGAACCAATGTGAAGATAGAATTTCACATATAGAAGCAAAGATTGCAATTAGTGACCAAGAAAAGAAAAATTGCTTTAAAATTGTAAAGGAACACGAGAAATCAATCCAGCAGCTGCTAGACGATGCAAAGAAGAATAAAATAAGACTGATTGGAGTCAATGAAGAAAGAGGAGAGAATGCAGATGACATAAAAAACTGTTCACAGAAGTGATGGCAGAAAAATTCCCAAGCAGGGGAAAAGAACTCGACATACAGATAAGTGAGGCATATAGGACTTCAAATAGCCTTGATCAAAAAAAAAATCTACACATAGGCATATAATAGTTAGGATTCCAGAAATCCAACAGAAGAATAAAATTCTACAAGCAGTGAGAGAAAAGAAACAAATCACACACAAAGGAAAGCCCATCAGAATCACAGCAGACTTCTCAATACAAACCGTCAAGGCAATAAGAGCTTGAAGTGATGTATTTCAAGCCCTAAAGGAAAACAGCCTCCAACCCAGATTGATGTATCCTGCAAAACTATCTTTCAAAATTGATGGAGAAATAAGATACTTTCACGATAAAGAGCACCTCAGAAACTTCATGAATATCAAACTGGCACTCCAGAAAATTTTAGACAATACCCTAGGAAAAGACAATGAGGATCACAACCCCAGGAAACCCAGCAGAATGAATCCATTGGGTGTGACAAATTAAACGCAAAAGGGGGAGAATCCAACAAAAAGAAGAAGTCATGACAAGGCTTTTAAAACTTTTAACTTCATCTCCCTAATGAGTGTATAATTCAATCTTGTTATTGTACTGATTAGTATTTTTCTGATTCTAGAGTTGCATACATTACTTTGTGCTGTACTGGCTATTTATCATCTTCTTATGTCTACTTTTTAATTGGGTTGTCTATTAATGAGCTCTAAGAATTCTTTATATATTCTGGTCATAGGTTATATGTATTGTAAATATGGTCTGTTTAAGGACTACTTTTCATTTTAATGATGTCATTTAAAGTTCTAGATTTTGATGGAATCTCATTTATCAATTTTTTTCTTTTATACATCATGTCTTTTGTATCCTAGGTAGTTCTTGCCTACCCTGAATTCATAAACATTTTCCCTTGTAAATTCTTCTTACAGTTTTATACTTTTAGGCTTTCATATTTAGGTTCATAGATCCCTTCAAATTATTTTTATGTATGGAAATAAAGGGTTGAGGTTAATTTTTTATATATGGATACCAGGTGTGCTAGTGCCGTTTCCTGAAAACACTATCTCTTCCTCAGCTCTTGAATTGAGTTTATATTCTATAAAATGCTAATGTTAAATAATCTTTCAAAACTCAGTGGACCATATATGTGTGGTTCTATTTCTACATTCTCTGTTTTATTCCAATGATCTATATGTCTTTCCTTACACCAACACTGCCTTGATTATTGTAGCTTTAGAAGAAGTCTTAACATTAGGTACTAAATGTCTTCCAACACTGTTTCTTTTTGGTTTTTTTAACTTTTCTAGGTCCTTTGTACTCCTACATAACTTTTAAATTTCAATATCCAATTCTTCATTTATAGCAAGTATACACAGACCTGAATTTTTATATATACTGTGTGTTTTCTAATCCTGCTAAATTCAAATACAAGTTCTAGGGGCTCCTAGAGATTTCTTAGTATTTTCTCTGTAGATGATCATTTCATCTACATATAAAGATTTTGCTTCTGCTGTGCCAATCCTATCCTAATTGTGTCATTTTATTGCCAGACTATTTTGGTGGGGACTGGGTTTCAAAGTTTAATGGACAGATAAAGAGTAAGCATATCTGCCCTTGTTCCCCACCTCAAGGAGAAAGCAGTGTATCTTCTCCATTCATATAAGGTGTTCTCGCTGGAAGTATGGAGTACATGTCTTTAATCTATTGAGAAGGTTCTGTTCTACTTCTAATCTCCTGATAGCTTTTACCATGAACAGCTGTGGAATTTAGTTCAATACTTTTCCTCCAACTAGTGACGGGATCATATGGCTTTTTCCTTTCCTCTGTTAAAATGATGACTTTTGGGGGTGGATCTTCCAATGCTGAACCAACACTGCCATCCCTATAACAAAACCACTTTCTACATCCTGCCAGATCTGACTTCTAATGGTTTGTTTTGTTAAACAAATTTCTATCTATGTTCATACTTTTTTCTTCTATTATCTTTATCCAGTTTTAGGATTAGCACAATGTTGAGTTCCTAAAATGAGGGGAGAAGTGTTCCTTCTTTTTTCTGCTTTAAATGTTTGATATAATTTATCAGTTAAAATGTTTATAAGCCTACTGTTGTCATATAGGTAGGTTTTCAAGCTAGGAATATGCTTTCTTTAATAGGTGCTATTCAAATTTTATATTTCCTCCAGAGTTAGCTTCATTAATTTGTCTTCCAAGGTACTTCTTAGAAGTTGTCAAATTTATTTCAAAAAAGATTTTTGTAATATGCTTTCTATATCCTTTTAAATTCTGTAAAATCTGTGGTAATGTCTCCTAGATCTTGATACTGTAATTTAAAAAATGTATAATTGATATTGTGTAACAGGAAGTAAAGGTCTAAAGGAGCAGGGGAAGTGGGAGGGGTAGGGGAAAGGAAAAAGGGAAAAGAAACAATTTGAGAAAAGGAAAAAAATGGGAACAAAGTCTTTCCAAATAAGGAAGGGTGGAGGGGGTGAAGGGAGGGCAGGGGAAAGGGAAAAAAATAAGAACCAAGAGACTCATGTAAAGGTACAAGATCCCAATGATGAATGTAACTGTATTTTATACCTAAAATGTATCAATAAACTTAATGGGAAAAAAAAACAAGTAGTGGATGTCCAATGCAAAAAATAAAAGACTCTAGATACATACCTTACGTGTTTTAGAAAAATTAGCTCAAAATGGATCACAGATGCAAATATTAAATTCAAAAATATAAAACTTCTAGAACAAACACTGGAGAAAATCTAAGTGATGTTGGGCTTGGCAATAAGATAAGAGAACTCAACAGTTCTTGATCTAAGCAGACATTTCACCAAAGAAGACATACTGATGTCAAACAAACATGAAAATATGTTCAATGTTATTTATTAAAAATTAGTTTTTAGGAAATTGCAAATTTAACAACGAGATATATATTTATTAGAATGGCAAAACCATGACTAAATAAATAAATAAATAAAATAACCTGACAATACCAAAGGTTGGTGACAATGTGAAACAACAGGAACCCTCATTCACATGGTAGCGGTGTTGCCACTTTGGAAAACAGTTTGGTTGCTTCTTTTCTTTTGGCTTTTTGAAACAGCGTCTCACTATGTAGCCCAGGCTGGCCTTGAGCTTGCAACCATCCTGTCTGCCTCAGCATCCTAAGTGCTGGGATTACAGATGTGTGCCTCCACACCAGGAATTTAGTTGTGTCTTACAAAGCTAAACATAGTCTTACATGTGATCCAGTGACTATACTTCTAAGTATTTTTTAAAAATGAACTGAAAACTTATATCTACATAAAAGCCTGGATGTGAAAGTTAATAGGAATTTTATAGCCACTAAAAATTTGAAGCAACCAGCATTTGTACTTCAGTAGATGAATGGATAAACAAACTGTGGTAACCTATATAATGGAATATTGTCCAGCAATAAAAAGAAAGGAGCTTCCAAACCAAGGAAAGACACGGAGGAGACTTAAATGAATACTGCTAAGCAAAATAAGCCAGTGTTAGAAGGCTACAAACTATATAATTCCAATTGGAAAGACAAAACTATAGATATAGAGACAACATAAGATCACTGGTTGCTGGAGATTTGGGTAGAGGGGAAAGAGTTGCACAGGTGAATCACAGGTTATTTTTTAGGATGATGGAAATATTCTGTATGATACTATAATGGTAGACATATGACATTATATGTTTGTCAAACCCATAGGACTTTATGACATAAAGAATGAACTTTAATGTACTTGTCTTAGTTACTTTTGTCATTGCTGATACAAAATACCTGACACCCAAAGTTAAAGGAGGAAAAGTTTAGTTAGCTTACGATTCATAGAAGTTTCAATCTTGGCTGGCTCCAAGGCATAGTGGCACATGGCAGAGGGGCATCTAGAAGAAGAATGACAGTTTGTGGCACGCACAAGTTAGCAAAAGCAAGAGACAGTGTCTCTCTACCCCTTTGAGTTAATTCAGACTACTTAGGGCAGGTAGCACTCACACCCTTAATCCTAGGGCCCTCTGGCCTAGCATTGCACCATGAATCAATCACACTCTCTAGATTCAGCCACCTCTGAAAAAGCCCCACCTAAGACTGCATGAGGCTATGGGGGGACATCTAGACAGAAGACGTAATAGTATCTGAACTTTAAAAAAATCATTTAGGGAGTTGGACCACCCAGGGTAGAATGCAGACTGTTACAAAAGAATCTATCTTACAAATTCATGAAAAACCGAACTGAAGAGAATATGAGTAAAAGGTGCTGACCTAATTACTTCAGAAATGAGTGGAGTCCCTAAGGCAAGTGGAGTTCCTATTGCCTTAAGGAAATAGGAATTGCAAATAGGTCCTGTAATATAGTGGATAAAGTTGTTTTCTAAGACAATATGTGTTAACAATCCCTACACTACTATACACACATACAAGAATGGAACAATTAAGTATTTCAATGGCAGATGATGGGGGCCAAATTTCTTGGTGTTGGAATGAGACAGGCAGGGAGGAGGCTGGGATGATCCACATCATAAAGGATTAGAGTTGGAGACACATGTATGAACTCATTCAAATTAACATAGAGGCTGGTTGTTACCTATAGAAATATTTATAGATATCTGCATATACATAGATACATGTTTTATCACCTGAGAGGCTCTGGAAGCAATGACATCTTAGTAGCAATGAGCACACTTAGTACTCAAAGTTCTCCATGAAGGGAACCATGAGCCCTTGGAGAAATGGCAGATTCTAGAACTGGGACAGGAAATGTACCAGATAAGCCTGGAGAATCTTGTAATGTCAGAAAGTAAGGCAATGCTTTATACCCTTCCAAACTTCACATTGATGGGAATATGACAAAAAGACACAGGAATCAACTAAAAGAACTCTCTGTGGTCAAAATGGGAACAATGTGAACAACTTAATCATAAAGTGTACAATAAATAAACATCCATGGGTCCATGTTGGTATAAATAAATAAGTAAATAAATTAGAAAAGAAAAGAGAGGGCCGGGGATTTAGCTCAGTGGTTCCACCACCTGCCTCGCAACTGGAAGGACCTGAGTTCAATCCCTGGTACCAAAAAAAAAAAAAGAAAAGAAAAAAGAAAAGAGAAATTCCTTTTGCAGGAAAATCCCAAATAATTTATATAGACACTCTCTCCCCCTTGGAGGTGGGACAAAACACCTCACTCTTTAGGGTGGGCTGTGCATATCGCCTTCCTCCCAAAGAGTACAATATGGAAAGGGGAAGACTCAACAATGAAAAGTGATGTGACTTCCTAAATGGGATCCTGTTTTTACCTGATTAGGCAAAAACTAAGAATATATGAATAAAGAATGGGCTTTACTTAATCATATATATGTATAATATTATGTATAGTTATTAGGCAATTTTTATTTCAGACTGTTATCTGAGTGGCTCAGACAGCTTCTCTCTCCTTTGTAATTGATCTCTCTATTTAGAAATCAAGTTTGTTGAAATTATGTGGAGCAAGAATAAATAGCCCCAAAGCAAAGGCCTGAAATATTTTCCTATAAACAATATTATTATGTTTTAGATCTGGGTTGTCCCCCAGAGCTTCCTGTGTTTGCAAGATGCATTGGATTGTGGGGTGCTATACTCATCAGTGGATCCACCCACTGGTTAGTTCAGTGGCTGAGTGTGCTGTTAGGAGGTGGGGTCTGGTCAGAAGAGATGTGTCACGGGGGGCATGATCCAGAAGGGTGTATCTCCCACCTCAACTGCTCCCTACTCTCTCTCTCTGCTTCCTGGCTGCCATGATGTGGGTAGCTTCCTCTGCCAGACTCTTCCACCATGCTATTTCTGCATTTGAGCTTGCTGATTATGGACTGAAACTCCTGAAATGGTGAGCCAAAATAAAACCCTCCTTTAAGTTGTAGGTATCAGATATTTTATTCCAGCAATGAGAAAGTGACTCCCTTTTGTAATTGATCTCTCTCTACTCAGAAAAGAAGTTTGTTGAAATTGTGTTTAGAGCAAGAGTAAATAAGCCCAAAGCAAATGTCCTGAAATGTTCTCCTATAAATGATATGCATTAACATATGGCATTTATGACAACTATTGGGCTTTTCATAGGGCTTTGGGGGGGTGGAAGTCTTCATTCTCAGCTATGTAAAAGCTTAAAATAATCACAATTTGCATTTCTGAACTACTTCTGGGTTTGGAAAGTGCATCTCATGCATTATTTTTTCATTTGAACCTCACAGCAGTTCTGTCTAGTAGGCAGGGCAGGGACTTCTTATCCTCATTTCATAGATGAAGGAAATGACATTCATAAGCGTTACCTCGAAGCTCAAGTCAAAGAGGCCTGTGAAGTGTCCAGACAGCCAAGTTCCACATAGGTGAAGTGTACTCACTTGCTTTAAAAAGAACCAGGGTTTAAAACAAAGTCATGTTCTTTTGAATATCTGCTTGCAGCTTTCGAGGTCTGAGGTTTGTTTGTGGTCTTAGAAACACAGACATTGGTGTCCTGCTCAAGATAGTGATTCCCTTTCAGTGTGTGAGGTGTTGGCGATCCCAGGGTCTTCCCAGAGCAGAGGGAACCTGGCTCAGCCTTTCTTGGGCTGGAGAGAGCCCTTCCCCCTGATGGGTGGTCACCACAGCACTTTGCCCTTCTCTGGGTGCCTAGACACGGAGAGAGCAGAGGAAGTCCAAGGCCTCAAAGGTCTCAGAGGTGGGGTGGGAGTTTTGGGGACACCTCCTTTCTGTTTGGTTCCCTCAACTGGAACCTGGTGCTCTGATCAGGATCCCCCATCTCCTAAAAGGGACCAGGATCCTCAAAGCCTCTGGTGGAGCCCCCTTCTGGTGCTCACCTCCAGCCATGCTCTGTCCCTGTGGAGCTGTCTGTATGGCTTTGATCTCACAGAGGAGATGACTGAGGCAGGGAACAATCTAGAAGTTATAGAATAGTCTCGACTCTGCATCCACTGAAGGAGCAGTGGGTACAGTATTAGAGGAAAAAGCTTTGTGACATTCAACTATTTAGTCCACTGTTGAGAAGCCTCCTCTAGGTGAAATGGGAAACAGGGACGGCAGAGGGACCCTCTGTCTGTTTCTAGCCTACTCATGTGTATGTGCACTGTTTGCCCTGATATGGGTTTAAGAAACTTTAAAAAACTGATTTCCAATATTTAAGCATTCACGTATTTCATGCAAAGTTTGGGATAAAGTATGAGTTATCCATTCTTCCTTCTTTTCTGGTACTAGGGATTGAACTCAGGGCCTTTGCACTGAGCTACATCCCAGCCCCTCCCCCCCTTTTTTGAGACAAAGACTCACTAAATGGCCATCTTTCCAGGCTCGGTTTGAACTTGTCATCCTCCTGCCTCAGTCTCCCAGAGTGCTGGAATGACAGGTGTGTACCACTGCACTTGGCTACCCATTCATTTTTGAGTGGAGCGGGTGACAGGTAAGGCAATTGGCTGTAGTCCTTATCCTCCGGCTCCACCCACTGCTGCTGTCTGTCTGCCTGTCCCAACACCTGAGTTCCCTGTCCCTGCATTTGAGGGCTGCAGATGCGAGGCCAGGGCACTGGAGGCTGTGGTCGGAACACTGGGCTCTGTCTGCTCTGATCCCAGCAGCCTGGAGAGCGCTTGGAGCCTGGGCAAACCTCAGCTCCTGTGGTGAGCAGATCCTGCCTGCCTCCTTCCTTCTGCTGAGCTTAACTTGAAGCTGTGGGCAGAAGCAAAATCTCCCCGAGTCACCGAGCCTTTACGTAACAGAAACACCCTGTTGCTGTTGATTGGGTTTTCCTGACACCTCTTGTCTGTTTATATCGAATTCTACTGCAGGAAGACTCAGCAGCACACTCTTACCCGCCTTCAGCAAGACAGGTTGGTGTTAATACCTCTGACTCACCACGTTGGCTCAGATGCCCGAGTGGTCATGTAATCCCTGCTGTTTGGGCCTCTGGGTGGGGCAGATTAATAATCAGAGGCATACATTCTGTTTGGCCTCCAATTCCAGCTCCACCATTTACCAGCTGTGTGACCTTGGGTAAATTACTTGCTATCTCTTGGTCTGGTTCCCACCTATGTAAATGGGGCCATGCATGAAAACAGCTTGGCTCTTAGGGAACATAGGAATCGTTTTATAAAAGTTAGCTAATAGGGTTTTTTGTTCACCATGTAGAAAATTACTTGAGGGTCTTAAAGGGCAACTTCAGCTTTTAAAAGGTTTAGTTGCAGAATTATAGCCTTTTTTCAGGGGGAGGGATCTCAGAGTCATGATCCAATTCTCTGCTTTCTGCAAAGAGGAAAAGGAAGCGTAGAGAGGTGAAAATTGGGCCTCCTGTTGTCTTGCTCAGTGCTTTTTCCACCGCGCTGGGCTGGGCTCTCACAACTTCGAAAGATGCTGAGCCAGTGCCTGAGGACTGGAAGGTTGATTTTAAGGAAGAATCTCATTTGCTTAGATTAAATCTTATAGAATCTGATTAAACCTTTAAGCTGAGATCCAGGAATAGAGGTCAAATTTTGCTGCAATAGAACCATTCCATGCAGGAGTCTCCATGGCTTCTTTGTGGGCATCTTCTCCCCAAGCAGGAAGGGCTCCAGCACAGGGCACCTGGGCGGCCCTCTGGGTGCTGCAGTCCACTCACATCTCTGGTCAGCACCCCCAGAGGAGACCAATGGTGCTGCAAAACTTCCGGAAAGGCCAGGATAGTTTCCGGTCCCGGTCCTGGCTCAGTGTTTCCAAGCACACTAGGTCTGTCTGTCTCTGGCTACTGTGGCATGTTTCTGTGCTCCCTCCTGGGGCTGTTCTTGCTCACACTTCTGTGTCCTGGTCCCTCTCCCTCTCACACATTCATGTGGCAGGTATTTATTGAGCCAGCCACACTCACATGCTGGGTTTACTGTCCGGGTGGGGGAGCCAAGGAGCGATGAGATCACAAAATGGGCCTGTACAAGCCTCCCTCGGGTATTGCCAAGGCTGGCCTGAGGCTGTAGTATTTCAGCTGGGACCTGAAGGAGCTCATCAGATGGAGGCAGAGTGTGGGAATGGGGTGCTGGGCAGAAGGAGCAGTGTGAGGGAAGGCAGGAGGAACATCGAAACTAGATGCGTAAAGCTGAGGACTGTGAGAAAGACTGAGCGTGGAGGGCATGAGAATGGAGACAGGGAAGCACTCAGGCTGCCAGACCTTGTGGGCTGATCAGAGGCATCTGGACTTGGCCTTGAGCTCACAGGAAGCTAGAATGGCTTATTGGTAGGAGAGACACTGATCAGGCTTGTCTCATGAAATACCCACTCTGGGTGCTGGGTTGGAAAGAGGCTGGAAAGGGACAAAGGAGCTGACATGACTAGTGTTACTTCCAGTACTGCCTGTGACTGTCATTTGTCTCCCCTCCCTGAAGGCCCAGGAAACAGGCTGGCCTATAAGATGGGGAGCCAGGGGATGGGACATAGGGAGATCCTGCTGCTGTTGGGAAATCAGAAGTTTTCTCACCCAGCTCACCCAACTGGGGGGACCTGGGGCCTTAGTCTTCCCTGTGCTGAGGTCTCTTGACCCCCAACCCTATGGAGGAGGAAGGGACTTCCACCCTACCTTGGTTTCCCCTCCAGGAAATACAGTCAATGTTAATAGCTCAAACTCTAGAGGCAGATCCCAGGGCTGAGTTTCAGCTCTGCCTGTCACTAACTGTGTCCTCGGGCCCATGGTGCCTCAGTGTCCCCAAGTGTAAAACTGGGCTGTAGAGGATTCAGTGAAGCAGTGCACACTGAGCGCTCTGAGTGTGCCTGGTAGGACAGAAGTGTTCACTGGGAGGAAGTTGGTGACCGTGGGGGCCACAGCAATGCTGATGGTGTTACACAGCAAAGGGATATCAGTGACTGCTCCCAGGTGTGACAGACACTTCTGATGCTACCATCCCAGCTCATGCAGTTCCCTTTCCTGGAGGGGGCACACAGAAACAAGGGCCTCTGACAGATAGGTGAGACATGTGGCCCACTCTGCTTCCTGTGGGCCAGACATGGACGCATGTCCAAGCTTTGGCCAATCAGATTCTCAGGGATTTGGAGCCAGAGCTTTGACCAATCAATCTGTACTGGTCCCCAGAAGAGAGGAGATATAAATAAGAAAGATGTGGGTCTGCTTGTTCATGTGCGTGTGTATGTTAGGTGGGTGGGTGGAGAAGCAGAGGGAGGAGAATGAAGCAGAAGTACAGATGATAGGTACAGGAGGCTGCTGCCTGGTTCCCAGTTGCCCTCCATTTCCTAAGCCTCTATTCTTGAGAGGCCCTGCTCCCTGTGCCTTCCAGAATAGTCCTGGATTCTTCCAGGAAGTTTTTTTTCCAAGTTCAAGATGGCTTCTGTTGCCAGGTGTGGTGGTGCAAACTTGTAATCCCAGCACTTGGGAGGCTGGGGCAGGAGGATTGCCACAAGTTCAAAGCCAGCCTGAACTACCTAGTGAGACCCTGTCTCCAAAAAAAAAGGAAGAGGAGGAGACTTCAGGGACACCATACCACTGCTCCCAGTGCAAGGAGCAGAGCTGCCCCCAGCATGGAGGAGGTGACCCTTCCGGGCCACTGTACCATGGCCCCCCAGCATGAGGAGCAGAGTCACCCCCAGCATGGGGAGCAGAGTCACCCCCAGAGCTGAGGAGGTGAGCCACAAGGGCACCAGCAACATACACCCCTCCCCTCACTCCATACAGACCCCACCTTCAAATGAGAAGACAAGTAAACAAGTCTCAAAACCAGACTTCCAGATCACCTAAAGCAACCCCAAAAGGAACAAGGTGGATACTCAAACACCTGAACTCCCTGAACTGGCAACAAAAGAGGATCGGGGAAAAATGAAATCAGAAATAATTTCTCAGATAACAGCAGAGATTGTGGCCATAGTGCAAGACATGATTAATAAATCTAGAGACACAGATAAAAAAATAGAGGAGCTAAGGAACATGATGGAATCACAACATAGGAAACAAATGGAATCCATAAAACAGATACAAACAGATTTTCAGGAGATTAAAAACTCCATTGAAAATCTACGCAGCAGAATGAGCCAATGTGAGGACAGAATTTCAGATATAGAAGATAAGATTGCAATTAGTGACCAGGAAAAGAAAAATTTCTTTAAAATAGTAAAGGACCATGAGAAATCACTCCAACAGCTGTTAGAAGATGCAAAGAAGAATAACGTAAGACTGATTGGAGTAAGTGAAGAAACAGGAGAGAGTGCAGATGACACAAAAAAACTGTTCACAGAACTGATGCCAGAAAACTTCCCAAGCAGGGGAAAAGAACTTGACATACAGATAAGTGAGGCATATAGGACTTCAAATAGCCTTGATCAAAAAAAAAATCTACACATAGGCATATAATAGTTAAGATTCCAGAAACCCAACAGAAGAACAAAATTCTCTAGGCAGTTAGAGAAAAGAAACAAATCACATACAAAGGAAACCCATCAGAATCACAGCAGACTTCTCAACACAAACCATCAAGGCAAGAAGAGCTTGGAGTGATGTATTCCAAGCCCTGAAGGAAAACAGCCTCCAACCCAGATTGATGTACCCTGCAAAACTATCTTTCAAAATGGATGGAGAAATAAGATACTTTCATGACGAAGAGCACCTTAGGAACTTCATGAATATCAAACTAGCACTCCAAAAAATTTTAGATAGTATCCTAGGAAAAGACAATGAGGATCACAACCCCAGGAAGCCCAGCAGACTGAATCTGTTGGGCGTGGCAAGAAATTAAATGGAAAGGGAGAGAATCCAACAAAAAGAAAAAATCATGACAATGATAAGTCAATACGTATCAGTTATAACCATCAATGTTAATGGTCTCAATTCACCAATCAAAAAAAATAGACTGGCAGAATGGGTCAAGAAGCAAGATCCAACAATATGCTGCATACAAGAAACACACTTAATTCAAAAAGAAACTCGTAGACTGAAAGTTAAAGGGTGGAAAACAATACTCCATGTGACAGGAACCTGAAAAAAAGCAGGAGTAGCTATCCTCTTTGCAGATCAAGTAGATTTCAAATCAACAATGATTAAGAGAGACAAAGAAAGACACTATATCCTTGTAAAGGGAAGAATCCAAGAGGAAGAGATGACAATCATAAATATATATGCACCAAACACTAGTGTGCCCAACTATACAAAACAAATACTAACGGACATGAAAAATCAAGAAAGCACTAATACAATAGTAGTGGGGGACCACAATACCCCACTGTCACAAATAGATAGATCAACTAGACAAAAGATAAGCAATGAAATGCTAGAACTCCATCAAACTCTTGAACAAATGAACCTAACAGATATTTACAGAGTGTTCCACTCCACAAAATCAGAATACACATTCTTTTCAGCTGCACATGGGTCATTCTCCAAAATAGACCACATACTTGCTCATAGAACATGTTTAAGTAAGTGCATAGAAATTGAAATTATCCCCTGTATATTATCAGACCATAGTGTGATGAAATTGGAGATCAATAGCAAAAGAAACTGCAAGAATTTCATAAATACATGGGAACTGAACAACACACTTCTGAATAACCAATGGATCACAGAGGAAATTAAAGAAATAAGACAGTTCCTACAATTAAATGACAATGACAATACAACATATTGGAATCTATGGGAGACAATGAAAGCAGTCTTAAGGGAAACTCATAGCAATGAATACTCATATTAGGAAAACAGAACGAGCCCAATTAAACAACTTGATGCTGAACCTCAAGCTTCTAGAAAAAGGAGAGCAGGACAAACCCAAAGCTCATACAAGGGAGGAAATTATAAAGATCAGAGGAGAAATCAATGCAATGAAGACTAAGGGAACAATACAAAAAAAATCAATGAAGCCGAGAGTTGGTTCTTTGAAAGAATAAACAAAATTGACAAACCCTTAGCCAACCTTATCAGAAAAAGAAAAGAAAAGGCCCAAATCCATGCAATTAGGAATGAAAACAGTGAAATTACAATGGACCTAGCAGAAATCCAGAGGATCATCAATATCTATTTTGAGAAACTATACACCAATAAGATGGAAAACACAGAAGAAATAGACAGATTCCTAGATATGTATGAATTACCAAAGTTGAATGAGGAAGACCTAAAAATTCTAAATGACCCAATATCAATCAATGAAATTGAAAATGTAATTTAAAACTTACCAACTAAGAAAAGCCCGGGTCCTGATTGCATCACCACTGAATTCTACAAGACATTTAGAGAGGGACTACTGCCACTACTGTTTAAACTCTTCAATGAAACTGAAAAGGAAGCAATACTCCCAAATTCATTCCTGAAAGCAGGCATCACCTTGATCCCCAAAGCAGGGAAAGACCCAACCGAAAAAGAGAATTATAGGCCAATCTCACTAATGAACATAGATGCAAAAATCCTTAATGAGATACTGGCAAATAGAATTCAGAAGATCATCAAGATGATCATACACCCTGATCAAGTGGGATTCATCCCAGGGATGCAGGGATGATTCAACATACGCAAATCAGTCAATTTAATACAGTATTATCAAAAAAAAAAAAAAAGAACCAAAGACGAAAACCATGTGATCATCTCAATAGATCCAGAAAAAGCATTTGAAAAAATCCAACATACATTTATGATAAAAACCCTACAAGAAATTGGAATAGATAGTCTTTACCTCAATCTGATAAAAGCCATCTATGAAAAACCAACAGCCAATAGCATACTAAATGGTCAAAAACTGAAATCCTCTGCACTCAAATCAGGAACGAGACAAGGATGTCCACCATCACCACTCTTGTTCAATATAGTTTTGGAAACATTAGCCACAACAATTAGACAAGAGAAAGGAATAAAAGGAATAAATATAGGAAATGAAGAAGTCAAATTGTCATAATTTGCAGATGACATGATACTCTATATAGAAGACCCCAAGAACTCCACCAAAAGTCTTCTAGACTTACTAACCAAATTCAGTAAAGTAGTTGAATGCACGGTCAGCACACAAAAATCAATAGTTTTTCTGTATGTGAACAACAGACTCACTGAGAGAGAAATAGGGCAAACAATTCTGTTCACAATAGCATCCAAGAGACTGAAATACCTAGGAATCAACCTAACAAAAGAAATCAAAAATCTCTTCTGGGAAAACTATAGCACTCTGAAAAGACAGATTGAAGACGATGTCAGAAAACGGGAAGACATCCACTGCTCCTGGGTAGGAAGGATCAACATAGTAAAAATGGCCATACTTCCAAAAGTGCTATATAGATTCAATGCAGTCCCAATTGAAATCCCAGCAGCATATTTCATGGATCTTGAGAAAACAATTCAAAAATTCATTTGAAACAAGAAGAGACCCAGAATAGCGAAAGCAATTCTAGGCAACAGAGACATGGCAGGGGGTATCCACAACCCCCAACTTGAAACTATACTGTAAAGCTACTGTCATAAAAACAGCATGGTACTGGCAAAGAAACAGATGCCAGGACCAGTGGAACAGATTAGAAGATGCAGAAACAATTCCAGACACACTCAGCCACCTCATCTTTGACAAAGGAGCCAAACACCCTCACTGGAGGAAAGATAGCCTCTTTAATAAATGGTGCTGGAAAAATTGGGTTTCAACTTGCCAAACATTAAAACTAGACCTATATCTCTCACCATGCACTAAACTAAAATCAAAATGAATTAAAGATCTAAATATCAAAACAGAAACACTGAACCAGCTGGAACAGAGGTTAGGTAGAACTTTGGAAGACATTGGTGTAGGAAAAGATTTTATGAACAAAATCTCAGTTGCCCATGAACTAGCACAAACAATCAACAAGTGGGACCTCTTCTTATTAAAAAGCTTCTGCACAACAAGAGAAACCACCAACAGTGTGAAGAGACAACCCACAATGTGGGAAAAAATCTTCACCTGCTGTTTCTCAAAGATCTACTATCTAGAATCTATAAAGAACTTAAAAAAAAATCAGACCTCCCAAATTTAAAGACCCAATACAAAAATGGGCATCTGAAATGAATAGACATTTCTCTGACAAAGAAGAAGAAATAGCAAATAAACATATGAAAAAATGTTCAACATCACTGGATATTTGAGAGATGCAAATGAAAACAACACTGAGATTCCACCTCACCCCAGAAAGAATGGCTGCTATCATGAAATCAATGAAAAAAAAAATGCTGGCGGGGCTGTGGGGAAAGAGGAACCCTGCTCCACTGCTGGTGGAAGTGTAGACTGATGCAACCACTGTGGAAATCGGTATGGAGATACCTCACAGAACTAGGACTGGAAGTCCCATTTGACCCCACTATTCCCCTGCTGGGGATCTTCCCCAAAGAATTAAAAGAATCATACCACAGTGATATATGTGCACCCATGTTCATAGCAGCACAGTTTGTAATAGTTAAAACTTGGAAGCTGCCCAATTGCCCATCAACTGGAGACTGGATAAAGAAAATGTGGTTTTTATAAATAAAATGGAGTACTATTCAGCCATAAAAAATGAGAAATTAGAGACATTTATGGCTAAATGGATCCACATTGAGGCAATACTCTTAAGTGAAATAAATAGGACACACATGTGTAAATACCAAATAGTTTCTCTAGTGTGAGAAACTGAAAGTGTACATCAGGACTAAAAGGTATAATAGATAATGTGAAATAGGAAGAAAAGGGGCAAAGGGGAAGTGGGAGCAGTAGAGGAAAGAAAAAGGAATGGAATTAATATGAGAAAATGAAAAAATGAAAAGAAAGTCTTTGTAAATAGGGAGGGATGGAGAGGTTGAAGGGAGGGCAGGGTAATGTGGAAAAAATAAGAACCAAGAGAGATTATGTAAAGGTGAAAATTTCCAATGATCAATGTCATTATATTGTATATCTAAAATGTACCAACAAAATTAATTTTTAAAAAAAGGATAGGCCAGGGATTTAGCTCAGTGGTTTCGCTGCCTACTTTGCAAGCACAAGGACCAGAGTTTGATCCCCCATACCAAAAAAAAAAAAAAAGAAAAAGAGAGAAGATTATAAACAATAAAGTATATGGGCCGGGGATTTAGCTCAGTGGTTTCGCCGCCTGCTGCACAAGCTCAAGGACTGGAGTTCGATCCCTGGTACCAAAAAAAATAAATAAATAAATAAAGTATATGATTCCTTTAAAAAAAAAAAAAAAGGATAGCTTCTGTTGACCAAGACATGAGAAAATCTTCATGTGGCCCTGTGACTCCAACAGAGGACATGCCCCTTTGTCTTTGTCAGATCAAAAGCCAGTTGGAATGACGGTAGATGGTTGTCTTTCTCCTGGAGGTCCAACAATAAAAGGCCCCTGTGAGGCCTGGTGAGGTGTGGTGAGGCTAAAATGTGGTTGTCCGCTGTTGCTGCTGCTGTTGCTGCTGCTGCTGGATCCTAGAGATGTGCCTTCCACACTGCCTAGGAGCCTGTTTTCTCTTCTCACTCCTTTGGAGCTTAGCCATGTTCTGTGTGAAGCTTTAAACCTATTTGGGTTGCAGTTTAGCAAATAGGGTGAGGAGCTGCAAGGAGCAGAAGACAGACAGGCAGAGCCAGCCTGGACCTTGCTGGGTGAGTGTGGGCCTGGTCTCTGATCATCTCTCACCTGGATCATCTGATTTTATCGGTTCAGATGGGTGGCAAGACACAGGGAAGTGCTGTCCAACATTTAAATATGATGTGGGCTGTAAATGTAACCTGAAATGCGCAAGGTCCCGAGTTCGATCCCTGGTACCAAAAAAAAAAAAAAAGATACAGTACAATATGGCTCCAGGGGATCGTACCAAGCTAGAATTATGTCTGGGGCTGGTGTCAAATGTGGCTTAAATAAAATAGCAATGCATTTCTCTCATGTAAATGTCCAGGGGTCTCTGTCCTAGCTCTTTATGATAATATTCAACCCAAGCTCAGCTAGCCAGGTGTGAGTGGCTGAGCACATGACCCTGCAACCTGTTCCTGGCAGGACAGTTACACAGGCTAGCAGACGGATAGACTGGGCAGTGACGGTCTGAGAGATCCCTTTCCACTTCCAGGAACTAAAACACCTGCCAGCCTGGGGAAGCCTGCTTCCTAGCATGATGCTTGAGGCCCTTGAACAAAGTCCCACCTTGCCCCGCTACTCTCCCTGAGCTCATCTTAGCTTCATACATCCCCACTCTGCTCCCATTTGTTACAGTTCAGATTTTGGGAGAGATTTTGAATCCATGCCAGTTCCTTGTTGCAGTCCTTGGCGATATTGTTCTCTCCTTCCCAGAACTTGGCAAGTCTTTACTGAGCACCTACTATGTGCCAGGCAGGGAACTGTGCTGGGAGTGGAGAAGAACCTAGTTCTCCTGAAAATGGTCACAACAGCTGAATAGGGCAGGATGATGGCAAGGGCTCTAAGGACAAATAGACATTCACTGAGTGGGAGGAATGAGAGGCGCCCCAGACAGAGGCTGTCGGCACAGCGCAGACAGAGGTTTAGGAGACATGGAAGGATATGGTGTGTCAGGGAGCAGGAAGTAGCTCTGTGGGGCTGGAGGGCAGGAGATGTTGCAAGGGTGGGTTCCTAAGTGACCATTCTCTCTTGGTAACCACTCCACCTTTCTTCGAGCATCCTTCCTCCTCACATTTCCCATACACATGGGAGGAAGTTGATTCTACTCAGGACCTAGAGGTGAGGCAGTTAGCCCGGGTATAGACTACTCAGCACAATCCCTTCTTATCTGAGGAGGGGAGTGACTCATTCACACCTGAGAAACTGGAGAAATCTTTGCTGGCAGCTCTAGAGAAAGCAGCTCTCCCTCTTTCTCCTAAATCTCATAGAGTGTTGGTGTGAGGCCAGGAATTGCAGCAGACATTTTGTCACTATGAAAAGGTCTTCTTGAACATGAAGGCAGCACTATGCAGGACAGAGAAAACAACAACCAGAAAGAAGCAGGGACTTTGAGGATATCGTTGAACCACTGAGTCAAATCTACACTAAACCTGCTGTATTCTAAGGCCTAAGGCTAGCTTTAGGGAGTAGGTCACAGGGTGAGGGCCCTTGACCTCTTTCTGGGGCAGGGGGGCACCATACAATGTTTTCAAGGAGAGGAGTAGGCTGACTGCCCCCTGAATTGCAGGAAGTCGCTGCAGGGCCCTGAGCAAAGAGCTACACCAAGGCCTGAAATGTGGGCCTGAGCGAAGACAGGTGAAGATAGCAGAGATGAAGGCTACAGAGACACAGAAGCCAGGTGAACTGGAGTGGGTGCAACAGAAAGAGCCTTAAACCCCTACCCTGACTACAAGATGCTTTCCTCTTCCGCCTCTGTCAGTGGCCCTCTGTGAAACCATTTCTTCTGCCACGACTCTCCTTCCCTCCTGCGGATTCCTGCTCAACTGCAGGTCTTTATGCCCACACCTGGTCCTCTGGAGCAGGGCCACACTGTGCCATAGCTATGTCCCTAAAGACGAGCCTGGGCCACAGTTGGCACACAGTGGATGCCTACTTGGATGCTGTTGACAGCTTACTGGTTCCTGCTCTGAGCTCAGTGTCAGCTGCACCATGCCCCTCTTCCCCAGGGCTTAGGCATCTGTTTCAGAAGCAGCTTCCAAAAGCTGCAGCCCCAATACCCAGCTTCCTGGTTGTCGGCAGGTGCTGGAAACCTGGGTGCCAGAGCAGCAGGGAGGCAGTCACAGGGGACAGGCCTGGGCGGTGGGTGCTGGCCAAGTCATCAGGGTCATATGCATTTATGAGAGGCATGCATGTGCCCTGAAAACCCTCCCGACACCCCTCTGCAGGAAACAGAACCCAGCTCCCCTCTCTCGTTTTTTCTCACCTGTCTTGTCTTGTGGCCAGAAGCACATTTCAAGCCTTCCTTGCTCCTGCAATAAATCAGTGTAAGTGCACACTTCCCTCCGCTGCAGGCTGGCTCCCCGGCCCTTAGCTCTTCCCATTCCTTCAGGCCTGCAATGCTTGGGTTCAACTTCACAAAACAGTAACCCTTTCGCCCCTTTCAGATGTGGGATCTTCATTTTCCTGACCCCTGTCCCCCAACTTCCCACCTCTCTTCATACTTCATCCCACGAGATGCCAAGGGTATTTGGCAATGCTCTGGGATCGTACGACATTGGGGGGAACTGTGTTAATCTTTTACTAACTCTACAGAGCATTTTCCTTATTCTTTTAATAGCAGCCTCTAGGCCCCTCCTTCCTCCAACCCTGAGGTTTTCCTCGTCACTGCCCCAAGATCCCAAGGCTTCCCTCTGGTCTGTTTCGTCAAGGAAATTCCTGGTTCCCAGCTAGCCTGTGCTGCTTCTCAGAAGGGCTCTGCGTCTCAGCTCTCATCTGCCCCAGTGTTGTGTTGTCTTCTCTGTCACCATGGCAGGGATTAAGACTTGAGCCAGGGAGGGCGGGTGGAGAGGAGGAGTGAGCAGGAGACGCAGAGGGGGTGAGGAACCTGATTGGAGGCTGTGGAGCTAGAGGAAGCTGGAGAGAAAGAAATAGGCTGAGTGTGGCAGGGAAGCAAGAGGGATTTCTGTTTTGCATTGTTCTATTTTGGTTTTGGTTTTTTGGTTTTGGTTTGTTACCGGAGGTGACGGGAAACGCACATAGGGCCGAATCCTCCCCCAGTGCAGTGACACAGCTAAAGCAATCCCTCCTCCATCCTCAGTAATCCCAAGGTGATCTTCAGATCCCAGATCCAATCAGGAAAACTCTCAAAATAGCTTCCACTTATTCCCAGTTCACTTTATGGACAAGATTGCTCTGTCAGTGGGACAATGTGACCCAGTGCCACCCGAGGCCCAGGCAAGACAGGACCAAGGTAGATGCCCAAGCAGGGCCCAGACCCACACCCACTGCTCCAGACTGTACTCCCAGTGCCCAGGACCCCATTGTCTCTGCCCACATGGCCCAAGCTCACTTCCAGGCCTTGTGTGGCTTCTTCCCATGGTCCACTCTCAACATCGCCTGCTTGGCTGGGTGGTGGACAGGACACAGAGTTGCAGGCTAATGCCTGGCACATTCATGTGGGAAGGCCCCGGGCTAAGGATAAGGACCAAAGGAGGCCAGGCCTTGAGCTGGGGCTGCCTCTCCCTGTGGTGCCATCTGAGCAATCAGGAAATGCCAAGTTTACATTTGCTGCCCAGAAGATCACAGAGAACCCTTTGTGAAGGCGGGTGCGTAAGACATATTCTATGGTTTGTTAGCATTGCTGATAGTTTTTAAATTGCTAGATACATGGCTTATGGATCCTGGTGCAGACACCTGTTTCCAGCTCTTTTGGTTCTTTGGCCCAGCTTCCTCTCCACACAGCTTCACTCAAATGCTCGCACACTCTGGGAGACAGTAAAAGCTTTTCACAGGTGTAGTAAGGGCAGAAGAAATGGCAGAGAGGCAATTTGGTGTCCTCTCTCAATCCTTTTTGGTTGTCTAGAATGTTAACTTTCTATCACCATGACAAATATTAGAAAAATCAACTTATAAGGAGGAAAGGTCTATTTTGGCACATGGTTTCAGAGGTTTCAGTCCATGGTCCATTGGCACTATCATTTTTGGGTCTGTGGTAAGGTGGACTAGCATGGCAAAGAGCTATGGTGGAGCAAAGCTGCTCACCTCATGGTGACTGGGAAGTGAGGAGAGAGAAAGGGCTGGAGCTCCAGAATCCCCTTCAAGGACACACCCCTAGTGACCTTACTTCCTTCTACAAGGCCCTACCTCCTAAAAGTTCCATCCCTCCCAGCAGCACTGCAGGCTGGTGACTTCAGCATACAGGACTTTTGGGACCACTGAAAGGTCAAACTATAGTATCTAGCTTTCAAATTCCCATTCTGTGTCTGGAGAGCATCCTACCCTGGAGTCCCATGCATTTTTGAGATATAACAGGGAAAGGAGCTCACATCCTAGTACCAAAGACAAAGATGCTAAAACTTGCAGTGGCAGATATCACCAGGAACCTCCCCTGATGTGCACGCTCCCTTTCTTCTTTAGTAAGAGTATCTCCAGTCTTAGCTAGGTACTTGACTACCCATATCAAAGACTATATTTTCCAGACCCTTTTCTGCTAGCTGTGGCCAAGTGACCAAATTCCAACTGTTAAGATGTAAGTATTATGCAATTTCCAGGAAGTGGTTATACAGGGAGAGGCTTTTTTTCTTTCCTAATGACTGGAATATGAACTTGATGGCAGACACTCAAGCAGCAGCATTGGTCCACAAGGCAGCATGCAAGGGCAGAGTTGAGAGTTTTAGAGCAGCCTTGCACAGTTGGCTTTCATTTTTTTTTTTAAACAGAGAAAAAAGTAAATTTCTATTTTGTTTATGCCACAAGTATTTTGAGTTTTCTGTCACACAGAGTAGAACCCAAGACTGAAGACATGTATCTTCCTGGCTTCTCTTGAAGATAGGGCAGGGCATGTGGCCAGACTCATGCAAGGCGGGCTCTCTGGTTGGCATTCGGGATCCAGTGTTGGGTGTGTAGATGAAGCAAGACAAATTGCTCAGTGCTTGGTGGCAGCAGTGAGGCCTCACTGAACAGTTCTGCCACTGTTTTTGCTGGAAGGTCTCGACCTTGTCCTCTAGCTTACCTGACAATTCTGAATTATTTGAAATCCTATGAATATATTTCTTTCCTGCTTATTTCTGCCAAGATTGGTCAGTAGTGCAGAGTCTTAGTCACTATCAAAAATGCCTTTTAATGATAAATTCATCAAGACGGTTGGCTCTGCCGTCAAAGTCGTCCACTGACTAATCTGTTAACTCAAACTCAATGTGAGGCACGAATTCCATTTCAAAGTCAGAATTTTCTAACACCTTTGTCTCTAAAGAGGCTTCTGGCAGGGGCAGAGTTGGGTTCTTCAGAATATTTGGTGTCTTTTGTGGTAGGCATATGTGCCATCTGCTAGTAGAAGCGATGATATTTTGGGGGGCTGGCAGCAACCAGAATTAAACACAGATCTAATTACATTAGTCCAAGTTCAGTTAGAGGTATGTTCAAAGGACAGGAGCATTTCGTGTATCCTGAAGTCATTTATACAGCAACCACAGCTATTCAGAAAACTGCTAGGAAGTAGAAAAGGGATAAAACCCAAAACAAAATAAACAAAGAAACAACACCCTCAAAGCAAAACAAAACACAAAAAAATTGTTCACAGGCAAAATCGGTGTCACAGAACTCATCGCCTAGAGTTTATGCACTAAGTCGAAGGCCAGTCATTCCGACCTCCTTCAGAGCCATTCGGTCCGGGTGTCAACCCATGTTCCATGGAGAATGTAGACTGAGGACTTTCCATTCTAGGGTAGATTTGATGGGTTGTCTCTCAAGGGGATACAGCAGTGTTGCTGTGGTCCAAACTCTTCCAGAAACCAGAAGACCCTTGTGAGTTTGTGCTAACATCAGACAAATCTAGGATAATAAGTAGACCAGAAAGCCTGGAGCCTGAGCCCACTTAGTGCAGCAGCCTTTACTCTAGTACAGCTCAGTGTCGGCCTGGGGGAGTGAGTTTGCAAGAAAACTCCTGGCATCACGAAAAATGAGTGCTATGTTTTAGATCTAGAATGTCACCCCAAACCCTCAGGCTCAGAGATGGGGCTTTTGAAAGGTGACTGATTGGATCATGAGTCCATAGCTGACTGCCACTCAGAAGTGGGGCCTGGCTGGAAGAGGCTGGTCCCTGGGGGTGTGATCTGGAAGGGTACATTCTTGTCCCTGCTCCTCCCTTGGTTCTCTTCTGTCTGCTTGCCATGTCATGAGTAACTTTTCTCTGTCAGGTCCTTCTACTATGCCATTCCTGCCTTGAAGCCAGCCAACCATAGGCTGAACCCATTGAAGCCATAAGGCAAAAGCAAACCTCTTCTCCTTTAAGTTGTGGGTGTTGGGTGCTGTGCTGTAGTGATGGGAAAGTGACCAATACAGTTAGGAAATTCAACCAGCCGTACAGTACCCTGTGCTGGAGAACCTGTGCAACAATAGGGGTTCTCCAATTGTTGGTGGGAGAGTAACTACTTGGGAGACTGGTTTGATGGCAGCTTTCCGAGCTGAGTCCAAGCAGCGTTTTTGACCTTGCAGTTCCACACCTGTGGCAGAGAGAAGCTCTTGTGATGGTCATAGGAGTCATGTACCAGAAAACCCATGGCAGCATTACTAGTAGCACTCAGAATCTCTCAGGTATCCACCTCCCAACAGAATGAATGAACACATGTAATATTTTGTGCAATGGAATATTACACAGCATAAAAATGAAGGTACAAAAGCCATATCTGCTTCCATGGATGAATCTAAAAACACAATGTTCATCAAAAGGAAGCGATATAAGTAGGATTCCATTTATATAAAACAAGGATGTGATTAACATATAGTTTGGGGAAGGAAGAGACTTATAAGATACTATTATGATATTCTTTTTCTTACTTGGGTGGTAGGTCTGTTGATGTTTATTTATATTCTTTAAACTGCATACATATACTTTATTTATGTGTATGATATATTTCACCAATGCTTTTTAAAAGACAGAGGAGAAAATAGGCAAGTTTTGTTGAATGTATTCTGCTTAAGAAGACAAGATGGTATTTGATAACATTAGAGTTTTTTCTACCAACAATGAAAAACAGAAAAGGTTTTGGAAATCAGAGGGCTCAGTTTCATGACAGCGTCTCAATTTTTCCCTCTGTGGGAATAACCTAGATTCAAGTGAGTTTCTGAATCTTGAAAGAAAAGAGAGGGGTCTGGGGGAAGCTCACTGATGTGACACCCAGGTCCCTCACCAGTTGGCCCCAGGCTGCATTCCCTCCCTCTGACTGGTTCCTCATGGCACGGTTGGGTACTTGTTAGAAATGCAGAATCTCAGCCCCCACCCCACACCCTGACTCAGAATCTGTTCATTGACAAGATGCCCAGGGGCTCTGAATGTCCACTACAGCATGAGGAGCTTTGCTTAAGTCTAGACATGGACCAGGGGCCAGATACGCAGTTCTTTACAGTTTTAGGAAAACCGTAAAACTTTGCGGTACTGGGGAATTGAGCCAGGGCATTCACACAAGCTACATCCCCAGGCTTTTTTCTTTTTTCCTTTTTTTTTTTTTGTGTGTGTGTGTGTAAGGGTCTCATTAAATCACTAAGTTGTCCAGTCTGGGGTCAAACTTGTGATCCTCCTGCCTAAGCCTCTCAGAGTGCTGTGATTACAGGTATGAGTCACCAAGCCTGGGTTCAAAAAAGAAAAAAACAAAACAGAACAAAAAAAACCCCTGCCTTTTTTAACATTCCCAAGATGGGCACTCTGGGCTGCAGTGGACAGTGCTCAGGGAAAATTTCTTTCATTCATTCAAGTGATATTAGGAAGAATATGAAATTGCCATTTCATAGGGCACTGATGGTCAAATATTGCCAATTTGGTATGGCCTATCTCTTGATATTTCTTGACCTCCTGTTATATGCCAGCCATAAAATTAGATACTGGAGATATGACAATGGGTACAAGCAACTTCAGACCCTGCCCTCACAGAGCCCACAGTCTACCAATAGTCATTGATTTTTTAAAAAACTCTATACAAACAGATGCAAAATTACCACTGTAGTAAGAGCGCCAAAGTGGAAACCTCTGATATATGGAGCATCTAGAAGTTGACAGATGTCAGGGTGGGGGATGGTAAGAAAAGCTCTCCTGGAGAGAGGAGGAGAGGCAGATGAAGAGGAGGAGGAGGAAGAGAAGGAGGAAGAAGAGGCAAAGAAATACGATGGGAGGGGTGAGGAGTTAACCAGACTGAAGTGGGTGACAGTGAGGAGCCATAAGTGGTCACGGGGGGACCAACTCCCCAGGCTGGGTCCCCTCTCCCTGCACTGGTGGCTGGGAGGCAGCTGAAGTTGGCCATAGTGGCACCGTGCTGCTGTGCAGGCCTGTCTGCTTCTCACAGTCCCTGGGTTCAAAGAGCCGTGGAGTTTGGATTGCAAGTTACGGTTTAATGGTCCTGCCAGT
This sequence comes from Heterocephalus glaber, assembly GCF_053883595.1. Lineage (NCBI taxonomy): Eukaryota > Metazoa > Chordata > Mammalia > Rodentia > Bathyergidae > Heterocephalus > Heterocephalus glaber. The sequence goes on from NW_028258379.1 coordinate 15,527,337, forward strand.
CAAGTGCACTCACACCCCATCTGTGTGTTCTACTTTTGATACTTTCTTCTTGAATAGACTTTGGAGGGAACTCCGGTCAGCTCCTGGGATGCCTGCCCTGGTCTCCCTCTGCTGGGTTCTGCACATGCCCTTCCCTCTGCCTGGCATGGGCAGCCTGCCACCTCCCTCCAGAGACCCCTGCTCACTCTGGTCATTTTGGGCATCCATCCAGGTGGCACCTGTCCTCCTGCCTCACGGCCCCTCCCATGGAAAGATGTCCTCCACTCACCGTCCCAGAGCACCAAGTCTGACTTTACTCATCAGTGTTGTGCAGCACACAGGTGGTGCTCGATAACTGCTTGTTGGATAAATACATGAAACACTGTATTTTACCCAGTGCACAGCTGGGTCAGACCCGGTGCGGTGGTTTCCTCAACCACCCTTCCCAGTCGCTTTCTTCCTAGCCTGTCTCTGCTCTTCGGCCTGGACAATGTAAAAGTTTGCTTTCCCAGTTTCCCTGGCAGCTAGAAGTGATCATGAGACATAATGCCAATGAAAAGCTGCTGGGGGCTCCTGGAGAAAATTTTGCTTTTTAAAAGTAAAAGCAACTAAATTTAAAAAAAAAATGTTGTAAAAAGTGTCGGGGATTTAGCTCAGTGACACTGTGCCTGCCTTGAAAGTGCAAGGTCCTAAGTTTGATCCCCGGTACAAAAAAAAAAAAATGTTGAAAAAGGTGCTGTTCCTTCTCTTCTTCTTTGCATGTTCTGAGCTGTGAGGTGTGGAGCTTCAGTAGCCATCTTTTTTTTTTTTGGTACGGGGATCGGACTCAGGACCTTGCTCTTGCAAGGCAGGCGGCGGCACCACTGAGCTGAATCCCCAATCCCAGCCATCTTTTAACTATGAGGAGCAGGACAGTAGAATCAGACAGCAGCCTAGACATTGCTGAGCTACATCCAGCACAGAGCCAGCAGCTGTTATCTCCAGACTTGTCTGTGTTTGAGGAAAATGAATACCTAATTAGGCATTGCTAGGTGGATTTTCTGTTATTTTCAGCTGACAGCATGCCTGATAACATCTGGGGTATAGGGACAGACAAGAAAACAGAGGGCAGAATCTACTTGACTTGTCAAAGAAGAAAAGTCACTTGCTGAGAGTCTATGGGTCCCAGATCACCGTCCTCACTGCTGCATAGGCATGACGCATTTAACCCCACAATCCGTGCAAATAGAATTACCCTTTTGTTATACAGAACAGTCAACTAAGGCTGCAGGCCTGAGTCGATACCCCCGGGCACCTGGCTGGAAGTGGCCAGCTGGGATAGACCTGCTATTTCTGCTCTACCACATTGCTGCCCACAAGAGAAGGAAGGGTGGTGGGCCTCTTAGCAAAGTCAGCTGAGGTTTTATTTGTGGGGGGAAGTCTGGGGGCTGGTCTCAAATCTCAACTTCCCCCAGATGGATTAGGATTCTTCTCCCAGCTTAACACCTGTGGCTAGCAGCTACACTAGCTTCAGATGAGTCAACCACTTTGGTTAGAGCAGCAATTCACAGCTTTGCACACTGAGGGTGCCACTGCCAGGCCTAGAGACATCCTGAAAAGAAAGCAGGTCCTTTGTCCGCTGTCTTCTCTTCCTTTCACCATGGTCTCTGCAGCACTTGGGTCTTGGGAGTCCCCAGACCAGCAGTGACCAGGCAGGATGTCCTCCATGCTTCTGTCTCTCTTCTCTTCTCCAAGAACCCAGCACTTTCAAGTTTTCTGTGTCCCCTATTGGAGAAGCAGCTTGTAAGCATACTTGCACCAAAGTATTGGCTGTTCCATGTGTTCCTTCTCCACAGTCTCCCCTCTCCACCAGAGTCTGATGCTGGTAGTTAGAGATGGTTCTGCAGATGAATTGCCCAGCCCACTCCAGGCTGTCAGACCCTTCCTGGTTCTTGGCTGGGTGTGAACCATGGTCTTTCTGACTGGTCCTACTTAAGGCCTTGAGACCTTGTGCCAGGCTTTGTGCTGACAGTCATGTGAGTTAAACATTATGACTCCATTTTATAGACTTGAAAACTGAGATTCCTCCCAAGGTCACACAGGATGACTCAACCCTAGACCTGCCGGACTTTAAAGCTTCTTGGTAAGAGTATTTCTTGTATTTTCCTTCAAATCCCTTCCTACTTCTTAACTCACCCCCACTTTTAGAGGTCCCAGAAGTTTTCCTATTAGATTTATTCCTTAAGTAAAGGAAGCTGAACATATTTTGCTCTTCAAGAGTCTTCATTGGAATGAAAAGTCCCTGGGAAGTATAATCCCTATACCTTTACCTTATGACACCAGGGTAGGGATTGTTAGTGGATTAGTCCTAGGTGGGGACACCCCAAGGTAGACTGGGGGCAGGAGAGAATGGGCAGAAGGGAAGTGTTCAACTCCAGGGCCCCTTTTCTCTGTTGTTTTGAGAAGCCCAAGGTTAACTTCCTGCCTGATTTCCAGGGCCCTAAGGCTGATAATTTCCAGAGAGCTATTTTGGGATGGCAATTATCCTGAGACGGCCTTCTCTCCCCGCTCTGGCATAGTCCAACAAGGCTTCTGGGGAGCCACGAGTTCCAAGGGCTGTGTGGAGAGGAGAGATGGGCAGGGCCGTGTGTTCTGTCCTTCCCTCACCCTGACTTCTGCGGCTCAGAGAGCCAGGCTCCTTACAAGACAGGTCTGAGTTTGGGGGATTAGGGGCTTCAAATTCTACCAGCCATGGCTCCGGGTTGTCATGGCAACCTCTCATTGAGCCAATCTCGTGTGGATCTGGTTGTTTCTAAAACAAGCTGATAACTTCCTGGTTGACAGTGTTCATTTCAGCTGGGTCAAGAGATCTTCTAGATGAAGGGATCATCACATTTCTGGCTTTGACAGCTTGAGCTTTTAGGACTCCACCCAAGAATCAATATTTTTATTCCTGGCTTGGTGCAGAAGTCTCTTTACTGATCTGCAGGAATAAACCTGCCCCTTGACATTGCCAGAGCTTCAGAGTCAAAGCCTGAAGGGAAGTGCTAAATAACCCTCTGTGCCCCATGTTTTCTATGATTCCCCTCCCCTCTCTCCTTTCTATCCTGCCTTGGTGCTGGGTCTGAAAGGAAATAGAGTGGCCCAGGAAGTGGAGTGGCCCAGGAAGTGTATTGGCCTGCCCAAGGTCACGGAGCTGGGCTGTGGTAGAACCTGAAGTGGAGCCCAGCTTGTCTGATGGCTGAGCCTGTGCCAGAATCCTTAACTTGTGCCTCCCCATCTGAACTGTGTGGGTAGAGCTACCCTGTGGTGACATGATTGAGCTCAACTGTAGGAAATAGTAGGAAATACGAAGGTGGCCAGGACAGAAGGCTCCTCCCCTTTGCTGCCACTGGTTCTCCGACTGCCCTGGGGAGAAAACCAACATGTCTAAATGTAAAGAGCCACCCTTCCCGGGATTTAATGATCTGGAATAAATACCAATGTGCCTCCTAAAACCCCACATTTTATTTAAAATAGCAACATAGTGATTTGAAGTCCTCTTTAGACTTGGGATACGCTGTTACTTTTTGTTGTTACATTGCTTTTTTTCTTTTTTTTTTTTGGTACGGAGCGAAACCACTGAGCTAAATCCCCGGCCTCTCTTTTGTTTTTAAAATGTCCTCTTTGTACAAGGATGTTTATCTGTGATATAAAATTCAATTTCAAAACTGTTTGAAGTCCTCTGTGACTTTCCTTAAGAATAACTGCAGATGATTAAAGATGACCCACGATCACAGTGAGAAGATTGTTACCAAATGAGTGGAGCTAGTACCAGGTGTTATAGGCCATGCTTGTGCCAAATCCTAACCCAGATTATGACAGTATTTGGAGGGTCCTTTGGGAGGTGATAGGTCACAAGGGTGCAGCCCTCATGAATGAGTGCTCTTAAAGAGACAGATTGCCTTTGTTCCTTCCACTATGTGGGGACAGTGTCTGCGAACTGCAGAGTGGGCCCTCACCAGACACCGAATCTGTTGGCACCTACACTTTGGACTTCCCAGGCTCCAGCACTGTGGGAAATAAAATTCTCTTTTACAGCCTTGTGTTACAGCAGCTCAAATGGACAAAGACACCGAGGGGGTTCAGTTTGTAAGAATTCATCAAGTTGTACCCTTTTTTGTTTGTATGTTAATTGTCAACTAAAAATTCACTTAAATATTTAAAGCAAGAGTGAGGTCTGTCTCTGGATGACAGTGAAGGTGTTTGTGTCCCTGACCTCTGGTTGATAGTGGAGTTGATGGCCTGTGATTCTGACTTCAAGCAGAGCTCTCAGGGCCCTGCAGGGACTGTCCCTGTGGTCACACCTCTGTGACAACCTTTCCTGTGGCAGCCTTCTGGGGTCTGGCACTCCTTGCCATTTAGCTTCCTGGAGTTTAAAATGTAGAGTTCCCAGAGGGTTAAGTGTAAAGACCTCATTGTGTTTGTGTGTGTGTGTGTGTGCATTTGCACACCATATGGGCAGTAAAGGCCAGTCAACAACTCAGAAAGCAGTTCAATTGTTTTCGTCACATCTCAGCTCCAGCACATACTAGCTGTGTGACACTGGTGGAGTTCCTTAACCTTTCTCATCTCTGTTTTCCTCATTTGCAGAGTGAGGATAACAGCAAGGCCTCCATCACAGAACAGGATGAGGAAGGATTAAATAAGATAAAGTGTATGAAGCACTTAGCACAGGACCTGGAAGTTAGAAGCACAAAAATAACACACAAATCAGAATGCCTGGGGATGGGGCTCTGGCATCCAGAGTGGTTTTTTTTTTTGGTTATTTTTGGTTATTTTTGGTACCAGGGATCAAACTTGGGTCCTTGCACTTGTGAGGCAGGCACTGGAATGACTGAGCTAAATCCCCAGCCCTAGCATCCAGTTTTTAACAAGTCCTGGGTCACACTGGGCACAGCCAAGACTGAGAATCACAGTCTGGCCTGGACTCTGCTCCCCCATTGCACATGGGAGATCTGGGTGTGAATTCTCTTCTCCCTCTCTTACAAAGCAGAGGGACTGCTCTTTGGAAAGGTGTTTAGATGCGGAGATCTTCTCTTCCTCTCCCATAGGCATACATGGAACATATGCCAGGCGCTGTGTGGGGGAGCAGGATGGTGGTCAGTTGTGACTCTTGGCATTGAGAGCCACCTGCTCACTGGGAAAATGGCCTGATGAGTCCCACTGTGGTGAGGGATACAGCATGCATGGACTTTAGTTTCAGCTTTGTCCCTGAGTGTCTGGATTCTAGTTTTCACATATGTAAAATGAGAGGGATGGACTGGATGATTCCTGAGGTCCTTCTGTCTCCAGCACTCACTGAATCAATAAGTGTATCCTTAAATGTGGTGATGTAAAACCCAACAAGAAAGCAAATAACCTGATGTTAAAATCAGCAAAAGCCATGAACAGACATCTCACCAAGGCAGATATGCAGATAGCCAGTAAGCACACAAAAAGATGCACAAAATCATATGTCATCAGGGAAATGGAAGTTAAAACAAGAAGATGCTGCTAGACACCTATCAGAATGGCCTAAATCTAAAGCACTGACAACACTGAATGACGGTCAGGGCTTGGGTCCTATTTGCTGTGGAGCAACAAAAACTCTCATTCCTTGCTAGATGGAATGGTATAGTCACTTTGGTGGACAGTTTGGTAGTTTCTTGAAAAAACTAAGTGTTTTCTTACCATATGACCCAGCAGTCATATGCTCCTAAGTATTTACCAAAGGAGTTGAAAGCTTACAATCGCATAAAACCCTGCACACAGATTGTTATGGTTTGTGTCTACATATTCCCCCAAAGCCTCATGTGGCATAGATGGGGCTTTTCAGAGGCAGCTGGATCTAGGGTGTATGATACTGGGATCAAGGATGTGTGGATAATGGGAAGGCTATCTGGGGGCGAGTGCTACCCACCATAAGGGCATGTAGCCTGGATAGACTATAAGGGACAGAAAGAGGGCTGCTGTCATCATTTGCTGCTTTGCTACTTTGCTGCCTTTCTGCCTTCTCCCCATGAAGAACTGTTTCTCCTCTGCCATGCCCCTGTGCCATGCCACCCTGCTTTGGAGCCAGCCAACTATGATTTGAAACCTCTACAAACTGTGAGCCAAATAAACCTTTCCTCCTTTAACTTGGAGTGTCAGGTATTGTGTCTCAGCTATGAGAACAGTAACTAAGACACAGAAGTTATAGCAGTTTTATTCATAATTGTCAAAACTCACAAGCAACTGAGATGTCCTTGTTTAGGTAAGTAAATAAATAAATTGTGGTACATCCAGACAATGGACTTTTATTCAGGGATAAAAAAAAGAAATGAGCGCTCAAGTCATTAAAAGACATGGAAGAAAAAAAAAAAAAGACATGGAAGAACCTTAGATGCCTGTTGTGAAGAGACAGTTTCCAATCTGAAAAGGCTATATACTGTGTGATTCCAACTATCTGTCAACCTAGAAAAGGCAAAACTATAGAGACAGTAAAAGGGTCAATGGTTGTCAGAAGTTGCAGAGAAAAGGGACAAATTAGCAAAGGACAGAGGATCTATTTTATATACTTGTGTGACCCTACAGAGTGTAGCATCAAAAGTGAACCCTAATGGAAATTACAGACTCTGAGTGATAATGATGTTTCAGTGTAGTCTCATCCATTGTAATACATGTACTACTCTGCTGGGGCCTATTGGTAGTTGGAAGATAGGAGTACATGGGAAATCTCTGTACTTTCCAATCAGTTGTTCTGTAACGTAAATTGTTCTAAAAATTAAAGTGTAAGCTAGGGGTGGTAATACATGCTTGTAATCCTAGTACTCTGGAAGTCCCAAGCAGAAGGATTCCTTGTTCAAGCCTAGCTGGGGTCAATTTAGGCGCTTAGTGAGACTGTCTCAAAATAGAAAACAAAAAAAGCCTGGGGATGTAGTTCATTGTGAATCCCCAGTACCACCTCCCCCCACAAACTCTATTGAAAACAAAAACAAAGAAATGACAAAAATAAAACACAAAAAACACTGTATGCTGTATGATTAAGTGCATGGGCTTTGGAGATAGCTCCTGTGGGGAGTCCTGGCTCTGTGGCCTAACCAGGTGTGACTATTAGCAAGCTGGCTATGTATTCTATGCCTTGGTTTCCTTAGCTGTAAAATGGGAATAATAATAATAATAATACCTGCTTCACAGGTTTCTGTGAGGATTAAGTGAATTAATAATTCTAAAGCATTTAGTGTACTGTTTGGCACCTAGTAAGAGCTCAGTCAATATTAGCTGCTATTTAAAATGTGAACCTTTTAAAGAGATGATTCTAATCGATTAGCTGTCGCTAGCTTGTGGCCACAGTAATCCCTTACATGCAGGATAGTCAGATATCTGACAAGGTGAATCCTCTCCAGTCCCTGCCTGGGGGGAAGATCTTTTCCAGAGCTAGAACTTTAAGCCCCCACAAGCTCTGAGGTCCAGAGAAAATGCTCTTTACAGGGCCATTCCAATGGATGTAAGAGGAAAAGGAGTGACATGCCACATGTCTCATTTGTCTGAGTGTCTGGGCAGTTGACCCAGTTCCCATTCTTCCTTTAGCCAGTCAAGCACAGTTCTGTTTCTGATGTTGTGATGCTGCCCTGGGGGAGTGTGTTAGTTACTTTTCTCTCATTGCTGAGACAAAATACCCAACACTCAGAGTTAAAGGGGGAGAGGTTTATTTAGCTTACAATTCGTAGAAGTTTCAGTCCATAATTGGCTGGATCCAAGGCAGGGTAGCAGAGGGGCAACAGTTCATGGAGACAGAAAAAAGCTAAAAGCAACAAGGGACCTTAAGAGTGTCTTTCTGCCCCTTTTATTCAGACTACCGAGGGTGGGTAGCACTCAAGCCTTCAATCCTAGTGCCCTTGGACCTAATCCCACCATGAATTAATCACACTATAGATTCAGCCACCTCCTAAATAGCCCCACCTCATTCACATGAGGCTTTGGGGGGACATCTGAACACAAGCCATAACAGGGAGAAAGGCTGTCCTAGATCAGACCAAGGTCAGTGTCCAGCTTTAGGGCAATCTTATCTTCTGACCCCAGCAGCCGCTCTCCCGTGCTGTCATAGAGGATGTCCTATAGGGTGGGATGGTAAAATCTGCAAAAGTCTTGCATAAACATTCAATTACTTCTTTTGAGCCTCACAGCAGTCCTGTTAGATGACTCTATGGCTCTCCAAGGCTGAGTCCCACTTAAGAGTTTTTAATGGGTAAGAGGCACAATTGGGACCCAGCTGGTTGGCAAGCCATGTTGGATCTATTAAAAGTTTAAAAATCTTTTCCTTTTGCTGAATATGAATGGGCCCCTGGAGCAGGGATCACTGGTTGCATCACTAATGGTCCACCTTCCCCACACAGAGCCTCCTTTCTTTGAGTTCAGTGACTTGGCCTCCTCTAGGAGACTGAGTCAAAGCCAATCAGATTCATCCCAGCCCCCTGGCCAGGGATTAGTCTCCAGGTGGACATGGGACTCGGTTCTGGCAAATGAGATATGACGGGAGATCTACAGAAGAGGTTTCTCTATCCTAAAAACTGTTAAGACCGAGTGTGGTGGCACATGCCTAAAATTCCAGCACTGGGGAAACTGAGATAGGATTGCAAGTTCAAGGGCAGCCTGGGCAACATAGCAAGTTTTGGGCTAGACTGTACACAGCAAGACCCTGTCTCAAAAAACAAAAACACCTGATACCAAAAAACCCCAGCAAACCAGACAAAACAAAACAAACCCAAGTAAGGGAGAAACAGCCTGTATTCTTCCACCAATGATCAGCGCTTTGAATTTCCACTTGCCTCATTTGGTTTTGATTTCTACCTTTCTGCTCAGGGTTGTCTGTTAAAGAGTACCTAGTTGGCTTCTTTGGACTCTGGCCCTGTGGGCATTGCCTCATCTCTGGATGGCACCATGGCTGGATCAGTGGTCTGATAGATGTCATTTGCTGCAGTTCTGAGGCGGGGTGCTCTCCCCCTTGGGAGAGGGGGCATCTGTCCCAGCTTGATGCACCTGTGCAATCATCCCAGTAGTAACATATGTGGGCCCCAGTCCCCAGTTGCTCTTGAAGAAAGCTGAGAGTCAGGCCTCAGGTCATGCATGCACTTTGCCTTCATGTTCCAGTACGAGAGTGGGAGGGAGATGGAGATGAAAGCTTTCTTAAGGGAACTTTGTCCTAGAGTTCAGGCTTGCCAAGCACAGTGGCTTGGAAAAGCTCTTTCCTCTTTGAGAGCCCCAGTAATTCCAAAGACATTAACTCTTTGGTTCCCAGTACCTGGCCAGCTTCCCAAATGGGCTTAGTAGATCTTAATTGGGCGGTTAACATCAACAGTGCGGAAGGATTACATGGTATTTCTATCTTCTATCTTCTTTCTATCTTCTGTTTCCTGGCTTCATTTTCCTGGTAGCCTAGTGAAGAAAGGTCAGAAAGAGATTATCAAGCCATCTCATGACACTGGACAATGTCCTATTGAGTACTCACCCAGCTGTGTGCAGGCCCTGTGTTAGGTGCACTTGTATATGGCCTCATTTAGTCCCTACTGGCCTACCAGGAGGAATTACTACGTCCACTTTGCAAAGACGGTAACGAGCCTCGGAGAAGAGTGAGTTGTGAGCCTGGCATTTGCGTCTGGTACTATTTCTACCACCCTACATTGCCCACACCATTTGTCTGAGTCTCTGTTTCCTTCAGTGGAACCTCTAAGGTCACGATTAATTCAAATTCCATGATTCTGTGGAATATTATCCCCTGCCAGCGAAGAATGGAATTGAAGCATAGCAATGATCATTGTCAGTCAGGATAGGTGAAGTCTGCCTGTGACCAGGCTCCCTTCTTATGACTGGAGCAATGGATAGTTGAGATGCTTCTGGGGTTAGAGAATTAAGAGCAGCACAAAGCAAAACTGGCTGACTTCAATGCCTTTGTCTATCTAGCTTCTGGGCAATCTCTATTGCTACCAGCAGCTTATCCCCTTGAAAAAAATCCCAACCTTTCCTGGCAGGTAAGCATCAGCTCAAGGCTCTGATGTAGGCTGGGTTCTAGGAGCCAGGATGAGACACCTTGCTGGTGTAGAAACACTACATCCAAGACCTGACTCTCCAAGCCCTTACAATGTGATAAGCATCATCGTTCCAAGTGGGCAATAACTCATTAAATCTTTACGATAGTTTTATGGGTTGGATAGTATCATGCACATACTCTTTAAATGATGAAATTGAACACAGAGAGGTTAAGTAACTTGCCAAGGCCACATAGCTAGTCAGCATCAGAGACAGGATACAGAGGTAGTCTGGTTCCAGAGCCCATACTCTTTACCACTATGCTCTGTTGCTTTACATGATACATTATTCTTGAAAGACGTGGTCTTTAGTTGAAAAATGCATATATGACCATGGATGATAATCTGAGATATCAAAATAGGTCTGAGAGAATCATGGCTGAGGAGTAAAGTCTGTAGCACTGCAACTTTGACCTATGAGAGGAAGGGAAGGTGAAAGAAGCTCTTGCATCCCAAAACAAGTCCCCAGGGAGGCTTTTTAAATGGTGCCTGCTTCCATGCCCACAAGTGGGATAGACCTGGTGCACCAAGCTGACTTAGATATGGGTTTCTGACGTATAGAGGAAGGTTGGTTCAATGGTTTTCTACCTGTTTCGTAACATGTGTTAATTCTCCTTCTTATGCTTGCAATTATTTAGTGAATTGACTAATTATTCATTCACCTAATTCAAGAACTGGACCTCTCTTATTTGTCATTTTATGATGATAACAGCCCTACACATATACATAATCAAATATTTGTGGAATGAATAAACGACTGAATGAAGAAATTAAAAAAATTGGAGATTGTGGTCTGAAATATGCTTTCAGTCTGAGCTCCTGGGGAAAGATCCTGAAGCATGAAAATAACAAGTTGGCATTTGAGGAAGTATTTGAAAGGAAAAGCAGGCTTTAAAAAGGAGGAAGGAGAGGATTAGGGAGGTGTATTTAAGAGAGAGAAACACCAGCAGTGGGAGGCGGGAGGGTAGAGGAATTGTGGTCTTGAACTCTGAAAGGGAGCCTGTGAGCCCAGCCAGGGCTACCAAAGAAGCCCTTGTCCCGAGAAGTCCCTCCCTGCCCCATCCCTGAGGCCAGCCCACAGACGTTGCCCCTTACATGTCTGTCTAATTGTAAACATTTTATCCTCATTTTCTGAGGACAGCAGGTTCCCTAGGCAATGAGGGTGAGAACCCTTTTTTTTTTTTCAGTCTCTAGGGGAGAGTTTGTATGAGCCCAGCCTGGGGGCTCCCCTGGCCCAGGTACTGAGCGGGGTGAGCAAGGCTCTCTGGAAGGCACCGTCTGGCTGACTTAGGGGTGGGCGTTAAGAAGAGCAGGAGTCAAGCCTGGCTCCCTTGCTTGGAGCCGAGGAGTCTTCCTAGAAGTGGCCTCCACGCCTCCTCTGCCCGGCCCACACAAGGGGCCCAGTCACAGGCCCCCAGGGCCCCCACACCTCTCCACCTCTCCCCACCACACCACCAAGGCTGCTGAGTGTAAGAGGAAACGCCACCTCTGGCAGAAAACCTAGGGGACTTTTCCCCCCTTCAATAAACATTTGCTGAAATAACTTTTTATTGGTGGTTGTTTTAAAACACATAGCAGAAAGAATCCTGAGAATTATTCCCATCATAACTTTTGTTCAGCTAGAACTGTGTCATCGATGTGGGCTTTAATTTCCTGGTCTGTAAAATATGGCCCATTCCTCACTTTAATATTCTAAGAATTAGTGCCATACAAGGTACGACTGATAATTACACTGCTGCTCAGCATCTGTTCAGTGAATATTGTTTAATTGCCAAGAACCCAGGTTGCTTTCAACATTAGCAAGGAAACAAGTAATTATTTCCTGGTCCCTGCCCATCGTTTATTTAAATATCTACTGAGTGCCAGCCATAAGCTCAGCACATGGTAGGTGTTATAAGATATGCCCCTATCACTAAGCAACTTCAAGTGTATTGCAATGACAATGCATATATGAAATAAGGAGAAAAATTTAAAACAGTATATGGTTAGATGTCAGAAGGAAAGAGCTACACAAGGCAAAAGAAGGAGAAATCATCATTGGTTTGACAGATTTGAGAAGGCCGTAACAATGGGGCTTGGGCTTGCAAGACCTATAAATGTTGATGGTTATAGTGACGATGAAGGTGCTGATGAATAGAGCCAGTTGTATTGTGCCCATAGCACGCTGCGGGTGTTGACATGGTGGTTTAAAATGAGCATGTTCTCATTTAATAGATGAGGAAACTAAGGTCCAGACTTCTTATGGAGGAGTCTGATCAATCTATAGCAACACTTTTGGGAGTGGAGGCACAGAGATTAAGAAGAAAGGAAAAAATAGAGAAGGGCTTCACCCGGCTCCAGGCAGCATTGTGGGTGATAGACGGAAACACTGTTGCATGTCTGACTCTCTACATTCTTTCATACATACTCTACACTCTCTCATACATATTCTTTTCCTTTTTCCAGAATGGAATGATTGAACCCAGGGCCTTTGCACTAAGCTATATCCTCAACCCCTTTGAGACAGGTCTTGCTACATCACTCAGTTGCCCAAGCTGGCCTCAAACTCTTGACATCCTCCTGCCTCAGCCTCCTAGAGTGCTGGAATTATAGGCACGCACCACCATGCCTGGCTACATTTTCAAATTATACTATTTCTTTTAAAAATAACTTGAGACCTCTTAATGATTCATCTGTAAAGTTGTAATGTACCTGCAAGATCTAAGCAAATATAACAAATTCATTTCAGGACTTGTTTCTGTGTTATACTTCACTATGCTGGCTACATATTTTGACTTTCCATGATAGTGGCAAAACCAGTATTAAGCGAAAGGAGTTTTGAGGAGCCTGGAGAGTCTATGATTGTGGCTTTTCTTTCTTTGATATTCCGAGAAGTCGTTTGTCTCCTAACTCCTTACTGCTTCGTATTTTCCCAGCTTATTATCAGCATCTCCTAAGACTGTGTCCTAGACCAGCTCCTCTTTCTCCATTTATTCATTAACTCAACACTTATTTGTTAATTACCTATGATTTGAAATTTCATAGGACTAAAACACCATTCTAAAGGAGTTTAGTAATTCTATCTATAATCCTGTTATCAACTTTTTTTTTTTTTTTTTTTTGGTACCAGGGATCGAACTCGGGGCCTTGCGCTTGCGCAGCAGGTGGCAAAACCACTGAGCTAAATCCCCAGCCCTCCTGTTATCAACTTTAAGGACCGCCTCTGTATGGACGATTTACACAATGCCAGCCCCAATATGAGTCTTTCATCCTCTCTCTGAGTTTTCGGGACATATTTTGAACCATAATATTCTGGGAGCAGAATGCATGAGGATTTCCCTAGATGGCTCAAGTCCTCATCTCTCCATTTTTTATGAATATCGTCCACTTTCCTGGGCCTCTCTGCTGTCATTCTTTGTTTTTTTTTTGGTACCAGGGATCAAACTCGGGTCCTTGTGCTTGCACAGCAGGTGGAGAAACTCTGCTGTCATTCTTTATGGGTGGGGATGGTATCTTCTTTTTGCTTTGCCTTCTCAATAAGGGTGGGGCAGGTTCTTAGCAAACATTCAAATGAGGTTATCTGTATAAATTATTTAAATAACTAACTGAACCCTAAGCTGTGAGAAGTTGTCTTTAGGTTTTCACAGAGAAGGAGAAGGATTTGACGGATGAGGCAAGAATAGAAACAGATAAAATTCTATGGTGTCGGTTCAGCATTCCTTTATAAGCTTGACTTTAGATCATGGCAATGTGTTGAATTAACATACGTGAATATATATACAAGTAGATGTGTGTACATACACTGTATATTCAAAGATTTGAGAAGAATTATGGGTTGGTAAAGGAAGGGCTTCTCTTCCAATAACTGCCAAGGAGAATTTTATAAAACCCATCTAAAGGTTTAAGAATAAGCCAGCACCTATAGAAATCCAGCTATCACTGGGAAAAGTCTAGCAATTTCTCTTTACTTCCTTAACACATTAAGGCTTTAAAGGGTGAAGAGACAGTAACTTCTCTGATTAAAATGCTGGGGCAGGTGGAGTTATGGAGAAGAGGAATATGTCAGATTTGAATTGTTCTTCTCAGCCCTCCTTTCTTTGGAGAACTTTCCAGTTATGGCTTGTATCTAGATGTCCCCCCCCAAAGACTCATAGATGAGGCTTTTCAGAGGTGTCTGGATCTAGGGTGTGTGGTATGGATCATGGTGCAATTCTAGGATTAAGGCTGCCCCACCCTGGGTGTGAGTGCAATGCGCCCTAAACTGTCAGAAGCCTGGATAAGATATAAGGGCCAGAAAGAGGCTCACTGGTTGTCGCTTACAGCTTGCTGCCTTCTGCCTGCCATGTATTTACTTGTATATATATTCACACGTTAATTTTTTTTTTTTTTTTGTACCGGAGATCAAGCTCAGGACCTTGTGATTTCGAGGCAGGCGATTGTGAGGCAGGCGGCAGCTCCACTGAGCTAAATCCCCAGACCCATATGTGAATTTTTTAAAAACTTTAAACCCGGCCGGGGATTTAGCTCAGTGGTTTCGCCATCTGCTGCGCAAGCGCAAGAACCCGAGTTCAATCCCCGGTACCAAAAAAAATAAACCAAAAAAACTTTAAACCCCCAGAGTTACTACCATGTAACTTCTCTCACCCTAGGAAAGAGTGTAGAAAGCCTCTTTTCTCTTGGTCTCTCATGACAGATGTTTGATCAAAGAAACAGCTGGAGGAAGAAATCACCATTATATGTCTCTCATTTACAGAATATAGTCTCAACTTCTTGTTTGATTTCATGATACCATCCTGCCTTTCATTTGAAGAATTCTCTATGGAACTGTTTTTGTTTTTTGTTTTAAGCAGATAAAACATCTGGGGTTTTTTGGTACTGGGGATCGAACTCGGGTCCTTGTGCTTGCGCAGCAGGCGGCAAAACTACTGAGCTAAATCCCCGCCCTAAAACATCTGTTTTTGAAAAAAATGATGATACCTCCTGGAACGTCACGGATACTTGAAAGACTGATTGGCTTTGTCTATAACAGAACTTGCAAAGTCAATTGCTTTCAGGGGCCAGGCAGGAGGCAGGCTGTATAAATGAATAAAGTAGGATAGGTGGAACTGTCAAACTAGGGCTTTAGATTCTACCTCAAGGGGATATCTTCTAGTGGATTCCAGCCCATCACTGCCATAAAGAGGAGCATGCTGTGGCAGATATTAATTTTTTACTCATTCCTGCTTCCCTTCTCCTCTGATACACAGGGTTACCAAGCTTCCTTACTTCTTTGAAATTAAGAATGGCCATGTGACTTGCTTTGGCTGATGAAATGCAAGCTAAAGTGGTGCAAGTCACTCCAGGAGAAATGATTTAACTGCTGATGTTTGGCCCTCTCTTCGTCTGCCATGGTGGCCATGCATGCATTTGTACAATACTGAGGTACAGTACTGAGGTACAGTACTGAGTCATCACCCATAGCACAGCTGTCCTGGAGAATCACTTAGATTCACTGTATCTCATATAAGTAAGAAGTAACCTTTCTTGTGTCAAGACACTGAGTTTTGGGGAACGTTTGTTACTGCAGCAAAACTTAGCCTATCTCCACTATTACATATGCCCATGTTGCTAGACTTTGATTTTTTCCAGAAAAGTTAAAAGTAAAGATTTTTTATCGTGAAATCTTTGATTTATTAAAAAAAAAAGGGTTTGGGGGCTGGGGATTTAGCTCAGTGGTTCCGCTGCCTGCCTCGCAAGTGCAAGGACCCAAGTTTGATCCCTGGTACCCTCCCCAAAAGAAGGGTTTGAGGCTGAGCTAACAAAGTCAAATTCTACTTGCCAGCTACTACAGATGATCCTTGACTTATGGCTCAACTTATGCTTTTTCAGTTTCATGATGGTATGAAAGCATGCACATAGGGCCATTCTATTTTTTGCTTTCAGTACAGTGTTTAATAAATTATTTGATTTTTTGTATTTTTTTTTTTTTCATACCAGGGATTGAACTCGGGTCCTTGCGCTTGCGCAGCAGGTGGCGAAACCACTGAGCTAAATCCCCAGCAATAAATTATTTGAGATTTGACATATTTGATACTTTATTATAAAAATAGAGTCTGTATTCTGTGACTTTGCCCAACTGTAGGGTATTGTAAGTGTTCTGAGTACAGTTATAGTAGCTAGGCTAAACTGCATTTGGTAGGTTAGGTGTACTAAATACATTCTGACTTAGTGGTATTTTCAACTTAGGACAAGTTTATCAGTATGTAACCTATTGTAAATTGAACAGCATCTGCAGTTTGAAACTTTGGTCTATACACTATAAGTAGAGAATGAAACAGTAATTCTGTCTGGATTCCCACAGTGCTAATAGACTGTGTCACTTAATTAGTTCTTAGCTACCCTTAGTCTTTCCATTCATTCATTTTTAAGTTATTCTTCCTAACTAGATGGGACAAGGGAGGAACCGTGTCTTGAACTCTGTGCCACTCATAGGCACATAACAGATTTTCAGTAAAAACTAGTATAAAGATTAGTAGGGTTGGTTGATTGCTCATAACTATCACTTCCTCCTTGGTATTGATAGTTCCTTTAGTTCTGGGGAATTAATTATTTTAGTTCATCATTTCACTTTTTCCTCTTTGGAAAGAGCTTGAGAATCACTGATGTCCATTAAACTTTTAAAACAAAGTAGTCAAAATAAGACAGATAGAAAAGCTAGTTATTAACAAGGACTTTTCTGGTAGCAAGTTATAGGAATCCTAAATTCAAGCTGCCTCAAGTAAAGCGTAACTTACTGATTCCTTTTACCCAAAATTCCAGAGGTAAAGACGATGGCTGGCGTGGCTGGACTGAGACTACGTCACTGGCCCTCCATCCACCTTTCCCACCAGGGCTCCTCTCGCACTAACTTCACTCTCAGTAGGCCCCTTTCATGTGGTAGCTTGTGGCCATTTCTGCTTCTGGCTGCTTCTCTTCCCAGTAGATCCATAAAATTCCTAGTTTCATTAGCTTCACATGAGAAGCATGACAATATCTGAGTCAGCCCACTGGCCAGGGGTAGGTGTCTTAATCAGGACTTTTTTGGTTGCAAGGGACAGGAAATCTAAATTCAAACTGCCTCAGAGCAGGCCACTGTTGTCCTTAAAAGCCAAAAATGGATCGGTTGTACCTGGCAGTTGTGGAGAAAAGCAGGCCATGTCTACACAAAGAAGCCAGTTTATGGCCTTGCCCTCCAGCCACTCCTGGAGGCAGCGACTACTGAGGGGTCTGGCAGGGGGTGGGGGGAGGGGTGGGAGTGTGGCTGGAAGGAGGTCTTCAGCTCTGTTTGCAGAACATCCCATATAAAATTGAAAAACATCCATATCAAATAACAGGGGAGACCTAATGGATACTACAGGGAGATGGAAGGGGCTAAAGACCTCCAGTCACCCCTAGGTGCCATCCTTGTAAGTCTATTTAATTGGGAGAAAGCAAAGGCCCAGTAGGACTCCCAGGGGCCCACCCAAGGCCCAAAGCAGGCCCTGGAGAAGACCCGCTCTAACCACACACGTTAATTATTAGTCCCTGCACGTAGATCAGTTTCACTTTTCAAAGTCCCAGCAGAAAGTAATATTGCCCCTGTTCAGTGTTTTCTTCCCTATAAATGTCCAGAGCCTGGTCATGTGGGAGAAACATCACAAGGCACTTTCATAGAACCCGGCTTTGATTTTCGTGCTCTCGTAAAGGTATGGTTGGCCTTTCTGGGGCTGGGAGTCATGTTCTTCCACAAGATGATCACATTACTAGTTTCCCATGCATGTTCTTTTAGGGCTTTAATGTCTTCTTTCGTACACCAGTGTTGTGAGGGAGGATGCTTAGGACGATGGTGAAAATGGACAGGCAATGTCATCAGAACATGGTCGGTCTTTGCACAAGAAAAGATTTCAGGAGACAGCATGTGGGGCTTGGCTCCTGTGCTCAAATGTGTGTGGTGCCTTGCTTCTTTCACTCTGAGTGCCTGCTCTCCAAGGAGGCATGAACCTTTTCTTTCACTTCCTTTCTGCTGTGGGTGATGATCTGCCTTCACTCTGAGAAGGAGGCCAGAGGTCGCGGAGGAGTACAAGCATCACCATGCCTACCTGGTGTAAGCAGCGGCTGGGTGGGCACGTGGGGTGTGCGGAGGCAGGAAGGAGATGCCTGCGGTGGTGCCACAGAGTCAGGTGCCGCGTCTGTGCCTGAGGGCTCTGTCTTCGCCTTTGCAGAGTGGAGGGCATTGTGGCTGTCACATTCCCTCTGGAGTCTCCTTTACCAGTTCCCTGTCTAGGAGGACGGGAGGAGACAGAGGAGCTGGCCCTCGCAGTCTTACTGGGGAGGAAGCCCTTCGGGGTCTGTCAGTGGAAAGAAAGAGCCAGCCTGCTAGAGAAGGGCAAAGAGCTGTGGGTGAACCTGGGCCAGCCACAGCGGCGGCCCCAGGCAGCAGCCCTAGAGGAGGGGGTCTGTGATGGCCAGATAGAGGTCCCTACGTGCCTTAATCCTCTGCCCATCCTTAGCAGGTTTGGGAGATCACCTCCTCAAGTGTTCACGGATGCAGCCGTGCTGAAACCTTCTCTCTTCCCTGCCTTTGGAGGAAAGCGCCCAGGACAAGGAAGATGGTTCAACACAAGCGCTGCTGCTCGAAGGGGCTCCGGACTTGTCGCCCCGCCACCTTCCCGGCGCTACCGTCTCAGGGCGGCGGAGCGCGGGGGATGCTCTTACATAACCGCTCTCCGCGTCCTGCTTCCTCGCGCGCTCTTGCGCCGCGGGGTGGAAGCGCGGGGGGCCGCGGAGGAGCCCGGGCCGGCGCGCCGGGGCCCGGGCCGGCCCTGCGGGCGGAGGAGCGCGCCGGAGGCGGGGGCGGCGAAGGTCAGTGGGTGTGAAGCACCGGCTCCACACCCCCTCCTCCCTGTCCCCTCCTTCCCTTCCTCTCCGTCCCCTCTGACGTCTGGAGCTGGCAGCCCCGCCGGTTCCGCATTCCCGACCCCTCCCCGCCGCCCAGGGGCCGCTATATAGCCGGGGCTGATGCAACCCGTCCCGCCACCCGCCACAGCCTGCGGGAGGGACGCTCGGCGGCCGCTGCAGAGGCGGCAGGGCTGGCGCCGCAGCGGCTCCCGGGCCGGGACAGGCCTGGGCACCGGGCGGCAGCTGTACGGGGCGAGCACGGCGCCTGCAGCCGGGCCCGGGTCCCGGGCGCGCCGCCTCTGCGCACAGCTTCTGCACGGTGGGTGCCAGGGAGCGCGGGGCGCCAGGCGGGCCGGGCGGGGGCGCAGGGCACCTGGGCGGCCACCCCTGCTTGGACTCCGTGCCCAGCGGCGCCGGGCGGCTCCTGCAGCCCCGGGAGCGCGAGCGGGTGGCCTCCCGAGGGTTCCCGGCCCAGGACGGCAGGCTCCGTCCGTTCCTGGGGCAGCCGGGGCGCTCCCTCCTTCCCCCTCCGCCTCTCCCCCGTGCGCCTCCAGGGAGGTGCCGGGGAAGGCGGGGTGAGCTGGGAGAACTGTCCGGGGAGCGGGCCGTGAGAGTGGGGGTGGGGGGAGTATGACAAGGACCTGCTGGCTAGTCTTGTCCCCGCCGCTGCCTCCCTCGCAGGGAGGAAGCGCGCTCCCGGAGGACTTGGAGGAGGTGTTGAGAAAGGCTGGGGTTTTGAGCCGGTGAAGAGGGCTTCTCTTGGGGCCATTGCCCGGGGATCCTGATTTGGCAGGGAGCCTCGGGGTGGCCCGGGTCCCCATTGCGCACCCGTCTGTCTCTCATGCCAGGTTACATAAGGAAGAAGGCTGACTTTAGGTAACCAGCTCAGTTTCGAAGGCTTCCTTCTGCTCCTCTCCTCAGAGGAGGCTGGACCTTCCACCTGGACCCCAGGGTGGCAGAGCCAGGCTTTGCCTGGGTCCCTGGAGCTACTGGGAAGTCCGGGAGGCCTTTTTTGCAGGACTGGGTGGGCTATACGTGGGGCTAGAGATCGGAGGCGCTAGTGGAAGGGGAAATCAACAGAGCCCTTGGGTCAGCTGCAGTTGGAAGATTGCTTGACCTTTGCCCAGCATGCAGCCTTCCCAAGTGGAAGCCAGGGTGTGGGGCCCTGGCCTGATCCAGGTGCTCAGGTCTGTGTCTCAAAGAGATTGGCACTGTGTGGGTGTGTACACCCGAGTTGAATCCTGGTCCTCTCTTCCCAGGGCCTTCGTTTGAGGAGCATGGGAAGCTGTGAAGGACTGAACTGTGTCTGGGTACCCACTTGTCCTTTAAAGCCTGCAAGCACTGTGTTCCTCTCCCTTCCCCCAGCCTCTGTTCCCTGAGGGTTTAAAAAAACGCCTCCCATTGCTTTCACCCTTTGCTGCAAATCTGGCTGCAGCTTGGATGGAAGACTTATCTTCCCTTGCAGGTTTCTAGGGGAGAGTTTAATCAGGTATCAGGTGTGAGCACAGCTTTGATTTTATAGAAACTTGAGGTGCAGGGAAGAGAAGCAAGATCTATTCTCATGCTTCTGGGTGGTTGAGGTTTTGCCTTGCTTGGAGTGGGGAGGATGGCTTTCTCAAAGACTCTTCTGTTCCCCTTCTGCTTTGGCTTCGGTTCAGAGGAGCAAGCAGCTCCAGAATCTTCCGAAGAGCTGGGTGCTGTGTGATTTGAAGACCTGCTGGCCGGCTTGCGTGAGGGGTTTTCTGTGTTTTCTAGATTGCTTGCAGCCACTTCCAAGGAGATGTGTCCATGGTGGTGAGGATGTCCCCTAGGAAAGACATGGTACAAGTCTCCCACTCATCACTGCCAGCTTTGGTAGCCAGCAGGGAACACTCCTCCTGTCTCCCTGGACCTGTTGTTCTCTCTCCCACCTGTTTGTGGGTTGTGTGGCATCTTTTCCAGCCTGCAGAATCCTCCTCTGGGCCTTGCCTGTCCCGGGGCTACTGGTGTGGCAATGGTGCCCCACTCTCGCTTTGCCCTCCTCCCACCATCTTGCTTTCCAGCTCCACTCTGGAAAGGAAAGGGCCAACACAGGCTCTAGGCTGGCCTGCTCTGTATTCATTCAGCCCCAGCTCAACGCACGCAATCAGAGCCAGGGCTGAGGGCAAGCTACATTCTTTTCTGCTTTTCTGCTGCAGGATGCAGTTTGCTTTTTTCCATGAGAATGAATTATGCTTGAAACCCAAAATAGGAGGAAGAGAAAAATAGAGTGAGTGTGAATGGGTACGTGTGTACCCACATACCTATATAGGCAGGGGGAGAGCAGCAGGCACATTATTTTTCCCTTTTCCTTTAATTAAGGCTCTGTGGAGGTGTGCTGGAAAACAGAGGGTCTCCTGTGCCTTTGAGGAGGGTGAGAACACTGTTTTGGCTTCGGCCCGGGCCATATGCAGCGTTTGGTGGCCAATGAAACTGGGCCTGGCTCGTTCTGTTGCTTGTCTTGGCAGTCAGTTCCTTAGCTTGTGTTACCAGCTCTGGAACTTGGGGGCTGCCAAGCTCCGTGTGCCTCTGTGTGTGTGTGTGTGTGTGTGTGTGTGTGTGTGTGTGCACGCGCACTCCTGTGTGTGTGTGGTTTGGCCTCCCGAAACTCAGCAGAGACAAATGCCTTAGTGACCCAGGCTTGGAATTTTTAGGCTGTTTCGTTACACTTATTGCTGACTGTGGGAGGCCTGGCCAGAGCCACCGTTTTGGATTTTTTCTTTTTGTAAGTTTAGTTTTTTGCTGCAACCTATAGGTTAGATTCAGTTATTGCACTCCATTTCCAAAACTTGAGCTGGTCAGTGACATTTTTTTTTTTAAAAAAAGGACCAGTGCAGTCATCACACATTGTGTGTGTCCGAGTCCTGTATTGTACTCTTAGCCCCTGTCAGCAAGGAACAGCACCGAGCTGAGCTGAGGCAGGAAGACAAGAGAGAAAGCTTGTCTGGTGCTAGCACCTTCCCAATTTCTTCTCCTGCCTCAGAATACAGATTCCTGGTAAAAAGGAATTCAGGTCATTTATTGAGCACCTATATGGGGCAGAGTACAAAGCTGGGTTTATGGGCAGGGCCTTGTTGGAAGCATTTCTGCGGTCTCCAGAGAAGAGCAGGAGTCTGCTGGAGGAAGGTTACAGGTCCTTTGTGGCTGGGACAGCTGTGCAGGAATCACGCCTGCTGGCACACAGTGGCTTCTCCAGGACCCCAGTGACCCTCTGTCTTTTTAGGAAGGCCTGAAGCGTTGCCCCTTTCAGGCAGCATAGGGACAGCAGATTGATGGACACAGAAGATGCTGGCCCCGTGCATCTGGAACAGGGCTAGACACCCAGGCTGGCGGCAGTGCACTGCGCTCAGTGAGCTATGCCGCTGTATTCCGGCCTGCGGGGTGGAGGAACCTTAGAAGAAATCAAGGCAGAGTGCAGGTGCTGGTGTTCTCTACACTTTCCTTCCCTCACCTGTGTGCTTGGTACCTGTCTAGATGTAGGGTGGCCTTGGCTTCTTGGGGTCTAGGGCTGGAAGTGGGAAAGGAGAGGCTCCTCTGGGGAGAATCCTTTTCATGGCTCTAGGAAAGGGAGATCATTGTTAAATGGGAACAATCCAGAAGAGACTTTGAGGGTCATGTAGTACTAATGTCTCTGCAGGAAGGAAGGTCCTGTGATTACATTGACTACACTCATCATGTGCAGGCGCTGTTCCAGGTACTTTCCAAATATTAACTAATTTAATCCTCTTGGCAACCTTACTGGGAAAATGACATTATAATTTTACAGTTGAGGAAAGTAAGCACAGAGAGGTTAGGGAACTTGTCCAAGGTCACACAGCTAGTAAGGGACAGTGAAATGTATACTCAGACCATCTGTCTTTAAAACTTCCCCTCACCTGCTTGTCGATCTTGGGGACGTCCTTCTGAAGAGGACCTTCTGCTGCTTGGGCAGTAGCCTTCCCAGGGCCCAGCTCCCAGGCCTCCCACTTCCCACTTTTGCATACTCTGCATTGCTGGCCGGCTGCCCTCGACTCTTAACCTATTCTTGCTCATGTGTCTTGCCCATTCACTCCATAGCCCGCCGTCACTTTCCAACACCTCATCTTAACGCCAGCCTTGAGCCTGAGGCCGTCTGCACCCACACGCACACTCAGGGCAGCTGCTACCTGGAGGGGGGCTCCCCTTCTCAAAGAGGCCTGGGGTTTTACAGCCTCCTTTAAAAGCCATGAACAGAAAGTTCATGATATAGCTCCTAAGTTTCTCTTTTAATCTGTCCCTTTTCTAAGAGCTATTTTTGTTATTCCCGATGAAGATGCTGATAATAAGAATAACCCTGTGCAAGTGTGACCCGTCTAAGCAAACTGCTTGTAGACTCTCCCATTAAAAGTAGGCTTAGCTTTGCATACAGTAAACCAAAGGAAAAAATAAGAGAGAACTAGCCGCATGAGTTACCTCTATCTTTTATTCTTTGGTTGAAATACTCTTGGTGTTAATATCTCCTGGTAGATATTTTTTTGAACTTGAAATGCTTTGTGGCTTTTCTTCTGCTTGTACAGTGCAGCACCAACTGTGTCCTTACGGTCCCCAAGAAAGTCAGAGCAGAGTGATACAGATAGCAGATCTTTTCCTCAAGTTCTTTCCACTCGAATCGATCTGGCCCTGGTTTGTTATAAGCTGGATTTTAGGGAGCTGCATCAACTCAACCGTAATCTTAGGCTCAGCTACAGCTCGGGGTCCACTGTGACCTTCGGAAGGCTTTTCGTCTTATTTGTGCCTGGCTTGTCAGAACCCGTCTTGGACTTGTGCATTCCCTAGCTTTTCTTCACTGGCTAGCTTCCCATTTATTCCTGGTCAGTGTCCCAAATTGCCAAAGTCTCTTTGTATTCTGGGCCTATATTTTTGATATGTATTTCATTTCCCAGTTTTGGTATTTTGCCAATGCACAGCGATTGCTCTGTATGCATCTATTACGTATGGAGACATGGTGGGTGTTTATCTGACTGTTAGACCTCCTGGGGCCTGCAGGGAAAAAACCTCTAGGTTCCTCTCCTAAAGAGTTTAGTGTATAGCTCTCTTTTTCCACTAAATTGTTTCCGTACGGAACATCCAGTCTGGGAGATGACTTCACCTCTTGTCATCTTTCCTATGTCTTCCTTGAAGTGGGTAAGTTCCTTCTGGCTGTTATTGGGTCCCTGCCACCATGGAGCCCCACTTTTATGGAGCTGTAAATCATTTGAAATTGTTCTATTTTTCAAATGACTGAAGTTGCTGTTCAGCCTTAGATGGCCAGCTATCTCTTTGCAGTAAGTGAGGATCCAATTAGAAAGGCAGCAGCTCTGCTCCTCCACCTTCTCCCCTCCCCCAGAGACAGCTGGGATGACTTCTCACTGGTGAATGTCAGTCCTGCGGGTTGTCTCCGAGGAATGGCATGTGTTAAGGACTTTGTGGTTTGTATCTGAGCAGTTAGGGGCTCCCTTGCAGGGGAAGGAAAGACAGGAAGATTTTTGCTTCTACAAAGGAGAGCCTGGTGCCTGGTTGCCTGGGGGAGGCTTGGCACTGGGATAGGTTTACAGGGGTACAGGAATTGCAAGGATTTAGGGGCTGCTACTACGAAGGGTGGCTATCCCTTGGGGAGGGGTCCCCAGTAGCAGAAAATTCGTTATATTTTGGGAGCATTTGTTCTCGCCTCATTTATACCATCTGCATGAAGATAAACAGAAGCTGCAAGCAGGCTATCGTTCCTGGAACAGAACAGGGTCTGGCTTCCATCTCCAGAGATGGTTTAGACGGGGAAACGTATGGAAGCCTCTTCGGTATTTTTCCTGGGTTTACTGTAGGAAGGAAGAACCTGGAGGCAATAACAAGCTTCTAAGTTTCCAGAGACAGATCCTAACCCACTTGCTGAATTTTGCTCTGCTGTGAATTTGTTATTAGTTGTTAATTCATTCATTCATTGTGACAAGTATTTCTTCATTGCCCTTTCTGTGCTAGACAGGAAGCTGGGCACTGGGGTCACCCAAATAACCAACCTGACTGCTGTCTCCCCCTAAAATCACCTTTCTGCTTGCCAGGGGGTGGTGTGGCTGGGCCCAGGCACAGCTTTGCTGTACCAGAGCGGGTCCTTATACTGGTTGCTTTCCTGTCCTCTCTGGAGGAGGGTCAGGGAGATGGGCAGCCCATGCAGAGTACCCTGGAGCTGTCTCCTGGCATGGCAGCCACAGCCCTGTTTGTGTTGCAGGCCCAGCATTGGAGGGTAGAAGGGTGGCTCCCTCACTAACCTTGGATGCTGGAGGACCACAACCTGCTGAAAAGCCCTGTGTAAAGTGGCGCTGGGGGCTGTTTCTATCTGGGCCCCGACTCAGGCCATCATGGGTTCTTCAGGGAACTTCCTGAACCTGAGTCTTTGTAGGAGGTCTTCGTCCGAGACAGTGACCATCTGCTCTGGGCTCATGTGGGAAAGTCCATCCTCAGAAGATCCTTCTTTCTGCTGTACACGTTCACACCTCTTGGACCCCAAGAGGAGAAACACAAAAAGGACAGGGTGCTAAAATCCAGGTGCCAAACCTCTAGCCTTGGTTCTGTTCTTCTCTAGTTGTGTGACCTTGGGGAAGTCATTTAACCTCTCTGAGCTTCATTTGCCTCACATGCAAAATGAGGATGTGGTTTGGATGAGCACAGGGCCACCCCCAGCTCTGAGATGATCACTCGATATGAATGAGTCTGAGGTCCTTTTCTGAGGGGACTCTGAGGGCTAAGGAGGGTTAGAAAGTATGTGGGGTGTGGGGGTGCCCAGGGGAACAGAGATAGAGTAGGTGAGGCACAGCTGAAAGGACCTGGCAGCACCAAAGAACTACAAGCAGAGGGAAGGATGGGCAGAGGCTGTGTGTGTGCCAAGGATGGATGGCAGTCACAGTGTCCATTCCTAGGCACCTTTCTTTAAACAAAATGACATTTGAGATTTGGTAGAAGCCTTTGTGGCTTGAGGATGCAAATTACTCGTGTGACACCCCCCACTCCCCGCCCCTCTGCCACAAAGTGCAAAACTGATTAAGAACCAGGCCTAAGACTTGGCTAGGGAACCAGATGCCACCCTTGAAAATAAAATGGAGAATGTGGCTGTGCTGGTGGCACCAGTGGGCTCCTTGTTGAGTCACTTTGTTGAATTCTAGACCTGAGGACCTGAAGAAGGGGAGGGGATGAGTCACCCACTAGAGCCACTTCCATTATGAGGACAGCATGACCATAGGAACAGGTTAACTCTGCCCAGCAGAGAGGCATGGCCTAGTGGACATCACGTCTCCCGTTTGCCAAATACACCCTTCTCCATGAAAGGTAACAGGTTGAGAAGGAAGGATAGGTCAAAGGTTTCCCCTGGGGATCTCTAGGACAGTGAGGTTTTGATTTTTATGGCCCTGTGCTGACAGGAAGAGGGAGAAATGATTTCTTTTGCCGTACTGGAATACTTGAGTAGTTTTAGACTAGGAGGCTCCTAACAAGGCTACTTTTAAGCTGTTCATGCCTACCTTCCCCGTGCCTGGGCCCTCAGAGGAGCTGGTCACCAAGTGGATGGATGGATGGATGGATGGATGGATGGATGGATGGATGGATTGATGGCTGGATGAGTGGATGGGTGGAGGGATGGATAGATAGATGGCTGGGTGGGTAGGAGTCCTTTGAGGAACTAGATGCGTCCAGATTTATTGGCAGACAAGCTTTCTTTTATTTACCAATCATCTGTGCCTTGAAAACAATGGCAAGCTTTTACCCATGAGTTTCCTCCAGTGAAGGCAGGGAGGAAGTAAGAATTCCTGTGATGCTGACCTGTCTCATTTATGCCCTTTGTGGCTGCATCTGTCTTCTCTGGTAAACCTCTTGGGTCTGGCAGAGCTAGAGTATGTGTTTGCTGTGAGAATGGAGAGGCTGTGGAGAATTTTCTGGTGCCTCGTTCCACGGGAAAAGCACATACTAACTAATTCCATCTTTGCCTCAGTGTCTTCCTCACAGACACCACACACACACACACACACACACTCATGCTCACCTTTAACTTGGCTTTGCTTCATCCCATATTCAAGGAGTCTTAACAAGTATGCAGAATAGGATGTGTGATTTGAGGGAAGGCACCATGCCAGACCAAAAATAGCTCCCTCTCAAACAGGTACAAAGGTGCTTGAGATTCCACCACTAGAGTCAGTCTCTTCAGAGGCGTGCAGCGCCATTTAAATCCCAGCCCCACAGCTTTAACTGTGCACAGCCTTGAACGTGTTGTCTTCTAAGTCCCACCTTCCTCCATACAAGGGGCCCTGGGCCAGGATAATGGGGCAGGTGGAAGGATTATCAAGGGGTCTGGCAAGAGCAAATGCTGAATAAATGTTGCCTGTGATTGGGTTAAGCCTTGCCTGGGGCAGGGTGGGGGGCAATCCCATCAGTGCAGAGATGGGTGACTGGTGGAAATGGGTTGAATTTTCCTCCATCACAGTAAGGACCTATGGGCAGGAAGACCACCTGGGAGGGGAACATTGGTAAAAGAAGGGACAGGTCCTGGCAAGGTGTGGAGCTCCTGGTCTGAAAGCTGATTGCTCTGTACTGCCTCCTCTCACCTACTCCAGGCTGGCTTGTTGTTCCTCCTGCTATGATGCCTGGCCAGATCCCAGATCCTTCTGTGACCGCAGGCTCTCTGCCAGGGCTCGGCCCCCTCACTGGACTCCCCAGTTCAGCTCTGACTGCGGAGGAGCTGAAATACGCCGACATCCGCAACATCGGGGCCATGATTGCACCCTTGCACTTCCTGGAGGTGAAACTGGGCAAGAGGCCCCAACCCGTGAAAAGTGAGGTGAGTGTGTCCTGTTACTCCTGAGTCTCAGCACTGGCCCTGATCTCGACACACTGTGGAACCCTGGCCTTGCTGTTCAAACTGTGGTGTGAAGACCAGTAGTGTCAATAGGGGGTTAGGGGCCCCACCCCAAACCTGCTGAGTCAGAATCCGCACTTTAACCAGCAACCCTGGGGATTCATGGACACATTCAAGGCTAGATCAGGAGGTTTAACCTGTCTCTGCTTCTTCAAGAGCCAAGGGAAGAGTGATAATGCCAATGAATGATGATGCCTTGGCAATCTCCCTGGGGTGTTGGATGGGAGAGGTACTGGAAATGTGTGCATATTTTGAAAAGTGTAGAGGAGAATACTAATATTGAGTGATTTTTAAAAATTATCAGGCTGGGCACGGTGGCCGATGCCTTTAATCCCAGAACTTGGGAGGCTGAGGCAGGAGGAGTGCCATGGGTTCGAGGCCAGCTTGGGCTACATTGTGAGTTCAGGGCCAGCCTGTACGACTAAGCAAGACTCTGTCTCAAAAAACCAAAAAAAAAAAATTATTGTCATTAGTCACATCATTGCCTTCACCTTTTTTGGGCCCAGTTTGGCACTAAACAAGGGAACTTGGAAGATGGGTGATGTGGCCTCCCTTATCTAGCCGCTGCCAGAGCTAGGCATGGCCTCAGTCCCCAGCACTGTCTGCCTGAGATAGGGTTTGCAAAGCACAGACACACGCAGCACCATGTGCCACCACCCCGGTCCCTTGCACCTGCAGCTCTCACAAGCCTTACATGCAGAAGGGTAGCTTTTCCCAGGGGACTGGTGAGAAGCAGAATTCCCCAGCATGGCTGAGCATCAGTGTATCTGTACATGCCAGCTACCTACCCATAGCTTGTGATTTGCCCAAACGTTTTCCTTGGTGAGTGCTCCAGCAGGGCCATTTCTTCAGAGGCCTGGCAGAGCAGCCACCAGCTGGAGGGAGCCAGTGAGGAGAGGTAGGCAGGGCATGGGGTATCTCTGAGTATCAGGTGTACAGGGCTCTGTCTGGGGAAAATGTTCACAAGAAAAGATTGGCCTACCTCCCCTAGAATGGAGCTTGGAGGCCCCGGAGTCAGGAGAGAGGGGCTCCCAAGTGTAGAATGGGGTCTAGGGAGGGACAGCTATGCAACTATACAACTATGACTCAGCTCCTCTTTCCCCTGAGCACCATAAAAACTGCAAAGAAAGGATTCTGGGGGCCAGGCCATGGGTGGTAAATTGGTCATTTGTGGGCTGGATCTGGCTCTCAGATATATTTTGGTTGGCCTGAAGAGTATTTAAAAAGCAATTTGAACCAACATTTCACTTAAACATTGCAATTTAAAAATGGGAAGATCTGGTCACATGCTGCCCTGCTCAGGCATGGCAACTACTGTACTAAATGGAGTGGAGAGAGCCACCTCACTTTTTCCTTTCTGCACTTTGCCACCGGTCCCTCCACTTCCCTGTTGCTTACCCCTGATTATGCTGTTGGTTTTGCATTGGTTACTGCCAGCTCCTTTCATCTTCCTCCAGTCCCTGGTTCTTCCTGTGGCGCTTTGTGCTTGAGACACCTTCATTTAGGTACACAGTAGGTGCCTACTAAAGACTGTTGATTATAAGGTGAGAGTAGTCTATGATTAGATTCTTCCAGATTGACTGTTGTGCTGTTGATAGCCTTTCCTGGCTTTGTGCCCTGTTTTTCTCATGAAGGGCCCTTGTCTTTGGCCACTACTAGTTTCCTTCCCAGCCTGGTAACTTCAAAGTCTCTGTTTCTGTGGACCATTCCACAATAAATTTGCCATCATGAGCCTGTAGCTGAGCAGTGTCCTTGGGCCCCAAGGCCATGAGTGAGTTGATTAAGCCAGGTGCCTTGGGCAGGGGTTGGCCCAGCTGGCATTTGCATGGAGGATTGAGTTGCCACCTCCCCCAAAAAGGCCCTGAAAGAGCTTCCCTACCTTTTTTGGAAAAGGCCTTTATTTGGGTTGAGTATTTTTACATTTCACAGCCACCCCCAAACTGGTGGCATATGCCCTGTACCTGATAGTGACGTGCTGTCCTCCCAGGCACCCACAAATGGGTACCATCCAGGCCTTGAAAATAACAAGCTGTTTTTAGGGCATATTTGCATGTCTTCTTGCTCGCTCTCTGTCAGACTGCAGCATTGCGGGGGCAATGTGCCACTTGGATCCGCAGAGATTATGCCTCACAGGGGAATGCAGTCGGCCCTGTGCTGAGGATTCACCTCCCAACTTGTCCTGGTCCCACCTCAGGGGTGGGGCTCATCCTTGGAGCAACTAAAACCCAGAGTGGGTGAGGAGAGAAACCTGCAGCTGTGGAGGCTGTGCTCTGAAGATCTATTTGCATACGGCACGTGGCCTTTAATGGATTTTCACATTGGCATTTTAAACTAGTAACAGTTTCTTTAATAATAATAAGGCACTGGGCGGGGATTTAGCCCAGAGGTTCCAGCACCTGCCTGGAAAGTGAAAGGCCCTGAGTTCAATCCCCGGTACCAAAAAAACCAAAATAATAATAATAAGGCACTAGCTCACATCGAGCACTTGACACATGATCTCATTTATTCCTTACTTGATCCTGGTGACCAGGTTATCCCCGCATTAGAGGAGCAGAATTTAAGGTCTAGTGAGGCGGTTAAGTGACTCAGGTCACGCTGCTGGGCTGCTGGGGCCTGGATGACCATGGCAATGCTGTTGCTGTCCCAGCCATATCACCCTTGCCCTGAGCTGTGACCAGGCAGACACAGTACTAGACACTCACTTTTCTCTCACAAGAACCCTATGAAGTTGTTGTGGTTATTTTTACAGTCACATTACAGATGAGATCTACAAGGGTAAGAGAGGAACCTAGGTTGAGCGCCAAAGCTTTTGCTGTATGCAGTGCTTCCTTTATGTTCACTCTGTCCCTTCCAGGCCACCAATGAGATCTCTATGGGGCTGGGGAGGCCAGATGAAGCGAGCCACGGAACACTTGATCATTTCAGTGACAGTCCAGTTGGCGGCAGGCCCTGCAGTTCTGCAGTCTTGTTGTCCCCTAGGCTCCAAGAGGGTGCGGGGGAAGCCACAGTGCCATGGCTTTGGGAGCTGGCTCTTCCTTGGGCTGCCTGCCTTGTAGAAGCTATGCATCTAATGGGTCATTTCCAAATGCATGGAGAGTTCATTAAAAGAAAATCAGAGGAATTAAGTTAAACAACAGGTTTGTGGATTACAAAGTGCTTTGTGCTGACGTTCTTATCTGGTTGACATAATGTCCTGACCAATAAACAGGTATTAAACATACAAACCATGTAAGGAAATACAAAGTCTGATAGATGAAAAAGAAATGAGGGTGTATGCGCCTGACCTTATTTTTAGTGCCTAAGCCCAGAACACAATCTCAAAAATAGGGGGATGACACAGACAGCATGAAGAGGGCCAGGTACAAGATGACAGGGAGTAGCAGGGACTGCGGTGAAGTGAGGACAGCACGGAACACAGAGGGCACACTCAGCTCCAGCCACTTGCTGCACATAGGCGTGTGGGCTGGAGTGGCTGGATGGTCTAGCTTCTCAAAGAAGCCAGAAAGTCCTCATTTCCCAGCTTTTAAATATAGCAACTCATTCAACTAAAAAGAGAGAAAGAGGAAGGAAGAGGGAAGAAAGGAGTGAGGGAGGACAGAAGGAAGGAAGGGATGGAGAAGTGGGGGAGGAAAGGAGGGAAAGAAGGAAGAAAGGAGTGAAGGAAGGGAAGGGAAGGCAAACCAAGTAAGATTCATGTGCAGGCTAATGCCTGGCCCTGGAACGACAGTTTACAACCTCTTTCCTGAAAGGTCACCCAGTCCAGTCTCCTTCAGATGCTCAAGGCCCCTCCTGAGCAGTTGGGAGTGCCACAGAAGACGAGAGTCCTGTCCACCAGGTTTAGTGAACACTCGGTGCGCAGCTGAGTGTGCAACAGTGAAGCTGCTGGCCTTCCTCCCATCCCAGCTGAAATGTATTCCAGGTTCTGAGGCAAAGTGTGGCCATGATGCCACTGCAGCCACTGCAGCAAATGACCTGGGCAGGGCCAAGATCCTCAGGCCAGTGGAGATGGGATGGTTGAGCAGTCTAAATGTCAAGGGTTGCAGGACACCGAAAGAAGGAAAGGTCTGGAGAAAGCCAGAGGGCAAAGGTGTCTTAGAAAGAAATATTGGAAAGGAAAGAAGAGAGAGTCCAGAATGAGTACAGTGGTGCAATTCATAAGAGCTAAATCTTGGTATTGGGCTATATGTCCACCAACAGATGAAAGGGTAAAGAAAATGTGGTCTTTATATACCATGGAGTACTTGTCTGCCATAAAGAAGAAAAATGTAGGAAAACTGATGTACCCTGGGACCATAATGTTAAGTGAAATAAGTCAGACCCACAAACTTAAATAGTGCATGGTTTCTCTAATATGAGAAAGTCAAATACATATGAGAGAGAGAGAAAGAGCGAGAGAGAGGGAGAGAGAGAGCGAGAGCGAGAGAGAGGGTGAGCAAAGTTAAAGATAGATAATAGGGAAAAGGGAGATAGATCTTTTGCAAAAGGGAAGGGGACCAAGAGATAGAGGGAGGGCGGGGAGGGGATGAAAAGAAAGAACTGAGATGTGCATGGACCAACTCCCTGTGAGAAATGGAACCACTGTGCACCGCAAATGAAAACATAAAGACCGAAGAAAAGGCAATAAAAGTTCCGTCACCCAACATGTCCCCAGAGCCCCCGGCAGCCATCAGGAGAGCAGCTTGCCACTGTCCATCCTGTTGGGCGGCTTAATTTTTCTACATCAGACTGACCATCACTTGACCTTTTCTATTATATATTAATTGGCTGCTTTTAGCAGCTCTCACGCAATATATAGTTTCAAAAGAGGGAGGATTTGATCTGCTTTGTTTGTAATTCAGGCCTAGTGCTTGGCACACAGCAGAATCCTAGGGTATGGACTGCAGGCGAGCAGTTGGCTCAAACCAGTTTAACATTATATGTCAACTTGGCAGGCCACTTAAATTTTCTGTCTCTTGATTGCTCTGTCTTCCAGTTCTTGTTCTTATTCCATAGTTTTTCTATTTCTGAATTTAAATGTCTTTGGGTAGAAAAAAAAAGGAAACACAATAAAAATCAAACTAGCTATTCCCAAACTTGACTGATCGCCAAACTAGCTTGGGAAACTTCTTAAAAACATAGATTTCCAGAATCTACTCCAGGCCACTGTGATCAGAATCTTTACAGGTACGGTTTAGGGAATCTGGATATTTGTTTAGTAGGTGCGGAAATAGTAAGATGCTTTTGGGAAAGTGACTGTAAACTGTGCCTGTCCTTGGCTCTCCTGGTCCTTGTCAGGGAGTGTTCTGAGGGTGCCACCTCTAGAAACTAGTGTGTGCATGCCATCACAAAGTACCCTTCCCAGCTTGGTGCAGTTCCTGCACAGACTCTGCCTGGTGACTTGATCCCTGTCCTGGTCATTTTCAGAGCATATCTGTTGGTGGGTTTCACATCAGTGACTTCCCAACTTCTCCAGGGCCTTTGAGAATATTTCAAGTGTTCTCAGTGGAGGGTGAATTGGAATCTTTGGGTCATAGGCTGGAGGTGATCTCTCTAGTTTGTTCATAAAAGAGACTTAGATGTTCATCCACATTTTAGCCTGAGCATAAAAAGTTGCCCCGAACCAGATGATGTGCTGGGTAAACATTGGCCTAGACTAGCTTGTGTTTTTAGTGACTTGAAGCATAAAGGCAGCCCACGGACATTTTTTAGCGAGGCTTGCATAATCAGTTTTTGATTTGTGGCTCTTTGGAATAGCATTGGCCTTCTTCCCCTTGGTTATGATGGGGTTTTTTTGGTCTTATTTGGTTGGCAGAAAGATCCAATCTGTCCTTTCTTGGAACAGAACCTCCCAAGTCATCTTTGAAGTCCTGAATTTCTACTTCGGTTCTATAACTTTGTTAGCTCATTTCTAAAAGTGGTTGGCTTTCTTGTTTGTAAACAATTACATTGGAAGAAGAATGATTGACAGTGATTAGCAGCAATGAGTGTGTTTGACATTGGCCCTTCTGATACTCAGTCTTGTTTGGTACCAAACCCTGAGCATTCAGAAGAGTTCTGGAGCTTTTATTTAAAATTATAGGCTTGGTCATACTTGTTGTCCTAGCATGGGGTCCCTTGGAGAGATGGTGTTCAGAATGTAGTTGGACAGTGTGTTCTTAGCAGAAGTCATTCTTGAAAGTTCCTATGGCTTTTCCTTAGAGTTTCTATATTAAGATGGGGATAATAATAATGCCTACCTTTTAGAGTTGCTATGATAATGAAATTAATGCTGAAAAGTTTTCACATGATACTTGGCAATAAGGCACACACATAAGGTGGATTGTGATCTACTTTCAAGTTTTTATAATTGACTCAAATACTTTCCCCTTGGGTTTCCATTTCCTGGAGGGTGCCCCGTGCCTGGCAATGCTGGCCAGGCTGTGTTCCGAAGTGTCCGGTTGTCATAGGAGCAGGTCACTGTTCCAGCCTAACCAGAGGGGCTGCTTCTGGGGTTTGGGTTTGAGTTTAAGCATCTGGGTTGTTCTGGCTGTGTCACATGTGCCTGGCATGACCTTGGACAAGTCAGCTGGTTCTTCAGAGCATCAGTGTCCTCATTTATAGATGAAGGAAACTAAAGCTCATAACATTGCATCATGAAGGTTAAGTGAGGTGCTGTATGCAAAGATGATCTTGTCCGTAGCACATCGTGCCTGTCAGTTACCTTTATAGGAACTAGTACATTTGTAGTGAATTATCTAATCTGACAGCACTGGTATTAGGAGGGCATTTTGAGCCTATGGCCTGGGATTCAGGAAAGCAAGCCGACCTGCCTGTTTCTGGTGGTTTGTGCAGTTCAGATGCAGCTAGAGTTACTGCTGTCTCCACATGCTGTGAGTGGGAAGGCTCTTCAGCCCTCTCTTGCCCCTTGGCTGCTTTGTGTGGCCCCTTATCTTGTTTCCTGTGGTATTGAAGTCATTGCTGGATGCCTATCAACCACTAGTTTTTAGCAGCCCTACAAAGTGGCCTCTTCACTCAATGCTGGTCATCTTCCTTTGGTGTCCCCAGGTTTACTGGCAATGTGGACTTATAGTTGGGAAACTGAATTCTCTCCCAGGTGAGGCTTACCTTGCTGAATGATGTGAAACTATTCAAATCTCTCTCCCCTCTTCTGTGCCTAAAAGGCACAAAGCAACTGGCCTGAGTTTGCAGGAGAAAGACCTAGAAGGAAATTTGGACCAATTCAGGCAGGCTCTGGAGGTGCTGGGAGTCTGGGGTTAGCCATTCTTCAAGGTTGTGCACTTCCTGTCATGTGCTGTGCTCTGCTCTTTGGCTTCAGGGCCTCCTTTACTAAGAATAGTGCATATAGGTGCTCTGGATGACAAGTTCCTTGGTGTTTCCCTCCCTTGCCAACAAATAAAGACTCTGAGCTCTTTGGAATCAATGCCATTTCAAAGCAAGGCATTGCATTGGAATTGTTTGGCTCCTGGCAGGTCACTAGATATCTGAGCTTCCATATCCTCTCTTGTGAAAATGGAGAAGAAAATAAAAATACTGTTCTGGAGATGTGGGTATTTGGAGGGTTTTTAGTTCTGTGGGAAAACTGCCTGGTCAGCAGTAAAGAAGAAGGAAGTTGGATAGTTGGTTCTCAAATATGAGATAAGAGACTGAAAACTAAATTGTGTTTCACACTTGGCTACCAGATCTCAAGTAGTCCAGGAACAGATTGGAAGCTGAGGTGGATGAAGGCTCCACAAAATGGGACTGCTCCACCACCAGGTCCCTTCTGGTCAGTGCAGGGGGGCCTGCTGTTTGAGGTAATGCTGTCCTGAGAAATGAGGTGAACTGTCAACACAGGGTGAAAAGCACACTGGTCTGGTTAGTGCCACTTCAGATAAAGATCTGGGGTTCTGAGTAGAGGCCTAGAATGAGACAACCCGTGTGCAGGTTTTGGATTATAAGTGAAAAGTAAACGGAGGCACCCTCAAATACTTTTTTTTTCAAATACTTTTTGGGTTCTGCTCATCCATGAACCATTCCTCGACTAGCTTGATGACTGGAGTTTGTATATATAAATTTGATATTTCACCACCAACATTGATGGATTTTGTATTTCAAGGAAAACAAGGTTGCTTCCCACCCCCAGAATGATTTTTTATAAATGGGAAACAATAAACTCCTACCTCAAACTAAATATAAAAATGAAACCTAGGGCCGAGGATTTAGCTCAGCAGTTCTGCTGCCTGCCTCGCAAGCCCTGAGTTTGATCCCCAGTATGAAAAACAAACAAACAAACAAAAAGATGTAAAAACTGGGCTGGGGATTTAGCTCATGGCACTGTGCCTGCCTTGCAAGTGCAAGGTCCTGAGTTCGGTCTCTGGTACCAAAACCCCCCCAAAAAACCCCTAAATGAATCAAACCCCTAAATTTAGTAGCTGAAATGATAAATCTCTTAGAAGAAAACAGCTATAAATCTTTATGACCTTAGTTTCGGCAATAGTTTCATTGCTGTGACCCCCCCCAAAAACACCAAAACACAAGCAACCAAAAACTATAGATTAGACAACAAAATTGAAAACTTTTGTGCATCAAAGGACTCAAAGTATAACAAAAGGGGGCGGGGCTCCGGGCCGCAGCTCACCCGCCCTCGCCCATGGCTGAAGGCCGGCGGCAGCGGGAGGACGAGGAGGGCAGCGGGAGGACGAGGAGGGCAGCGGGAGGACGAGGAGGGCAGCGGGAGGACGAGGAGGACGGAGGACGAGCTTCGCGAGCGAGCGCCGCAAGCCGCAGGTCGCAACGAACGAAATAAACCAGAGCATCGTTCTTCCAGCCAAGGACCCTTGTCGTCTGTTAGAGCTGTAATCAAGAGATCACTCATGAATAGTGTACAGCAAAATGCCCCGTGGAAGAGCATCTCGGACTTCTATTCAAAGTGAACTTCATCGGGATAGGAGATGGCCAGAGATCACCATTGTGGCAGCGGAGCCTCTGAGGCCAGCCGCGTGGTTTCCACGAGGCCCACCCCCAGGCCTGGGATTTCCCCCGACTCTTGAAGCTGGCCCTTGGAGGCCAAATGAACTGGTTCCTGCTGAGCTCCCACCCTCTTATGAACAAGTCATAAAAGAAATCAACCAAGTTCAAGTTAGTGCTACAAATAATAATAATGCTGCTGCCACTCCAAGGCACACTATTACTTCTGCAACTCAGACGGACTT
Organism: Heterocephalus glaber; assembly: GCF_053883595.1. Classification (NCBI taxonomy): domain Eukaryota; kingdom Metazoa; phylum Chordata; class Mammalia; order Rodentia; family Bathyergidae; genus Heterocephalus; species Heterocephalus glaber. The sequence goes on from NW_028258379.1 coordinate 15,564,332, forward strand.
TTTAGAAGAAATAGACAACTATCTGCCTCAAACACTGCAGGCACCTCTCAAGCCTCTGCAGCCTCCCCCAGCAGCCTCATGTGGCGATCTTCCAGCAAATGTAGCACCTTTAATAGTCTTTGATATTTCCGATGAACAAAATTGTCCAGAAAACACCAGTGCTACAAGATGTCCTGTGCCAAGACCAAGATCAAAAAGCAACCTCAGGCCAGTAGTTAGAGATACTAACATTAAAGAAAAAAGTCACCAGAAAATCAGTCCAGCAATCCCAGAAGAGGAGTCATCCCCAGGCCGGCCCCAGTCTCTGCTGGATAACAACGACTTAGATAGTCAGACAGTGATGAACATTATGAACACAGAACAAAGCCAAAATAATATTGTTTCAAGGATCAAAGCATTTGAGGGTCAGACAAATGCAGAAACCTCGGGCCTGACCAAGAAACCAGAAATTACTCCCCGTACACTTCCCCCAAAGACTGCTGTTTCCTCAGGGAAACCTTCTGTGGCTCCCAAACCAGCTGCTAACAGGGCTTCTGGGGAATGGGACTCGACTGCAAACAGACTCAAGGTGACCCCCAGGGAAGGGTTCGCCCCATACTCTTCACTGAAAGCAGCAGGAAGCACCCCTGTAACCAAACCTGAATTGCCAAAGAAACCAACTCCTGGCCTTATATGAAGTGGTAATCATGAGATTTTGGGAGGAGGGCCCATGGTTGAGAGTCCTGGTGTTGGGAGGAAAGTCCCAACTCCTGCTCCGTGGCCTTTGGTGCTGAAGAAATCAGCTTCCTCGGAAAACCCTCCGTGCCCTTCAGCTCCACCTAAACCAGTCCTTGTGCCTCCCCGACTCTCGGTAGCATCACAAGCCAAAGCATTCAGGTCACTGGGAGAAGGGCCCCCAGCCTCTCCCCCAGTTCCAGCTCTGCAAAGCAAGCCCCTGGCGGACATTGACCTCATCAGCTTTGATGATGATGTTTTGCCCTCCTCATCTGGGAACCTGGCTAAAGAATTTGTTGGTTCAGAAGTGGTTCTAGATCCCTTTCAGCTCCCCACAAAAACAGAACCAACAAAAGAAAGAGCAATTCAACCAGCAACCACCAGGAAGCCCACTGTAATTCGAATTCCAGCCAAACCAGGAAAATGTTTACCTGAGGATCCACAAAGCCCACCTCCACTCCCTGCTGAAAAACCTATTGGAAACACTTACAATGTAGTGTCTGGAAAACTCAGTAACATTGACAGAACAAAAAATGTGGAACCTGACCATACAGGTGAAACAGGAAGTTCTGGACGAGGACCCCCAAGGCTGCCACCAAGACCTGTAAATGGAAAAGTGATTATAATTTGACGACCTCCTCCCAAAGGGGCCCCTGAGAGACCACCTCCCCCCAAACTTTCTGCCACTAGAACATCAAGCAAAATGCCTTTCAATCGGTCCTCTTCTGACGTGGATCTTCAGAAAAAACAAAGTCATCTGGCATCTGGACTCTCAAAAGCCAAGAGTCAAGTCTTTAAAAGTCAAGATCCGGAGCTACCCCCTCGCCCCAAACCAGGACACCTTCTGTGCAGGAGATACATGCTACCTGTGCCTCATGGGATTGCCAGTGAAGACATTGTGTCTCAAAACCCTGGAGAACTCTCTTGTAAGCCCCTTTTGGCCGCTAAGGATTCAAGCCATGCTCAGAAGCCTGTTGACAGTAATACTCCTCATGCTGTTGTTCTTCATGATTTTCCAGCAGAGCAAGTTGATGATTTGAACCTCACATCTGGAGAAATTGTTTATCTTCATGAAAAAATAGATACAGACTGGTACAGAGGGGAATGTAGAAACCAGACTGGTGTGTTTCCTGCCAACTACGTCGAAGTTATCGTTGATATTCCAGAAGGAGGAAGTGGGAAAAGAGAATCCGTTTCATCTCATTGTGTTAATAAAGACCCAAGATGCATTGCTCGGTTTGAATACATTGGAGATCAGAAGGATGAGTTAAGTTTCTCAGAGGGAGAAATAATTATTCTTAAAGAGTATGTGAATGAGGAATGGGCCAGAGGGGAGCTTGGAGACAGAACCGGGATCTTCCCCCTTAACTTCCTGGAGCTTGCTGAGGATCACCCCCTCTCCGGGGCAGATGTTTTAAGTACAAGGGTACCACTGAAGACCAAAAAAGAGGATTCTGGCTCAGATTCTCAGGATAACAGCCTTTCTGGAGAGTGGTGTAAAGCTCTTCACAGTTTTACAGCTGAGACCAGTGATGACTTGTCTTTCAAGAGGGGAGACTGGATCCTGATCCTCGAGCAGCTGGACTCTGACTGGTACCGGGGCCGACTGCGTGGCAAGGAGGGGACCTTCCCTGTGGTGTTCGTGCAGACCTGCCCAGCTGAGGCAAAAATTATGTCTGCTGTAGGTCTGAAGGGGAGAAAGGCCAAAGCCTTGCATGATTTCCATGGAGAATAAAGAGGAGCTCTCCTTCAAGGCTGGAGATGTCATAACAGAGCTGGAATCTGTAGATGATGACTGGATGAGCGGAGAACTAATGGGATAATCTGGGATATTTCCCCAAAACTACATTCAGTTTCTACAAGTCAGCTAAAGGTGACGCTTGACTGTTCCTGGGCATGAGAACTCACTTGAACTATCAACTCTGACTATCAGATATGTTTTTGCACTATTTTTTAAAACAGAAATATCTAAGGTGTGCATGGTACAGTAGAATTTGCTGAAAGCAGAAAACTTGAAGATTTTGTGGTCAGCTTTCTTTCACAGTAGAAGCATGTACACAGAAACCCACGAGCTAGGGATCCACAAGGGAAACATCTAGCAGGATTAGCAAGACAGAGAGACACGTCCCTGGGGAGGGCGTCTGGTGGCACAACAGCATGGGGAGGCTTCCAAGCAGAAGTCAGACTTGGATATCTGTTTTAATCAGCACAAGTGAATTAACCATGGTTCTTCATTTTTTACTTTAGTTTTAAAAAGAGGACATTTGACATTCTACATGCTGTAACTATCAGGAAATGGTTGGTAATCTAAATTTCATTTCTGATACTCAAATTAATTCTAACAGCTTGAGCACATTAGTCTTAGTGCCAGGGCAAATCCTTGCCTCAGGAGAGAGAGTTGATGAAGTAGTCAGAGCGTTTGTAAGCACGTGAAATCAGCTCCCACTCGCCAAATGCTCCTGTGTTACTATTTATCATTTGCCTAAAGATTTGAAAGGGGTCAAAATTCGATGTATCTTACTTAGTGAAAAGAACCAAAACCACCCCTGAAATGCCTTGCTGATGCAACTAACCCTTCCACATATGTGCCGTACTTAATTCTTTCCTCAGTGTATACTTTGTGTTAACAGCACATTTTCTGAATCTGCAATCATTCCTTTGACAATAGTGGTACACAAAGGAAAATTCATTTTCTTTGCATTACCCCAGTAATATATAAAAGCTATGTCTTGTTATAGTAGTACATTATGAATTACATATAATATCTTAGAATGCAAAGCAATTGTTAAGATGAAAAACAGTTCCAAGACCCCACAGCTCCTTTCTTTGCAATATAATCAGAAATAAAAATAATTTGAGAGAACTGAAGGTTGGTACTTTTCCCCCTCAGCTCATCTCTGCACAATTATTAGAGTAAACCAAAAACCACTTTCTTGCCATCCATTGTTACACATTCCAAGCTTAAAAGTGGTTCTTTGCATGACTGAATCAATTACAGTTTATGGGCTTGAGCCAAATAGGTTGAAGACAATCTTCCAAACAGATCAATGGAATGAAATTTCATTGGAAATGTAAAATACTTTGCCAACAATGTTCATGACTTTCTTCTATTTTCAAGAAGAGTTTCATGTGCTGGACCACTTTTTAAGCTTTTGTTGTTTTTCCCCATTGTCCAAAAAGCTAGGCAGAACTTCTGGTGTGCAGTGGGCTGATTCGGCGTGTTCTGTGCAACTCAGGACCTCGGTAGGGCATGGGCAGACCTGCCTGTTTGCAGCGGGGTGATTTGTCATCTTCCGCGCGACTCCGAATGCCCAAAGTTGTAGGATCCTCTAGGAAAGGTTTCCTCATGTCCTGGGTCCTTGTTGACCTTGAAGAGCCAGGGCCAAAATATCAACTGTCTTCTTAGTCTGATTACCTTTCTAGTTCTGGTCTCCAGACTCCCTCCCTCCAGTTATCTCAGTAGGACCTCCAAGAACGATGTAGGGGCAATGTAACTACCAAGCTGCTAGATGTCATATACGCCAAGTTCATGTTACTCAAAGTTGAAGAATGAATTATAAGGAACAACAGAGGTTAAAAGTAGGAAAATTTATTGGGGAATAGGAATAGGGAATAAGAATGGGAAATGGGGATAGCTCCTGAGAGACTGGAGGGATCCCAAATGTGTTGCCGGGGATGATATTCTTATCTTTATATGTCCAGTCCTTGGTACTGTACTGGGTGGATGCCTGGGTGGGTGGATGGATGGATGGATGACTTTCACATTTAGCAATACCCTCTTAGATTTACTCAATATTATTTCTGTTTAATTTGTTGACAAAAAATCTATAACAAAATAAAATTCATAGTTACCATGAAAAAAAAAATAACAAAAAATCCACAGAATGAGAGAAAATCTTTGCAAATCATGGATCTGATAAGGAACTCATATCTAGAATATATAAAGAACTATTACAACTGAACAATGAAAAGATAACCTAGTTGGGAAATGGGCAAAGTACCTCAATGTACATTTGTTCAAAGAAAATATATACATGGCTAACAAGCACATGAAAAATGCTCAATAACATTGGCCCTCAAGGAAAGTTAAACCAAAACCACAGTGAGATACTGCTTCATACCTACTGTGTGAATATAATAATAAAAAAGATAATAACTCTTGTGAGGTTGGGGAGAAGTTGTAATCATGAACTCTTAGTGAGAATGTAACATGGCACAGCCACTTTGAGAAATGGCCTGGCAGTTGCTCAAAAGGCTAAAGATAGAGTCACCATATGACCCAGCAATTCCATACACACACACACGCACACGCACACACACACACACCCAATAGAAAGGAAAATATGCCAACAAAAATTTGTACATGAATGTTCATAGCAGTCGTATTCATAATAGTCTCAAAATGGAAAAAACTCAGATGTGCCTCAGTTGATAAATAAAATGTGATATATTCACACAATGGAATATAATTTGTTCATAAAAAGAGTGTAGTACTGATACATGATACAATATGGACAAAACTTGAAAACAGTATCCTGAGTAGAAGAAGCCAGTCACAGAGGACACATCTTACATGATTCCATGTATACGAGGTGTCCAGAACAGGCAAATCTACAGAGGCAGGAAGTAGAACTGTCCCCTGCTGGCCGAGGGCTAGGGAGAGGGGAAGAATGGAAGTGACAGTTAAGGCTTTTGGGTTTCTTTTGGGGGTGATAAAAAATGTTTTAAAATTGATTATGGTGGTAGTTGCACAGCTCTGTGGATATACTAAAAGCTGTTGAATTGTATATTTCACTGGGCAAGTTGTATGATATGTGTGAATTTTATCTCAATAAAACTTTTTAAGATGGGCAGGCATAACATCTGCCACAGGGATATGGGAAGATTAAAAGAGTTAGTATAGCAAAGCATCCATGTACAGAGGTGCTCCAGAGTTAGGAGCTGTGGTTGTTAAATTTCACTCTTAGGTCAACAGCAGTGAAGAAGCCAGGACCTGGCTAGGGTTATTTTCTCTTCTTTCCTCTTTTGCTGCTAGCCATCCAGGAGCAAAGAGGAGGCTCTGACAGGATGGGTGCAGGATTGCTGGGAAAATGGGGCATAGAACAGTGATTTCTAACTGGTGGCTGGAGATCCTTCTGAGTCGGTTGGTCCGTGTGGGAACGGCAGGTGGCTCTAACCTGGATCTATTGGTTGAAGGCACTGGCACAGCAGAAAGCAGCGAGGGGCTTTGAAGGAGGGAGGGCCTCTGTGTTCAGGACAGGTGATGAACCCGAACGGTGCACCTCATGGCTCGCAAACCTCCTTTGCAGACATCATGTTCTCTGTTCTGTTCCAACAACTCTGTGAGGTAGGCGTTGTTAGAAAACAGGCTCAGCAAGATTAAGTCACTTGCCAAGGCCACTTTGTTGAGACAGGGTTTCACTGTGTAGTTCAGGCCAGCCTTGAACTCACTGGGTAGCCCAGGCTGGCCTTGAGTTCACAGCAGTCCTCCTGCCTCAGCCTCCCAAGTCTAGGATTACAGGTGTGTGCCACCACACTTGACTCCAGGGTCACATTTTTAAAGCACAATTTTATCTGTTCTGTTTAAAAGAAAACAAGATCCACACACATACTAATACACCTATTATTTATGAAATGTGACACCTTGGAGAGCACCGCCAAGGTGACATCTTGTGCCAGGTTGATCTATTTTGCATAGATTTCAGAACAGAGCCCCTTCCTGTTGTCTTTAAGTGATGAGCATTCTGAGAGAGCGAGGCAGCTGAGGAAGCATTATCCATCATCCCTACCTACCTCTGCCTCTCTACCTAGCTGCCTGCCTGCCTATCTACCATTTGTAACAAACTGCTGATCTTCCTGTCTAAGGAAAATAAGACAGGAATCATTTGGGTGCTGAAGCTATCAGAAATCTGCAAGTGTCCCACTTAACCTGTAAGTTAACAGTTTTATATTAATCAAAACACATCTTTTTGTTCTCATTGAATGACTATGATAAGTATCTAACATAATTATAAACCCTTGAATAAAATTCTACCTTTTGCTAAATTTAATATTTTGTGGCATCATTTGAATAAGAGGCTTTTGCTGCCTACTCAGCAAATGAATGAGACCCTGTCTCTAAATAAAAAATGAGTTGTAGCTCATTGAGAAGGACCTGGGTTCAGACCCAGTAACACACACACACACACACACACACACACACACACAATCCACTAAAGTGGTTCTGAACCAGCTAGTTCCATGTCGGAGACTCCCTGCCATGGCATTGCCAGTGACCATGCCCCAAGGGACTTCCAAATTAATTAAACTGCAGGTCTTGTCAATAGCTGGCTCCTTTACTGCTTCAGGAGACAGAGTTCTGATTCTATAGGATCCCATGTGGTTTGGTGACTTGGAGTTCTCAGCTGTTCCGGTCTGTGAACTAGGAGTTGCTCTGTATCTCTAGCAAGAGGGAGCTCTACCCTAGCTTGTCTGCCTTGGGGCAGCCAAGCCCTGCTTTACCCTCTCTCTGAACTTCAATTGCATCTGAATCCTTACATATATCACTCATGGTGAAATCACCCTTTCTTCTTCCATACCAGGTATCCCTGCTTGGCCCTGCCACATCTGTGAGATTTTTACTAGCTGGCGTTCATACCCTCTGTGTAAAGGCAGCCTTTCTGCTGGGGGATTTGTCTGTTATCTTTGCTTTGTGACTGAAAGAAATTGGCTGAAATCTGTGTTTTAGTTGCACACCCTGCATACAGATTCAACAGAACTGCCTTGGTGGAGAATCATTAAGCAAGGACTTTGTTTTTCACCTTCATGATAAAAAACAAATGATTTCCAAAGGCTTTAATAGAATCCCACTTGCAATGGTCTTCTACTTTAGCCAACTCCAGGCTTTCACAACATCCCCGTTCATAAATATTCTGTGCAGCAACTGCATTTTCATTTCATTGTACAGAGTCATTTTGCAACAGCTCGTCTCTCCATTTTTGACCAACTATAATCCAGGCATATTACACCATTTGCTGTAGTTGTTCAAGAATTAGTTTCAACTGGATTGTTAACTCTTTAGAAAGAAAAATAGGGTTTTCCCTGCCAGATGTATTCTTTTTACCTGGTGAGCGTCTTGTGGGGGCCACTAACTCTCTCCTTTTCTCATCTTTTGAAGAGATTGTCAGTAGGGCAAGAAAGTAGATTGAATATTCTGAAAAATAAAAATGTTTTAATGATGAAATGAAATATAACTATATTCATGATTTTTCACATGCATGAATGTTAATTTAAAAGTTTAACCCCTTAGCTAGATGCAGTGTTACATGCCTGTAATCTCAGCTACTCAGGAGGATAAGGCAGGAGAATTGCAAGTTCAAGGTCAACCTAGGTGACTTAGTGAGACTGTCTTTAGAAAACAAAAACAAAACTTAACTCCTTGAGTGTCTGTGCCATCAGGAAAAGCACATGATTTCCATGTTTGGGTAATTTTTGCTTTTGTTATGTTGGTGGGAGAGTCAGGGACTCAAGGACTTTAGTCAGATGTATATAATACAGGTATTCTTGCTGCATAAATTGCTTAGAACATACTACTTTGTTACATAAGAGTATCCTGCTTTATGGAAATTTGGATTAGATAGTCATCTTATATAATGATCACTTAAAATAATTAAGAATATTTAAATTATGAAGATTGACTATCTTTTCAGGAAAACAGTTACTGTATACAACACAAGAAAACTTAATCTTTAGTAATTCTAGTATAGAACAAAGTACGCTTTATTTAAATTTTCCATGTAGCATATGGTGCCCTGTATTTCATAGTATTTATTCTCTATAATAACTGCTCAAGTGCAGCTAGCTTCTAGATTTAGACTATATTGAATTTAGGTTTTTTTTGGTTTTTTTTTTTGGTACTGGGGATCGAACTTGGGTCCTTGTGCTTGTGCAGCAGGCGGTGAAATCACTGAGCTAAATCCCCAGCCCTGAATTTAGTTTTAGACATTGTTCATTATTACAATATGCTACCATTAAGTAGTAGCATTAATTATAATATTTTGTTAAAATAAGTATGAGAAAATATTATTTCATGAAGATAGCTTTCCAAACTTGTCTTCTCTGTACTTTTAAATGAAGAAATTATTGTTCTCTGTTGATTAGATGTAGACTTTTTTGTTTGTTTTCAGGGATGAAATAAAATATATTATTTGTTAAAAAAAAAAAGTAGATTGATTGCCTAAGGGGAAACTAGACCCTACTAAATCATAAATATGAAATGAGTGGGAAGTAGATGTAGTTCAACAAAAGTCATCATTTCCTGGCATTCACTGTCTCTTTTTCTCTTCAATGTTAGGATCTCTGCCTGTGCCAATGTGATTTTTCCTGTCTCCTGGACTCTTTCTCACTTTTGTATTAACAGTGTTTGCTCTTCCCTAGCAGGACTGTCCACAGAAGGGTGTCACCCTCCCCAGCTGGCTCTTGCAGGCCTTGTTCCAAACACAATACTGTCTTTTCTTAGCTGTGGGAAAGGGGCCATTCTCCAGAGCTTTTTGAGAGAAAAGGCCTTCCCTAGTCTACTCGTATAGCCAGCCCCTTGCCTCGGCAGCCTGATGCCTATAGGTTCTCTTAACCCATGTCTTAGTTACTTTTCTCTCGTTACTGAGACAGAATACCTGACACCCAGAGTTAAAGGGGAAAAGAGGGGCGGTTTGCTTACAGTTCGCAGAGATTTCAGTCTATAATCGGCTGGCTCCAAGGCACAGTGGCACATGGCAGAGGGGCATTGAAGAGAAACAGTTCCTGGTGCACGGAAGCAAAAGCAACAAGGGAAGCTTAACAGCATCTCTCTGACCCTTTTATCCAGATTACTGGGATTAGGGCGGTGCCAAACCAATCACTGTACTGGTTTAGTAATCACATGCCCTTAATCCCAGCATCACTCACTCTAGATTCGACCACCTCTGAAAAAGCCACCTATTACTGCATGAGGTTTGGGGGGGACATCTAGACCCCAACCATAACCTAGAAGAAGGTTTTCCTATGGATGGGTGGGTGATTGGGAGGGCCAAGGTCAGAGAAATGCTTATTGTTGCTGAGACCTGGGGAGATGAAGTCGGCTTGGGAGGGCCCACTGTGGGCCCTTGTCCCCGACAGAGCTCACGTGGTCCTGTCAGACTATCCCTTTAGAAAGGCAGCCCTGTCTCCTCCCAGAGAGTGGTGGCATTCTGGCTGATCCTGTCACCATCTAGCGCAGAGACCAAGCAGACTCCTCTCTGTTCTCTGAACTGGAGCTCCTGGGCCGATGACGCAGACAGTTAGGACCCTGAGGTCTTCCCCATCCAGGAACCTCAGGAGGGAGCTGAGTTACAGCCCCGCTCCTCCCTCCTGCTCCTCCCTGCCATTTCCTGAAGATGCAGAGAGCACTGAGAGCCACTCGACAACCTGCGCTCGCTGTGAGAGTCCAGTGAATCACTTCGTCAGGTGGAGCCTCTGCCTCTGCCAGCTCCTTCACAGAGCCTTCACCTGGCAGTTGGCTGAGCTGCTCAGCGTGAGGACAGCTCCAGTGCGTGGATTTGGTTATATCCTGGTCCTGGGAGGCAGCTGGAGGGAAGTGGAAAGAGCACTGGGCTAGGAGTTAGAAGTCCTGGTCACCAGCTCTGGGGTCAGGCCCCCTCCTCCCCTCCCTTTCAAACATTTAGAGAGCACTACTGACGGCCATGAACTTTGCAAAGTACTGAGCATACAAAGTCGGCAAGACACAGGCTTGGTCCCTGGGACATGCCCAGGTTAGTGGAGGAGACAGAAACTGAAGATAAAATATAACACAGTAGGGGCCAGGATGAGCTTAGCATTGTGTGGGACATGTGAGTGGAGGGACATCTTCAGAACCCTGGAAGGTGTGAGATCAGGGAGGACTTTCTGTGGGAGGTGATGCTCCAGCTGAGTGTACAGGAGACAGGAGAAGCAAACCATGGGGACAGCAGGGAAAAGGCACACAGGGCAGGGAAGCCTGAGGTAGATAGCAGCTCAGTGTTTCAGGAACATAAAGCAGAGGGATGGCACACACAGCAGGTAGGACCATAGCAGGTGGGGGTCAAGCCCCAGGGAACCTTGTTTGACACAATGAAGAGCTTAGGGTTTATCCTTAGACCAAGGAGCTTAGAATTTATCACCCCTTGCCACTGAAGGCCAGTAACTGGTCATATTTGCACCTAAGCGAGATCCCTCCAGTGGCTAGGCTGGAAGGTAGTCATGCAGGGCCTGGAGGCACATGCAGTGGTCCAGTAGAGAAGGGGCCCAGAAAGTGGCACTGGGAATGGACAGTGGGGAGAAATCTGAGGTTGACTTGAGGTATGCAGTTGGATGGCCTGGATGTTCACAGTTGGAGACAAGGAACAGGAAGAAGGGTGAAGCCTGTCCTCAGGGGAACTCCAGGGAATGGGTGGGCAGTGGTGCCAGCTGCAACAGAGAGAAGAGATCAAGAAACCAGTGGAAGGTAAGGACCTTGAGGGGCTGAGGGACATCCACACTCAGCATCTGCCTGGGAGGTGAATGTTTGGGTCTGGAAATAAAGATTTGATTGGCATTCAGGTACAGGAGGTAGTGAAGCCACAGGAGCTGATGAAGTGATGATCCAGAGGTGGTACATGTGGAGTGTGAAGAAGCAGCAGGCTGAGGATGGGCTGCAGGGTCATTCAGAAGGGGAAGAAGGTCCCAGGCAAGAGACATGAGGCAAGGCCTAAGGGCAGACAAGTTCAGTGTCATTGATCCAGGGCAGAGAGAATTCAGGAAAGGGTTGATGCTGAGTCAGTGCAGCCTGGAGGCCCAGGAACATGCACCGAGCAGTGTCCTTTGGATTTGTCCCCAAGGACAAATGTCCTCAAGTGTGAGTGGCTGAGCAACCCTGTTCCTTCCTTGGGCCTCAGTTTCCTCATGTGTAAAATCTAGGGATGGGACTATGAGCTTGCCAAGAGTCCCTTTCTGGCACCGAGTCTAAATTCAGAAACCTACAGTCTACTTCCTGTCCCCCTAACCCTGCCCTAAAGGGTCCAGTGAGTAAGAACCCAGGGATTCAGAGATAGAAGGGGCCTTGGGAGGCTTTAGTTCAGCTGGATCTACACTAGACAGCCTGGGAGATTGGAGTCTGTCCTTTCTGGGCTCCGAAGTCTCGGTTGATGCTTCATTTTGCTGAGCTGCACTTTTGCAATGATAAACTGGGGCTCCTTGGGCCCAGAGAGAAGTGGGAGCTAGTGTGTTCATTAAAGATGAGCCACAGGTCCAGAGGGGTGCACTGAAGGGCCCGAGATCCCAGAGTGGGACACTGCAATGACAAGAACTCAGGCTTCTGCTGACAGCCCTGCTGGGGTCCATTGTGTGCTAATGGTCATAAGTCAGCTGGCACAACACACTTAGGCTTACAGTGTTCCTTTCCAAGTAGAATTCATTGCCGACATTAAAAATTGGGAGATTTTACTTCAAACATTTATATTTCTGGCTAGTCTTGAAAACTTGGAAGACTTGGCAACACTTAGCTTGCAGCATGCTGGGGCTTCTCAGGATGTCCCTCCCTTGGGAGTCAGTGGGCAAGGCCCATCCCACCCTCTTCCTCCACTAACAGTTTCTTGCTCGGCTCCTGGAGGTGACTTGAGTTCACAACACAGCTTTAGACTGAGCATTTGTCTTGAATTTTCTCTGTGAGCCCTGCCCTCTGTTTACTGAAGCAGTTGAGGTCCAGACTTGGGCCATTTGAGGAAGAAGTCCTGGCTAGAGAGGATGGGAGAGACCAAGGCAGACAGTGTCCAACAGCTCAGCCCCAAGGGAGGTGCTAACGGGGTGGGGGGGACTCGTCCCTGCAGGCTGCAGGGGGTCAGCAAGGGTGTTGGACAAGGGCCCTCGCCCAGGGTTTCCTCATTCTGCCCTACTGCAGGCAGAGGTGGCATGGGCCCAGCCTGGTTGCTGTGGTCTGGCCGAGGCCTCACCCCTGGGCTGTCCTGCCTTGTGGATGGTGTGGGGAGGGAATGGATTGGGACCACAGCCCCTGGCTCTCTCTGCCTGTTTATGTGGGGGAATGTCTGGTATGTTTGGCATTTGGGTGTTTACTTCCCAGGGTGCTCATGGGTCCCTGGTGTTGGAATGCAGCTCCTCCACGTGGGCTTGGGGAGGGCTCCTATGGCCCTGGCTGGTGGCCCTAGGCCCAGGGCTAGATCTGGATGCTGCAGCCCTGGCTCACTCTGCCCCATCCTCTCTCCAGCTCTCCTTTTACACCACCTCCGCCAAAGAGGGAGGCTGAGCATGCTGTGGGCCATGGTGCTGCCTCCCTGTCACCTAGCAAGGCAGACAGGGAAGGTGGCATCTACAGAACCCTTCCTTGTTTCATGCTCTGGGCTGGAACTTAGACCTTATTACCCCCCTGTCTGGCAAGGGTCAATGCCTTGCTTATGCCAGAGAGGGAGAGACCACAGGACTTGCCCAGCAACACAGCCAGCCTGTAACAGAGCTTTTGGGGGTGCTCAGACCTGGAAGACCCCCCTCCCCCAGAGCCTGAGTCTCAGGCAAAGCTGGTTCTCTCCACCCTGGCGGCAGTTTTTAGTTTGAGATGAAGCCCTTTATACCTCTGCCACTCTAGTTAGTGTGAGGTTGGGCTTTTCTCTGTTTTCACTTGCTACCTGCTTTAAAGCTTTTTTTCCTTATTGTTTTGTCCATGTGAGACTTTTTTTGTATTTCCAAGGCCTTGGGTTGAATGTGTCACTTCTCTTTCTCATTCTGTTTGTTGGTGCATCTCACAAGATATAATTTGAAAATGCTCAGAAATGTAAGAATCCAGGGTCACATCTGGGCTACTGTTGCCACTGACAAAGCTGCCTGGGGTGCAGACAGCACCCAAGAAACATGACCATGGATGGGGGTTGAGCTGAGAAGAGGAGGTGAAGCTCCCTCCTTAACCATGTAGCTGAAAATGTTATACATTCATGTTCATTGTGCAGTAGTTTGTTGGTTTGTTTGTTTTCTAATTTAAAAGATTCACACAGGGAAAAGGAAAGAGGATCATTGCCTTTAGGGTTCAGTCTTCTGTTGGTTTATGTTCTCATCACACAGATGTGGCTGAAAAGGCTGGGGAGACACATAGTCCACCTGCTTTTCAAAGAGCAAGCGCTCCTGGCTCCTGGGGCCAGAGAAACAGGAGTAGAATCCTGAGCTGTCATCCAGCATCCTGGCAGCCTTGATATCCTTAGCTCCCTCATCTGTAAAAGTAAGCAGTAGGCAGGACAATAGAACTGTCCTAGGTTGTTTACGGAAATAGAGAAAGAAATATTCTTGATTTAATTAATAAGTATTCATCCAAGGCCCATTGTGTGCCATGCTCAGCTTTCGCGGCCGGGAGATAGCGGTGAAGGAGACAGACTAAGGTATTTCTGTGAATAGATGGACTATAAATAGCTTGGCATCCGCAAGGGGAGACTGACTAGTAGCAGCAGGCAGATGCACATGCGGAGAACACAAGTGCAACTAGTGAAAAGTATCGGGAGGAAGGAAAGAGGGAGATGACAACAGGGCAGAGAAGATGTGGTTATTTTAGACAGGGGTGGTCAGCAAAGTGTTCAGCAAGGACTAGCAGAGAGGACAGCAAGTGCCAAGCCCAGGGGCAGGGAAGAGCTTGGTGTTTTATGGAAGAGGAAGGAGACCCTGCCATTAGTTCTGAGCGGTAGAGGATAGCTGTGCAGTAGATGGTTAGAAGGGCAGGTGGGGCCCGGTCTCCTCAGCCCTGTGGGCCTGCACAGCAGCCTAGGGGTTATTCCATGTGTGATGGGAGATGTTGGAGAGTTTCAAGCATTTTCCAAGGGAGAGCCCTTAGGACCAGTGTGATGCTCATGGCTCAGGATGGAGGCAGCAGGGGTGGAGATGCTGGGGTGGATGGACCATGTGAAAGGAGGGATTACCAATTACTCCTGGGTTTCTTTTTGGTTGAATAACCACAGAGATGGTGGTGGTGGTATTTACAAAATGAGGATAACCAGGGGAGGAATGTGTTTATGGAGAACCCTGGCAGCCCTTAATGGCCTCCAGAGCAAACTTCCCTGTGCACACATCACCTGGGAATCATGCTACGTGCAGATCCCATTTCCTTAGGTCTAGGGCAGGCTCAAGATCTGTCTTCTCAGGTGTTCAGGTGGGGCAGACAGAGCTGTCTTCAGACCACCTTGAGCCTCGAGGTGCTGGAGTGCTCCACAGTGCTGACCTGGCAAGTGCTGGGAATGAGCTGGGTGTGGGAATGGTCTTGATCCCTGTACCAGTTCCTTGGCCATTGTCATCATCGTCTCCTGCCTGCCAGCCCTGCCAGGAAGCAGTACTGTGAGTGGGCTTGTATAGGTCACATAGATAGAGCCATGCATGGAATATTTTTATCCATGCACCTGATCCTTTCCTGTTGACCCTGCTGTGTGCTCCAGCTATCCTTTCACAGTGGACCACATTACCCAGCATCCCTTGCCCTCTGGCTTTGGGTATTGAACTCGGCTAGTGGGAGGCACCAGAAGCAGGAGAGAGATTTGGGGGTATTCATTCTCCCACTCCCTCCCTCCTGGGTTGTTTGCTTTTTATGGCTGCTATTTAGGAGCCCTTCTGCATCCTGGCTTTGCCAGTCTCCCATGGTTGGAATTTTCTAGAAGTATTGCTGCTTGGTAGGATTTCCCCCCTAGGATTAGTGGGGACTACTCTTTGCTCCTTCATTATCTGCATCCCCTGACTTCACAAGGGTGAAACTGCGCATCCTTTAGTGGCAAGTGGCAGAAACCTCAAACTCATTACAGAACAAAAGAGGAAGTTTCAGGACAGATTCAGGAGTATCCATCAGGAACCCCAAGGACAAGGAGCACAGTCAGGCCTCACCAGGGGTGGAATCAAGAGGACCATGGCTGCTCTGTGTGCCTTCTGCCTGTCGGCCGCCTGTCCCCTCATCTGGCTGTACCACTGGCCGCTGTCCGTGTCTCCATGTTTCTCTGTGGCTCTGCTTCTCTACCTTAGCGTCTCTCCACCTGTCCTTTCCTCCATGTTCTGCATGTGTCTCTGTCTCTGCCTGGTGCTCTCTCCTCCAAGGTCAGGGCCAGGGTGAGCAAATGAGGGCTCCAGGCATGACAATGAGATGCTCGTTCTCCAGCGCAAGCCTTGCACTTGCTGGAGCCCCAGAGTGGGGAGGCCCCCCTTCCGTGTGCACCTTAGAGACCTTGCTCACTCACCCTGGCCCAGACCTGGCTTTCTTCCTCTCTTGGTCTTTGCCTGCTTCATACACTGAGTGCTTTTGTCTGGTCTGTGCCCATCTCTATACTTCTGCAGCTTCATCTTTCTGATTCTGGGAACATGGATGAAGTTGGTGGCCCTGCTTGTCCCCCACCATCCAGTATCAGGGGTTTTTTTTAAGTCTATCTTTTCATTTGACTTTCATTTTCTTTTCTTTTCTTTCTTTTTTTTGGTTCGGTACTGGGGATCAAACTCAGGACCTTGTGCTTGCAAGGCAGGTGCAGTGCCACTGAGCTAAATACCTGGCCCCAGTATCATTTTTTTTTAAGACAAGGTCTCATTAAGCTGCCCAAGTTGAGCTTGAACTTGCAGTTTTCCTGCCTCAGTGCCCCCTGCTCCGGAGTGCTGGGATTACAGGCATGCGCCACCATGCCTGGCTACCAATGCTCAGTGTCTTTCAGTCCCATTTCAGATTCCAGGAGGGTGAATATAGCCCAGCTTAGCTTGTTCAGTCACCTGTGGCCAGGGGTAAGGGCCTGAGAACAGACTGGAGGAGGGCTGATCCACACAAGGGTCCCTAGCGCAAAGTACGGCACAGGGGCACCCATCACCAGCAGTACACAGATCACCGTGTCCTTGAGCCTTCCTGGGAATCTGGGAAAAACAGAGCCAGAAGTGCTTGGGAATAGGACAAGTCACGCTCCCTCTGCCTCAGCTCCCATCTCACAATTCTTTAAATGTCTTGAGTGTCAAGCAACCTCTTCCTCCTCCAACACTCTGGTTCTTCCAGCTGTGTCTGGGTGGAACATCATCTCCCATTTGGGGCTCTGGTTTTAAATCTCTGCACCGTGTGTTGTGCCGACTCTCTGCTGTCTATCACCCACTCTGAACAAATGTCGTAGAGAATTCAGGAAGCATCAGGAAGGAAGAGGCAGCAGCCTGCAACCTGGGGATGCAAGAAAGGTCTAGATGAGAGCAGGGAGGTTTCCCAAGTGGCCCCAGTCGTGGGCACAATGGCACAGGCACGAGTGAGCGAGAGGAGGTCAAGTACCTGGGTGGGTAGTGGAGGAGGCTAGGGGGCCCTGCAGACTCCTGACGGATTTCTGCTAAGTGTTTTCCACATTTCCTCTGGGCAGCTGTGAACCAGCACTGGTAGAGTTTTGGGGAGACATGGCTCACTTTTAGTGGGGAAGGTGTGACATGGGGACCTTGGGGCTGTATCTTCTTGGACCAGATGGGGCACGGGTGCAGAAGCTGTGACGGCTGTGGAACTGGGGCTTGAGGCCGAAGGGCACACCCTGGCTTCTTTCGAGGCCTACTTGAGATCTTTGATCTGCCCCATCCATCAAGGGCCTGTGCCCCTGAATCTAGACCTTACCTTCAGCCAGTGGGCATCTGTGGGAGACAGCACCTAATCCTCAAGCTTTGCTGGCCTCCTGCAGACAAAGAGACCATCCCTAGAAGAAAAGCCTCCTGTGAGCTGCTGGGGAAAAGGTTTGACAGATGCAAACACAGGCAGCGAGTGGCTTTCAGATAAAGAATCCAAGCCTGCAGCATATTTGTCTGGAATTCTTTATTCCATTCCTTCATCAAAGTAAGGTTGTTGAGCTACTAAGTGCCATGCTTAGGCCTCCATCCTCCAGCATAGGTGAGCAGACAGGGTGCCCTCATATGCCACGGATAGTGGTCAGATGCCATAGACTCTTATGGTGCTGTAGGAAATGCAGCTGATTCCATCTAGGCAGTCAAAGGAGCCTTCCCAGAGGAGGTGTTGTTTACTGTTGAAGGTGGAGTAGGGAAGGCCTGGAGTAGGGCCAGGCATTTGGAGTAGAGGTGAGGCAGGAGGGGACTGATGGATGAACTGCAGGGGGTGGGTGTAGTAGCCCTACTGGCCCGGGTGTCAAGCTGGCCCAGTTGATTTGGAGAATTTCCTTCCAGTGCTGGTCTCTGCATCTGCTGCCTAAGCGGCTTCCACTTGCTCTTGACTCTAGAACCATGTCCTATGCAGGGCTGGGGATGGAGCCAGGTCTAGGGGGCAGAGGGGCTCAGAGGCTGCTCAGAGGGAGGCGTGAGACCCTGTGAGCCCAGGAGTGCCTGGCTTCATCCTTTGCTTGGCAGTTTGTGGGCAAACCCTCTTGGCCAAGGGGAGATTGCACTGCCAGCCACTTCCTCAGTTCCTTCCCCTTGCCTGGCATCACCATGACCTCGGCCCTCGGAGGGGTGAGGCTGAGGTTGGGCGGAATCTGTTTCAGCCAGGTTTCTATTTTCCCAGATCCGGGTCAGCCAGAGGAGCTGTCACTTCTGGTTCCATTCCAAAACAGGCCAAGGGGCTGAGAGGTGCTCGGGTGCGGTGGTGTTGACGAGGCACCTCTCTGGCAGCCTGTGGGGGTGAGTGTGGGTTAGGAGGAGCCCAAAGTGCTGGAGAAGGAAGAAGCTGCTCTGCCAGGCCTGTGCCATTGGCCCTGTGCTGGGCTTTGGCCCAGGCCTCTGTCCTGAGCTCCTACAGCATGCTGGGAGTGCATGGAGAGAGCTTGCTTATTTTCCTGGCCTGCAGCCCTTTGAGCTGAGACCTTGCTGCCAGAGTCACCACCCCACTCCCCCGCCCCACTCTAGAAGTGAGAGAGTTGGCAAGCCCAGGGCAGTCCAACCGCTTCTCTAGTGGCCTCCGACTCTGAGCTGTCCCCAGCCCAACTGGCCTTATGTATACTCCAGATTTTCCTAGTAGGTAATGGACAGCAAGAGGCACCACACTAATGTGACCTTGACGATTAGGGCCATTGGAAGCCAGTGATCACTTGCAAGGAGGTTGAAGCTGGAGAAACCTGAGTTCAAATCCTAGCTTCACCATTTCCTTATTGTATGGCCTTGGACACAGACTGAGCTATTGAGCCTTAGACTCGTTATCTGTAAAATGGGATAGTAATAGCAGCTTCCTCATAAGACTTGACTATGAGGGTTAAATGGTGTGTGTTTAATGCATTTACCAAAGTGGGCAATGGATGCCAGCTGTTGTTGTTATTATTACTAACAAAACACTAGCAGATGCCACTTGGATTCCAAGGCTGGGCTGGTGGTGGGCACTGAATTTCCACCTCCCCTTCTCCTGGGCCTATTTCACGTGTGGTGAGTGCCCTACATGTCCTGGAGAAGGGGCCCACCAGGAGACTCAGGAGGCCCCGGGCTGTGTTCCCAGGCCCCACAGCTCTCTCACAGCTGGCCTCTTGGTGGAAGAATGGGCAGAGGCAGGGAAAAGGAACACAGCCGGGCGAAGTAGCTAGGAGACTGTTGGCAGTTTGAGAAAGTAGATTCCAAGCAGTGAGGGCTTAAAATCCCAGCAGGAGGTAAGAGGAGAGGGTGGAGGTCATTCGATAGGTGTAAGGGGTAGGGGTAGAACAGGAAACCTGTGTCTATGCCCAAGGCATTTTTAAAGGAAGTACCCAGGAACTGCTGGCCTGGAAAATCATGCCCAGAGGATTTGGGCTGAGCAGGAGAACAGGCCACCCCACCCCTGCCACCTCCTGGGAGTAGAGGTTCCCAGCTCCCTGAATTGTGGCAGAACCAGGTAGCCCTGCCCTTGTGGGACACTGGCTCTTGCCCAGGATGCCCACCTTCCCGGGGAGGAGCTTCTGCAGCCAACTGGCTGGCTGCTGTGAGTGATCACTGGCTGCTGAGATGTGGCTGGGGAAGGGGAACTGTGTCCCTTCTGTCCTTGGCTTGCCGTCTGATCAGTGGCTCTGTGCCCTTACAGTTAGACGAGGAAGAGGAACGAAGGAAAAGGCGCCGGGAGAAGAACAAAGTGGCAGCAGCCCGGTGTCGGAACAAGAAGAAAGAGCGCACGGAGTTTCTGCAGCGGGTGAGCAAGACTCGGGCCAGGCGAGGTGGGAGCCAGCCCATCCTTGGGTGGGGCAGGTGCCCTCTGCACCAGGAGACATCACTAGTACTGTGGAATTGACGCCCATGCAGCCTCGGCCCCCTGCCTCGCCCTGCCACCTGATAGCTTCTCCTTGAGCCCAGCAAACCAGGCACCTTGAAGAGAAGGTGGGAGAAGCCAGGTGCCCTCTGCTGGCTGCTGATGGACTGGCACCAGGACTGGCACTACCCATGTTGGTCCCTGTGGCCACCATAGCTGTCTAGGGCGGTGCTCATGAAGCCAGGTGGTAACCTGCAAATAGGCAGTGGACATAGCACTTGGGTCAGCTACTTTGTGCAGACCAAAGCTCCCTCCCTTAGCTGCAGGTGGCTCATCTGGCCCTGCATGCCCCCTACCCCCCAGCTCTACCCCCAAGATGAGCTCTTTGCTGCTGCCTCCAGGGATTGGAGGTCAGCTCTGCCTGCAGAGCTCAGCCATGGGTCTCTGCCCCTTTTCCTCCTGACCTTACTTGCTCTTTCCATTTGGAATGTGCTGAGCAGGATATCTGTTCCTTCTCTCCACCGAATCTCGTCTCTTAGACCTTCCTTGCATCCCAAAAATGGTAGCTGGCAGTGATGACCATGACCAGAAAGTTGATCAGTCTAGGCCAGTAGTCTTCAATCCCCCAGCCCCATCATGGGTTCATCCCTAAATACTAATAGTAACCATATATAACAGGTCCTATTCTACCAGGATACCATACTAACCATACTTGTTAGCATTTGTAATGTTAGACACTATGCTAAATGAATGACCTATCTGGTCTCATTGTATTGGTTTAGTAGCCATATGAGGTAGGAACCTTCATATTGTCTTTCTACAGGTGAGGAACCTGAGGTATAGTAAGGTTAAGTGATTTACCCAGGTCTGTTGGCAACCAAATGGTAAGACCGGGACCCAAGCTAACCTCCAAGCCTTTGTCCTTACCCTCAACACTTCTGTACTGGCTCTAATTCATTCATTCATCGGTTGGTTCATTTTGTTCTTTCATTCATTCATTGATTCAGTGCTTTTGTGTGTGTACTAAATGTCAGTACTGGGCCAGGTACACTGTGGGTAGGGGGAACAGGCAGGAGTCACAGTTGTCCACTTGTGGGAACTGGAGAAACAAGGCTGGGTTGGCCTTGGTGTTCTGTGGCACCGGGGGGCTGGGAGTCTCTCCTCATGCTTGCCGCACATGGAGAGCTGTTCTGAGGCCACAGGTATAGGCAGCATGGGGCTGTGTGGACCTGTAGGCCATGAGCACCTAGGGCAGGGAGTGATTGTCCCCACCAGTGCTGGAGCTGCTGTGCAACTCCAGCCTGCCAGCCTTCAAGAAATTTCTAAGCCACAGCCTTCAAGACAGGTAGAGTGTGTCACATGTCTCATTTTCACCACCATCGAGTCCCTGCAGAGGCCGGACCTGTGGGGCCACAGCGAGGCGTAGGGAGGCTTCACACAGGGTCCCTGCCTCCCAGGACTCGGCACCCAGGGAGCAGCAGGAAGGGCCCGAGGTGCCAGCTCACCAGTAACACACCAGTGTGGTAAACACTGGGTGCCAAGTGAGCGATGCTCGCTGCTCTTCATGCCAGCAACTCTTGCTGAGCACCTACCGTGTGCCAGTCATTTCACATGCCTCATGTAGCCCTTATAACACAGATACCATTTTCCCAATCTGGAGATTGACCTACAGCTCAGAGTGCTCAAGATACTTGCCCAAGGTCACACTGCTTTCAAGGAGTGGGGGTTCACTCACCCATTTGCGAATCCATCTTTCCATTCAGCAAGAGACCAGGGAGTGCCCGCTGCACTGTGGACAGGCGGTCTGTGTCGGAGAGGGATGGCAGATGGCAAGTGAAGAGCATGAACATTGCTGAGTGTTCTGCTGAGGAAGCTGAGTGCCCTGTACGGACTATGGAGGGGCCCTGTGCTAGTCTGCACTGAGGAAGACCGTTTCAGCGGGAGATAAAAGAGGAACAGGGGGTAATAAGATGGAGGACGGGGTGCAGGGGGTTCCCAGCAACAGCACTGTCAGAGGCAAGAGGTGTTGTTGAAGGATGTGTTTAAGATGTTGAAAAGAATAGCAGTGTGGCTCAAGGTTGGAGCACTAAGTGGACGGAAGCAGAGGCATGCAGGCCCTGACCCTTTGCTGTAGGGTGACCCCGGTGCTGAGTTCCTGGGACAATCCAGGTTATGACTCTGGTCCTGACCTAGTTATTAGTGGCACTTCTGTCACTCTCATCAATCTCCCCATTAGGATGACGACTTATGTGGTCAGAGAGAGCCATGGGAAGGACTCAGGAGGGAGCCACATTGTCAGAGGGCTCCTTTGCCTGCAGTGTTGGGCAGCTGAAATAGTATGGTGTTGTCCCAGAGAGGAAAGAGGTGGCTGTGAAGAGGAAAAGAAGTGTGTGTCCCTAGGATCTGGGGGGAGATGTGGGGAGCACTGTTGGGCCCAAGCCCAGTCACTGTGGTTGTCATTGTCCTCCTCCTCCTCCTCTTTCCTCCCAGCTTCCCTCTCTCCTCTAGCCTTAGCAGCAAAGGTTGAATGTGAGGTTTAAGCACAAATGCAGTCACCTATGTTGACAGTGCTTGCAGACCTGGGTTTTCCTTCCTTCCTTTTTTTTTGTACTAGAGAATGAACCCAGGGCCTCATGCATGCTAGGCAAATGCTCTACCACTGAGCTACATCCCTAGCCCTTTGTAATTTTTGAAATGGTCTCACTAAGTTGCCTCGACTCACCTTGAACTAGTGATTCTTTTGCCTCCTTGAGTAGTTGGGACTACAGGAATACAACACCACGACCAGTGTAATTTAGTTTTTAATATACATAAAATATTTACAGGGCTCAGGGTAGAAAGGGGTATATACAAGGGGTGCTCAAAATATACACTGAATATTTAAATTTGAAAACACTTATTAAAGCAAAATACCCATTGCCATTCATACCCCTCAAAATATTCCCCCTTCTCTGAACACACTTGTTCCATCATTTCTGCCACACTCTGAAGCAGTTCTGGAAGTCCTCTTTCATAAGTGTCTTTACAAGGTGTAGAAAAAATATGGTGAATGGTGCTGCTGAGCGCCATCCAACAGAAAGGCAGCCTTGTGAAAACATCACAGTGGGTCTTCATCCACCTTATTCACCAGATCTGACACCGCAACTTCTGGCTCTTCCCCAAAGTCAAAATGACCATGAAAGATAAGTGTTCTGAATCAATTCAGGACACTGAGGCAGCCACAACAGCACAACTATAACACTCATGACAGAGGACTTCCCGACTTGCTTCAGAAAGTGGGGAGAGTAATGGGGTAGGTGTGTTTGAAACAAGAGAGGTTAATGGCAATGTGTCTTTTACTGTAATACGTTTTAAAAATGGAAACATTTATCATATGTTTGGATCACACCATACGTATATATTTGTGTGTGTATGTGTGAGCAAGTGAGAGAGAGAGCATGTGCGTGTACGTGTGTTACATGTAGAAAGTCACCCTCCCACCCTTGAGCCCTGGACCCCCAGCTCTGCCCCAGAAGTCTTTCTGCATCTCAGAGAGGACCCCTGGCTGACCAGCCAAGGCTTCTCCCTTCTGCGGTGCCAGCTCTGGTCACACTGCCACACTGCTGTGCGGGACACAGGCGCTCCGGTGCTTGGTAGCGATCATCCCACCTCATGGTCCCTCGGCATTCTATGCTCTTCATAGGCACTCTGCTCTCTACAGTCACAGCGACTCTGAGATGAGACAAGGAGCCCCATTTGGTGGACGGAGACCCCAAGAGATCCAAGACTCACCCAAGATCACACAGTGGCCGAGGGAGCGGGCCAAGAACCCAGGGCTTCCTCTGCTCTCCAGCTCTCTACTCAGGCTGCCCAGACTCAGAGCAGTTAGGAAATTTGTTCAAAGTAGCATGGCTCCCGGGCAGCAGAGCTAGGATTTTAATGGAGACACATCTCTCAGGGTCGGAAGGTCACATCGGGCTGGTTCCCAACTCTTACAAAAAAAGTTAGTGGGACTCTAGTATATATGCCTTAGGTTAATTTTTTCTTCTTTTTTTCAATATAAAGACAGAGAATCTTAGTGCTTAAGGTTTCCTGGACCAATCACTGTATTTTCTGAAAGGAGACTGAAGCCCCAAGACAGGAAATGGTTTGGCCAAGGTCACATGGCCTGGATGAAAACCACCCAGCCTTCCACCTGATATTTTTTTCAACTGACTTTGCTGACTTTGTATACTAGGTAGAAGCTTAACTTGCTCTAATTGTATTCTAAAACACCAAATGGTTTTGATTTTTCTAGAGCAATAAATATCTATCAGAAGTCAAAACAATAAAAAATGCAGGTAGAATCACCTCACTTCATAACTAACATTTGGAAGATCCTAGCCCATTTCCATCTTCGTTCATTAGAAAACAAATGAAGTAGTTACTATCATAAAACCACAAACCACTTGTACAGTCATGGTTGTAAAAAGATTCTCCTGAACACAACTTATAAGTTACACAATAAGTACATACATAGCACCAACCAATAACTCTTTGAATACAGAAGGAATAAAAGTAAAAAGTGGTTAATTACATCGTGACACAGCAATTAGACAAGAGAAAGAAATAAAAGGAATAAAGATAGGAAATGAAGAAGTCAAATTGTCATTATTTACAGATGACATGATGCTCTAAGAAGACCCCAAGAACTCCACCAAAAGTCTTCTAGACTTAATAACCAAATTCAGTCAAGTAGCTGGTTACAGTGTCAACACACAAAAATCAATAGCTTTCCTCTACACGAATAACAGACTCACTGAGAGAAATAGGGCAAATAATTCCTTTCACAATAGCATCCAAAAAACTGAAATACCTAGGAATCATCCTAATGAAAGAAATCAAAGACCTCTTCTCTCTGAAGAAGTACTCTGAAAAGAGAGATTGAAGATGATATCAGAAAATGGACAGACATCCCCTGCTTCTGGGTAGGAAGGATTAATATGGTGAAAATGGCCATACTTCCAAAACTGCTATACAGATTCAATGCAATTCCAATTGAGATCCCAGCAGCATACTTCACGGACCTTGAGAAAACAATCCAAAAATTCATTTGGAACAAGAAGAGACCCAGAATAGCAAAAACAATTCTAGGTAACAGAGACATGGCAGGGAGTATCACAATCCCCAACTTGCAACTAAACTATGAAGCTACTGTGATAAAAACAGCATGGGACTGGCAAAGAAACAGACTTGAGGACCAGTGGAACAGATTAGAAGACGCAGAAACAACGCCAGACACACTCAGCCATCTCATCTTCGACAAAGGAGCCAAACACCCTCACTGGAGGAAAGATAGCCTCTTTAATAAATGGTGCTGGAAAAATTGGGTTTCAACTTGCCAAAGATTAAAACTAGACCTATATCTCTCACCATGCACTAAACTAAAATAGAAATGGGTTAAAGATCTAAATATTAAAATAGAAATGCTGGACCAGCTGGAACAGAGGTTAGGTAGAACTCTTGAAGACATCGGTGTAGGAAAAGATTTTACGAACAAAACCTCAGTTGCCCATGAACTAGCACAAACAATCAACAAGTGGGATCTCATCTTATTAAAAAGCTTCTGCACAGCAAGAGAAACCACCAGCAGTGTGAAGAGACAAGCCACAATGTGGGAAAAAAATCTTCACCTGCTCTTCCTCAGACAAAGGTCTACTATCTCGAATCTATAAAGACCTTAAAAAGATCAGACCTCCCAAATTTAAAGACCCAATCCAAAAATGGGCATCTGAAATGAACAGACATTTCTCAAACAAAGAAGTAGAAATAGCAAATAAACATATGAAAAAATGTTCAACATCACTGGTCATTCAAGAGATGCAAATGAAAACAATGCTGAGATTCCACCTCACTCCAGAAAGAATGGGTGCCATCAAGAAATCAACCAATGACAAATGCTGATGGGGCTGTGGGGATAGAGGAACTCTGCTCCACTGCTGGTGGGATTGTAGACTGGTGCAACCACTGTGGAAATCAGTATGGAGACACCTCAAAGAACTAGGACTGGAAGTCCCATTTGACCCTGCTATTCCCCTGCTGGGGATCTTCCCCAAAGAATTAAAATAATCATACTACAGTGATATATGTGCACCTATGTTCATAGCAGCACAATTTGTAATAGCTAAAACTTGGAAACAGCCCAAATGCCCATCAACTGGAGACTGGATAAAGAAAATGTGGTTTTTAAATAAAATGGAATACTACTCAGCCATAAAAAATGAGAAATTAGAGACATTTATAGCTAAATAGATGCACATTGAGGTGATACTTTTAAGTGAACTAAATAGGACACACATGTGTAAATACCGAATAGTTTCTCTGGTGTGAGAAACTGAAAGTGTAAATAAGGACTAAATGTATAATAGGTAATGTGAAATAGGAAGAAAAGGGGCAAAGGGGAAGGAAGTGGGAGGGCTAGGGGAAAGGATGGAAGGGAATGGGATTAATATGAGAAAATGGAAAAATGGAAACAAAATCTTTGTAAATAGGGAGGGCTGGAGGGGTTGAAGGGAGGGCTGAACAAGGGTGAAAAATAAGAACCAAGAGAGATTATGTAAAGGTGCAAATTTCCAATGATGAATGTCATTATATTGTATACCTAAAATGTACCAATGATTAGAATGAATAATCAATAATGCAAAATAGGAAGAAAAGGTCCAAAGGGGTAGGGGTAGTGGGAGGGGCAGGGGAAAGGAAAGAAGGGAAAGGAAAAATGCTGAGAAATGGAAAAAATGGAAATAAAGTCTTTGTAAATAGGGAAGGGTGGAGGGGGTGAAGGGAGGGCTAGGAATGGGGACAAAAAAAATTACATCATGACAGCCAGGAAGAATTCAGGATGTCCCACGATGTCCTCTAACATTCTCCATAAGCAACAAATAACTGTGACCCTAAATAGCTGTGTGTTGCCCTCATACCTCGCAGGTCTTGTGTGACACTGATGTCCCCATGGAGGCTTGGTTGGACACATGGTAGTTTCACGGACGTGGCTCTGTGTGCGGTACTATCAAATTCTGCATGTTGATTGCTTCTCCTTGCATGTCTAGTTTTAACTTCAAACTTGCTGTACATAAAACCACACTCTTTCCATGCCTGCCCACTGCTTTGCAGAACAGTGCCCCTTCCTGCCTGTATCAGGCTCCAGTCAGCTCCCTTCCCTGTCTCCTTCATTCTCCAAGTCCAGGTAGCTACCAAGACCCCCATTTCCTTCTAAACATCTTTTTTCTCTTTCTTCATACTATTCTTCTGCTCATGAAGTTAAACTAAAAATCCCTTAAGCCTCTCTGACCCTTTGGTTCATAAAGTGCTTTTCTCATATGAGTTCATCTAATTACCATGATCACCACCTTTTTTACAAACAAAATAACTGAGGCTTGGAGAAGTTAAGAAACTTGTTCTGGACTTTGATTCTAAATCGACAGGCTTTCCACAGCTACCATCTGGTGAGCTGTGGGCACAGTGACTGTTTTTATCCTTACCACAATCCTATACTTCCCTGTGTCCGTGGCCTTGTTTGCTCTGAGTTCCCTGCCTGAAGCTCCTTCCTCACCCTTCTCTACCAGCCAGAGTCAGCTTGTCTTTCAAGACTGAGGTTAGCACCCCCACCATTAGCCCTCTCTGAAGGTCCCCCAAGCCCTGAATGGCTGACGGTTCCCTAGGAAGCTCTGCCTTGCTTATGGGGTTTTTCTTCCCTGAGAGTAGAAGCTCCACAAGAGCCATGCTGGGACCTTGTGGCCTTTGGATTCCCCAAGCATTCACTGTACAAGCAGGTCTTCGGCAAATACTCCTGGTTGGGTGGATTGTCCCATGACCCTGGAGACAAAGGCTCGGGTGACCTTGAAGATGGAGCTAACCCCATGGGCTAGAAGGCACTGGATGGTCAGAGTTTGTGAGACATTCCCAAGGTCACAGCAAGCCAGGCCTGGTGAGCAGGTGGCCAGAACTGGCACCAAGCTGCTGTGGACTGTGGGGTCACAGATTGTCATGGGTCCCCAGGGGTCTCTCCCAGCCTTCTAAGGTGGATTTCCTGGGGAATTCTGAGAACCGTGGACCAGGGCAGCCCCCAGTCATGTCTCAGCTGTTGAACTAAAAACCACCATAGCTAGGTTTTAATATTTTCCCTCTGAGCATTGTTTTCCTTTTTCAAGGCTGTTTTCCTTGGGTGTCTGGTCACATGGCCTGCCTCCCTCAGCTGTTCTGAGTTCCTTGGGACCTCATGCTGCCACCTCAGAGATAAGCACATGGACCAGCTCAGTCTGACTGGCTGGTATGGGGGATGTGGGCCCCACCCATGGCTTCCAGGACCCCAGGGCACCCCGGTGAGGAGGCAAGCATAGGCTTGTGGGCTAGTTGTCGCACATACACTGCAACCACAGCTCACCTGAGTTGCACAGTCCCTGCACCGCTGGCATTTTGGACTTGATCCTTCTCATGAGTGCACACTGGGCATGGTGACATGTTCACAGCATCCCTGCCCTCAGCCCCCTGTGCCTGTGCAGAATGTCTGCAGCCCGGGTGGCACAATCACTCCCAGTTGGGGACCACTGGCCTAAAACTTTGCTGGCCCTTGAATAAATGTTGGCTCTCAGGGTGAAGAATTTTAAGTTCTAAGTTTTTAGACATAGTCCAAGGAAAATCCTTCGGATGCTCTGTTTTGCTGTTTGACCCCCCCAGGTCTTGGACTGACAGTGCCCTTCACCTGATCCAATCACCCCCATCCAGTCACCAAGCTTCCTCCCTTCCTCAGAGCCTCCCCTCATGAGCTGGAGGTGCCCTGGAAATCTCACTGAGGTCTATACTTAGAGCCTTACTTTGTAGCCAGCAGGTTGACTATTGGTTGCCTGTCTGGGGACTAAGCTTCTGGATTCCAGGGGACATGGAAGAGACTGTTCAAATAATTGTAGACTAATATCCAGGAAGCACATGTTCTAGGAGGAACCTTGTGACCACACTGGGCTCTTTTATCCCACAGACCAAAATATCCCCACCTGGCATTATCACACATAAAATGGCCGTTGTACTGCTGTCTGTCTGCAATCTCCGACCCTTCCATGGACCCTCCATGGACCTGCACTAGATCCACCTGGCCCCCATTCACCTTGTGCAAAGACCCTGAGGCAGAAGATTGGCATATTTGAGCAACATCTAGGAGGCCACTGAGGCTGGAGTGGATTGTGGGCGGAGCAGGGCTGAGGCATGAGCTGGGCTCCTCCCGCTGTGACTGAGGGTGGTGTCTGCCTGTAGAAAGACAACTGACCCAGAGGCTTGAGCTCTAATGGGAGCCTGGCAGCCAGCAGCCCAGAGCACCCTGCAGGCAGAGCCTTTCCCCAAACCTGGTCTGTGACTGCTTATAGTACGTGTCTGTGTCTGTGTCTGTGTGCAGGAGTCTGAGCGGCTGGAGCTCATGAACGCCGAGCTGAAGACCCAGATTGAAGAGCTGAAGCAGGAGCGGCAGCAACTCATCCTGATGCTGAACCGCCACCGCCCCACCTGCATCGTCCGCACCGACAGCGTCAAGACACCGGAGTCCGAGGGCAACCCACTGCTGGAGCAGCTGGAGAAGAAGTGACCCTGGGCTGGGAGGAGACCGAGGAGGAGGAGGACAAGGAGGAGGAGAGATGGAGCGGGAGGAGGACGGGCTCCCGGAGGGCCCTCCTTGGTACATGAAAAACTATACAATGAGGCTCAGCACAGCTGGCACCCACTGGGCTTTTTTGTGAAACTCAGATCAGCCACACAATGGGAAGAGCAGGCTGAAGAAACCCAGAGGGACCAAGTGCTGAGACCAAAGTTGATCCGTGGGTAGGGCTGTCCTGCCTGGGCCCCAGCTTGAAGGAGCAGGGGCAGAGAGATGCCCAGCCAGGTAGCCTGGGGCGCTCCTCCAGCCTCTCTACCAGGGCTCTCACCCAAGGGACCACCAAGCAGCCAGGAAAAGCCATGAGTTGCAACCAAAACTCAGCTGAGGATGGATCTCAGCATGAACTGCAATCCTCCTGTCCCCAGCCCTGGCCCGACCAGACGCAAAGCTGGACAGGGGGCTGCTGCAGGGCCCTGATGCCCCTGCCAAGGAAGTGGCAGCGGGATGCACCCTTGCTGGCCCTGCTGGAGTTTGCTGTGGGCACTGAGGCGCGGGCGCCCTTCCAAAGCACACACTCACCGAATGTTTACAGACTGGCTGTCCTGGCAGGGCTTTCAACTGCACATGTTTTTTATACTTTTTTTTTTTAAATATTTTTTACAAAAAAAAAGATTTTATACAAGCAATATATATATGGATTTCTATAATCACTTGATGTGATACAGTATAAATATGCTATGGTTTGTTATGGACAGATATTTACCAGTTATGACCATTGCGTTAAGTCCTAAGTACCGTAGTCTCTGGGTGTCAGGGGTAGCCGGGTGGGTGGGGTGCATTTCCATCCTTGTAAACCCTTCCTAGTACTCAGTCCTGTATTGCTCAGTAAACATTGCTCTTATTACCCAGCTGCCTCGAGTGGTGTCTGCCTGGGAGGGGGTCCCGCGAGACATGCTCAGTGTCAGATGTTTGGACCATCGGCTGTGGGAGCTTCGTTTCCACAGTCACCCTTCCGGGTATGTATTGACGGGCCTATCTCACAGGTGAGGGAGAGAGGCTCAGAGAAATCAAAGTGAACCAGTTACCATTTTGAGAGTACTTGTTTCATTCATCACTCCACAGATGTTTGCTGAGTGCTGCCAGGAGCATGACCATCATTCGGCAGGACACGGAGCATCCCCTGGGGAGTGAGACCAACCTTGGTCCTGCTGCCATGGTGACTCCGTCTCATTTCATTGGCACAACAGCCTTGCCAGGGAGCAGCAGTGGTCCCCATTTCACAGTGGGAAACTTGGAACAAGCCTTGGAGATTAAGCTTGCAGCCACCATTTCTGGAGGACTTGTATGTAACAAGTACATAGAGTCTCATTTACTTCTCCCAGCAGCACAAAGTAGGCATTATTCCTCTCATTTTTACAGGTGAGGCTGAGAGAGGGCAAATGACTTACTTATCCAAGGTCACCCTGCTTGCAAGGAACAGGCTGGTGTTCCAACTGTTCCTCTAGAGACCCATGACCCCTCCTGTCACAGTCTGACTATGAGCATCCCCATGGTTTAGTGTCTCACCTGACCAGAACAGGGAGCTTAGTAGGTGAGACCACAGTTAGAAATTTAATCTCTGGGAAGAGATTAAAGTTCCACACTGCTCCACGATGATTTCGCACCAAATCAACCTGACACAGAGGCACTTCCACCTCCACAGCCACATAGCTGCCCCACGGAGCAGGAATGGCCCAGTGCCGCTCACACAGCAGCTGCCATTTATTTGGCACTCAACAGTTCATGAGGCTCCTGTGTGCCCTTCCTCATTTGCTTTTGGAGTGTTATGAGGCAGCTGGGAGAGGAGTTTTTAGCTCCCTGTCACCAAGGCTTACAATCTGAGGCTTACAAAAATTAAAGTTCATCCGGCTAAAAAGAGGCAGAACTGAGAGCAGACTCAATGCCCCCACCCCTCATCCTTTGTATTTTTTTGTTTGATTGGTTGGTTTTTTGTGGTACTGGGAATTGAACCCAAGGCCTTCACACTGAACTACATCTCCAACCCTTTTTAAATTTTTTATTTTGAGATAGAGTCTCACTTAGTTGCCCAGGGTAGGCTTGAACTTGCAATCCTCCTGCCTCAGCCTCTCAAAGTGCTGGGATTACAGGTAGGTACCACCATATCCAAAAGCCTACCTTTTAATCCTATGTTTTTTCTCCATTACCACTGGAGAGCTAGGTAACTAGTTGATGATGGGGCTTTGTGTTAAGAGCAAGAAACCTTGAGTTACTTCCTTAGAGGCCTGCTGGGATGGACAGAAATGGAAAATAGGTCACTGATACATGGTTAGTCTCTCACTTCCTAACCTCAAGTTCCTGCCCCACAGTGTGCATGGCATCCTGTTCCGAGCCTTGCCTTGGGGACAGTCTGGTCAGCTCATGTTGGCTGTGAGCCTTCTGCATTGTTGACCCAGGGGAGAAAGGAAGCTGTGGACTCCTGGGGCCTTCAGATGACTTGGTGGATCCTCCTGCAGGACTGCCACTGACACCTGGCTCCGGGTCATCTGGCTCCCCTTTTGGTACTGAGAGTCTGCCTGTCCAGAACACAATGTTTCTTGGGCTGCAAAGATGGGCTGTCTCCAGGAATCAGGGATTGTCCCTTGGCCGTGCCTGCTGTGGTGTCTTCCAACTCCCTTGGGGCCACCACCCCTCCTGTGGGCAGCTGGAAGCCACAGTCCAGCCTTCATCATAAGCCCAGTGTTTGAGTGTTTTCTTTGAGCCTGTATATGCGTCACTTCAGTTGAGTCACACAACTTGGCTGTGGGTCTGCGATGTCATCCCATGTTCAGATGAGGAAACTCGGGCCCAGAGAGGAAGACCTGATCGGTGGCAGTGCCAAGATCTTATTACAGCTTGATTCAGGTATATAAAAGCTGAGGCTGGGCCTCGCCAGGAAAGGAAATGCCGAGTTTGTGTTTTGACTGCTGTTGCCAGGGGAGCTTGGCAGGAGGCCCTGAGATGGCACAGTCCTCACAGTCCACAGTGAGGATTCCTGGCTCTAGGGTGCGCTTCTCCAAGTGCTTGGGCAGAAGATTCAAGATCCAGTCTTTTGCTGCTTAGCCCTGAGCCTTTTCTCATCTGTAAAGAGAGAAGCATAACAATCCAAGTCTTTCTTGGTGTGTTGAATGCCTGGGGTCTAAGAATCCTGGCCTTTTGCAGCTCCTCATTGGTCACAACCAGCTGTGCTAGGGTCATCATCCCCCCCTTGGGCCTCAGGGCCTCATGCCAGGTGGTCATAAATGAGACCTGTGCCACCTCCACCCAGGGTTCCCATGAGAATCAATGAGCTGATGTGCCACCATGCCTGAGAAGGTCAAAACCCTTTTGCCATCAGATGGGCTAATGTGTTGTTCAGGATGCAGATTAAAGGAAACTTACATATGCTGCCTATGGGAAATTAGGGTGATTACTCTTGTAAAGCAGTTGGGCAATAACCAGGACTGCCAAATCTAAATACATCCAGTGCCATAGCAAGTTCTCTCCTGAATACATACTTGAGAAGAATTCTAACAAGGAAATGTACAAGAACTATTGATGGGTTGTTTATATTAAAGAAAAATTGGAAGCAACATTCTTATGAACTGTAAGAATGGATAAACAAATTGTGGTGTTTTCACAAAATGGAACAGTAGTAGTCAGTTAGAAAAAGGAAACAAGGTACAAGTAAGTATCAATGAGGATGCATCTCAGCTAAGGTGGAGCTTGGGGGTAGGGAAAGAACTGTATAAGGGTGGTATTTGGGTAGCATTTCTAAACATGTGAAGTGGTACTTTAGGGTTTAAGGGTACACAGATCTGGGCAATAGAGGTTACAACCAGGCACAGGAATGCTATAAATACCAAAATCAGTATTGCTCCCACCAGAGGGTAGGGACTGGGAAGTCATTGACAAGGATAAATAGGACACTGGGTTTCAACTCTATGTGTAACATTTCAGTTATTTTTAAAGATCATTATCAAATGTAGAATAACACTAGAATTTGTCAGAGGTGGGCTATGTGCATGGGGATATGGGTCATATTCCTTTTCACACTCCCCTGTACATTTAATATGTTTTCCAATAAAGGAAAGTGAGTTACAATACAAATGGAAGGTTTTGGATTTTTTCATTCCTTCCTCAACAAACTCAGAAAATAAAAACCACTCTGAAATTGCAATGGATTGCAGAATATGCTTTCTGAATTTATGCAAATTTAATTGTATGCCCAAGGGGAGAGAGAAACAATTCAAAGCACTGTGAGGAGTTTAGCTGGCTGCGCCCCTGGGAAGGGCCCCCTGAAGGGAGGGCACCTTGGGGAGTGTTGATCTGCTCTGATTCGGTGGCTCCTCGTTCCTGAGCTCTACATAGCAGTCAACTAAGGCATGTTCAAGGTTAATTCAGACTCTAGATTTCCTCCTTAGCTGCTCACTTTTCAACCCAACCCCTGTGTGAGATGTAGCTCCACTGTACCTTTAAGTGGCACTGTGGTCTAGAAGCCAGAGCACAGGGGTAGCCTGTTACAGACATGAACCCAGTTGTCATTGGTGTATTTGCTTCCTGCTGCTGCTCCAACAAATCACCATAGACTTAATGGCTTTAAAAAGTACAGATTTGGGGCTGGGGATGTAGCTCAGTAGTGCCACCGCCTGCCTCGCAAGTGCAAGGTCCTGAGTTTGATCCCTGGTACCAAAAAAAGTAAAAGTACAGATTTTATTAGCTTACAGCTTACAGAAGGTCAGAAGGCTACAGTGGGTGTCATGGAGCTAAGGTCAAGGTATTGGCAGAACTGTATTCCTTTGGAGGCTCTAGGGGAGAATCCATTGCTTTGCCTTTTCCATCTTCTAGTGGTGAACTCTGACGCTGACTCTTCTGCTTCCCTCTTCTATCTGTTAAGGAATCTCACGGTAACATTGGACTTACTCAGAAAATCCAGGGCAGTCTCTTTATTTTAAGACTTATCAGCAACCTTAATCTCTCTGCAGCCTTATTCTCCCTGGCCAGGTGTCAAATACACAGGTTCCAGAGATTAGAACAAGGACATCTTTTGGGTGGCCATTATTCAGCCTACCATGTCAGTTAAAAGTTGGAGATTCTAGCTAGATGTGGTGGTGCACACCTGCGATCCTAGCATTGAGAGGCTGAGATAGGAGGATTGAAAGTTGAAGGCTACTGAGAAACTTAGCAAATTAGTGAGAACCTATCTCAAAATAAAAAATAAAACAGCTGGGATATAGCTCAGTATGAAAGCCCTGGCTTCAATCCTCAGTACTGATTGATAAATAAATGTATGCATGTATGTATGCATGTATGTATACATGTATGCTAGAGGTTCTCAACACTGATCCTTCCCACTAGCTGACAAGATAGGCAACTTCCTGTGTCAGTCCTGTGAAGACAGATTTCCTACATGGTACATTCTCAGGGCTGGCACAATGCCTACCACATGGTAGATTGTTGACATAGAGTACACACAGACACATATGCAAACACAGATATGTGAAACAATACAAACATAAATGTAATTACATGCACAACACTCAGATACATATATGCATGTTGCACAGTTACACAGTCATTCACAAATATATATTAAATAAAGTAGTGAGATTGATGCTAGTCATGTTCTTTTATATTACAGTTCTAACATTTTGAAATGAGCTTATTTACCATACTGGCATATCTGGGTTCTTTGGGAATATCTAAATTATGGTTAGTAAGGATAAAACTATGTTTTTTTGTGTGTTTTTTCCCCATTAAGTTTATTGGTACATTTTAGGTATAAAATACAGTTACATTCATCATTGGGATCTTGTACCATTACATGAGTATCTTGGTTCTGATCTTTTTCACCTTCCCTTGCCCTCCCTTCACCCCCTCCACCCTTCCCTATTTGCAAAGACTTTGTTTCCATTTTTTTCCTTTTCTCATATTTTTTCTTTTCCCTTCTTTCCTTTCCCCTACCCCTCCCACTTCCCCTGCTCCTTTAGACCTTTTCTTCCTATTACACAATATCAATTATACATTTTTTAAATTACAATATCAAGATCTAGGAGACATTACCACAGATTTTACAGAATTTAAAAGGATATAGAAAGCATATTACAAAAATCTTTTTTGAAATAAATTTGACAACTTCTATGAAGTACCTTGGAAGACAAATTAATGAAACTAACTCTGGAGGAAATATAAAATTTGAATAGCACCTATTAAAGAAAGTATATTCCTAGCTTGAAAACCTACCTATATGACAACAGCAGGCTCATAAACATTTTAACTGATAAATTATATCAAACATTTAAAGCAGAAAAAAGAAGGAACACTTCTCCCCTCATTTTAGGAACTCAACATTGTGCTAATCCTAAAACTGGATAAAGATAATAGAAGAAAAAAGTATGAACATAGATAGAAATTTGTTTAACAAAACAAACCATTAGAAGTCAGATCTGGCAGGATGTAGAAAGTGGTTTTGTTATAGGGATGGCAGTGTTGGTTCAGCATTGGAAGATCCACCCCCAAAAGTCATCATTTTAACAGAGGAAAGGAAAAAGCCATATGATCCCGTCACTAGTTGGAGGAAAAGTATTGAACTAAATTCCACAGCTGTTCATGGTAAAAGCTACCAGGAGACTAGAAGTAGAACAGAACCTTCTCAATAGATTAAAGACATGTACTCCATACTTCCAGTGAGAACACCTCATATGAATGGAGAAGAATGCTTTCTCCTTGAGGTGGGGAACAAGGGCAGATATGCTTACTCTTTATCTGTCCATTAAACTTTGAAACCTAGGCCCCACCAAAATAGTCTGGCAATAAAATGACACAATTAGGATAGGATTGGCAAGGTTGAAGTATAATCTTTATATGTAGATGAAATGATCATCTACAGAGAAAATACTAAGAAATCTCTAGGATCCCCTAGAACTTGTATTTGAATTTAGCAGGATTAGAAAACACACAGTATATATAAAAATTCAGGTCTGTGTATACTTGCTATAAATGAAGAATTGGATATTGAAATTTAAAAGGCATGTAGGAGTACAAAGGACCTAGAAAAGTTAAAAAAAAAGACAAAAAAACAGTGTTGGAAGACATTTAGTACCTACTTTTAAGACTTCTTCTAAAGCTACAATAATCAAGGCAGTGTTGGTGTAAGGAAAGACATATAGATCATTGGAATAAAACAGAGAATGTAGAAATAGAACCACACATACATGGTTCACTGAGTTTTGAAAGATTATTTAACATTAGCATTTTATAGAATATAAACTCAATTCAAGAGCTGAGGAAGAGATAGTGTTTTCAGCAAATGACACTAGAACACCTGGTATCCGTATATAAAAAATTAACCTCAACCCTTTTTTTCCATACATAAAAATAACTTGAAGGGATCTATGAACCTAAATATGAAAGCCTAAAAGTATAAAACTTTAAGAAGAAATTATAAGGGAAAATGTTTATGAATTTAGGGTAGGCAAGAACTATCTAGGATACAAAAAACATGATGTATGAAAGAAAAAAATTGATAAATGAGATTCCATCAAAATTTAGAACTTTAAATGACATCGTTAAGAAAATGAAAAGTAGTCCTTAAACAGACCATATTTACAAGGCATATAACCTATGACCAGAATATATAAAGAACTCTTACAGCTCATTAATAGACAACCCAATTAAAAAGTAGACATAAGAAGATGATAAATAGCCAGTATAGCACAAGGAAAGGTGTGCAACTCTAGAATCAGAAAAATACTAATCAGTACAATAACAAGATTGAATTATACACTCATTAGGGAGATGAAGTTAAAAGTTTTAAAAGCCTTGTCATGATTTTTTCTTTTTGTTGGATTCTCCCCCTTTGTGTTTAATTTGTCACACCCAATGGATTCATTCTGCTGGGTTTCCTGGGATTGTGATCCTCATTGTCTTTTCCTAGGATACTGTCTAAAATTTTTTGGAGTGCTGGTTTGATATTCATGAAGTTCCTGAGGTGCTCTTTATCATGAAAGTATCTTATTTCTCCATCAATTTTGGAAGATCGTTTTGCAGGGTACATCAATCTGGGTTGGAGGCTGTTTTCCTTTAGGGCTTGAAATACATCACTCCAAGCTCTTCTTGCCTTGAGGGTTTGCATTGAGAAGTCTGTTGTGATTCTGATGGGCTTTCCTTTGTATGTGATTTGTTTCTTTTCTCTCACTGCTTGTAGAATTTTGTTCTTCTGTTGGATTTCTGGTATCCTAACTATCATATGCCTATGTGTAGATTTTTTTTGATCAAGGCTAGCTGGAGTCCTATATGCCTCACTTATCTGTATGTCAAGTTCTTTTCCCCTGCTTGGGAATTTTTCTGCCATCCCTTCTGTGAACAGTTTTTTTATGTCATCTGCACTCTCTCCTCTTTCTTCATTGACTCCAATCAGTCTTATGTTATTCTTCTTTGCATCATCTAGCAGCTGCTGGATTGATTTCTTATGTTCCCTTACAACTTTAAAGCAATTTTTCTTTTCCTGGTCACTAATTGCAATCTTATCTTCTGTATCTGAAATTCTATCCTCACATTGGCTCATTCTGCTGCACAGACTTTTGATGGAGTTTTTAATCTCCTGGAAATCTGTTTGCATCTGTTTTATGGATTCCATTTGTTTCCTATGTTGGGATTCCATCATGTTCCTCTGATCCCCTTTTTTTAATCTGTGTCCTCTCTAGATTTATTAATCATGTCTTGCATTATGAGCACAATCTTTGCTGTTATCTGAGTAATTATTTCTGATTTCATTTTTCCCAGATCCTCTTTTGTTGCCAGTTCAGAGAGTCCAGGTGGTTGAGTATCAGATTGTTCCATCTCATTTCCCTTTGGAGTTGCTGTAGGTGATCTGGAAGTCTGTTTTTGAGGCTTGTTTACATGTCTTCTCATCTCCACGGGGGTGGGGTGGTGGGGTGGGGGTGGGGTTTCTTCTGGCACCCACATGGCTCACCTTCTCTGCCCTAGGAGCGTGGGATGGCAGTGGGGGAGCTTCCTTCTGGGTAAACCTATGTTTTGGCTTAAGCTAAATATTTTGAGAAACACATTTTCTTTTTTGTCTCCTAAACTGGTTCTGTGAGTGATTCCTAAAGAAACAACTCCCAGTGCTTTGGACCATTGGTAGCAAAACTGCACTTAAGCACCAGGCCCTCCTGCTCACCTATAGAGGACATGTGTGGGGCTCCACTGGTGACCCTCTGGCTCCAGCTTAATCACATGACCATCTGATAGGCAGGAGCCCCTTCACACAGGCACAGCCTAACTGCCTCCTCACAGGTCCATGCCTTTCCCTCCCACTTCTTATCCTGTGAAGCATCCATGGCCACTCCTTGGCATCTGTGTGCAACCTGGAAATTCAGGAGTTAATGCCTCTAGGCCCTTCTGTGACTAACTGGGATGGAGGCAGACTTTACTATCCTTTACTATAGGTGATCGGCCTCCCCTTGCCTGGAGTCCTGCAAAGATTGCAGTTGAAAGAGTGCAACCTGCATCATGATATTTGTCCTCAAGAGCTACATCTGCCATACTCAGCTCCAGGCAGATAACCAAGGTCACATGTTGATACAGCCTCATTTGGAGAAATAGACTTCCTGCTGCAGAATAACTTACTTGAAGGGAAAACAGTCTGGCACAGATTAGCAAGAATCAGGGAAAGATGTACAGGAATGGCTGGATCTTGAAGGTGTGATGCCAAAGTCTACAAAAGGGAAAGTTGGGCCTGGGGATTTAGCTCAGTGGTTCTACCACCTGCCTTGAAAGCACAAGGTCCCGAGTTCAATCCCTGGTACCAAAAAAAAAAAAAAAAAAAAGCACAGGAGTGAATAAATAATTGATTTAAAAAAAAAAAGAAAAGGGAGAGTTGTTTTATGTGAGAGCACTCGCCTGTGAGTCAAGGTTCAATTGTGGCATTAACACTTGGAATGTATCTTAATATACTGCTAGTTTTGTTTCTCAAAGTTTACATGTGGTATTAACCTCAAGCAAATAAAGTGGAGATTCTAGAACTGCCTTGTCAGAAAGTGGGGCATCACAGTGGGTTAAACATACTCATACCATACTTTTCTAATGTAAATTTAGCATTATAGTAGCCAGCTGTGTAGTCTCAGTAGCTGTACTTGAGGGATACAGGAAACAATCTTCGTATTTGCCCACTTGGTACGACTAACAGCAAGGTGTGTGCCCATGGGCAAAAGTGTCAAATAGAGATTTTTACCTATGTAATGCTCCATGTAACATTTTTGCATATATTTCCCTGGCTATCATGGGGGGTAAAATACCTTCACACCATTTTTCTGTTACATAAACATGTACTTTACTATAATGGAATGTGGTTGTGACTTGTAGCAGCTGGGCCTGGGGCAACTAGGAACCCATTTGTGCATTCATCCACTTGTCAGATGAATGACGAGGTGTATACAAGAGCTCTAAAGCAGCAACAGGTGAGTTTTACCCATGAAATGCTCACTGTTAAATTTCTGTGCATTTAGGATTTGGGTTTTTTTTTAAGTTTCTTTTGATTTTTCTGGTAAAAGTAACCCAATTCAATACAATGTCACATGAAAAACCAGATTTGCAAGTTTTGGAGGAGGTCAAAAGTGAATCATCAGGTGACTCATGCATGGATGATGATGACGATGATGACTTTGTTGTTGGCCATGTGAACCAAAGTTCCTGTGACAGTGAAATGGAGCAAGAATCAACCTATACAGCACAGGGAATCCAGATCTTGATTCAGACAACAAAGAAAACAGAAATGTGAGTGCATATTTGACTAATTAAAATGGTCCCACAAACAAATGGAAATATTATATAGAGCTAAGTTAGTTAGAGGCAGCTAAGGCAGTCAGTTAGGGCTAGACCCTCAAAGAAGTCAATGCAGAAGATAAGAACACATTACAACTATGGCTGGAGGTGCATTCATTGAAAGGCAGGCCTCAAGATAAAGATAAAAATGACTACACCTACCTATTTCCCCAAGGGATGAACAATAATGATTGATATTCTAAATAGACATCAGTCACCTTGAGTAGGGGACCAAGACCTCTTGATCCATCCCTTCTAGTAAAGGTCCTTGTTCTTTCCATGTACACTTACTTGCTACATGACTTGCTTCCCCACTGGATCAATATTACCTAAGTGACTATACTTGTAATCTTACTGGTTAACCATAGTTTTGTCCCACCTTATGCCTACCTTGTGATTTTGTACCCATCTCATGATTTTGCTCTATAAAACTTCTTTGAGAAGTGGGCTTATGGGCAACCCCACTTTCTGGGTCCCCACCTATCCCTCTCAGCCAGGAGCTGTCTATCTCTCAATAAATATTTCTCTGTTAGTTACTTTTCCCTCACTGCTGAGACAAAATACCTGACACCCAAAGGTAGAAGGGAAGAGGTTTATTTAGCTTACAGTTTATAGAGGTTTCAGTCCATAACTGGCTGGCTCCAAGGCAGGGATGGCAAATAGGCATTGAAGAAGAGAAACAATATGGCACGCAAAAAGTAGCAAAGCAACAAGGGAGAACTTCACTGAACCTTTCTGCCTCTTTTATCCCATCCAGACTACCAGAATTAGAGTGGTCCCAAACCACTCTCTCACATGTAGTAGTTTAGCAATCACATGCCCTTAATCTCAGCATCACATATTCCAGATTCAGCTACATGTGACTGAATGAGGCTTTGGGGCGACATCCAGACCCAAGCAATAACAATTTCCTACTGTTAACCTATGTTGTTCCTAGAATTCATTCTTCAATTTTAGAAAACACAGTCATGGCATATCAGATATCTAACAGGTTAAGAGTTACATCTATTTCCCCTGTATCATCCCTATATCATTTTGGAGGCCCCAGTGAGATAATTGGAAGGAGGCCAGAGTTTGCTTTTGTTTCATAGATTCTGGATTCTGACTTGATTAGGTAATCAAAAATTGTCATCCTTGTTTGTCAATTGCTTATGCCTTGAATTTTTATGCCTTGTCTTTGTCAGTTGGTTATGTCTTGCATTTTTATCCCTTTGTTTCTCTTTTATGCATTGTCTTTTGATAAAATTTAAGTTGAGAATATGGGAAGATTATGATTTTTTTTGATGCAACATTTTATTCCTGTTTTGGAATTAGTTGCTGAACTTCCTAGTGTTCCTTTTGACCTGTTTGACTGTTGTGGTTTGTCATCTTATCTCAGGCAGCAGCACTAGGGTAGGGAAAAGTAATGTTAGAATGTCCCCTAGTGGACTTTGATATGAAATGCTATAAAATGGGTCTTTTATGAAATATAGTTCATATATATAGATAAATATATACATGTCTATAAATAAATCATGGGGTCCCATCTGCCAGTTAAAAGGCAATAGGCTGGCAGCCGTTCTTAAGACTTGAGGAACAGATTTCATTGAGACAAACTGGCCCTGATTGCCACTCTACATCCTAGAGAGAATGTCAAATCTGTTCCGCCTCAGTTTCCTTTCTAATCTGATCTTCCACTGCTGAGGAGGCAATCTTAGCACTTGAGATTCCCCATTCTCACCTTTCCAGGTTGAGAGTGATGACTCATGAGCAAGTTGTCTCAATAGAAGAAAAGACT
Organism: Heterocephalus glaber; assembly: GCF_053883595.1. Taxonomy (NCBI): domain Eukaryota; kingdom Metazoa; phylum Chordata; class Mammalia; order Rodentia; family Bathyergidae; genus Heterocephalus; species Heterocephalus glaber. The sequence continues at coordinate 15,606,380 of NW_028258379.1, forward strand.
TCCTTTTTCTGATCTCATTTCTGATCTTTCCCTGCCACTTTGTACTTTCCTTGTTTTTGGAGGCAGGTAAGATTAGAGAAAGGAACCCTGAAGTGTCCCAATCTTTTCCTCCTAAGAACCTTTAAGTTGAGCCCATAGAAAACGAACATTTGTTAATGCCAAAGACAGGGAAGTCATCTTAAATGCAGATAGCTCAGGCTTTTATCTGTCCCTTATAGAGCTCTAACAAACAGTGGATACTCTGCCAACCAGTTAAACGCTCTTAGAGTAGGTGCCACTCTTAAAGCAGAGGACAAGTTTCTCCAGCACCCTTTGGCCAATCCCCTTTGAAGCCAATGGAATGTTGACCAGACAGGCAGATAGATTCCTTTCCAGAGACAAATCTCTGGTTGGATAGAACCAGTGAAAGCTGAGACAACTGAGGGGTCATGGCCAGGGCGACTCTCTGGCGGATATCCAAAGGTTCCTCAGTGGAAGCTGAGTCAAAACAGTCCAACTAGGTAACCAGCAGAAAAATCTCTGCTTATCCATCACCCCTCCCTGCACTCCTCAGTGAGGTGAGAGGTAACTCTCTCTGTGATCTTCTCTGTTGCACAGTGAACAGAGATGACATTGCTAGACCCTCTCCTAAGCCTCCATTAAGAGTTGAGCTACAGGCCAGGCATGATGGCACATGCCTGTAATCCTAGCACTTGGAAGGCTGAGGCAAGAGGATCGCTGTGAGTCTGAGTCCAGCCTGAGCTACATAGTGAGACCCTGTCTCAAAAAAAAAAAGAGTTAAGCTACAGGTTTGGACTTTTCCCTCTGCTAGTAAGTTAGAAAAGCCCCTCTAAGTTTCTCCCCAACTCTCTGAGGGTTAACTTTAGAACTCCTTGATTAGCTAAACCACCCTATAGTGAATGTACCCTTCCCTCCAGGAAGTCAGGCTGAGGCAGCTTCTCTGCCTTCTTAGATTATTTACAAGAGGCCTTGACGAAACACACATCCCTAGCTCCTGATTCGATAGAAAGACAAATTATTCTTAAAGACACGTTTATTACCCAGTCAGCCTCATATATTAGGAAAAAGCTACATAAGATGGCTTTTGTTCCAAATAGTGCACTTGATACTTTAGTGAGAATTGCCTTCTCAGTATTTTATAATCGAGACCAAGAGGAAGCCAAGGGGAGAAAACAGACTAAGAGAGAGCAGCTGCCTTGGTTGTGGCCTTAAGAGAAATAGACCCTAAGTTTGATTCTCAGGGCTCCAAGGATTGCTCAATGACTAAACTCACCTTCTATTGCTGCAAAAAGCCAGGGCACCTTTGGCGGGACTATGATAAGAACTGTCATGATAAGAGGCCCCCTGACAACCCTATTTGCAAAGGTGACCACTGGAAGTTGGACTGCCCTCTGAGTTGAAGGCCCAGGAATCAGACCCATCTTACCAGCTGAGTCCAACAAGGCTGAAGGGCCCTGGGGCACTCTCTTCCTTCTCCCTCTGACCAGACTGTCATCTCCATAGAGGAGCCCTGGGTAATCATGACTATAGAGGGAAAAGAAACCAGCCTATTGCTGGGCACTGGCATATGTCTCTCAATCCTTCTTTTCAACGCTGGTCTTCCTTCCAGCTGTCATACTTCAGTGGAAAGAGTCACTAGCGAGGAGGTAACTATTTCTCACAACCCTTAGGCTATAACTGGGACTGCTTTCTTTTTTACACATTCCTTTTAAATTATGCCTAAACGTCCAGTTCTCTGCCTGGGGAGAGATATCATATCCTGTTTGAATACTGTAATATGCATACACCCATGTCAAGTATGCCATCTTCCCCCATAGAGACAGAAATAAATCCTAAAGTATGGGAAACTAAAGGTAAAATAGGCAGAGCAATCAGAGCTGCCCCGGTACAAATATATCTCAAAGATCCTACTATTTTTACCCACCAGAGACAATACACTCTAAGGCCTAAAGTTAAAAGATAACTATTGCCTATAACTGACAACTTAAAGCCATAAAGTTTACTTAAAGTCTGTAATAGCCTTTGCAACACTCCAATCTTGGGAGTTCAAAAACCAAATGAAGAGTGGAGGCTGGTATAGGACCTTAGATTGGTAAATGAGTCAACAGTGCCAGTTCACCCAGTGGTACCTAACCTGTACACTCTCCCTTCTCAGATCCCAGAAGATACCAGTTGGTTTTCAGCGTTAGATTTAAAAGATACCTCCTCCTCCTCCTCCTCCTCCTCCTCCTCCTCCTCCTCCTCCTCCTCCTCCTCCTCCTCCTCCTCCTCCTCCATACCAGGGCTCAAATTCAGGACTTTGTGCTTGCGAGGCAGGTGGCAGAACCACTGAGCTAAATCTCTGGTCCTAGGATACCTTCTTTTGTATTCCTTTACATACAGATTCTCAACTTCTTTTTGTCTTCAAGAATCCTCATGACCAGGCCTCTCAACTGACTTGGATTGTGCCTCCTCAAGGGTCCAGAGACAATCCTCATCTTTTTGGGCAAGTGCTTGCCCACTAGTATGTTTTCTTGAATTTTCCCAAGTCACAGTCCTGCAATATGTAGATAATATACCAGTATGTGCCCCCTCAGAAGAGATCTCTAGCTAAGGCATCTGTGCTCTGCTAAATTTTCTAGCATACAGAGATTATAAGGTCTCTAGGTCTAAGGTACAACTTTGCAGCCTTGAGGTAAAATTCTTGGGCCTTACCATATCTAAGAGAACCAGAAGGGAAGAGAAAATTAAACCAATACTTTCCTTCCTGCAACCCAAGATCCTAAGACAGCTGAGGTGTTTCCTAAAAATTATAGGTTTTTGTTGCCTTTAGATAGTAAGATAAGGTGAGATCACATGACCTCTCCATCAGCTTATAAAGAAAGCCCAAAAGGCAGATATCCATATTTTAACCTGGGAACCTGATTCCCAAAATGCATTCCAGAAGCTTAAACAAGTATTTCTAAATGCCCCAACACTGAGCCTACCAACAGGCCACTGTTTCAATCTATATGTTGATAAAAGGTTGGACATGGCTTTAGGAATGCTTATGGGGGATTGAGGACCTGCTCAACAGCCTATAGGATATCTGAGTCATAAATTAGACATTGTAGCAAAGAAATAGCCTACGTGCCTTACAGCTGTGGTTGCTGTAGCTCTCCTAGTACCGGAGGCATCCAACATGACTTTAGGAAAGATCTCATAATATATTCACCTCACAATGTGGCAGGACTTCTTCCTTCCAAAGGGAGCCTATGGCTATCAGACAACTGACCTCTTAAATACCAGGCTCTACTTCTAAAAGAACCAGCTATCCAAATAAAGACACGTTCTTCCTCAAACTCTGCCACCTTTCTACTAGAAAAGGAAAAAATTGAGGGTAAAAGACATGACTGCAAACGGATAATTCTCCATATATATGCAGCCAGAAAAGACTTACTAGACAAATCCTTTACTGACCCTGATTTGACCCTTTTCTGTGAAGGCAGTTCCTTCGTGGGAAATGGGACAAAAATGGGTATGCAGTAGTGACTCTACATTAGACACTTAAAACTTCCTCACCTGCCCCTGGGACTAGTGCTTAGCTAACAAAACTCATAACTTTGACCAGGGCTTTACAGCTCAGTAAAGGACAAAAAGTCAATATTTATACTGACTCAAAGTATGCTTTCCTAGTATTACATGTCCACATAGCAATATAAAAAATTATCTGACAGCCAATAGATCTCACATAAACTATCATAAGGAAATAGATAAACTTTTATCATCTGTCTATATGCCCTCCAAATTGGCAGTTATTCACTATAGAGGACACCACAAAAGAGTTAACAAAGTATCTGAAGATAATCAACTGGCTGACACAGCTGCAAAAAAAGCTGCTTGAGGGCCCCTCCTTCAGTCCGCCCTGATCTGGGAAGTTGTCCCTTGATCATACTTGACCCAAATATTCTCAGCCAAAAATTGAGTGGGCTCTCTCCCGTGGGTGTTGGTTCCTTCCACCAGGATGGTTACATCAGATGATGGTAAATTGTTCTTTCCTTGTGCTAATCAATGGAAAACTATTAAGTCTTTACATCAAACCTTTCACTAGGAGAGAGACAAGACCTACCAGATGGCCTCAAAATTATTCATTAAAAGGAGACTTTCTTAGACAATACAACAGATAGTTAAGACATGTGAGTTCTGCCAAAAGAACAATCCTTTTAACTAGACCATAGCCCCTCCAGGTATATAGAGACACAGTAAATACCCTGGAGAAGATTGGCAACTCAATTTTATGTGTATGCCAAAGAGTAAGGGACTCCAATACTTATTGGTCTGGGTAGATACTTTCACAAACTGGGTTAAAGCCTTTCCTTATAAAACAGAAAAGGCACAAGAGGTGGTAAAGGTTTTGATCTCAAAAATAATCCTCAGATTTAGACTTCCTAAGAGCTTACAGAGTGATAATGGGCCTTCTTTTAAGGCAACAGTCATACAGGGTGTCTCTCGGCACTGAGCATTCTCTATCACCTTCACTGTGTATAGAAGCCACAATCATTGAAAAAGGAAAAAGAGAGAGAGACCCTAAAAGACATCTTCACAAAATGGCTCATAGAACTCATCTACAGTACCCTCACTTACTACCTTTAGCTCTTATCGAAGTAAAAAATTCACCTCAAATTCTAGGCCTTTGTCCATTTAAAATGCTTTATAGACATCCTTTTCTCACCAATGATTTTCTCTTTGATAGAAAAACAGATGCCTTACTAAAAGATGTCACCTCAATGGGCTAAATTCCAACAGACTCTTCAATAGCTAACAAAATCTCAGCCTAAAAAATGAAAAATCTCATATTCTACCCTAGAGATTTAATACTGGTGAAATCTCTTCCCTTATCATCTCCTTCTCTAGGACCAACTTGAGAAGGACCATACACCATGATCCTGTTAAGTCCATCAGGTGTCAAGGTAACAGGCCTAGACTCCTAGATATACCACACCCAACTGAAGCCCTGGGAACCAAAAACTGTCTCTAAGTGTGAGACAACCTCCAAACAAACGGTTTACTCCTGTAAACCCATAAAAGATTTAAAATTCTTGTTCAAAAAGAAAGCAAAGCCTTCAGATAAGTAATCTAACCCTTTTACTAATCACTTCACCACTTAAAAGAGAGTATAATTCCTTTCTAGTGTGGGCACAAAAATACAGAGTCGTGGAGGCGGCGGAGCGCGATGGCGGGGGAGATGTAGGTGAGTGCGGCGCGGCGCTCCCCGCGGACCCCTCCCGCCGGCGCCCTCCCGCCCGCGCCCTCCGCCCGGCCCGCATTGTGAGGTCAGGCGGGCCGGCCTCACGCCCGAGGCGCCGCGGAGTCGCTGCCGCGCCGCTGGCCCCTTCGCCGCCGCCCGGGTCAGCCCCAGCCGGGACGGGACGCGCGGGAGAGGCCGCGAGGGGCCGCGCTCCGGCGCCGCAGCCTGGGAAGGGCGCGCGCCAGAGTCGGGAGCGCGGGGAGCAGGGAGCAGGCGAGCGCCTGGCCCGGACGCCCGCAGGCCTGGCTCGGCTGACCGTCCGCCTCGAGGGAGCCGTTGGATGGAAACCCCGGATCGTGGAACATGTACTGAGCCAGCCTTCTGGCTTAATGGGAGTGCTTGTGCAACTGAACACAACCAAAGTATGGATATGGGAAACCAACATCCTTCCATTACTAGACTTCAGGAAATCCAAAAGGAAGTAAAAAGTATAGAACAGCAAGTAATCAGCTTCAGTGGTCTGTCAAGTGACAAGAATTACAAGAAACTGGAGCGGATTCTAAGAAAGCGACTGTTTGAAATAGACTCTGTTGATACCGAAGGAAAGGGGGACATTCAGCAAGCTAGGAAAAGGGCGGCGCAGGAGACAGAACGCCTTCTCAAAGAGTTGGAGCAGAATGCAAACCACCCGCAACGGATCGAGATACAGAACATCTTCAATGAAGCACAGGCCCTCGTGAGAGAGAAGATCGTTCCCTTTTACAGCGGAGGCAGCGGCATAACTGATGACATTGAGGAAGGCATCCAGGATATCATTCTGAGGCTGACCCATGTTAAAACGGGAGGCAAGATCTCTTTACGGAAAGCAAAATATCACACTCTAACCAAAATCTGTGCCGTGCAAGAGATTGTCGAAGACTGTGTGAAAAAGCAGCCTTCCCTGCCACTTTCTGAAGATGCACACCCCTCTGTCGCCAAGATCAACTCTGTGATGTGTGAAGTGAACAAGGCCAGAGGTGTGGTCATGGCACTCCTGATGGGTGTGGACAGTAGTGAGACTTGCAGGCACTTGTCCTGCGTGCTCTCGGGGCTGATTGCCAATCTGGATCCTCTAGATGTGTGTGGAAACACAGGAATCAGAAACTATCGGAGGGAGGTGGTGGAAGACATCAACAAATTACTGAAGTATTTGGATTTAGAGGAGGAAGCCCATACTACACATGCTTTTGACCTGAGACAGAACCATTCCATTTTGAAAATAGAAAAGGTCCTCAAGAGGATGAGAGAAATAAAAAATGAATTTCTTCAAGCTCAGAACCCTCCTGAATTGTACCTGAGCTCCAAGACAGAACTGCAGGGTTTGATTGGACAGCTGGATGAGGTAAGTCTTGAAAAAAACCCCTGCATCCAGGAAGCCAGGAGAAGGGCTGTGATTGAAGTGCAAACCCTACTCACGTCGACCTGAAGGAGGCGCTGGAGAAAAGGAAGCAGTTTGCCTGTGAGGAGCACCCCTCACACCAGGCAGTCTGGGATGTGCTTGGAAGCCTGTCGGAGATCCAGGGAGAGGTCCTCCCTTTCGATGGAAACCGAGCTGATAAGAACTACATCCGGCTGGAGGAGCTGCTGACCAAGCAGCTGCTGGCCCTGGATGCCGTGGACCCACAGGATGAGAAGTGTAAGGCTGCCAGGAACACAGGCCGTGAAGCTGGCCCAGAATATCCTCAGCTATCTCGACCTGAAATCCGATGAGTAGGAGTACTAAAATGCCAGCGCTCTCGCAGCGATCTTGCTCGTTTTGCACTTGATACACACTTTTATGTATTTATGGAGAGCTTTCAGCTCAGGGAACCCAAGTGTGATTTATACGTGCATATTTCAATCTCAGTATTTATGACTTAAGTAAGTTATATTCAGGATCTTTGCTGCTTTTGATGTTGCAAAACTATTACAGCTCATTAACCTTTCCATTTAGATCATCCATATGATGTGTGGTTTGTTTGGTTTGTTTTCTGTGTTTCGCTTGTGAGTTTTTAATCAGAACATGGAATAGAAGCAGCATTCATAATTTTTAAATGGGTTGTGCAAACATTGAAATGCAGAAACTTCAAAACCTAGAAATAGATATAACCTTACATAACAGGGAAATTATGAGAAGGAGGACATTTTTTGGTAAAGTCTAAGCAGTAGGTTTTATGCTAAATAAAGCAGAAAGGTTTTTTCACTTACAAGGCCTGAATGGTCCCTTATAAGTGGGTCATTTATATATTTATATAAATGAGGAGGGATGGTTTATATGTTGTATAGAGAAGGTGGGGTCATCTATATGTTATATAAATGAGATGGGATTGTTTGTTTCTGTTTGTATTGTCTGTTCTTTCATAAACATTTTTGTTTAAAAAAAATAGAGAGAGTCGTTATAACAAATGGCTTGCTAGATATGTGGCCTGTCAAGTATGTCAGGACTTCTTTGGTGGGTATCCCCACTTCAAGGAGATGATTAAAATAAGCTCTAAAACTATATTGATGAGACATGAAAGAGTTCAATCATTCATAGTTTAGCCCACTGTTACAAGGTAACTGAGTGGCCTATAAACTACACCCTTAACGATTCTAGACATAATCAAATTTTTTCTAACAATGCCACTAAAGCCTCTCTACAGACTCTAATAAACAGACTCTAGTAAAACTCCTATTACTCTAGTAAACTCTAGTAAAACCCTCCAAACTTGACATATCAGACATCTAACAGGTTGGGAGTTACATCCATTTCCCCTATATATATCATCCCCAGATCAGAATAATCCAATGTTAGATCTAGGTCTGAAAATATAATGAGGATCTTCACAGGGGTGAAACCTATTGGATGGAATGACAACACTGCCATTCAATGTTGGGAATTATTTGTAATGGATGAAATGCTACAAGATGTTGTGAAATACATAAATGATGAAATACAAGTAAAATATTCTGTTCATCCATAGCCATATTAAAAAATGTGTTTATTATGACACCTCACTAGCTGAACTGAAGTAATCATAGGTCTGCTGCACTTAGCAGGGCTTTCTCATGGTAATCACAGGAATGTAAAAGACTTACAGAGAAGCAATGGGTTTGGCCTTGAGATTTGTAGAATAACAATGACACTGAGGAGATTTGGTTTCCTTCAGAATTGTCTGAGGTTTGCTGACAAAACCACTTGCCAAGAAAGAAAAAGAACTGATAATCTGGCTGCTATCTGCTCATTGTTTCAGAGACTTGTCACAGCCTAATTATCAAGGAATTCACACACCATCTGAATACATGACTATTGATGAACATCTTGGAGTATAGCTTTAGGCAGTATATGCCAAAAAAGCCTTCAAAATATAGTATAAAAATATATGCCTGATAGATGTAAAGACATATTATACTTTCAATTTAGAAATTTATCCTGGCACTCAGCCACCAGGTCTTCATTCATATAGTAATAAACTCAATGATGTTGTGAACAGACTTGTTGCTCTCATCTTCCAAACTAATTGGAATGTAACATTTGACAATTGGTTTATCAGTTTCTGATTGATGTTACATGTGCTAACAGAGCACAAGTTGACCATTGTAGGAACTGTACACAAGAACAAAGCAGAAATTCCCAATGAAATGTTGTGATTTCAAAACAGAGAATTGTATAGTACAATCTTTGGATTTCAGAAAGATATAATACTATGCAAAGAAAAACAAACTGCTACTGCTGATCTCAAGTCAACATTGCACCATGATGGAAAAATTGACAGAGAAACTGTTACAGTTGAGTGGGCAAAAATGATGCACTTTCTCTTTTTACTAATGTCAGCCATCTGCATGACCTCATAAGGTTAAACCTAAATAATCATTAGGGTGATATTGTATTTATGATTGAATGGAGAAAAAGGAGGTGGCTCACACAACTTTCCTGTCCTAAGATTATGGAAACATGGAGAATCATTAGGTTGGTGTGGAGTTTACAGTTGACCAAAGGGAAGAGAAGGGAGTGACTCAGCTCCTTTGTTTCCAACTGCACTAAAACCTCAACAAAACTGAGGTCTGAGATGATAACTTTTTACAACAAAACCAAAGGTGGAGTAGATGTTGTTGATGAGTTACGCAACAACTATGATGTCACTTAAAACACAAAGCATTGGCCAATGGTTGTGTTTTACTCAATCCTAAACATGTGTAGCATAGTTTGATACTTTATAAAGAAAATAACAAAATATCATGGAGAAATTTTCTTAGAGGATTGAGACTAGAACTCATAAGAGATTGCTTACAACAGAGGAAGAACAAAATGTTTCTGCCCTGGGAACTATGCAAAAAAAATTGTGGAGCACACTGGTGACCTGACAGGTGAACAGACATGTGCAACATCACAAAGACCTACTACAACAACAGGAAAATAAAAAAAGATGTCAACTCTGTCCTGCAAAAAAAGGATAAGAAAACAAAACATATGTGCTATCAGTGTAAGTGATATTCGTGGATGGAAAATGCAGTTTTCACATGTGAAGACTGCTGTGGGTGTGACAATGGAAGCAAAGATTATTTCTGTGGTAGACTTTTGTTTGTATTTACATTGTAGTTCACATAGGTTTTTATTTCTAATGTTATCTTTTAGGTTTTGTAAGCAAGTTAACAGCTGATGTGAAAATGTTGGTGTCAATTCTAAGCACTCATTACATATTTGATATTTTATTTTATTGATATCTTATTTTCCTATGAAGTGCACATTGTACAATATAGTAAGAAGCTCCTGACGAAGATGACAAGAGAGGTGACAAGAACAGCCTGCCACACAGGAAAGGAAAGCAAAAGACATGTGCTCTCAGTGTAAGCAATATGTGTGTATGGAACATGCTGTTTGTTGTTATGTGTGAAGACTGCCTTGGGTGTGACAATTGAAGTAAAGATTATTTTTGATGTAGAGTTCTACTGGTATTTTCATTGTATTTCATATAAGAATTTATTTTTGTTGTTATTTTTTGGACTTTGTAAACCAAGAAACAGTTGATGTTGAAAATTTTAATGCTTTTTTATAAACCCTCAATAAATATTAAAAATTACTTTATATTTTTCCTGTTAAGTACTTATTGTTCAGTATAATAAAAAAAATTAAAATTAATAATTCATCATTAGAAATATTCTAAAGAATAAATGTGGGTATTATACAGGCACCATGATGTTCCTTTAACACAAAATTGGTGTAATGCCTTGGGTTAAGGAAGTGGTTGAAAGATTCTGGGAAGATTTGTTAGGTAAGAGCAAAGGACTCAGCATCTGACTCTGTCCTCGGGAAGTAGGAGGCATTTTCACTCAGGCAGTGGTGGTACATGGTGAGGAGACACCAGCACCTTGGAGAGCTCTTGCTGGCCGCCTCTGCAGCCAGGTTGGTGGGAGAAGCTACCACTAAATGAGGGTTTCTTGATGTCGCTGGGGAATGTAGGATTTCTGAAGCCTGACACAAAAGGAATAACTGCATTATGGGCAGCAGGGTCCTCACTGACTAATATCCAAGCCAGTTCACAGACCCAGAGTCCAGTGATGCTGGATGCTCTGAAACAGAAGCCCTGCATTACCATCACACACATTCAAGAGGCACTTCCCAAATCCTTCCCTAAAGTATCAGTGTACAGGGAGTGGAAGGGAATTCTCAGCCCCCATTAACACTAGGGATGTGAGATGACACTGATACCAGGGTACCTGAAACACTGTCCTGGTGTTTAGAGGCAAACAGATAAAAGATGTTCTGGCCCAAGCCTGCCTCACAGTGCATCCAATTGTGTATTACAGTCATATATATCCTCCCTATCTTTGAGTGTATATGTGGAACAGATGCTGAAGGGATGCAGAGCCTTCACATTCATTCCCTGACCAGTGGAATAAATTTTGATAGGAAATGCCAAGTGCAACCACTTAAAACAGTTCCACCCCAGCCGAGATAGTAAGTCAGAAATGATACTGCACCCTACAAGCAATTACAGAGAAGACACCACCAGTGAAGACTTAAAGAATGCCGAGGTAGTGGTGTTACCAGTTAAATCCCTTTGGACTCACTTATTGGAACCCTGCATAGGTCAGGTGGATTATGGTGGGTGATAAACTATAAACCTAACCTGTCACTGCCATCATGCTTATCACCATTAGAACAGATAAGACACCCTTCATCACTCAGGAAATGCATTCTTCTCAATTCCCATTGATAAGGAGGATCAGAAATAGCTCGCTTTAATTGGTGTCATGACTTGGATCTGGAATGGCCCCCAAAGACCTGTGTGATAATGGCTTTGTTTCTGGCCTGCGGTGCTATTGGGCAATGGTGGAACCTTTAAAGGTGGAAAAAATAGGAGGCAGTTAAGTCACTGGAGGTGGAAAGGCTATGGGGACCCAGCCTCTTCCTCTCTGGTTTCACTTCCTGGCTGCAGTGAGGTGAGCAGCTTCCTCCACCACACACTCAGTGCTACAATATACTGTCTCATCACAGATCCACAGGTAACACGGCCAAGAGACCCAGAACTGAAGACTCTAAAACAATGAGTGAAAACAAACCTTTCCTTCTTATACATTGATTTGATCATGCAATTTGTCACAGTGATGGAAAGTCAATACAGTTAATAAGCGTACTCTGCAATTCTATTTGTTGGTATTATTATAATAGAATTAATATATTTTTCTCAATGCACATCAATAAGAATGATCAAAAACAGGTTACTTTCTTTTTTTAATTCTGAAATTTATTTAGAAACAGAGACAATCTGTCTTTTCGTAGTAGATATCTACAGCTGAATTATATAGCAAGGCATATTCTAAATGTCATGCTTTTTTTTACTTTTTAACATTTTCATATTTTATTGGTACATTTTAGGTATACAATATAATGACATTCATTATTGGAAATTTGCACCTTTACATAATCTCTCTTGGTTCTTATTTTTTCCCCCTTCCCCTGCCCTCCCTTCAACCCCTCTATCCTTCCCTATTTACAAAGACTTTGTTTCCATTTTTTCATTTTCTCATATTAATTCCATTCCCTTCTTTCCTTTCCCCTACCCCTTCCACTTCCTCTTCCTCTTTACCTCTTTTCTTCCTATTTCACACGATCTATTATACCTCTTAGTCCTTATGTACACTTTCAGTTTCTCACACTAGAGTAACTATTCGGTATTTACACATGTGTGTCCTATTTATTTCACTTAAGAGTATCGCCTCAATGTGCATCCATTTAGCTATAAATGTCTCAAATTTTTCACTTTTTATGGCTGAGTAGTACTCCATTTTATTAAAAAACCACATTTTCTTTATCCAGTCTCCAGTTGATGGGTATTTGGGCTGTTTCCAAGTTTTGCTTATTACAAACTGTGCTGCTATGAACATGGGTGCACACATATCACTGTGGTATGATTCTTTTAATTCTTAGGGGAAGATACCCAGCAGGATAATAGCAAGGTCAAATGGGACTTCCAGTCCTAGTTCTTTGAGGCATCTCCATACTGATTTCCACAGTGATTGTACCAGTCGACACTCCCACCAGCAGTGGAGCAGTGTTCTTCTTTCCCAACAGCCCCACCAGTATTTGTCATTGGTTGATTTCATGATAGAAGCCCTTCTTTCTGGGGTGAGGTCAAATCTCAGCATTGTTTTCATTTGCATCTCTCAAATGACCTGTGATATTGAACATTTTTTCATATGTTTATTTGCTATTTCTACTTCTTTGTCTGAGAAATGTCGGTTCATTTCAGATGCCCATTTTTGGATTGGGTCTTTAAATTTGGGAGGTCTGATTTTTTAAAAATTCTCTATAGATTCTAGATAATAGACTTTTGTCTGAGGAACAGCAGGTGAAAATTTTTTCCCACATTGTGGGTTGTCTCTTCACACTGTTGGTGGTTTCTCTTGCTGTGCAGAAGCTTTTTAATAAGAAGAGATCCCACTTGTTGATTATTTGTGCTAGTTCATGGGCAACTGAGATTTTGTTCATAAAATCTGTTCCTACACCAATGTCTTCAAGACTTCTACCTAACCTCTGTTCCAGCCAGTTCAGTGTTTCTATTTTAATATTTAGATCCTTAATTCATTTTTATTTTAGTTTAGTGCATTGTGAGAGATATAAGTCTAGTTTTAATGTTTGGCAAGTTGAAACCCAATTTTTCCAGCACCATTGATTAAAGAGGCTATTTTTCCTCCAGTGAGGCTGTTTGGCTCCTTTGTCAAAGAGGAGGTGGCTAAGTGTGTCTGGAGTTGTTTCTGCAGTTCTAATCTGTTCCACTGGTCCTCAGGTCTGTTTCTTTGCCACTACCATGCTGTTTTTTATCACAGTAGCTTTACAGTATAGTTTCACATTGGGGGTGTGATACCCCTTGCCCTGTCTCCGTTGTCTAGAATTGCTTTTGCTATTCTAGGTCTCTTCTTGTTCCAAATGAATTTTTGGATTGTTTTCTCAAGGTCTGTGAAATATGCTGCTGGGATTTCAGTTGGGACTGCATTGAATCTATATAGCACTTTTGGAAGTATGGCTATTTTCACTATGTTGGTCCTTCCTACCCAGGAGCAGGGGAGTCTTTCCATTTTCTGATATCGTCTTCAATCTCTTTTTTCAGAGTGCTATAGTTTTCCCAGAAGAGGTCTTTGATTTTTTTTGTTAGGTTGATTCCTAGGTATTTCAGTTTTTTGGATGCTATTGTGAATGGAATTGTTTGTCCTATTTCTCTCTCAGTGAGTCTGTCATTCGTGTAGAGGAAAGCTATTGATTTTTGTGTGTTGACCTTGTATCCAGCTACTTGACTGAATTTGGTTATTAAGTCTAGAAGACTTTTGATGGAGTTCTTGGGGCCTTCTATATAGAGTATCATGTCATCTGCAAATAATGACAATTTGACTTCTTCATTACCTATCTTTATTCCTTTTATTTCTTTCTCTTGTCTAATTGCTGTGGCTAATGTTTCCAAAACTATATTGAACAGGAGTGGTGATAGTGGACATCCTTGTCTTGTTCCTGATTTTAGTGTGAAGGATTTCAGTTTTTGACCATTTAGTATGATATTGGCTGTTGGTTTTTCATAGATGGCTTTTATCAGATTGAGGTAGAGACCATTCTTCCAAATTTGGGGGGGGGGTTATCATAAATGCATGTTGGATTTTGTCAAATGCTTTTTCTGCATCTATTGAGTTGATCATATGGTTTTTGTCCTTAGCTCTATTGATAATTGTGTATTACATTGATTGATTTGCATATGTTGAACCATCCCTGCATCCCTGGGATGAATCCCACTTGGTCAGGATGTATGATCTTCTTGATGATCTTCTGCATTCTATTTGCCAGTATCTTATTAAGGAAATTTTTTTTTTGGTACTGGGGATTGAACTCGGGACCTTGCGCTTGCAAGGGAGGCGGTGGAACCACTGAGCTAAATCCTCAGCCCTTATTGAGGATTTTTGCATCTATGTTCATTAGTGAGATTGGCCTATAGTTCTCCTTTTCTGTTGGCTCTTTCTCTGCTTTGGGGATGGAGGTGATGCTTGCTTCCAGGAATGAATTCGGGAGTATTGCTTCCCTTTCAATTTCATTGAAGAGTTTAAACAGTAGTGGCAGTAGTTGCTCTCTAAATGTCTAAATGTCAGTGAAGCCATAAGGACCTGGGCTTTTCTTAGTTGGTAAGTTTTAAATTATGTTTTCAATTTCATTGATTGATATTGGGTCGTTTAGTATTTTTAGGTCTTCCTTGTTCAACTGTGGTAATTCAAACGTATCCAGGAATCTGTCCATGTCTTCTGTGTTTTCCATCTTATTGCCATAGAGGTTCTCAAAGTAGATATTGATGATCATCTGGATTTCTGCTGGGTCCATTGTAATTTTATCCTTTTTATTCCTCATTGCATGGATTTGGGCCTTTTCTTTCCTTTTTCTGATAAGTTGGCTAAGGGTTTGCCAATTTTGTTTGTTCTGTCAAAGAACCAACTCTTGGCTTCATTGATTTTTTTTGTATTGTTCTCTTAGTCTCCATTGCATTGATTTCTGCTCTGATCTTTATAATTTCCTCTCTTGTATGAGCTTTGGGTTTGTCCTGCTCTCCTTTTTCTAGAAGCTCGAGGTTCAGCATCAGGTTGTTTATTTGTGCTCATTCTGTTTTCCTAATATGAGTATTCATTGCTATGAATTTCCCTCATAACACTGCTTTCATTGTGTCCCATAAATTCCGATATGTTGTATTGTCATTGTCATTTAATCGAAGGAACTGTCTGATTTCTTCTTTAATTTCCTCTGTGACCCATTGCTTATTCAGAAGTGGGTTGTTCAATTTCCATGTGTTTATGAAATTCTTGCAGTTTCTTTTGCTATTGATCTCCAATTTCATCACACTATGGTCTGATAATATACCGGGCATAACTTCAATTCCTTTGCACTTACTGAAATAGGTTCTATGAGCGAGTATGTGGTCTCTTTTGGAGAATGACCCATGTGTAGCTGAGAAGAATCTGTATTCTTTTTTTTTTTTTAATTGTGTATTCTGATTTTGTGGGGTGGAACACTCTGTAAATATCTGTTAAGTTCATTTGTTCAAGAGTTTGATGGAGTTCTAGTATTTCGTTGCTTATCTTTTGTCTAGTTGATCTATCTATTTGTGACAGTGGGGTATTGCGGTCCCCTACTACTATTGTATTAGTGCTTATTTGATTTTTCATGTCTATTAGTATTTGTTTTATATAGTTGGGCAGACTAGTGTTGGTGCATATATATTTATGATTGTCATCTCTTCCTGTTGGATTACAACAAGGATGTAGTGTCCTTCTTTGTCTCTCTTAATCAGTGTTGGTTTGAAATCCACTTGATCTGCGAAGAGGACAGCTACTCCTGCTTTTTTTTTCAGGTTCCTGTTGCCTAGAGTATTGTTTTCCACCCTTTAACTTTCAGACTATGAGTTTCTCTTTGAATTAAGTGTGTTTCTTGTATGCAGCATATTGTTGGATCTTGCTTCTTGACCCATTCTGCCACTCTATTTCTTTTGATTGGTGAATTGAAACCATTAACATTGATGATTATAACAGATAAGTATTGACTTATCATTGTCATGACTTTTTGTTTTTGTTGGATTCTCCCCCTTTGCATTTAATTTCTTGTCGTGCCCAATGGATTCATTCTGCTGGGCTTCCTGGGGTTGTGATCCTCAATGTCTGTTCCTAGGATATTGTGTTAAAATCTTTGGAGTGCTGGTTTGGTATTCACGAAGTTCCTAAGGTGCTCTTTGTCATGAAAGTATCTTATTTCTCCATCAATTTAAAAAGATTGTTTTGCAGGGTACATCAATCTGGGTTGGAGGCTGTTTTCTTTTAGGGTTTGGAATACATCACTCTAAGCTCTTCTTGCCTTGAGAGTTTGCACTGAGAATTCTGCTGTGATTCTGATGGGCTTTCCTTTGCATGTAATTTATTTCTTTTCTCTAACTGCTTATAGAACTTTGTTCTTCTGTTGGGTTTCTGGAATCTTAACAATTATATTCCTATTGATCAAGGCTAGTTGGAGTCCTATATGCCTCACTCATCTGTATGTCAAGTTTTTTCCCATGCTTGGGAAGTTTTCTGCCATTACTTCTGTGAACATTTTTATGTCATCTGCACTGTTTCCAAAAAAGGTTACTCTCACATGGGAAAGACAGAGGTACCTGCTCATTGCCTAGCTTGTCAACTATGTTAACTCTCCAGCTCCATATCATACTATAATCCATGGGGTCCCTGAGCTCCCTGAGCTCCCTGACACTCCACAGAAACCTACTGCTCCTGTTGTATTGATAGCATTGTGCTAATTAGATCTGCACAGTAGGAAGTGCCAGGTACTCTCAGTGCCTAATAAGGCACACAAGAATGAGACAATGAGAAAGAAGTCCCACTTGGATCCAGGGACCTGTCATATTGATAGCATCCACAATGGTCCAATCTGGGGCATAACATCTCATTCCAAATTATGGCCAGGTTATAGCACTTTGAGCATATCCCTCCCTCCCCTCACCAGGGAGAAAGAAGGATGGAGCTTGGAGGACCTCTTTGGATTTTGGAGGCAATATACATACTATGAGTGGGGATAGTGCTCTAATTCATTTGTCAGTGACTTAGAAAGCAGCCCATTTTGACAGTGCCTAGAGCATGAGAAGGCTCTGTAACAGGTTCAGGCCGTGGAACAACTGGTCTTCCTCCTGTATCATGTAACTGCAGATCTAACATAGGTGGAGGTATGTGTGTAGGGTGCTGGATATTTTGAATGCACAACTCCTGATAAATTAAAATATAACTTTATATGTTCACTCCCACTGTCCTTTTGACATTTACCCAATGGAGATCATTTTTCTTCAGCTCAGATGAACGTTTCAACAGGACTGGAACCTTGCTGCTCACTGTCATGTAAGAGACAGTCCCATTCCACTCTAAGTCACAATCCACTGATAGAAGGTCTGGTCTAAGAAAATTGAAACCCCCAACTGTATTATGTTCAAACTTTCACCCCTCCTTGGCATAAGCCTGCTTCTAGTTGGCAACCAATAGCAGGGAAGGAAGAGCTGTTATCTGTTAGGGCTTGGATCTATAGTGTCTCCCAAAAGCTCATATATTGAAAGTTTTGCAGTGGTCTTCAGGGGTGAGGCCTTTGAAAGGTGATTGGATCATGACAGCTCTGACCTCATAAATGGGTTAGTCCATTTATGAATTCATAGCTTAGTGGGGGTTTGGTGGAAATGTATGAGGTCAGACCTCGTTCAAGGCAGTATTTTGGCCCTGATCTCCCCCCCCCCCCCCGCTTCCCTGCTGCCATGAGGTGCTTGTTCCTCACCACAGGCACAAAACAATGTGGCCGGGCAACCATGGACTGAAACCTCTGAAACTGTAAGCCAGACACATCTTTCCTCCTTTGAAGTTGTTTTCTTCAGTATTTTGTTATAGAAACAGAAAGCTGACTCATATTGTCTTCTCTCTGTTTCTCCCCTTGCCTATTTCTTTCATCCCAAGTTGACTGCCTAGTTTCTGACCCCTCCCAGGGGTGGAGTAGGATATAGAAGCTGTGGTGAGGGGAGAAATGGCCTCATAGCCTTCACATATAGGGTTGAGTAGGCTTTGGTTACTCTGGTTTTGTCACATGTTTGAAACAGATTCTTTCATGGGTCCTTTTGTGGGGCCTTCTGAGGTTTCTGTCTCCAGGGACCTCTCTCCTACATGTCCCTCCATCTGGGAAAGAGGTGCTTCCACTGCCCTTGGGACTGCAGTCACCTCCAGCTCCTTGCTGGCACAACCAGGCATCCTGCAGATGGCTCTGATGCACAGAACCCAGGACAGACAGCAGCCCACACCATGCCTCAGGAAGAACTTGGCCATCCTTTAGCCAGAGACACTCAGGGTATAGACTCAGCCCAGGACATCTACTTCTTCAAGTGACCTCATGAGAACCCCTTCCCCACATGGCTTGAGTTCCTCCCTCCTGCCTGGGGAAGGGTGAAGACAGTAGGTTCTCTCCAAAGAAATTTCCCTGTAGAGCCTTCTTCATGTCTCTGTTTAGAGCCCTTGTTATATGCTCAATGAGACAAGGGTTCAGTCATTTTGGAAATAGTTCTTTAGAACATGCATGGTCTGCACATAATGATCTGGCTTCATTTTTATTGTACCTTAGTGTTTCAGTCAAAATTTTAGAACTAGGTATGGTGGTACATGCCTGTGATTCCAACACTCAGAGGCTGAGTCAGGAGGATTACTTTGAGTTCAAGGCCAGTCTAAGTACATAGCAAGACCCTGTCTCAAAAAGCCAAAAAAAAACCCCCAAAACAACCCAACCCTTTAATTTTAATGTCCTGGTTCATTGTATTCTTGAGTTCAATGACAGATGAGTAGATAATGGTTATAAAGGCCTACAGGCTCATATTATCCAGGCGTAAAAGAGAATTGTAAGGACTGGGGTTGTGGCTCAATGGTTGATGATGCTCTCCTAGCAGACATGAGGCTATTGGTTTGGCCCCCAGCACTGAAATAGAAAAAAGGAAAAACAGGTGCGCACAATTACAGAAGACAGTATGGCTCCCTATGTTAGTCATTTCCTACATTTTCACTGAGACAAAATACCTGATACCCACAAATTATAGGAGAGAAGGTTTATTTTGACAGTTTCAGTGGGTTCAGTCCATGGTAAGCTGGCTCCAAGGCAGAAATGGCATGGTAGAAGAGCATGGCAGAGGAAAGCTGCTCAACCCATGGTGGCCAGGAAGCAGAGAGAGAAAGGGGAGTGAAGAACAGGAGTACACTCTTGCAGTTCACATCCCCAGTTATCCACCTTCTAGCAGGCCCCATCTCCTAACACCACATTTAGCCACAAACTCAGCAATAGATTAATCCACTGATGAGTATAGCCCACCCATGATCCAATCACCTTCCAAAAGCCCCATCTGTGAATACATGAGACTTTGGACGGGACATTTTAGATCTGAATCATAACATTATGCCCTTCACCTGGGGCAAGTGAACCCTGGGTTTGATGCCCAGCACTGAAAAAATAAACAAAGAAAAGAATTTTTTAAAAAAGTTGTGGGCCGGAGAATTAACTCAGTGGTGCCACCACCTGCCTCACAAGTGCAAGGTCCTGAGTTCGATCCCTGCTACCAAACAAAAAAAAGTTGTGCACAATTACAGAAGATAATGTGCTTTCCCAATGAACCAAGGAAAGGTAAGAACTCTTATAGAGTACTTAGCATAGGCTTAGTTCTTATAAGGTAGGGAGTGTCTTTAAGTCCTGTTTTATTGATGAGGAAACAAAGGCTTATATAAGAGACTTGTTCAACAGCCCATGGCTGGCACTACTGGATTCAGTTCAACCAACATTTATTGAGCTCCTAGGCTGGATGGCAAATATGGACCCAACAAAATTCCTGCCTTCAGGGCAGGCACAGTACCTTGGGGAGCAGACAGATCTATAAGGTAAGAGCTGGACTGGGGACACATCTAGGGTGACAATAAGAAGACTTCCATTTGGGGGTCAGGTGACTCTTGAGCCTGTAAAACTTTCCTTCCAAGGGAAAATCAAACCCCTCCTTTACTGGGCATACACCATGGTTGAGTGACCATTTTATTGCCCCCTCCCCCCTGCCCAGAGTAGCTCATATATTTTAATATTAAACATTTCACTATTTTTACAGCAGCCCCACCCATCCCTGGTGGTCAGCCCAGTAGTGCATGAAGTGTTCTGTCATCCCCTAGTTGCCTCTTGTAGGTGACCAGAGCCTGTCCTTGCAGAGTGATTGCCTCATTCTCAGGCTTCTCTCACTGGCGTCCACTACAGTTATTCAATCCTAGCTTGACACCCTTCCTGAGACAGAAAGACTTGACAAGCCAGCTACAGGTCTCTGCAGCTCCACTCTTTCTAGGGCTCTATCCTTCCAGCTCTGCCATATTTATAGCCCAAATGGTAAGGGTGTGATTATTCTCCTTTTCTGCCTTTCTTTTCTTGAAATAAAGATTCAGCCTACCTTCCTATTAACCCAGCTTTGCATAACCCTGCGGGAGAAGAATCTCCTCAGGGCCTGGGGACCTGAGCATCTGAACTTTCTGACTTTGAACAGTGTTTCCAAAAAAGCGTTTCCTCTTTGAAGCCACAGAGGAAATCAGAAGAGACTTTCCTCAATTGCATTCCCTTCCAGTAGCTGAAATCTTTGCATTTCTAAATCATCCTGAGCCAGAGCTCTAGATGCATGCTTTCTTGTTAGAAAAGGAAGGGAATCCACAGAGGAGGGGAGTCCAAGGTCACAGCCCCTGGGTCTTATGAAATTGGCACCAGGGAAACCTTTGGGTTCTTCAGAGAGGGGCTTTTCAGGCTAGTTGGGCAAGGCAGATCCCAGTCTGCATCAGGCAGGCGGAAGGGCGGCTGGCTCTGGGGCTGACTCCATCCCTGAGGCACTTCACCAATGAGCTACTACATGTAGGCTGAGTTCCTGATCCCAATCCTCTCACAAGCTGGAAATCAGGACTTTCGAAAAAGGGCTTCCTTTCATCACGGGCTGATAGATAAATAATTAATAGGATTTACTAAATTACATAAATATGAAAGCTGTTTACAAGTATAACACATAGGTGTGGATTTCATTTTGCAGCCAATTCCTCCTCAGCAGGAAATTTATGCTAGTAGTCTAGCCAGGATGAGGTGGCTAAACTGAGTGAAACTGTGTCTGTTTATCTTCATCTTCTTTACTTAAATATTTACTTGAAAAACACAAAAGTGTTCAGAATGACCTATAATTAAGAGAATGGAAAGAAAAGCACAGACTTGAAGAGAATATTTGCAAAAATACATCTTGATAAGGGCTTCATATCCAAAATATACAGAGAACTGTTAAGTCTCAACAATAAGAAAGCAAACAACCCAATTTTAAAAATGGGCAAAAGATCTAAAATGACACCTCATTAAAGAAGATATACAAACATCAAATAAACATATGAAAAGATGCTCAACATCACATGCCATTAGGGAATTGTAAATTAAACTAAGTTACCTGCTACACACCAATTAGAGTGGTTAAAATCCAAAACACAGATAACACCAAATCCTGCCAAGGATGTGGAGGGACAAAACTCTCATTCATTGCTGGTGGGAATGCAAAATGGTACAGCCACTTTGGAAGACAGTTTGGCAGGTTCTCACAAAACCAAACATATTCTGACCATACAATCCAGCAATTGCACTCCTTAATATTTACCCACATAAGTTGAAACTTATGTCCACACAAAAGCTCATAGCCACTCCACTCATACTTGCCAAAAATTGGAAGAAACCAAGGGTTCTTCAGTAGACAAATGGATAAACAATCTGGTAAATGCATATAATGGAATATTATTTAGCAATAAAAAGAAATGAAGGACCAGGGGTACAGCTTGCTGATAGAACACTTGCTGGCATGTGAGAGGTCCTGGGTTTGATCCCCAGCACCACCAAAACAAAACAAAACAAAACAAAACATAGAGCTATCAATCCATTAACAAAATATGGAGGAAACTTAAGTGCGTATTGCTAAATGAAAGAAACCAGTCTGGAAAAACCACATACTGTATACAATTCCAACTATTTAACATCATGGAAAAGGCAAGAGTATAAAAGAGTAAAAAGATCAATGGTTGCCAGGGACTCGAAGTGGGGAGAGGGATGAACAGATGGAGCATAGCTATTCTGAGTGAACTGTAATGGTGGATGCATGACATGTGCATTTGTCAAAACCCATAGAACTGTGCAACTGTAGAGTAAATCCTAATTTACACTACGGATTTTTGTTAATAATAATATATTGCCAGGCATGGTGGCCCATGCCTATAATCCCAGCACTTGGAAGGCTGAGGCAGGAGGATGGCCATGAGTTCAAGGCCAGCCTGAGCTACACAATAAGACCTTGTCTCAAAAAAAATTATCTTGGCTTCTCAACTGTAATCAATGTACTACATTAGTGCAAGCTATTATAATAGGAGAAACTGTCAGGGAGAAGGTGCAGGGTTGGGGAGTGGAGAAAGAGTGAGAATGTAGAAATTCTTTTTTTGTGTGAGGTATTAGGGCTTGAACTCAGGACTTTGTACTTGTGAGGCAGGCATGGCATCACTAAGCTAAATCCCCGGCCCAAAACTCAACTTTCTACTCACATTTTTCTATAAACCTAAAAATAGGTTAATATTAAAATATTAATTTTTAAGAGACTTATGAGCCAATCCTTTTTTTTTCATGTAGCACTAGGGATCAAATGCAGGGCCTCAAGGATCCCTTATAAGAAAATGCTGTACCATTGGACTAAGCCCCCAGCCCTCATTTTTCTCTCTTTATTTAAAAGACATAAAATAAGAGATAGACACCTCTCTGGGATTAGAGTCTCCTGCCTGCGCTTCTCCTAGGCTGGGATTACACTACAGTTCTTCTACAGTTCTGGGGTCACTGGGCTGGTCCTGCCCCCATGGCTGCAGTAAACACTGGCCTGCAGGGGGCTCTCTATGGTTGGCCCCATCCTGTGCCACAACTCTGCCTGCTGAGGTCTCCTTCAAAATCTGGGTAGAGGCAGCCAGAAATCTTTGTGTTCTGCTTCCCTTTTGATTGTAACTTCTGTCTTTAAATCAGGGATCTCCAATCCTGGGTCATAGACAAGCCATGTCCATGGTTTGTTGAGAAATTGGGCCATGCAGCTAGGTGTGGGTGAGCAAGTAGAGTATTTACAAACATCCCCATTGCTGACCATACCACCTGAGATCCACCTCCTGTCAGACGAACAGAGGCAATAGATTCCCCTGAAACCATCCTCCCCTCCCCATCCATGAAAAAAAATTGTCTTCTACGAAACTGGTTCCTGAATTTTACCACAAGCAGTTAAGAGAAGTCAGGCAGACCCCTGAAAACTTTGCTTATATTTCTTCTACTAAATATCATTACTAGTTCATTACTCTCTAACTCTGTTTTCTACAAAGTAGTACAACATAAGCACAGTTCAGCCAACTCTTTGCCACTGGATGGTCTTCCAGTTTCCAAGAAGATGTGCATCATTTCCACCTAAGACCTCATCAGAATGACCTTTTCTGTCCACATGGAACAGTAGCCACTTCTTTGTGAGTTGTCCTTTTCAGAGTTAGTTCCCCTCCCCCTGTCTGGCATCCTACATTCTAAAGAGAAGCTGAACCTAGATGATTAAGATGTGAACTGCAAAATAATCTTTCTTCAGATTTTTCAGAACCAGAACAACTGACCTTCAGATTATATCAAAATGTATAAGATGATGCTTAACGTACAGAAAAATATGTGTTTTTCTTAAGGAATTAGAGGAAATAGACCCAGGAGACCAAGGTGGGTTACAATATTTCAGCCAAATTAATATATGGCACAAACCCTGGATGACAAAAAACCCCACTCAGTACTTTGTCTTCCCAGCCATTGTTTTAATCTGTACCTCTTTTCCTCTCCTTTGTGTACCTGAGTTCCCCAAAAACATATTCAGAGGAGCTGGCCTTTGAATAAAGTTGATTTCTCTTCTACCAACCCTTGAATATTGGCTTTTGAGTGGTGAGCGGACAGAGTTGGTAACACATATTTCTGCCAGCATTCTTCTCATGGCCTCTTAGATAACACCCAAGACTGAGCCTTTCTCCTCGGCTTTCTTCTTCTTCTGAGCCCTAACCAGAATCACTCTCAATGCTCTGTTCATGCCAATGCAGGCTTTTTTCCAGTATGAATTTCAAAACTGTTCCAGTCTCTACCCCTGGGTAGGTTTGGTGTCTGGTGAAGGTCCGGCTTTCATGTCCAGGAGGGAACCTTGTTGCTCTATGCTCTAGAAGGGAAGGACACTGTGTCCTCATCTGGTGGAAGGGATAGAAGGGGAGAACTTCTCACACTAAACCCTTTTTTAAGACACCTAACCTCATTCTTGAGGGCAAAGCCCTTGTGACAATCACCTCCTAAAAGCTGCACCTCTTACTACTGTTGCATGGAGGATTCAGTTCCAGCATGAACTTGGGAGGAGACACAAACATTCTAACCATAGTAGCAGACATTCCAGCCCATCCATTCCTCTGCTCCTTATACCGTCCACTAAGGTAACTGTTGTTTACAATATGGTATTCATACTTCCTTATTTTCCCTTTATTTTCTACAAATATATCTAGATGTACATATGTATATAGCATCACATATTTAAAGAAAATAAATATGAAATCATGTTTTACATATTAGTCTACACTTGATATTTCATTTATGCTATGGACCTCTTTCCAAGCTGCGCATGTAGACCTAATACTTTTTTGAGCACCATGACTGCTTACACCCTCTGCGTACTAACAGTAGTCATTGCATAGAGTTTAATCACTAACAAGGATTCACAGGATCCAAGGTGACAATTCTTACAAACCCATTTATTGAAGGAAAACCACTCACTAAGGCAGAAACTGCATTCAAGTAAGCCAGCAAGGGTCCAGAGAGGCCAGGTACAAGCTCTGATTACTTCCCCTCTGCAAAGACTATGACAGATCCTTTTCCTACAGATCACACTAACATCTTAGAACTAGGAAACATCCCAGTTCCACCAGGGTTTCTTGTGCCCACTGTTCATGCACACATATTTCTTGGTGTGTTGCCAAGCCCATCAGCAGAGACCTCCTAGAGTCTCACCAAAACCAGGTACAAGTTATCAGTGTCACTGTTATCAATCAACAATGCTGAGCAAAGTAAAAATAAAAATAAATACTGCTGACAAGTTAGTACAAGCCATCCTGAAACCCAGCAGGCCTGCTGCTACAAAGCAGCACTACGAATCAGGCTGTTTGATTACTTGACCAAAGGCCGGTGCTGTGCAGAGATGGCTCATACTGACTCCTGGCCTGCTGGCGTTACCCCTCACAGCACACTGTGGAGTTACAACCCATCCTTTTTTCAGCAGGGCCCAGATTGACCCATATTAAATCAGTCAGGGGTCTCCAGAGACACAAAACCAATAAGAAATGTGTGGATACATACATAAATGTACACATAAGTATACCATCATGATGTACATATACTCATACACAAATATATATGCATGTGTACACATGCACACATACATATATGGAGAGGGTGTAGAGATAATGTAAGAAATCAGCTTCCATGAATATGGAGGCTGAGAAGTCCACAACCCATCATGTGAAAGCTGCACACACAGGAAAGCTGGTGTTCTGAGCAACTCAAGTCTAAATGCCTGAGAACAAGGGAAACCAATGGTACAAACCTCACTCCAAGAGAATAGAATGGAATGAGGTGCCCAAATCCTCCAGTGAGGCAAAGGAAAAAAGAAATGAATTCCTACTTCCAGCACCTTTTGTTTCCAGCCCACAGTGGATTAGCTGATGTCCACTCATGTTGAGAGGAACAACTGTTTTACTCATTCCCCTAATTCAAATGTTAATCTCTCTTTCTCTGCACTTGATAGCTACATCCTGAATGCCAAGGATCAAGTGTCCATCCAGATAAATATGGCCTTGGCTGACACAGTCACAAATAGGCTTAATGGCCGGTTTAAAACCTACAGTATCTGCAGGGCCAATCTGAAGACGAGTGAGTCAGCTGACTCCATTCTTTGATTGCCCGAGGCTGAAAGCGTGTTCTCAAAGAGCTTCTGACTAGAGAGAATCATGAATGTGGAATATTTGTCATCAATGCATAATGGAAAAATAAAGCAAACCCAGAAATAATGTTTCATGTGGGCACCCATGATCCCGTCAAGTTGACACATGAATTTAATAGTCACAGTAGGCATTTGGTTATTCCTTTCTCCCTCACTGTAGTTACAGAACTGGCCACAGTGAACATCTTCATAGGCTTGTGCCCTGAGTGCTCACTCCTTTGCATCCTCCCCCATACAGCAATCAAATGAGGATGTTGCCTAATCACTTCCTTTGATGTTCTCGGTCTTCTTTCCACTGTATTCTCTCCCGCTGTGGACACTCACTGCAAGTGGTTCCTGTAACAGTTCTGGGCTCTCTACAGCTCCCCCTGAGATGCCTTTCTCTTTAGCTCCTGCATCCTCTCTGCCACTCACTATACTCTGGCTTTCTGCATTTTGATTCTCTTACTCTTTTTCTCCAAGCCTCAGGGAATATGATCTTTCTCTCTGAGGTCAGGGCTCTCAACCTCTCTGCACAGTGGAAGAGATCATCTCTGTAAAGTAATTCTATTATTTTGAAAGATTATTTCCTAATACACACGCACCCAAAGACAGAAACAAACAAATCTCTTGCCTCACGGGACAGCTCGCTGCTGTCATAGAGGAGCTCCAAGTCTCAATGGTCTCACAACAAAGAGCTCATTCTTCCCCTTATGAAGTCCAAGGGTAGCAGAGTAGGGAGTGTTCCTCTCTGCCATCACTGGGGATCCAGTTTCCTCCCAGACAGGGCAGAGCCTGACCCCAGGATATCAGAGTCTTTTTCCATTCAGCCAACAGAAGAGGAAAGGGACGGGGTAGGGCTGTGCAGTGGTTTTATGGTCAGGCCTAGATGTGGCATAGAGCACATTATGGCAGTTTTGAAATAAAATCACAAATGTTTTGATATTCCTTCCTCAAGAGGTAAAGCTTAATTCTCTTTTCTTTGAGTGTAAGCTGGACTCTAGGAACTCACTTCCAACAAAATGCACTTCAGCAGAAGTGATGGCGTGTCACTTTTGAGAGTCGGTTATAAAGACTGCAGCCCCAGTGCTAGATGCTGTCACTCTGTCGGATCACCCAGTGTGGAGAAAGCCTTTCTCAGGCAGTCCTGTGGAGGCCAGGCATGGTGGTGCATGCCTGTAATCCCAGCACAGGGGAGACTGAGGCAGGAGGATCACCAGGAGGTCAAGGCCAGCCTGGGCTACATAGTGTGACCCTGTCAAAAAAAAATGAAAAGGAGAACAAGAGGAAGAAGGGGGAGGAGGAAAGGAAGGAGAAGAAGGGGAAGAAGAAAAGGAGGAGGAGGAGAAGAGAAGGAGGAGGAAGGAGGGGGAGGAGGAGGAAGTGAAGAAGCTGTACCTGGAGGAACTAAAGCCCTCTGCCAAATGATCTTGATGGAAATGCTCCTGCTTCAGTCAAGTCTTCAGAGGCTGAAGCCCTAGCCAAAACTAGTTTAGGGATATTTTGTTACATGGCAATAGATGACTAATACACATTTCCACTTGCATTTCATTGGCCAGAACTCAACCACAAGGATACATCTAACTGCAAGAGAGGTAGAAATGTAGCCTAGTTGTATGCCCAGGGAAAGGGAAATAGATTGGGTGAACAACTGACTAGTGTCTGCTATATGTGGAACTTTTGAGATTTCTCTGTCACTGGACAGAGACAATGGTCAAGTTCACCCACTGCTGAGACAGGATAATAGCCAAAGTTGTCACTTTTTTTCACTAGGCCTTGAACACAGAGCCTTTGCACTGAGCTACATCCCCCAGCCCTTTTTTAAGTTTTTATTTTGAAAGAGTACCTCTTTAAGTCACTAAGTTATCCAGACTGGGCTTGAATTTGCAGTCTTCCTCCCTCAGCCTCCTAGACTACTGAGGTTACAGGTGTAAACCACCATGCCCAGCCAAAGGTCTCGTTTTGATCACTTGCTGCCTATATTGTGCGCACTACAGTAACCTTAGATATCTGGAAAGATGTCAGGAATGCTAAACCCAAGTTTACACCTCATTTTATATATTTTAATCATAATAGCACTATTTCTAATTGTTGATTGCGTTTCTTAAAGCTCCTAATAGTTTTAAAAATCCATATCACATATGATCTCAATGTTTTGGGGGTAAATATGTAACCATATGTGTATTAGTTAGGGTTCAGTACAATCAATAGGGAGCAGAATCAATAGAAAATATGCATATAATTATGCAAGAGAATTCATTGGGTAGGCTTATAGAAGCAGAGGTGGAAGAGTCCATGTTATGGCTTGTGTCTAGATGTCCCCCTAAAGCCTCGTGTGGTCATAGGTAGCTTTTTCAGGGGTGGCTGAATCTAGAGTGTGCAATGCTGGGATTAAGGGCATGTGATTACTAAACCAGTACACTGATTGGTTTGGCACCGCCCTAATCCTGGTAGTCTGGATAAGATAGAAGGGGCAGAAAGACGCTGTTGAGGTTCCCTTGTTGCTTTTGCTACTCTGTGCATCTCATGTTGTTCCTCCAGCACGATGCCTGTTTGCCATCCACCCTACCTTGGAGCCAGCTAATTACGGACTGAAACCTCTACAAACTGTGAGCAAAATAAACCTTTTCCCTTTTAACTTTGGGTGTCGGGTATTTTGTCTCAGCAACGAGAGAAAAGTAACTAACACAGTCCACAAGGGCCATCTAAGGGACAAGAGGCTAAGAATCCACAATGGCCTTCTGCACACTAGAGAGATCCAGGGCCCATCAGAAGTCAAAGGCCTGGAAGCTCACTGTAGAGCTGCCAGTGTGAGTCTGCATCGGAAGGCTGAAGAAATCTGATGTCCAAAGGCAAAAGTGAAGACTGAAACTGTTCCAAAATGGGAACACTTCCTTCTTCTTCCCCTTTTTATTCCATCCAAGCTACAAGCCTATTGGTTGGTGCCACCCATATCCAGGTGGGTTTTCCCCTCCATTTGCTGGCTTACACATCAATCATCCATAGACACTCCCAGAGCTTTACTCATCTGCCAGGCTTTCTTACTCAAGTCAACTTGACACATCACTATTAATAATCACAATATACAATGAAAAAAGGCTTGGAAACATGCCAAAATGCTAAACAAGTTTACTCCTGCATGGTGAGATAATGGGTAACTTTCACTTGTTTCTTTTCTATGTGTGTTTATTGGTATTTTCTGATTTTTCTAAGATGAAGATATGTGTATTATTTATAACCAGAAGAGATAAGTATTACAAAAATAAAGTTCAAATATAAAAAGCTAATTCCTCTGGATGTGTGAAGGTAGCACAAAATGAGTGGGCAGGAAGGGACCAGCTGAAAAGCACATGGTCTGTGGGGGCAAGGCTAGACAGCTTGGAGTTCTGGGGAGCCCCCTTGGAGCTGGCTGGCTCCCCCTCCCCAGGGAGAGCTGGGCTGACTGGCTTCCCAGGGTGATCCTCTTTGGGGAGAAGCCCAGTAATCCTTGATGTGATCAGACCATGAACTTTTCCCCCTTCTTGAATGGAAAATATTTGTTTACTAAAAAGACTTCTTTCCCAGGACCTGTTAGCTCCTCAAAGTCCAGGCACCTACCCAGAGACAAATCTTCATTTCAGCACCTCAGGTTGCCCGAGTGGTGGCATCCTCTGGGCCATGCATCCTCCATGTACCTGCTTTTTGTCCTTTGTCTTCCAAGCTCTGGGGTGAGCTTTGCAGTGAAGGCCACGGTTAAGAATGAAGGTCCCAGGGTGCCAGGCCCAATGAACCTGCCACTTCCTGTTGTGTGGCTTAAGGGGAGTCACTTGACCACTTAGCTTTGGTTTCTTCTTCAGTAAAATGGGGCTAAAACACCCATAAGTGATGTCACACATTAAGGCAGTTAGCTTCCTGGAGCCACCAGCTAAGGGGGACAGACAGATGTTGAATACACAATTAGACATGTAACATGTGATGAGAAGGAGATAGAATTCAATTACTTGGGAGATGACATTCATCAGGTGACTTTCTTCACATGAAGAAACTGGAGGGCAGGAAAATCAGTCCCTTTCTGTAGATCACACTCAGCTCAGTGGTGGAGCTGGAATGCCACCTGATTTGTCCACCCTAAGCCCTTGTCCTCAGGGCCTTGCTGAGCCTGTAGCCCTTCGCCCTGGTGGACCCCTTCCTCCATTAAAAAAATTAATAGTTTTATAATTGCATTGATATAAAGATACACATAATTGTGTGTTGTGTTTCTTTTTTCTTTCTGATCTTATTTTATTTTTTTATTTTTTTCCATTAAGTTTATTGGTACATTTTAGGTATACAATACAGTTACATTCATCATTGGGATCTTGTACCTTTACGTGATGCATCTTGGTTCTTATTTTTTCCCCATTCCCCTGCCCTCCCTTCACCCCCTCCACCCTTCCCTATTTGCAAAGATTTTGTTTCCATTTTTTTTCCTTTTCTCATATTTTTTCTTTTTGCTTCTTTCCTTTCCCCTACCCCTCCCACTTCCCCTACTCCTTTAGACCTTTTCTTCCTGTTGCACAATATCAATTATACATTTTTTTAACATTACAATACCAAGATTTAGAGGACATTACCACAGATTTTACAGAATTTAAGAGGATATAGAAAGTATATTACAAAAATATTTTTTGAAATAAATTTGACAAGTTCTATGAAGTACCTTGGAAGACAAATTAATGAAACTGACTCTGGAAGAAATATAAAATTTGAATAGCACCTATTAAAGAAAGTATATTCCTAGCTTGAAAACCTACCTATAGGACAACAACAGGCTCCTATACATTTTAACTGATAAATTATATCAAACATTTAAAGCAGAAAAAAGAAGGAACCCATCTCCCCTCACTTTAGGAAATCAACATTATGCTAATACTAAAACTGGATAAAGATAATAGAAAAGTATGAACATAAATAAAAATTTGTTTAACAAAACAAACTATTAGAAGTCAGATTTGGCAGTATGTAGAAAGTGGTTTTATTATAGGGATGGCAGTGTTGGTTCAGGATTGGAAGATCCACCTCCATAAGTCATCATTTTAACAAAGGAAAGGAAAAAGCCATATGATCCTATCAGTAGTTGCAGAAAAAGTATTGGACTAAATTCTACAGCTGTTCATGGTAAAAGCTATTAGGAGACTAGAAGTAGAACAGAACCTTCTCAATAGATTAAAGACATGTACTCCATACTTCCAGTGAGAACGCCTTATATGAATGGAGAAGATACAATGCTTTCTCCTTGAGGTGGGGAACAAGGGCAGATATGCTTACTCTTTATCTGTCCATTAAACTTTGAAACCTAGGCCCCACCAAAATAGTCTGGCAATTAAATGACACAATTAGGATAGGATTGGCATGGCAGAAGTAAAATCTTTATATGTAGATGAAATGATCATCTACAGAGAAAATACTAAGAAATCTCTAGGAGCCCCTAGAACTTGTATTTGAATTTAGCAAGATTAGAAAACACAAGGTATATAAAAAAATTCAGATCTATGTATACTTGCTATAAATGAAGAATTGGATATTGAAATTTAAAAGTTATGTAGGAGTAGAAAGGACCTGGAAAATTAAAAAGAAAAAAATCAGTGTTGGAAGACATTTAGTACCTAATTTTAAGACTTGTTCTAAAACTACAGTAATCAAGGCAGAGTTGACATAAGGAAAGACATAGAGCAATGGAATAAAACAGAGAATCTAGAAATAGAACTACACATATATGGTCCACTGATTTTTGAAAGATTATTTAACATTAACATTTTATAGAACATAAACTCAACTCAAGAGCAGAGGAAAAGATAATGTTTTCAACAAATGGTACTAGAACACCTGGTATCTGTATGTAAAAAATTAACCTAGGGCTGGGATTTAGCTCAGTGGTTCTGCTGCCTGCCTCGCATGCTCAAGGTCCCAAGTTCGATCCACAGTACCAAAAAAAGAAAAAAAATTAACCTGACCTTTTATTTCCATACATAAAAATAACTTGAAAGAATCTATGAACCTAAATACGAAAGACTAAAACTATAAAAATTTAAGAAGAAATTATAAGGGAAAACGTTCAGGAATTTAGCGTAGGCAAGAATTTCCTAGGATACTTCTTTCTGATTTAAAAATAAATGAAAACACAGTGGACCCTCAAGCTGCAAACAGCTTAACAGGGCCAGGGATATAGTTCAGTGGCGCCACGCCTGCCTAGCAAGTGCAAGGTCCTGAGTTTGATCCCTGGTACTGCAAAAAACTAAAACAAAAACAAAAAAGCTGGCCTAACATATGAACAACTTGGGTTATGACTGGAATTTTAGTTTTAATTTATGACCAAAGTCTTGAGTTACGACCCAAATGCCAACCACTTGTGCTTCCGGATGGTCTTAAAGAGTTCTGGAAAGAACATTACAACATCTTTTCCTGTGTGGGGTTAATTGAGAAATTCCGGGCCAATGTCTCTCTAAGGACACTGAGATCTGCCTATGTACAGGAGAGAGACTTTGAAGGTTGTGTAGAAGAGCCTGAACCTTCAATTGACCAATTGACCAACTTCAGTTGACAACCAGCCCTCGTGAATGAATTGAGTTTGTAAGCCAAGGGTCCACTGCATTTTCATGGGCTCCTGAAAGTACCACAGGCCCTAAGCACTGTGCCTATTGGGCCTAATGATCCATCCACCCTGCGAGTCACAGGAAGATGATCACATATGGCACCATGGGGTTTTCCAAGGAGCTTTCCATCTAGCAGAAGAGATAGGAAAGGGTACTAGTAACAGTAATTCTATTTTAGATGTACTGAGCATGTGTATCGCATTTAATTCTCTCAATAACATAATAAGGAGATAACTTTTTTTTTTTACTTAACAGGCAAAGAAACAGAGGCCAGAGAGTTTGCAGTGCTGAACCGGTTGGAGAGAAGGCTGGCCCGGAGCCAGGTCTGTGTGGCCCACAGCCCAGGTTCTTGCCTCTGTCCCGCTGCCTTGCGGCTGGAGCGTGGGGGCAGAAGGACATGGCTGCTGCAGGCTGCCATGAGCACGCTCCAACCCAGGGACAGTCCTCACAGAGTGAGGGTCTACTGCCCCATCTAGGCAGCTCTCACCTCTGAGCGTCACCCCTCTGCTCAGTGTCCAGCTGTCCCCAACCCATTTCTTTCTTCCTCTGTCCTCTCTCTCTGCACCCTGCTGACCCCAGCATGACTATGCTCGAGGTTAAGAAACAGCATCTGTGCATGACCATGACCATGAACCAACTAAGACGGTGGGGCTGACGGCCATAGAATCATCTCCTGGCATGGCTGGGGTGAGAAGTAGGGGTGGGAAGCCTGGGAGCTGCTAAGTGTCACCCGCATGGAAGAGTGTGATGCCACTGATACATAGGTCTAGTTTGCAGAGCACTTCCTTAAATGCACCTGCCTTGTGTGATGGATAAAGCAGCTAATATTATGTATCATGGGGTGATTGAACTCTTGCTTAGGAGCCTGTGGTGGTCCCTGGTCAGGGCCATCCTCCCAGCCCCCTCTTTTTCTGCTCCTCTGTCCCACTCCAGCACCACCGAACAGCTGGCACTTCCTCCAAACTGCTCCTTCTATTCACCTGGCCTCTACCTAGACCGCCTGGGGTCATGTGACCTGACCAGAGACTTGCTCTTAGGGTGTGGTGGAGCTGAGAGCCAGAACCAGATTGGTTTCACTCCAAAGCACACAACGAAGAGAATTCCGTTAGGGGAACAATGGTGTCCCAACTATTTCTGTGAATAAGGAAGTGTGGCTTATAAATCCAGGTGGGGGGGGATTCCCTCCCTTCACCTGCGAACACCTGTGTTGCATTTCAGACTCAATTCAGGCATCATTGCACTTTCGGTGGGTTTTTAGGCGTGAAGCTCATTTAGCAATGAGCAAGAGGTGGCAGAGTGAAGGCGCTGATGGGTTTTTTTGAGAATCGATGGTCACCCCACAGACAAAGAAGTTGCCCATTGCTGCTGTCTGAGTCCCATTGCCATGTCTCTGTCTGGGGCTAAAGGATGTGATGTACCCACGCTGAACCAGGAAGTGGTAACTCCCTAAGCCTTGCCACTCACTACACCTTCAGCGTGACTCATTCTGATGAAATTCAACGAACTCTAAGCACCTGTTCCATGAGGCAAGTATTTTTGATCTAGAAAACTCTACAACTTCCCTTCTGCAAGATTGCAGGCAACTGCGATCCAGACTGTGAGGAGGCCTAGCAGAGTGACCAGTGCCCCTAGAGCAGTGGGACTGATCCTAGCAGGCTGTTTGTATCACTGAAGGCTCTAAAAGGTTCGCCATCACCGCCCTAGGGCCTCCTGCTCCTGCCAGCCTGCCCCTGACTGCACCAGCCCCTCAGTGAGCAGTGAGGTCTGGTCCTAGAGGTCCCTAGAGAGACCCTAGAGGGAAGCACAGTTGGGCAAGTGAGAGACCCTTGGGCAAAAAAATAATGCATACTGTACTTACATGTGGCTATATATATTTGTTGTTGGGTTTTTCTAAGTGGAATGTGAATATAGTGACTGAAATCACTTTCATGAAACTAAAAAATATGGATATTTGTATCTATGTCAAAATCTAAATCCATTTTCACAACTAACAGCAGTTGTGTCGATGGCGGGATTATAATGGCTTCACTTACAGCTATTATGCATTAGTTACATGATCTGAAGGACAAAGGCAGAAGTCATTATTCTTTTTTAAATGGCCCGTGGATGCTCCGTGAGGGAGGCAGGAGGAAGAGGCACCCTTTGCCTTTCCTGTCCTGGTCCCACCCTTTAGATAGGCTTCCCGGAAGTCCCTGCTGTTCCTGATCAATGACTTTGCTGCCCTCTGGTGGTTATTTGAAGCCCCAGCAAGTCCCAAGTCCAGTCATTTCCTGGGCAATTTCTTCTACTTTTAGGTTTGTCCCTCAGAAGCCCTATATCTTAGAATCCCTTTTGCTTTGATCTGGGGTGTTGTTTTTTTTTTCTTTTTGTTGAAGATGGGAACTCTTCTGAACTCCATGAGGGTGCTTCAGTGTGACCCCTTTCAAAACTTTTGTGGAAATATCATTCTTGTAAATAACCAAAGCCTGAAGCCCAAAGCCCCATTTCACACCCTGAAAGGGCTGAGTTTCATCATTGGAGGGGTGCTGGGGTGCACTCGCCTGCTGTGTTCTCATGGTTGCTCGAGGAGTCTGGTTTTGTTGAATGTCATTACTGCCAAAGCCACCAGCACACCTGCCAACATCCAAAGGCTGGTGTTCCTCAGGGAGCTGGAGGGGCTGGCAGCACAGGATTCCCACAGGACATCAGTAATCAGTGACCTGTGCTGGGACACTCAACCCAGGCACTCTGAAGCTGTGTGGCTTTAAGCAAATTGCTCCACTTCTCTGTTCTTTATTTGCAACATGGAAGTTGTAACCATGCCTGCCTGGAATTAAACACAAGCTCTACTACCCACCAACTGTTAAGTTGGTTCCTGAAAATCTCTGTGCCTCCACTTCCTCATCTGTAAAGTCGGGAAGAAATAGTGCCCGTTCATAGGGCTGACTTCACACAGCTAGGAAACAGGAAGCTAGAGATTGATCCCATTGATTTGGGGTCTCTGTTCATTTGCCCCATTTTATTGACTGCTACTTCCTAAAGTTCATTTGATTTTTACTACTTTTTTTTCCGGAACACTTTATCCCCCACTCCTACTTGGTTGTAAGTTAGGGTAACGCCAGTTGCTGCAATGGACAAGCCCCAGAGCTCCATGGCTTTATGCTGCAGAACTTTATTCCTCTCATATGCATAGCTCTCTAGGGCACTCCCACTTGCTGGGCAGGTCTTCCATGGGGCGAGTCGGGGATCCCGACTCCTGTCAGCTGTGGTTCTGCTTTCCCATGGGGCTCTGGTCCCCTGCATGGAACTTGGGCCAGCCCGGAAGTGGTGCTTCTCAACTGTCCACCGTCCACTGACCTAAAGCCCCAGGGCATAGTCACACCAACCTGCAAGGCAGGCTGGGAAATGTGCTCCTAGGCTGCATCCCTGTGCCCGGGAGGCAGAGGCAACTGGCTTTAACCCCTGCAGCCTTTATGTCCTGGTTTAAATTTTAGTTCCTCTGGGCAGAAACTCTGACTCCTCAGGTCTGGATTGGGCTCTCCTCCTCTGTCCTTCCCCTCTGGAACTGTAACTTTTACTCTTGTAACTCCCGATAAACTGCACATTCTAGGGCACAGGCTATGCGCCCAGCCCTCACTCAGACCCTGCACAAACATGCACCCCAGGTTGTTAGGGGGTTGAGTCTGGAGCGAATGGCTGAGGGGCAGGGGAAGTGGTTGAGAGCCTCCCAGGCCCCTCCTCTGCCGGCCAGGAGTTTCAGAACCACCGGACAGTGTGCCTGGGAACCAGGCCTCTGCTCTCTAAGAGTGGAACTGAGACCCTGCGTGTGGTCGCAGGTTGTCTGTGCCTCCACACCTGGCCCATCAAGAGGACCCCACAGCCTGATCTTCCTCCTGCCTGTTGCCGGCAGAGTTTTGAGCTTTGGAACAGATCACCACTGATAAGTTGAGTTTATTCCTTTACGATTCACTTCCCAATATCTTTGCATAGCTTACAAAGGGAATATGGTTTAAAATAAAGGAACGAGCTGGGAGTGCAGGTGCATGCCTATAATTCCAGCACTGTGGGAGGCTGAGGCAGGAGAATCGCCCAGTTCAAACTCAACCTAGGAAATTTAGTGACAGTGAGATCCCCTCTCAAAAAAATAAAAAAGAAAAGAGAAGAAAAGAGGCTGGGGATGGAGCTCAGTGCAAAGGTCTTGGGTTCAACCCCCAGTGCTGGAAAGACAAGGAAAGAAATAAAATAGAAAAGCTGGTGAAATGATAGATCACGGAAAATCAGATTGCTCTGGGAATAAGTACATTGTTCCCCTGTATCAGCCAAGTCTATTTGGGGACACTTTTTAGTGTTTTAAAAATCTTCTCTTTTGTTCTTACTCCCCCTCACTGTCCCTGCTGGCTGGCTGGCCAGTGGCTGAGATGGCGGGGGGGGGGGGCTGTGATCAGCTCCTGGCTGCTTTTGGGGCTTCCAGGCCCACTTCCACCTCAAGCTCCTCCAGTTGCTCCTTTTCCCTGGCTTCGACTCCCCCCCCCCCCCGCCCATAGCTGCCGTGACGATGAAGGATGAAGGTGGCATCCAGGACCCAAGTGACCATCCCCAGACACTGTAACTGCCCTCACAGGAGAAACCTGATGTAACAAAACAAGGAGTGATTCAGTGAGGCAACGGCCAAGGGACCCCAGACCCTGGACAATCATCACACTCGTCCTCTGGGTGGATACAAGAGCCTGGCGACACAGACAGAGCACCTTCACAAGGGCAGCAGACCTCTGGAGCACTTTAACCAGGGCCAGCAGTCAGGTCCTTACCAGCATGGGAGAGGCACTGAGTCTGGGAAGGGTGGGGAGGGGTGGTTGGGGCAGCTTCGCCTGCTTGGGGCTCTTTGTGGTGAGAAGCCAGGACTTGTCTGGAGATGCCTTGGGGAAACTGGGTCTGGGGGAGGAGGGCACAGCATCCTCCTTCCCTCCATTAGGCACAAGGATTTCGGGGACCCTGCAGGTGGCCTTGGAGGCAGGGAGGGCAGACTGCCTGGGGCCTGCCCTGAAGCAGTGCCAGGTCTGTGCCACCTAATGGGACAGGGAATCTGAGGCAGGAGGAGGAGGCTGTAGACCCAGGAGCACGAGATCCCAACCAGATTTATATTCCAGAAGCTTCTCTGGCCCACCCACATCCATTTTGTGCTGATTCATAAAAGACAAGAAAAACACCCTAGGTTCCAAAGGAGCAAATTTGCAGTGAGATTCACAAAAAAACCAAAGCCAATCTGAGCTAGAGAAGGGGTTTCCCCCAAATCGTCCCTGCACAAGCCCAGCAACTGGCAAAGCTGCTGAGAAAGTGCTGGGCGGTGGGCCAGGGCAGGGGTGTTGGGCGGGCATTTGATTCTTGGGAAGCTATCAGCATGCTGACAAGTCTGAAACCTCCACTACCCCAGGCTGCCTACTTTGTCGCCCCAAGGCTGCAAAGGCCTGTTTGAAATCAGCTTCTCCACCTCTTCAGTAAAGTGCACCCACCACTCCAAACACCAGAACTATGGACCAAGGGGGAAAAAATCTCCTTTTTATTTTTTCTGGATTTCCCTCTATCCCAATCGTCATCTTTAATCATAGCTCATGTATACTTAGGGTGTTAACTCTTTCTTAACTTGGTGTGACACTGAGCACATTCCCCCTCCTCCTCTGTAAAGTGGACCCCATTACACTTCACCCAACAGAGTGACGTGAGCCTCATGTCACATAATGAATGTAAAGCATTTGGCATGGCCCCAGCACACAGTAGGTTCTCAATAAGTGATAACTATGATTATGATTTTGGGAAGCAACTCCCTGTTACTATTAGAATTTTTCATATATATATATATATATATAAATGTATATATATGCAATAAAGAAAAACAAGATGTACTTACTTTATTTTTGGTACCAGGAATTGAACTCAGGACCTTGTGCTTGGCAGGCAGATGTGGCACCACTGAGCTATATCCCTGGTCCAAGGTACTTATTTTAAAAGAAATCTGGTTTTAGTGAAATCACTTCTATGATTACCTCCCAAAAATTTACACCAGCAAGTGCGCATGTGCCCCATTCTGCACCTAGAGGGGCCAGTCGTGTTCACTTGCACTTTTTCCTGAGGTGTTGCAGGGGATAGTAGAGCAGAGTGCTCTCACTATAGCTGAGACGTTCTTTACTTCAGTGGATGGTAACATGCCACAGTGACATCTCCTTTCTTCAAAGATGAGATTCAACCACCCCCATCACCCTGCTCCTAGGACTCTCTGGGAATAATCACCAAAGAGTCACTAGGGATCTCAGCTCAGCTGCCCACTATGTGCCTTGGAGATTTGACTTTTAGATCTTGGCACTAGTGAATGAAAATGCTGGGTCCTGTCTCTCTTGCACTGTGATGGTAGAGAATTACTACTTGCTACATCTCTGCATAGCTGAGAGTTAAAAGTGTGGCTTTGGTGAGCCTCTGTATTAGTCTGCTTTCCTGTTGCTGGGACCAAATACCCAACATACACAACTTAAAGGAGAAAATGGTTTATTTGGCTCACAGCTTCAGAGGATTCGGCTCATGGTCAGCTGGTTCCAAGGCAGGAACATCATGGTGGACGAGTGTTACAGACCAAACCGGTTTGGTTCATGGTGGTCAGGAAGCAGAGCAGAAAAACAGTGCCAGAAAAGACAGGGACCATTTAAGGTCACACCTCCATGACTCACCCAGACAAACTCAGAAGTGTGCTCTATTAATCCCCTAGACAGCTCCCTAGACAATCAAGTTGACACAACTGAGATTAACCAGTTCTAAGGCCAGGGAAATAAAATCTGCAAAATGGTCAGTCAAGGAGTCAAGTTATTCTTTTCTCTTGGGAGGGAATGGGGTGGTGGTGGTACCTGGACCATATACTCCAAGACTTGTCACATGCTCTGATCCCCTTGGTCTCACATGCTCAGTAAGGGGTCCTCAGAGGGACAGTAGTCTGGTGCAGGCTTCATCAATTCAATTCAGGGAACACTGTGTACCCAGTACTGTACTGGGCATCATTGTGAAGGCACACACTGCCCAGGACGTGGGCATACATAGGCTCACAGGATGTTGCCTGCAAGCATAATGATAATGGCAGTGACTGCCTCTCACCAAGTAGGACCCCAGGCATAAACTCCACCAAACAGCTCCATGCTGTATATACAGGGGACACCCTCATTTTTCAGGTAAGAAAGCTAAGGTGCTGAAAAATTAGTAATTTACCCAAAATTACATAGCTCACAAGTAGAACTATGTGATTCCGTTCAGTTTGCCTGCCTCTAGCTCCCTCAGCCCTTTCTGCTGGTGAGGTGCTGTGATTTGATCGTGGTTTGTCCCCTCCAAAACTCACGGCAAAATGTGGTTGCCATGGTGGAGGTGCTGGAAGGCGGGACTTTTAAGAGCCAGTGGGGTCATGCATGCTGCTGTCCCGGGGCTGGGTTGATTTTCCTCAGAATGAGTGGATTCTCACTCTCTCCGAATGGGATTAGTAACCTGGAGAGCAGAGGTTGATGAAGCGAGGCCAACCTCGTGTCTTGTCTCCTCTGTGCACCCACTTGCCCTTCTGCTTTCTCTCCACACATGACATAGCAGAAGTTCCTCCCCAGATGTGGAGGTCTTGGGCTCCCAGCCACCAGAACATGAGCTATTTATTTAGGTCTTTCCTTTGTAAACTGCCCCTTCTTTGGTATTCCTTTAGAAACTGAACTAAGGCAGGGGGTTATTGCCAAACTTTTTTGACTTCATTTAATGTAATTTCAAATGAGGTCTGTCTGTGCATAAACGGACATGAGAGTTCATCCGATTTTCAGTATAAACGAATTTCCTTTCATACAGTTCTGATGAGCTTCGAGGCCCCTCCAATTGCTGACATTTGACATCTTGAGATTTTATCTCTAAGCACAGAAAGTAGCAACATTATCAGTATGCAAAGATCTAAGTACAGGAGGTTGTAGCCCTACTGGGCTAGTCACTGACCAGTCCTGGGGAGTTTAATAATGGATTTATTCTGTGTGTGTGTGTGTGTGTGTGTGTGTGTGTGTGTGTGAAATTTCAGTGCCATTTCCTTCCTGTTCCTTACCACCTCCCCTCACCCTTTTCCCTTTCCTCTTTCTCTTCACTTCCTTCTCTTCTGTAAAGTGTCAAGCCACTTGAAAATACTTAAGACCTCCACTCATTTCTCTTCAGACATTAAGATAATGGGACTTGGCAGATTTCCAGTCTCATGGGAGTCCAAACGGTCACGTGATATCATTGATGGGATTTATTTAACAGTATAATTCTAAGTTTGGCAACCATCCTGGTACCAGTCACAGAAACCTCCAGCTTAAACTTTCTAGAGTTGCAGAACTTTGTTCCATGATGTCAGTTAAGATCCCACATGGAGCTAAGAAAACACAGATGCTACTTGGTCATGCAGAGCTGATGAGCTCCCAGGTGTGCAAAACCTCCAGAGGTGGGAGGCTTTTGGTTTTGCAAAGCCGGTGGTGCCGCCAGAAGAACCTGGACAACACGCTCTAGATCATTCTGCCAATGGGAAGGTGCTGTGGAGCACAGAGAAGTCGGTCCTCAGAGCCCAGCTCCTCACCAGTCCACTGCATTGCTTTTTTCACTTCAAACCAATACACAGTAAGACAATCTGAAAAGGAATCGTGTTGCACAGACTTGATG
Source organism: Heterocephalus glaber (assembly GCF_053883595.1). Classification (NCBI taxonomy): domain Eukaryota; kingdom Metazoa; phylum Chordata; class Mammalia; order Rodentia; family Bathyergidae; genus Heterocephalus; species Heterocephalus glaber. The sequence goes on from NW_028258379.1 coordinate 15,647,986, forward strand.
TCCATTCTAAGGAAGTTCCATGTAGCAGTGCAGATAACCTCCTGTAGATGAAAGCTTAAAAAAGCTGTAGAGACTTCCTCCATAGTAGATCAAGCATCCTCAGCCTATAGATGAGGTCACTGAAGCTGGACCAGGGGCATCCTCAAGGTCTCAGAGCAGAGCCAGGACCAGGGCTCTGGTGACAATTCTCAGATTCTGGTTCTCTCTACTGCACCACTCTATGTCCCTGTCTACACCAAATCGGGTGTGGTGAGGGGGAACTTCCCCAGGGAGAGGAGGAATGTGATCTGGCCTTGAGGGATGGATGGATCGAGTGGCAGGGAGGAGGTACCCAGGCTTTCTAATGCTACTTTAGGCTTCTTTGTGACTTTCCCAACTAACTGTGAGCTCCCTGAAGGGAAGGAGCACATTTTCTCCACCTTCTGCCCCATTTCAGAGTCCCAGTGGCACCAGGGACTGCCAGGGTCCTGAAATAGATGTGCTCCTTCACTTCCTGTGTAGGGAGCATACTTCTTGGTTTTGTTCTGGATATGACACTGAAGGCCTTGAACATGCTAGACAAATGCTTCACTACTGAGCTACATTCCCAGTCCTTCTTATTTTGAAACGGGATCACTATGTTGCCCAGGCTCCAACTTGCAAAAATCCTCCTGCCTCAGCCTCTGAGTAGCTAGGATTACAGGTGTGCCCCACCACACCTATCCTGATTCCTTAGTTTTAAAACATCTGTTAAAGCACATAACACTGAATAGAAACAGCTTCTATTTCTTCCCTGCTTCCTTATGTACTTCCTACAGATGTCACTTTGGAGAGCAGCACTCAGCCACAATCCCCCAGTCTCTGAGAACTCTCCAGCTGCCCCCATAGGTATGGGCCCTGGTGGCCCTATTTGTAAGAGCAGTCCCTTCCCCTGTGAGTGACCCATACCTGGACCTGCAGCTCTAACTGGTGTCACCGCAGTCTCTCCTGATTTGGGATTTTGACCTCGAGGCACTTTTTGGGCACCTCTGATGGCTTGGCCTCAGGTGATATTAGCTCGAGGAGCCGGAGGGTGCCCATGACTTTGGAGATAGGGAGAAGGCAAGTGTGCAGAAGGTGAGGGGATAAACCAGTGTAGAAGGCCGTGGTGATGAGAAGCCAACTGCACCCATGCCAGGGAGGCTGTGAAGGAGGGCTTCGCCTCTTTTGAAGGCCTCTGCTCCAGTCACACGAGAAGGGCAGCGTGTTGCCTGGAACCCTCACTGTTCTGATGTTATCGAGATTCTGCAGAAGGAGCTCTCTCACCCTGGCCTCTGACAAAGCCACCAGGGGAAGTCCTTGGCCATGCTGCGCTGAGGAACCACAGTCTGGAAGGGGGGCAACTTCCCACTCTGACTTGAAGGGAGACCTAGCCTGCAGGTCCCAGTGTGACCCCAGCTCCAGAGGGAATGGGACTCGGGAAGATGTTAATTCTTTTCTGCAATGACTTTTGGTCACCAGTCTTCATGGCTCTGTGACAGAGAGAAGAAATCCAGTGTTTGCTTCAGCCACAGGCATTGGTACTGGGGAACAAGGACAAAGGAGACACTTGTGCCCGTGGTTAGTGAGTGAGATGGACACGTGGCTAGAGCGTCACAGCAATGAGACAGATGCTGTGATGAGGGATGCACAAGCGCTGATGGCTCCCCAAGAACATCCAACCTGGGTGCTGTTTCCTAGTGGAGAAGGCTACTGTGTGGAGGTGTCCAGGCTGAGCAGGAGTTGCTAGGCCAGAAGGGGCAGGGGACAGCAGAACAGAAGAGCTGAGAACCAGAGTGGTGGTGGCCAAAGCGGCTAGAGCACAAGGTCCCCAGCTCTGGCTAGAAAGCTGGCCGAGGCAGGAGAACCCCAAGTTTACACTCAGTCTGGGGAACTCAGTGATTTAGTGAGAGCTTGTCTCAAAAAATAAACAAGACTGGAGATGTAGCTCAGTGAGAAGGCCTTGGGTTCAATTGTCAGTACTGAAAAAAGGGAAGGAGATAAGGGAGGAAGGAGGGAAAGGAGAGAGGGAGAGAGGAAGGAAGGATGACCGTTTCAGAGGGTTCAGCTTTGTTCTGCAGAGCTGCAGACTTCATTAACTCCATCTGTTAAATTTTTTGGAGTGTGCAAAAAATCGGCATATTTTAATACAAGTATAAAGCATATTTATAATTGTTAATAAAACAGTATATTTTGCAAAATAGCTATTTGCTCTTGAACCAATATGTTAAATATGATCACAACTTAACTGTCTTCTTACCTTATTTGTGGATAAAAATAAATACACGTAGAGATGCTAAACTATTCTCCTCAGCCCACAGCACATATTAGAGAACTGATCTACAGAGGAGATCAGGAGCCGCCCGAGCGTGTGGGGCACCATCGCCTCTCCTCAGTCAGCCAGATGTGTAGCTGTGGCTTGGGCTGTCACAGCCACCACTGGCGCTGCTGATTCAGACTGAGAAACCTCAGCAGCGGGCTGAGCCGAGGCTTCCAGAAGGCCCCGTGCCTGGCGATCCCCTGCCTGAATGTCTGCATGTGTGCACCACCATGACGGCGTGTCCTTTTTTTTCTGTTAGTTAACTGGAACTTGGACTTTTCTGGTCTGAGGGTTGTAACAGAAAATGCAGTCTTGAGGCTGCTGTCTTCCAGTCTACCTCCTGGGTGGAGCGAGCTCACTTCCTGTCTGGGTGATGGGTCCTGGACACCGAACCTAACAGGAAATGGTCAAGCATGGTTTGGGACTAGTACCTCTGGGCCAGCAGATGGCTGAGGTCTCACCCTGTGCGGGGGTCCTGGGCCCTCAGGCCAAGTCAGCAGGACTTGTGGTGCTTGGACTCTGAGTGTCATGGAGGTAGCTGAGAGCTGGGTCTGTGGTGCTCGCCTTGTCTGGGCCCAAGGTTGGGGCTGCTTACTTGAGTCCCTGGGACTTTGCCTGTTCTGTGAGGCTGAGTGCCTCCCGGAGGAAAGAAATACCTCAAGAGGCCTGCAGATGGCACCTCCCCGAGCTTTCAGAGGAATCCAGGAACAGCTGTGACAACTAACAGCAGAACACTCAGACCTCTGACCATGGAGCAGTGACCATGTGCATGGTATAAACTTTTTACTGTCACCCATTCATGTCCCTCTCCCAACAAACCCATGTGTGCTACTCTGACCTGTCTCACTAGGCGGCTAGGACCCAGCCTTTAAGGGTTCTGCAGGGTCTCAGGTCAGCACAGGGCTGGGAGTGTCAGGAGTCCCAGCCCCAGGTGCCATCACTCTGCCTGCTGTGGAGGCTGGAACCACTCAGCTCTGCTAACCAACCCAGAAGTAACCCAGAATAAGAACTCACAAAGAGGGCAGTCTTCCCATATTCCCTCAAAACTATAGGCCTGGTTACTCAATACGTAAGTAAAATAAAATAATAAACTTATAGGTTAAAAGGTTTTAGCTTTAATTTTAAAATAAAATTTAAAATACACCAGGCATGGCGGCAGATGCCTTCAAGGCCAGCACTTGGGAGGCTGAGGAAGGAGGATTGAAAGTTCGAGGCCAGACTAGGATACCTAGTGAATACAAGGCCAGCCTGGACTACAAAGCAAGACCCTTTCTCAAAAACATCAAAGAAACAAACAAACCCACAAGAACAAAAACAAACAACCTATGAAATACCTTTTAAGGCCAGTCATTTTATGTATCCCCAGGAGTACTTTCTGATGAGGAGTGAGACAGAAGAGGTCAGACAGAACCAGTTTACTTTATCTGTTGGACAGAGATAGAAGGAGAAACTTTCCATGTTGTCCAAAGCTGAGGCATTTTGTTGCTGCTGTTGTTCTTGATATAAAATGGTTCCTGGGTAATACATGGTAATAAAATCTCACACAGGTACAACGGGATAAAGGAAAAGTCAAAGTTTTCTGCACCTCCAAGCCAGTCCTTAGATTCACTCACTAGAGGTAAACGTTTTAAATAACATCTGGGTTTTCTTCTCACAGCTACATTCAGAATTCTTATATAGGTGTTTGTTTGTTTTTGCTATACTGGTAGTCAAATCCAGGGGCACTTTACCACTGAACAACCTCTCCAGCCCTCCCTCCTGATATTTATTTTGAAACAGAGTTTCACCAAGTTGCCTAAGCAGGATTCAAACTCGCAATTTTCCTGCCTCAACCTCCTGAGTAGCTGGGATTAGAGGTGTGCACCACCACACCTAGGGAAAAATTCTAACATGTGTATACTTCTCTTTCTCAGTCTACCCAGTTAAAGATTTTTTTAAAAGACTCCCCACTACGTTGAATATCAAGGAATTTGACTCAATTATATTTTAATTTCCTCTTCTGAATTTTTTACTTTTATTTTTACTTACAGTCTATTAGAATCATTATAACTTTAAACAAGATACTTAAACCTTTATTTCTTGGTCTGTGACCATGTACAGTGTGTGAGGCTCACAAAGTGTGCGGCAGGGAGAATCCACGTTTAATCTCTTTCCCCTTGTGGTAGATTCTGTGGTGTGTGGTCTAAATTCCTTCCAGGACTTCCTTCCCTTGCGGAAGTGCCAGCAGTGAACAGCAAGGGAGATATCTGGCTCAAGATTAAGCCCTCCTTTCACAGGCCAGCTGCCTCCCATGGCTGTCAGTATGGACTGTAGACTCTAAGCCCAGTGAGCCCTTAGCTGAAAGGGGCAACTTTGAGGGGCCACCTGGTTCCTCCCAAGCTCCCTGTGTCGGCACAGGCCGGCCTGGTCCCGCTCTTCAACCCTCACAAGTGGTTCTGAGAACATTCTCCAAAAGCCTGCAGTACTCAAGTCTTACAGTCTCCGAGTCTGTTTTCTGGGGAACTTGTGACAAACATCTCTGTATCTCTGTCTCCTATTTCTGTTTCTGACTTTGGTCAGCTAAACAATTATCTTCTTCTTTTCTATTTTTCCTTTGGTGCTGAGGTTTGAATGAACCCAGGGTTTTCATAGTGCACTACATCCTCAGTCCTTTTTAATTTTTTTTATTTTGAGGCAGGGCCTCACTAAATCATTGAGCTGTCCAGGCTGGGCTTGAACTTGTGAGCCTCCTGCCTCAGCCTCAAAGAGTGCTGGGATTATGACCATGAGCCACCACACCTAGCCATGTTTTCTTTACCGTGCGACTTTTTTTTTGGGGTACCGGGGATCGAACTCAGGACCTTGCACTTTCGAGGCAGGCATGGTGCCACTGAGCTAAATCCCTGGCCCATTGTGGAACTATTTTAAGCATACAGACAAGAAAATAGAATAATATTAATACCTGAGGAGCCACCACTATAAGTTAACATCATGCTACCATTACTTTGTTATAGATGGGATTGTTAGTATTTTTACATTCCCTTTTGGTATTATAATTTGGCCTTCCACACTTTCTTCAAAGATTGTTTCTAAAAATTGAAAACAGCAGACAGTAATTTTATTTTTATTGTATTTATATTTTGATTTTACTCTTTACTGCAGAACTAAATAGTGAGATTTGACCTGTGGACAAAAAATATAACCTATGCCACTAAAAATGAGCCTACGGAAGGGCATTATTCCAAGAGTAATTGTCAAATGAGTATTTTGGTTAGTCTACCACTTGTTTAAAATTATATTACAGTTTGGTTAGCTTCTATTCAGGCTACAACTTTCTGTACAGATGTTTTCATTTTACTGGAATTCTAAGTAGCCTTTGTTTCATCTCGGTGTCAAAAGAGCACAAGCTTTTCTAAGATCATGTAGCTTTTTAATCACCCACTTGTTTAAATTTTGGGGGAAAAATCACAAGCTAATAAAAATGTTGACATACTAGAACAGTGAAAATCCATGTACCTTTCTTTTTTGGTACTGGGGATCGAACTCAGGACCTTGCATTTGTGAGGCAGGCAGCAGAACCACTGAGCTAAATCCCTGGCCCATGCAGGTTTTTTCTGGGTTGGGGAGGGGGGGAGTGTACAGGGGATCAAACTCGGGATCTTGGTAAAACTAAACATGTTTTTTGGGGGGGTACCAGGGATCGTACTCAGGACCTTGTGCTTGTGAGGCAGGCAGCGGCACCACTAAGCTAAATCCCTGGCCCTCCATATACCTTTCTAGCCTCATCATTTTAAAATATACATATACACACATCCCATATTTATTTCTAAACCACTAGAAAATAACTTAAGAAAAAAAAGAAAATAACTTAAGATAACATGGCACATCACACTTAAATACTTTAGTGGGTATCTACTAAAAGAAGGACATAAACTATCATACCTAAGAAAATTAAGTCACTTAATATATAATATACTACCCATATATCAAACATTCTAATTGTGGGCAAAATGCACTTTTTAACCTTCTACAATTCAAAATCAGTTCAAGTTTGTACAATACTTTTGGTTTTAATGTCTTAACAGGCTTCCAGTCCTGATATACATTATAGCAAATTCTCTTTATTTTTAGTCTGTTTTTGCTACTCGACAGTGGTCTTGAAGCTACTTTTCTTTGCATTTTTGGTTAAGTTCACTCTTTCTTGGATCCCATGTCACTCAGGTTTTATTTTCATTTTGCTGGCCTCTCTTCTCTAGTAACTTTTTGAGAAAAGGGATGTCAGACATTGATTTTCTAAGTGCTTGCATGTCTTAAGATGTCTTTATTTTACTCGTGACGTTCATTGATATTTTGCCTGTATAGAATTCTACCTTACAGACAATACTTTTCTCAGAACTTTGGAGGCTATGACACTGTCTTCTGCCAGCCAGTGTTGGTGATGCCAAGTATGATGCTTCTCTGCAAAAGTTTTAGAATTTTCCCCTTTTACTTGCTATTCCAAAATTTCACAAAGATGGATGGACATTTTTACATTTGTTCCACTTGCATTCTCAATTTGGAGAAGTTTTTTGCCTTTTTTCAATTTTGGGAAATTTTCCTTGGCTATGTCATCATATAGTCTCTATTTTTCCATTTTTCCTTCCTGGTTGTCTTACTTGTCACATGTTTGACCTTCCAGATAAACTCTTTTCTAGTACTCTTCTTCCAGTTTTTCCATATTTTTCACTTCCACAAACATATCTCAACTTTCAGGAACACTTTCCTTTCTCTAATTCTAGTCTACTCTAGTTTTATAGATGCTGTATCTTCTTGAGTATTTTCAAGAATAATTTCAAAAATAAATTAGTTCTAACTCTGTCTTAGTCACTTTTCTTGTTGCTGAGACAAAATACCCAACACCCACAAAGTTAAGGGAAGAAAAGTTTATTTTGGCTCACAGTTTTAGAGGTTTCAGATTATAGTTGGCTGGCCCCAAGGCAGGTGGCATGGCAGAGGGGCACTGCAGAGGAGAAACAGTTCATGGCAGGCAGAAGGCAGGAAGGCAGCAAACAGTGAAGTGGAGAGGAAGCAAATAGCAAGTGACACGCAACAAAAGGCGACCCTATTTCTGTCCCTTATATCCTATCCAGGCTATCTACCCTTAGGGCGGGTAGCACTCACCCAGCATGGGGCAGCCTTAATCATAGCATTGTACCTTGAATCAATCCCAGCATCACATCCTTGATCCCAGCAGCATTTTACATTTTACATCCAGCCACTTCTGTAAAGCCCTATCTATGACTGCCTGAGGGTGTGTGTGTGTGTGGGGGGGAACATCCAGATACAAGCCATAACAATTTCTTTCAGGGTTAATGGTCTATTTATTTCTATTTGTCCTCCCTTCCCTTCCTCCCTCCATTCCTCCCTTCCTTTCTTCCATACTGGGGTTTGCACCCAGGCCTTCACACTGAGCTACATCTTCAGCCTTTTTTAAAATTTCAAGACAAGGTCATTCCAAGTCACTAAAATGCCCAGGCTGGGTTCAAACTTGCAGTCTTCCTGCCTCAGCCTCCCACAGTGCTGTAACCTCCTGGAATTCTGGGATTACAGAAATGTGCCACCACACCCAGCTTGTCCTTTCTTTTGGGCATTTTTTTTCTCATACAGCTGATGATCCTTAGGAATCAGGACTTTAGGAATGAAGGACTAGGAATGAAGGACTTTAGGAATGAAGGACTAGGTTAAATAATACAGGGAGATGTCTTGGATTTCTTGGGGTATAAATTTGTTGCCCTATAAGGACTGAAATGTACAATTGATGTTGGGAAATGGGAAGAAAGTGTTCAAATGGAAGGGGAACAAGGGAGGAGGGAGGGAGAAAGGAAGGAAAGGACAAGAAAAAAGTGAACACCAGTCTACACTCCCACCAACAGTGGAGAAGGGTTCCTTTTTCCCCACAGTCCCCCCAGCATTTGTTATTTGGTTGAATTCTTGACAATAGCCATTATTTCTTGAGTGAGATGGAATCTCAATGTTGTTTTAATTTGCATCTCTTGAATGATCAATGATGTTGAACATTGTTTCATATATTTACTGTTTCTACTTCTTCATCTGAGAAGTGTCTGTGTTTTTCAGATGCCCATTTTTGGATTGGGTCTTTAAATTTGGGGGGTCTGATTTTTTTTTGAGTTCTTTATATATTCTAGATAGTAGTCCTTTGTCTGAAGAATAGCTGGCAAAAAAATTTTCCCACACTGTGGAAATTTTCCCACTCTGTTGCTGGTTTGTCTTGCTGTGCAAAAACTTTTTAATAAGATGAGATCCCAGTTGTTGATTGTGATAGTTCTTGTGTAATTGGGGTTTTGTTCATAAAGTCTTTCCCTACACCAATATCTTCAAGAGTTCTACATAGTCTATCTTCTAGTAGATTAAGTGTTTCTGTTTTTTGTTTGTTTGTTTTTGAGACAAGTTCTCACTATATAGGTCAGCCTGGCCTTGAACTCACTATGTAGCCCAGGCTGGCCTTGAACTCATGGTGATCCTCCTGCCTCAGCCCAGAATTACAGGCATGCACAAGTGTTTCTGTTTTGTTTTGGGTTTTTTTTGGTACCGGGGATTGAACTCATGTCCTTGTGTTTGTACAGCAGGCATCGAAACCACTGAGCTAAATCCCTGGCCCTGTTTCTGTTTTCATACTTAGATATTTGATCCATTTCAATTTTAGTTTAGTGCATGCTGAAAGATATGGCTCTAGTTTCAATCTTTAGCATGTGGAAAACCAGTTTTTCCAGCACCATTTATTAAAAAGGCTATCTGTCTTCCAGTGAAGATATTTGGCTCCTTTGTCAAAGTTAAAGTGGCTGACTATGTCTGGAGTTGTTTCTTCATCTTCTAATCTGTTCCATTGATCCTTGGGTCTGTTTTTTGGGGGTTTTTTTTTGCCAGTACCATGATGTTTTTATCACAGTAGTTTTGTAGTATAGTTTCAAGTCAGGGACTGTGATCCCCCACCTTAACTTTGTTGCTCAGAATTCCCTTTGCTATTCTAGGTTTCTTCTGGTTCCAAATAAATTTTAGGATTGTTTTCTCTAATTTTGTGAAATATGCTGTCAGAATTTTGATTGGAATTGCATTAAATCTGCATAACAATTTTAGAAGTATGGCTATTTTCATTATATTAGTTTTTTCTACCCAAGAACAAGAGATATTTTTCTTAAAAAGCCAAAGATTAATTTTAATATTTTATTTAATCAATAGATTCAAAATACTTTCACTTCAACAAAAAACTAAGTGCTATTTTATATTCTGTTTTCATATTAAGTCTTCAGAATCTGGTGTCTATTTTACATTTAACATTTATAGAGCACTTTAATCCAGACCCACCACATGTCAAGGACTTGACACCCACGTGCACTTAATGGCTATCACATCGGATTACACTGCTCCAAGCTTCACTCTGGTCCCCAGCTTTATTTTTGCCCCATTTCCCACCCAGTTCCAGGCACTCATGCACTGCTACATCCGGCCAAGACTCTTGCCACCAGGATTTCTCCCTCTTCCTGTGGTTCTATCCACTTTCCATTATCTGGAAACAGCCATTCACAATGTCTCCTGGCATGTTCACATTCCTTCCTCTCTTTATTAAGCATTGGTATGGATTTGTTCCTCTCCACATCTTTCCCGTCATTTTAATGATCTTTCCATATCAAGTGCATGGGCTTAGCCCATGTGGGATCTGATGAGAGATGTTTATTGTTTGTTTTTGCAGTGCTGGTGATTGAACCCGGGCCCTTGCACATGCTAAGCAAGTATTCTACCACTGAGCTGCTACATCCCTAGCCTGAGAGATGGTTTTAAGTGTAATTTTTACATAATAGAATCAGAAAGCTCACTGGTGTATCTATTTTCTCAGCCCCTAACCCTTTAATTCTATCATTCATCTACATGAAGGAAGCTATACCAGCTAGGAGATTAAAAGAGAAATGACAATCTTGTGTCTTCTCATATTCTTGCTGGAGAATATTGAACACAGAGGAGCTGTTATACATGCTGTATACAAATAAAATGTCCCCTTAATTAGTTCACAGTGAATTTAGTGTCACCAGATTCTGTTCACAAATACTCTCACAAGGTAATTTTTATGTACATTTTTCTATCTTTAAAAGAATGGCTCACCAAGATCAAGGTACTAGTATCTGGTGAGGGTACTGTTGCTGTGTCGTCACAGGTAAGGAGGCTGGAGGGAGGAGGGCAAGAGTGATATCACTCATCTGCTCATGATGTCACTCATCTCTTCGTGCTGTCACTCACCCATTCATGACATCACACATCTATTCATGATGTCACTCATTATCTATTCATGATGCTACTCATCTATTCATGGGGTGAAGCTAAACACCTTTCATTCAGTTCCACCTCCCAGTACTGTGGCACTGGGGACTAAGTTCTAGCACATAGCTTCTGGAGGACACAAACCAGAGCAACTAGAAAAAATATGCATACTGTTTCTGTCATTGTTATCATTTTGATGTACAGGGTCCTAGTTAAATACATGTGTATTTTCTTATGAAAAATATGAGCATGATGAATATATTGTTTTTAATTATGCTTTTTAATTTAATATATTTATATGTTAATTTTGTATATTATGTAACATTAAAATTTAAATTATATTGTTAATATACTGTATTACTTTAATATATTGTGGACATCTTTTTTGTGGTACTAGGATCAAACTAGTCTCACATGTGCTAGATAAGTACACTTAACACTGAACTATATCCCTCTACTTTTTATCATCCCTTCATAACATCATTTTTAACGGCTGCATAGTTCTCCACTATACCATTGTCTGCCTCCCTCTCTAGTCAGTCTCCTTTCATGTGCTAATTTGAATTTTTGCTCTTCAGCTAAAGAAATGCAATTTCCATTTTTTAAAAATTATCTAGAAAAAATGATCTAGAAATACAGCAGATCTCTCCCATTCCATTATCAAGTTTTCTCTGAGTCAATTCCTTACTGCACTTTTTTGCCATCTTTCCAATGGGAATTGGAGAGAGATGGGATATTTGATGGCTTTTTCCAGCTCTCCAACAGGTAAGTGTCAGCAGCTTTACCTCTTCGTATGGGAGTCTTCCTGTGGAATTATTTAATATGTCATTGAATGTTGCCTTTTTCCTTTAAAAAGTAAAAACTAGAAAAGCGAAAGTGCTAACATTAATTATGAGAAATGTAAATATTTTGTCTTTATGCTGAGACAAAAAATGGAAATCACTGAGTGTGCTAAAAGCAGCAAGTCTTTTTTTTAATGAGAATTTTTATTTCAATTATTCACAAAACAATATAGTACTTTATAAAATAAAATATAGTACTTTATAAAAATATTAAGTTTTAGGGTATCATTCATTTAAAAAAGTATCTCTGCTAGAAGGCTGTTTTTGCCAACTTCTACTTTTGGTAAGGGTTAAGTTCCACATTGAGACACTGAAGACGAAAGCTGTTGGAAAAAGCTTCAAATATACCAGAGAGTTTCTTTTTCTTGGCAATGTAAAAATACATAACAATTTAAAATGAACACACATTAAGTTAGTGTTTTATCCTGACTGTACAATTGTGATTAGAAGGAACTGCTCCAGTTAAAATCTAATGAATACCATCAATTTTCCTGATCTGAATTAGTAAATAAACATCATTTTGCTACCCCTTTGAAGATGCTCACAAAAATTACAATATCATAGTTCACATAAAGGCCTTTTAAAAACTCACGTCACAGGTTGTCCATGTTCGGGGAGATAACGATGCCGCTCTTCCCAGGAAGCCCCTCTTGGTCAGGGGATTCAACACTTAACAGGCTATGTAAACAGAGGACACAACCATACTTTTTAGTACGAGTCTTGTTGCCAACTTGCACATTTTAAAATGGCTTGAATGTGAACATCTATACCGTGGCACAGAATTTCTAATTTCAGGATTAAATCACATGGGTGATGGTAGCTACAAATTATATGCTGAAAATACAGGAACCTTACATAACGGTTTGATGTGTGACTATAAAACTGCTTTTAAAAACATGAATACTAGACTTATTTATCAAATTCAGCTTTTCTCTGCTAGACTCTTAAGCTAGTAATGCTGCTATTCAAATTCACATCTTGGAATTTCTTTCTAAGTTAGTTGGAAAAATCAGTCTTACTTTGCATGTTTCATTTTACACTTCAAATAGTCAAAACTGGCCTTGTTTGAACTACTGTTATTATTCTGAATAAGTTTTCCTCCCCAAATCAACTATATTCCTAAAGGGAAAAATAACCGTGAAGTATATTTTTTAAAAGAATGAAGATTCAAACATGGTTTGAAAAGAGTTCTAAAAAGATTTCGTGTAAAAGCTGTTGCTGGAATTAGTGTGAAGCCTTCACTTCACTATTTTGAGGACATAACACTCATTTAGGGTGTATATTAAGAAAGATTAGTTTTACAGATATACCTTGTAACTCTTTAAGTCTCAGAAAACAACTAAGTGAGGAGCTTTGAGTGCCAGCAAAGTCCCTTTGTCCCCCATGACATCAACATTAAACATTACATTCCATCCCTCTACCTGCAAAACTTTCACATGTTCTTTTCTCATATTTCTTCTAAATACATTTTCTCTCTCTTGAGGGAAAATATATAAAACAAGCAAAGTGCATCCAAGTCCCTGATCCAGTGATTTTTCTATTTGTGGCGCCCATCACCATAAGAACACAATAGCAACATCTCACAATGCCAAGTCTATTTTTAAAGAATGGACTGGTCAAATGTTGGGTCTTACTTTTCATGCCATCTAAAGATTAAAAGATTTCCCCTTGGATTGGACAGTACAATTTCAGTTATATACTTTAGCCTTTTAAAAAATCAATGCAACCTTATAAAAGATTAACTCACTTTTCAGGTTACCTTCATTATTCTACACTGAACTGCTCAGAAAATGACTTCAGTGAAAAATTTTTCTACTTTCCAGTTCCAAGAATCTGAGTATAAACATAGTGCATTACACTGCTGTGCTCTAACATTTAGTCAAGTTTTAAATCCTGTTTAAAATCCTTCTTCTTTTTTTGCTTTTCAAAAGCCTAGACCATTTCCACACAAAAGGAGGCATATGTCAAGACTGCAGATGGACTGTTTAACACAGGAAAAAAACTTTTCAGAATAATAAATGCAACAGATTTTTTAAAAAACTAGAATGGAATTATTTGGTCCTATGAGTTTCTTTAGATTTTACTTACGGTATAACTTTTTACCTCCCAAGTTTTGTCTTTAATAATAAATATTTCTCTTAAAATTATGAGACATAATTTCTACTATAGAAAATAATTCTGAGTTTGGGGAAAAAAAGAAAGGAAATGCTTTAAAACAGTAGCTTTGCTGCTCTTCCCTACCATTCTATCACTCACACTGTCATCAATATCTTAGCTCTACTGTCTTTGGACCCTGAAATAAGTTGAAAAATTCATCATTGGTGCTTTAAAGTTTAACACTTGGAGAAAAAAAAAGTGGTTTTTTGCAACCATACCTGGAATTCCAGTTTACCATTAAAAACACGCAGAGTGAATAAGACCTTCTTCTTTTGATTCCTGTACACAAGGAACTCTACACAAGTTCTTTACATTTTGGCAGATTTGTGCATATAAAATAGGATATTTGGATTATAAATTTTCTCCTGGCTGGTACTGTGGCTCTGTAGCAGTGAAGTAGTCTTCCAAGAAGGACTGAATATATTTAAATGTTAGTCTTTCATCAGGGTCCTTCTTCCAGCAAAGGTTCATCAATTCATGGAGTGACTCTGGACAGCCCTGTGGGCAGGGCATTCTGTATCCCTGCTCCACCTGCTCCAGCATCTCACAGTTGACCATACCAGGATATGGCACTCTCCCCTTTGTGACAAGTTCTGTCTGTAGAATTCCAAATGATCGTATGGAATATGATAATCAGAGATTATCATAAAGTGACCATAAAGTGACCATAAAGTGCAGCCTCAGGAGCTGTCCATTTGATTGGGAATTTTGCACCTTGTCTTGCAGTGTATTCATTGTCTTCAATTAATCTTGCTAAACCAAAATCTGCTATTTTGCACACAGGATTTTCTCCTACAAGAATATTAGCAGCCCAAAGATCTTGGTAGATGTAGTTCATTCTTTCAATACATGCCATACCATCGGCAATCTGAGCAGCCATATTGACCAGCTGTGGAAGCTTCAAATACTTTCCATCTCCTTCCTTAAGGAAATCTAATAAGGTCCCTTTGTACATAAATTCAGTGACAATGTAAATTGGCTCTTCAGAAACAACAGCATAGAGTGGAACAAGTTTATCATGTCTTAGTTTTTTCATTATCTGTGCTTCTTGACGAAAAGCTTCTGGCATCATTGTGCCTGGTTTTAAGTGTTTTGATTGCTACTTTCGTGGTTCCATTCCATGTTCCCATCCATACTTCATCGAAGCACCCTTGTCCTAGTTTGACCTCTAGTTGCAAAGACTCCCAAGGAATTTCCCAAGCATCTTTTGCTAGACCTTGAGTCTGGGGTTTCACAGTTGGACACACAGTTGTTAACTTGTGGCATAAACCATCAGCATGTTCTGTGTAGTGTTTCACCAATTTCTGCAGCGTTTCAAACTGTGCTCTGGTCGTGATATAGTATACACCATTGTCAAGTTTCCTAACTTTGTAGTGTTTCACATTGTTGCCTTTTACCTCATCCCAATCATGAATAGAGAGGGAGTAAACACCTTTAGTAGTTTCACTTTCTCTTACTAAGAATATACCTTGTTGACTACCAGGATTCAGAAGTAATCATTCAGCATCTTTTCTCCCCATTTTGCCAAAATACCATTCTTCTGCCTGAATGGAATCTGCAGGTGCCACATAATTGCTAGGGATGTAGCCGTTCTTTCCTGTTGCGATCGATCTTGCTTCCCACCAGTCTCCTTCCGTACTGTGAATGATTTGAAATCTTTCACCCTTCTTAAATGAAAGGTCTTCTGTAGTTCTAGCTTCACAATCATATAAGGCCACAAATATAGTAACACCACCTGTTAAACCAGCAGGATAAGACCTGGGTACCACTGAGAAGGAGGAAGACGCTCCCTCAAAAGGAGTCACCCCTGAGGATGCCTCAAATGGTGTTAAGGAGAGACTGCTGAAGTTCTCCGATGTGCCCTTCAGTGAAGCGGACTGGGCCACCACAGTGTGCTCTGCTCCGTAATGGCCAACGCCGGTACTGACAGGCTCCGGAGTGTTTTCAGTTTTGTATTTAATAGCTGGACTTTTGTCTTCCTTACTTTTAATGCAGCCCATTATCAAATCTTTCATGGTCATTCTGATTGTGAGAAACAGTCAGAAGCTGCACGGTGCCAGATCCAGCGAATAAGAACACATGGTTATGTTTTGTCCCTGCCTTTCCATTGAATGGCATTTGGCAGCAACATTCACTGTATTTTTGATCACACCTGCGCTCCAGCCGTGCTCGCCCGAGTCGCAGCGGCCGGCGCTCTGGCTGACTGGAGGCAGCAACGGGCTGAGGTGTTGCCCGCGGGGCCCGTTCGCTCCTCCACCAGGGCCAGCCGGCCAGGACGCGTTCCAGCAAGTCTTTACTCATTGAAATAAGTCAGTTTTCTGAGTACAAAAAGAAGAATTGGATTACAGTTCTATGCACGTATCATCAAAGATGTGCCTAACAACCCAAAATTCCATCAACAATTGAATGGATAAATAAATTAGAGTATATTAATTTACTGGAATATCAATACCGATCAGAAGAAATAAACTGAAAACTACACCCAACAGATGACAAAGAAAATAGGGAAACACACAAAGAACTAGAGAAGACTGATAGAGGAAAAAATGAGATCAAAAGTTGGTTTATTTACAAAATAAATGAAATCAATAAACAGACAAATTTACACAGATAAAAAATAGATTTGTGGTTGTTTAGGGGATGAGTAGATAGGTAGATGGGAGGTCTGGGGGGATGGCTAAGGGGTATAGAGCTTCTTTCTGGTGTAATAATGTTTTAAAATTTATAGTGGTGATGGTCGCACAGCTCTGAATATGCTCGATGCCATTCTATTGTGCACTTTAAAGTGTGAGTTACATGGCCTGTGTACACTATCTCAATACACCCACTTAAAAGTGAAGGGAAAATTAAGACATGCCCAGATAAGCCACAGCTGAGAAAATTCATTACTAGCAGACCTGCCATACAAGAAATCTACAGAGGGCCCTTTGGGGAACAATGAAAGGACACTGGACAGGAATAAGAAGGAATAAGGAGCACCAGTAAAAGTTACTGGAAAAATAAAATACATTATAAATTTATATTTTGTTTCTAACAATTCTCTCTCCAATCAGATTTTAAAAAATAACTATACAAAAGCAAAAACTGTAAGCCTGTGCTTGTGGACGTATAATGTATAAAGTAATAATTTAATGCAATGTTAGCCTAAAAGAAAGGAGAAAATGGAGTTATATAGGAGCAAAGTATTGTATATTATTAAAACTAATAATACACAAACTTAAAATTAAAATTCATTTTAATTCAAACTAGATTGTTTTAAGATTTAAACTGTAATCCCCAAGAAAAACTGGTAATAAAGTTGTACAAAAATGCAGTAAAAGAAAAAAATGACAAGGGAATTAAAGTGGTACATTAGGGGCTGAGGATATACCTCAGTGGCAGAGTACATACCTAGCACATGCTAGGCCCTCCCTGGCTTCAATCCTTGGCATTGCATAGATAGATAAATAGACAGATGATAGATATAGATAGATAGAGTGACAAAAGTATGTAATGATGGAGGAATAAAGGCTCAAAAAGACATAAGACACATAGAAAACAAGAAACAAAATATTAAATATAAATTCTACCTTATCAGCAATCACATAAATGAAAATGAATTAAATACTCCAATAAAAAAAGCAGATTGGCAAGGGGGGAGGAGGGAGGAAAGAAAGAAGAGAGGCACATTAGATCAAAGCCATAAAGAGGTTAAATATAAGAAGATAGAAAGATATTCATAATGCAAATAGCAGCCTAACAAAAGCTAGAGTGATTAACATCAGATAGAATAGATATATGTTTTTGCGGCGAAGAAGGGCATTTCACCTTAGCAAGAAAGTCAATCCATCAATAAATCATAAGTATATATGCACCTAACAATAGAGCTCCAAAAACACAGAATTAAAAAGAAACAGACAATTCAACATTAACAATTGAAGACTCTAATTCCCTACTTTCATTGATAGAGCAACTAGAAAGATCAACAAGGAAATAGAAAACTGTGTACTTAATATAGAAAATCCTAAGGAAGCCACAATCTGTCCCTAAATAAACAAATAAATAAATTTTTTATGTTGTTGGATTCAATATGTATATATTAAAGCTAATAGACAAGTTCAGCAAGGTTATGGAATACAAGCTCAGTATACAAACTTCAATTATTTCCAGGTGTGGTGGCACATACCTGTAATCCCAGCACTCAGGAGGCTGAGGCAAAAGGATCACTGTAAATTCAAGGCCAGCCTGGGCTACATAGCAAGTTCAAGACCAGACTGAACTACAACGTGAGACCTTCTCTCAAAAAAAATAAAAAAATCAATTATATTGCTATACTCTGACAATGAATAATCCAAAAGTAAAATTGAGAAAATAATTGTATTCATAATTAAAAAAAGAATTTATTTTAAAAAGAAATAAAGGGCTGGGGGTACAGCTCAGTGGTAGAGCACTTTCCTAGCATGTGTGAGGCCTCGGGTTCAATCCGAACTACTGCCAAAAAAAGGAAGATAAAAGAGGAGGGGGGAAGAGAAGGAAATACTGAGGACTAAATTTAACCAAAAAAGCACATGCTGTAAATACACCTGTTTTTTTTCATTATTGATGATTGAGCCCAGGGCTTTGTACATGTTAGCCAAGCGCTCTACCACTGAGCTATATCCCTAGCTCACAGGCTATAAATATAAAGAACTATATGACATTATCAAAAGCAAATTTTAAAGATTCAAAGAAGTGAGGAGATAGCACATGTTTGTGTATTAGAAGACTAACATTAGAAGAACAATGCTTCCCAAATTGATTTACAGATCTGATGCAATATGTATTATTTTCCTGCTGCCTTGTTTTTCCAGATATTTCCAAGCTGATCCTATAATTCATATAGTAATGCACAAGTTCCAGAGTAGCCTAACCAATCTTTTTTTTTTTTTACTTAAATTCTTTTATTGGTACATTTTAGGTAGACAACACATTTACATTTCTCATTGGGAATTTGTACCTTTACATGATGCATCTTGGTTCTTATTTTTTCCCCATTCCTAGCCCTCCCTTCCCTATTTACAAAGACTTTATTTCCATTTTTTCCATTTCTCATCATTTTTCCTTTCCCTTCTTTCCTTTCCCCTGGCTCTCCCACTCCCCCTACCCATTTGGACCTTTTCTTCCTATTTTACATTATCGATTATTCATTCTAACCATTGGTACATTTTAGGTATACAATATAATGACATTCATCATTGGAAATTTGCACCTTTACATAATCTCTCTGGGATCTTATTTTTCACCCTTGCCCAGCCCTCCCTTCAACCCCTCCATCCCTCCCTATTTACAAAGATTTTGTTCCTATTTTTCCATTTTCTCGTATTAATTCCATTCCCTTCTTTCCTTTCTCCTAGCCCTCCCACTTCCTTCCCCTTTGCCTCTTTTCTTCCTAGTTCACATTATTGTATGTTTTAGTCCTTATTTACACTTTCAGTTTCTCACACTAGAGAAATTATTCGGTATTTACACATGTGTGTCCTATGTATTTCACTTAAGAGTATCACCTCAATGTGCATCTATTTAGCTATAAATGTCTCTAATTTCTCATTTTTTTATGGCTGAGTAGTACTCCATTTTATATTAAAAAAAAAACCCACACTCTTTTTTCAGTCTCCAGTTGATGGGCATTTGGGCTGTTTCCAAGTTCTACCTATTACAAATTGTGCTGCTATGAACATGGGTGCACATATATCACTGTGGTATGATTCTTTTAATTCTTTGGGGAAGATACCCAGCAGGGGAATAGCTGGGTCAAATGAGACTTCCAGTCCTAGTTCTTTGAAGTATCTCCATACTGATTTCCACAGTGCTTGCACCAGTCTACACTCCCACCAGCAGTGGAGCAGGGTTTTTCTTTCCCCACAGCCCCGCCAGTATTTGTTATTGGTTGATTTCATGATAGCAGCCATTCTTTCTGGAGTGAAGTGGAATCTCAGCATTGTTTTCATTTGCATCTCTCCAATGACCAGTGATGTTGAACATTTTTTCATGTATTTATTTGCTATTCCTACTTCTTTGTCTGAGAAATGTCTGTTCATTTCAGATGCCCATTTTTGGATTGGTTCTTTAAATTTGGGAGGTCTGATCTTTTTAAGTTCTTTATAGATTTGAGATAGTAGACCTTTGTCTGAGGAAAAGCAGGTGAAGATTTTTTTCCCACATTGTGGGTTGTCTCTTCACGCTGCTGGTGGTTTCTCTTGCTGTGCAGAAGCTTTTTAATAAGAAGAGATCCCACTTGTTGATTGTTTGTGCCAGTTCGTGGGCAACTGAGGTTTTGTTCATAAAATCTCTTCCTACACCAATGTCTTCAAGAGTTCTACCTAACCTCTGTTCCAGCTGGTTCAGTGTTTCTATTTTAATATTTAGATTTTTTAATCCATTTCAATTTTAGTTTAGTGCATGGCAAGAAATATAGGTCTAGTTTTAATCTTTGGCAAGTTGAAACCCAATTTTTCCAGCACCATTTATTAAAGAGGCTATCTTTCCTCCAGTGAGGGTATTTGGCTCCTTTCTCAAAAATGAGATGGCTGAGTGTGTCTGGTGTTGTTTCTGCATCTTCTAATCTGTTCCACTGGTCCTCACATCTGTTTCTTTGCCAGTACCATGCTGTTTTTATCACAATAGCTTTGTAATATAGTTGCAAGTTGAGGATTGTGATATCCCCTGCCATATCTCTGTTACCTAGAATTGCTTTTGCTATTCTGGGTCTCCTCTTGTTCCAAATGAATTTTTGGATTGTTTTCTCAAGGTCCATGAAGTATGCTGCTGGGATCTCAATTAGAATTGCATTAAATCTATCTAGCAGTTTTGGAAGTATGGCCATTTTCACTATATTGATCCTTCCTACCCAGAAGCAGGGGATGTCTGTCCATTTTCTGATATCATCTTCAATCTCTCTTTTCAGAGTGCTATAGTTTTCGGAGAAAAGTTCTTTGATTTCTTTTGTTAGGTTGATTCCTAGGTATTTCAGTTTTTTGGATGCTATTGTGAAAGGAATTATTTGCCCCATTTCTCTCTCAATGAGTCTGTTGTTTGCGTACAGAAAAACTGTTGATTTTTGTGTGTTGACCTTGTAACCAGCTACTTGACTGAATTTGGTAATTAAGTCCAGAAGACTTTTGGTGGAGTTCTTGGAGTCTTCTATATACAGTATCATGTCATCTGCAAATTATGACAATTTAACTTCTTCATTTCCTATCTTTATTCCTTTTATTTCTTTCTCTTGTCTAATTGCTGTGGCTAATGTTTCCAAAGCTATATTGAACAAGAGTGGTGATAGTGGACATCCTTGTCTTGTTCCTGATTTTAGTGTGAAGGATTTCAGTTTTTGACCATTTAGTATGATATTGGCTGTTGGTTTTTCATAGATGGCTTTTATAAGTTTGAGGTAGACCATCTATTCCAATTTCTTGTAGGGTTTTTATCATAAATGTATGTTGGATTTTGTCAAATGCTTTTTCTGCTTCTATGGAGATAATCATATGGTTTTTGTCCTTGGCTCTATTGATATAGTTTATTTCATTGATTGATTTGCATATGTTGAACCATCCCTGTATCCCTGGGATGAATCCCACTTGATCAGGGTGTATGATCTTCTTGATGATCTTCTGCATTCTATTTGCCAGTATCTTACTAAGGATTTTTGCATCTGTGTTCATTAGTGAGATTGGCCTATACTTCTCCTTTTTGGTTGGGTCTTTCTCTGCTTTGGGGATCAAGGTGATGCTTGCTTCCAGGAATGAATTTGGGAGTATTGCTTCCCTTTCAATTTCATTGAAGAGTTTAAACAGTAGTGGAAGCAGTTCCTCTCTAAATGTCTTGTAGAATTCAGCAGTGAAGCCATCAGGGCCCGAGCTTTTCTTAGTTGATAAGTTTTTAATTATATTTTCAATTTCATTGGTTGATATTGGGTTGTTTAGAATTTTTAGGTCTTCTTTGTTCAACTTTCGTAATTCATATGTATCTAGGAATCTGTCCATTTCTTCTGTGTTGTCCATCTTATTGGCATATAGGTTCTGGAAGTAGGTATTGATGATCCTCTGGATTTCTGCTGGGTCTGTTGTAATTTCACCCTTTTCATTCCTAATTGCATGGATTTGGGCCTTTTCTTTCCTTTTTCTGACAAGGTTGGCTAAGGGTTGGTCAATTTTGTTGATTCTTTCAAAGAACCAACTCTTGGCTTCATTGATTTTTTTGTATCATTCTCTTAGTCTCCATTGCATTGATTTCTCCTCTGATCTTTATAATTTCCTCTCTTGTATGAGCTTTGGGTTTGTCCTGCTCTTCTTTTTCTAGAAGCTTGAGGTTCAGCATCAGGTTGTTTAATTGGGCTCATTCTGTTTTCCTAATATGCGTATTCACTGCTATGAATTTCCCTCGTAAGACTGCTTTCATTGTGTCCCATAGATTCCGATATGTTGTATTGTCATTGTCATTTAATTGAAGAAACTGTCTGATTTCTTCTTTAATTTCCTCTGTGACCCATTGGTTATTCAGAAGTGTGTTGTTCAATTTCCATGTGTTTATGAAATTTTTTGAGTTTCTTTTGCTATGGATCTCCAATTTCATTGCACTATGGTCTGATAATATACAGGGGATAACTTCAGTTCCTTTGCACTTACTTAAACATGTTCTATGTGTGAATATGTGGTCTATTTTGGAGAATGACCCATATGCAGCTGAGAAGAATATGTATTCTGATTTTGTGGGGTGGAGCACTCTGTAAACATCTGTTAAGTTCATTTGTTCAAGAGTTCGATTGAGTTCTAGTATTTCGTTACTTATTTTTAGTCTAGTTGATCTATCTATTTGTGACAGTGGGGTGTTGAGGTCCCCCACTACAATTGTATTAGTGCATATATGACTTTTCTTGTCCGTTAGTATTTGTTTTATATAGTTGGGTGCATTAGTGTTTGGTGCATAGATATTTATGATTGTCATTTCTTCCTCTTGGATTGTTCCCTTTACAAGGATGTAGTGTCCTTCTTTGTCTCTCTTAATCAGTGTTGGCTTGAAATCTACTTGATCTGCAAAGAGGATAGCTACTCCTGCTTTTTTTCGGGTTCCTGTCACATGGAGTATTGTTTTCTACCCTTTAACTTTCAGTCTATGAGTTTCATTTTGAATTAAGTGTGTTTCTTGTATGCAGCGTATTGTTGGATTTTGCTTCTTGACCCATTCTGCCAGTCTATTTTTTTTGATTGGTGAATTGAGACCATTAACTTTGATGGTTATAACTGAAATGTATTGACTTATCATTGCCATGACTTTTTCTTTTTTGGGGGGTTCTCCCCCTTTACATTTAATTTCTTTTCATGCCAGATGTGTTCATTCTGCTTTGCTTCCTGGGGTTGTGATCCTCAATGTCTGTTCCTAGGATATTGTGTAAAATTCTTTGGAGTGCTGGTTTGGTATCCACGAAGTTCCTAAGGTGCTCTTTGTCATGAAAGTATCTTATTTTTCCATCAATTTTGAAAGATAGTTTTGCAGGGTACATCAATCTGGGTTGGAGGCTGTTTTCTTGTAGGGCTTGGAATATGTCACTCCAAACTCTTCTTGCCTTGAGGATTTTCATTGAGAAGTCTGCTGTGATTTTGATGGGCTTTCCTTTGCATGTGATTTGTTTCTTTTCTCTAACTGCTTGTAGAACTTTGTTCTTCTGCTGTGTTTCTGGAATCTTAACAATTATATGCCTATGTGTAGATTTTTTTTGATCAAGGCTATTTGGAGTCCTATATGCCTCACTTATCTGTATGTCAAGTTCTTTTCCCCTGCTTGGGAAGTTTTCTACCATTACTTCTGTGAAGAGTTTTTTTGTGTCATGTGCACTCTCTCCTGTTTCTTCATTGACTCCAATCAGTCTTAGGTTATTCTTCTTTGCATCGTCTAGCAGCTGCTGCTGGATTGTTTTCTCGTGTTGCCTTATAATTTTGAAGCAATTTTTCTTTTCCTGGTCATTAATTGCAATTGTCTTATCTTCTATATCTGAAATTCTGTCCTCACATTGACTCATTCTGCTGTGTAGACTTTCAGTGGAGTTTTTCATCTCCTGGAAATCTATTTGCATCTGTTTTATGGATTCCATTTGTTTCCTATGTTGGGATTCCATCATGTTCCTCAGCTCCTCTCTAGATTTATTAATCATGTCTTGCACTAGGAGCACAATCTCTGCTGTTATCTGAGAAATTATTTCTGATTTCATTTTTTCCAGATCTTTTGCTGCCAGTTCAGTGGGTCCAGGTGGTTGAGTATCAGAGTGTTCCATCTCATTTCCCTTTGAGGTTGCTGTAGGTGATTTGGAAGTCTGGTTTTGAGACTTATTTACGTGTCTTCTCATTTCGACCGGGGTGGGGGTTACTGTTGGTCCCCACGTGGCTCACCTCCTCTGACCTGGGAGAGGTGGGGCAGTGGCTCAGAACTCCCTTCCTCTGGGCCAGGAATGGCTGGATGGACAGTGGCCCAGAAGCCCCTACCTCTGGGCAGGGAGCAGTGGGACAGGACAGCAGCCCAGAAGCCCCTTCCTCTGGGCCAGGAGCAGTGGGACAGTGGCTCAGAAGCCCCTACCTCTGGGCAGGGAGTGGTGGGATGGCAGCTCAGAAGCCCTTTCCTCTGGCCTGGGATCAGCAGGATGGACAGAGGCCCAGAAGTCCCTTCCTCTTGACTGGGAGTCAGCCTAACCAATCTTGAAAAAGAATAAAATCACATTACTCACACTTCCCAATTTCAAAACTCACCACAAGACAGTGTGAAACTGGGATAACCATAGACGGGTATACATCAATGGAAGACATTTAGAATCCAGAAATAAACCTTCACATTATGGTCCATTTGTGTTTGTTTGTTTTTTGAGACAGGGTCTTGCTATGTACCTCAGGCTGGCCTTGAACTTACTATGTAGCCCAGGTTGGACTCAAATGCATAGCAATCCTCCTGCCTCAGCCTACTGAGTGCTGGGATTACAGACATGCACCACCACCCCTGGTTCTGGTCCATTAATTTTTTCTGTTTCTTTCTCTTTTTTTTGGTACTGGTGATTGAACTCAGGACCTTGTGCTTGCCAGGCAGGCACCCGTGCCACTGAGCTATATCCCTGCCCCTTGGTCCATTAATTTTTGACAAGGGTATTTTCTTAGTTACTTTTCTCAACACTGAGACACACTACCCAACACCCACAACTCTAAGGAGGAAAGGTCTATTCTGGCTCAGTTTGTAGAGATTTCAGTCCATAGTTGGCTGGCTCCAAGCAGGACAATGTGGCAGAGGAGAAAGATCTCACAGATGGTGACAGAAAGGAGAGGGACCAAGGAAGGAGGTGGGAGATAGACCCTTCTAGGCCACACCCCCAGTGACAACCTCATCAGACCAGGCTTTACCTCCCAACATCACATTTAGCTATAAACTCAATAGTGGACTGATCCACTGATGAGTATCATGGGCCTGTTACATAATCGCCTCCCAAAGCTCCACCTCGGAGTGCATGAAGCTTTGGGAGGACATCTGGATATAAACCATAATGAGTATCAAGACCATTAATAGAGAAAGAATCATCTTTTCAACAAATTGTACTGGGAAAACTAAATATACACGTGCAAAAGAATGAATTTGGACCCCTATGTTGCACCATACAAAAATCAACTCAAAGAGATAAACTAAATGTAAGACCTACAACTATAAAACCCTGAAAAGAAAGCATAGATGTGAATCTTTGCCTTGAGAAGGCAATGGTTCTTTAGATATGACACAAAAAATGCGAGTAATCAAAAAATAAGAATATACAACTTAATTTCATCAAAATTTAAATTTTTGTTTCAAAAGACACTATCAACAGGTAAAGACAACCACAGGAAAGCTTTCAAATCATATATCTAATGAAGATCTAGTATCTTGAATGTATAAAGAACTCTCACAACTCAACAATAAAAAAATCAATTTTTTAAGTGGGCAAAGGATTTGAGTAGACATTTCTACTCTAGAAAATAGGCATGTGAAAAGATGTTCAACATCCCAGTCTTTAGGCAAATGCAAATCAAAACCACAAATGAACCGAATGCCACTTGAGACCTATTAGATGTCTATACCAAAAAGATGAGTAACAAGTATTGATGAGAATCTAGAGAAAAAGAAACCAGTCTGCACTGCTGAGGGAGGTGTAAAATGGGGCAACTGACTAGAAAACAGTCCGGTAGTTTCTCAAAAGTTAAATATAGAGTAACGTTGACTCAGCAATCCCATTCCTAGGTACATGCCCAAGAGAATCAAGAACATGGATCCACACAAAAACTTGTGCACAGTTGATAGCAGGATTATTAATAAGAATTAAAATGTGGAAACAATAAAAATATCCATCAACTGGTGAATGAACAAAGTGTGGTATTTCTACATAATGGAAGATTACTAGGGCGTAGAAAGGAATGTGATGCTTATATCTACTACACGAGGTTGAGCTTTGAAAATACGTTGAGTAAAAAAGGCTAGTCACAAAAACCCACATTATATGATTTCAGTTATATAAAATGTCCCAAATAAGCAAATCTATAGACATAAAAAGTGTATCAGTGCTGGCCAGAGGTTGGGGTGGGGTAGAGATGCTGCTAACAGGAACACTTACTGTGGGTGATTATACAAATATTTAGGCGCAAGGCCCTGGGTTCAATTCCCAGCACCACACACACACACACACACACACACACAAAATCTGAAATTAGATAGTGGTGATGGTTCCACAAGTCTGTGAATGTACCAAAAACAAAACAAAACAAAAAACCACTGAATTTTGAAGGCAGGTGTGGTGGTACATGCCTGTAATCCTATTACTTGGAAGCCAAGGCAGGAAGTTTTTGAGTTCAAGGCCAGCCTGGGCTGCATAGTGAGACCCTGTCTGAAAATAAAATAAAATACAATACTGCATTTTGAACTTTAAAAGAGTAAATTTCATGCTTTTTGAATCATCTCTCAAAATAAAAATACTCTAAGAAATATGAGCAAGTAAAGTATACCCCAGAAATACGAGGTTGATTTAACATTTAAAAACCAATCAATGTAATGTATCATAATAATGGAATAAAGGAGAAAAATCATAGAATGATACCAATAGATCTGAAGGTGGCATTTGTCATTTTGTCAAGTGACAAAATTCAATACACAATCAAGATGAAGGTTCTTGACAAACAAGAAATGGAAGGGAATTTCCTCAACCCTATTAAAGGACATCTACAAAAAACCTTATAGCTTACATTCTATTTAATGCTGGAAGACTGAATACTTATCTCTGAAGATGAAGAACAAGGCAAAGGTATCTATTCTCAACTCTTATTCAACATTAAACTGTACAAAAAGGCAAATGCATTTTTTAAAAAAAAAGAAAAAAATTGGAAAGGAAAAGTAAACTTTTTACTCACAGTTAACATAATCATTAAATAAAATCCTAAAGAATCTACAAAAAAGTGACTAGAACTAATAAATGCATACAGCAAAGTTGCAGGGATTTCCTTCCAGGTATTCACCCAATAGAAATGAAACAAGCATTCACAGTCACTTTCTTCATCCTAGTTAAAACATAGGAACAACTCAAGTGTCCAACAGCAGGGACAGAGATAATCAATTGCCTTGGAGAAGCGAACATCTCTGGGCCCTGTAGCCATGAGAACCTTGCCCTACAGAGCCAGGAGAGAATGGAGACGCAGACATGGGAAAAGTAAGCCATACTAATGCTGCCTGCAGGTGCCCAGGGAAAAGACAGAGGACATGTGGCTCATCAAGAGAGGAGCAAGAGCTGTGAGGTTTGGAAAGCAGTCACAGAGAAAGAAAGGTCTCAGAAGAGAAAGGTGGACCACCACAGAAGCCATAAGAAGGGCACCTGCGGGGCAGTAAAGAGGAGCTTCAGAAACTTGGCAGTGATGTGTGCAGACGCTGCTGGGGTAGGCCCAGTTTCATTCAGGCTACATACAATAACAATATCAGCAGTGATACCTAATAGTCACTGTATGCTTATGAGGCACTCATCATTGTGCTGAGCCACTGAAATGCGTTCATTTCTGTAATGTGGCACCATCATTCCCATTATGCAGTTGGGGGAACAGAGGCGCCTAGTTTTAAGTGATTGCCCAAGTTTACCTGGTTACGAAGTAGGCTAGAACACTACATTCTGCATTCAAACCCAAAGCCAAGAGGCTATTTCTTGAACTCTCACTTTCTTCCTTGACTATGTTGTGTTCCACATCCTCACAGGGATGGGCGACAGAAGGATGCTGGGAAGTTCAGGCCTCACATCCGAAAAGCACCTTATTCCAATGAGACCAGAGATGCACCGCCAGGCCCAAGCAAGAGGGGGCCTTGGATGCTTTTGAGGGTTACTGCCCACTGCCTGCTGGCACCACCTCTAGATAGCCATGAATTAATAATTGGGCAAATCCCATAATTACCTGATTCCAGCACAAGTACAAAGCTTTAAAACACACCCTTTTCTGTCCCTTCATTTTGATATAGAATCATATTTTTGGAGAGGAAATACTGGTTTTTACAAATTCTGGTAGTCAGAATTCTGATAGTCCAGTTGTTTGTTTGTTTTTTTGGTACCGGGGATTGAACTCTGGACCTTGCACTTGCAAGGCAGGCGCCGGAACCACTGAGCTAAATCCCCAGCCCTTAGAATCGTTTTTTAATCTGGTGTTAAACTAAAAAGTGGAGAGGACTCTCTCTCAACTTTTGAGGGGCCTGACTTCCTGCCCTCCTGTCGGAAAGGCACAGAGCACAGGGAGACCTTCCAGGCTCAACTCTGATGTCCATTCTGGGCAAGGCCAGGGGCTCTGCATCAGTATGGCCTTGCCCACAGGATGAAGCAGGTCAAAACCCCAGAGACCCCAAAGCTGCATGGAACAAGTACATCTGTCCAAAAATTTTCTGAGCTTTGAGGGGAAAGTTGCAAGGAAACCACTAGGTCCAGACTGACAAAGAGAACAGAAAGTTTTGGATGCAGGCTGTTTGACCTACTGCTTTGCATTCTGGAGCAGTTTTGCCCCCCTCCCCACAGGACATTTAGCAATGTCCAGAGACATTTTTGATTTTCACAAGTAGGGGTTATATCGGCATCTAGAGACCAGAGATGCTGCTAAATATCCTATGTTCAGGACAGTCCCAAGGCAAAGAATTATCTGGCCAAAAAGTCAAGAAAGGCTACTCCAGCCCTTTGAGGTGCTCCTGCAGGGCTGCCGCACCCTTCTCGGAAGCTTCCTTCTTGTCCTTATCTGGGCTGAAAGTGAGAGGACTGGACTAGAGGCCACTCCTCAGGGGGGACTTTCCCTGTCATCACCTGGCTACCCCCTCTGGCCCCTTCACCAGAGAATTCTGTCTCAGGTAAATGGGAAACTTTGTGAAAAATCCCCTCTAGCCATGTTATAAGCAGTGAAGATGCACCATAATGTGCTTTTTCCACCAAAAAAAAAAAAAAAAAAAAAAAAATTAAAGCAGCTAGGGGATTTTTATAATTTTAGTTTAAATAATAAATAGTAGCAGCCAATCTTTTGGTAGCACATGCCCCAGTTAGCCCTCGAGGGGCACTCAGAAAAAAAGTGTGTTTAAGTGACAATGAATCAGTCCACAGTCTAGACAGGGGAGAAGGGACCACCTAGGTATTCTGGCTTGGTCTGGCAGCAAAGCCTGTCCCTCCTCCCTGTCAGGAGCCACCTCAGTGTGGGCCCCCCTGGGGAACCTGGGGATATTTGCATATCCTCTCTGGAGACTCTGCTTTCTTCTTCCTGAGTTTCATCTTTAATAATTAGAGAAGAGGCTGCTAGGGAATGTGAGGCCATTGTGCTGGGGAGAGTAAAGCTGCCAGGCAAAGTCAAGGCCCCCTCCTAGCTGGGCAGCTTGGGGCCCCAGGGCACCATGGGAGCTGGTGGGGGGAGGGAGTACTGTCACACTTCCTGCCCCTTCCTGAACCCTTGTCTGGCGTGGTTTGGTGAATTAAACTTGGGGATTAACTCAAAAGAGATCATAGCAGTTGATGAGAATAGATTTGGGGGCCCATTAACCCTAGAGAGTTGGTGTGTGGGTGCTTGTGAAGCAGAGGGGGATCCACTCCTGTGTGACTCCAGACAGGTGAGAAAAAAAATCAAGAGCTGAAAGAGAGGCCAGGTGGTATCTATTCCCTCTGGCCCAGACACTTAACTCCACCTGAGGTTACAAACTGCCCCCTACTGGGCAAATGTGCTTGATGATTTCCACAGGACTAATGGCTGCCTTAGGGCCACTCAGGAGTTTAAAAAAACTCGCCCGCTCAGGCCCCACACCAGACCACTGCACTGAAATACCTGCAGGTGGGGCCCAAACTGCTATGTCTGTCTTTCTTTCTGGCCTTGGGAGTTTGCACCTCCTCTCAGGCAGGGAAGGCTGCTACTGAAATGATTCACTCGGAGGAAAAGTACCAGCCTGCCCACGGGGGCATGGCAGTCTCTGGTGGTTTCTTCCTGCTCGGTTCCTCTCTTCTCATTGCTGTAGCAATTTAGCCAGAGTGACCCTTCTCTTACAAAATATCAGTTAGATCTCAAGGCCTTGATAGTGGGCTGATTTCACCAGACTTGGACTAAAGTCTCCATTGTCCTGACATTGAGAACAGCAAAGGACAGGAGAACTGCACTGGAATGAATCAAGCCAGTTTAAAAAAAAATATTGCACTTAAAAAATTATTTTCAATTACTTTCAGAAGTCCAATTTGTGCAGTGTATCATGTTGATTTTAAATAAGGCTGATTCAACAGGCCCTGAGTTATGATACCTTTTACTACCACACTGAAATACAGGCTGACAGCTGTCCTTAAATCTTTGGATTTTCCCACTTTCAGAACCACCCCTTCTCCCACCTCCCCGTGATCCAGCCACTAAAAAAATTATTTTCTTGTCATAGCAGGGGCCAGGTCTGTTCAGACTGATGAGTGCCCAGGCTGCATAAATTGTCAATGACTATAAATCATTTCAATCTTCCCTTGAGAGCAGCTTCCCCGAGCACTCCACTTGTCACGTTTAGCTAGAGCCCTTACAAGACTTTTTTCCCCTTCATTTTAGCAAACATTGTTTTCTGTGTACTGTCCAGAGAACTTTACAAACATTAACTCAGTCAAACATTATAAAAATAGCCTCACGAGCATGGCAAGATTATATTCTATTTTATAGATGTGGAAATTGAGGCAGAGAGAGGTTAAATAAGTCCCTGAGATCACCCAGCAGTAAGTGGAGAGCTGGGCTGCTAGATGCTTCTGGTTCAGAGTCCATTGCTCTTGGCCATAGGAAACGTCACCATAAAATAGTGAGGCAGAGATTTTTCTTTTTTCAGGCCAAACTGAGATTCACAAAGTATACCCTAGCTTCTTCTCTGCCATTACCTGCCACCAAATTGGGGAAACAGAGGCCTGGAGAGAGAAGACCTTCCTAAGGTCATAAAACCAGTGGGAGGGCAAGGCCAGGACCAGAATGCTCCCCTTGACCCACCCTGGTTTCACATCAGAATACTTACATCAGCTAAATATCCCCTTAGAAGTCAGTTTGGGAAGCATGATAGTTTTTAGAAAACTCCATAAATTCCTCGGAATTCCTCTCTTCAATAGGTGGAGTTTCAGTCAATCCCTGCAAGTGTGGGCTGGACATAGTGCATCACTAGTAATGACTAGAACAAAGCAGCAAGCTCAGAAGCCAGCTGCCATGTCCTGGAGATACTCAGGCAGCCCTGTGGAGAAATTTACATGGGAAGGAACTGAGGCCTCTTGCCAACAGTCATGTGACCGTGCCATCTTGGAACTGGATCTTTCAGTCCAGCCCCCAGAGAAAGACAGCCCCTGCCAGTAGCTTCACTGCAGCCTCATGAGAGACCCTGAGCTGGGACCATCTGACCAAGATGTTCCTTGATTTCTAATCTTCCAAACCTGTGTGAGATAATAGAAGCTTATGGTCTAAAGCTGCTAAGTGTTAGGGTGATTTGTTATGCAGAAATAAATAACTAATACAGGAGGTTCTGCCTTTCTCTTACTCTTACTTCTTTTAAAAACTGTAGGCAATTCCAGCATTTTAATTCATACAGTCTTGCCAAAGGATGCCTATATATCAGACCTTGCTGTTATAATTCAGATAGCTTTTAGAAACCAAATTCAAAATATTAACAATTTTAAAGGTTAAATCATGCAGGAAAATGCTATAATTTTTTAGGTAGACATCCATATGTGGTTCAAATACAGAAACATGGACAGGAATGATAGAAACTACATCCTGGATAATGGGTTGCAGGGGGTGAGAAGGATCTTGGAAGGAATATACAGGAGCCTTCAGCTCCACTCAGAATTTCTTTCTGAAGCTTAATGCTAGATACCCAAGTATGTATTAATTTTTAATCTTAAATATATAAGAATAATTTATTTTAGTACTATTTAATAAGACCTATCTTTCTATGTAAGAGATCGTGTTGTATTTCTTGCCTCGTTAGTCTCTGTTAAATATTAACTGAGTACAGTGATTGAACACCACAGAGTCAAGCAATCATTCATTCAACAAGTATTGACTATTGAATGGTAGAATGTCCAAAGAACTAAGAACTTCATCTGCATATTGTAAAACTTATAAAAACCTGTTTGGATGTTTAACTGTTTTCCCTTTTTTTAAGAAAGCAGGCCTCTCTCTGTCTTATTCATATTTATGATTTCTGCCACACAGGAGGTAACAAATATTAATTGAAGTGGAATAAAACACAAAATGACCATTCTTGTCCTTAAAGCTCTCTCTTTTTTTTTTTTTTTTTGGTACCGGGGATCGAACTCAGGTCCTTGCGTTTGTAAGGAAGGCATCAGAACCACTGAGCTATATCCCCAGCCCCATAAAGAAGATATAAGACAATGAACGTCCTAAGTGCCATAAATTATAAGCACAGTCGTACGGGAATTCATTCTGACATGTATTGCTGACTCTTATTAAGCACCTACTGGGCTCACGACTATCAACAAGAGAGACAGTCTTTGGTTTGTACATGTCCTACTTCTTACTGTCTTCATCACCCCTTCCCTTCACTATCTAAGCCACCAATGTCTTTTGCTTAGGTTATTATGATAATCGGATACTAGAATCCTAACTGGTCTCCCCACTTCCACTTTTCTCTCCACAGTAAAAATCTCAACTGTGTCCAGAGAGATCCTGTGAAGACTTAAATTACAGCATGTCACTCCTGTGCTCTTAAACTTTCCATCTGGGGGAGAGAGCAGACATGGCCATGATTTCTTAAATTTCTCCAATGAAGAGGTAGAGCTGGGCCAGGGATTTAGCTCAGTGGTTCTGCCACCTGCTTTACAAGTGGAAGGACCCAAGTTTGATCCCTGGTACCAAAAAAAAAAAAAAAAGAGGTAGAGCTTATTTCGATTGAGTCTGGCCAGCCTTGTAACTCTGGCCAGTGGAAGTAGTACATAGAACATGGTGCTGGTTCTGAGAGTGGTCTCAAAATGCTCTGGATGCTTCTGCTCTTAGCCTTGGAATTCTAAACTTGCCATATAAACAAACCCAGGCCAGCCTGTTGGAGACCAGAGGACATGTGAAGGAGAACAAGCTCAGGAAATGCCCTCCCAGCCCAGTCAGCTATCTCCCAACCTACCAGCTGTCTGAGGAACCCAGCTGAGATCAGCTTAACCCACCCTTCTGGAGCCTTCTGGAAACTTCTGGATGACCCGTAGACTCATGAGCTGAAAACATAGTTGTTTTAAGCCATCAAGATTTTTCTTGATTTGTTGGTCTTTGTAAGCTAGCTGATACACCATGTCATTCAGAGAATAGGACAAATTTTTTTTTTTTTTTTTTTTGCTGACTAACTTCAGTATTTAGAGCAGTGATGGCAAACCTTTTAAAGATAACTGCCCAAACTGCAACCCCAAACCCACTTATTTATCACAAATTTATGGCAAAATTGCCAACACTGCAATTAAACTCAAATATTGAGGTTTTAGTTTAGAAAAAAGCAACTCACATACTAACATTTTTTGTCTTAAAAGAAAAACAAATAACGTGTGCCATAGGTTCACCACCACTAACTTAGAGCATTATCTGGCAAATAGTAGTGCTCAGTGAAAATCTGTTAGAGTAATTAAGAAATTCATAAATAGGGCCAGGGATTTAGCTCAGTAGTTCCGCTGCCTGCCTCACAACCGCAAGGACCTGAGTTCAATCCCCGATACCAAAAAAAAAAAAAAGAAAGAAAGAAATTCATAAATAGAGTTAACATCCTCGTGAAGGAACCAGAAAGAAAAGAAGTAAATAACTAGTAAAATGTGACAAATGCCATGAGGTAATGTGTAGTAGCTGAGGTAGAGAATAAGAGTGGAGGTGAAGGGAGGACCCTCCACTGGCTTCCCATTTGTTTCAGAATGAAAGCTAAAATCACGGTGGCCTCCAGGCTTACAGGACTCCCCTCACCTTGCTGACCTTTTCTCTAGCCATCACTGCCTCTCTGACCCCACCATACCGACACACACACACCCTTCCTCGATGCTCCATGCCAACCTTGAGTGGTTGCTGATGCCCTTGGCTGGATGTTCTTCCCCTGGACACCCAACCTTCCTTCGGGTCTCTGCTCAGATGTGACCCTTACCAAAATAGTGACACTGGTCCCTGAAACTCCCTCACTCCCTACCTGACTTGACTTTTAGGCACAGCACCTGTCACCTTCTGATCTATGCTATATTAACTTCTTTGTTTATTGCCTGATTCATCTGAGAAAACACAAATTCCAGGAGGGAAGAAAGTTTGCTTTGGTCAATTTACTCTTAGGACACTACTGTCCTAGGGCAAAAATTTAACAAAAGATACCAAGATGTTTTAGGACCACAAAATCCTGTCAATCCAAAAATTAAGCCAGGTGAGCATTTGGCTTTGCACCATACTGGCAAGGCTTTTTTAAAAAGCCAAAATGCTCAGGTGAGACTTGGCTGGCTAACTGAAAACTCTGTGAATGTGTTCATGCAAGGCTAGCAACCCACTACCATTTTGGTAGCATCCTAATAGTTTTCTAGGCACATCCTAATCCCTGTTAGTGTTCATTCCTTGCAACAGCCCAGAGAAGTCAAGGGCAGGCTTGATTATCTTCCATTCACAGATGGAGGTAATGGCAGTCCCAGAGCTCCAAAGAGCTGCCTGAGGTCAGAGACACACAAAGTGGTAGAGCCAGAATTCAAATCACAGTTGGTCTGACACCAACTCTGATGCTTCTGTCACTATTGTTCATTCTTTCTCCTTTCTCCTTTCATCCTTTCTCCTTTCTAGATTCACTTGATGATCTTGACTCATAAAGATTCAGGGCCAGTCTTGGGCTCCTGAAGGATTCTCTTGAAGAAGGCATCCTTTCTCTACAAAGTATAAGCAGCCTGCCAAGAGGAACAGGCAACGAATAAACATCCAGTGTGTCAACACTAGAGCATCCCTGTGGCTTTCAGATGTCCCCAGACTCTTGCGTTTGACAATCAGGAAAGGACAGTGCCCTTGGGACACTGTGTCCCCAAACCCTCCCGAGGCTGGCTGGACTGGAAGGGAGGGGAAAGTCTAACCTAACTCAAGATTGGCAGGTGCTTTCAGTGGAAAACTAAAAAGAAATCCCAAGCTCATTGCTTTATTTTGGTTTAAAAAGCAAGTCGTGTGACAGTGGAAACTCTTTCCCAGTTGTCCTCCCCTCTCTGCCATGTTGACAGAAGACTGACGTGCTAATTCTGGCTGGGGTTTTTCCCTGCCCGGCTGTTTTTCTCTTTTATCTTCATCAATGAAGAGAGCTGCTCTGGCTTTCAAACTGTCGAAAAGTATTTGGGGTTTCGTGTATTTTTTTTTTCTTTCACATAATTCAGTGGGTCTTTTCCCAGAGATATATTTTCTCTCAAACTACCTTCTAAGTTGTTGAAGTTTCCGCCCATGTGACTTCCAGCATGAATTACCAGAAACCACAAGAGAGAGCGCGCGCATAAGCCCCAAAGCAAGCGAGATGTCCCTGTGGGGAGCAGTCCCTCTGCACCCCACAGCGAAGAGGACACAGGGGTCAGAGGTGGTCGCAGGGCAAGCAGAAGAGGCACCTGTGAAAGGTGCAGGGCTGGTGGCCTGGGACAGTTAGGAAAGGAGGTCAGCTGGTGACGAGAGAGCTCAGAGGCATCCCTTGAGTGAGCACCGTGCCGGAAAGACTTCAGCCATGCCTCACAACTCCGACAGCAGTGACTCCAGCTTCAGTCGCTCTTCTCCCCCTGGCAAGCAGGTAGAGTCCCCTGTCCCTCTCTTCTACCTCTAATTCTCTGACGGGGGCAGGAACAGGGTCAGGCTTTCTTGGTCCTGCTCCGGCAGCCATAGAGGGAGGAAGTAGCTCATGGCACGAGCACCCTATTAGATCCCAGACATGGCATTTGCAGCTCAACTGTGCATTGCAGTGGAGACCCTCATCCCACCACCTGTCTGCCAGGGCCCTTTTTTCCTCTCCAGCCCCCAAGTGCACCCATTGCCTCTGCCTCACCGAGGTTCCCACATGAAGCTTTCTAGGAAGCAAAGAAGAGGATGAATATTAAAGAACTGAGAGGAAAAGGTGTATCCTGTTTTCCAAGGCTGTAGAGAAGCGAGCACAAGAGCTTTCTAGTGAGATCCAGGCACATGTGCCCCAAGCCCTAGATGTGTAGTTTCCCAGGAAGGGCCCAGATAGCAAGAGAGAAAAAGAGAGGAAAGGATCAGACATTCAGGAGGAGGAAGCCAGCATGGAAGGCTGTGTGTCCAGACACTGCCTCTGTTGCTAGCACAACCAGTGGACAGAGGGATGCTGGAGTGTAGCCCGCACCTCTTTCCCTGTGGCTTCTGGAGAGGAGGAAGGAAATAAAAAGTGGCCCTGGAGACTTGGAGACATTTGCCAATGACCCCACCCCCACGAAATGGTTTCACTCTCCCTAAAGCTCAGGTTCCTTATCCGAATGGGAAAGGACCTGGACTACCTTAGGGAGGAAGGGTTTCTGGGAGTCTTTGGAGTCTAGACTGACTTCCAAGCCAAAGTTTTCAGCTGGAGGGTCATCAAAAAATGAATCTCAATCTCTCTCTCTCTCTCTCTCTCTCTCTCTCTCTCTCTCTCTCTCTCTCTCTCTGTCTGTCTCTCAGAGTTGAATCTAGGGCCTCCCACATACTAGGCAAGTGCTTTAACACTGAGTTACACCTCAGCCTATTTTTTTCTCACTGGGACAGGGTCTTGCTAAATTACACAGGTTGAATTAGAACTTGCAATTTTCCTGCATCAGCCTCCCAAGTAGCTGAGGTTATAGGCATGCACCCCCATGCCTGGCTGGGACCTTCTTTACCTTTACCACATTTCTGACCTCCCTCACTATAAGAAATCTGCCTCCTTTGCATCTAACATATATCCATGGATAAAACTTTTCCACTTCTGTGGTTTAAAACCTGCATTCTCTCCTTAATACACATATCAGGGATCTTGCAAAATACTGGAGCCAAAATAAAAGTATATTAATATCTGATACAGCATCTATCAAAACCAACTAACAGAAGAACAGCGGGTTGAACAAAGTCCCAGTGGAGACTTTGAGAGGGACAACAATCCAGTCCTCTGCTCAACATGGTATCTGAGTGGCTCAGACTGCCTAGAAATCTGAACTGTACTCTTCTTAGGAAGGAAATTACTCATGGCTTCCATGGTAACCTAGTCCCCTGTACCCCTTAGAGGAAGAGCACTTCCTTCCCAGTTAACCCAATATCCTCCTACTGCAATGACCTGGAAGGATGGGTCACACTGGCACCACAGAGTCTTGTCCCTAGGACATGTGCACCTCTAACCAGCAGAATGTGCAAGGGAACAGGGCAGGAGTTGCAGAAGTAATTCTTTCAGATGTCTATGCTAACCTACACCATCGAGAGAAAGCCGCAACTAATATCTCTAGCCCAGCGGAGGACATGCCCACCTGAGGGTATAGTTAGAAGACACCCAACGATCTCCTTATCCTCCCAAACCCTATCCACAACCTCCCACAGCAGGTAACTCCATTGTAATGTTCTCCTTGGCGTCTTCTTTGTACTGGGCATTGCGCTCACAGCCGTAGAGAAGGTCATGCTGGCAGAGCACAACGAAGGCAATGAAGAAAAAGAAAGGGCAGATTTGGGGTGATGCCCTCTGTCTAGAGATGCAGCAGCAGCAGACCCTCCTAGGGTACAAAGCAGTGAGGTCGCTGGTAGTGAGGGAGTCCTGGAAAGACTTCACACTCTGCCCCAAGAGATTCAGCACTTCTGGATTACTGTGAGCTCATGGGCCAACTCTTAGAGCCCGAGTCTTCTCCTATATAAAATGGAAATAATGATACACACCTCACAGAATTGGGGAATTAAACAAGAGCACCTTTGAAAGCACCTGAACAGAAGCTGGCACACAATAGGTGCTTAACAAAGTTTTGAGGAAAAAAAGTAAAAGCAAAAAGAACAGCAAGAGGTTCTAGGCTAAAAAATGAGTGACACTAGAGCAGTTCTGAAGAAGAGAGAGGTGACAGAACACACTTCATTGCCTTTTACCATTTTTGAAAGAAAAAAAAAAGCCCTATTAAGACCTCAAGATCTCTTCTTCCTGTAGCTTTTGGCCAAAAAAGGCATAGATATCTGAGGATGCATAACAGGGTATGGAGAAGAGTGCTCCTTTGGGTGCAGGACTGGTAAATAAAGGGACTGATGCATACATGAAGAGATTAAGACATGGAAGGATGAATGGACAAATGGAAAGGAGGGATGGATGGATGGATGAATGGATGGAGAGATGGATAGATGGATGGGTGGGTGGATGGGTGAGTGGTACTCAATGCCATGACAGCTTGCTTTCACTCAGAAGACAGGAATAGACTTGTCTAATTCTCACTGTTTCTGCTTCCCAGGATTCATCTGATGATGTGAGGAAAGTTCAGAGAAGAGAGAAAAATCGCATTGCTGCCCAGAAAAGCCGACAGAGACAGACACAGAAAGCTGACACTCTGCACTTGGTGAGTGTTCCGACTCTCCTTCACTCTCTTGCTCCCCACACCCACCCACAGCCCTTCAGACCCCTGTGTGCAAATGTGTGTGGGGAGAGTAAGTAGAGGGCAAGGAGTGCAGGGTGAGGGTCGGGGAAAGGCCCTCCTAAGGGTTTACTGAAGAAGTTCTGTGGCAGAGAACAGGCCAGGAGGCTGAGCAGAGAGGTGAGCCCTTCTGCTTTGGAAGGGCCTGTGGAGTAGATGATCTGGATGCTGGAATCCAAGGACCACCTGCTCTGAGAGGGGTCAGCCAGAGAGAGCTCCACCCTTCAAGAGCCACTGAGAGCAGAAGGATGCTCAGAGGGATGACTGACTTGGGGCGGGGGGGGATTCAAGAGGTGTGAAGTGCTTCGGGACCGCACATAATCCCTCCCTTTGGAGAGCAGCAGAGTAGCAACCCGAGTGTCCCCACATTTGGGAGAAAGGGGTCTCCACAGTGCTGTACCTTACTCCTCTTCAGCATCACTAAAGTTCTATTTTGAAACTTCTAACATTCACGGTATCCCAAGAAATCTGTGAAACATGCAATCTCAAGGGCACTAATCTGGGAGGTCATCATACACGCTGAGTTGCCACTAGTTCCAAATTTTTCTGGTTCCAAACTTTTCTGGAGAAGGCTTTGACTCTTGTCTTGGGCAAGCCAAGGGCTCTGGGTGGGGCGGACTTGCAGGTCCGTGTTTCTAGGTCCTGGCTGTGGGCTTCACAAAGCAATGCGCCTCCTTCCTCTTTGCCCCGCCTCACCGCCTTACCTCTCCACACGCTGCCCCCTAATTCGGTTCTTGTTCAACCTACTCTAACATCGTTGGTTCCTGCCACTTTCATGCACTCATCCCTTCCTTGGCAACAGTTCCTTTCTGTCCTTCCTCCTGGAACACTCCCTTACCTCTAATAGTTTGGAGATTTCTCTCAGTGGTACAAAGACAATTGACATCAGAAATGAATAAGCTTGTCATTTAATGGGATGATTAGCGTGGTGAACAGCTAGTTGCATGGCTGTTTTATCTTTTTTTTTTTTTTTTGGACCGGGGATTGAACTTGGGTCCTTGTGCTTGCGCACCAGGCGGCGAAACCACTGAGCTAAATCCCCGGCCCAGCTGTTTTATCTTTATCAAGAAGAAGTAAGATGTAGGTTTGGGAGCTGGGGGAGATGCTTCTTTTAGCCTCTCAGGAAACAGAACAGGCTGCAGCGACCTCTCCAAATGATGCTTGTGTTTTATTTGAACTGGGCTTGGCATGTCTTTTATTGCATGCTAATGAAATTTAAGTTGGCAAATATGTGTTAAATAAAAAAAAAAGAGTGAACAGCCAGTCTATACCAACTGTGATCAGCAGTCGAAATGTTAAGTTGTTCATGCCCCCACTACATGCATGGCCCCCATGATTTCCTTTAAGTTTAGGTTCTCCCTCTTATTATTTCAAGCTGGGACATCTATGATCACTCATTTTCTCTATTTGATTCTGATTCTTATTTAATATTTTAGAGCAAGCAGACAAACAAATGAAACAAACCTAAAAGGATAAAATCTGTTTTTGTGCAAGTAGTCTAGCAAACTGCTATAAACTTTATGTTTGTATTATTAAAAATAAAAGTAACCAAGAAAGATTATGTAAGGGTGAAAATTTCCAATGATGAATGTCATTATATTGTATACCTAAAATGTACTAATAAAATAAAATTTTTAAAAAAAGTAATCTCAGTGCTCAGGAGGCTGGGCCAGGAGGGTCCCTATGAGTTTGAGGTCAGCCTGGGCTATATAGTGAGTCCATAGGCCAGCCTGAACTATGTAGCAAGACCCTGTCTCAGTCCCCCCTGAAAAAAAGAAGAAGACTTAGAAACAGAAAATAAGTAGAGCTCGACAACAATGTGGTCAGAAGGACAGGGTTTGAATCTCAGCTCTGCAACTTCCAGCTCTGACCCCAAAAATGGTTCCACTCTCCCTTAGACTCAGGTTCCTTATCTATAGAATGTGAAGTGATAGGAACTGCCTCATCCAGTGAGGATAAAGAGCTCAAAAACAGTGCTTAGGGGCCGGGGATGTAGCTCAGTGGTTCCGCCACCTGTTTTGCAAGTGCAAGGTCCTGAGTTCAATCCCTGGTACCAAAAACAACAACAAAAAAACCCAAAACAGTGCTTGGCATACAATAAATACTCAAAAAATTCAAGTACAGTAAGAATTATAATAATAGCTACTAGTAAAAAAAAAAAGCAAGGTAAATAATCCCAACTAAGTGACAAAGAACACCATCCTGCCTAACATATGAGCAAAGGAGTCTTGCCTATCTCAAACTGCACCCTGTGTCCCTATATATTTAACCCACTGGTCTCTGTCTGACATCTGAGGGTGTATTTACGAGCTGACATATGTATGCATCTGCTGCAGCAAGTTTTTCACCTCTGACTCAGCTGTCTTTCTCTGTAAAACAAGAGTCAGAACCAAGGCTAAGCCTTAGCCTGACTACACTGACTATACTGGGAAGTCTCCGGAGTTTGGGGATACTTGGACCCCCTAGTCATGTAGCCAACACGCTCACCCTCACTCTCTGGAGCATTCCCATCTCCCCTTCCCCTGAACACGAAGTCTTCCCCTACTACTTCTTTTGGGCACCACAGCAGCATCTTCAGCTTTTGCTCGGTGGCAGGTCACATCAGATGTGCACAACCCTATGGCAACTCAGGTGTCTTGCCCTCAGGTGGAAGCACTCAGCAGGAAGATATAAGTTGCCACCATCAAACAGAGGCTTTGGCTGTAGTTTCAGCTGTTCCTTTCCTCTTAGTCAACAGTCACTTTTCTTCATCCATTCTCCTCTTAATCATGTTTGTGATTCAAGTAGAAAAGCTTCGGGTTTATCGTCAGTGTTTTAGGTTTTAAAGCTGGGTTTCTCCTTGGCCCTTTTCCACACCTGCTCCACAAGCTGAGGCTCTGGAATCTTTTCCTGGCTCTCAGACAGTCCCGTAGGAGCCATCCACTAAGACCTTATAGACTAGAGATTAGAAGCTACCAAGAGCACAGTATCAAATAAAGGTCACATCCATCTTAGCGTGGGTGCTAGCCTCACATAAGCTAAGGTGACATTGTTTCCTTGATTTCCACTGGTGTCATATCATCTGTCTTAAAGTTCTCAGTTATCTTGTTTCTCCAGTGAGATCAGGGAGTGTTTGCCATTTAACATTTGAAGTATCTGTCCTATAAACGGCTTACATCAAGACGTTGTAAGCTGATTGCTTTTAGAATGACAGAGGTGAGAAGAAGCCTCTTTTGATAATCGTGTTACAACACCCCCAGCATTTACTCACTTGATGTAAAGTCAATCAGGTGATCCTTTTCATTATAGTGGCAAAAACAGAGTCTACATTTTGTTTTTGTTTTTTTGTTTTTTGGGGGTTTTTTGGTACCAGGGATCGAACTCGGGTTCTTGCGCTTGTGCAGCAGGCAGCGAAACCACTGAGCTAAATCCCCAGCCCTAC
The DNA here is from genome assembly GCF_053883595.1 of Heterocephalus glaber. Taxonomy (NCBI): domain Eukaryota; kingdom Metazoa; phylum Chordata; class Mammalia; order Rodentia; family Bathyergidae; genus Heterocephalus; species Heterocephalus glaber. Next base: position 15,690,105 of record NW_028258379.1, read on the forward strand.
ATTTTGTTTTAATTCTCCTTCAGCTCAATATCTTACACAAGCAAATATCACATGTTCCTTTTCTCTCACAGGCAACTGTAGGCCCTAATAGGAATAGTGGAGGCATTGATTAGAAATGAGAAAGGCTTAATTTAGCCAGTTAGTCTCTAAAAATATCAGTAACTAATAAGTGGCTCCAGAATAATCAGCCTAAAGACTAACAGAAATAATGAGAGAATGCAGAGAACTTCCAAAATTAACACAAAAAATAATAACTATTTTATCTGCAAGCCATAACCAATTCGTAAATTTAACGGAAGGAAAAATCTCATTTATAATACCAACAACAATAAGAAGGTAAAATATTTAACAAAAACTATGAAGAGCTTAATTTAAAAAAAACTTTTAAGTTATCCTAAATGACTTTTAAAAGATTTAAATATGGCTGGGCTTGGTGGTGCATACCTATAATACTAGCACTCGGAAGGCTGACGCAGGAGGATTGTTATGAGTGTGAGGCCAGTCTGGGCTACATAGTGAATTCAAGGCCAGCCTGAATTATATAGTGTGACCCTGTCTCAAAAAACCCAAGCTAAACCAAAACAAAAAAGATTCAAAACTAAATGGAAAGATAATACTTTCTGTTAAATTAATATATAAATTTAATAAAAATCCAACAGGGTTTTCCAGGAATTGGGGTGAAGTAGATAAGTTATTTTACATTTCCAGTGAAAAAGAACCATGTGAAAATTGCTAGGAAAATTCTAAAGAAGAAGGGTAATGAGAGAAGATGAGCTTACTAAATTAAAACAATGTGGAGGGCCGGGGATTTAGCTCAGTGGTTTTGCCGCCTGCTGTGTAATCGCAAGGACCCAAGTTCAATCCCCGGTACCAAAAATAAATAAATAAATAAAACAATGTGGATAAAACAGAACATGGAACAGAATAGGATACAAAAAACACACCAGTGTTCCAATGTTAAGACAGAAATACACATGACAATTTCTAAGAAATAAATACAAAACGGCCAGGATGGGGTTTCAAGCCAGCAAGACCAAGCTGTATCTTTCAATAACTGGGACAACTGGCCAGGCAGTCACAGGGGAAAAAGAGACAAAGCTGACTCTTTTATTCCTTGGACAACACATACAGATTCATTTTTTTAAAAAAAGGAAAGTAAAGAATTTGAAAAAGCATGAGTGTTAAAAATTTTAACATGGCATGAAGAAGTCTTTTTCAAATGAAACACAAAACCCTGAAACCATAAGGGAAAAGATGATATACATTACCTTTATATATAAAAGTGAAAATTTCTATGTATCTTGAACACTACATGCAAAATGAAAGGCAAATACCAACCTGGGGAAAAATGTCTGTAATACTTATGACCTAAAAAGGCCTGTTTGTTTAGTATATGACAGCTCTTATGAACAGGAAAATTATTAACAACCCAAAAGAAAAATGAGCAATGGCCATGAAATAGGCAAGTCATAGAGCAAGAGAAATAAATGGTGAACATGTGTGAAAATGTGCTAGCCCTCACTTAGTTGGGGAAATGCCAATTAAAGCAAAAGTGAGATTTCTCTGCCAGATTGATAAAGATGAAAGATGCTGTTAATGCACAGTGCTTCCAAGGAGGTGCAGAAGCAGGAACCACTGCTCTGTCCTAGGAGGAGTTTAGTCGGTCCAACCCCAGGAGAAAGGTTGGACCAAATTATAAGTGCATATCCCTCGTGGCTCAGCACTTGGCCATTTCAAAGTCTAGGCACAGACACACCCATACCCACAGATTATTCAACCCTATAAATTTAAAAATAATCATTGCTGCATTGTTTCTTTTAGCAAAGAAATAAGCTAAATATCCACCGGTAATGGAATGATTAAATGAATTACTGTTTATCCTTTTGGTGGAATACTATGGAGGCGTTACAATAATGAAAGTTCTGTATCTGAGTGTATTATCTGGAAATATTATCATGTTTCTTTACTCTTAAATAAAAAAGGTAGAAAAGTGGTACCTAGGTTGCTCCAATTTGTGTTTCTAATAAGACAGACAAAGGATATGTGTATACAAATCTACAAACAAAAATTTTCAAATACATTATCAAAACAATGTTAATGATATTTATTTCTGAAAAGTAAGACTAAAGATTTAAGGCAAGAGGGAGATACTCTGCAAACTTTTTTACCCTTTCACTAATTTGGGTGCTTTTTAAAAATATTATTTGCTTTTATTTTTATAACAGAGATACTGAAAATCTCAACATTGGTCATTGCATTAGGATGATTTCCTTTTTTAGTTTTGATATCACACATCGAACAGTCAGTCCTGCATGGTGGTATTCTATCCTTTGAGCATCCTATGTAAATATGTCAGTCTTTCCCGGGAGAACCAGCTGTCGGTTGGGATTTGAGTGAGCCTGAGCTCCACAGTACTAGGTGAGCCATCACAAAGAATAGCAAGCCAGCTCCCTTTGTGGAGCCAACTTGGTTGACTGTCCTGGTTCTCCAATGGCTTGCAGCAGAGAGGACTTTGAGTCAACGTCCAGGGTCAGTGGAAAAGAGAATTGAGATCATCCAGGAAGCATAGTTTATGAAAAGGCTAAAAGTAGAGGAGAAGGAGGCAGACAGCAATATTAGCTCAAGCTGTGCCACTGAGAGGTCAGGTCTGACCTCCAGCATGGAACTGGAGAGAGTTAGAGTAACAGGGCCAAATTCCGTGGCTGGAGACTCAGATACACCTTTGGATGGAGATGGGCCAAGTGCTTACCTAGGGCTGGATCCTGAAGGAATCTTGAACTACAAAGTAAGAGGGGTTTACATGTTCCAGGTATATGTTTAATGCCATATATGACCAAAAAAAGTCATGAGTGTAAATTAGGTATTAAATGAAGCTTTGAGCTACTACTATGAGAAATAAGGTTTTTACAATTAATTGAGCAATGGAGACAAAGAAACTCAGCAAAGATGTTAACCTCCTGGGCCCCATAGTATGGGCTGTTGTTCTTGACCTTCTGGGGACACCTGGGAGAGAAGGCTGCTTCTGGTCCTATTTCACTCCTGGAGTCCTTTTTCTCTGTCTGGGAGACCATGCTTTAATGTTCATTGGACAGAGAATTCACAGGTCAACAAGACACAGGAAAAATGTTCTGGCTGGTTCCACCTTTAAAAAACTCAATGGAAAGTCAGTGAACCATCTATGGGAAAGAGATATCTTTCTCGGGCCTCTGTTGCTATGAATATCTTTTCTGGAACATAGTAATAGAACATACGACTGTGTATAAGGCACTGAGCATTACGTGTTCTACTGGCAGTAACTCATTTAATCTGCACAAAAATTCCCTGAATTAGGTTAAATAATTTGTCCAAAGTTGTATAGTTGTAACTTCAGAATCTGTCTTCCTAACCACTAAACTACACTGCCTCCTTTTCCAAACTCACATGAAGATGTATTCATCTTCCCTAGCCTACTTTTTCCTTGCATCTCTTCTTGAATTTATTTTTCTGTTTTTTAAGCAATGTCCTCCAAAGTTTACACTTTTCTTCCATCCATCATTAGGCTTGGTCAAGAAAGTAAACATATTATGTAAATACATCAGGTAAGCCATTTTTGAGAGGGCTATGTAGCAATAAATATTAACATCTTACATGAGAATAAACTCTGAGATAGCAAGCCCACTTACAGTAGTTTGAAGCAAAGGTGGTGGCTAAGCATGCTCAGTTCCTCAGTATTTGTGAACCATGAGCACTTTATGGATCCTATAAAATTTGGCAGGTGGTCAACAATGGAGATTGAACATGTTGTGATCCATTTATACAACAGAATTTTATGTTGGCATTAAAATGACTGGGCAGGTCAGTATTTATCAACTTAGAAAGGTATCAGTGAAGTACCATCAAGTGAAAGAGGCAAATTATACATTTGCAGAGTTTAATCTTGTTGCCATAAAGTCCGTGAGTTTGGGGAATGGGTACATCTATAAAGAGATATTTGCTAGGATATTCTCCAAAATGCTAATCATGATTGTTTCTGAATGCTGGATTTTGGTTAGTTTACCTTGCATCTAGTACTTTTCTACATTTTTATTACGGTGATGAATGTGTGCCATTTAAAAAAAAATCCAACGTAGTCTAAAATAGTCTTAAAAACTGACTATTTTATTTGCGGAGGAAAACACATCAAGGCAATTTAGTATCCCAACTGCTTCTCCCACCAGTGATGGGTTAGGATGTGTTCGGTTTGGGAAGCATTTTTAAAAGGGCTGGTCTTGCCAAGCACGGTAGCACATGCCTGTAATCCCAGCACTCAGGAGGCTGAGGCAGGAAGATTGCCTTGTAACCTGGTCTACATAGTGAGTTCAATCCCAGCCTGAACTACACAGAGAAACCTTCTCTCAAAAAAAAAAAAAAAAAAAAAAAGAGCAAGGACTGGTCTTGAGACTGTACAGAATGCTGTCTACACAGGAGCCCAGGCCCTAGGTCGCAACTGTACAGCAGCTCATTTTGCATATATCTTCATAAAGCCATCCTCAGCAGATGCAGACTTCTTTCTCTTGGGCAGAATGAGTGTCACCAAGAGCCCACGCTTCTCAAGGGTTTCCTGGTCTCCTCTGCAGGACTCAGTCTGACCCCTCTTCCTAGGGATGGCTTAGGTCCATAGGACACAAGGCCCTTCAAATCTGGGGGTATCAGTACAGGAACTGTGTGGACCCAGATGGAATCATAATAATTATGGTCATGTTACTTTGCTCGTGGAATCAAAATTATGAGGGAACCCAGAGATCTTTCGGAACAAGCTGTTGTATCTAGTAAGGAGTTTGTTGTCTTTCTCGAGGACGCCCAAGGGCACAAACCTCTGCCTTTCCACCAGTCTGTTTTTGCTTTGTGTCATTTTGTTGAACAGAGCATTGCTATGTAGGTGATGTTGGTCCCACTGTCCTTTGCAAAGGGTGAGCCAAGAAGTAGGCCCTTACCCAGAATGCTCAGCAACCAGACTCACCAGCTCTAGGACACAAGCAAACAGCAAGAGACCAGAAAGAGAGTTCCAGACTGATAGGGGCTGAAGCTGAAATGTTTCTTTATGTAAAAGAGGTTTTAAAGTAGTACTGTAAGATTCCCGGTACCAGAAAAAAAAAAAAAGTAGTACTGTAAAATGAAAAGGACAATAACATATTGGGGAAAACATTTACCTCAAATTAAATGAATAGAGTTAATATGTATGCTGCAGAAAGAGCATCATTTTAAAGAAAAACATCGACTGTGATCAATAAGTGAGCAGAGGATATGAACAGAAAGCTTATGCAACATTTTTCCTACCCAAATGAAAATAACCTAATTTCCTATTCTGATTATGAAAACGATACACACTGAGGCAGGGTTTCTCAACCTTGGTGCTATTGACATTTTGAACCCGTTAATTCTTTGTTGTGTGTGTGTGGTTGTCCTGTCCATTGTAAAATGTAAAATCTGCCAGTGCCAGGAGAACCCCTTCACCCAGTTACGACAACCAAAAACATTTCCAGAACTTGACAAAGGCCCCTGACGGAAAAAAGAAAAAACCACCCCTTGTTAAAAGTGCTGTACCAACACAAGTTATTCTTCTTCCTTAGTAATTGATGACTTGTAACATTAACATGAACATAAGACATAAGCATACATATGACTCATACATAAACAAATAAATGAAATCAAGAAACCTTCATAAAACTAGTTGGCAAAAATAAATTATTTAAAATTACATCACTAGGGGCTGGGGATTTAGCTCAGTGGTTCTACCACCTGCTTCGCAAGTGCAAGGTCCCGAGTTCAACCCCCGGTACCAAAAAAGTAAAAAGAAATAAAATTACATCACTAAAAGATTCCTCCTTGCCAGCTCCAGATTGCTCTGGGCACCATAGTATTGAAAGAGCACAGGATGTAGTAAAATTGGTACATACATTCACTACTGGTGACACTGTGTATCTTTTACAGCAATCCTTATCAAAAGCTGGAAGAATGATTGTGCCTCACTAATCAATTCCTTATAAACACTTCCCAGATTTGGGAAAGGTTCTAAATTGGCAGTCAAGCGTCATGACTTTATTTAACTTACTATGTGCCAGACACTGTCCTTGTCACTGAGAACAAAACACAAGTCTGCTGGACATGGTGACACACACCTGTAATCCCAGTACTTGGGAGGCTAAGGAAGGAGAATCACTAGAAGTTCAAGGCCAACCTGGGCTACATAGTGAGTTCAAGGCCAGCCTGAACTACATAGCAAAACCTTGTCTCAAATAACAAAATGAAATGAACAAACAAAAAACAAAAAAACACATGAGTCGATGGTAGCCCCTGCCTTCATGAGTTCAACAATCCGAAGGGTAACAAGTTTTGTAAGTTTATAATTCATGATACTTAAATAGATCTCTTGCCTTTCCATCAGAATGAATTATTCTGGGCTACCAGATATCATTTTCACCAAGTATATTAGTAATATAATAGTAAAGTACCAAGTGGGCATTTTATCTTAGAAAATATTTAACTTAGAAATGTTTCCCTTGAGCCGGGGATTTAGCTCAGTGGTGCTGCACCTGCCTCGCAAACACAAGGTCCTGAGTTCGATCTCTGGTACTGAAAAAAAAAAAGAAATGTTTTCCCAACTCTAAATTCTTTATATTTCTATGTAGCTATTACAGTCATTGTAATAAGATAAATGTACTAAAATTAAACATTATTTAAGTTATCATTATTTTAAAAAGCAATCTATTATGAACATGATTCTCAACTTGGCTGAATATTAGGTCAGGAAGTATTTTTAAAATCTTGATGCCTATGACCCACCCTAGAAGGATGAAATAGGAATCTTGGGGGTGGGGATGGGGTCCAGGGGTTAGTCTAGGAATGAAGATTGTTTAATTTAAACTTCTCCAGGAACCACAGTGTACGCCCAGGGTTGAGTCAGCAGCAGGACCTCAAAGGCTGCCAGGTGTCTGTAGTAGACCGTGGACAGAATTTGGGGGCAATTCTGTGGTATATAGCAGATGCTCTCTCCCAGTGATCTGATGGCTTCAAACAAAACAAATACCTCAAACCTCTGCTTTAATGACAACTATTAATCATTTTGTTTTATAAAACTTGTCTTATTAGTGGTAACCTTCCTAACTTGAAGGGCAGTCAGAATTGCATTCAGCTACAAGTAACAGAAATGTTGTCAAGTCAGTTCACTTTTTCACATACCAAGAAGCTGAGCTGGGGCTGGGGATTTAGCTCGGTGGTTCTGCCACCTGCCTCTCAAGCGCAAGGTCCCAAGTTCGATCCCCCGTACTACCCCCCCCCAAAAAAAGAAGAAGCTGAGCAATGGATAGACCAAGCTAGAATAAGAAAGAGACAAGCTCCTTCTGTCTGTGTAACCATTCCCAGCCGGTACGTGGCTTTCATCCTCACAGGCTGCAATATGGCTGCAGAACTTCCAGGCACCAGTTGGTATTGAGGGGGAAGGGCGAGTGGCCTTTAGCCCTGAGAGGAGGCTTTCCCTTTTTAGTGGGAAGGGACGCTTCACTCCCATCCTGCCCCTGTACTTATGCTTATATCTCATTGGTCAGAATTGTCACATGATCATCCCTAGCTGCAAAGGAAGCTGGGCATTTGAGTGCTTCTTTCCCTAGTCTTTTTAGAAGAAAGCAAGAAGGTGCTTGGGATGGATGCTGACTGAGCCAACCTAAGTATTTTTCACATTTCAGGTCAATGAAAACAGTACTGAGAGCCAAGGAATAGGGGACAGCCTTCTAACTCTGTGCCTTTTGAGAACCTATATCTGGCTAAACATTTGTTGATGACAAAGAAATTTAAGGCCTGAGAGCTTTCGCTCAAAGGCCTGAAAGTGAAGATTTCTCCAGAATCAGACATATATATCATTCAGTGCCATGACCTATGGCTTGGGGATTCCTCTTCTCTCCTCAGAGGCTGAGAGGCAGGTGCTGGGCCTGCCTTCCCCAGGAGTGGTGAAAGATGTGGGCATAGATCCTCCCTCTGTTTGGGAAGTAACCCACCTCTCAGCACGAAGCCTTCTTCAGGAGTGGTGAGTTTCACCCTCTACATGCAATTGATGCATAGGAGCTGGTGGCAAGTAAAGGAGACTGAACAGATAGCTGGATGAGAGAGTTAAACTTCGAATGCCACTCAGTGAAGTGTGGGTGTGAGCTAAAAAGGTCACCCTACCAATAAATGACTGCATGTTCTGTTGAGAAAGAAACACGCAGGGGCTATTTTCGCCCTTCTGGAAATTGTGATTAGAAAGTACAAGAAGATCCAGGTGCTAACCCAGAGTTGACAGGACAGAGGGCCAAGCCCTGTTTGGAATTCCTGGGGAGTCCCTGCTAGAGCTGTAAGCCAGAGCCCAGCTAGGAAAGGCCAGCCTGTCCCCTTAGTCTCTGTCCCAACTTGGCAGCCTGGGGTAAGGGAACTGCCTGGGGATTCCCCATCACCCAAGAGCTCTTTGAGTGACCCTTCTTCAGCTCCTCCACTAGGGGATTTCCAAGAGTGTTCCCAGGCCCCCAGAAAGCATTTCCTTAGCCATCCTCAAGCTGCTGTGGCTCATGACAGAAGTGGCACTAGGTGAGGACGAACTGTAAACATTGCCGTGTGGATTTGTACAAGGTGGGAAAAGAGGGAAGGTGAAATTGAAAAGCTAACTAGGCTGAACCCTCTGAGGATATAATTATCAATTTTCATCAAAGTTAAAGAGGCAAAGGCAAGAGAGGAGGGAGGGACAGATTGTGAAGCTAGACTGCTTCAATTCAAGTCCTGGTGCTGCACCTCCAAGCTGTGTGACCTTGAACAAGGTCTCTTAACTTCTTTGTACCTTAATTTCTCTTCTGTAAAAGGGGGATAAGATTATTTACCACATAGGTTGTTGCAACTATTAAACATAATGAAAGCCATAAAATAGTTTAAACAGGGACTGATACATAGTAGTAGTCAATAAAGGTTAGTTATTATTAAGTCAGGTAAGGTTATTTCAAAAATTTGGTTTCTACTAATCTTTCCCATATAAACTGAGTCTGTACTTATCAGTCCCCATATGTGCATGCACGCGCGCGCGTGCACACACACACACACACACACACTTCCCTCCAGGCACAGGGTGGGGTTGCTAGAGCCTCTGGTTTGCTGACATACTTAAGAAACCAATTCGGAATCTGAAGTATTTGAGAGTAAGGGAGCCTGGGGATCTAATTCTGTGATTTTTCAGCATCAGCTGCCCATTAAATCCCTGGGGAGACTTTAATAACCCAAAGCCCAGGCTGTAGCCAGACCTATTATATCAGAGCCAGGCATCAGTATTGTAATGGTGCCCAGGGGACCCTGTGTGTGGCTAGGGTTGAGAATCCTTGTTTTGGTCCAGTCTTCCTGTTTTAAAGTAAGGCAATGGGGAAAGTGAGTTACTGAGGGTCACCCAGCCAGAACCAAGGTTGGGGGACTCTATTCCCAGCGATCACTGATGGAGCCTACCACTGTCACATGTTGAGATTCCAGCTCAGCATCAGGAGGATGGCCTGGCCCGGAGTCCACCCTCTCGCAGAATATCAGGACAGGTGGCCCCAGCTCAGCCCTGAGATGCAAAGAGCGAGGCTGATCAGGGTTCTTGTCTTGTGTTGCATTTAAGGATCACCAGAACCAAGGCCCACCTTTCTCCTGGGATCACAGGGTCCTGAGGACCTCCTGGTGCTCTCTGGAGATGTGTGCCCACTCCCAGTCCCTCAGAGGAAGAAGGCAGCCATGGCAGAAGGAGTAGAGGGCCCCAAATCACACTCTGCTTGGCCCCTCCCAGGCTCTGGGCCTCTGGGTCCACCACTCAAAGTTTCTGAACCTCTGCAAAAATACATGACTTGTACCACTTTCTCCTAACAGCTGCTGCCACTGCTGTGCTCATTTGGTGGGTAAGCAGTAGAGGTTACCCCACCCTCTCAGTTGGCCTCATCTGTAGAGTGGGGACAGGTGGCAGTAGCTGGTTCAATGTCCATTTCAGAGAGCTATGGAGAGGAGGAGCTTGCACTAGACAGAAATTTCCGTGGGTCCCAGAGGCAGGTTCACCCCTCCCCCACTGTGGTAGAAACCAAATTTCCTCCCAAAGTTCCTCACCTCCTCACCCTCAGTGAATTCTAGGGGAAGTTAGGGGATGCGATAGTTGCTCCTCTGGATAAAAGCTGCCCCCACGGCCACCTCTACCAGATGTCCCTTTAGCTGTGCAAGCCCTTTCCAGTTCGCCATTACCCAGAGCCAGGTCGCAGTGGACTGAGCCAGAGCAGGCAGGGGCTTGGAGGGATGAGGCCCCAGCTCAGCCACTTCCTCCCACAAAGGAAGTCAAACCCTTTCTCTCGTGAGCCTTGGCCGCCTGTGTGGCCCCTGGGCAGGCAGAGCAAGTTTCTCTCTGGGGGGGCCCTAGCAGGAAGCAGTCTGGCTTCCCAAGCTTAAGACTGGTTTCTTGTCACTGGTGGTTGCTTTCTGGTTAGAGGCAGCAGGCCACGGTTGTGCACGCCTTCCATGGCTCTGGGATCTGCGGGGAGGCGGAGGCAGTGCAGAAGCCAGAGAGGGCTCAGCGGAGTGGCCTGGGGAGAAGGCCCCGCTGTCACTTCCCGAAAGCTGGGCCTGCCTCTAGGCGGGGAGAAGGTCAGAACCTGCCTACCGCCCCTCTCTGCTGCCTGGGGTTTGCCCAGGCTCTTCGGAGCACCGAAATTACAGTAAATGTTCTCACCAGTGGAAACTCTCAGAGGGGGCAAGGAAATGGGCTCGAGGAAGGGGCCAGGACTCCTGGGCCCCAGTTCTTGTCTTACCAACACCCCCAAGTCTCATGTTGTTGCTTGTCGTACCTTTTGGTAAGGAGGGGGGTTGCCCTCCTTCTGGGATGTGCCAGGAAGCATCCAAAAGAGCAGGCTGGCAGAGCCACAAAGAAACTCCAACCAGCTCAGACTCCAGCAGCGCAGCTCCCAGCATCCCCTGTGTCATCTAGAGATGAGATTGCCTTTGCAGTGACCTGGACTCGATTGCTACTCAGAGCCATGCACAGGAGATGGCTGGCTGAGCCGGAGCGTGTTTAGATCTGTCTTGCAAAAGAGATGGGAGCCCGCTGGGTGGTCAAGGCCACAGCCCCATGCTCCTCTACCACTGAGAACAGAAACCCCTGGGGTTCTGGGATCCGATGATTGGCAGTGTACCTGATAAGTCCCATCTAGCTCTCTCATCAGCCTGCTGCTCATGATCCCCATGGATTATTCAAAGCAAATTTAAATGTCAAGTTATCTTACATCTGCTCACTGCCCACCATATTTTTGAGTCAACTTCTTTATGGCAACAGTTGATGTCATCAGGCAGGCAGTCAGTCAGTCGACAAACATTTGGGTTCATATGATGTGCCAGGAATTTAAATAGGCATTTAATAAGTGCCTGAATAATTAAAATAAATTTAATGTCATATTTAGCCAGGGTTTTTCAAACTTGCTTGGTCATTAAAATGACCAGAAACGCTTACTAAAAACTCAGATTTCCAGACCCTCCACTCCCTCACCCAAATTACAAACCTACTAAATTCCAGCCTTTAGATTTAGGAAGGGTTGTAACTGTAGCCCTCGAATTAATTCTAATGATGTGTTGAGTTTTGGAAACCAACTAGAATTGAAAAAGTAAGACCTGGTCTCCAAATACCAGATAGGTTTTTGAGAAGAAATGCTATTTAATCTCATGCCATTTCCCCTGCCCTGGTGGGCACCAGCATCTAGCAGAGTAGGTTCCCAGGTTGGGTCACAGAATGCGAACTTTCCAATCACACGGGAAATGCAATTTGCTGTGCTTTCTGAAGGTGGGATTATTTTCCAGCAACTGCTAATTACCCAAGTGCAACTGTTGATTAATAAATAATGTGAACAGGAATCGGCTCTCCTTACTCTTTTTTTGATGAACACGAATCTGAAGTTTCTCCTGAGCAACAGGAGAAAGATTTTTCTGGAGAAAAGGGGGCTCTGTGTTTCTTTCTTTCTTTCTTTTCGGTACCGGGGATCAAACTCAGGATGTTTGTGCTTGAGAGGCAGGCGCAGCACCATTGAGCTAAATTCCCCACTAGGGGCTCTATGTTTCTACATAGGCTTTGAATACACCGAGAGTACAGGAGTCCCCCTTCACAAGCTTCAACAAGCAGTCAACGGTGATCTGAAGATACTAAATGGAAAATTCCAGAAATATACAATGCATACATTTTAGATAATTTCAGTACAGCATATTGTTATAATTGTTCTCTTGTATTATTAATTATCATTAATCTCTTACTGTGTCTAGCTTATAAGTTAAATTTTATCATGGGTACAGGGAAAACATGGTATATCTTGGATACTATCTATAGTGCTGCTGGGTACTAAACAGTATGCACTAGGTTTTAGGAACATCTTAGCACACGTCCCCAAGGATGATGATGTGGGGTCTACATGGAAAACCCACCCTTAGGTAGGCAGAGGGAGTGGAATAGAACACTGTGGCTGTCTTTGACCCTTTAATATTTATAAAGACCCTAAGTGTTCCAGAATCTGGATGGAGCCAATGATTAACCCTGGACTCCATCTGTAAGACTAAATGCAAAGCGCAGAAGCATTTGGAGAACACATGGTGTTCCACAGTGGAAGTTGGTGTAAAATGCTCTTACAAAAACTGCTTTTCTCAGGCCCTGGCCTGCCAGACAGTTTTCTTTGGTACACGCTTGCTGCTCTCAACGCTCAGATCCACTTGTACACATAATGCGCATAGGAGCACATTCACATGTACAGCTCAGTGAGGTTCCCATATGCTTTGTCCCCACCAAAACTCACGTGAGGTTTCATCTCCACCATACCCACAGTGTTGAGAGGTAGTGGTGCCTTCTAGAGGTGATCAGGTCCTCAAGAGGGATTAATGCCTTTCTCACGGGACTGAGTGTGTTAGCACGAGGATGGTTATTATAAAGAGAAACTAGGGCTGCCCCTCTCTCTTACAAGCCTCCTTCCCACTCACTCTCTTGCCTTTCCTCTTTTCCATCAAGTATGGAGAAGCATATGGCCTTCACCAGAAGCCACACAGATACTGGTGCCATGTCCTTGAACTTGCAGCACTGCAAAGTAAATAAACCTGTTTTCTATATATTACCCAGCCTCTGGGTATTCTATTGCTATCACAAAGTGATAACATGGACTAAGGCAGATTGAACTATGTGAAATTGCTACTTTTACAGGTCAAAATGGACAACTATCAGCAGTTTCATATGGTTCAGCTTACTCTCTAGGCATACACATGTGCACTCATATATGTACGTATGTGGATGCACCCATGCCTGCATACAAGCACACACACACACACACACACACACACACACAAATTCTCTGACACCCTTCTCCATGGCTGTGCAAAACAAACCTGGCTTCCTGTGTGCCTCTCCCTGCCTGGCCAACTTTGCCACCCTCCCTGACGCTGATGGCTGATAACTGTCATGCCTCTTACAGGAGAGTGAAGACCTAGAGAAACAGAACGCAGCCCTGCGCAAGGAGATCAAGCAGCTCACGGAGGAGCTGAAGTACTTCACGTCGGTGCTGAGCAGCCACGAGCCCCTGTGCTCCGTGCTGGCCACCAGCACCCCATCGCCCCCCGAGGTGGTGTACAGTGCCCATGCCTTCCACCAGCCCCACGTCGGCTCCCCGCGCTTCCAGCCCTGAGCTTCCAGGCAAGGAGAGCACAGAGCCCCCATCCCCGCTGCTCCTGCAGCCTCTGGAGTGCACACAGACTGTGGCTGGACTGCCCTGTCTCCATCTGGAGACCTGGCAGCAGAGACCGAGACAAGGATTGAGTTCAAGGACAGTAGCAGCCAAATGGGCCTAAGGCCCCCGGCATCGTGGAGCCAACCAGGGTGTGCTGGACACCCCCGTGTGGGTGGAGTTGCAAACTGACACATCACACACCACAGCCAGGTGACCCAGCACAAAGGGAGAAGACAAAGGCTGGTTTAGTTTTCTAAATAAATATTTTAAAAGAAGCCAGTGTCTCTTTATTACTTTGTCCCTAGACAGTCTACATTCTGTGGAGGTGGGAACTTCTATTTGTCCTTGGCCTCAGTTACCCACTAGAGAGCTCAACTGACTCTCTCTGCTAATATCCTTCTTTTCTATGTTTTGTTCATGTACTGGGGAAGCTGGGCTTTTTGTCCCCAGAAGCGTCTCTAACCCTCCCTTCGGGCATCTTCTTGATTTTTCTGCCGAGATCTGCTCACTGGGACCCCCCACCTTTCATGCCTCGTGGCCGCATGCTCTCCAGATTGTGAGCAGGTTGTTCTCCGTTGCGGAGAAGGCCCAGAGCAAATGCCATCTGGAGACATGGAAACCAGCGGGCCCTATTATCTCCCACTCACAGGGCACCCAGCCAGCTGGGCCAGCCCAGTGCCCCACACTCAAGGTGGCAGGCAGCTTAAAAGCATAGGGCTCCCCTGCCAATGGATCTCTCATCAGTTTCCTTTAGGGTTTGGACTTTTTGGTGGCTCACTTTGTCCAGTCCTTTCCCACCCCTCTGCTAACAGACAGAGCAGAGAAACCAGTTGCTCCTAATGCTGCGTCTGCTGAGTGGAATTCATGTTTCCTTCACAGTGCTAAGACACAGGACTTCAGGTCCCCCTTTCTTTGCAGCTAGCCCTGCCCGAGCCTGGCCTCTCATGGGCAGCTTCCTTCTAGTCAGAGATTTTTCTCCCCACTCCTGCTGTAGCACTGTGGTTTCCCCCAGAAACCCCCACAGAAGGCACATGACCTCTGCCGGGCATCTTCTGCACGACATTGGGGGCCAGAGCAACAAATGCAGTGCTCACGTGCCCTGGTCCCGTCTCTTGACTAGGACTGCTCTTCCGCTTTCATTCTCCACTTTCTAATGACCCCAGGCAGTTCCACTTCTTCTTCTGATCAGCCTGGCAGAGGTGGCGGGCAGAAGTTGGGGCAAAGTCCAGTGCTGACCTCACCTGCACATAAGGAAATCAGAGAGGCAGTCATGAGTGGGGATTTGAACTTCTAGAGCTTTGACCTTGGACATCTGGTCATCTCAGCATCCTACCCATGACAGGAATGCTCCCCAGGCTGCGGGGTAGGTGGACTCTCACTCAGATCCCTCTAGGCCAGGCAGGCACTGTGAGTGCATGAAATTCCCTGGACGTAGAACAACTGGGAGTGGTGGAGTGGGTAGCAAACTGTGGCACAAGTACACAGCTACCCTTCAGTTCTCTTCCATGGTGCCACCTGAGAATTCAGGCACTGTGATTATAGAATCTTCCAATTTGTCAAGAAAAGCTAAAATCAGAATTTTTGCATGAAACTACTCCCTTTTTTGCTGGGAATTAAACCCAGGGCCTCATGCATTCTAGACAAGTAGTCTATCACTGAGCTACATCCCTATCCCTGAAGTCTCCCTATTTTAAACATACTCTGCAGTCCAACAAAAAATGTCAGTAGGTCAGGTCAGTCCCTAACATTTGCAGGGCCTGAGGCAAGAGTAGAAATAGAGCCACATACAACGTGCCTAAATACTTACAGGTTATAAGCCAGGTTTAAAAATATAGTGAATGAAGCTGCCAAGTGCTATTTAATGGACAAAAAGGTTTGTAAAAACATTATGGTGGGCTGGGATGTAGCTCAGTGGTGCTGAGACTCCCTCCTGAGTTTGATCCCTGGTTCCGGAAAAAAAAAATTATGGTGTGTCCTCATCCACCTTATTTACCACATCTGGCCCTATGTGACTTCTGGCTCTTCCCTAAAGTCAAAATGACGACAAAAGGTAAATATTTTGAATGGATTTGGGACATTGAGGCAGCCGTGACAATGCAAAAAAAGACCCTCATGCAAGTGGACTTCCAGAACTGCTTCAAAAAGTGGCAAAAATGATGAGATAAGTGTATTCAAAGTGAGGGAAGTGCTTTGAGGGGAATTAGTGGCAATGTGTCTGTTACTGTAATTAAAATGTTTTTTTGTTTGTTTCAGGGATCACACTTGGAACCTTGTGCTTGCGAGACAGGCGGAGGCACCACTGAGCTAAATCCCCGGCCCTGTAATAAAAAATTTAAACATTTACTGTACATTTTAATCACACCTCATGTAGATCAGCAGTAGGTCCCCCCTTGGGAAGAAGTTTCTGGGGAAGAGGGCTGCAGGTCCTAGAAATCAGCTCAGGGCTGTTTACTCAGAGGGCTATGGCATCCTGGCTGTATGGAGCATGGTCTAAAGGGCACAGAGGACTCTGGGTGGGTGTACTGTGGTCCTAAGGACTCCTTGCCTCATTTGAGGAAGGCCAGGGCTGGTCCCTATAATGTAGGAGACCAGACAAGAGGCTTTCTTTGCAAGACTCTGAGGGTGGCCCTGCGGGGCTCTAGTCTGCCACTCTAATATAGCTCACCAATGCCCCCTGGGAAACCCAGGCTAGAGGATGGCCCTGTTTTGCAAGAAATGGGCACAAAATAGCACTATCGTCACTCACCTTGACCTGCAGGCTCTGGGGGGATGCTTGCTTCCCCACCTGCTGCCCTCCTTGATGTCTACCTTTTACTAGCAGTGTTATTCCTCGAGTGAGTGTTGAAACAGATTACGAGAAATCCAGACTCTGGGCCTCAGGCTGAGAAGTGTGGGTGGGGAGAGGAAGGGAGACAAAGTCAACTCAAAGGTCACAGGGATGCCGTCTGCTGGGCCACAACTTACCAGCAAGGTTTATTAATACCTCCAGTCGAAGCTGCACTTGTGGCTTTGTGGTGAGGGAGGTGAAACAGCTGGGTGGCCCAGTTATTCTGGGGACAGACAGGCTATCTCGATCCTGTGCCCTGTCGCCTTGTCCCACTCTGGTTTCAGTGCCCCAGAGATGCTCATTTATTCCAAAGAGAGAAAGGGGCTGAGAAGCTGAGACCACATCAAGGTGGCACAGGTTTCCCACTCTTCATCTCTGTCAGAGGGCTGGCATTGTAAGAGGCACCTAGGCCAACGGACAGTATGCTTGACCCAAGGGTGGCACTTTAGTCTTGGTGGCAAGTGAGCAGAGGAGAGATTTAATGGAATTCTCACCATGGGGATGACCACCTACCTCACTGACCTTCAGTGAGTGCCAGGGGAGTGGAGATGGGCATGGGCAGGGAACAGAGATTCATCCCTCCTAAAGATCTTGTTTTTTAACCATGTAATACATGATTGAGTTAATCTCCTTCCAGGAAGGTAAAATTAAAACTGATCCTGGTTTGAACAATCCATTGGTGGACAAAGATAAGGAACACCCTCTCAGCTAATGTAAAAAAATGTAAAAAGAACATCTGTCCCACCTGCTGCGCAAGCACAAGGACCTGAGTTCGATCCTTGATACAAAAAAAAAAAAAAAAAGAACATCTGTCTAGCCAGGTGTACCCCACCACACCTGGCCAAATCTCCATGTTTAATAGGCTTTCTGGCTATTGCTACTCCGTAGGCTTGTCTGCCTTCATCTCAAAGATCCTGTAGACAGACTGCCAAGGTTATCATTGCTTCTGATCATTGCCCTCCTAAAGCCATTCTTCCTTTTTCCCTGGCTACACAATCCTCATCTTGATGGCACTGTGCCCTGATAAAAAGTTTTCTCAGTCTGCCTTGCAGCTAGGGGTAGCCATGTGAAATTTAAACAGAAATTGCTAGGCAGGGCTTATGGGAAGCTCTTTAAAAGGTGAGGCTGTCTCAGTAGGCATTTGCTTTTCTCCTTCTTTCTGCCTGCAAGGCAGATGCAGTGCTGAAGGTGGGGCAATCATCTTGGGACCATGAAAACACCAAGTAGCAGGGTGTGGTGGCATACATGTGTAATCCCAGCACTTGGGAGGCTGAGGCAGTAGGATTGCTGTGAATTCGAGGCCAGTCTGGGTCAGCCTGAACTACATAGTGAGACCCTGTCTCAAAAGAAACCGAACAAACAAAAAACAAAGCAAATGGTTCCTGGGTCCCTCATAATAGTGCAGAAGTGCAGTGACTATACCAGCTCTAGGTAGCCTTCCTTGGGACTTTGTTTTGGCTAGGCTGACCTTGAACTTCGATCCTCTTCCCTCAGCCTCCTGAGTAGCTGGTATTATATTTGATATGGGTCTTGCTATGCAGTTCAGGCTGGTTTTGAACTCACAGTGATCCTCCTGCCTCAGCCTCCTGAGTTCTGGGATTACAGGTGTGTGGCACCACACCTGGCAGTAGCTGGCATTATAGGCATGTACCACCATACCCGGCTCTGAACTCCTTTTAAATTAAAATAGAAAGAAATCGTTTGGTTACACCACTATGAGTTGGGTTTTCTACTGTCTACACCTTAACCTTATCATGCCTAATGCGGCAGTCCAGTGGAAAGGCAGTCAAAGGGACAAACAACCAAGCAGAGTTTCAACCATTCCCTGCCTCTCTGGTCCTTAGCTGGGAAGGGAGTGCAGCCTCAGGGCACATCTGTCAGCCCCAGGGGACATTTTCAGCTGTTACAGCGGGAGAGAGCAAAGGAGCCAAGGACCCAGCCTCATGGGTGTGGTGGCCAGGCTGAGACGCCCCGCAGCTGGCCAGGCTCCTGAGTAGGAGGCATCCCCCATCAGCCTGCCCTGACTCTGTCTGTCCCTTCTCTCTTGGACAGGGCTCCGAGCGCTGGCCAGGCTGAAAAGCCCATGACCTCGACCACAGCTTATGCTTTCCTTTGCTCATTGCTTGTGTTGTTTACTTCCTCTCATCTTTTCAGTGGGACGGGCATAGATGCCAGACTGCCTGCCTGTCTATCTGTCCCCGTCTCCCTCCCTCCCTCTCTCTGCTGGGGATTGGACCCAGGGGAGTCCCAGGCCTTTTCGTTATTTTTTGTTGAGGCAGGGTCTCACTAAGTTGCCCAGGCTGTGCTCCATCTTGTGAGGCTCCTCCCTCAGCCCCCCAAGCACTCTGGGATTACTGGCAGGCGCCACCACACCTGGCTGAGTCTCCATTTTTGATAAGCTTTCCTGGCAATTCTAACATAAGCAGCATGAGGTGAATCTGGTCTAAGTGGATGAGAAGCATGGCTTTATGATACCGCATTTGTTTTCTTGAGATCCTACCCATTTCTCAAAATCCAACTGAAGTCAGGCATGGTGGCGCATACCTATAATCTCAGCATTTGGGAGGCTGAGGCAGGAGGATTGCCATGAGTTTGAGGCCAGCCTGGGCTACATAGTGAGTTCAAGGCCAGCCTGAACTACATAGCATGATTCCATCTCAAAAACAAACAAATGAAAAAAAAAAAAAAAGAAAGAAAGAAAACCAAGTAGAATGCAGCATGATTTTGGGTGATACTTAGATAAAAGTTATTTTACTTCAGTTGGTATATATATTTCTTTTAATAAATTAAACAATTTCAAATTTATTATAATGATACACATATTCCTTCCCAAGTAAATTTAATTTCATGAAAAAGTGAATTGATTTTAAGAATGTGTTAAAACTATGGTAACTGAGGAAGTATCACTTTCATAGGTGCACACAGTATAACTGTGTGTGTGTGTGTGTGTGTGTCTGGTGGTGCTCGTGCACGTGAAGGAAGTACTCTATCACTGAGCTAGATCTCCAGCCCTTTTTTATTTTTACTTGGAGATACAGTCTTACTAAGTTGCCCAGGCTGACCTCAAACTTGCAATCCTCCTGCCTCGATGACATGTGCACACCACCATGCCCGGCTAAGATCAGCTCATTCTATTTGTGCCATCAGAACAGTGAAATGAGGTTAAGAATCAAATCAGTTGTAGATCACCCCCAACGCCAGCCCCACGGCCCTCTGCTCGTCATCCACAAGGCAAGTCAGCACTGCACTGTAAGTCGCTTGTCAGCTGCCCGCTGAGAGGGCATAATGGGTGTAAGAGTTGACCGGAATCGCTAGTAAGATGGACACTAGTTCATCTTAGTGAACCCTAGTGGGACCCCAGAGGCCCTGCAGCCTCTGCCTCCTGTTTACCTCTCTTTTCCTCTGCTCTGATTCTGTCTCTTCCCCAATTCTCTAGGTCCCTGGACCTCAGAGCCTGACCCCTGGTGTTCAGTCTTAGCAGAAATGCCCTTTACCCTGACTCCCCTTCCATCTTGTTAACGGCCACCTTTTCTTTAAAACCCCACGATTCTGTTGCCATAGCACCACACACCCTTCCTTCACAGCCATTGATGAAGACTGAAATTTCACATTGCCTGTGTAGTGTTTGGGTTAACTTTTGTCTCCATGACTGGAAACATAAGTTCTGTAAGGGCAGAATTTGCATCTGTTTTGCTCACCTTTGTATTCTCAGCCCCTTACACTGTAGCATAAAGCCTGCCACAAAGTGAGAATTCAATAGATATTTGTTACATGGATGGTTGAATGGATGGGTGAGTGGAAGGAAGAAGGAAGGAAAGAAGAGGGGAAGGAAAGGATGCAGTACAGTGCCTGCCTTCTAGGGATGTAAAAATCCAAGACAATTCTTAGCTTGACAATCAAATATAATTTTAAGAAATAAACATTTAACCAATATGGACAGTAAGCATCAACCAGGTCTTTGAAGAGCAGGAATCGAAGTAACTCATCCCCACTGGTATGGTAGACTTTGGGACTGGAGGAGGAGGGTAGAGTGGTGAGCTGTGTCCTCGGAGTCACATTGTTGTCTAGCTTTTGGTCTTGTGTCCAGAGATCATCTATCAGACAGAGGTAAGGTCCAGGATCAAAGTAAAAACAAGTTGGATTCCTGCATAGGGCTCTGTAGAGGGTGATCCACTGGTTCCACCTGCCTCAGCCTCCAGCCCATTCCTCAAAGCCCTCCTTCCATGAGAATGTACAGAGGAAGTTGGTTTGCCTGCCTTGCCAGCTGCTTGTGCCCCATCCCCCACAAAGCCACAAACACCGTCCACAAACCAACCCTCTGAACCAGAGAGGAAGAGGACACATTCCTCAGAAGCATCCACAACTACAGCCTCAAACATGATGGCAGCCATACTGGTTTCTCCTGAGACCCTTGAGAGATGATGATAGAGGCAAGATGTCCACACACATCATGGGCAAAACCACCCAGAGGTGGCCAGTGAAGGACAGGCAACCACTAAATATGTCTGTCTAAATATGCTATTTCTAACTCATGAGCAAGGGGGACACTGTCTCAATCTTGCTTACCATTATATCCCCAATGCCCAGCAGAGCAGGTGCTAGTATGATTGGCACATGAATTAATGAATGCTAAATATGAAGTTATTCATTCATTCCTTCTTATATTCTCAAGACCCATCTACCTCAGGCTGAACATCTTAGTTGGGACAGTGACAGAAGTTACCTGTGGTTCCCCTAGAGGTTTCTGTCAGGTGCCTTGTCCCCAGGGGACCGAGCCTTCACAGCCCCTGGCCTGAGGAAGCAGGACTGACTCCTGGTGGCCTGGAGGAGGTACTAGCACTATGAGGATAGGGTCCTAGGTCTCTCTAGTCTAACACCATTGGGCTGAAGACAGGGTACCACTGAAGCATGATCCAGAACTTGAACATAAATGATTAGAGTCACTGGGTTTTTTTGCCACCCAGAATTTATTCCTCTATCTGATTAAGCACTCTAATTTCTTCTGCAAGTATTGCTTCTTTTCCAGGCATGGAGCTATCTATCAAGGTGCCTTGCTTTATCTGACCTACTCCAACCATGTGACCCAGGCTGGGCCAGTTAGACTCCCTCCTAGGACTCTGCCTTGAGCAAAGCAAGAGAATAACCTCAAAGATCATTGGGGCCCCTCTATTCTGGCTGTGAAGCCCTGGCCAGAGAATTCCAGTGGTGGAGAACTGTCCTGGTTTCTGCCCTGATCTGAGCCAGTTCTCCAACCTTCTTTTGCATTCTGTGAGTCCCACACTATTCTTCCAACAAATTCACTTCCTGTTTAAGTCAGCCATAAGCTTGTGTCATGAAACCAAAAACTGGTGAATCATACGTGGGTTTCCTGGGGAGGGGGAGGAGGCGGGGCACTGGATCATAACTCTCAGTGACTCACAGTAGTAGACCGCTTTCTGAGAGAGCTCTGGGGTGCCAGTGTCTGCGCTCCATCAGAAAGCAGGTGTTCAGCCAGCCCTGCTTCAGCCTCTGGGGCATCTGATCTGGATGCAGCTCATTACTGCTTCTGGCTGGAACCTCAGGCTCAGCTGGGGAAACTCAACCCCCAGATTTATTCCCACTCTCATCAGTCCATCCTGCACACAGCTCAGTTTATGTGTCCCCTAAAGGTTTATGTTTGAAGTCTTGGTGCTTGGGGCAGCATTATCAGAATGTGGTAAAGCTTTAGGAGACCAGGCCTCGTGGGAGGTCCTTAGGTCACAGGAGGTTGGACTCTCAAAGGAGATTGTGCAACCCCTGTGTCTCTCTCCCCCTCTTTATCCCTCCCAACTGCTCATTCTTCCATTGTCATCCGCCATCTTTGCCAGAGGTCCAAAGCAATGGGGCCACCTGATCTGGAACTTGACCCTCCAAAGCTATGAATTAAATAACTTCTCTTAACTTCTAGTCTGTCTCAGCCATTTTGTTACAGTATTACAGTGCTGACTAATACACCAGTCCATCCCCTCGGGGCAAAATTCAAAATTCAAGCCAAGGACCAGCTACTCTGAATGGACTGGAACAGGATCAGGCTCACCTCTACCTTGCTCAAGGTGGGGCACTCGAGAAGGGGCTGGTGAACATCCAGAATGGAAATATTTTAATGTTCCACACCCGGTTCAGTTGCACCAGGTAAGCACGCCTAGATATCACCTTCATGCCTGGGGGACTGTGGGCCTCGGAGGGCTGGTTCTCTGCAGGGTGTCTTTATAGCTCTGCTGCCCTCTCTCTTTGTTCCTCGCTTGTCTCTGAGGAAGCCAAAGGCTTGCACAGAACAAGTGATTACCATATGTTTGTAAATAAAAAAGCAAAACCCACGAGTAGAAGAAATAAAATGAAAAGGAAGAGAAAGGACTAGAGGAGAGGAAAGAAGGGGAAAAGTTAGGTCTATTCTAGAAAAATCATACTATGGACCACTTCTTGCATCTCCCTCCCCTACCCTTAAGTGTTTATCTCCATACTTATTTGAAATGAGCACTAGGGGTGCCCTTAAAAGAGAAAAGGTGCACAATAAGGGTGATGTATAGAGGAAGCAGAAGACTATGCTGTTTAAGCTTCTTGCTGGGGGTGGAATGATAGTAATCAGTTACTTTATGTTCTGTTCACTCTATATTCTTTGAGGAACTAGTGTTAGCCCCATGAAGAGAGGGCTGGGCAAGGGTGAAAAATAAGAACCAAGAGAGACTATGTAAAGGTGCAAATTTCCAATGATGAATGTCATTATATTGTATACCTAAAATGTACCAATGATTAGAATGAATAATTGATAATGTAAAATAGGAAGAAAAGGTCCAAAGGGGTAGGGGTAGTGGGAGGGGCAGGGGAAAGGAAAGAAGGGAAAGGAAAAATGATGAGAAATGGAAAAAATGGAAATAAAGTCTTTGTAAATAGGGAAGGGTGGAGGGCGTGAAGGGAGGGCTAGGAATGGGGAAAAAATAAGAACCAAGATGCATTATGTAAAGGTACAATTCCCAATGAGAAATGTAATTGTGTTGTATATCTACAATGTACCAATAAAAGAATTTAATACAAAAAAAAAACTCTAAGAAGTGAAATGACTTTCCTAAGGCTACACAGTTAAGTGTGGTGATGGGACTCAGATGTGCTTTTGCTGCCTCCAAACTGCCTAGCAACCCCTGAGGGTATCTGGGGGCGTTTCCCTAATCCCAGGATTACTGCTGGAGCCAAACGGATGGCGTTCTGGGTTGGTGCTGCCACCTAGTGACAAAATAGAGAACTGTGGTGCCAAACTTTCCTAGTTTGAGAGAACTGGATCTGAGCTCTACCTCTGGCAGACAACCCTTTCTTTTTGGCTGAAGCTTGGACACAGGGCTTTGAGCTCTGGATGTAAGCTAAGATGGTACCTCTCAGAGCACACCTTTAAAGAGATATGTGAATGAATAACAGGGATGCAAACTTCCACAGGTTTGGGAAGCAGAGTCAAGGGAGGAGACAGGAAGGGAAATACACCCTTTCAGGTCACACCCACAGTGACTTGTCTCTTCCATCCAGACCCCACTTCCTAACAGCAAGTAGGTACAATGAACCAAAAACCCAATCACCTCCCAAAGCCCCACCTATGAACACATGAGGCTCTTGGGGGACAACTAGATATAAACCATAACATTCTTCCCTGGCCCCTCAAAGACACGTGTATCTCTTTATGCAAAACACACTTAGTCCACCTCTGAGAGTTGCCTAAGTCCTAACAGTTCCAGCATTCCTCAAAAGTTCAAAGTTCTCTGAGACTTAAGGCCAACTCTTAGCTATAAATCCCTGTAATATCATACACCAATGGCACAGGGTAAACATCCCCATTCCCAACAGGAGGACTAGGGATACAGAAACCAATGGGACTGCTGGGCATGGTGGCACACACCTGTAATCCCAGCACTCAGGATGTTGAGGCAGAAGGATCGTTGTGAGTTTGAGGCCAGCCTGAGCTACACAGTGAGTTCAAGACCAGCCGAACTACATAGCAAGACCCTGTCTCAAAAAACAAAACAAAGCAAAACAAGAAACCAATGGGACCAATGCAAGACTGAAACCAAACAGGACAAACACTGACAAACATTAAATCCTGTAGCTCCATGACCAGCACCTCAGGCAAGCTGTAAACCCCGAAGGGCTTGGGTTGCCCTGCCTCTATGGCATTGCTGGTGGTGGTAGCCCTCAAGGTCTGTCCTCTCTCCCTCCCTCTCTCTCTCTCTCTCTCTCTCTCTCTCTGTCTCTCTCTCTGTCTCTCTCTCTGTCTCTGTCTCTCTCTCTCTCTCTCTCTCTCTGTCTCTCTCTCTCTCTCTCTCTCTCTCTCTCTCTCTCTCTCTCTCTCTCTCTCTCTCTCTCTCTCTCTCTCTCTCTGGGGCTGGCTTTGCTCACTCCTTATGGCATTCCTCAGATGTTCCATTTTCCTGGCTTCTCCAACTTCCTGGGTCTCCACTGCACTTTGAACTTCACTCTCACAGCTTCAGTCTCAAGCCAAGCACACTCCTTGGCTTCCTGGGCCTTCTTCTAAAATCTGGGTGGAAGCCTTCCTCACCCCATAACTTTTGCATTCTGCATAGCCATAAAACCAGGACCATGTGGATGATGCCAAGGTCTGCTGCCAGCTTGAGTAGGAGCTGCAGAAGCCTACAAGTGCCTGAATGACTGAGAACTGTGAATCCCAGGGAACCAACTCTCCAGGCAGCCATTATTGAGCAGGAGGTCCTGGGGCTCCCTTTCAAAGCAAAGTCTTGCATCCTTGAGCCTATGAAGAGAGGAGTCTTGCAGATTCTTAACATACCCTTAAGCCTTTTTTCTTAGTGTCTTTTTTTTAAATTTTTGTTTGGTACTGGGGATGGGGATCAAACTCGGGACCTTGCGCTTGCAAGGCAGGTGGCAGAACCACTGAGCTAAATCCCCGGCTCCTTTTCTTCATGTCCTCATTCAAAGTATTTGACTTCTTTTTAATGCTAATCTTTTCAGCAAACAGGCCCTCTTCTCCATCTTTGTGGGCACTTTCTGGAAAAGCCATAAAAAAAAATTTTTTTGAGACAGGGTCTTGGCACATAGTCCAGGCTGGCCTCAAACTCAAAGCAATCCTCCTGCTTCAGCCTCCCAGGTTCTGGGATTACAGGTATGAACCACCAAGCCTGGCTTAAAAACTGAAAAAATTTTGAATGGACTATTTGCTTCTGTTTCTCACAGTAGATCTTGCTAAAATTAGCAAGCAGTAACCATGCTACAACATGAATGTCGAGGTGTCTTGACATTTTCTCTGCCACATTAATTAGTTTGTCACCTTTAACCTCAGGCTCTCACAAAGTCTCAGGACATGAGCAAACTGCAGA
This sequence comes from Heterocephalus glaber, assembly GCF_053883595.1. Classification (NCBI taxonomy): domain Eukaryota; kingdom Metazoa; phylum Chordata; class Mammalia; order Rodentia; family Bathyergidae; genus Heterocephalus; species Heterocephalus glaber. Next base: position 15,716,009 of record NW_028258379.1, read on the forward strand.
CAAATTTTCTGCCAGAGTGTAATACACATGGCCTGGAGTCCAACTGTCAATGGAGTCCGTGTTCATTGGAGGGCTACAGGATCCAGTAAGGTTGAAGGCCTGTAGCTTACTGCAAGGTCTGGTGTGAGTTCATGTCAGAAAGTTGAAGAGTCTATGTTGGAAGGCTGAAAAGTCTACAGTAGAAGCCTGAAGGGACTGAAGATGACTATCCAAAGGCAATTGTAGGAACCAGAGTGCCTCTGAAGAAAAAAGGAAGTCTTCCTTCTTCTTTCCCTTTTCAGTCCAGCCAGGCTGCAAGCTTATTGGCTGGTACCACCTATATCCAGGTTGGATCTTCCTCCTTAGTTTGCAGCCTACATGTCAATCACCCACAAACATCCAGAGTTTTACTAATCTGGGTAGGTCTTACACAAGTTGACTATCACAATTAATAATCACAATAATACAGCTTGCCCAACTCCAATCCTGATCTTCAGACTCCGAAACAGTGTTTCTACTCCACCATGTTTCCTTGCCACCCTGCTTCCCTGCAATTGAACTTTGTTTTTTGTCAGCCTACTCTACTCATTCGGTTTTGATCACTAAAGAGTCAATGTGGTGCAGGCTGGCAGGGGAGAAGGACCTGTGTCAGCAAACTGGCTTTTCTGACCTTTAAGCAGCGAGGGATTACCTCAAGCTGAAACATGTGGCTGCCTAGTGATTTCAGACTTAACTGAAATCCGGAGCTGATAGATGGGCAGATAAGCAGAAGCAGTTTCCACACTCTGTACTTAACACAGTTCTTTCTGGGTCTTCCTCTTTTCTGGAGCCCCAAGTACATGAAATGTGGAAGCCAGAGGCTAAATTTTCCTTGTAATTCAGTTCTTGGACTCTCGTTGCAACAAGAAAGAGAATAAAGTTTTACCTCCTACGAGCAAGGATGGTCTCAACAAACCAGTGCTTCACTCTGCTCAAAATTAATCTAGTAACTTCTCTGTCCTCAAAGCTTGCTTCCAAAGTGCATAATCTGTATTGGGAAATCCACATTTGATTATGCACTACATAAACTGGTTGCTCTGGAGACAAAATAAACATGGCATACATATAGTGAGGACAGAGGGCAGGTGACATGCCCCAAAGTGGATTTTTTGACCTAAAATATATACATTGGCATATAAGGCAGTGATTTTGATACACTTGGGGGCCACTAGACTGCTTTAAAAATCTGATAAAAACTATGGACCGCTCTCTGTTCCCTTTACAAAATACAAGCGTACTCACCAAATTTGGGTTCTGTGATTCCTGGGGTTCATAGACCCCTGAAATCCTTTGTAGACTCCCAGCTAGAATCTCCCAATCAGTCAACACAGCAACCCCCCAAGAACAAGAGACACAGCTGCTGTGAAAACCGGGGTCCAGGACACACAACACTGGATTGGGAAGAGACGGGAAGCTCTCTTCAGTTGTCACATTGAGTGAGCCGGGAGGTTCTTACACTTGGCAGGAGTGAGACCTCTCAACAGGAGGCAGAGTCTCTGACTCGGGAGCCATTGTGATCCATCAAGTCTGACCCACTTCGTGGATGGCGAGCAGGAAGGAGCAGGAGGAAGAATTCAGGGAGGCCAGGGACAGGATGAAGATGCGTGTTAGGTACATCACTTGATGATGACTTTTCAAAGCGTGGAAGCCTAATAAGTTTTAAATAATATGTTAAAATGCCACTTGTGCTGAAGCATCGGTGTCAAGTGTCCTCTGAGTGCAGTAAATGAAGGACTTCTGTGAGATACCTGATGAACATAGAACATGATCCCAAGACCACAAGAACCTCTCATCATATAAACACTTTCCTAAAATCAAATGACCTCTTTCATGCCTGGACTGATACACTATTCTTAGAGCCTTGTTCCTGTGACTTAAGATGTTTATTACAATCAAAATGCAAATGCTCCTAGTAACATTGTCTTAGCAACCATTTACACTGTAGACAGAGTTTTCACTTGCTCCTTCTCTGAAGGTCTTTCTTTGATTCATAGCAGGATAGAGAAGGAATCAGAGAGCTCTTCTGGGAGCTGAGGATGGGGATGATGAAGCACAGTCGGGCCCCTGCTCTCCTGGAGCCTGTGGTCTATGGGGAAGGGAGCACCAAAGAAGGAATCGTTCCATTAAGTGACAGCGATTGCTTTAAGTGGCAAAGTGAAAGAACGTGCAGAGTCAGGGATGTAGCTCAGTGGTGCTGCCGCCTGCCTCACAAGCTCAAGGTCCTGAGTACAATCCCTGGTACCGAAGGGAAAAAAGGTTGAGGAAAGAAAGCCCAGAGCCCAGGAAAGCAACTCCAGAGATTCGAGGAAGAGGGAATCTGGAACGTCTGAAGCAACACCTTGGGTGGTGATACTGAACCTGACCTGAACCATGTGCAGGGTGAAGAGCATGCTAGGGAGAGGGAACAGCAGATGCCCAGAGCACCCTGTGTGAGCTATGGATATTCTACCTTCTGGCCCGAGGAGCCTTGTGAGGCCCCCACACAGCTGGGAGATGGTCCTCTCTCCTCCTGCCTGCACCACTTTGAGAGCACTGGTGCTGAGTTCCATCTGCAGAAAGGAGACCCACACCAGGTACACGATCCAACCAGATCTACCCGTCTGCATGCCCATGACTCTCCTCAGCCTTCTCTGGGAAACTGAAGCAGCCTCCTAACTGCTCACCTGTTGACTCCCAGAAGGCAGCTGGGGAGATCTTACCTCAGTGCAAGCCCCCACATCACTTCTCTGCATAACCACAGGGCTGCAGGTGTCACTCAGAGCCTTAATCCTAGCCAGCCCCACAGACCCCACATCCTCCAGCCCCTGCTCCTGCCAGAGCTCCACTCTCCCTCTCAGTCTCTCTACTCTGGATGCACCAGCCACTCCAGTGAGCTTTAAACCCACCTAGCCTGTTGCTACCCCAGGGCCTTTGCCCTTGTTATTTCTGGGGCCCAGGATGCCCTTCGTCCAGATACCCATGGGGCTTGGTTCCTCACTTCTGCTTAATGTCTCTTCCTCAGCCAGGCCTTCCCTAACTCCCGTCTCACTCTCTGTCTGGCCACCTTACAGGATATTCTATATGGTGTTATGGGCTGTCTTATCCACAGTCATAAATTTGGGGAGGATCAGGACCTGGTCAGCATGTTCATCATTCTATCTCCTGCACTTGGAGCAATGCTGGACACAGTCAGGACTCCATGGTGCTCGCCGAATCAGTAAATGAGAGGATGGGAATCATGGAACCCAGCCCCCTCTCCACCCCACCTCCTCCCCATCCCTAAGTGGAGCAGCCTCCAGACCCCGCAAGCTGTGATGCTCTCACTTGCCCAACCCACTGGCCATGAGCAGTTTTGACCGCCAAGGAGACAGTGCGGGCTGGCGGCTTCCAAAGAGAGTGAATGTCCAGGACTCTGCACGGCACTGGGCCCAGGCACACAGGGGAGACTGAGTCCCAGCCTGTGCTGCTGAGGTTGTAGGGAGATAAGAAGGACTTGTGTCAGTAGCTCCGGGCTGTGGTTACCTGATTCATGGCAGAGCCGGCCCATACCAACAGATCAGTTGGCAGCCATTTTCTATCCGAGTTGATAGCTATTCCTCTAAGTCGTGGTCACGTCTGTATGCCAACGCCACATTCTGCTGTAGCCATGAGCCATCTATACTGTTATTCGCATCATCTTTAAAAAAGACGCCCTTTTTAAATTAAAAATATTTAGCCAGCATAGAGTACTTGTACATATATATATGGGGCACACTGTGACATTTTAAAACATGCCTGCAATGTGTCATGATTTGATTGGCACAATTGGCATCCCTCCCCTCAGACATTTATCATTTCTTTGTGTTGGAAACATTGAAATTCTCTCTGCCAGCTATTCTGAAATAGTCAGTGAACTGCTGTCTCAGTTGCTCAAAAGTGCTGGAGAACATCAGAAGTTACTCCTCCTACCCAACTGCGTCCAGTGCCCATTACCAGTTCCCTCTGCACCCCCTTCAATTCCCTTATTACTTCAATTCTCATACTGTGAAGGAAATGAATAGCTCATTTGGAGCAAAAGGGAAGGTGTGATCAGCAGGGCAAACCAGCCTGGGGAAGGCTATGTGCAGCAGAGCACACTGGCAGTGAGGACAGTGCGGCCAGGGGTGGGGTGGGGGTCCATGCCCCAAGGCCTGCACAGAGGAGAGAAGGAAGTGAGGTCACAGGACCTGAGAATCTCATGGGCAGGAGGCCGTACAGCAGGCTCTGGCCTAAGGAGGAGAGCTGAGCTGGTGAGGGTGAGGGGAAGCTGAGGGGGCCAAGGTGAGAGGGCTTGGGGCGCTGTCTGTGCACGTGGGGTTCAGGTGCAGAGAGGCCATCGCTGAGGATGGAGCCCAGGAACTCAAATAGAAGTGGACATTGGGGAAGGGGGATCTGGGGGAGGAGGCCCACATGGAAACAGAAACAGGTATAGTTCAGGGAAGGGGTGCTGGGCATCAGGAGAGGACTCTAAAGCCCTGAGCTGTAATCAGCTTTCTCTTACTGTAACAAATACCTGAGATAAGCAACTTACAAAGAGAAAGGGTAACTGTGGTTCACAGTTTAGAAGGTTTCAGTCCATGGTCAGTTGGCCCCAGAACTTTTGACCCTCCAGAGGTTTGAGGGGAGCATGTGGCAGAGTAAAAGCCATTCACCTCATGGTGGGAAAGTGAAAGAAAAGAGAGGCTGCCAGGGTGTGGCTCTGTGGCACATGCACAAGGAAAGGAAGAAGGAAGGGAGGAGAGAGAGAGAGAGAGACCAGAGTGCCACTACCCCTTTGAAGAGCATGCCCTCAGTAATCAGAAGTCCCACCAACCCCCCAAACACACACATGCTAGGTTCCTCCAACTCCCGATAGGGCCACACTGGACAGCAAGCGTTAACATGTGGCCCGTGGGGGACATTACACCCACAAACCATAACATATGGCTCCGTGAAAGTCAGCACGTGGAGATGAGAAAGTTGAAATGGAGACAGGGTGGGGTAAGCAGTCATGGGCCAAAGGGAAGGGTAGGGGCAGGGAGAAGTGGAGACTGGGTGTGTGTCCTCCTGGAACTGAACAGTGAATGTGCTGGCCTCAGCTGGGCAGCATCCCTGGGGTCACCCAAACGCCGCCTGAAATCGCAAGAACTCCTGCTCCGAAACAGAGAATGTCCATCAGCCGGGGACTCTGGGGATGAGAAAGCCAGACACATCCTCTCCTGCCGGGCAGATAAAAGTGATCTTGAGAGCACTGGAGACAAAGAAGCAGGTTAAAAAGTGAAATATAATAAGTCAGGGAAGCCCAGAAGAGACAATTATTGTACAGTAATCTGCGAAAGCAAGAAACAACTATAAAGATACAAAATTGTGTTTGGCTTCTAGAGTCATCTGCAGAATCACACAGCTCCTTGTGTAGGAGAAATCAAGGGCACCAGCAGCCCTGGAAGGTGGGGCACCCCTCAGCCACACTGTGGAGAATGGGACTGCTTCAAGAAGGGGGCGGAGCTGCCACGTGCTGCGGGGTAAGGAGCCAGGGCCCTCCTTCCTTAAAGCAGCATGAATCTCGTTGCTCACGATGGAGTGGAAGCCACTGACCCATTGCTTTTCCTGACAAACTGGCCAAGTGTGGTTCTTTTAGGGTCTGGATTTTCTCTCTCCTAAATGGAGAGGCCAAGCTAGATGCTTTTGTCTACCTTTGTCCAACAGGAAGGCTCCAACACTGCAGAACCCCAGCAGCCAGCACCTTGTTTTGGCATCTCCTGTGTCTCTGACTGTTGCCCTGGCAGTCAACAAATCTAGCTGCACACAGTTCCTCTGTTCCATTATGCAAAGTGAGCCTCACACCTCTGGGCTTTCTATAGATTATGCAAAAAAGGCCATTTTTAATATCTCCTTCCTCTTTGACTTGTGTGTTTTACTTGGGTCTTTCTCAGGTCTGGGGGAAGGCGAAGGTTTTGTTTTCTACTTACTGAAAGTATTTAAAATATATAAAAGGTATGAAGAAGAACAGTGAAGAACACCCTCAAGTACACACAGCCAAGGAAATAAAATGGGATCCACATAGATGGGCCTCCTTTTAAGGAAGGACCAACACCATTGGAGGCCTTTGCAGATATGTTTCTGCATTTCCAGGGAACAGAGCCTGGTGTCCAAATGTCCAGGCAGATGGCTTCATCCTGAAATCTCTTCCAAAGAGAGTGGATCCTACCCTTCCCTCAAGCCTGGGCAGGCCCTGGACACATCCCTTTAAAGACAGACTTGGAGTCTGTCATGGTGATGCATGCCTGTAATCCCAGCACTCAGGAAGCTGAGGCAGGAGGATCACCATGAATTCGAGGTCAGCCTGGGATACATAGTGACTTCAAGGCCAGCCTGAACTACATAGTGAGACCCTGTTTCAAAACAACAACAACAAATCAGACTTCGAAACTCTCTGGACTGGAGGTTCCTTCATGGGGAAGGAATCCGGTTCCCCCTGGGCACAAGAATGCCCTCCCAACCATCCCATCCCAGGATGACATGTGGCAGTGGGGCCCGAATTCCATAAGGAGGCACCTTAGAAAAGACAAAGAATAAAAGAAAGCAAGTAAGGAAACATGAGCATCTGAAACTCCAGCAGTGACCGTCTATCTGAAGCCATTTGGGTGGGATGGCTTTACCAAAAGGATCGAGGAGTCCACTCAATCCATCCTTCCTAGTCTTTCTGTGGGCCCAACATGGAGTGCAGGTTGGACCCTGAATGCGAATAGGACATGATTCATAAACTTAAGGAGCTCACAGGAAGCAGGACTTGAAGAATAAACATTGACGCTAGAGTGTGACCAGAACTACCCTCCAGATGCACATGCCCAGTGAGAAAGAAGCCTATGACTCACACTTGTGGCTGGGAAGGCTTCCTGGAGGAGGTGACACTGCCCTGCATTGTGAGGTGTGGCACCTGCATGGTATGATGGGTTCATAAAGCTGCTGGGGGGGCCATAGGTGACTCTAACTGCCTGGAGCAAGAAGGGGGAGGGAGTGGCAGTGGGAGAGTGCCTGGAGCAATGTCATAAAGGCCTTGTGTGCTAAACCGAGGTGTGTGAGTCTTCTGAGAGCCAGAGGCACCTCTGGAGGACCTGAGGCCTGGGGAGCAACCTGGGGAAAGCCAGCAATCCCTATGAAACAGCATGGTGGTGAATCAGAAGGAGTCTGAACCATGAGGTGGTGGCAGTGGGGGGACCAGATGAGGAGCCCGAGAGTCTGAACTAAGCTGGTGGTGATGACAAGGAGAGGAGGGAAGATGGTAAGGACATAGTATAATATCCAGGGGGCGCTGAGAGTGAATGCAGGGAGCATTCCAGGCAGTTCACAGTCTCCAAGTTTCAGTGACTGGGAGCTGGCACAGGATTCATCTATAGATTCCACAGGAGACTGTGGCATGGTTCTTTGGATGACAAGACAGATATTGAGTTATAAGAAGAAAGGATAAGACACTGTGGAATCTACAAGTGTTAAAGATCTTAGGGGCAAAAAAAGGTCACAGAAAGGTTAATAAAAAAAAAACAACAACAACAGCAAAACTAGGGCACAGGTATTAGGACCTCTGATGATTGCACATCCCATTTTTCTGAGGCAGTGTCCCTGTACAACAGTTCAACTGAAGAGGTGTCCTCCTCCTCTGAAGTTCCAGGATTGGAATCGTGAGTGACCATCTATGGTGCATTAACTAGTGGTCAACTTGGAATGCCCAGCTGAACCAAGTCAGCATGGTTCTGGGTGTGGAAGACCTGCCTGAGGATTGTTGCTAATGGCATAAAAAAAGAACTGGAGGGGAAAATCATTTGCTGTTGATTTTCTTAGAGTAGCTTGCCATGGCTGGTTTTCCTGATGTGAACTTGGCTGTCCTCATCCTCACTGGGGCTTGGGTCCTCACTGTTGCTTGGAATTGCCACTATTCTTGTCAAGGGAGCTCTGATCTTTGCCTTGAGCTGGCTTTCTGGCTCCAGTATAGATCCCTCATCCTGGAGGCACAAATCCTTCACCCTGCTGACTCAGCTTTTTAGATTTCACCACTGGCCTTTGGGCCTTCCTGATACATGAGACATTGCCATAGGCTCTAGGCCTTCAGCTGGACTTGTGCGGGACATGGCTGTGGGATCTAGTCCCTCAGCTGGATTCTTCGGGTCTCTAGTGCGAGGACAGGCCTCTTGCATTCCTCTGCATTTGACTTTTGGGTGAATATTATAAAATAATCTTAGAAATTATGTGCCTTGCAAAACCTGACCACAATACCATCTTAGAACCAACACTATCAAATCTTTAGGATGGAGATGACCACATCCCTAGGCATCACCTATCAGCCTTGGTGAAGTAGCTTACTCCATTAAATTTGACTCCATTTTTAATTAATTTTAAACATTTAAAAATTATGATAACTAAGTTATCATATTTGAAAGGATCAAATGTTTATATGTCACAAATAGCAGTTGCCTATTTCCCTTTCCTGTCTCCCCAGAGGCACCTGTTTTCAACTTGTGTCAGATGATTCTTTTGGCATTTACTTCCACATTTTTTTTTCAGTACCGGGGATCAAACTCAGGACTTTGTGCTTGCAAGGCAGGCACAGTGCCACTGAGCTAAATCCCTGGCCCCTGGCATTTACTTCCAATGTCTAAATAACATGAATATTATTGATACTTCTGATTGTTTCCATGTTAGGCATTTACAAGCCATAGCCTTTTCGACATGGCAGACAATGGGTTTACTGTTGACCCCACCCTCATCTCAAACAACCACACGTGCCCACTTCCCATTCCCCCTCCTCCTGGTAAAGTTATGTCAACCAAAATAATGGCTCTATAATGCAAACTTTTGGTGTTTGCATTATTATAATTGTGTCTGTGTCATGCATAATTGAGTCAGTTAAGGTATGCTATGATTATTTCCCTTTTCTCCATAACTCCCCTTCAGTTACTAATGCCTTTCTTCCATTTATTTGGTTCTATTGCTAGCACTTATCACTACTTCAACTTTTCCTTCTCCCCTAGGTGTGTAAACCTTCTCTTCACATTTTCAAACATAATTCGGTCATTTTGAATAAATCTTTCAGGAAGCCTCTGACCAGCTTCAATCTGAACATATTGCTTCTTGTGGCTGACACATTGCTCCCTGGCTTTTAGGGACTTTCCTTTAGCTTGGTGCTTCTCATTAACACATCTTTTGTATTAGAGTCCTTATTTTCCCTATCTTACATCTTATTCTTTCTAGGTGTCTTCTCTTGTTCTGCTGGAGCACATCCTTTAGCAATTTCCTGAAAGGGAGGATAAGGAGGTACCACTTTTTGTTTGTTTGTTTGTTTTGGTACCTGGGATGGAACTCGGGTCTTTGTGCTTGTGAGGCAGACGGTGGAACAACTGAGCTAAATCCCCGCCCCAAGGCGTTACCTTTTTTTTGAAACTCTGCATGTCTGAAAATGGAATCTTCCTTCATACTCATTTCTTGGTAGTTTGAGTATAGAATTCTAGGCAGGAAATGCTCTTCCCTCAGAAGGGATTGTTCCACTGACTTTCAGGTTCCAAGCTTGATAACTCTGATGACATTTGTCTCTTTTTTTTCCCTTCTTTTTTTGAAAACTTTCTATGAAATGAGTTTTTTTATCCCTCCTACAGCCTGTTGGATTTCCTCTTAGTTCTCAGTTTTCTGAAATCCCATGGTGATCTGTAATTCAATTCAAATCTATGGAGATATATTGAGAACATGTGCTATACAGTTTATCTCATTAAATGCTCCAGGGTATACAAAGATATATACAAATCTGTAGGAAATGTGAGAGACAAGGGAAACAGAACATTGATGAACATGTGAGGTTACACATATAAAGCTAGTAAAGGGAACATTACCAATTCCAAATGTGAGTATTTTTTAAGGGGGAATAATACAGGGTCTCAATTTGGATCATTTTATTGGACATTTAACTTTCTTGTTGTGGTCAACAAGCTCAGTACCTTCCACATGTGCAGTCCCTGTGTGACATTTTGAGTTAGGGCTTGGAGTTCCCATTAGCCACCAGGGGGCAGACTTTGGCATCATACGGCAGAGGCCAAGAGCGAACGCTTCAGTTCAATGCCAGAGATTTCTTCCAGCTTCTGGGAGTCAGTGGGGATAAAACTAAGAACCAGAGCCCCTTTTCAGGAAGAAATATTTAAAATGTATATATAAATTACCTGCAAAGTATACCTAGAGAAACTTGGAGATAGAACATATGAATTAGATATAGCTCAATAAATGCTCCCCCCAAACACCATGGATGAATACAGAATATTTCTATGTAATATCTACCTAATAATTATATAGCTGTCTACCCCCTGGTGGGAACCAGCCAAGACCCAGCACTATTCTGGTTACTACTGGAATATCACCAATATCACCATAATTATTATTTTTTCCCCATTAACTTTATTGGTACATTTTAGGTATAAAATACAGTTACATTCATCATTGGGATCTTGTACCATTACATGAATCTCTTGGTTCTTATTTTTTTTCCCCTTCCCTTGCCCTCCCTTCACCCCCTCCACCCTTCCCTATTTGCAAAGACCTTGTTTCCATTTTTTTCCTCTTATATTTTTTCCTTTCCTTTTTTTTCCCTTCCCCTACCCCTCCCAATTCCCCTGCTCTTTTAGACCTTTTCTTCTTGTTATACAGTATCAGTTACACATTTTTTTAATTACAATATCAAGATCTAGGAGACATTACCACAGATTTTACAGAATTTAAAAGGATATAGAAAGCATATTACAAAAATCTGTTTTGAAATAAATTTGAAAACTTCTATGAAGTACCTTGGAAGACAAATTAATGAAACTAACTCTGGAGGAAATATAAAATTTGAATAGCACCTATTAAAGAAAGTATATTCCTAGCTTGAAAACCTACCTATATGACAACAGCAGGCTCATAAACATTTTAACTGATAAATTATATCAAACAATTAAAGCAGAAAAAAGAAGGAACACTTCTCCCCTCATTTTAGGAACTTAACATTGTGCTAATCCTAAAATTGGGTAAAGATAATAGAAGAAAAAAGTATGAACATAGATAGAAATTTGTTTAACAAAACAAACTATTGGAAGTCAGATCTGGCAGAATGTAGAAAGTAGTTTTGTTATAGGGATGGCAGTGTTGGTTCAGCATTGGAAGATCCACCCCCAAAAGTCATCATTTTAACAGAGGAAAGGAAAAAGCCATATGATCCTGTCACTAGTTGGAGAAAAATATTGGACCAAATTCTACAGCTGTTCATGGTAAAAGCTATCAGGAGACTAGAAGTAGAACAGAAACTTCTCAACAGATTACATAATTATTTTTTTTGAAAACAATACATACACATTATCTTGTGTAATTCTCACAGCACCCCTGTGAGTTGGCATGTCCAATCTTCATTTGATGTAGGGAGATTAAGTACCTTGCCCAACATTCCAAAGCTAGTAATGGCAGAACCGAACTTCAAACTTGAGGAGACCCAAGGCAGAGCTCACAATGGATCTGATTTGCATCACTACAAAAGCAGCCCCAGATACTGCTTGAATCCCCGACTAGACCCTTGGGATTTGTTGTCAAACTAAGTGCTGCTCCAGAAGAGTGCATGGGAAAGGCCATGTGGAAGGGAAGCCCTTCACTCTATAGCTCATTCTGATGCTAACTAGCTGAGACTCTGAGGAACACGCCCCTCTTTCTGAGCCTCAGTTTTCAAACCTCCATGGATCATCAACTCTAATTCCAGTGTGTGGCCACCACACGTGCCAAATCACCAGACCAGGGTCTTCAGCACCCACACAGCGATTCTCACTAGTCATGGAGAAGCCCCGTCCAGTGGAACCTCATACTGAGGAAAGGCTGAGATAAGGCTTGGGCCCCTCAAGTTCTGCTTCATTCAGTGTAACCCCACACTCCCTCAGTCAGTGGGAGGCAGCCTTGGCAATGGAAGCTAGCATCATAAAATGGTGCAGTAATAGAAGTAACTGGGCCAGGAAGAGGAGAGATCTGCTCCAATGATGTCATAGCCATTGGTGGCTACAGGGGGGTGGGACTGGTCATGCAGCCTTGTCTCTGGAGTAATGATTGTAGAGGGGCAGGGCATGAAGAGTGCCATTCTGGAAACAATGTTGTCGAGAAGCAATATACTCTGCATAACTGATTGTCACCTTCTCACTTCGGTACCTGTATAAGGAAACAGGCAAGAGTATTAGGAACCCAAACACTTCATATTGTGAAGTCACTCAGCAGAGAAAACCAAAAGCTTATTTCACATTTTGAAAGAATAATATGGAAGACCAAGAGCAATCTTACTTACAGAAAATGAAAGATGGCACAAGAAAACAATGTTGACCAGTCCCAGTGAAGTTAAGTATGTATTCTGAAGACTTTGGGGAGAAGGCCACAGTAATCTAGGGAAAGAAACAGAGTTCTAGGAAGGCCTTCAAGAGAATAGAGGTTCGCATTCCCTGGAGAAGGACAAGAACACTGGAGGAATTATGAAAATGTGAAAGGTTAATGAGTGCAAAAATTCTTAGATGAGCATGAATTCTTCCTTCAAATACTCCATTATAGTCAAAGATCCTATTATTTCTACCAAAAAATGGCTGCCTCCGAGCAGAGTTCTAGGAATCCATTACAACTAGTGATTCCAGTCCCTCCTCCTGGGAACCGGTGGCTCTAACCCCACCAGGGGTGACCAAACTTGGCTGAGGAAGAGGCTGTAATGCGCACTGCTCCTGTCCACCTCAGAGATTCTGTTTTAAGGTATGGCCTGGGCATCTGGAAGGTTAAGACTCCACCAACACCACCACCACTACCATGAGTCTAATGTGCAACCCAAGTTAGAACCATTGCCCCAAAGTTTTAACTTACTCACTTGGGCAGTGGAACCCACTGTAATATGCAAACAAAATTATCACTTGCTATCTTGTTTGAATGCAGCTTCTCATTCAGGAGGTCTGGGGTGGGCCTGGGATTCTTCCCCTCTAACAAGCTCCCAGAGGATGGCTAGGCTGCTGCCCACCAAATGCCTGGACTAGAGCTTGAAGTAGTATAACTGGAACAAGAATTATAGCTCTTCAGGTCAGCTGGAACCTAAGTAAGAAGTCACCTCACTTCTAAAAGCCTCACTTAGGTTATCTGTATAGTGAGGTCATGGGAGTTCAGCTCAGTGGTCCGACCTTGTGCTCAGAATCCACAAGGCCCTGGGTTCAAGCCCCAGTACCCCTCACCCCGGCAAGCAATAGTAACTACATCACAGAATTCCTGTGATGCTTCAATGAGGTGATGCATTCAACACGTGCAGCGCAGTGCCACCAACGCCAGCTTCCAGTTAGGACAGCCAGCACTCCGAATGCCTACTGTCTGCCAGGAATTTTCTGTGCTTTCTGGTTAACCCATCCAAGCTTCATGCCTGTGAAGTGGGCACTACCATTTTATCATCCCTGCTTTATAGCTGGAGGCACTCAGGGGCAGAGGCCGAGTATCTTGATCCACAGTTACACACCCAGAAGTCGCTGAGCTGGAGTTTGGACCCAAGGAAAACCTGGGCTCTACATCACCGTTCCTCCGCAGGACTGAGGGATAATTGCAGACCCCACCCCAGCCCTGCAGGCCTGGCTTTGTGGCTGGAACCAGCTGAAGTTCACCCTCTGGAACCTGCTGAGAGCGGCAGGTGGCGGCCCGGCCCTACGTTGGTGAAGAGACCACTTCCCGGGAAGGCCCAGTGCCAGACCCGCGCGACAGCCTCCGGCCGCTCTCAGGCCTCGCCACCCTCGGGTCCCACCTTGGAAGCCAAATGAACCCATCAAGAAATAACAGCACTACTCAAGTTCACAAATGAGTTCTCCAAGATAAACCCACGTCCACAGGCACAGCCTCCAGAAGCGCGAGTTTTCTACATCTTCCTTTAACTCAGGCTTGCAACCAGACGGGAACCCCACAAACTCCCCTTCACACTGAAAGCTCAGCAAAGTTGGGAGCCCGGCCCAGAGTCGGGAATCCGTTTCGGATTCTCCAGAGCCCTTAGGGTCGCCGGATCTCTGCGCGCTGTCGGGGCAGCGGACCGCGCTGAGGACCCGCAACTTGGAAGGGCGCAAGGGGATCGCTCTTCGGCCGGTAGCAAATGAATTTAAAGGTCAGTGCCGCTGCCCGAGTTTACAGGGCGGTTTCCATGGCGCCCAGGGCGTGGGGGAGGAATGCACCCCGCAAACTGTGGCGAAACAACTGCGCTGCCGGGCCAGCAGCGCTCGAGAAGGCGGGGGACACCGGGTGGGAGGACGCGGGGCGGGGAGGCCGGGCGGGGCGGGGCGGTCACGTGCCCCCGAGGGGCGAGGCCCGAGGCGGCCCCGGAGTGGACGGGGCTACGAAGTGGTGGCGAAAGAGAGCGAAGTCTGTGCAGGACGGAGAGCGCCTACCCAAGGCAGGAACAGCCCAGAGCCGGCTGAGGCATCTGCGGCCGGCCTGGGGACAGCGGCTGCAGCCGGTGAGGACAGAGGTCCTCCGGAAAAGTGAGAGCAGGCGTTTGAGGGTGGGCGCCGGGGCGCCAGTGGCTGCTTTTACTCATCTTTGGGTCTCCGGATCCTCTGGGGCTGGGTTGCGCTGCTTGGTGAGTGCCCCATCCCTCTAGAGGACCAGCCCAAGGCCCTTCAGACTGCCCAGGAGCGGCGGTGGTCATGGTGAATGAAGGTCCCAGCCAGGAGGAGTGCGATGACACCCCGGTGCAGCCCTGCGACTTGGTCCAGGGGGACCCCAGCATCTCCATCCACCCTAGCGTCTCCGTCTACCCTAGCAGCTCGGCCCATCCCAGTACCTTGGCCCACCCCAGTACTTTGGTCCAACCCAGTAGCTCGGGGCCGGAGGACCTCAGCGTGATCAAAGTGAGCAGGTGGCGTTGGGCAGTGCTCCTGGTGTTTAGCTGCTACTCCATGTGCAACGCCTTCCAGTGGATCCAGTATGGCTCCATTAATAACATCTTCATGAGCTTCTACGGGGTCAGTTCCTTCGCCATCGACTGGCTGTCCATGTGCTACATGGTGACCTACATCCCTCTGCTCCTGCCCGTTGCCTGGCTGCTGGAGAAGTACGGTCTGCGAACCATCGCTCTCACCGGCTCCGCTCTCAACTGCCTGGGGGCCTGGGTGAAGCTGGGCAGCCTGAAGCCCCACCTCTTCCCGGTCACCGTGCTGGGCCAGGTCATCTGCTCCATGGCCCAGGTCTTCATCCTGGGCATGCCCTCCCACATTGCTTCGGTCTGGTTCGGGGCAGATGAAGTTTCAACAGCCTGCTCCGTGGCTGTCTTTGGTAATCAGGTGAGTAGAGGAGCTCGTGGATGGATGTTGAAAGGCGAGGGCATCATATTCTGCAGGGTGGAACTGAGTGTGTTAGATTGTACCCAGCTGGACCCGGGTGTGGGAGCCGTGCTGATCTGACCAACAGCCTTTATCACTACACAAGTTTTGTGGGTGCTGGGACTAATAGCATCGTTGGGTGATTGTGACTGTCAGTGACAGTACAAGATAAAATTGGGGACCGGAAGCAGGGGACTTTTTTGTTCATCTAGTTTCTCCTCCTCCCAGAATGCATGCTACTAAAGCATGCTCTGCTTTGATGGTGTCAACTCCTGTATTGTATCAGTCCACCAGCTTGTACCTGTGATTTCTGGAGTGCTGCTCTTTCTCTGGCAGCAGCCCCTGGGCATCAGACTATTCTGCTGTCATTAGAATTTGGCACACGTTTTTAGCTGGATCAACCATCTCTCCTAGAATGCTGTATCCCAGCACTTGATTTGTTTGGTTTTGGTTGGGAGGTGGGGGATTATAGGCATGTGCCACCATGTTTGGCTTAATCCCAGCACTTGGGAGGCTGAGGCAGGAGGATCACAGCAAGTTCAAGACCAGCCTGAGCTACATAGTGAGTTAAAGGCCAACCTGAACTGCATAGCGAGACACTGCGTCAGAAAACTGAAGAAAGGGACAGGGATTTAGCTCAGTGGCGCCATACCTGCCTGGCAAATGCAAGGTCCTGAGTTTGATTACGGGTACCGAAACAAAAACAAAAACTGAAGATAAAAAAACGATGATGTCACTGTGGATTTTAACATCCCCATTACAGGCCTGCTGGTGAGCTTGGCACAAATGCACATTATTTCCACTGGAGGGCAAAAATTGGGAGGTTAGGGTGGAAGCTTTCAACCTTCCTGAGAGTTCAATTATATTACTAGGATAGGACTCATACAAAGTCACTACAGCCTCTGTCTTACTCTTTGGCAAGGGCAGGATAGCTAACTGGGTGGCTAACTGGAAGCCCTCTCAGGTGGCCTGGCACCACCGAGGTGGAAAATTCAACACTTCTTTTTTTTGTTATTCATAAAGCACAAAATAGTAGGTTTTCACATGCCTTCTCCCATATTTGTGAAGGAACTTAATGCTAAATATGTCTTTAAAATTTACCTGGCAAGCACAAGGTCCTGAGTTTGATCCCCAGTTCTGCAGTAAATAAATAAAATAATAGGAATAGTTACTCCCCAACAAGGTCAGGAAATGCTAAGAATTCTGAATTTAAAAATAGCCTTTGCATCATGGAGACTTAGTTTGATCTGTTAGGCTCAATCCTCTATACTAAGCTCAATATTATGAAAAGCCAAATTGCTTGTGGTTCCTTGTGGAGAGGTGAGTATATTTGTTTCTCTATGTTTCATCCTTTTTCTGAGTAAACCCTGCTGAAAGGAGGAGAAATATTAACAGAGCACCTAGAGCTTCCCAGCTTGGGAAAAAGATTTCACCAAGTTATTTGAAGGGACTGGGGATTGAACCCAGGGTCTTCACACTGAGCTACATTTCCAACCTCTTTTAAAAATTTTTTTTACTTGTAAGACAAGTTCTCCCTAAATTGCTAAGTTGCCCAGGCTGGGCTCAAACTTGAAATCTTCCTGCCTCAGCCTCCCAGAGCATTGAGATTACAGGCATGTGCCAGCATGCCTGACTTATATCAGATATTTTTGAAACAATGCTTGGCCACAGTGATTAATAACAAATGGTGTCAGTCCAAGATTGAGCAGTTGCTGGGCAGATGTCTTTGTAGAAATACTTTTTGTATCATGCGGAGTTGGCCTCTGTAATGTTGTGGTCTTGCAGAGTCTTTGTGACAGATACGACCAGGCAATCACGTGTAAGAATCTTCCTTCATAATCTCTTGGGTCTATTTGCTGTTGTTGTTGTTAGGGTCACTATGAGTGACTCTAGTTCTGATTCTGACAACTTTTTTTTTTTTTTTTTTTTTTTGGTACCGGGGATCGAACGGGTCCTTGTGCTTAGGAGGCAGGCGGCAGAACCACTGAGCTAAATCCCCGGCCCTCTGACAACTTTTATATTTCTTTCACAGCAGTAATTCTGACTTAATGCTTCTTATATATTCTTCACGTGTCCCAGCCTTTGCTTGTATTAAATCCAACATTCATCCATGTAACTATCATTTACCTAGCATGTACCTTTTGCCTGGCACCAGGTTAGAGCTATAAAGTTAATCTCTACCTCACAGAATTTCTCTACCAGATTATAAAATTATACCAGGAACCAAAGTTTGGATTAATACAAGAATACAAGAACACAAGATTTATTTTCAATTTTCTGTGATGGTTTTAATATTTTCTTTGCCAGATTGCTAAAGGAAAGGATGAAGGTGAAAGAAAGTAGTATCTATTAAACACCTACAATATGCAAGGTGATTTTATTCCATTATTTAATTTAATCCCGTCAACATCTCTAGGAGGTATGTGGAATTGTCCCCATTATTACAGGTAAGGGAATTTAGATCCAGTTAAATGGAATGATGTTCTTCTGAGTCCTGTAGTTACCGAGTGGTAAAATAGAGATGTGGACCTAGTGCTACCTCCAAAGCCTACATCAGCCAGCCAATGTAAAGCAAATACGTGAAAAAGGAGGATGTGTCCAGGGGTGGAACACAGTGGTAGAGTGCTTGATTAATATGTTCCAGGCTCTGGATTTGATCTCTAGCACCTCAAAAATAAATAATAAATAAATAGGGCTGAGCGTGGTGGCACACACCTGTAATCCCAGCACTCAGAGAGGCTGAGGCAAGAGCTTCACCATGATTTCAAGGCCAGCCTGAGCTACATAGTGAGTTCAAGGCCAGCCTGGACTATGTAATGAGACCCTGTCTCCAAAATAAATAAATAGAGATTCTTAGGTTCTAATCTTTTTTTGTTTTGTTTTATTTTGTTTTGAGACAGGGTCTCACTATGTAGTTCAGGCTTGCCTTCAACTCACCATGTTTCCCAGGCTGGCCTTGAACTCATGGCAATCCTCTTGTCTCAGCCTCCCGAGTGCTGGGACTACAGGTGTGTGCACCCACGCCCTGCTTCTCAGGCTCTAATCTCATCTCTTGTGGCTCAAGCTTGTTGGTGATGACAGTTTCTAGCAGTCTTTCCCTCACTCCACATAGTGAAGAAGATAGGGCTCAAGTCTCTGGGAAGAAGCCAGTTACCAGGATTTACAGGGGCCAGGAAGGGCAGGCTGCCTCAAATGCTACACTTGATCTTAGCCAAAAGGCAGAGCAGCCCCTGAGAACTGTGACTGAGGCTCAACCTTCTCCAGGTGAGTTCTGCCCAGCTGTTCCCAGGTAGTAACAGCTTGACATTTTTCAGCAACACTTGCAGCATTGTTTCAAGGGAAAATGATCTGTGTGGGCTTTGAGTGACATGCACACATTGTTACTGCACAAGGGTTACAAGGAAGCCTTGTGTTGTACCAGGAGAGCTTGGTAGCCCAGGCAGGACAATATAGTTGGAGGAGGTAGGAGAGATCTTTAGGGTTAGCTTCAGTCCACAGCACAGAGCAGGAAAGAACCTCTCCAAGGACCATTCCACAGCTCACAACACAATGCCACCCAGAAATAAAGTAGGAAAGAACCAATTTGCTTTTGGAGGTAAAGAAAATACAGAAAGGGTATAGAACCAGTCCTGGAGAAGTCCCTGCTGGCTGTCTAAAGTAGCACCAGCCAATAGAAATACAGTTCCAGCCACATATGCAAGCCAGTATATAACTCAATTTTCTGGTAACCACGTTAAAAATATAAATGTTTAAAAAAAGAACGAGGGGGGTGGATTTAGTTTAGTGATATGGCACCTACTTAGCAAATAGAAGGTCCTGAGTTCAATCTCCAGGTCCAGAAAGAAAAGAAAAAAAAAAAAAGAAAAAAGAAAAGAAAAGAAAGAAAAAGAACAAGGGAAATTTGTTTTAGTAATATATCTTATTTAACCCAACATGTTCAAAATATTATTCCAACATGTTATTAGTGTGATAAAAATTACTAGTGTGCTAGCTTGCAATCTTTGCATTGCTACATCTTTGGGAATTTGCAGATTGCCACATTTCCTGGTTAGCCTTGAGTGGGCGGCGGCTCCATAGCCAGGTGGACAGGAAGGTGTAGAGCAAGGATGGTGATTCAGCAGAGACAGTCAGTTTCTGGAAGATAAGGGTGGCCTCCAGGAAAGGGACCCTTGAGGAGGCTGAGCCTGCTGGACCGCTGATCATGGGTGTCACCCAGAATACTGAGAGGTTCTGACACACCTCCAGCGGATCTGGTCAGCCTAGTCTTGTAATGACTTGAATATGTTGAAGTTCAGGGTTATCCTCCCTGGCATTTCTAATGCCAAAAGCCTTTCAAGGTCTTAGTGAAGTTTGGGGAGGAAAGGCAGATTCTTTTATTTGCAGTGTCGTTGTGATGAGACCTAAAATCCCAGCTCCCTCGACTGCTTTCTGGCCTCCCATTATGCACTGGAAGGTGAATCAGCAGGGGCTGGGAGACCCAGCCAAGGCTGGTAATGACCCCAAATGGAGTAGGTCCAGAACCATCTTCTCAAATGTTCCTGGGGCCCCAGCCAGGTCATATGAGTGAGTTGGGGTTAGGAAAAATGACATCGGCATGATGTGGTCCCGTGAACACAAGAGCACAAGTGACTAAAGGTAGCAGCACTTTGCCTCCCACCAGGTGATACACAAAGCAGGACCCAGAGTTGTTAGCTTTTGTGAGCAGGTGGAGACAAGCTCAGAGGCTTGCAATTCTGGAAGGAAACTAGCTTAGCACTCTGTGAAAGTGGCAGATGATTCCCCTCACCCATTGAGCTCAGAGAACAAAAACATGGATGCCTGGGCCCTCACATGGGGTTCCTTGACCAACCCTGTAGGGCTTATTTTCACCTGGTTCCCTGGTGAGGCTGCTGACTGGTGCTTGGTTTGACACAAACAGGACAGGGCTTGAGCATGCTCGAGAAGGGACTCTCCTGCTTGGAGCCTTGTTCTGGTCAGGGCTAATGTCCAGGATGAAGCAGGGGGAGCCTGGGCCACTCACTTCCTTCAGATCTAGGGGAGGGACTTGAAGATACGCTGTTTGAGGAATAAGACTCAGCCCCTGGAGAGTGTAGCAGCAAGATGACAGATTAGGAAGCTCTAGGCTCTTGGTCTCCTACAGGAGCACTGAGTAAATACCTACAATCTCGATCCCTGACAGAATACTAAACAAACAGCTAGGAACTGGCTAAAACTCATTGCTCTAGAGTTTTATCCAGCTTAATCTTCAGGACCTCTCCTCTTGCTCCTTGGAGGTAGTGTGTAGGGCAGGAGGAAGTTCCTACGTTCTCATCATTTGATCTTTCCATAGTAAAGGCCATCGCCTCAGTTTGAGACTACCTAGTGTCCTTAACTAAGTCACTTTGTCAGCATAAACTCAGGTATCTTGGAAAGGGGCTTTTAAGGAACAACTCAAGACATTTCTATTACTCTGGAAATTCCAAAGGTTTGGGTCCTGGGACAAAGATTAAATAGTGTGTTTATTATGCTGCAGCTACATGCAGTAGTCAGGGCTTGGGAAATAGGAATTGGGGAAGTATTATTTGGTTACAGAGTTTCAGTTTGAGAAGATGAAAAATGTTCTGGAGTAGGGTGGAGGTGATGATTGCACAATAATGTGAATGTGTTTAATGCTACTGAACTGTGTAGTTAAAAATGGTTAAAATACATTTTTTGTTGTTTTTTTGAGCCTCATGTATAGTTCAGGCTGGCTTTGAACTCACTATGTAGCCCACTCTGGCCTCGAACTTGCAGCAATCCTCTTGACTTGGCCCCTCAAGTGCTGGAATTACAGGCATTTGCCACCACAACTGGCTGCAGTATTAAATTTTTATGCTGTGTACTTTTACCCATAACACAGAACACACACACACACACACACTTCCAATTGGAACTATCACTGGATGGACAGAGCCTGAGGAGGTTCCCCCAGAGAGCGGATGGGGACCTCATCTCATCCTGCCTGGGGTAGGTTTTGTGTCACAGAATTTCAGGCTTCATCAATGAGAGAAGTATAGGGGGCAGAATGGAAGAAGTGCACACTCAGTGTGAACTCCCAAGGGGTGCGTTATGGTCTTGAGTTGGGAGTTTGCCTGTGGTCTTGCTGGGAGTACCTTGCTGGGTGATCTAGGACAAGCATTCCTTCTGTCTGTCAAGCCAAGCCACCTGTTTGGCGGACCATGTTAGAATGCAAGCTATTTGCATGCATTTGGAGTTTAGAGTTGCTGCCACTCACTAGTGCTGGCCCTCTCCTGTACTAGAAGTGGAGCCCAGCATATTCACACTACACCCCACCCTTTATTCTATTTTATTATTTTGTTTTGACACAGTGGCTTGATAAATCACTAAGTTGCCCACACTAGGCTCAAACCTGTTTTCCTCCTGCCTCAGCCTCCCAGAGTGCTAGGATTACAGGTGTGTGCAACCATTCGCAGCTTACTAGTGCTGGTTTTTAGAGGACGGAGGCCTGTGGGAAGAAGAGTGCAGGCTCACCAAAAAAGACATGTCACCTCAAAAATTCTGGGGTTTAACTCGATCTGCTCTGTTACCTACAATCCCAGACACTGAAGATGAAGTAAGCCGAGATAAAGTAATACTTTGCTTATAAATGGAGATGGTTGGTATTCTCAATCTGCTTTGGAAATTACTGCCTCTGATACATGTGTAAGTAAACAGCAGCATTTACATGGATGGTTATAGTTTCCTAGTCCAACTGTATTTGAAGATTTTAAGTGCAAGTACCCTTTCAGAGAAGCTAAAAATCATTCTGAGTTTAAGAAATACTTTAGTAGCTTGGAGCCATGATCCTGTGGAATGTGCTGTCTGGAAACAGGTCGTTTTTAGGACATAAGGACATCTTTGAAAGTGATGTTATTGTCCAGTGCACAATAAATTAGTCATCTGATCCTCTTTATGGGAGAACATATTGGCCCCAGTACTGTCAGTGGTGAAGTTCTAAAAGCTGGGGTGCCAAGCACAAGTATGTTTCTTTTTGAAAGAGCCAAGAAAGTGTACATTATTTTAAAAGGACTTTTGTTATCTTTAGCTTCTCTGACAGTCATTTGTAAATTTTCAAAATATTAAAGAGTGGGCCCGGGATTTAGCTCAGTGGTTTCGCTGTCTGCTGCACAAGCGCAAGGACCCGAGTTCGATCCCCTGCACCAAAAAATAAATAAATAAATAAATGTTAAAGAGTAAAATATGCAGTTTGAGCCCCCCCCCAAAAAAAGAAAAGAGTGCAGGCTCAGTTCATAGGTGAAAATCTTATCTTTAAGACTCTTAGGAGTTTTTTTGGAATGAGTTTCCAAGAAGGGGAAAGGGCATTTTAATATTGGATAACTTCGTGTGCTGAAGCTAGTTTTCCTTAAAAGTACAATTTTATTTTTTTAGATTAATTTTATTGGTACACTTTTAATATACATAATGATCACATTCATCATAGGGAATTTGTACCTGTACATAACATATCTTGATTGTTCTTTTTCCCCATTCCTCTCTCCTCCCTTCAACCCCTCTTCCCCTCCTTATTTACAAAATCTTTGTTTCCATTTTTCCTTCTATTCTCTTTTTTTTCTTTCCCTTCCTTCTCTTCCCTCCCCCTCCCTTGTTCCCCTTCTCTTTGAACATTTTCTTCCCATTTCCCAATATCTATTATCCATCTTGGTCCTTACTTACCCTTTCAGTTTCTCACACAAGACAAACAATGTGGTATTTAAACATGTGTGATTTATTTCACTTCAAAGTATGGTCTCAAGGTGCATCCATTTACCTGGAAATGTTTCAAGCTTATCCTTCTTTATGGCAGAGTACTCCATTGTATAAAAAACCCACATCTTCTTTATTTGTCAGTTGATGGGCATTTGGGCTATTTCTAAGATTTAGCTAATTATAAATTGTGCTGCTATCAACATGGGTATGCATATATTGCTGTGGTCTGATTCTTTTAATTCTTTCAGGAAGATACCAAGAAGGGCACTAGCTGGGTCAAATGGAACCTCTAGTTTTAGTTTTTTGAGGAATCTCCACACCTTTTTATTTTGTTTTCTGATACCAGGGATTGAATTCATGACCTTGGGCTTGTGAGGCAGGTGTGGCTGAATCCCTGGCTTATCCACACTAATTTCCATATTGGTTGTACCAATTAACAGTGGAGAAAGGTTCCTTTCTCCCCATAGCTTCACCAGCATTTGTTATTGGTTGATTTCTTTATAATAGCCATTCTTTCTGGAGTAAGATGGAATCGCAGTGTTATTTTAATTTGCATTTCTCGAAAAAGTACAATTTTAAACACAAAAGTAAAAAGTACAATTTATTTTATTTATTTATTTTAATTTTTTTAGACAGGGCCTCACTATGTAGCCCAGGCTGGCCTCAAACTCATCGTCATCCTCCCGCCTCAGCCTACCAAGTGCTGGGACTATAGGCATGCGCCACCATGCCTGGCAAAAAGTACAATTTTACAATTCCAATTTTCCTTGCCTCTTTTCTACTTATCTCTGTTTCTTCCATCCTGCCTCAGGACCTGCCCATCTCCTCTATCACCCTCGTCAGCCTTCCCGCTCTGAGGAAGGCATGCCCAGGCCTGGTGCTTGCTGACTTTGGTGCCTGGTGGATGTGTATTCCCTGTCTTATCTTTCCCCTCCTCTCACTGCTAGGTGGGAAACAGAGCAAAGAACCAGAACCTGACTGATCGGAGCAGGGTTCTGGGCGTGGTAGGTGCTTGCATTTGGATGCACAAATGAACAGGTTTCATTTCCTGAACGGGATGAAGGTAACAGGTCAGCTGACCAACAGTTCAGGTAGTTGGAGGAAAGAAGGGTCAGGCCTGGATTTTCTTCTCCACCTGACTCGTAGTCCTTTTCTTCTGCTAGCAGGACCTATCAAGTGCTTGCTTACTGAGCACCGTCATTAGCTCTGCTCTGTCCCCAGCAACGAGACCCAGAACTGTCCTAAATCTTGGCTGCTTCTATAAGACAGGGATAATGCTGCAAAAGGTATAAGACACCATCTAAAGCCACTTAGCTAGCGGATAAGAAGTGCTAAATGAGGAGGTCCACTAGGACAGCATCGATAAAGGTGGCGGCTGCCTCTGTCATCCCGAGGCTCCTGATCTGGAAGGAGAGGCAAACACCAAACCTCCCCACGGGGGTGTGAGGCCACCTGTCAGGGAGCTGGCGGGTCACAGGGTATGGGAGGCTGGGAGTGCGGCTCTTCTGAGAAGGTGGCACTTGAGCGGATTCTTAGTGAGCAGTGGCTTTGGGTGCAGAGCTGGGCTGCTCTAGGGGCTTCCCGGTGGTTCACCGAGGAGGCCCGAGTTTCTCCAGAGAGTGATGCAAGCTGAAAGCGGCACAGAGCTGGGAGATGGTGTTGTTTACCCCCAAGTGTGCAGAGGGGAGCTGTGCTGATGAGACCAGGGTCTGCTGACTTGCAGGGAAGATTATAGTCTCATGAATCTGAGACGTTCTAAGGAAAAGGCGCCCAGGCTTACGAAGTGTACACAGCTACTTTCACCACCTGGCTCTTGATCTTTCTCCAGCAGTGCTGTTAACAGGGATGTCTTTCCCTTCCCTTCAGCTCCCCCCAGCCACCAACGTCAGTCAGCCCGAGTGGACTGCAGGGTGAAGGTGGGATTCTCATCGGGGATGGTGAAGAGCTATGGATGGGGTCAAGGTGGAAGCAGATGTTTCCTCTCTTTTCTGTATTCTCTGTCTCCTGACCTAGTACCTGCTCCCAAGCTTAACTCAGAAGAGCATCTGGCTTCCCTTGGTGTGCAGAACTAGGGGCCTTTTCTCTGGTGAGTCATGCAGCAGCAGAGGGCAGCCTGCTGGTTCTGGCCACACTCTCCGCTGTCTGACCTGTCTGCGCGCAGCCTCCCACCTGCACACAGCTACTGATGCTGGTACTGAGCAGAAGAGGAGAGGGAATGATAGCTGCAGCTGTCTTGCAGAGGGGGCATGGCAGGGGCTGGATTTCACTTCCTACCCAGCCTTTCTGGGGCTTAGGTTGTATGTCACAGCCTCATGATGGGGCAGGGTTTGCTTTGGGTTTGTCTGCTTCCTTCTCTAGAGAGGTGAGCACAAGCCCCTGTCAGCTCCAGGAGCTGGACTGGGTCGTACAGTCCTGCAGGTTCCCGAAGCCAAGCAAGGTAGGGACTGCTTTACTGCCTTTTCTCCTTTCTCCTCTCCCCTAGAAATTCCTGATTCGGGCATGGCTTTGCTCAAAATTATAGGTTGGTATGGCTTCCAGGCCCTAGAACAGCCAGCCCCCATGCACAAATCTATTTGCTGTGTTGATCTTTTCTGAAAAAAATGTAGGGAGTGAGGGGCCATGAATTACCCATGTTAAAACAAGCTGATCCCGTGCGCTGTTTGTTCAGCCCCTTGAGCAATCCAGACCGCCTCAGACCTTTGTCCTGGGTGTCCTGCTTGATTCTAGACACGTTTATAGAGCTACACATTTGAGCACAGTTATGGAACTGTTCTCTACTGAGGAGTTTGCCAGGAACACATGCCTCTAGTGAACCCAGCCAGCAACTGAGAATCTCACAGACACACACATACACACAGAGGGCGTTGAACCCAGGGCCTTTGCACTGAGCTAGACCTTTTTATTATTTTTCATTTTGAGACAAAGTCTCGCTAAATTGCTGAGGCTGTGCTCAAACTTGTGATCCTCCTGCCTTAGCCTCCTAGAATATTGGAATTACGGGCATGTACCTCCACACCCGGGTCTAGAATTGTCCCCTGATATGTTTCCCTGAGGCTATGGAGATCATGGAGATACAGATCAGTGCAAGTCTCTAAAACTTGGTTCATGACCCTCCAGCATCACAACCATGTGGGGTGTTCATTAAAATGCAGATTCCTGCTGGGCCTGATGGTACACGCCTGTCATCCCAGTACACTTGGGAGGCTGAGACAGGAGGACTGCCGCAAGTTTGAGGCCATATGAACTACATAATGAGATCCTGGGGGGGGGGGGAAGAAAAAAAGAAAGGAAAGCAGAGACAGGGGGAGAGGGAGGGGGGAAATTCCTAGGCATTAGGGGAGACCCAAGGAATGCGTCTCTTTGGGCTGGAATCCAGAAATTTGTGTTTTCGCTCCCTTCCAGGAGCTCCAGTGCTCATGGAAGTTAGAGGTGTCCTGGTGTGGAAGCCAGGGAACCTGGACCAGTTCTGTGGGCGGCTGTGTTGGGGCCTTCAGCAGGACACGTCTTTTTGGGGTGTAGCGTCACTGTCGGGAATGGGATTGCTGTTGTGAAGGTGAAGTGAGGTGTGGTCTGTCTGGGGGCCCCTGAGGACTGAGGACTGTGGGAGGGAAGGAGGGCAACTGGCACTGCAGCAGTCTCTGCCCCCAGTGCTTTGCTGTCCTTGTTTCGGGCTTTACCTCCTCCTGTGGGAAGAGAACTCCAGGTGTTTTCTGTGATCATCATTCAATAACAAATTGGTCTTTGGTCCTGGCCTCAGGAAGAGGGGGGCTGGGTAGCGGGAAAGAGGCTTCACCCAGGCCTCTTACTCTTCTTCCTCACCTTTTATGTACAGCTGGACTCCCCTGAGAAAATCCCCTGCACTATTTCCTCCGTTGCTAATGCCTTTGAAGTGGGGCCTGGGAAGAACAGCAGGTGGCCAAGCCCCTCTTCCTCTGGCTGCAGAGCTGGGGCAGGGCCTGGAAGACCCCTCAGGTTCTCTGAAGCCGCTTCTCTCCTCTGGCCCCTCACCAGCCCCAAGTGTCCACGGCCCTGCCCCGTTCCCAGGAGAGAGCCACAGCCTGGGCTTTTTTCACTTTTGGAGTAAGGAGGGCTCTCCTTGCTGGTGTTGGATTCTTTCAAGGCCATTGTGTGTGGGGGGGAGGCAGCTGTTGTGTTCTCAGGGCCTGGAAGATTATTTAGGGACATCAGGAGGCCCTACCATCATCCTCTTCTCTCATGGGCTGCCCTCTGACTCACTGCGCAGAAGAACTCGGATGAGAGGCACACGGTGCACCTGGTTCTATGTGTGTGTGAGGACCCGGGCGGTCTGCAGACAGGTCGTAGAGCACATGTTCCTCACTGCAAATGATCCCCTCACACCTGGGTCATCTGGAGCCTCAGACCCTGATTTCCTGGGATCTCAGCAAGGTTCCCTGGGAACCAAGCAGGGCTGGGGCTGAACATCAGAAGTCTCAAGGTTGACCATGACCCTGAGTAACACTGCAACCTCAGTAGGCTGATTAAGCTCTTCTATGAAATGGAAACTCACCACTGCTCCCCAACACAGCAGCTTCCTGCTGTCAGCCGCCCCGCCTCCTCTGAGGTCCAGATAATAATACTCTGGCTGTGCAGTTGCCTTGGAAATGGTGAAATACCATGCAGATGTTGAACGTTGATTTTTAGTGTCCTTTCTCTTTGTTGGTGGTACTGAGGATTTAACCATGGGCCTTTGCTCTGATCTACATCTCCAGCACTTTTTATTTTTTATTTTGAGACAAGGTCTCTCTAAATTGACTAGACTGGGCTTGAATTCGTGATCCTTCTGCCTTAGTTTCCCAGGTAGCTGGGATTACAGAAGTATGCCACCATATCCAGCTTAGTGTCCTTTGTTTGTTGGTTGGTTTCGTTTGGTTTGGGTTGGTTTTTTTGTCACCGAGTCTCTACTATATAGTCCAGGCTGGCCTTGAATTTGAGGTGATCCTCCTGTCTCATCCTCCCAAGTGCTGGGATTATAGGTGTGCACCACCAGGCCCGGCTTAGTGTCCTTTCCTATACTTAAAAAAAAAAAAGTACATGAAAGACTCTGGACTTGCTCTTGGACAGGAAATGGAAGGGCTTCCCTGTACATACGTCTTATCCTGTCTTGAGAAGTGTCTCCTTGGATTAAGGGCCACACCCTCCATTTAGAGGGCTCAGCACTCAGCTGTATAATCAGCTGGTTGTTGAGAATAAACTCTGCTCATTCTGGTTATGGAAGCCTCTCCCTGAGCTTCTGGGTTCTGGAGCAGCCCTTTCATCAGTACATAGAGGAGATAGTGCTTGATCCTTTGCACTGAGCTCTTCTGTGGCTCCAGGAGTCCTGTGGAGCATTCTGGGTCCTTCTGATTCCAAGAAACTCACAGCTGGCTGCAGAAGAGCCTTGGCAAGATGCAGCTATTATGTCTGTGCATGTCAAGGGTGTCGCCTGCCTTCTGTGTAGGACATGGGGAGCTGGCTCTGCACCCTCAGGAGATGGGATGAGAGGGAAGCTTCTTCACCTTTGGGCTGGGAGTGCCCTGGCCTTTGGAGATTTCCTCCTGTCTCCTCACAGTTAGCAAGAGGCAGCGATGAGTGACAACGGATGCGGATTGGTGGGGCCAGGGTCGCCCTAGGGAAGACGTTAGAGCCTCCATGGTGGTTTCTCCTTGGCAAGACCGCTCTGCAGAGTTCTCCTCTCTCCATTGTCTGCCCTGGGTACACCTGGCGCACACACCTGATGCCCCGAGAATCCCTGCCTCATGTGAGGGTGTGCCTGTCCCAGCCAGATCACTCCTCCCTTGCCAGTAGGGTACACAGGCTCTTGACAAAGGGCTTTATTCTTACTGAGCTCAGTGTTGATGCCTGCTTTCAACCACCCTCTACTCTGAGCCTCCTCATACCCACAGCCCTCCTTTGAGGGCTGGATGGCCCCTTGTATTAGTTCTCATGGTAAACTCTGCAAAGCGTCTGCCCAGATCTCCATGGGGAGTGGCAATGACACCTGCTCTCTTCTGTTCTTGAACCTTGCTTGTCCTGGATTATCTCCCTGTGTCTACCCAGTGCATGACAGATGAGTGCCAGTGGATGAAGGCCTTTGTCCCTTCGTCTTGTTATACTTTTTTGTGAGACCATGCACCACGGCTTTCATTTATTGAGTGAATACTGAGCACCTGCTGTGTGCCAAGCAATCTAAGCATCGGAGACAGGACCCTGCTCGTGGAGAGTTCACATTTGGGAGGAGAGGTCAGATTATACACCAGCCACTCAAGGAGTGAGCGGTGGTGAAAATATCAGGGCAGGTAGGAAGGGAGGTGACTTCAGAGCAGAACACTGGGAGATATTTTTGTGTAAGGAGGGTCCTGGGTACTCCTTAAATCACAAGACTAGGGCTGATGGTGCTGTTGCTCTCTTGGGGTAGTGTTAGCTGTGGGTGACTACTAGTTTTCTTGGTGTAAGATTTAGGTTGCTCATTCTTCCTAGTTTTTGCCCTGGAGTCATGAGGCAGGGTTAGTTCATTTGGGAAGTCAGTTTAGAAAAGAGCTACACAGGGCCCATCCTATTTATTTCAGGAGATGCACACCCAAGTCAAGAGGAACTGGGCCATGTTCATGGCAGCCCATGAAGCAACAGTCTGAGGTCCACCTCTGAAAATAGGTGTGAGTGGGAGGGTTTCCCCAGGAAGAGCCATCAGCTTAGAAGAAAGCCTGGGAGGATTACCAATATTGACTGTCACATGAACACCACTTTAGGACTGACCTCGTGCTGCCTTGCAGACAAAGGAGACTGTTCTTTCCCTGTGGGTTATTTTATCTGTCAAAGGACAGAGAGTGAGACACTGGGCATGGTGGTGCATGTCTGGAATCCTATCACTCAGGAGGCTGAAGCAGGAGAATCACTTCGAGTTCAAGGCCAGTCTGGACTACACAGTGGGACTTGTCTCAAAAAACAAAGGAACAAACAAAAAAGGCCCCGGGGCGGGGAAGGGTGTGAGGGGATGCAGGGAGTGATAAAGCTGAAGGAGCCCAAACCACATAGGCCTGGAGGATCTGTCCATTGGCTGCTGAGTGTCCTCATTTAGGACAGAGGTGATGGGAACTGCCCAGCTATTTGAATGGAGTTTTGCATATTGCCTACTGTAAAGGTGGAAAATGTGGAGCGAGGCTTGCATGATGCAGTCCTGGCTGGCTGGGTGGTTCAGAAACACAGTTTTCCTCTTTCCTGGCTGAGTCACAGGGAAGTTCCGTGAGCCTGTGGCTTTGGCTGTCTGGACTCAGCCAGAGGGACCTTTGTGTGTTGAGCCCAACAGAGATTTGTGTTCTTGTGAACTGGAAGGCTTCCTTGCTGCTCCCAGGAGAGACCTGGGCTGACCCTCTGTGGAGCTCACCATGGGAACTATTTCAAGGGGGCACCCGATCCTTAAAAGGAGGGCCATGTGCACAAGAATGCTCCGGAGCTGAGGATGACTGAAAGCAGGCATAAGTATTGGGCTCAGGTGAAAAACAAAATACAATCCTCTGTCAGCCTCTCTCTGTCTCTTTCTGCCTCTCATTTTTTTGAGACAGGATCTCACTATGTAGTTGATGCTGGCCTTGAACTCACTATGTAACCCAGGCTGGCCTCAAACTTGTCAGTGATCCTGCTGCCTCAGCTTCCCCAGTGCTGGGATTATAGGAAGCACCACCACACCTGGCATGAGCATCTCTTTTTCTATCAGGAAAGCTTCCATGTAGAACTCAGATCCTGCCCTAGATTTAGCATTTCTGTTACAGCCTAGGGTATCTCCATTCTTTAGCTATCTTGCATTCAGAGATGAGAAGGAAACTCAACACTAAGGCCAGAGTATCTTAACTAGATGATAAGCTTGGTGAGAGTCAGCCCCTTGCCTCTGTGTCTCCTTCTTTTTCAGTAGGGTTCTTAGTATGCAGTAGGTGCTCATTAAATACTGAGTGTAGGTTCGAGGGTAGGAAGTTGATCAACCTGCCTTTCAGGAACCTCCGTGCCTGATCCTGGGAAGCCCCAAATGTGAAGTCATCTGTGTTGGGGCTTCTTTGTGTCCTCCTTCCTCACCTTTGCATTCTTTTGGTGGCAAACTCTTACAATGCAGCAACCTGCTAACTTGTTCGCTGTGGAGGACACTAGAAAGAGAAGAGTTGCGTTTGAGTCATACAGGTCTAAGAGTCCTTTCTTTTTTCAGAAAATGTTTCCCGAGTGCCGTCTCTGCTCTTGGAGTTGCATCAAACACAATGAGTGGAGAGGTCACAGGAGGAAGCATTCATTGGTGTCCTGTTGTCAAGGTGCCAACAGTCTGGTGGAGGAGAGAATACCCTATGTGAAAAGAAAGAAAACCAAACTAACTTTCCATAGAGTGTGGCTACTTGATAAAGACACCTCTCACTTTGCTTCCTCCAACTGCTAGACATGGGGGCCCCACAAATGGAGCTTATACACATGGAGGGATGGCAGGTTCTCAAGGGCATCACTTTTCTACGCCACTTACCTTGTCAATCAAGGGCTTCGGAGTGAGATAACCATGGTCTTGAGTCTCAGTTCAGCCATTAGAAGCTGGGTGACCTTGGGCAAATTACAGATATTTCCTTGTCTGTGAAAAACCACAGATGCTGTTGCTGACTCAGGAAGTGGTAGTGAGGCCTTCAATGAAATGCCACGTGAAAGGCCCTTTAGCACACTGCCTTGCACACAGTAGATGCGCAGTACATATTGGTTTCTCCCTCCTAGTCTGAATCACAGTTAAGACCAGAGCATTTAGTGCTTGCTTCGGCAGCACATATACTAAAATTGGAAGACCAGAGCATTTAGCCTAATGGGAAGAGCACGGACTCCAGTACAGATGGTCTGAGCTTGAAGTTCAGCCTCATCACTTACTCTGAGGCGACCTTGGCAAGCTACTTCAGCATCAACTTCCTCCACTTTACAATAGGAGTTCAGCCATGCCTGTCACACGGTGAGCACCGTGTGTCAGCAATTATAACTGTTGCGGTTGGCCCTGGGAATCAATGATTATAGGCTCTCCTAGTTTCAGGAGCTGCTGCTGTCTGCATTTCCGTAATCTCTTTCCTCCCTAATGACTGAGGAATCCTGAGAGCACAAAGGCTGTCTAAGCCACCTGCATAATCATGGCTTTGGGGACAGACCTGTGACTGGAGGGGATTCTGAGGAAGTCTGGAGTTGCCCGGCTGTATGCCTGTGCTTCCTGGATTCTTAGAGAGCCAGGCTCAGCTCTGAAATCTGCAAATCCCCTTCATGAGTGATTTCCCTCCACCTCAATGGGATCATTTTTGTTCTTGAACGCCTACCATTTCCCTAATCCCCAATCAGCCTCTTCAAAGGAAGCCAAGGGCCTGGATTTGGGGGTTTCATAAACAGTCACCTGAAGAGGATTCAGATTGCATTGCCGCTTATTGTGTGGTCCCAGAGCTGCCCAGCATTCCTGGGTAGCTGGGCCTTGTCCTTGTGATGCAGCTTAATTCATCAGTGTGTTGGTGCCCCACAGCCACCTTGGTGTGTCCTGCTTCTTTTTGGGACATCCACAGACTTAGACCCCCTGGCAGGCCTCCCTGTTGCAAGCACCTTCATTCTAATCTGGTCCCTTGCCCTTGGGTCCTAGAGCCCCATTTGGGCAGATGTGAGCATCTTAGTGACACTAGCCACTGGGCTCCAGAATTATGCATTGGAGTGTGCAGACTTGCCAAAATTGCACTGTCTTTGCAGCATTTCAGTGCACACACTAGAGTGTGGGGACAGGCAAGGAGTGTGAAAGTCACCCCCCTGTAATTCCCCAGGTGCACTTGGTCCCCGAAGGCAGAGCTTTAGTGGTGGCCATGCTGTCCATCCCTGACACACCAGTGCAAAGGATCCCAGATGCAGGGTGTGTGGCATGGAATGAAATCAGCCATACTATATTTTAGCACATTCCAAAAGCCATAAATGCTGTACCTACTTATGTGACCATTTATACAGTAACATTTCTTACATTTATCTGTGCATCCTAAGCTTCCCTCAACTGTCCACTCTGAGCTTAGCTTCAGTTTAATACGATCATTACTAGCTAGTGTGCCCGGAGGGCTATAGAGCCACACATTTACCTAGGCACCTCAGCACACACAGCATCCTGGGAAGGGGCATCAGACTGTGACCTTGATCATGGCTCACATAGGTTGATGGCCAGTAAGCAAACTGAGGTACGGAAGTCTAGATTGAATATCGGTTTAGCTTTATGTGGCTCTGATATTAAAAAGACCCTGAAGCATGCTTATTTAAATAGCAAACTTTCACTGAGAACCTTGCCAAGTTTTCAGTTTCTAACCACATCTTTCCACCAGGCTGGAATCACACGACCAGTCTGTGCGGAAGTGACATTTTCCTGACATGCCAGACAACGCAGCTCACTCATTCCACAACACCTATTTATTGAGCAAGCACCTGTCCGGTTTATCAGGAACCAGACTAGTGTCAGAAAGATGGCTAAAAGCCAAAGGTCTAGAGGAAGGGAGAGCAAGGGATCACACTCAGGGAGGAGAATGAAGGAAAGCTCTGTGCAGATGCTGCACTGACTGAGACAGTAAAGAGAAGGGGAGAACTTGGGATAGAGATACAGTGGGTCCTTGACTTACGAACTCCATTCATTCATGAGGGCTGGTTGTAACTCACATTGGTCAATTGAAGGCTCAGGATCCTCTACGCAACCTTCAAAGTCTCTCTCCTGTGTACAGGCAGATCTCAGTGTCCTTAGAGGGACATTGGCCCAGGATTTCTCAATTAACTCCACCCAGAAAAGGATGTTGTACTGTTCCTTCCAGAACTCTTTAAGGATTAAGTCTGCATCTGAGACCATCCAAAAGGATAAGTGTCCAGCATTTGGGTTGTAACTCAAGACTTTGTTTGTAAGTTAAAACTAAAATTCTGGTCGTAACCCAAGTTGTTTGTGTGTCAGGCCAGTCATAACTCAAGGGTCCACTGTATAGATGAAAGGATGGAATAGTTAGAATTGTGATTTGTCTGGCTGGAGTGCAGGGGAGCTATAGGAACCTCGGAGGAGGTGGGACTAGAAAGATAGGTCGAAAGTGGTGATGAAAGCTCAGAGCCGCAGGCTGAGGGCTTTGGACTTCCCTCCTGCCTCTGAGGACTGGCTTCTTGAAGGCCTTTGAGCAGGGATGGTATGACCAGAGCAGTGCCGAAGAGAGTGAGCTTGCATACGGCTATTGGAAGAGATTTGCAATCGCCTGGGAGGAAGGCCAGAAGGCCTGAAGGGAGAGAGGCAGATGTGGAGGGGAGAGAAGGATGGCTCAGGAGGATCCGGGACAGGGTGGGTGTGAGATGACAGGGTCTGGGATAATCCCAGGAATTGAGACAGAGCAGGCAGAAGGAGCTGAGGAAGAGGAGGACCAGGGCCAGGTAGCTTGTAGGACAGCTGTAAATAAACCAAGCACGTGTGGGGGTCCCAGCAGCCTGGCCCTCCTGTGGCCACTGCTGTGTGGCAGTGTGCAAGGCAGGACAGCAGGCTTGCACAGAGAGCTGAGCCCTGACCTGATAAGCTGCATATCATCTTCCTTTTGTGGAAGAGCAAATAGCCCCAGAGCGGTGAGTAAACTTTCAAGGGTGAGGCCTGTTGTATCTGATAGTCACCTCCTAACCGGTAGAGCTGGGATTTGCACTCAGATCTTCCCGGCCCCAGAGTGTGAGTCCTTGACCATTGAACTGGTATGATGATGTCTCTGATGAGTGCTGGGGTAGGAAGGAGGAGAGGTGAGGGTTTCGCTGAGACAGGAGCACAGCAGGGTGCGAGCTGTTTACTGAGCAGGGCACAGATTCAGGCATAAGGAGGCCGAATTTGCTAACAGCCTTTAAACCAGAGGGCTCTGCTGCAGGGGGAACGGCTCACTCAGCAGGGAACACTTTTGGCTGTGCAACAGAGAGCTAGCTCCTAAAGGCCTGAGAGCCAGGGGACCAGGTCCAGGGGAAAGGAATGAGCCAACCGGGACCCAGCCCTGGGGCTGAGCGCAGGTGTGCCTTTCTCTGAATAGACCAGGATACCTGGGGCAGAGAAGACAGAGGAGGAATGAGGTTGGAGAGGTGAGAACCTGTTTGTTGAGGTTGTTGTCTTCCAACAAGAAGAGCAAGGTCCACCTTGCCCACGGCCTGGGTCAGGATAAGGGGCCTGGGACCCTAACTGAGGGTGTGGAGGAGGGCCAGGGGTTCATTTCCTGTTCTGTTAGGACTGATGCCCTCACCGCTGTGTCGACGCAGAGCTCCTGCCTGTTGTGAATGCTTTGGGAGCCTCCTTTGATGGCCTGACCATCTCTGACCCCATGACCACCAGCATTTGGGAAAGCAGCTTTGTTTCAGGGTTCTTGTTGAACTATGATTCGCTCGGGGTTTTGTGGATAGGGAGTGTGGTGGTGACAGTGGTTCTGGGGGCCTCTGAGCCGATACAGCATGTGTACTGTGCTGTGTAATCAGCTGGGTGTGGGACTCTAACCCCAGATGCAGCCTCATAATTTTTTTGCTTTTATTCTTGCTCTGCTAAATGCATGAGCCAGTGACAAGTGGCAGGCCACACAGAGTATGCCTTCTTGTCAGCCAGAGCCCTCAGATCCTCAGACATGTTTGTAACTGTGATATTCGCCCTGGACTGACATGATCGCAGCATTTAGACATTGCTCTTCAGTTTGCAGAAAGGCCAGAAAGTAGAAACAAAAGTTTAGTATTGTAGGCTGCCAGTCTAGCCCTTCGTTCATCATATTTTCTGTTAAACGCCTGTTTGGGGGAGTGAAATAAACTACAGCAAGCTCACAAGCTCTGGACTGACAACTGTTGAGTGTTGAAACTTCAACTCTGCTACCTATAGCTGTGTGATCTTGGGCAAGTTACTTAACCTTCCTGTACCTCAGGGCCACTCATCCCTAAAATTGGGCCAATGTTAGACCCCTCTTTCTGGGGTTTTGTGAAGATAGAGACATTTCATGGATGGCTCCACACACCTTACTGTGATGAGTATAGGTATATGCCATGTTCCACATCTAAGTGTGAGCTTATTCTGGTTGGAGAGACAGATGTTAGTTAAATAATCATACAAATATACAATCAGCTCACATGGACCCGGCCTTGTGTAAGGGATCAGAGAAAGCTGAGGAAGTGTGGCTTGAGCTCAGTACTGAAGGATGTTTGCATTTACTAGGTGGAACAGAGCAGCAAGGACATTCTGGTCCTGGCAGGGGACCTGATGTAAGCTTCTTTTTTTTCCCATACCAGGGATCAAACTCGGGTCCTTACACTTGCGCAGCAGGTAGGGAAACCACTGAGCTAAATCCCCTGGCCCTGGTGTAAACTTCTTGTGGTCCTCAGTTACAAGGGGGCTTTGGGACCCAGGCAAGGTGATACACATCTGTAATCCCAGCCCTCAGGAGGCTGAGGCAGGAACATTGCTTCAAGTTTA
Organism: Heterocephalus glaber; assembly: GCF_053883595.1. Lineage (NCBI taxonomy): Eukaryota > Metazoa > Chordata > Mammalia > Rodentia > Bathyergidae > Heterocephalus > Heterocephalus glaber. The sequence continues at coordinate 15,752,543 of NW_028258379.1, forward strand.
AGATCAGCCTGGGGTACATGGTGAGTTCAAGGCAGGGCTGGAATTCATGGTAAGACTCTGTCTCAAAAACAAAACAAAACAAAACAAAACAACCACAAACAAAGCCCAGAGAGGGCTTTGGATGAAAAACAGAGTCCCACAGAGCGTTTTGATGACCAGGAGCAGACCAGCAGTGAAACCCCATGTCCAGAGCTGGGTGGGCCGTGTTTAGGATCTTTACCCCTATTCTGAAAGCAGAGGGCAGTTGCTGCAGGGTTTTAAGCAGGGGAGGAGCGTGATCCAGTCATATTTCCCAAAGAACACTGGCTGCCGAGGAATGGCTAGGAGCAGAGCCACATGGATGCCATCAGGAGGCTTGAGCCATGCCTTTTCTGAGGATCTTGTCCACCAGACCTCCTTGGTGGGTGGCAGTGATCCCCTGCATGTGCAAATACAGGCACTCAGGACCACTGCACCTGAAGGATGGCAGTGGGAAATGCTGCAATGAGATTTATAAAGATGAATAAGCCCAGCTCCACTTTAGAAGCAATTTTTATTTCATTTGTTTTACTTGTTTGAGACAGGGTCTTGCTATGTACTTCAGGCTGCCCTTGAACTCACTGTGTAGCACAGGTTGGCTTCAAACTCACAAGGATACTCCTGCCTCAGCCTCCCAAGTGCTGGAATTACAGGTGTGCAGCACCACACCGGGCTTAAAAACAATTTTTAGGAAGTTCTTGAAGACTTAAGACTTCAATTTGGCTTGACTATGAATGTTATGTTTTGCCCATGACCTTTTGTTTTGTTGGAAATGATAAAATGAGAGGGACACAGACCTGCTTAGTGGTGATTGAATCATTTACTTTCCTCAGCCAGGTCTGGGTTTTTCTGTGAGCACAGGAAAGGTGCCAGCTCCACCCTCCAGGGACAGGATTGTCTACCTCTTTGATGGACTCTTTCATGGACTTGAGCCCTGGGCCGTTTTTACCCCAGGGCCGTTTTTACCCCAGAGGTGTCTATCAAATCTTGCCCAGCTCTTTTGTAAAGTTACTGGAATTAAACTAAAAGATAAAGAGTATGCTGCTGTTGCACATATACATCTTTTTCCTTGCCACTGTGGGTAAAATGTGATTTGTAGAAAAAGCCTGGACCCTAATAGTTCCACCTATGTGATGTTCTGAGCTTTGTAGACCAGGTTTTCTACCAGCTTCATCCATCCATCTGTTCATTAACCTGCCCACCCATTCACCCAGACAGGCCTAGGAACTAGCACCTGGAAAAAGAGGTGTGGACTCACTGAACATTGCTCTCCAGATGCAGGGGGAAATATGTTATTAAAAACAAAAAAGCCAGGCATGGTGGTGCATGCCTGTAATCTCAGGACTCAGGAGGCTGAGGCAGGAGGATCACTGCAAATTCTAGGCCAGCCTGGGCTACATAATGAGTTCAATGCCACCCTGCACTACATAGCGAGATCTTGTCTCAAAAAACCAAAACAAATAAACAAACAAAAACAAAAAACAAAAGAAGTAGCTATTTACAGTCCAATACCTATGTTTTGGTTTGCCACATAAGCCATGAAAGAAACTCCAAAGCCAAGTCCCTCCTTGCAAAAGCCCCTCTGAGACAATGCCACCATCTATCCAAGGCTACCATGGGTCCTGGGCCCTCAGCTTCATCCTAGTGGCTGAAATCACTTCTACGACATGAGGAACAGCAGGTGCTCAGCCTTAGGGTGTAGGCAGAGGGAGGGGAGCCCAGCCCTGAGATGTCACATGTGACATGTGGCACCAGAGGATTAACTGATCAAGGTGGCAGGATACTGGGGATCAGGTGAAGGTCTCAGAGTTTTTAATCTTCCCTCTGGAAATGAGAGAGCTGCAGAGTCTTGGATGATGTCAGTAACATCCCTCACTCAAACGGGACCCTCTAAGAGTGTGTCTAACTTCCAGATCTCCAACTCCAACGTGCTTAGAGGCCATTTGAAGCTATGAATAAGATTGTAGTTGCCCCTCTGCCTATGGTTGGTTTTTACCCCAGTCTTGCAAGTGAGCAGTTAAGTATTGGAAGCTGCACAAATTTCCAATCACCTGACCAAAGGTACAGAGGCAGGATAATAAAAGACAAGACAAGACCTTAATGCATAAATGGCAGGGGTGTGTGTGGGGGAGTCCAGGACACTCAAAGCTCTTATCAGGCTACAGCACTGTCTCCTGAAGCTTGCCACTATTTATTGAACACATAGCTTCCTGACAGGGTAAGGTGTGATGCAGGGAACAGTCCTGTGGAGAGAACTGATGTGAGCAGAGTCCTGGCAACAAGCGAATAAGACATTCTAGTAGGAACAGATCACTGATTAATGGGAAATTTGTTTTTTCCCATAGATTAATTTTTGCCTCAATAGAAGTTTTCTGTATGAGTCATGCTGCCCTTAGTTGCACTATTGTCTTGCCATCCAAGGTGTCACAGTGTCATGGATCACTGAGACCTCCACCATGACCAGCCCCATGGGAGTTGTTCCTTTCCCACACACCAACTGCTGGCTCTTCAGTCAAGGCATTGTGGGTTAACAGGCAGACTTGGAATTTTAATATAAAAAGCCAATTTATAAATTTGCAGCTTGCTCAGGGTGATCTCCATCAGTTAAAAAGCTGGCTTTAGCTGGGCATGGTGGTGCACGCCTATAATCCTAGCACTCGGGAGGCTGAGCCAGGAGGATTGCCATGAGTTTGACACTGGCCTAAACCACACAGTAAGTTTAAGGCCAGCCTGAACTACCTACATAGTGAGACTTTACCTGAAAAATAGAAAGTTGGACTTCATTTAGAAATATCTCTGTGACTGAAGAATAGATGGCATTCCAGGGACTTTCAGCTGTCCCCATCTGGGCTTTTCTCAGGATCTTGATGCCAGGAAAGTGGACAAGGCACTGGCCAGAAGATCTAATTTCTCTCCTGGGCCTTGGCCGAGTCCCTTAACTTCTGGCACTTGGTTTAACCTCATGTAGCCGACACTCTCTGATCCTCTAACAGTCAAGTTATAACAGAAGATTGCAAATAGATGTTCCAACTACAGCATTCTCTCATTTCAACCCACGAATACAACCGTTTTTGTTACTTTTTGTATTTTAGTTTTAAATCTCCCCTCCCATACTAGATTAGAAACGCTTTGAAGCTGGATCCCTGCCTTGTACCTGTATATCTTGGTAGCTCCTAGAATGTGTAGCAGAGTACTTTTCACACGGTAGATACTTCGCAGATGTGTTTGCTTTCTTGATTATACACTTCATAGGGAGCCCTACACACAGCCTATTGATAACCAACAACTGCTGGTAGCCACCTAAGTAGCAGTAATTGACAGGTGGGGCGGTCAGCAAGTTGGCACCTGATGAATGGTGTGATATCATGGAATGAAAGCTAATTGCTTCTCTACCTGCAGTTCCTTTCTTAAGCATTGAAGGAAGAGTGTGACTTTAGGACAAAGGACTGACTTGTGTTCCTGCATGGCTGGATGCGGAAGCATGTCTGAGGTCACAGCTGTTTTCTAATTTCTGCCTTCATATTGACCATGGCAGTGGGAGTTGTATCATAACTGGTTACTACTGAACCAAAGTACTTCTGATCTGAATCACCCAGGTCATGTGATCTGCCAGGTCACTGGAGTTTGGGCTCCAACTTTGATATAAGATATTTTAATTTGGTGGTGGTGGTAGTTGTAGTGTGGGGGGGTGTATGTGTGTGTGTAGCCATTTTGTATTTGTGTGTGACTTAACACTACAGATGTTTTGGAAGTTGCTAAATTATTCACACGAAGTACTGAAGTTTTCATTTTTGTCAATGTAGTAACAACTTTAGGCTTCCAACTCTTACTGAATGTAAATTCTTATGGTGGTAGGATGTGGAACTTTTCTCAGCTTGTCTCTCAGCTCCAGGTTAACAGATTGAATGAAACTAAAAATTGAAGTAGCACAAGAAAAAAAATCAATATTATTGCACTGTCTACCCCAGAAATGGGAGCATAAAAACCATTGTGCGTTAGTGTGCAGTTAGAGAAGAGCCAGGTACAACGAGACTGCCAGCTCGAATTTTTTTCCATAGACAGAGTTAGAGTATGTGTGAGTCACATTCTCAACTAGAGGAGATATTTCGCTGCTGTCTTAAAATAGGGAAATAATCCTTCTGTGGGACTTAGAAAGGGCTGGAAGTTGGGAATTACATTTCTTCCTTTTTTTTTTTGGTACCGGGGATTGAACTCAGGACCATGCGCTTGCCAGGCAGGTGCTAAATCCCTGGCCCTGGAATTATGTTTCTTATTAGGAGTCTTCTTTAAGCCGTGCTATCACTTCATGGCCATTAGTAACTGATTGATTTTGTCTGTCTTCCATAGCTTGGAATTGCAATTGGGTTCTTGGTACCTCCTATTTTGGTACCCAATGTCAACGACCAGGACAAGCTTGCCTACCATATCAGCATCATGTTTTTCATCATAGGAGGTGTGGCCACTCTCCTCTTCATTCTGGTCATCATTGGTAAGGTCATTAGTAGACTGAGAGGTGGGAAGGGAGGTTCTGCTGCCTTTGTTGGGATCTTTGGGAACATGGCCCTCCAATACCATGGACTTTTACAGAAATTGGAAGCCGGGCTTCTTAGGGCCTTCCAATGTTTGAACCTCTGAAGTTTCATATAGCGCTAGCTGCCCTTTGTCAGTGGCTCAGTAAAGGTTTAATTGTAATTAAATTCTACTTCACCAGAACTGGGTAGAGTGCTGGTCCCTTTGATGAATCCCCAGTGAGGTCCCCCAGCATCATGGAACTGTGCTAAGAACACCTGATCTTATCTAGTCCTCAACAAGTCCACAAGTGAGCCAACATATTAGTCCCACTCACAAAGAAAAATGAGACCTGAGAGAAGTTATTAAAATTGCTCAAGACTAGTTAGATAGGTTAGACAATCTTGTTCAAGATTAGTTAGCGGCCAACTGGATTCAAATCTAAGCTTGTCTAATCCCATACTCTAAATTTCTAAAAGAAGAACAGAAATTTATCTATAAACACAAATAGTATCAGAGATTAAATGGAATACTCAGAGACTACATTTCTTAGATGCTTTTAAAAAGATTTATAAATGATACCTGCTTCTCTTAGATACTTTTCTCATTGCTGAGACAAAATACCTGATGCCCAAAGTTAAAGGGGGAAAGGTTTATTGTAGCTCACAGTTTGTAGAGGTTTCAATTCATAGTTGACTGGCTCTAAGGCAGGGTGGCATGGAAGAGGGGCATTGCAAGGAGAAACAGTTCATGGTGGGCAGAAGGCGCCAAGGTACCAAGCAGCAAAGTAGCAAAGCAGCCAGCAACAAGTGATGACAGCAACCCTCTTTTTGTCCAGGCTACATCCCCTTAGGGTGGATAGCACTTACATCTAGGGAAGGCCTTCCCATTACCCACACCCAGAACTATTCCAAATCAATCAGTGGACTAATTTAGTAATCATACACCCCCTAATCCCAGCACCACACACTTAATCCCAGCATCACCCACTGTAGATCCAGCCACCTCTGAAAAGCCCCACCTATGATTACATGAGGCATTGGGTGGCACATCTACACATAAGCCATAACACTGCTCATTATGGAAGAATCTAGAAAATTCTGAAAAGCAGAAGGAATGGCCATTAACTTATCCCTATACAAATTGATTGCAACCATCAATCTCAGATAACTGCTGTAATGTTTCATATACATGTACAGCTGATCATGGAGGCATTTGATCAATAGAATTTTATGTCTTCTCTTTTCACCTGAGTGATGTCATGTAGGTGTGGATAAATTCAGAAACAGCAAAATAGAGGTTTTCGTTTTCAGTTAGTCACCTGTCTAAAGGTTAACCAGTTTTTTCCTAATGCCTTAAAGTTCCATCTCTTGTGTTAAAAGTTTCATTCTTGCCTGCTGACCTTACCCTCAGAGTCAGACAGATCCGTAACCATGCACCTCATCTAAGTGTTCTCCCTCTGTGGTTCCCTGCCTGGATCCAGGACAAGAAAAGTCTGCCTGTTGCCTTTCAAAACCTGCAGAAGCCAAATGTGGTGGCACATACCTGTAATCCCAGCACTCAAGAGTCTGAGGCAGGAGGATTGCCTCAAGTTTGAGGCCAGCCTGGGCTACATAGTGAGTTCAAGTTTAGCCTAAACTACACAGTGAGACCCTGTCTCAAAAAAAAAAAAAATGAAAGTAATAAAGAAATAAAATAAATAGTAATGTGGCCAGCTCCAAATTCTTTTTTTAAATAGCAGATGAGGGCCTGGTTCTTTACAATTGAAAACCTGGAAGTTAGGACATTTCTTTTGTTTCGGCATTTTATTATCAAGCACAGGTACTAGCTAATTGAGTAAAGAATGGAAAATCATATCTTCCCTCTGGTTTGTGGCTGCCAAATCTTTAAGACAGCCGCTACTGGCGCAGAGCTGGGACCCTGGCCTTGCTCTCTTTCCTAATGGAAGGGGAGGTGAGCTGGCAGGACAATGGTAGAGGGTTCCCAGTGGGTGGAAGTTCTGCAGCACTCTTTGCAGAGGAGGAGAAGGAGGAAGAGGAGGAGGAGGAAGAGGAGGAGGAGGAGGGGGGTGGGAAACAGCTCTGAATTCAGACCTGGAGTGTTTTCAGGTGGGGGCCCCTTGGATCGGCTGAGAGGGTAAACCTCATTTGCAGAGCTTCCTCTTTCAGAGATGGCCTATTGCCCTTCCAGGAGCCATCTCATGAGGAATGGGAGAGCCATATGCTGCTTTCTTAGCCTCAGTCCTGGGAGCCATTTAGCTGAATAACTACTTAAACTGTCCTGCCGCCAGAATACTGAATGGCCCTCCATGCAGTTGAAAGGATCACACCAGCTACACTGAAATAGCCCTAAAAGGAGTGGTTTCCCCACATCCCCTCTCTAGCTCTTTAGATCAGTGTTGGCTTAGAGGAACCCAGGTTGTTCTTGTCTCCTTTGTGAAGCAGATATCCAACTCAAAGTTGCCAAAATAGGAATGATCTCTGTACTTTTCCTATAGGAGAAGATCCTGTCCGCTTACTCAGGGAATGTTTCAGGGTCTGCCTTGTGCAGGACTCTGCTAAACATGGGCAACACAGCCCCAGCACCCTTGGAAGGAGTCCTGGAGCTAAGCCATTAACTGGGTCCACGATCCCCAAAGCTTCAGCTTCTGCTTCTTTTCCCTCCCTGTGGTGCTATTATATTTTTTCAGTGCTCTGTGGTGTGTTATTTGCTGTTTATTGTGGGACTCCTTGATCTTTGATCAGTGCCAGGGAAGGAAGCCCTGATTCCAGCCTTTTAGGGGCCATTAAGAAAAAGTAATCAAAGGACCACGTGCTAAGCCTCAGAAAATGAGAAGCAGCTTCAGGAAAGGAGGCTGCCAAGTTCTAGCTGAAGAATTGTAAGGGTCAAGGGGAATGGATGTCGCTGGAGACACCTGCAGTAGGTCCCGGCCTCCTGTGAGCCACCATAGCACCAGCTAAAGGTTAAAGAATAGACGGAACGAGACTTATAGTGAAGCTGAGTCTTGGATCCTGGTCAGTGCTGCTGAGGGCACCAAAGACAAAGGCCCCCAAGCACACCTAGTATTTATTGAATACAATTGTGAGAAGGAATCGGGAGGTAGGGAGCTTTGAAGGCATCTAGTAAATTACTGCTGAACACCTGGCATGATGGTGCCAGGCAGGGCTGTTAGGGAGTCGGCACTGCTTATTTGGCTAGGATAGAAAAAACCAGTACTGGGACCAGGCACAATTAGCAAGCAACCCACAAGGTCAGTGAGAAATGATAATTCAGGGGAAAGGATTTTAACTGACCTCAGCTGCACGTAATTCAGAAGGGCCCTGCCACTTCACAGACCAGGACTTAGGCCTCAGTGACAGCCATTAGCAAAGGAGCAATACTAGCTGCTAGTATTGCCCAACTCTGCTAATTGACATGCGCTTTTGAGTCACACAGGGCTTCGGCCTGACTCCGGATATAAAACAGTAGAGCCAAATCAGGAAAGAAGCACATGTCATTCATAGTCCACTAGTACTGGGCAGGGATGTCTGCTACAAAGAATGAGGACCTGCTTTGGCATCTTAGCTCCTTCTGAGGTGATGCAGCTGTAGGTTGGCTGGAGTGGGACCACAGGACTTCTCAGTTACCTTCATTTCTTTCCTTTCAGTGTTCAAGGAGAAGCCTAAACACCCCCCTAGCAGGGCCCAGTCCCTAAGCTATGCCTTGACGTCCACTGATGCTTCATATTTCAGTTCCATTGTCCGGCTCTTCAAAAACCTCAACTTTGTGCTGCTTGTCATCACCTATGGTAAGGAGCAAAGGTGTCCCAGTGTGCCCTGGAACTGGGAACAGGAAATGCCCAGCCTGGTATGTCTCTGCGTCTTCCTCTTTCCAAGTCCCACATGTGTTCATGAAGTTGTTCAGGTTGTCAGAGGCCACCTTTGCCTAGGGGCCTTTGAATGAATGTGCTGTAAAGTCCACACTGGAAAGTCTTCCTTCCCATGTTGGGTTATCTAAGCAGTGCCAGTCGCTCCTCCACCTCCATCCTAGTGTCTCCTCTGTGAAGCATTACTAGGTGACCTTTCCTCTCCTACTTACTGTGCTATTATTTGAATGTCTTAATACTTACCGTTAAGAAACAAAACATTTCCAGTCTCCCCCCACTAGACTAAACTCGGGGAGCGGCGGTTCTGCTTGTGTAATGCCCTGCAGTGGCCAGCCCGAAGCAGATACTCTAGTAGTGATGGACAAATGAAGAAGTGAATAGATGGATGGATGCACATGTGAATGTCACCACATGAATCATCCTCCTCCAGTCCTCCCTCCTCTTGTAGCATTGATGCCCTTTCTTTTGCCTGAATGCAAAACAAATCCTCCTTTCCTTTCCTTTCATTTTCTTAACCTTTGGCAAGAGAAATTTGCATGCTTACGCTGGTGTATTAGCTTGCTTTGCTAGCATGATGTTTTCTGCATCTTCTTTCCAACTTTTTTCTTTTTCTTTTTGCAGTATTGGAGATTTAACCCTGGGCCCTTGCACTGAGATGCATCCCCAGCCCATTTTTTTTTTTATTTTTAAAATTTTGAGACAGGATCTTGCTAAGTTCCCCAGGTTGGAATCATATTTGCAATCTCCTCCTGCCTCGGCCTCCAGAGTGCTAGGATTACAGGTATGCACCACCACACTGGGCTTCCAACCTTTAATAAGATGGTAGCATCAGAGAATGGCAAGATCAGAGCAACATGGCATTCCATTACAGCAAATCTGTCCTTTAGGTAAATACTTGTCTGTTAATTAGTGCTGTTCGTTTAGAAAGTTACAGATCCACCCAATTGGGCTGACCATTTAATCCACTGGTTAAAGTTAAAATTTAGAGTCAAGTAAGTGTGCAACATACTCAGTAACCCATGAAACAAAGGAAAGAGGTCGATTTGGAAAGGACTGTTTTTAGTGATCCATTTGACTATAATTTCATGCTTTCTATAGGCCCACAAACCATTATTTTATAACAATAGTATTTTAATTCCCACCACAGCCTAGTGAGGCAGCCTGAAACCCACTGATACTAGGTAACTAGACCTTGCTCATACATCTTTTAAGTGGCAGAGTTGGAACTTGAATTTGCCTAACTCTAAAGCCTGCATCCTTAAATACCTGTTCCATAATTACCTGTGTATTCTGTCTCATTTTAAGCTTATCAGTGCCCTTTTATCTTAAAGTGTTTATCTGCTGAGGCACTAGATAAGAGATGTTGGCCATCCTGGTGGAAAAGCAGACCTCACTGTTTTTTGAGACAAGCTCTTGCTGTGTAGTTCAGGCTGCTCTTGAACTATGTAATTTAGGCTGGCCTCCAACTCAGAGCAATCCTCCTGCCTCAGCTTTCCAAGTGCTGAAATTACAGATCTGTACCACCACACCCAGCAGTAAGCAGTCCTAACTTTTCCAGACATACACAGCAGCTAGTGACTTCCTCATCTGGAGTAGTTCTAGATTACCAGATTAGTTTTTAAAGTTTAAAAGTTTTTAAAGTTCCTCATTCCCTGCAGTTTCTCAGTTTTCTCTAAGTATATATCTGTATTCATCTATAAAGTTTCTAGCACTTAGAGGCATCTGACTAAGGAAGTTATAAATGGCTCATCACAGGGATGCATTCAAGCATATACAGGACCAACTCTTAGTGTTGGGGTATGGAGGGAAATCTCAGGCTGTACAGACGGGGTTGAAGCCAGATGGCCTTTGAGGTCCTTTCCAGGCTCAGGATTCTATGACTTCAAGAACTTCTACTTTTCTCTAAAGTGAAATTTTCAAGTGCATTGAACTTTGACCACCACAGGCCTTACTGTATCAGACAACAGGGTGTGCAAGCCCTGCCTTGGGATTCTAGGGTGATAAGGGTTCAGCAAATGCTTCCTGTAGCTAAAGATTATAGGCACATTCCAGAGGCTTAGGTCTTCTGTGCTGGAGACTATTGATGGCAGGGCCAGATCCCTGACCATGAAAACCAGACAGCAGAACAAAATGCTCTCGGAGCAGCAGCATTGCTTCCAGTCACTGAGGATCTGATGCTAGGCTGCACCATGGTAGGCAAAGCAACTCCTTCTCTTTCCCTCTTATGTGGCTGGTGGCCTATATGATCCCCACCACACACACACACACACACACACACACACACACACACTAGGGATGGAAACCAGGGGCACTGTACCATTGAGTTGTATCTCTAGTCCTTTTTATTTTTTATTTTAAGACAGCATCTCACTACCTTGCCTAGGCTGATCTCAAACTTGTAATCCTCCTGCCTCAGCCTCTTGAGTAGCTGGAATTACAAGCATGTGTCACTATGCCTGGTGCTTATATGATCTTATAAAATCTGGCAGAGCAGTTTTAATCTTGGACTTCTGGACATTCTTCCTTAACTATTTGGTTAAATTATAACACAGGAAATAAATAAGAAACACTTCTTTAATGATGGAGGAAGGATCTTAGAAAACCTGCTGCCCTATAAAAGCAGCAGGAACAATGGCCAAAATAATTATTAAAATCAATATTTTCTATTTTGTTTGTTTGTTTTATGAGACAGGGTCTTACTATGTAGTTCAGGCTGGCTTTGAACTCACTATGTAGCCCAGGGTGGCCTCTAACTCATGGTGATTCTCCCACCTCAGCCTACTGAGTATTGGAATCACAAGTGTGTGCTACCATCCCCAGCTTAAAATCAGTATTTTCAAAACTCTTAACCAAAGGCTTGCAACAATGCAAGTAATGTTTATTAATGAAAATTTGTTGAGTGTCACTAGGCATGGGGGTGTAAGCTTATAATCCCAGCACTGAAGAAGAGGGTCACGATGAGTTTGAGGCCAGTCTGGGCTATATAACAAGATTCTGTCTCAAAACAAAACAAAACAAAACAAAACTGTAAAAATTAAAAAAAATAAACTGAATAGCTTTAAACTAGAAATACACTTCACTTCTGGACCTCTCAAAGCATTTGACTCTGTTTCGCATAAACGGAATTTATTAGCATTTATCTCAGAAGCCTGGGAATATTCCAGTAGGAGCAAGTTACCTTGATTTGGATATTTATACAAATTTCATTACAGTCAAAGAACCATAAGAGAACTGGGCTAGGATGACAGAGCCCTTTGCTAACAAGGAAATGATTCTTAAGCTTCATCACAGATGTGAAAATGTTTTTGTATTAAGCCATTGCTGTGTGCCAGGCAGTGTGTTAAGTGCTTTACATGCATTATCTCACTTAATATTTCTCATTTATTCATAAGAATTCAAGATTGGGAGATATAGTCCCATGCCAGCTGGCAAGTATGGAGTTCAGGTTCCATTTCTCTGTCTGATACAAAGCTCAGCTCCCAACCACTGCACCACTTTGCCTCCCATATGGAGAAGAGCCTCCTGGCTGCAGAGCCTGGGCTTTTAGCCCCTCTCTCCTGAGTTTCCCACTCCCTGGTGTGTGTCCTTCCTTGGATTCTGTCCTCCTGACCGGTAGCCTGGAGGCTGAGTACTTCTAAGGAGAGGACCTGGAGTGGTAGGGACTTGGAAGCAGAGCCAGCATTCATCTTTGGGATGTGGAGGTGATGAGGGCTCATGTGTCTAAAGGTTATAGATCTCAGAAAGATGGCACTTGGGACCTAATACAAATGAGAATCTTTGCTTGCTTCTCCCATTGTCTTAGCTCCAAACGAAAACAAAACAAACCAAAAAAAAGCCCAATCTAAATTCAAACAGATGGTTAGTAATCCTCCACAATTGCCTCCTCCACCTGGGTTAGCTTTCCATTGCTTTGAGAGAAAATCTTGGAAAATCTTGGAACATCTTGGAAGGAAGAAAGAGATAGGGGGCCTCCGTGGAAGAGTGCCTGCCATCCCAGCGTGTATGTGACCTGGGCTTTATCCCTAGGACTGCAAAAAAGAAAAAAAAAAGGAAAAATCAAAAAGGAGGAAAGATTGATTTTGGTCACAGTTTCAGAGGTTCCAGTCCGTGGCTGCTCGCTCTGTTACTTTTGGGTTTGTGGCAGAGAAGAGCATCATGGTGGGGACTGCGTGGTGGAACAGAGTTACTCACCTCATGGCAGCTGGGATACAGAGAGGGAGAGGGAGGAAGAAGGAGGGAGGGGATGGCTGGGGCCCTATATCTTCTGTAAAGTGCACCCCAGTGGCTTTTCTTCCTCCCGTTATGTTCCACCTCCTAAAGTTTCCACTGCCTCCTGGGAGCACTACAGGCTGGCAACCAAGCCTTCAACACACCACCTTTGGGGGACATTTAAGATCTAAACTTCCAGGTGTGGTGGCACACCCATGCAATCCCAGCACTCAGGAGGCTGAGGCAGAAGGATCATTCCAAGTTCAGGGTCAGTTGGGAGTACATAGTGACTTCAAGGCCAGCCTGAACTGCATAGAGAGACCCTGTCTCATAAAAAGTAAATACTGAAAATCAAATAGAAATAAATAAGACACACATAGATGCATCCAAATTGCTGTTGCATCAGTGAACTTGCTGAGTCCCAGCATCCTTTGGTCTGAGCTAGATCTCCCTGAGTAAGGAGAAGCTCTGGGTCTGGGGACACTCTAGGGGTGCTTCCTATATTGTGCCTATCCTCTCCCCAGCTGTGCTCTGATACCTTTAGTGTGTCTGATGTGACCTCCAGGTTTGCTTCCCAGGGCTCTCAAGTGTGTTGTCATTACCCTACATATGTCGGCCTAGGGAGAAGCTTCTGGGTTCCCTCCAAGATCCTGGCTTAAGAATGGGCACACGTCCAGCTGTGGTGGTGCATGCGTGCAATCTCAGCACTCAGGAGGCTGAGGCAGGAGGATCCCCAGGAGTTTGAGGCCAGCCTGGACTACAATAGTGAGTTCAAGGCCAATCTGAACTACATGGCAAAACAAAAAAACACCCATCTCCCTCTCCCCGAAAAAATCAAAATCAGAAGACCAGAAGTCCTTCTGGAGTTTCCGGGAAGCTTGGCAGGCTGGCCTTTTAAAGCAAATTTTTATGAGTTGGGCATGGTGGCCCACGCCTGTAATCCCAGCACTTTGGGGAGGCTGAGGCAGAGAATGCCAAGTTCAGGCCCAGCCTGGGTGATTCAGTGACTTAGCAAGACCCTGTCTCAAAATAAAAAATAAAAAGGGCCAACAGGCCAGCCCCCATGGGCTGAAACTTCCAGCCAAAGCCAACTTTCCATCAACAATTGTTTATCTCAGGTGTTTTATCACAGCCACCAAAGCTGACTAATGCACCAAGCTTCCCAAGGAGAGATACTTCTGGGTGCCAGAGTCAATGAGTACATAGTTCTCCACACTTCAGGAAGTTCAAATTCTAGAAGTGTGTGTGGGTGGGTGGGTGGGACGGGGGATTGCTTTTGATAAGCATCCTAGGTGACTGCCTTGCAGCAGAGTTGAGAACCTCTGACAACTGCACTGCCAGGGACCCAGGGTCTGCTCTCTGATCTTCTGTATCCCTAAGGCCACTTACTCCCAAACTCCAGTGATTTTAAGAAATGCCTTTTTTTTAGCCAGGTGTGGTGGCACACACTTGTAATCCCACCACTCAGGAAGCTGAGGCAGAAGGACTGTTGTGAGTTTAAGGCCAGATTGGGCTACGTAGCAAGACCCTGTCTCAAAAAGAGAGAAGAAGGGAGGGAGGGAGGGAAGGAGGGAGGGAGGGAGGGAGGGAGAGAGAGAGAGAGGAAGAAGAAGAAGAGGAAGAAGGAGGAGGAGGAGGAGAAGAAGAAGGAGAAGAGGAAGAAGAAGAAGAAATGCCTTTTTCTTGAAACAAGGTCTTGCCATGTAGTTCAGACTGATCTTGAACTCTATGTACCCCAGGCTGGCCTCAAACTTAGGGCAATCCTCCTGCTTTAGCCCCTCGAGTACTGGGATCACAGGTGTGTGCCACCACACCCAGCTTGGTGCATTTTTTGCTCCAGTCCTCCTGTGCATTTACACTCTGTTCCTGTAGGTTGTGCCCTCCTTCTTCATCCCGGCTGGGGCTCTGGGATGAGAGCCTGGCTCTACCTGAAGCTGAGGCTCACTAGGAACATCTCTGGCAGGGTCAGGCCAGGCCAGGAGGCTGTGGGAGCGGCAGGAGGGGCAAGAAGAGGGCAGGAGGTTGTATTCTTTCTTCTCCCCCAAAATTCCTGCCCACCTCTTTCCAGAGAGTGTCTCCTGATGGCCCTCTTCACTCAGGAATGGAATTCTAAGTGGCTGGGTGTGAGACATGAAGGTTAGTTGGGTCTGTTTGTGAATAAGGTGTTGCTGGGAGCCTCAGCCTTACCGTGACCCCAGCCTGGCAGTCGCAGTGACACTGAGTGACATGTCTGGGTTTGTTGGCCCACTGTGGCCCTATGGTGTTCAGGAAGACGCATTGATCCCAACCTTGTGCCGTTCATGGCGTGATCTCTGGGAGATCTGGAACAGCAGGGTATTATTCAGTGACCTGGTTTGAGGGTGTCTTTTCAAGACTCAGCTTTATGAGGATGTAGAATGATTAAGATCAAGGAGCCTCTGGCTCTGGGTTCAGATCCGAATCCACCACTTACTATTGATGTGAGTTCAGGGGTGGAAAAGCAGGTCTTACCCCCTTTGCATGAGGATTTGACCTTCGCTTAACTCAGCCTCTGTCTCCCGAAGGTAAGGAGTGTGTCAGCTACATTTAGGCAACATTGTTTGTGATAAAAATGACCTCTTGTGATTAAAAGGGTTGGAGACCATTCTTTGTGCTTCTCTGTTTACAGTGTCTCTTCACTGGCCTGTCCCTCACGGGGAAATGGGAAACTATGCCCAGCAGTGGAACTTGAGAAGTATTAAGCCTGGGGGTTACTGCACCCGCATTTCCTCAAACCTTAGCCAAGACCTTGGGGGCCCAAGAGAATAGCTCCTGGGTGCCCGTATGGACTGGGGTTCTATAGGCTAGTTCCACCCAAGAGGCCCTTCTGGGGCTGCCATGCCAGCAGCTTTTCCTGTCTTGTTCCCTTCTATGTGAATCAAATCTCAAGTGAAAATGTCAGCTTCTTGTGGTAATTCTGCAACCATCAATGTTTAGCTAAAGCTGAGAAGAAAACAGGTGTGGCAGGGGATGCTTTTAATCCCAGCACATGGGAGGCTGAGGCAGGAGGATTCCTGTGAGTTTGAAGCCAGCCTGAACTGCATAGTGAGACTGTGTCTCAAAAAAAAAAAAAAAAAGCTGAAAAGATCCCTGACAGGCATTATAGAGTGACCAGGTTTGTTTTTTCAATTCTATGTGCATTTTTCTTATCTAAAGAGTAGGGATGCTAATACTACCAAATCTCCAGGATGGTTATAAAGATTGTAATGTGCTTAGAGCACAGTGTCTAGTACAAAAGACAAAAGTATGTGCTGCTACCGTCATCACTGTCGTCATTGTCATCACCATCATCAGAAGAAGGCAGCTGGCTCTTTCTCCTTTGGGTTAGTTCTAGTCTCATTGTAGCTGCCAGCTCACCGTGTGGCTTTGTACAGATGACCTTGATCTCTAAGGGTACAGGTCTTACTGTACGTTCTAGGTACTCCATTTGTTTGTTGAATGAATTAATGGGGCAGGATACCAGCTAAACGCTCTTTAAGGTGTCTTATAGTTTCCCATAGTAGATCTTGGAAAATCTTGAATCAGAGAAGAAATTGGAGGAGGAGTGCAGAAAGAGGAGGAAATGACCTGCAGGAGGAGTGGATTGGGTCTCAGGTCTGGAGCTGTGTAGAGAGGGGACGGGTCATCGGGTGGAGGTGGAAGGTGTCCACTAGTCCAGCTGACTCCTCAGGTCTGACCCAAGCTTAAGAGAGGAAAGTGGGCGATTCTGACTCGAGAGTTGTACTGCATGGAGCCTGAGTCTCCAGGGTGGGCCACAGGGATTGGAAGGCAATGGTGCGTGGCTCAGAAAAGTTTCCATGGCTACTTTTGGTTGTATTGAAGTATCTCTTTGAGGAAAACTGCAGCATGGCCTCATAGCTCCCTGCATTTTTCTTCTCTGAGGACACCACTTGGCGGGCAGTGGGGATGAGGGATTGATTCTTACTGACCCTAATGCTGTGTTTCTCCTTCCCTCGTTCAGGTCTGAATGCTGGAGCTTTTTATGCCCTATCCACTCTACTGAATCGAATGGTGATCTTCCATTACCCGGTAAGGGAGTCCCCTAAGTAGGCCAGGTCCGGAGACAGGGTTTCCAAGTCTGTCTCTGCCCAGGCAGGCCCGAGTTAACTCTCGGTTCCCCTGGTGTGTGCTGTGCTTATGGGATTCGGTTCTCCCATAGGGGTTCTCTGGTTCTCACCCTGGCTTTGGTGGCACCAAACTCGGCAAGGATGTGACTGTGTGACAAGCTAGTTAGCGTCACTGAGCACTCTCTTTTCTGTGGAAGAACCACAATTTCCTCTCATATTACTCCTAGGGTTAGAAAATAAATAATACCTTTTGTGAATATATATATATTTATATCATATTTATTATATATGATATATGTAAAGTATGAGACATGGTATCTGGCAACACAATTGGTAAAACTACACAATATTTAATTTGTAAAGTATAGGCAAGGTTTCATTTTGAACTCTTAGTTGTTCAACTGAAAGCAATTTTTTGTTTGTTTGTTTTTTGAGATAGGTTCTCGCTACGTAGCCCAGGCTGGCCTTGAGCTCACTGTGTAGCCCAGGCTGGCCTCAAACTTGCTGTGATCCTCCTGCCTCAGCCTCCCAAGTGTTGAGATGACAGGTGTTTGTCACCATGCCTGGCTCAACTGCAAGCATTTTTTAAATGTTTGGAGAACCAGTGAGGGCTGGATGTTGGGAAAGGGATACTGAGTGTTCTGGAGTCTTCTTTTGAAAGAGCTGGAATCACACACCTGCAGAGCAGAGAGACCGTTGTGCCTAAGGGCTCTAGCTTTGGAGTTGGTCTAGGTTCACATCCTGGCTGTGCACTCAGTGTGTCTTCTGTGACCTTGGACTACGAGGAGGTGAATCTCATTGTGCCTCAGTTTCATCTCTGTAAAATGGGGCTCACTGACTCTGAACCTTATGGAGGGTAATTATGTGGATCAAATGGTGGGAAAAATCTCATGCATGCTGCTCAGTTAATAGATAGCATTAAAAAATATATGACTTTATTTTCCTTTGGCACTGGTAGCATGTATACATACAGAGTGCTAATCCTAGCACTCTGGGTGGCTGAGGAAGGAGGATCACAAGTTTGACTTTTGCCTGAGTAACTTAGCAACTTAGTGAGGCCGTCTCAAAAAAAAAAAGAAAGAAAAAGACAAATCTAGTACTGAAGGAAATTAAAAATATAAGAATGGAGTGTTTGGATTCTAACTGATTCCCCCATCTGTGAATGGGAATAATGGTAAATAAGATCAAAGCCTTGCTATAAGGATTTATTTATTTATTTATTTTTGATACCAGGAATTAAACTGAGGGCCTCATGCTTCCCAGGCAGGTGCTGTGTCACTGAGCTACATTCCAAGCCCAGGATTCAGTTGTTTTTAAAAATCTGC
The DNA here is from genome assembly GCF_053883595.1 of Heterocephalus glaber. Taxonomy (NCBI): domain Eukaryota; kingdom Metazoa; phylum Chordata; class Mammalia; order Rodentia; family Bathyergidae; genus Heterocephalus; species Heterocephalus glaber. Next base: position 15,770,554 of record NW_028258379.1, read on the forward strand.
CTAACATTGGTTCTAAGGACAGAACTTGGTTCATCGTGTCATACCAGCACCAAGTGTCATGCGCGCGCGCGCGCGCACGCGCACACACACACACACACACACACACACACACACCCCGGGGCACGCTGCAGGGCAGAACAGCTGTCCTAGGATTTCCTCCCAGGCTGTCTGCTTGCAGGCATCTTTCTGAACCAGGCTCTGAGTTGTGTGCCTTGACCTTTTCATCCCATGGTTACTCTGTGTTGTCACGTGCTTTGTCCTGTCACCGGATGATCTTTGGCATTTCCCCAGGGGGAAGAAGTGAACGCTGGACGGATCGGCCTAACCATCCTCATTGCAGGAATGTTTGGGGCTATGATTTCAGGCATTTGGCTTGATAAGTCCAAAACCTACAAGTAAGTCGCTGTTCGTTTCCAGCAGAACTGGGGACCCGTCTTTTGGAAATGATGCATTTATTGGATAGCAGTGCAGCTCAACTTTGGGTGTGACAGCAAGGGGTCTGAGGGGCCAAACAGGTAGTTCAGACTTATCTTCTCCAAACTTCAGTTTCCTCAATTACAAAGTGAGACTACACCTAACCTGTGGGGACTTTAGGAAGATTAGAGATGGGGATGCAAAAGCCAGCGTCTGAGTAGCTTTGTGGAAGGGGCAGGTGAGGGGGAAATGGAAATTGTTGTGGAAAAAAAAAAAAAAGAAAGAAAGAAAAGCCAAAAACCTCAAGCTGGGTGTGATAGCGCATGCCTGTAATTGTAGCACTTGGGAGGCTGAGGCAGGAGGATCACTGCAAGTTTGCAGCCAGCCTGGGTTACGCAGTGAATTCAAGGCCATCTTGAACCCCATAAGGACACCTTGTCTCAAAAAACAAAACAAACAAGCAACAATAACAACAAAAAAGCAAAAAAACTTCAGCAGTTGGAAAGTTTATGGAAACCCTGGAGAGTGGCAGTGAGGAGGGGATCCCACTAGCCTGCTCCTGTGGCTTCTCCTGACCCTGTGGGGTTAACTGAGTGCTCAGTGCTTAGTCCAGTTTGCAGTGTATGTGTGTATGTCACCTGGCCGTTCTTTAGACCTTGTGGGTTAAATATCGTGACGTACCTTGGGTGCAAACGCCCAGCACATTACGATCCCAGAGCTGTCTCTTGTTTTTGATTTTTTGTGATGCCGGGGATCGAACCCAGGGCCTCACACATTCGAGGCAACACTCTACCACTGAGCTCACCCCCAGCTCATCCTTCCCTTCATGCCATGATTTTCCAGTGCTCCCCATACACTGGGCCTTCAGTTATGCTCACTGATGGAGCCGCTGCCCCAGTTGTCCTGCTTTGGGGTGGCCCAGCATTCTCTGCTGCTCTGTTAAGGCCTCCACAGTTCCATGACTGGAAGAGACAGACAGTGGCTGACCTGTTTTCTCCCACATAGACCCACTTCTATGAGGCTGTGGTCGGACCAGGTCTCACTCCGCTTCCCTAGGCAGAGGCCAACTGAGGCCGCCCCTAGGAGAGGGCCGCCTGGCTTGCCATGGGCTCTTAATTACTGCTGGTGGGGCTTGGCTGCCATCAAGTCTCTGCCAACTGTTAGTTGCCTGCTCCAGCCAGACCAAGAGTGGAGAGAACTGGCCACTCCCAAAGCAGGGAACAGCAGTGTCCTTCTTCCCGGGCTTGCTCTGCCGCAGGAGAAGGGAGGGACTGCAATGTCGCTGGGTTGGGGTGTGGGCAGCCAGATGAATCAGACAAATTAGAAAATATAACAAAAGGATGGGGGAGGATACTTCCTCAGCCCCCTTCAGAACCAGACATCACTGGCTCCTAGTGTCCCTTGATGTCTAAATCCAGCGGTCTCATGAGACCTTCTTCTCCCTGTTAACTATCCAGGCAGAAAGGACAGTTCTCAGTGGGCTGTGACAGTTCTGTGACCTTGTCATCTATCTCCATGCTGATCTCTTCTCCTGAGGGGTCCCAGATTTGTCTTCTTTGATGTGAAGGCTGGAAATTGGGTGCTGAGGTCCATTTATCTCAGGCTAGAATTAGAAATAGTCTTTCTGGGCCGAGTGTGGTGGTGCATGGCTGTGATCCCAGCACTCCGGAGGCTGAGGCAGGGGGATCCCTATGAGTTCAGGGCCAGCCTGGGCTATATAGTGAGCTCAAGGCATGCTACACAGTGAGGCCCTGTCTTCAAAAAACAGACAACAGCAACAAAAAATGAAACTGATTAAACAAACATGGCCAAAAGAAGTTAGTTTTTGTGAGCTTGTGGAATTACTGAAGAAGACTTCTGTCCTTGAAGTTCCTTCCTTCAGGGTGTGTGGGAATAGATGGAAGGAGCAGGACAAGGGAAGAAGGAGGCTCCTCTAGCCTCAGCAGCTGCTCTGAAGCACCAGAGCGAAGTGGCATCCTCTGGAGACTTCTGCCTTGATCTTTTCCAAAGATGCAGCCACATAGTACAGTGTTATTCCCAGGTCTAGCAGTAGAAAGCACTGATGGTTCAAGCCCAGTTCTGGGTTCAAATCCCATGTGTGCATTTATTAAGCCAGTGACTTTGGAAAAGTAACTCATTTGGCCTTAGTTTCTCATTGGGAAACTTAGGAATGGTCACATATTTCTTGCAGGATTTTTGGTAGGGTTGAGTTGAAATCAGAAATTCGTGTAAAGGGTCTAACAGAATTTGATGCCCCATAAATGTACACATTAGTCTGACACACTGTCAGGTGCTCACTGGTGCCCCAGTGTCCTCTCTTAGTTCCACTATCTGGAGCAGAGTAGTTCTGATTCAACAGGAAAAACTGTGCTGGGTATGCAAGTACAACAGGAAGAGCTACTGATGCCAGAGAGCATCTGGCAGTCAGATCACTGCCCAGCATTGGCCAATATGAGGTCCTGGGGCAAAGCTAACAAGCAGCCATCGATGGCTTTCCGGTAGTCCTGAACATTACTGTCACCTCACCATGGATGGGGTTTGTCTTGTTTTTTTTTCCTGGTGGAAGATACGGGAAGGAAAGGGTTGTGTGCATGGTCCCCATGGATAAGACATGCCAAGCTAAGGGGGCAGCTTATGGAGAGGGCTCTGGAGGAAGAGAACTTGCCTACAGCAGGCTGGCTCATACTTGCCTAGTCTTGCCCTCTGTAGTACTGGTCATGATGAAGAGGAAATCATCACTTGGGTGATCATTGGTTCACTGTTCACCACCCTTGTAGACAGACAGTTCTATGAAAACAGATGTCCTAGAGCATCGCAGGGAGCTTGACTGCCAGCAGGTGCTCGTTAGATACTTGTGGAATGAATAAGTGATCAGTTGTATTAAAGTCAGAAGGATATAACTCAACTTCTGTGCCTCTGCTTACAGGGAGACAACCCTGGTGGTGTATATCATGACTCTGGTGGGCATGGTGGTCTACACATTGACTTTGAACCTGGGACATCTGTGGGTAGTGTTCGTCACTGCTGGCACGTTGGGGTGAGTGTCACCTCTGACCTGTTAAATTGGAAAACTATAGGGAAAAGGAAAGGGAAAGGGGATGTTACCAGAGGCCTCTGCAGTGGTCCTGGTCCTGGTCCTTTTCTCCTGCAAGCTGGTATGACGTCCAAGAAATCAGAAAGTGGGAATTAAAGGAAACAGAGACTTGAGAGAGACTGAGTCTTGGGCTGATCTAAGTTGCTCTGGGCAGCAAAGACAAAGAACTCCCAGGACATCCAGTGTTTATTCATTGCAAGTGTGGGAAGGGGTAATCTGGGCAGGCCTCGGGACACCTGCTGATAACAAGTATCAAGCAGGCAGGACTGTAGATTGAGGACACAAGCATATCTTCTCGGAAGAGAACAAACGGTTCATTCAGAAGGGAAGAATTTAGTTGGAGTCCGTTGACCTTGACTGGGAGTGAACTCAGCCAAGCTCTGCTATTTCCGACATAACACAGCCAAATTATGGAGGGGCAAAAAGCTTGTGCCATTATCGCCTGCTAATACTGGGCAGAGGTGTCTGCTACAGAAAACACCATCCATGTCTTCCAGAACTGCCAGTATCCCAGGATACAATATCGATCTCCCTTTTCTGCCTTCTCACTGACCTCAGGAGATGTGGACAGGGTTCTGGGAGTCTTGGTCACACTTGCCACACTTCAGGCATCCTGAGGTGTCCTGTTGGAATGGAGTGAAGCATGAATATGCCCTCCAGGATCTCTGGGATGCTAGGAAATGCCTGGAGTCCTTTTTAGCTTTGTCTGGAACAAAATGGGGTCATAGAAAGTACACAGGGCTTGGAATAAAAATTGTCCAGGTCTCAGCTTGACCACAGGCATGTCACTTAACTGCCCAAGCTTCCATTTTCTTCATCTGTAAACAAAGATGAGTGACCTCCATCTTAGAGTTGTTAGAAGGATTGAGCGCAATAATAGAGGTGAAAACAATAAGAAGGGTGGAACAGATGAAAGGGATTAGTACTGCAATTTTCTAGGCCTGATGTATGAGAAAATACAGGAAACAGCACTCCTGTCACCAAGGCCTTTGCTCACCTCAACCCAGTTATTTTCCTTTGGGCGGTGTGAATGTGCTGTGAGTGTGTGTGAGAGAGACGCCTCTGGTGGAGGAAAACAGGGAGGACTTCAAGTTCCTCCTTTCAGGTCCCCTGGAGATGCTGCCCCAGATCTGGGGACTCCTCACTCCCAGCATGGGGCCATGTTCCCAGGACATAGTCCCTCAGCTGAAGGTGGAACACACCAGGCTTCCTTGCCCTCCTAAATGCTGCTCTGCCATTGAGGCTGAATAGAGAAGCACTGGGGACCCGCTGAGCACAAGACCTACCCATGAGTTTCATCCTGGTCTGCAGGGCTCTCCTTTTCCTTGGAATGGGCGCCCAGGGGATGGACAGATTGACCAGGAGCTGGCATGCCTTGGTGGGAAAGGAAAAGCAGGAGAGGGAGTCTAAGGGAGGTGGGCTCCCCGTCCTTGCCCTGGAAGTTCTCTATCACCTTGGTTCTCTGTTCTGGACTTCAGCTTCTTTATGACTGGCTATCTCCCGCTGGGGTTCGAGTTTGCCGTGGAGCTCACATACCCAGAATCGGAGGGCATGTCGTCTGGCCTCCTCAACGTGTCTGCACAGGTAAGACTTCTGTTTTCTCTTTGTTCCCTGCCTAGCTGGGCTGGCATTGCATTGTGGCAGCTGGGCTCTGCCTGGGGGCCAGTTGGCTGGACCCTTCTTTCCAATCTTCCTTATGCTTTTCCAGGTATTTGGAATCATCTTCACCATCTCCCAGGGCCAGATTATTGACAACTATGGAACCAGGCCTGGGAACATCTTCCTGTGTGTGTTCCTTACCCTTGGCTCAGCCCTCACTGGTGAGTTGGGGCCTGAGGGCCAGATGAGGTCATGCTGCTCATGAGTAAGGCTGTTGGCAACGTGGGACCCCAGTGTCTTGATCATGCAAATGGGGAGCACACATGCAAGGGGACTTGTTAGGAAATCAGTTTGGGGGGCAGTAATATGTTTCAGTTGAATGAAATTTGGGCTTTGGAGTCAGAAGACCCACACTTGGATCCATTCGGATACTGACTTCCCTGGTTTTTTACTTTGGGGGCCTTAGTTTCCTAACCTGTAAAATGAGGATTGTTTGTGATCCTTAGAGCAATGTACATAAAGTCCCTAGCAAATGTGAGTGACCTTGATGTGTCATCATTGGGCTCTGCCTCGCAGGGACAGCAGTGATTCCCGGGCTTTTCTGAGTTGGCTGATGGCACCAACTTGCTTGAATGTCTGAAGTAGGTTTGAGGTGTCTGTAACCTTTAGGAAGACAACGGTTCCCCCCTCAGGATTGAACTTGACCGTTGGATCTACTTGATGACTCTGTCTTTGTCCTTCTTCTTTTTCAATTTCAGCTTTCATTAAGGCAGATCTCCGGAGGCAAAAGGCAAACAAAGAAATTCCTGAGACTGTGAGTATTCAGGAGCTTGGTGGGCACGGGATCTGGGTCCTGGGCTCGTTATAAGGATGTGACACTGTATATAGGGCCAAGGGGAGCACCCATGGGGACTAGTTTTGTGGTGGCCGTGAAGCCAGCTCTCCTCTCACGATCATGGCAGGCTAAGGGTTTCCTCCGTGATGTTTAGCTTGATCTTCTGTTACTCTTTGCTGGGCTTTTCCCCACTTCCTCCCCTCCTCCTGCCTCCCCTGCTGTGGTCTCTGGAGCATGTCACTGTTGTCAGAGTCTGCTGAATGGCGCCCTTGGATGGTGAGCCTAGTCCTGAATCCCTGGCTCCATTGTTTTCCCCCTGGGGTTTCTGGCTAGAGAGGAAAGGTGGGAGCCTGGCTTGACCACTCTCACTGTGATGGTGGTCCCGAGCCAGTAGCTCTCTTGGCATGTGATAGCCCTTACACAGCGTCACGGGGATGAAGCCAACATGTTGCCAGTAGGGCTCTAAAAGGACAAGCAGGAAGTAGAAGGTGATGGGAATATGGAGAGGAGAGGATCAGGAATATGATCTCAAACTGAAAAATGTTTCCCATCTGCTCTAATCACCCAAGTCCACTTAAACCAAAGTGTCAAGGATCAATTCTGGGGAAGAGGCTGGGGTGTAGTTCTGCCCTTGCCTGGGTTGTGTGAGGCTCTGGGTTTGACCCCTTGCACCAGGGAGCGGGAAGGGAGGGGAAAGGGGCAAGGGGAGTCATAGCTGAGCAAGGATAAAAAGAACTGCAACCTTGAGGAGGAGTAAAAGTAGGATATTTCTTACCAAAACATAAGATAAATAAAACTAACAAACTTATTACAGAAATAATATATATTCTTTGTAGAAAAACTGAAAAAACACAGTAAGTATAAAATTTTAAGCTGGGTACGGTGGCACATGTCTGTAATTCCAGCACTTAGGAGGCTGAGGCAGGAGGATTGCTGCAAGTTTGAGGCCAGCTTGAGCTAGAGAGTTCAAGGCCAGTCTGAACTATGTAATGAGACCCTGTCTCAAATTTAAAATCATTGCAATTTCCATCATCTAGAGATGCTATTATATTTATATTAATTTATGCATGTTTATGTCCACATATTTATATAGATATATATTTTTAACAAGGGCAAAGCACACAAGTTTATTTAATACAAATTTTACATGACAGAGAAGCCCTTATAAAGAAACAAAGTGCTAAAGAAGTTAGAGTGAGTTACTTATGCGGTATATATATATATATATGTGTGTGTGCGTGTGTGTGTGTGTGTGTGTGTGTGTGTGTATAAAAAGCAAAAATAGAATCAATTTTTTTAAACTTACTATAATCATTATCAGGGTATTAGCCTTCTGCAATATATTTTTATATCATTTCAGTTGTTCTAGTATTTCACTATTCTTGCAGCCAGATCCTTGTGCACATGGTCCAGGTTTGTTAATCAAAGTTAGTTGGAGTTGCTGGCTCTGTGTCCTTGACTATGATTTATTTGAAGTACAGTGGACCCTTGAGTACAACCAGCCTGTCATACAAACAACTTGGGTTATGACTGGAATTTTAGTTTTAACTTATGACCCAAGTCTGGAGTTACAGCCCAAATGCTGGCCACTTGTGCTTCCAGATGGTCTCAGATAGATTTAACCCTTAAAGAGTTCTGGAAGGAACAGTACAACATCCTTTCCTGTGTGGGGTTAATTAAGAAATCCCAGGCCAGTGTCTCTCTAAGGACACTGCGATCTGCCTGTATACAGGAGAGAGACTTTGAAGGCTGTGTAGAGGAGCCTGGGCCTTCAATTGACCAACTTGAGTTACAACCAGCCCTTGAGAACAAATTGAATTCGTAAGTCAAGGGTCCACTGTAACACTGAATAGAAACAGAAACCTAAAGTTGCAGTGGTGAAGTGTCCCTGATTGTCTTGTGTCCCTGGATAATTCACTGTGCATGTCTGGACCTCACTACATCTGAAGCTACTTAGTATTAAGAGGAAATTAGTGTCATGCTGGGGCTGACAGCAGGGAAGCCATGGCTGTCACAGAGCCCCCCTCTTCTGGAGCCCTGTCATTCACCACCCTTGGTAGGCAGTGTAACTTGGAGGCCTGTAGACAAATAAATGCACTCTCAGGGCCAAGTGAAGACAGGGCACACAGCAGATCTGGCCAGATCCCTCTTCCTGCACAGCAGTGATAGGTACAGCTTGGCTAAGAAGAGACAGAACTCCGGGGCAGGAGTAGAGACTGACCTTGACTATGAAAATCATCATTTGGGTTTCCATTTTTCTTCCAGCACATAGACAGTGGCTGTGCTTTCGCCCATACTAGCCTATCTCTGATTGTGATTTCCCGGTGATGGCTTTGGGGTGACAGGCACACATGCACGCATGAGTGTGTGTGCGTAGTGAGAGGCTGAACTGCCTACCTGTCATTGCCTGAGAGAAGGTTCCCCAAGGTTGAGGCTGACTGTGGTACAAAGGTCAGCAAGCCCGAGAAAGGGAAGGTTAGAACTCTGCAACTGTCCCCCTTGCCGTGCGCCGGCCGTGAGACACTCCGGGGAAGAAAGCATCATTTGTCAGCTGGCCTCTAGTCTGGCCCTGCACATGCTCCTTGGGGCCTGGGGTGGAGCTGGGGTGCAAAGCTGGGTCTGTGCCCAAGGTCCCTTGCTAATTAGAAGACCCCCTTTTGGGAAGAGGCAAAGCACAGCTTAAAATGGCAGGCAAATGCCCAAGTTGGCAGTGTGTGCCCAGGTCCCCACATGATCATTTCTAGGCCGTATCTAATTCCAAGCCCACCCGACAAGTGTGGCCGGGAGGCCTCTTCCCGGCAGGGGAATCCTGTGCCATCCCTCCCTCAGAAAGCCGAGGTCAACCTGCCTTGAAGTCTTTTTTCCTCTGCATAAAGTATGAATATACTGCATTAAGTTTATATGTGCAGTCATGTATGCTGCTTTAAAAAAGTTCAATTGTGGCATCAACTCCATGGAGATTATAGTAATGCCCCCCATCTTGGGCCCCCTCTAATGGGGGGCCGGTGTAAATGCTGAGGGACTTGCAGAGCTGGCACATGGAGATGAACCCAGTTGAGCTTGGATGATGTCCTCTGAGTGGGATGGTGTGCGGTTGTGGTGGTGTCATAGGAAACTGGCCTTTTTCCCTTTGATAGTGGCGATGGTGGGGAGCAGTGCTTAGGGGGTGCACTTAGCCAGCAGCTGGGGGCTGCTGTTCTTGTTGGGTATGTCTGCTCTTTCAGATACTGAATGGCTTCTGGTTCAGGCCCACTGATTAGAGTTAGGTCCAGGCAGCTGCTCCAGCCAGGGCAGAGTCCTATGCCTTTTATCCACAGGGCTGCCTGCCTGCTTTGCCTTACAGAAAGCCCAGGAGGAGGAAGAGGAGGAGGACAGTAACACCAGCACAGCACCCACTGTCATAACGGAGGTCCATCTCTGACAGCCAGAGGTGGCAGCGACTCAGGGAACACGAACATCCCACCTCTTCACTTACCCCAGCTCTCACTGCCACCGCAGGTCTTCATTGGAGAAGCTTTTGGAGGGAATCAGCTGAAATATTTGTGGCTTGCATGGCAGTGCCTATGCCTCCGGGAACCCCATAAGAGCTTGGTGGGTACCTTCCATCGAATGCAGACTGGATTCCCGCCCCCTCCGCCTTTGAGGAGCTCGAGGGTGGCAGTGTTGGGCAGGGCTGGTGGATGGTACTGGAGTCATCCTGTCTTGGCCGCTGGTCTTCCCTTATCATCTTTACCCTCATGGAGAAAATGTGTAAAATTATCACAGGCAGAAAGCTTATTCAGGATATGAACTTTTTCCTAGTGTCTTAGGGCCTCACCTGAAGCCCATTTCTAAGGAAAGGCAAGTGGCTCCGCCTTCTTTCTGCGTTCCTAAGTCATCAGAGGGACTGTTCAACAGCCTCACAGGGTAACTCCCTTAGGACCCTTGGCCCCAGCTGGAATCTGTCTAATTTTGGGATCTATCTCCGTATTCTCCTAGGAGCTGATCAGACCAAACGTCAATAAACTTGACCAATATTTTGTTGTGGCCATGCCGAAGGAACTGACTGGGGAGGGGTGACTACCTTGAGGTGGTATGGGAAGGTAGTTTTCCTACAAAAGCAGTTCTTGTCCAGGTACGTCAGTGTGTCCTTGGCCACTCCATACGCCCTCATCTGGACACTGCACTGGGACACTCAGCCATCAGCCTAAGTGCGTGTTTTATCCCAAGGGAGCAATCACAGCCAACTTCACCCTCAACTTCACTGAAAATCCGCTCTGACAAGTCCAAGGCTGCTGCTGAGAGATGAAAGAACAGGGCTAGGAGGAAAGGTGCTTCTTGAAATGGGTATTGAGTCTGCTTGAACTGAACATATCCCACCTCCGGCGGGGACAGCATTTGCACACCCACCCCCTCTCCCACCTCCTGCTAGCTATAGTCTGGGTCAGATATTCTAAAGTTAAAAGGATCCCCTTTAACCAACAGAAGCTGGCCTGCTTTCCTGCCTGGCCTGCTGTCTGGGTCTTCTCTCAGGCATCAGTAGCATCTCCTGAAACAAGAAGAGTTTAGGGATTTTTCCTGTGCATCGAGCAGCTGTGACACGACCACTGTGCTGTCTGGCTTTGGCCACGGTCCTGGCCTCAATGTCATCAGAACAGCCTGGCCTGGCTGGGTGCTGCTGGTAGCCCGGGGGGACAAGATCAGTGTATTTGTGTACAGAGCTAAGCAAGGGATGGGATGCTGTGTATGTAATAAAAGAAGTCTACTCTTGTGGCGAAGGGGGGGTTGGGGTAGAAGGGAGCTGTGCCTCACTTTTTGTCAGGAGACAAATATTTATTCTTCAGTCCCTCAAAATATTTTAAGAGCGTGTTTACTGAATCCAGGGCTTTATTTTAAAAACGCAAGTTGTAGTTTCTATTTGTGATACCAATTTTTGAGGCAATAAAGGGTTCCTAAAGTGGTCTGTGAGGTCATTTGACGGGGCAGAGGCAGCTTCTGGCAGTCCCCCACGAGGTTACCATGCACTTCTGAGGGCTGTGGCTGAAGTGTGTGGGGAAGGCTAGAGGGGCTGAAGGAGCAGCAACTGTGGCCTTCCACAGGAGGATCTGTCCTCTGCAGATGTGAGTACCACCCTCCAGGTGAGTCTTTTAAAGATTGTAGCAGGATGTGGTGGTGCATCCCTGTGGTCCCAGCTACTGGGGAGGCTAAGGCAGGAGGACTGTGAGTTTGAGGCCAGTCTGGGCAACACAGCAAGTCCTTGTCTCAAATGATAAGTGAATCAAAAAGAACGATGAGACTGCAAAGGTTTCTGTCTGTTGACGTGGGATACTGCAGCTCGGTGGCCAGTGAGTGACCCTGGCCTCTTCCCCCAGGGTGTATACATGGGAATGTGACTGCTGATAGGACCACCCACTGTTGCTTCTGGCTCTGCCTCAAAGAGTGGCCGAAGTGTTTGTTCTGTGATCATCCCTGCCATGCTCTGGCCAGAGTCCACAGCTTGGGGCCGGCATCCACAGTTCTGCCCTACCGGATTTCCTTCTGACCTGTCCTGCTTCCTGCCACTCCTTCCACCCCAACTGCTCACCTTGCACCCGGGACTCTGAGAGGCTGCTTTGATCTGTTTCCTGTACATGTCTTCCCTAGACCTGCACTATGCCTGTGGCATTCTAGCACTGCATTTACCAGCAATTCTTAGCTGCTGACAGTATGACTCTACTTCATTTAAAGTATTATTAGTACATGCTTGCAATACACGATTACATTCACCATGGAGAGCTGGTGCATATTCATATCTGTTGTTTTTTGGTTTTCAGACAGGTTCTCACTATATGTAGTTCAAGCTGGCCTTGAACTCACTTTGTAGCCTATGCTGGCCTCAAACTCATAGTGATCCTCTTGCCTCAGCCTTGAGTGCTAGGATTATAGGTGTGTGCCACTGTACCTGGTTAATAACACTTCTTAATTCTTTTTACCCCTACCTCCATTATACTTTAAATCACCTGTGGGGGAACTCAAAGGCTAAATGCTCTACCTATATCATCTCTTTAGATCCATGCTTAGAGGATCCACATTTTATATTTTGCTTCTCTCTTTTCAGTGGCTTCCAGCCAGGAAGAGCCATCCTGGAGTGTGTAAAGGGGAGGGGCCTGCTCTGGGGCATCATCCTTGGGGTCTAGTTGGCTCCTTTCCATGGTCATGCAGCTGTTTTTTCTATGCTAATTCTATTTTCTATCTCTGCACTCAAATGTTAACTCTGTCTCAGGTCACTGCTTACACCCCCTTACCTCCTCCTTTCAATAGTGATAAAGAAAAGATGGTTCTTACCACGAAGCTCTTTTTCTAGAAGTAGTACTGTAGGGGTTTGCAGCCTGGACTCGCTGCACCCTCTTTTGGCACCGTAAAGGAGCCTGAGGAGGAAGCAACACAGCAGGGTAAAGCTGAATCACAGAGCCAGAGCTAGAGTCCAAATCAGACCATCCCTGAAGACTGTAATTCTTGTAACTCTTCGGCTGTGTTAGCCATGTTTTCTTTAGTGTTTAAGGTAGATTTTGTTCTTTTCACCTGAAGAACTGCCAGAAGAACTGAGGATGTAGTTGAATGATAGAATGCTTGCCTAAAACGTGCAGGGACCTGTCTACCTCTGCTGGGGCTGGGGGCCTGATGGAGAATTCCCAGTGTGTTCAAGTGTAAATGTTGACCGTCCTTCATACCTTTGCCAGCCTCTGCCCCCCTTTCACTTCCTCTTCATCATACTCTACTTACAATGAACTCATTCCGTGAACAAGACTCCACCTTCTAGTTGCCGCTCCCTCAGCCTTAAGTGCCCAGTTCACGTCTCAAGACGTCTGACTCCTGAGCTTGAGTCTCACTTAAAATCCCACCACCTCAGGGAGAGGTTTGATTCCCCCATGCCCTCCACCTCCTTCCTCTTGTTCAAAACACCTTGTTTCCTGTAGGATTCTTTTATCAGAAGTTGCTGCTACCTTGACTAGTATAATGCCCACAGGAGTGGGGGGTTGCCTATCTTGTCGATTTTTCCCAAGCGTCTTGGCACAGAGACACACTCCATGAACACTTGTTGAAATAACAAGTGGCCTTTTCAGTGTATGCACTGGGTGGGTGGTGTGGCGGGGGGGGGGGCCCTGTTCCAGGACATCATCCTCGGGGTCTAGTTGGCTCCTTTGCACCGTCACGCTGTCACGCAGCTGTTCCTTCTACGCTAATTCTATTTTCTGTTTCTGCATCCTCGAGAACCCATTTCTTTAGGAAGAAAGTAGGAAAGGGTCTTGATGTTGAGTTGTGAACTCAGAACCTTGAAGATGGGAAAGAGGAAGCTCAGTACGGTAGCACACGCCTGTAATCCCAGCACTCTGGGAGGCTGACACCAGAGGGTTGCAGGTTTGAGCCCAGCCTGGGCAATTTAGCAACCTGAGAGAGACCCTGTTTCTAGACAGATAGACAGATAGGGCTGAGGATGTAGCTCAGTACAAGAGCCCTGGTTCAATCCCCAGCATGTGGGGAGTGGGGAGAGAAAGAGGCCATGAAAGTGAGTGACAATGAGGAACAGGTTGTGTGGAGGCAGCTGGGCTGACCTGGCTCTTGAGCTGTCCCTCTCAAGTGGTGGATCTGATCAGGCAGAAAGCTGGGACTTTGTTGTCCTAGGGCTCAGGAAGGGCCAGGCTGCTCTTGTCTTAGAGATCAAAGTACAAGGACTGAGCACAGAAGAGGGTTTTTTCTTTTTTTAATTACAAAATTTGCTACACAAATACAACTGACCAGAAGGTCTAAAAACAGCCCAGACTGTCCAATCCCTCCCCTGCCTATGAGTAAGAGCCGAGGTCCTGCTCGAGCCCTCTTCGGAAGCACTGCCTGTCCCCAGACGGTTCTGAGTCTTGGGTCCAGCTGCAGAAAGGAGCTCAACGTGTGTGGACGATGCCTTGAAGCAGCCCTTGGTCACAGCTGCTCGGGGTGGGCAGCAGCTTTAAGTTCATAGTCCCCTGTTCCCACCACACAAATCAAATCAGGGAATGGAAATCAAAGGAAAACAAGAAGAAGGCTTTTGGAAAAGGGAGCGTGGGGGGTAAGGTGGTTGTGGGTGGGGGAAGGACTCAGTGGCAATTTCTTGACTCAGATGGTGTTAGAGAGAATAGCCACTTTAAAATTATCTTTAAATTATTTGTATGTGGGATGTGCTTTTCTGTGTGCATGACACATCTTAAAAATTTTTACATGGAAAACAAAACCAGAAAATTTAAAGAGGCTAAAAGTGGGAATGGGGCTGAAGACAGAACTGAAAAGAAGAAATTAAAGAGAAGAGAGAATGAAGGAAGAAGACAGCAGAGGTGGAAGATGAGGACGTTTTGGAGGTGGTAAAGTTGGCCTCAATTCCTCTTCTTCTGTCTGGACACTGGTTCTGCTTCCAGGTACCGGAGCCCGACTAGCATGCCCAGGATTGAGAAACCTTAAACACACAGAAAAGATGAGTGGTGGACAAAAACTCAGCCTCTTTTGGAGAATTCCTGGACAGCTCCAGATCTGGGTCAGCTGCTGCAGGTCTGGGGTGGTGGGGTGCTTACTTGCCACCATCAGGGGTGCCAGGATGCCAATTGTGGGAGCTGCAGTTCCGAACACAAGCAACTCGGACAGGAAGTGGCCCAGGGCGAGGAAGAAGGTCCAGAGCGTGATGTGATAGAGCCTACACGGGAGCAGACAGAGATGGGAACAGCAGGAAGTCAGACCTGATACGCACAAGCGATGACTGGCTTAAAAAAAAATGACGCTTGTACAGGAAAGCTCCTGGCTATTTGATCACATCGCTGTTGTCACCTAGGGCAAAACTAAAGTTTTAGAGGCTGATCTGAGACAATGGTCCAGATACTCAAAGTGGGCTCTGAGTCTTAGCCAGGTAGAGAATCCAGCTAGAGCCGAGCAGAGTCTGGGTTATTGCTATCCTAGGCAGTGCAGACAGTTTGGGCTCCATCACACTTACGAGTCTACTTGTGTAAACTGTTGTCTGCCCACATGTTTACAGAATGAATGCCCTGAACAGGGAGTAAGGTGTACAGTGTCTCTGGGGCTTTGAGATGTGCTGGTAGCACAGGCTGGTTGTTTTGGGTCTTAGCCTTAGAAGAGGGGTCAGGCAACAGACACAGCGACAGTGCCATGGGATGAGAACTCAAACTTGTTCATCAGCTGTGACTGTGAGGTGGAGAGGAGAGATGTACTACTGGCTGACTATCACTCGGGTTGCTGATAACATTTTTTTTCTTTTTTGTTTTTTGAGACAGGGTCTCACTATGTAGTTAGGCCAATCTTGAACTTACTATGTAGCCCAGGCTGGCCTCAAACTCATGGAGATCCTTCTGCCTCAGCTTCCTGAGTGCTGGGATTATAGGTGTGTGCCACTATACCCAGTCTGTGATAACACTTTTCTAAATTATGAAATTAAAAAAATGTAGGAAACACTTCAAACATATAAAAAATTATACAATATTATTATTATTTTTTTAAGCATTTTATTATTTTATTTTATTTATTTATTTAGGTACCAGGGATCGAACTCAGGACCTTGTGTTTGTGAGGCAGGCAGTGGAACCACTGAGCTAAATCCCCGGCCCTAATTATACAATATTATAATGACCTCAATGCAATCAGTATCTAGCACCATCAAATCTTAATATTTGGAGATTTTTGTTTAGATTTTTTTTTCTAATAAGTAAAATGTTACAAAAAAATAAAGCATGTCAGGCATGGCGGTACGTGCCTGTGATCAGGAGGCTGAGGCAGGAGTATTGTCATAAGTTTGAAGCCAGCCTGGGCCACAAAGTGAGTTCAAGGCCAGCCTGAACTACATAGTGAGATTGTCTCAGGAAAACAAAAAGTTTTGCAGATAACAGTTAAAGCATCTTGTGTATCATTATCTTATCTTGACCTTCTCCATCCCTCCTCCCCAGAAGTAAATGGCTTCATTATTCTGGTGCATGTTTTTATAGTTAGTAAACAAGGGTGCACTGTGTTGCTTTTGTTTTTCAAGTCAGGGAGGGAAGAAGATCAGAGTACATGCCAGAAGTGCCTAGACCAAAGTCCTGGCTAGAAGGGCTGGAAACAGCAAGTCAGCATTTGTGGCTGCCCTGTGCCGGGCGAAGGGAAAAGTGAACAGTAAGAGAGGTGAGAATGAGTGTGAATCGCCTCTGCTCACAGCAAAGCACAGCAAACACAAGATGTACTCCAGTGATTGTTCCCCATGGTAAAGGTCTTTAAAATGATCATTCAGTCCTCCCTCTTAGCCACCCCGAGAGACAGAACAGCCATCTTCATCATTTTACAGATGGCGAGACCAAGGTGCGGAGAAAGTAAATAATGAACGTGTTGCTATGAAGCTAGTTACCAGCACAACAGATCAGAATGCATTTTCTTGTTTTCCTTCTTGGCCCAGGCTGTTTCCACTAAACCGTACTGCTTCTAAAAATATGTGTCAATCTAGGGCAAGTAAACCAGTCTCAAGTTAAAAAAAAATTAAAAATAAAGTTGGAATGAGCAGAGGGCTTGCTTCAAATCCCGCTTGAGTCAGTCTTCTTCACTTTAAATTAATTGGGTCTCTAAGATTCAGATCTGCAAAATCAGGAATGAAAACCACTGCCTCCTAGGGCTGCTGGGAGGAGGCTTAATCAAGGTCATGGAGGTGAAAGCTCCACCACAATTAGAAAGGCTCAGTGAGTATTACTGCCTTCTCTGTTCCTCAGCGGCTGAGAGCCTGGATAAGACAAAACTCTTGCAGAGTGAGGTTGGCACTTTGACAGTCTCACCCTGCGGACTGAGCAATCTGTTTCCATCTAGCTTGTGATCATTGCTAGGAGAAAAGCTTTAACCCCCTCCAGTGGCCAGAACTGGATATGGCATTATCTAGACCAAGGCTACCACTGCCTACAACTGTTCCTCGCTTAATCCCCACACAGGTCAGCCTTCCCCCTCACCTACTGACTCTGCCTAAGCAGACAGCAGCTTACTCGTGGGGTCTCTTTTCTCATGGGTTGGATTTGTGTTCATTCCTGCTTCTGAGAAATGTGAGAAAGCTATGTGTGGGTGGCCATTCTAAAAAGAGCACATCAAGATGGGGATGTAGCTCAGTGGTACAGTGTTTGCCTACCATGCATAAGGCCCCAGCACCACAAAAAAAAATCGAAAAACTGAAGCTAAAAAGAGCATACCACTCTACTTCTTTAGTAGAAGAAAGACTGACTCTTTTCTTCCTTTTATTTATGTATTTAGTGGTTTTTCTCTTTTTTTTTCTTTTTCCTTTTCTGTTTTGAGACAATGCCTTCCTCTGCAGCCCAGGCTGACTGTGGACTCTTGATCCTCCTGAGTGCTGGGATTACAGGCGTGCATCACCACACCTGGCTGAAAGGCTTACTGTTTAGTAAAGAAGTAGAGGGGCATGATGCAGACTACTGCAGTTTGCTCTGTCAGTTCCAAAGACTTTCAGATTTTAAAGATTTGTTAGGTCTGTTATGGTTTTTAGGCCTGGAAGGAATGGAGTCTGTTGGCCTTTTATTATCCACATTTTAGCTTAATGTAGTAAAATGATTTACAGGTGCCAACAACAAGGATGATGGGGTTTGCCTAGCACCTGATTTCCCACAAAAGGATGCTAAAGCTCTTCCTTCCCTTACATACGTCTTGTTGTGGATGTCAATGGCACAGAGGCAGCGAATCACTGATGAGAGCAAGGTCCAGATCCCAAAGGTCCGAGCTTGGAGGCCATTCACTGTGTACCAGAAAAAGCAAGAGTGTTGAGAAGGGGTGGGCTGGAGTTCCTTCCCAGCTCCTTCTATTTCACAGGAATAAGCTGAGCCTGACCTCCCTGTGGCTGGGCAAAATGGAGGCTCTGGTGCCTCACCTGGTGACTAGGAGGAATGGAAGCAAATTCCAGAATAACTGCTCAGATCCTCTTCAGATGTTTACAGCTGGAAACCCAACAAAGCACTCACTTAGGCAAATAACTCCTGGAAGCAGTTTATACTCCCTGCTCCTGGAAGCTTAGTGAGCCTGAGCAGGACAGGTTTGGGGGGATGCTACAGAGATGGGTCTGTGAACACAAGATGCCTAGGAGATCGGTAGACTTTCAAGAATGAGCCAGGAGAGATCTCAGAGATACTAGAACCAGCTGAGATGCCCTAAAGATATGGTTTACGGTTCCCAAGAGATCTGAGTCTGTGGTCTCTTTCTGAAACCAGATCTACATTGTTTGAACAAGGCCCAAACCAGGCTGGTTTCCTGGGCACATGGCAGTGGAGCAAGGTACTATTTCTTTGGGGTTTTCTGGGGAAACTCTGTTCTTGGTGGCATCATTTTGATACTGCTGTATTAAACATCTTGTCCTGAAAGTATGGGTCATATTCCACCAAATAGTGGTTCTTTTCTTTTTTTAAGCAAAACATTTATAATAATGGTTCTTGACCCTGGGCACTTACTACAATCAACCAATGGAGTTTTATAAAATTATTAAGGCCTGAGTATTGGCCCACTTACACTATGCTCCCGGGAGGTGGCCCTGGCATAAATATTTTCTAGAAACTCTGCTAGGTGATTTAAATGTGCAGCCACTGACCTAAGGTAGCCAGTGGCTTAGAAATGCCAAAACAGTGAAAGCAATGCTACTTCCTCTGCTGGTTTGTTCCTTGCTGAGGAAGAGAAATCTCAAGGGACAAGACTGACAACTGAAAGATCTCCTAATGTTTACCTGGGCTTTAAGGATATTCTAGCCTTTGGAAAAACCAGATAGCTCTACCAAATTCACAACCATGAAGACTTCCAGATGGTAATGAGAAAAAAAAAAATTCCAGATGTCAACCAAATGGTTATATTAGCCCCAAATTAGATTTTTTTTTGTTGATGAAAAGGCCTTACAGCAAGTCCCCTGGCCTCTGAGCTTCTCTGTCTCAATTTTAAACTCAAAGGGCCAGATCAGAGAATTTTTAAAAATCCTATGTACATATACAGGGTTCCAGGACCATCTGAGGGCAGAATTTGAGGGTGAAAAAAATAGAATTTTCCTACTCACTTTTCCAGGTTCTTTACTTCTGTTATATTTGAACTGTGTTCAAAATAAGCCTTAGCCTACTTTCATTTTACACCCAGATGTTGCAGAAAGAGTGAGCTAGGTCAGATCCTGAATCGAGGTTAGCTGTAAGTGTGACAGAGAACTGTCTGCCACTATGAAACAGCACTGCAGCTCAAAGTACCCCCACAATAGCGCAACCAAGTGCATGCTGAGGTGTAAATACACCCAAAAGAGGGGTCAGGAAGGCAGGAAAGGCTGCTGTGAACGTTCAGAGGGTTCACCTTGGGAGACCAACTTAGAGGAATTCAGGGTATCTGCTTAGGGACACCATCATGGTTTGGGAAGTCCTGGGATTAGTAACTGCCCACCTGTAATGTGGAACGTAAACCATGTGTGCCATGACATGATTTCTGAAGAGGGCTCGGAGAGGCTGTTAAAAGCTTCTTTATGGCTTTCTAGTTGCGCACCTCAGCTCACCGAATGAGGGCTCCCTTGCCTTAAAACACTTTTTGTCCACACTAATTGTCCAGTCCAGTGTGGGATGAATGAAGAGCTATGCAGAGAAGCTTGAGGGAAAAGGGTCAAGTGTTCTCCACATAGCCTGTTACCCCTATGGCTATCAAAGGCTAGATTAGGCAGCCTGAGAATCACCCAGAGTTTTAGAAACTGGATTTCTGGTCCCTCCTAGGCTCAGTAATTAGATTCAAAGAGGGAAATAGGTAGCTTGTACCTTGTTCTTTGTTTGTTTTTAAGTTTCCTGGGTGGTTCTGAAGTACAGCCTGGCTTGGGAACCACAGTGAAGCCATTTCTAAATAGGATGCGGTTCTTTGGCTTCTTACCGAGGTTTGGTTTGCCAGTGTAGAGCTTTTCATAGAGGAAGGAATGGTCTCGGAAGCTCTGGAGTGTGTTCCCCATGGCTATGATGGACACCATGACCAGCCAGCTCCGCAGCACATTCAGGAAACGGCTCATGGTGACACTCACGTCTGAGAGGGTGTTTGCCCTGAAAACAAAGAGAGACAACACGTGACAATGCAGATTGGTGTGCTTTCACCAGAAGCTGCCACACTAGCCTGTGGACAACCTATGTCCCACTTATAAGGGCTTTACTAAGCTTAACTGGCCAATCACTTTATGAATTCTTCTCCAAGTCCTTTAGGCTCATTCATCCCCAGTTTTCTTAACACACTGCTCTCTTTTTTTGAGATGAGATCTTGCTAACATGCCCAGGCTGGCCTCAGATTTGCAGTTCTCCTACCTTAGGTTCCCGAATTACCTTGTTTAACAAACACCTCTTACTTCACAGGGCTAGCTTGCTGCCTGGAAATTTTTACCCTAAAACAAAGTGTGGTGACCTTCACTCAGTGTGACAAGTGCTAAATAATACAAAAGGTGGAAATGATAAATCCAGTGAGGGAAAAATGGAAAGAAAGGGAACAGAAGAAAAGGAAGTGTACGAATATTACTATAAAGCAGTGGAATGGAATTCTGTGTAAGGCTTACAGAAACTGGTCTCAATACTTTGTCACACTAATAGCAGTGGATGAATAATATACTCTGCAGTATGTGGCACAGTACTTATCACTGTCCAAGTAATTGCTCCAAAATACAGTATTACCCTAAATGAGAACTCCTTTCTCTTGGGAATCAGTACTCTAGTATCTTTGCCTTTTATGCAAGTGACTGAAAGGGGTCCTTCTTTCCTTTCTTCCATCTTCCTTCCCTCCCTCCCTTTTTCTCTCCATCTAGAATACTGGGGATTGAACCTAGGGCCTTCACACTGAGAAACATCCCTCAATGTTTTTCTTGTTTTGTTTTTGAGACAAAGTCTCACTAAGTTGACCAGACTGGTCTTGAATTTGTAATTTTCCTGCCCCAGCCTCCCATATACTACCGGTGTATGCCACCACATCCAGCTTCAAAGATGACTTTAAATCTACTCACAGATACCTGACTGGTTATTGATGACAGATCATTCCAGTGCTACAGAAGCCCTAGATATTTGAGTAAAACCTATGGTGTGATGCACCACGTATACTTTAGGTTGTCTCTGCTCTTCAGATATATCATGCTTCATGAATTAGAACAATCTAAAAGTTAAAAATAAACTGCTGTGACTTTAGAAGTAGTAAGATTATACGGAGAGAGAAACAACAATGTTGGTGTGGAATGCAACGCCAAGAAAAATAACAATAGCTATCAGTTATTGGGCACTTCAACTATTCACTGTGCCAAGGACCTGGCATATTATTATTATTTCATTTAATCTTTACAAGGTAGGCAGATACTATTGGTATTTATTTTATAAGAGAGAGTTGGGACAGAGAGGTTAAGTGATTTGCTTGAGGTTTTACAGCTAATATATGGCAGAGTTAAGACAAGAACCGTCTGTTGGACGTTATATTGCAATACTATCTTATTGAGAATGTTTTGATAAAGTTCCTATTTCTTTTTTTTTTTTTGTACTGGGGATCGAACTCCGGTCCTTGCGCTTGTGCAGCAGGCAGCAAAACCACTGAGCTAAATCCCCAGCCCTAAAGTTCCTATTTTTGAAGAAGACAAGCATTATCATTTCCACTTTGTCTTCAAATTGTATGAAAAATACAATTAGGTTATATGCTTTTTGGTTTTTTTTTTTTTTTTTACAGCTTAGATCAACCCTTGCTGAACAATGATTTCAATCAGCTTGATTTAAATGCATCTTATTTAGGGGCTGGAGATGTAGCTCATTGGCGCCATGCCTGCTTGGCGAGTGCAAAGTCCTGAGTTCAATCCCCGGCATCAAAAAAAAAAAGATTATATAAATGAATCCTATTTAATAAAGAATCTAATAAAGGAACAAGCTTCCTCCCATCACCACCACCAGCATCACTACCGTTAGGGCCATGGTGTGTTCTCTGTTGTCAGATTAACTTCTTGGGCCCAAAGTGATAAGCAAATATCATGCTTCCTTTGCCACTCTGGCAACAGAAGTTTCGGTATGGTTCCACACTACTCAGCTGAGATAGGTATTAAAGTCAGCAATGGCCCCAAGACAGTGTGAGGCATCAAAATCCAACCAATAGAGGTGAAAGGGTGAACTGATGAGCCCCTCTGGGAAGCATGGGTCATGAAGGTGTCCTGTTCAAGTCAAGGGAGAACACGGGTCTGTTAGACATCGCAGTCACTGCCTGAGCCATGATTCATCTTCCCTTTTATTTTCTCAGCTCCTCTCAATAGGAGAGTCAGGTCTCCTCCTAGGGTTTCAAAAGCTGCACGGACGCCCCATGCACCCACCACCCTATTTTCCAGCAGAACTTACAAATCCCAGCAGGCAACCTGAGCCTTTCAGAATTGCTTCTGCCAGTTACTCAACCCCATTATGCTGGCCCTACTATTCGGTAGCTATGTGACCCTGGGCAACTAATTTACATTTTGCAGCCTAATCTGCAAGTGGGGGCTACATGTAACTTCCTCAAGGATTCTAGGAACTGCATGAGAAAAAGTGAAGGCCTCTTGTATAGTGGTATGCTCAGTGTCTGCTCGTTCGTTCTTTCAGTCCTTCGTTCTCCGAATTTACTAAGCCATCTCCACCTTCCCACAGTAGCTCCCTCTCGTCCTGGCCTCTTGAACTCCTTTTCCCCAAAAGGCAGTCTCCCAGATAAACCCCATTTTTCTAGATTCCCCAGATCCTGTCAATCAGGTAGGACATAGACACCCACAACCGTCTCCAAATCCTCCTACCTGGCGATCCGACCCCCAGCACCGCAGCAGGCAGCAAGCTCCCCGAGGACAGCTCCGGCCCGGGGTCCACCTGAGCCACTTGTCTCCGCCCCCACCCTCAGCCCAGGTCCAGGATTGGGTCGTTCCCGGCAGCCCTGCCTCTGATTGGCTGTGCCGGTTTTGCTCGAGCAGGAGATGGGGAGTGAACCCCTTTGCTGCCAATCAGCGGTTGCCGCCTAAACCTCTCCCTGGTACACCGCCCACACACTACACCCTCTTATTGAGCGTGGCGGAACTCTGGGTTTGGAGTCAACCTTTTAGGGGCGGAGGAAAAAAAAGAGCGGATAAAAAATGTCAAGACTCCCCACTGCTGTGGTCCTGGGCTAAGTGCCCGCGCTGCGCCGTGATGACGACATCCGTCTGCGCCTGCGGCCCAGGGTGGTCTACGCCGGGTGGTGTGCGCCTGCGCAGTGGCTCCGAGCGGGTGGTTGCTTGTTGGTTGTTGTAGTAACGGGGGAAGCAGCGGCGGGGAAGGAGGAGGGAGGTAGGCCCAGAGCGCGGTCCCCGCCTTCCTGCCCTGAGCCATGGGAAGATGAGACAGGTAAATCCTTGCGCCCGCGCTCTCCCTTACCGGAGGGAGGTTAGCTCCAGGTTCCGGGCAGGCGCCCTGCACTTCCCTCCAAAAGTCTTGGAGCAGTTGTTCGCTTCCGGGCGCGCCAGGCTGAATCGCTGCGGTAGAGTCTCTGCGTCCTTCCCGAGGGGAGCATCTGCAGACCTACCTGGGACTGGGGTGAGCTGGGCGTGGCTCTGAGGTCCTGTCCCTGTAGGACAAGAACTCCCATTAGGTGAAAGTCTTTTAATCTTCCCAGAGCCGAATCTGTTCTCTCTCTTTAGGGAGCTTAGGAAAGCTGGCATCCCTTCCTCGCCTGCAGGTTTTGTTGATAAGTCAAAGGACTTACCAATATTTTGGGAAGATCTGGAAATCACTTTGGGAATCCCCCCGAAAAGAGTCATTGAGGTCATTTGATATTGCCTGTTTTTCCGCTGAAGATCTGTAGGGATCTTTATCAGGATCGGTCTTTTTTTTTTTTTTTTTTTTTTTGGTCTTATTTACAATAGTATTGCTAACTATGAGTTTGTGGAACAATAACGTTTCGAAAGATTAACATGACATAGTTATCTCTGAGTAATGGGATTACAGTCATTTAAACATTCTCATTTTCATTACAGTAAGTATAGTTTTATTTCTCATAAAACAACGAACGTGTACTTTTTTCCTATGGAAAATATTTTGTTAAAAATATTGTGTTGGAAAGGTACTGTTAGTGACTAATAGGATGCCTTTGTTTTGTATATGATCCAAATCTTTGTTTTACATTTCTTTTATCCAAAACATTTAGGCATCTGACATTTTCAACCAAAATTTCAATTATGTACTGTGATTTTTATTTGTTGCAATACATTAAAATTTCAGAGGTACTTTGGGGCTCAAAAGTTAGGATTTTGAAGTCAGTACAGTATGTGCATTTCACATAATAAAGCTGTTAATGTTGAGTAAAGTAGTATATACTAACTAGATTTTCCACATCTGTATAGTATATTATATGTATTTTGTGGTATTGAGATTATAGAAAGTTTAGAGTTTCAAATGTGTTTAATGTGTATTTTTAAACAAATTTATGGCAATTAAAATATTTGGAGACAAGGGTATCACATTTCAATTTGTAAAAATCTTTTTAACTCCACTGTGCCACTAAGATGCTTTGTATAATGCCAAACCTTAGCTGGAGAAACTAAGTTTAATAAATACCAAATAGATTTTCGTAAAAAAAAATATATTGTGTTGGAAGTTTTCTAATTTGTTTTTCTATTTCTAATTTTAATGTATATTTAAGGTTCAGATTTTTATGATTTTTACTGAGGGAGAATAATTATTAAAATAATTTGGAAGGGCATTGGTTTTCCCCCGCAGCTATATGACCCTTGATTAGAGGAAATATATTTATTAATATTTTAGTTTAGTTGAATTGGTTTGACTAGAAATGCAATGGCATCTTGCCTGTGTGCTTGTCATAGAGTTTAAATAAGTATTTGCAAGGGTCTTGAAGCTTGAGTTTTAATTTTTATTTTTAACCCTGGTCACATTTGGCCAGCAAGGTATCTATGTTTTAGAGAATCAGCCAACTAACTCAGACTTCCCTAAAAGTAAAATGAGTCTTTCCTTTTGGTTAGTGTTAGATCTAGTGTATTAAGGATACCCAAGAAACAAACTTAATAACAGCTCTTACATAGAGATACTATGTTTGAAAAACATCTTGACTTTTGTGTCATATATGAGGCACTGTGACAGAGGTAAGCTTCTAGAGGTTGGGCACTATTTAGGAATATGGACACTTTCATTATTTGGAAGATCATCAGCAAAATCAAGGAATCGAGAGCTCCATTGTGTTTCAGGTCACTTGACTTTCTTGCAGGAATCTGTGCCACCCAAATTGTGTGATGCAGTGAATCTGCAAGGAGAGGTCAGGCCCCTGTTTGTCGACTGTATGACAGACCCTGAAGGAAATGCCAGTTGTGATGGCCCGGGACCTGGAGGAAACCGAGTCATCCTCAGAGGATGAGGAGGTGGTAAGCCAAGAGTAAGTACCAGCAAGCCTGCTTTTGGTTCTTTGCTGTTAGGATGAAAAGTAGCTTCCTTTTCTCGTATGTGCTTCTACCTTTGATATTATCTGAATCTGGTTTTAGTTTCTATCTACAATCTAATTCAGAATCTTATTGCGCAGTTCCTATCAGCTGTCAGAAGTGAGGTGAGGTTCTGTTTCTGGACTTAAGAGTGAACATCAGCGCTACACGTAAAATGCAGGTAGTAGCTCTTGATGATCTCTTGCTCAGAATTTCCAGTGTAGAAGATTTTGAAATTTTTAGGTATTGGGAAAAAGTAGTTTTCCAAACTCTGTGATGTTGATTATATTACGTTAGTTTTCTCAACAGCCTTTACAATGCCATCAATGATGGTAATGTAAAGAAGTCAGGTTACTATAGCAACTTGGGGCAGAATATTAGAGTTCTATAGCCTGTGCTGTGTACCCAGAACCACAGTTGCTTTCTTGAGTTCTGTTAGATTAAGAGTGTTTTCTTGATTGCTTGACCCTCATAAGTGATACTCATGTATCATTTATCATCATGTATCATGTATTATAAATGATACTCATGAGTGCAGCTATTAAAAATGATAGTAAGGGCTCTCTGTCTCATTTAATCTGAAGAGTAAACTATTGTATCTTGTTTAATCTGAAGATGTTATTGTTTTCACTTTACTAAACTGATTCTTAGAAGTATCAAGAAACTTCCTCAGGGACCTTTAGAGAATGTTAGGTTGAGATTCAAACTTAGCTTTCCTGGGTTTTGAAGGGCTTTGCTATTTTGCATCCTTTAATATTATTACTTGACACAAAATAGAGAATTTGGCTTAAAGTTAATATACGTATTTTATGTATCTGTGATCCTTTTGGATATGTGCATGGTGTGTAACCTGATAAACAGGAATAATGTCTCCCAGGCTATTTTGTAGGGGCGTAATTAGGATCAAATAGAATAATATTTGTGAGATTATTTGGTAAATTATAAAATACCATACAAATGTAAGGCACATTCTTACTGGTTTTAATATTGAATTTATGATAGACTTTTTATATGGTGGAAGATTACTTAGTATCATTTAAATAAAATTATGGAAGCATTAATAAAGATTTGTGGAAAGGCTTCTTGTCATTGTTAGGTCATAGAAAATAATAGTGATTTGACAGTATTATTTGGGTCATTTGCTTTCAGGATAATTAAATGGATAATTCCCTTTGGTTATTTTGCCTAGTCCCATTTTGCTGGCAGTGTGCTGCCTTTTACCATCACATAAAAATTTTTAACTTCTGCTGCAAAGATCAATCTTTCCATTTTCAAGATTGTTCTTTTACTTCATTATAATATTTTATTTATGGGCTTAGCGGTTGTGCACAGATAGTTTGTTGCTTGTATCCATAATTGAGAAATACTAAATTTCTAATAGAACTTAGTGGAAATATAGATGTATTTTAAGATAGCCCTGTCCCCAGTCCAAATTCATGGACTTTTTGCTCTTCTTTCTTTCAAACTCCTACTGTCGATTTTTAGCTATTGTTTCCCAGCTTACATCTTGTCTATCAGACACTTGTTTTATACATTGGGAAGTTTAAATCAATTTTGTTCACATCTGGGGCAGTGGCTTATATTTTAAAAGTTTTGGAAGTTAGAAGATCTTAAGCCATCTAAAGATGTATAGATATGTTTTATTTTAAAAATGTGTTGATTTGGTCCAAAGATGTATATCCATGGTTAGGAATGTGGCTCAGTGGTAGAGTACTTGTCTAGAATGCATATGGCCCTGGGTTCAAGCCCCAGCCCTATTTTTAAAAAGTATATCAGTCCAATGATGTATATCCACGAATATCTGTTAGCTCTTTGTAGAGTCCCAGGCTTTATTAAAGTTTAATGTCTTGCAGTTTTGGACTTCAGGGTTAGAAACTGTCCAAGCAGTCCTTGTTTTGCAAGGCATTATTTCCAATAGTACATGTAAAAAGGCTGTTCTATATTTGGCTCAGGGATCCTAAATATAAATTTTTATGTAGGTATGGAAAGTTTCATATATGAACTTGATGTAAGAGTCTGAAGATGCAGCTTAGGGGTAAGAGTGCTTGCCTAGCACGCACAAAGCTCAGGGTTAACTTGCAGCAACACCTAAAGAAGACAACACAAAAAAAGAACTTGATGTAAAGTTTCTTTAGTCATTGAAAAAATAGTGTAGTAACCCTAATGTGTTATTTTTAAAAACTATTTTTTCAGTACAGGTCTGCAATAAAATGCTATAATACTGAGTACAGCAGCCTAGTAACTTTAATTTCATCATCTTTATGATAGAAATTAGCTTTATATCAGAACACTTATATAGTGAGTGCCACAGGAGTTTAGAGAAGGAGGGCGTCATCATAGGCTGGAGGAGCTGAGGTGTGAGGAGGGTGGCTTAGAAAGACAGGCAGACACAGGGAAGGCGGTGCTGTGAAGAAGGCACAGGAGCGGTGATACCAATGCTGCCCTCCGTCTCCACCTTAGGTAGGCTGCTTCCAGCAGTGAATAGTATGTACTCCTCACGAAACTGCCCCTCCTAAAATCCAAAGACTTCTCAGGCTTTCAATATAGTGAGCTAGAAACTGGCCTACTTTAGTAACTAATCATCTGAGTCCTTTGTTCTTTCATGTCCCAAAAAGCAGATTTTCTTAATATGTAGGAGTCTCTGAAGTGAATGAAAATTTAAAGCCCCAGTGTTCAGTTTTCTCATCATTTTGATTTTTTTTCCTTTAGCACCACCTGGTGGGAGCATACTTTTAATGACAATTTAGCATCTGCCTTAAGTGTTGTTTAGTTGACCATCCTTTTATAATTTATAGGTTGTAAGCAAAGGATTTCTTTGTCAGGGATGTGAATTACCACAGAGAGTATAGAAGGGGCCTTGGCTCTTCACCGCTGTGTATCTCTTCATTGTGTTCCTGCTTCTCGTCAGGCATTTTTGACTATAGCAGCAATTCATTATTTGTAGGTGCTAAGGCACAGTAGTGCCAGCTTGTAGCTAGTGCTAGAATGACAAGGAACTTTGGAGAGTATCCAAAGTTTCTGTCCAAGACTTTGTAGCCTGGGATGCGTGTTCTTTCCTCTAGCCACTGACAGAAAAATAGTGGAAAGCCTGTGTTTGAAAGAGATCATAGGAATCATCTGGCCCCATGGTCACATCTTACAGGTATTGAAGATTAAAAAGCAAGAAACCCACAAAAAAATCCTTGTTGCTAAAACTGTGCCCTGTTAACACCATTTCTCACAAATGGGTACTACTGCCCAAATTCAAGAAAAGAACAATAATCATCTGTGTTCCATTTCTAATAAACAGGAAATGAAGTAGATATGGGGTTCTTTACTTCACTAAAATGCTGCTGAACTCAAGACTAAAGGCTGCCTGACTTCTCAGAGTAGTAGCCTACCAGCCTCTGCATTCAAAAGGTGGATCTTTTAAAGCTTGGATTAGGAGGATATGTCTTGGCTCTGAGATTTGTAATATGGTTTTTGTTAAGGGGTGTGGTCATGTGAGTTTTTAAGAATGGTATGAATCTTGGCTAAGTGGGCCTTATTCCATTTAAGGAATTAGTGAGTTTAAATTCTCAGAGTTAAGTTCAAGTGTTCAGTATACAGAAGTTCACTGAAATGTCTTTATTCTATAGAGTAGAACAAGCACAGACCCTAGGTTCAAATAAGTGGACACACACTTAGCTGGCTGACACAGACTAGGGACTCAGTTTCATTTAATTTTCTTTTCCTTCCTACCTCCCTACCCTAAGGAGGTTGAAGATTTTCCTAATCTATGAGAAAATATCTAAGATTATTTAAAGTGAGCTTTCCTGAGGATAGGGAAAGAATACAGTTGGAAGTCCCTTTCTGCTCTATGTACCAGAGGAAAATATATATTGTTCCATTTAACATAGGTTTTCTTTAAAATATGTGATTTTGATTGGGATACTTATATTAATTTAAGAGTTTCTAGCTCAGAATCTTAGGATGGGTCATCCAATTGGCTTGAAAAGGAACTATAGTATGTAAAAGGAAAACATATAAATTATTGGGTATATATCAGTTAGGATCATCTATGTATCAAGGAATTAAAGTATCGTTCAAATTGTCCTCAATAAAAAAAAGGGAATTTATTAACTCATTCTTAGGCAAGGCTTGATTCTGCAAGGCCAGCTTCATTACCCGTGATGCCATTTACCTCCTTTTCTCAGTTAGGCTCCCACTGACTTCCTCCTTTGCTAACAGCTCCAGGCTCTCCCCTCCATGTCACAAAGTGACTCTTGCAGTTCCAGACTTTTCATTCTCATCCTAAACCAGCAAGGGAAAGAGGGATTGTTACCTATAGTTGCTACTGAAGAGAAAGGAAGCATTCCTTTCAGAGGATCTCAGCACATGTCTCCTTGTTTCTCATGGGCTCTGATTGGTCTATGTGCCCCCTCCCTAAACCAATCACTTATAACTGAGTGATGGAGTGCCCTGATTGGCTGAAACCAATCAAGGGCCATCCTTGGAGCAGAGATGAGTTAATTTTAATACATGGCTAAGAATGGGAGATGATGGGTGATTTCCCACAGGATATTTGGGCTTCTTATTCTAGAAGGAAAGGGAAAGTTGCTAAGAAACCATAATAATTTACTTTAACAGTTAATTCAGATTTTGAGCTGTAAATTAACAAGGACTTTTTTTTTTTATGGTTGTAGGGATCATCCATGTATCATGTGGACTGGAGGCTGCAGGAGAATTCCAGTTTTGGTATTCCACGCTGAGGCCATTCTGACCAAGGACAATAATATCCGAGTAATTGGAGGTAGGTGTTAATCTCTCCAACAGAGGACAGAGCTGGGTGTGACCCTGACAGTTTTGTCTGGAAAAATTAATATGACATAATGAAATGGTTTTGTCCATAGGAAAAGATTTTTTTACTTGAAAGAATGTTTATAA
Source organism: Heterocephalus glaber (assembly GCF_053883595.1). NCBI lineage: Eukaryota > Metazoa > Chordata > Mammalia > Rodentia > Bathyergidae > Heterocephalus > Heterocephalus glaber. The sequence goes on from NW_028258379.1 coordinate 15,800,824, forward strand.
TTTCTTAAGCTGTTTTCTGCAGATGTTTTTCTTTTGAATTTTCTCAGAATTACACATACATGTTTTGTTTTTAAATCGTGATAAATTACATGTGACGAAATTTACCATTTTAACCATTTTGGAGTGTATACTTTATTGATACTTGGTGTATTCACAGTGTGCAACCATGACCACTATCTAGTCTTAAGACATTTTCCATATCCCAAAAGTAGATCCTGTACCCATTAAGCAGTCACCCCAATCCCCTTATCCCACCGGTCCCTAGCAGCTACTAATCTGCTGTCTCTGTGGATTTGCCTACTCTGGCAACTTTGCTTCCCTTTTGTGTCCAGGTTCTTTCACATAGCGTGTTTTCAAAGTCCATCCATGTTGGAGCATGTGTTTGTGTCCTTGTCTTTTTAAAGCTGGATAATATTCCCTGAATTCACACACAACCTTCCTGCTTGCCTGTCCATCAGTTGATAGACATGTGTAGTGTTTCCACTTTTTGGCTGTTGTGAATACTGCTGCTGTGAAGGTTGGTGGGCAAATTTTTGCTTTGTTTTCCTTTCTTTTGAATATTACCCAGGAATGGAATTGTGACGTAATTCTGTTTAACTAAGGAACTGTCCAACTGTTTGCCCTAGGAGATGCATCATTTTACATTTCCACCAGCAATGGATATGGATTCCAACTTCTCCATGGCCTCAGTAACATTTGTTATTTTTTGCTTTATAGGTTGTAAAGTGGTACCTCATTGTGGATTTGTTTGGCCTTTCCCTAATAATGAATGACTTGAGTGTTGTCATGTGCTTGTTGGCTATTTGTATATCTTTGGAGAAATGTCTGCTCACAGTCTTTTTAAATTGAGTTGTCTTTTTTTATTGTTGAGTTGTTAGAATTCTTTATATATTCTGGATATTAAATCCTTATCAGATACATGATTTTCTTATTTTGTGAATTGTTTTTTATGCTCTGTATTCTGTGGGTTATTTTTCTGAGAGCAAAAGCTTTTATTTTTGATGATATCCAGTTTATCTATTTTCTTCCTTTGTTTCTTATGTGGTTGATGTCATATTTGAAGCCATTGCCTAAGCCAAAGTAGTGATTCTTTACATATTTTTCTAAGAGTTTAATAGTTTAAGGCCTTATATTTAGAGTTAAATAGTCTTGTTTTGTTTTTGTTTTTTGAGACAGGGTCTTGCTCTGTATTTCAGGCTGGCCTTGAACTCACTGTGTATCCCAGGCTACCCTTGAACTCAGGATAATCCCCCTCCTTCAGCTTCCAAATGCTCGGGTTCCAGGTGTGTGCCACTACACCAGTGAGCTAAATAGTCTTGATTCATTTTGAATTAATTTTCTTATATAATGTTAGGTAAAATTCCACCTTCATTATTTTGCATGTGGAGATGCAGTTATCCCAACACAGTTAGTTGCAGATGCAGTTCTTTCCCTATTGAATGGTCTTGGTATTACCGTCAAATCAGTTGACCATAGATTTGTGTACTCTTTTAATATGCCACTGATCTGTTCATTTATTCTTACAGTAATTCCATACAGTTTTGATTAGTACATCTTTGTATTAAGTTTTGAAATAGGGAAGTAGGGATCCTCTAACACTGCCCCTTTTCAAGATGGTTTTGGCTGTTCAGGATCCTTCACAATTCCGTATAAATTTTAGGGTGAATTTTTCCATCTCTGCAAATTGGCTGTTGGAATGTTGATAGAGAATGCACTGAATCTGTGTGTCACTGAGCAGTGCTCTGAGACCTGACCAGCTGTTTTCAGAGGTTATAATGGTGCAGATCAGAACCATCATGTGGTATGATGGAAAGAGTCCATACTTGGGTTCTCAGTCATTGGTTCATATCTCAGCTTTGGCATTTCCTAACAGTGAGTCCTGGGCAAATCATTTAAACTCTATTACCCAGTTTTATTACTAGTTAGATGGGGATACTATCTGTCTTACAGGCATTGTGAGGATCAAATATGATTCCTTAATGTATGGCACATAGTAGACACTCAAAACTTGTGCTGTTTACTCACTTGTTGAATAGGATCCACTCTACTTTTGAATGACTTTAAGATCTATCATCATCACCCCATAATAAGCCAGGAGCTCAGAGAACTGTCAGCCTTCTTTGATTTTTACATCCTCCCCACTGGTCCTTGTGTTTAATCCCCTCAGCAAGTTGCTAGGTTACTACTTAAAGGAACATGGTTCTTTCATGTGCTTTGAAGCCTAATTGAAGACTGCTGAGAAACTCCCACTAAATGTGACTGGAGCCAGAATGTCAGAGGTGGGAAAGAAGGAAATAAGACCCACAAAACATGCTTGTTTTATTCTGCGTGTCACATAAAATAATCTGTATATCCCATGGCAATAAACAGAACCTTCATTTTTAGATTATCCACCTTTTATTGGAAAATAATATCCGTCAATATTGTCATTCCACTTTTCAAGCAATTACTGTTTTCTAGAACTTTAAAGTCTTTGTTTACTTTTTTCTTCACAGAGTCCCATGGTGTAAAAGCCACTAAACTTTTCTTAAATTCTGTCTTTAACATTTTCTCAATTTTCCCCAGTTCTTTGAGGTTTAGTAATTCTTCATCTTTTATGCAAAGAACAGTTTGAATGATTTTTGCTAATTACTGCCTCAGTTTTCTGAACTATTAAATATTCTTGGTCTGTAACACTTTCTTTTGAACCTTAAATAGCTGACATGGACAGAAATCTGATCCTAAGCCTGTGGTTAAATCCCCTTGAGAAGTTATCTGGGACACTGGTTATCTTCTGTTGATCTCTGTGTTAGAGGCCCATCTTGTTTTTTTCTGTTTATCTATTGAATATTTCTTGAGTCTACTGTTAATAATTTGTTATAATATGGTTTCTCATACTTGATTTGTGATATATTCTGGGAATATGGCTTTTTCTTCAATACAACCTTGTTTTTCCCCCCCAAGTTTTATGTATTTTAAACATGTAAATGGGATTGTATTTTAGAGCCAACAGAGCTGTTTTTTAACTTAAAGTTAACTTTTCATGGAATGAAGCATCTTTTATAATTTGCCTTTAAATTTGTCCATTTAATAAGTTTGTATTTTTATAGGCTAGCAATAGAAATATGATCCCAGCTATGTAGAAAGGTGAAATTAATTTTAATAATATATTTTACTTAACCACTATATCCAGAATTACCATTTCTATATTTTCTCAATATTAAAAAATCATTAGTAGGATATTTTATATCCATATGTATTTTACACTTATAGACATCTCAATCTGATGTGAATTTCCATTGGAAATATTTGATCTGTATTTAGATTTCATAGACATTATTTTTGAAATATCATTTAGTCAAGTTGTTTCAAATATGTTTTCTAATAACTAATTTGTTTTTTTGTTTTTTCAATGCTGGATATCAAACCCGGGGGTGTGTGCATGCTAATCATGTGCTCTACCACTGAATACACCCCCCAACCCCTGTTTTCTAATAACTTAAACAAGTATCAGTTTTTAAATTTAAATTTTAATTAACTGAAGTTAAATAAAGTTTAAAATTCTGGTCCTTTGTCATAGCAGTCACATTTCAAGCATTCATTCATTGTGTGTGGCCACCAACCACTGTACTGGACAACAGAGGTAATTTTCTGATCCTAGGGTACAGCTGCACCGCATTGCCATTGAAAGGGTCATTCCTGTATTTTAAAAGCCAAAGGTGTCAGTTTGGTTTCCTTAGGGACCTTCGCTACTCCCTGGGTAGTTCCCTGCTGACAGTGGCTCGTTTTCATTTACTTCGCTGCAGCCTATCCTGGAACTTGCCAAGGGTCCTGGCACTTCAGGTTGCCTCCTGGAGTACATGAGTGGTGGGGGAAGAGGAAATTCCAGTCTCGTGCTGGAATTGACTCCATAATTTTTTCAGAGGCTCAGAAATAAGATACTTGGCAGTTTGCTAGTAATTAAGAAGGGCCCTGCCCTGATGCTTTATTTGTGTGTGTGTGTGTGTGTGTGTGTGTGTGTGTGTGTGTGTGTGTTCACGTCTGTTCTTTCTTGGGCATTTGGGTAGGTTCAGTTTGCAGTTGCGTTTCTCTAGTTGACTCCTTTTTTTTCTTTTTAGTTGACTCTTGCCATGGGAGAAAAAGCCCCAGTGTATTTGTCAGAGTTCTCCAGAGACACAGAGCTAATAGAATACAGCAGGAGGCAGTAAAGGGGCGGGGGATGGGACATTGGAAGAGATTTAGTGTAGGGTATTGGCACACACAATTATGAAAGCTGAAAAGCCCTGTAATCTGCTGTCTGCAAGCTGGAGACCCAGGAAAACTGGGGTTATTGTTTGAAGGCCCTAGAGCCAGGAGACAATGGAATGGATCCCAGTGAGTCTGAAGGCCTGAGACTCAAGAGTGCCGAGGGCAGAAATCTTCATCTCAGCTCAACAGTCAGGTGGGGACAGAGCAAATTCAGCCACCTTCATGTTCTGTTCAAACCCTCAGTGGATTGGCACTGCCCACCCATGTTGGGGAGGGTAATCTGCTTTACTCAGCCCACAAATTCAAATGCTAATCTCTCTGGAGGTACCCTCACAGACATGCCCAGAATTAATGTTTAATCACATATCTGGACATCCTGTGACCCAGTCAAGTTGACATATAAAATGAACTATCATAGTATGGTCGCCAGGCTTTTCAAAAGAAGCTCAGGAAGCTAGATTTTTGTATGGATTCTTTCAGTTTTTAAAGGCTAGCAATTAGTTACTAATACAGTTTTACTTAAAAACACACAAGTGTCAAACAGGTCCTATCTGCAGGGAAGGTTTGGCTTAGATCACTAATTTATAACCTCTGGCCTAAGATACAATATTGCTAAGCAGCATTGTTGGACCCGGGCTATCGGACACAGAATTTGAATGTGAGTTAAAAATCCTCAGCAGAGATGGTTGCTTTATACCATTCTACTCATTTCACTTTTCTTACATTCTCTTTTTGAAACATGCAGTGTATCAGAATTGGGTCACAGTTAGGTCATGTGGGTCAGAAGTGGTCAGTCACTGCTTAGTACTGAGGAACCATAGGAAACAGGACTGCCGCTGAGCATGGTACACGTCGCAGTTTTCTTGATTATTAGGAGGAGAAAGAATATTAATGGCATTTAATTTTTTCGTTATACAACTATTTTACTATATGTTTACTATTTCACTATGTAAAAACAACTTTAACTATGTAGCCACAACTTTTTCTGAAGCTTCCTATGTATTAACTGACTGAGTGTTCACAATTTTTTTATAAGGTGATTTGAGCATTAGAGAAATTATCTCACTGAAGATTACAGGGAGGAATTGGTAGAACCAGGATTTGAGGCTGGCAGTTTGGCTCCAGGGGCTTTGCTTTCTCTTCTTACTCTCTCTACTCTCCCAGTTCTCAGGTCAGCACTGTCTTCCCACTCGCCTTCCTGGCTGCCTCCCCATGGCCTGGCCTGAGGCCTGCACTGGAGACCAAGCACAGAGTTGGGTGCTTCCCTTGCCTCCAGCAGGAACTCTAGCTGATAGTGCAGCGGCTTTCGCATGTGTGAAAATGGAGACAGTTAAATTCTACAAGCAAGAAACAAGACAATAAAACGACTTAGCTGTAAAAGTATGCTGACTTTTATGAAACTAGAAGGCTGGCTTCAAGGGTGAAGCCTTAAGCCCAAGAGGACAGACCTGTGAATTACAGAGCACTGTTCTGTGGTCTTAAAACCTAGTGGAGTTTGCTTGGCTAGATTTTGAAATCCAAATGTATGACTCCTATTTTTCCTTTATTTCTTTTCCATTTTAAACCCAAGATATCTGTAGCCAGTGTTCTATTTGAACTACCATTATATTTTGGGAACAAATAACTTGTTGGTCTACAGACACAGAGCAGGTTTTTCCCAGGGTAAATCATACTTACGCTAGCTTTAGACGATGAGATTTGGGCGTGGTTTTTTATTGTTGTTTGTTTTGGTACTGGGAGTTGAACTCGAGGCCTTTGCTCTGAGTTACATCCTTACCCTACTTTTTAGTTTTTATTTTGAGATACGGTCTTGCTAAGTTTCGCAGGCTGAGTTTGGACTTGCAGTCTTACTGTATCAACCTCCCAGAGTGCTGGGATCACAGGTGTGTGCCTCTGTACCCAGCAAGATTTGGGAGTTTTGAGCTGGTAGATGTAGATTATTTATTTATTTATTTATTTATTTATTTATGGTACCAGGGATTGAACTCGGGACCTTGTGCTTGTGAGGCAGGTGGTGGAACCACTGAGCTAAATCCCTGACCCTAGATATTTTAGACTTAGACTTTGGGTTGAGTGTATCTTGTGTGTGAGAGGGGAGTGGATCTTTGGGGTCTTGAATGTGGACCATGGTAAGCTCCCTAATATGTTCACATACTAATCTTTGAAGCTTGTGAATACATCACCTTACATGGCAAAGAGGGATTAAAGTTGCTACCCAGATGTCTTTGAGATAAGGAGATTATCCTGGGTTACCCAGGTATGTCCAACATAATCACAAAAGCCCTCCAAATAGAATAAGGAGGTAGAAGAGGCCAGAGTGATACAATGTGAGAAAAACTAGACCTGCTACTATTTCATTTGAAAATAAAAGAAGGGACCATAAGCCACAAACTGTGGCCACTAGAACCTGGAGAAAGGACACAGACCTTATCCAGAGCCTACAGAAAGGAATATAGCCCTGTTAATACTTTGATTTTAGCCTGGTGAGAGATCAGTGTTAGCCTTCTGACCTCCAGAACTATAGTATGACAAATGTCTGTTTAAGCTGTGGAATTTCTGTGAATAGTAGCAGAAGAAGACAAGTATACCTTCTCACCTTCTTATCAGTGTGTCCTCATGGACTCTTTTATTAGTGGATTCTAAGTCTTCCTCTCACTATTTCCTCTAAGAGGCTGATGCAGGCTTGAAAGTCCAAGCTTAGCCTGGGCAGCCTACTGAGACCCTGTCTCAAGCATAAATTATGTTCAGACTGTCTCAAATTTGGCCATTTGTGACATGTTCCCAATCAGTTTTGAGGACTTCCCTCTGTTGGGCATAGCACGATGTTCCAGACCTACCTAGTGCTTTGCCTCTCCCTCTTGGAATCAGAACACATATTCCCAAGCAGTGCCCCGTGCTGACATTCTTTTCTGCACCGAAGTAAACACATAGGAGTCCATGCTGTTTCTCTTATAACCATATTGCAGAGGCGACATATGAGTGATGGATCATTGGGAAAACCCTATAACTGGGCTTTAGAAGCTTGCCACAAGAAGCACATAGTGTACGGAATGTCCAGCTAGTTTGTTCTAGGCTTTCTGTATCTACTTCACACAGAGTCCTTGCCAGGCCTGGGCAAGGAGCAGCAGTGATTTATGAGTATTTTCACATAAATTGATAGAAGGAGATGGCTGTCTTCAAATGATTGTTTTTGATAGTGGAGGCTAAATATTTTCCTAGAATCTGTCTGTAAGGTCTGTACTGTACTTATTCAGAAATTTTTCTATATCCAATCTTTGTAAAAAATTGTTCTGTAGGTCTCACTTTTTAGTCCACGCTGGCTTCAGACACTCAGCGATCCTCCTGTGTCAGCCTCCCGAGTTCTGGGATCACAGGCGTGCGCCACCACACCCAGTGTTCTGTAGAATTCTTAACCAATTTTCTCAGTGTGAAGTGGCACATAGAGATTGAACTTAATGGTCCACAGTAAATAGTCATCTTTGGGGCTAGATCAAGATTTTAGACTGCTCTCCCAGACAGGCTTATAGGCACAAGTGCCTACAGGGGCCTGGCAGGACGTGTGCATGGCAGAGGCAGGCTTGGCACTGGCTGACCTGGACAGTGTGGGCCTGTCCTTCAGGGGACAGTTGCAGGTCTCCAGGTGACTCTTACATTGGAGAGAAGAGAGCCCAAGGTTGCCAGATTTTTCAAGGAAAGCCCCCAAATTCAGATTTTTCTGTAAATTCTTCCAATTTCAAAAGGTTAACAATGAATTTAGTTTTATTTTTTGGAGCACTGCAAAGAGTGAAGAAGCCGGGTCTGCTGGCTGGATTTGGCCTGCAGCCTCCAACATCCTGGTAATGAGTGTGATCAGACACAGGACTGTCTAGAGCAGGGTTCTTGGCCTTTTGGGTTCAGTGGATCTCCTTGGCAGTGTAGGGAAGCCTGCAGGCTCTTCTCAGTAGAATGTCTTTAAGGGAATTAAAAATAAAACCAACCAGAAATGACTACGAAGGAAATCAATTGTATTGAAATACAGTAATTAAAATATTAAAAATTATATACTTTATTGTGCTTTATCACTGCATTAAATTATACAGTATAGCAGAAAGGTTGTTAACTACCGTAACTTACAAATACTGTAAGAATGGTATTTTGAAGGAATTGTTACAATTGTGATGTGGTATTAAAATACCTGATATCTGTTGGTAGCAACATCACAGATACTATTACTACTACCTGCTTTGTTGTCCGCATTCCTCTTTAAAGGCATTGTTAAAATTTTAACTAAAAATTAGTGAAAGCAAAGATGTAATTTTTTTTCTGCTCTCCTATGTTTAGTGAACCTCCTGAGTCTCAGATATTTGGACTCTTGGTCCCAATTAACATAGGTGTTTTTGTATTGCGGTACCTGGAATTGAACCCAGGGCTTTCTGCACGACGGGTAAGCACTGTAACACTGAGCTATACTCCCAGCCCTTGTTAGAGGAGTTTTAAGGTGGCAGTGTAATGTTACTGAGTATAATGAAGCAAGCCAGCATCTTAGATTTTACTTAGTTTTTATAGTTAACTTGCAGGTTAATAAACTTGATTCTATGTTTTTCTTTAGAACGTTATCATTTGTCTTATAAGATTGTGCGAACGGACAGTCGCCTGGTGCGCAACATTCTGACAGCCCATGGATTTCATGAAGTAAGCTCGTTTTTACTACCTCACCTGACCTACTCAAAAGCTGAAAATCCTAGCCACTTTGCTAGCTGCCAGCTCTAGAAAGTACATGGGACCAGTGTTTACTGATGATGCAGAACTTGGATTGAATTTGTTAGTGCCTTTACCAGTGTCTCCCTGCAGTAGAAGGACAGCATTTCCACAGGGCTTTTGTTTTTTCTCTTGCTATGTTCTTGGGCTTGTGCTAGATGCTGAGTTGCTCATAAGGAGTTGTCTGATACCCAATGAAGGTTCTTAGATTGTGAGCAATAGAAGTGGACTTTACATAACTTACACCAAAAGAGATTTGGACGAAAAGTGTGCAGAAGGTGGCTAGCAGAATTAGAGAAAAAGCTAGGCAGTCAGGAGGAGAGAGACCATGGTAGCCTTGGGGTGTAGGATCAATAATCTTCAAGATCATGTCCTCCAGGCACTGCCATGGATGTAACTGGACTCCATTCATTGTCTTGTGCCTTTCTCGGGAAATAGAATGACTGGATTAGCTTGAGTCACTGATTTGCTCCTTGGAGGAGAGGGTGTATGGATGATTGACATATTCTTTAAAACATAGGAGTAAAGGCCAGTGTGGTGGCATATGTCTGTAGTTCTAGCACTCAGGAGGCTGAGGCAGGAGGATAGCTGCGAGTTTGAGGCCAGCCTGCGCTACAGAGTGAGTTCAAGGCCAGCCGGAACTACATAGCAAGAACCTTGTCTGAATTACATACATACATACATGTCAATAAGTCATTCCCTTAATGAAAATTGGGAAAATTAGGATATTGTCATAAAAGGACAGGCAAAAATGCAGAACAGACCTCCGCTACACATACTTTGAGACCACTGATGTAAGTTTGGTTGCTGGCTCCATATTCTAGGTTGAGATCTGTAGGAGACATTTGGGTGACTTTCTGATACCTTTTTATATTCAGTCTTTGCTCTTTTATTATCTCTAGTGCTTCTTATGGTCTTACCACATTGTAAGCATAATTGTTGAATGAATGGACAGATGAATTCTTTTTTTTTTCCTATTAAGTTTATTGGTACATTTTAGGTATAAAATACAGTTATATTCATCATTGGGATCTTGTACCTTTACGTGATGTATGTTGGTTCTTATTTTTTCCCTTTCCTCTGCCCTCCCTTCACCCCCTCCACCCTTCCCTATTTGCAAAGACTTTGTTTCTGTTTTTTTCCTTTTCTCATATTTTTTCCTTTCCCTTCTTTCCTTTCCCCTACCCATCCCACTTCCCCTGCTCCTTTAGCTCTTTCCTTCCTATTATGCAATAACAGTTATACATTGTTTTAATTACAATATCAAACTTTAGAGGACATTACCACAGATTTTACAAAATTTAAAAGGATATAAAAGCATATTACAAAAATCTTTTTTGAAATAAATTTGACAACTTCTAAGAAGTACCTTGGAAGACAAATTAATGAAACTGACTCTGGAAGAAATATAAAATTTGAATAGCACCTATTAAAGAAAGTATATTCCTAGCTTGAAAACCTACCTATATGACAACAACAGGCTCGTATACATTTTAACTGATAAATTATATCAAACATTTAAGGCAGAAAAAAGGAACACTTCTCCCCTCATTTTAGGAAATCAACATTGTGCTAATACTAAAACTGGATAAAGATAGTAGAAGAAAATATATGAACATAGAAATTGGTTTAACAAAACAAACTATTAGAAGTCAGATCTGTCACTATGTATAGAAAGTGGTTTTATTATAGGGATGGCAGTGTTGGTTCAGCATTGGAAGATCCACCCCCAAGAGTCATCATTTTAACAGAGGAAAGGAAAATGCCATATGATCCTGTCAGTAGTTGCAGAAGAAGTATTGGACAAAATTCTACAGCTGTTCATGGTAAAAGCTATCAGGAGACTAGAAGTAGAACAGAACCTTCTCAGCAGATAAGACATGTACTTCATACTTTCAGCAAAAATGCCTTGTGTGAATGGAAAAGATATGATACTTTCTCTGGACAGATGAATTCTAATGAACAAATATAAATCTGAATTGCTTTGTTACTGTAAGGTTTCAGTTCTGATTAATACTTTCTACCTAGTATCTGCAAAGATAGAAGGTCTAAGAAAGTAGTTTTGAGATTGAGGCCTAATCTTGTACTTTGATAAGCAAGAGTATTGAGAAACATCATCAACTTTTAAAGAAGGGTGGTGAATTTGTTTTATTTTTTGCAATTTGGGGTAGGGGGTTAAATCCAAGGCCTTCACACTGAGGTGCATTCCCAGTCCTTTTTAAAAAAATTTTATTTTGAGACATGGTATCAGTTTCCCGGGCTGGGTTTGAACTTGGAATCTTCTGCCTCAGCCTCCCAGGGTGCTTGGATAACAGGTGTACACCACCATGCCTGGCTTATTTTTTATTTTGAGATTGCATCTTCCTAAGTTGCCCAGGCTGTGGGATCCTCTGGCTTCAGCCTCCTGAGTATCTGTGATTAGTGGTGTGTGCCATCATGCTTGGCACCTCTCTTGTTCTTTAAATGTGATTGTCGTGTTCTGTGATAGTTGCTTTTGTCTTACCAGGCTAACATACTAATTGGGCCACCCCTGTGAGTTCTCTGTGGATGAAAAATGGCTGTGACCCTCTGTCTGCCTGCCATTGCTCCTCCTGGAGAGAGCCTGTCTCTGATGGTTTTTCACATTCCTTGTTTCTGTCTGCCCTCAGGTTCACCCAAGCAGCACTGACTATAACCTGATGTGGACAGGATCCCACCTGAAGCCATTTTTACTACGCACCCTCTCTGAAGCACAGAAGGTTAATCACTTTCCCAGGTAATGCCCTGTAGCTGCTTTGCTACAGGTAAAGATAGCTGAGGCTGGACTATATAGCCAGCAGCTAATTAATGTTTTTCGCGAGGATCTGACACAGGTCAGTAGAGCAAAGCAGATGGAGGTGTTCATGTCCCTGGGTGCTTATGGATATTTTTCTAGGCTATAGAGGCATGGATAATTTTAAAGAGTTTCGGTTCTTGTTCCTAAAATTGAGCTTCTTAAGAGCATCTGTTGTGGATGGGTTCTCCCCCTTCCTTTTCAGTTACTGTTTTTCCTCTTTATAAAAGAATAATTCACCTGGTACGTTAACATGATATGTTGTCTTTAGATGAAGAATTTCCAGGGTTCCAAACTAAAGGACAAAGAAAATTTAGAGAAACCCAGTATATAAAGAGCAAGATAAAAGATGGTAGAAAGTAGGGAGATAAATCTTTTTCAAATGGGAAGAGAACCAAGAGACAGAGGGAGAGGAGAAGGGTATGAAAAAAAGATTTTAAATGTGTTATGTACATGCACTAACCCCCATCAAGAGTGTGACCATTATGTACTGCAAACATGCAAACAAAAAACAAAAATTGGGAAAAAAGAAAAAGAGAGAAAGGATGATCTGGAACAGCAAAATAAGACAAAACAGAAACATTCTGAGTTTTTATGATGAAGCTGTCTAGATGTGACTTGAGAAACAGCCTGACAAAAATAATTCTGTGTTAATTACAAGTGAAGATGCAAATTGACTGACAAATTCAGATACTGAAATACTAAAATTTCTGAGAAGTTTCTTAATTTGTTTTTAGGGGGGAAATTTTTTCATATTTGAAGAAAAAACTATCCAAGCAAATAGAACTTATGGTTACCTAGTCCTTATATATTGGCCTAAAACCAGTGCACTAATTGCAAAACTTGCAATTAATCATATGTCCCTCCTGTACAGGGCCCAAGACAGACCTTAACTTTAGATTAAATGATCTTGCTATAGTAACGTCTCGGGTAAAGATCCCCTTTGAAAATTTAATTATACCTTTCCTTGTATTTGGAAAGCTTTCAGATACTATTTCTCTAAATAGGTTTTTTATGTCATTTGTACTGTCTTCTGATTTTCAGTAATTCCAGTTAATCTTAGATTAGTCTTTTTTGTGTCATCTAGCAACTGTTGGATCTATTTTTCATGTTCTCTTACTGTTTTTAAGATATCTCTGAATAATTGGTCTCTGACAAGCAGCCCTGTCTTCTAGTTCTGATGCTTTGTCCTTATACTGGTTGCTTCTTGTGCCCATACTTTGAGTAGACGTTTTAATCTCCTGGATTTTCATTTTTATGGACTCTTAATTAACCTTTTTATGGACTCTTAATTCTTTGTTAAACTGGTCATTCATGTTTTGTATTGTTTTGTTTCGCTCAGCTAGCTATTTAGTAGTGTCTTCTATAAACTTGCTGATCATTTTGTTTATTATGTTCATTATTTATCATATCTTCTTTGAGCTCACTTAACACCTTAGTGATCTGTGTTTTTAATCTCCTTTGTTACCCTTTCAAATAATTTGGGTGTGTGACTTTTGATTACTTCCCCATTGATTAGCTTTGGGGGGATTGGGAGTTTTTGGAGGCATTTTGTTGCCTTATCTTCTCTTGTTTTTATTTACTTACTTATTTTTGGCTTCAGTTTATGGGTGCTTGTAGTGAAAAGACTTTGTTGCTAGTATGGAGATCTCTTTAGTGTCTGCTTTTCAGTGGCTAAATATAGGCCACTGGGTATAGCTAACTATATGCCTTTGCCTGTGTCCCAAGATCCAACCAATTCTGTTAATTTGGGAGGGAAGGATGCATTGTAATTGGGTCAGGATCCGGTTCCCTGGGAAGGGAACCATAGTATTGTTAATAACATAAAGGTAGTCTGGATATTGGCATACAGAGAAAACCTTTTATTAGCAACAAATATGCCCCTGGCAATAGCAAGTAAATGAGTGACAATAATGGTGTGAAAGACAAAACGGATACCGTAAGAACCAATATTGGGCCAGGCGTGTTGGTGCATGCCTATAATCCCAGCATTCAGGAGGCTGAAGCAGGATTGCAACAAGTTCAAGGCTCTAGCCTAAACCACATAGTAAGACCTGTCTCAAAAAACAAAAACACAAGGGCTGGGGATTTAACTCAGTGGTTCTGCCACCTGCCTCACAAGCGCAAGGTCCTGAGTTCAATCCCAGGTACCAAAAAAACCCAAAAGCGCTGAACAAAAAATGAACCAATGCTGTACCACCCTTAACCATAGAAAACACATATATAATTACAGCATAAACACTAAGACAAACCTAATGTTAACATATAGTAAACATCTACTAAATGTGACAACTGTGTCTCCACTAACTATAGAAGTGAATTCAACAGTAATAACATAGAGGCAACTATCTAAAGATTAATAGAGCTTAATGTTTATACCAGTAAAAATAGAGGGGGTGGTGAACAGGAGAATGAAAGAAGAAAAATTTGAAAAATTAAGCAATGGAAGATGAGGAGGAAAGAAAAGTGAGATAAAGGATCCTTTTTGGGTAAAGGTATCAGGAAAGAACAAAGAAGAAAAAAAGAGGAACAAAAAAGGAAAAATTAAAAGGAAAAGAGAAAAATTAGAATTACAGCAGACTTACAGCAGACTTCTCAACACAAACCCTTAAGTCAAGGAGAGCTTGGATTGAAGTATTTCAGCCCCTAAAAGAAAACAACGTCCAACCCAGATTGATGTATCCTGCAAAATTATCTTCCAAAATTGATGAAGAAATAAGATACTTCAGTGATAAAGAACACCTGGGCCGGGGATTTAGCTCAGTGGTTTCACCACCTGCTGGGCAAGTGCAAGGACCCGAGTTCGATCCCTGGTACCAAAAAAAAGAACACACGAAGAAATTCATGACCACCACACCATCACTCCAGAAAGTTCTGAAGGATATTCTATGAAAACACAAGGACAACAATTCTATGAATCCCAGCAGAATGAATCCACCAGACAAGGCAAGCAATTAAACAGAATGGAAAGAAAGGGAACCAACAACAGGAAAATAATATGACAAGGATAAGTCAATACATAACCATCAGTGTGAACAGTCTCAACTGCCCAATCAAAAGAAACAGATTAGGGCAGAATGGATCAAGAAATAAGATCCAACAATATGCTGCACACAAGAAGCACATTTTAATCAAAGAGATTCATAGACTGAAAGTCAAAGGATAGAAAACAATACTCCATGCAACAGGAACCTGGAAAAAACCAGGAGTACCTATTCTGTTTGCATACAAAGTGGATTTCAAGCCAAGACTGATCAGAAGAGACAAAGAAGGTCACTACATACTTGTTAAGGGAACAATCCAAGAGAAAGAGGTAACAACCATAAATATATATGCACCAAACACCAGTGCACCCAACTATAAAATAAGCATTAATGGATATGAAAAATCAGATAAACACTAATACAGTTATGATGGGAGACCTCAGTACCCCACTGTCGCAAATAGATCAACTAGATGAAAAATCAACAAAGAAATATCAGAGCTGAAGCAAGCCTTTGAACAAATGGATTTAGTAGATGTCTACAGTGTTCCATTCCACAACAAAAGAATACACATTCTTTTCAGCGGCACATAAGACCTTCTCCAAAATAAACCTCATATTTGCTCATAGAACATGCTTACATAAAGGCAAAGGAATTTCAGTTATGCACATTATCAGATCATAGTGCAATGAAATTGGAAATCAGTGGCAGAAGAAACTACAAAAACTATATAAACACATGGAAATTAAATTATACCCTCCTGAACAACCAATGGGTCATAGATGAAATTAAAGAGGAAATTACATAGTTTCTACAATTAAAAACTATAATGCCAGTACGACATACTGGAACTTACAGGATGCAATACAAGCAGTCCTCTGAGGGAAATTTATAGTGATGAAGTCCCACTTCAGAAAAACAGAGCAAGCTCAAATAAATAACCTAATGTTGAACCTCAAGGTTCTAGAAAAAAAAGAGCAAGCTAAACCCAAAGCACATATGAGGGAGGAAATTATAATAATCAGAGCAGAAATTAATGCAACTGAGACTAAGAAAGCAATACAAAGAATCAATGAATTGAAGAGTTTGTTCTTCGAAAGATTAAATAAAATTGATAAACCCTAGGCCAATCTTATCCAAAAAAGGAAAGAAAAGACCCAAATCCATTAGGAATAAAAAGGGCAGAATCACAACAGATCCTGCAGAAATCCAGAAGATCATTAATATCTACTTGGAGAACCTGTACTCTTAATAAGATGGGAAACTCAGAAGAAATGGACATATTCCTAGATTCATATGAATTACCAAAGCTGAATCAAGAAGATACAAAAATTCTAAATATCCCAATATCAGTCAATGAAATTGGAGAAGTAATTAAAAAAAAAAACTACCAACAAAGAAATGCCCAGGTCCTGACAGATTTGCTGCTGAATTCTACAAGAACTTTAGGGAAGGTCTAATCCCACTTCTCTTCAAACTCTAATGAAATTGAAAGGGAAGCAATGTTCCCCCAAAGTCATTTCTGGAAGCAAAGATTACTTTGATACCAAAACCAGAGAAGGACCTAACCAAAAAAGAGAACTACAGGCCAATCTCTTTAATGAACGTAAATGTAAAAATCCTCAATAAGATACTGACAAACAGAATGCAGCAAATCATCAAGAAGATTATACACCACAACCAAGTAGGAGTTATCCCAGGGGTGCAGGGATGGTTCAACATACACAAATCAATAAATGTAATATATCATATTAACAGAGCCAAGGACAAAAACCACATGATTATCTCAGACACAGAAAAAGCTTTTGACAAAGCACAACACCATTTATGATTAAAAAAAAACTCTACAGAAAATTGGAATAGAAGGTCTTTATCAAAGTCAGATAAAAGGCATCTGTGACAAACCAACAACCAACATCATACTAAATGGTCAAAAACTGAAACCTTTCACTCTAAAATCAGAAACAAGACAAGGATACCCACTATCACCACTCTTGTTTAATATAGTTCTGGAAACATTAGCCAGAGCAATTAGATAAGAGAAAGAAAAAAAGAAATGGATAGGAAAGGAAGAAGTTAAATTATCATTATTTGCTACTCTACGTAAAAGACCCCCAAAACTACCAGAAGACTCCTAGTTTTAATAACCAAATTTGGCAGTGTCGCAGGATACAAAGTCAGCACTCAAAAATCAGTAGCATTCCTATACACAAATGACAAACTCATTGAGAGAGAAATTAGTGAAATTACACCTTTCACAATAGCATTAAGAAAAATGAAATACTTAGAAATCAATCTAACAAAGGAAGTGCAAGATCTATACATTGAAAGCTACTGTACTCTGAAAAAGGAGATCGAAAAGGATATCCAGAAATGGAAATATATCTCCAGTTCTTCGACAGGCAGAAGCAATATAGTGAAAGTGGCCATACTTGCAAAACTGTTACACAGATTTAATGCAATTTCAATCAAAATACCAATAGCATACCTCACAGAACTAGAGAAAACAATCCTAAAATTCATATGGGACCAGAAGAGACCTAGAATAGCAAAAACAGTTCTGGGCAACAAAGGCAAGGCAGGCCCCATCACAATCCCCAACTTGAAGTTGTACTACAAAGCTACCATGATAAAAACAGCAAGGTACTGGCAAAAAAAACCAGACCTGAGGATCAATGGAACAGAATAGAAGATGCAAAAACAACCCCAAGCACACTAAGCTACCTTATGTTTGACAGAGGAGCTAAACACCTTCACGGGAAGAATAAAAGATAGCCTCTTTAATAAGTGGTCCTGGGAGAATAGGTTTTCCACGTGCTGGAAATTGAACATAGACCCATTATCTCTCACCATGCATTAAACTGAAATTGAAATGGATCAAAGATCTAAATATTAAAGCAAACAATTTACTGGAAGATGGATAGGTAAAACTCTAAAAGACATAGGTGTAAGCAAAGACTTTATGAACAAAACCCTGCCCACACAAGAAATTTTACAAAGAATCAACAACTGGGATCACATCAAATTAAAAAGCTTCTGTACAGGAAAGGAAACCACCAACAGAGTAAAGAGACAACCCAGAGGATGGGGAAAAAAAAATTTACCAGCTACTCCTCAGACAAAGGACTACTATCTAGAATATATAAAGAACTAAAAAAAAAAAAAAAAATCAGACCCCCAAATTTAAAGACCCAGTTCAAAAATGGGCATCTGAAATGAATAGACATTTCTCAGATGAAGTAGTACAAATAGCAAATAAATATATGAAAAAATGCTCAATATCACTGATAATTCAATAAATGCAAATTAAAACAACACTGAGATTTCATCTCACTCCAGAAAGAATGGCTATCATCGAGAAATCTACCAATAACAAATGTTGGTGAGGCTGTGGGGAAAAAGGAAATCTTCATTGTTGATGGGAGTGTAAACTGGTACAACCACTGTGGAGGTCAGTATGGGGATTCTTCAAAAAACTGTAAATAGAGGTTCCATCTGACTCAGCTGTTTCCCTTCTGAGTATCTTCCCAGAAGAGTTAGAAACATCATTCCACAATGATATATGTATAGCCATGTTTATAGCAGCACAATTTATAATAGCTGAATCTTGGAAACAGCCCGTATGCCTATCAACAGATGAATGGATAAAGAAAATGTGATATTTATATACAATGGAGTCCTACTCTGCCATAAAGAAGGATACATTGAAATCATTTGTAGGAAAATGGATGTACCTTGAGACTATAATCTTAAGTGAAATAAATCAGACACACAAATTGAAATATCACATAGTTTCTCTGTCAGAAACCCAAATTGTAAGTGACCATAATGGAAGACAGATATTGGGAAGGAGGAAGAACATGTGGGAAGGGGAACAAGGGAGGGAAGGTGGAAGGAAAGGAAGGAAGGAAGAAGACAAAAAAAGGAGAATGGAAGGGAAAAAAATGGAAACAGCTTGGGTAAATGGAGGGGAAGAACGGTTGAAGGGAGAGGAGGGGAATGGGAAAAAGAGAATTGAGATGTTTTATGTACAGCTACAAATTCCCTATGATGAACGTGATCAATGTGTATGACAAATATATACTAATAAAAAGAATAAAGTTTTTAAAAAAGGAAATGAGAAATTAAGAGAATAAAGGAAAGAAAAAAGAGCCAGGCATGGTGGTATATGCCTGTAATCCCAAAACTTAGGAGGCTGAAGCAGGAGGATCGCTGTGAGTTGAAGGCCAGCCTGAACTACACAGCAAGACCTTGTCTCAAAAAACCAAAAGAGAGTGAAGCTCAGCCGGTCCCAGCACCCAGAAGGAAGCTCCCCCGCTGCCATCCCAGGCTCCTAGGGCCAAGAAGGTGAGCCGGTCCCAGCACCCGGAAGGAAGCTCCCCCGCCTCCATCCCAGGCTCCTATGGCAGTGAAGCTCAGCCGCTCCCAGCACCTGGAAGGAAGCTCCCTGCCTCCATCCAAGGCCCCTAGGGTAGTGAAGCTCAGCCGGTCCCAGCACCCGGAAGGAAGCTCCCCGCCTCCATCCCAGGCTCCTAGGGCAGAGAAGCTCAGCTGGTCCCGGCACCCAGAAGGAAGCTCCCCCACTGCCATCCTAAGCTCCTAGGGCAGAGAAGGTGAGCCGCGTGGGCACCAGAAGCACCCCACCCCCGCCGTGGAAATGAGAAGACACATAAACAAGCCTCAAAAACAGACTTCCAGATCACCTACAGCAACCCCAAAGGGAAACGAGATGGAACACTCTGATACTCAACCACCTGGACTCTCTGAACTGGCAACAAAAGAGGATCTGGGAAAAATGAAATCAGAAATAATTACTCAGATAACAGCAAAGATTTTGCTCATAGTGCAAGACATGATTAATAAATCTAGAGAGGACGCAGATAAAAAAATAGAGGATCTGAGGAACATGATGGAATCCCAACATAGGAAACAAATGGAATCCATAAAACAGATACAAACAGATTTCCAAGAGATTAAAAACTCCATCGAAAGTCTGCACAGCAGAATGAACCAAAGTGAGGATAGAATTTCACATATAGAAGATAAGATTGTAATTAGTGAGGAGGAAAAGAAAAATTGCTTAAAAATTGTAAGGGAACACGAGAAATCAATCCAGCAGTTGCTAGACGATGCAAAGAAAAATAACATAAGACTGATTGGAGTCAATGAAGAAAGAGGAGAGAGTGCAGATGACATAAAAAAACTGTTCACAGAAGTGATGGCAGAAAACTTCCCAAGCAGGGGAAAAGAACTTGACATACAGATAAGTGAGGCATATAGGACTCCAGCTAGCCTTAATCAAAAAAAATCTACACATAGGCATATAATAGTTAGGATTCCAGAAATCCAACAGAAGAATAAAATTCTACAAGCAGTGAGAGAAAAGAAACAAATCACATACAAAGGAAAGCCCATCAGAATCACAACAGACTTCTCAACACAAACCCTCAAGGCAAGAAGAGCTTGGAGTGATGTATTTCAAGCCCTAAAGGAAAACAGCCTCCAACCCAGATTGATGTACCCTGCAAAACTATCTTTCAAAATTGATAGAGAAATAAGATACTTTCATGATAAAGAGCACCTCAGGAACTTCATGAATACCAAACCAGCACTCCAAAAAAATTTTAGACAATACCCTAGGAAAAGACAATGAGGATCACAACCCCAGGAAACCCAGCAGAATGAATCCATTGGGTGTGACAAATTAAACACAAAGGAGGAGAATCCAACAAAAAGAAAAAGCCATGACAAGGCTTTTAAATCTTTTGACTTCATCTCCCTAATGAGTGTATAATTCAATCTTACTATTGTACTGATTAGTATTTTTCTGATTCTAGAATGCACACCTTTCCTTGTGCTATACTGGCTATCATCTTCTTATGTCTACATTTTAATTGGGTTGTCTATTAATGAGCTCTAAGAATTCTTTATATATTATGGTCATAGGTTATATGCATTGTAAATATGGTCTGTTTAAGGACTACTTTTCATTTTAATGATGTCATTTAAAGTTCTAAATTTTGATGGAATCTCATTTATCAATTTTTTTTCTTTTATACATCATGTTTTTTGTATTCTAGGTAGTTCTTGCCTACCCTGAATTCATAAATATTTTCCCTTATAAGTTCTTCTTAAAGTTTTATACTTTTAGGCTTTCTTATTTAGGTTCATAGATCCCTTCAAGTTATTTTCATGTATGGAAAAAAAGGGTTGAGGTTAATTTTTTATATACGGATACCAGGTGTTCTAGTGCCGTTTGCTGAAGACACTATCTCTTCCTTGGCTCTTGAATCGAGTTTATATTCTGTAAAATGCTAATGTTAAATAATCTTTCAAAACTCAGTGGACCATATATGTGTGGTTCTATTTCTAGATTCTCTGTTTTATTCCAATGATCTATATGTCTTTCCTTACACCAACACTGCCTTGATTACTGTAGCTCTAGAAGAAGTCTTAAAATTGGGTGCTAAACATCTTCCAACACTTTTTGTTTTTGTTTTTGGCTTTTCTGGGTCCTTTATACTCCTACATAACTTATAAATTTCAATATCCAGTTCTTCATTTATAGCAAGTATACACAGACCTGAATTTTTATATATACCTTGTGTTTTCTAATCCTCCTAAATTCAAGTACAAGTTCTAGGGGCTCCTAGAGATTTCTTAGTATTTTCTCTGTAGATGATCATTTCATCTACATATAAAGATTTTGCTTCTGCCGTGCCAATCCTATCCTAGTTGTGTCATTTTATTGCCAGACTATTTTGGTTTACACCTATGTTTCAAAGTCTAATGGACAGATGAAGAGTAGGCATATCTGCCCTTGTTCCCCACTTTAGGGAGAAAGCATTGTATCGTCTCCATTCATAGAAGGAGTTTTTGTTGGAAGTATGGAGTACATGTCTTTGATCTGTTGAGAAGGTTCTGTTCTACTTCTAGTCTCCTGATAGCTTTTACCATGAACAGCTATAGAATTTAGTCTAATACTCTTTCTCCAACTAGTGACAGGATCATATGGTTTTCTCCTTTCCTCTGTTTAAATGATTATTTTTGGGGGTGGATCTTCCAACGCTGAAGCAACACTGCCATCCCTATAATAAAACTTTCTACATCCTGCCAGATCTGACTTGTAATAGTTTGTTTTGTTAAACAAATTTCTATCTATGTTCATACTTTTTTCTTCTATTATCTTTATCCAGTTTTAGGATTAGCACAGTGTTGAGTTCCTAAAATGAGGGGAGAAATGTTCCTTCTTTTTTCTGCTTTAAATGTTTGATATAATTTATCAGTTAAAATGTTTATGAGCCTGCTGTTGTCATATAGGTAGGTTTTCAAGCTAGGAATATACTCTTTTTAATAGGTGCTATTCAAATTTTGTATTTCCTGCAGAGCTAGTTTCATTAATTTGTCTTCTAAGTTACTTCTTAGAAGTTGTCAAATTTATTTCAAAACATTTTTTGTAATATACTTTCTATATCCTTTTAAATTCTGTAAAATCTGTGATAATATCTCCTAGATCTTAATATTGTAATTTAAAAAATGTATAACTGATACTGTGTAGCAGGAAGAAAAGGTCTAAAAGAGCAGGAGAATTGGGAGGGGTAGGGGAAGGGAAAGAAGGGAAAGGAAAAAATATGAGAAAAGGAAAAAAATGGAAACAAGGTCTTTGCAAATAGGGAAGGGTGGAGGGGGTGAAGGGAGGGCAAGGGAAAGGGAAAAATAATAAGAACCAAGAGACTCATGTAATGGTACAAGATCCCAATGATGAATGTAACTGTATTTTATACCTAAAATGTATCAATAAAGTTAATGGGAAAAAAAAAACCAAAAGAAAAGAAAAAAAGAAAACGTTCCTTCAACCCCCCCCCCCCATCAGTGAAAACAGTGAGAGAGGAGAGAGAGATGAATCCAAAGGGGAAAAATATTTTTCTCTGTAATTTGAAAGATAGGTTCTTTCTAGGATCTGCAGTTTTGGGATTCATCAAGTTTACGGCTTCCTCTGCCTGGTTTTATAGCCTGTGGGTTTGTGAGGTGGCCCCTGTTCCGGAGACCCCTGTCCCTTTACCTCAGGCTATGTCCTGTCCAAGCCAGGGCGTGTCCCCTTGCTCACGCTGATAAATGGGGAAAGCAGTCCAACCTCTGGTCTGTGCTGGAGAAAAGTAGCAGGGCAGGGGTTTTTAGGCAGCCTGCTTTACTTAATGCCAACACTTTGGACCCAGCCACTCTGATAGCTAAGCAAGCCAGGCCTGACTTCTCACCTTGGGGACTTACCTTATATCTGCAGAAACAGGTTCCCCTCCCCAGGAGCTGGCTTGAGATTCCAAATTGCTTTGTTCTTGTCTTTGCATTGTGATCCATTTCGGCACCTTCGTTGAGCTTCTAATTTTCCTGCCAGTTCCTTCCTGATTCCTGGAGATTGACTTTTTTCTCCTTGCCAAATTGTTATTTTCCAGGTGTCTGGTTTTCCTTCTGTTCAGAATACTTTGGTTTTGGAACTTGTTAATTGGTATATTGATGTTTCTTATTACATGAATAATCCATATTTTTATGCTATTAGAGAATTATGATTCAATTAAAACAAAAGATATAGCATTCCTAAAATATTTCATAATCACTGGTGAATAGGCACAGACTTGGTTGATGAAGCTTTATAAAGCTAGAATTTCTTTCATACATTTAGTTTTTTGAGAAAAGGTCTTGCTGTGTAGTTCAAGCTGGCCGTGAACTCATTCTACAGCCCCAGGCTGGCCTCCAATTTGCAGAGCTGCTCCTGCCTCAGCTTCTCTAGTGCTGGGATTATACATACGTGTACACCACCACACCTGGTTATACTGTATTTAGTTTTTTTTTTTTTTAGACAGGTCTCACCATGTATAGTTCAGGCTCGCCTTGAACTCACTGTGTAGCCTAGGCTGGCCTCGAACTCGCAGTGATCCTCCTGCCTCGGCCTCCCAAGTGCTGAGATTTCAGGTGTATGTCACCTTGCCCAGCTTATTTCATTTTTATAACCTGAAATTTTGAGTATATTTATCAAAAGTCAAAATCAAAATGCAATCTTTTAAATTTATATTCAATATTTGTTTTAGATTAGAATTTTATACTTATAACTCAGTTTTTTTAATAACTTAATTTTTAAAAGGCCATTTGGAAAAAAGATCATAGACCTAAACGTGAAAGAAACTAAAATTTGTAGAGAGAAAAATCTTTATTATGATCCTGGGTTAGATAGAAATTTCTTTCATATAACAATAAAACATAATGCATAAAAGAAAAAAATGATAAATGGGGCTTCATCAAAATTAGGACCATCTATTGTCTGAATGACACTTGAAGAAAATCAAGTGGATGTGGTGGTGTGCACCTGTAATCCCAGCCCTCTGGGTGTCTGGGGCAGGAGGATCACAAGTTGGAGCCCAGCCTGGGCAATTTAGCAACTCAGGGAAACTCTTGTCTGAAAATAACAAATTAAGTAGAGGGTTGAGGGTATACCTCAGCATGAAGGACTTGGGTTCAAATCCCAATACCAAAAAAAATTGTGGAATAGAGAAAATATTTACAAAACACATATCCAATAAGGAATTTGTATCCAGAGCATATAATGAGCTCACAAAACTTAGTAATAAGAAAACAAGCAAACAACCCTACTTTTCAAAGTGGGCAAAAGATTTAGGTACTTAGTATAAGATGTATATATGGCAAATAAAGACGTGAAAAGATGCCCAACATCATTAGTCATTGGTGGGATACACATTAAAACCATGTGAGGTACTAGCATATAGCTATTGGAATGGCCAAAACAAACAAACAAAAAAACCAAAACCAACTGATGGATAGGATGCGTTGCAAGTAGAATAGTAAATGTGACTGGTGGTAATACAAAATGGTAACTGTGATATTGTAAAATCTGTATTTAGCCTTAAGTCTCTGGTTCTTGCTGTACAATTCCTAAAGTCTTTGGAATCTTTAAAGTAGTAAGTGTCCTTTTATATGCTAATGAGTCAAACTGTGACTGTAGCCCCTAGGTAACTTGAGGATGAGGGCTGGTCTAAGGAAAAGACCCCCATGATTAGAGGGGTTGGACTTTTAGCCTGACCCTCAGCCTCCAGAGGGGAGAACAGGGCTGGAGGTTATGTTGGTCACTAGTGACCAGTGATTTAATCCACCACGCCTACCTAAGGGGGCTTCCATTCTGGCCCTAAAGGACTGGGTTTGGAGAGCTTCCAGGAAGCTGAGCATGTGGAGTTTCCTAGAGGGTGGCATGCTGGGAAGGGGCATGGAAGCTCTGCACCCCTTCTTTCATGCCTTGCCTTATGCATCTTCTGTTTATATCCTTGGTAATAAACCCGTAGATGCAACGAGGTCTGTGATCCACTGTAGCAGATCAGTTGAACCCAAGGAGACAGTCTTGGGTACTGTGACTAGTGGCTGGTCAATCAGCCGCACAGATAAAACAACCGGGGGCTTGTAAGTGGCACCTGAAGTGAGTGGCAGTCTTGGGAACAGAGACCTCAGGTATCTCCAGGTAGGCAGTGTTGGAATTGAGTTGAATCAGAGAACAGTCAACTGGCGTGTGCTGTAGGATCCTTTGCTGGTATGTGGCAAAAGGCTCCTACACATCTGGTGTCAAAAGTGTGAGTGACTGTGTTGAAGTTAGAGTGGAGCCTGGGAAAAACACTGGTATTTCCTCTGTGTCCCTGAGAATGGTAAGAGGAACTGCGCTTGTTTTTCCAATATTCTCAGAATAACCATTTGGCAGTTTCTTACAAAGTTAAACATGTAGTTATGTGGTGATTATAAAATGTGTCTATAAATTCTTTGACACTACCTTCAAAAGTCCAAGCTAAATTTTTCTGTTCTTGAGTGTCAGCTGGACTTAGTAACTTGCCTCCAACAAATGGAATGTGGCAGAAGTAGTGGTATATCACTCAGACTAGGTCACAGCAGGGTACAGCTTCTTCTCGCTGTCTTTCTTGGATCTCTGGGTCTGGGAGGAGTAGTTGTTATGTCAGGAAGGCACTCTGTCCTGTGGAATGGCTCACATGGGGAGGAACAAGGCCTCCTATCAGCAGCCAGCCCCTCTCAGGGAGCCATCTGGGAAGTGGGTCCTCTGTCCCCAGCTAGTGCTGTCCACCTTCTCAACTGGAATCTCAGCACAGACCCTGAGACAGAACTACCAGGCTCTGTCATCCCACGTTTCTGGCCCACAGAAGCTGTGTGGGATTACAAATGTGTTTTGTTATTTCAAGCTTCTAGGTTTGGGGGCTATTTAGTGTGCAGCAGTAGACAAATAACATAACTTGCTAAACAACCTAGTAGCCCCTTCTTAGAAAAATTAAAATGTTCGCATAAAACCTTGTAAGAATTCACGTTCTTTGGCCCAGGATTTATCTCAGTGGTACTGCACCTGCCTTGAAAGTGCAAGGTCCTGAGTTTGATCCTTGATAGTGCAAAAAAAAGAATTTATGTTCTCAGTATTCTAGTAGAGTTATAACAGAAGAGAATGCAGGGATGCAAAAAAAATTAATGCGAGCCTGCAAAAAAAAAAATTTGTGTTAATACAAAAACCTGTGTGTGAAGGTTTATAGCAACTTTTTCGTAATCTCTCCAACCTGGAAATGATGCAAATGTCCTTCAGCTGGTGAACAGATATATTGTGGCACATCCATACCATGAGTTCTTACTGACCAAAAAAAGGACAAAATACTGATACATGCAACAACAAGAATAAATCTCAAGTGCATTGTGGTCAGTGAAATAAGCCGGTCTTTTTGTTTTGTTTTGTTTTGTTTTGTTTTGTTTTGTTTTGTTTTGTTTTTGGTACCAGGGATTGAACTCAGGTCCTTGTGCTTGCGAGGTAGGCGGCAGAACCAGTGAGCTAAATCCCCAGCCCATAAGCCAGTCTTAAAAAGACAGAAGACCCTATCTCAAAATAAAAAGGGGGTGGTGAAGATGTAGCTTAGTGTGAAGGCCTTGGGTTCAATCTCCAGTACTAAGAAAAGAAAAGGAAAGAAACAAAGAAGAAAAAGAAAAGATATATGCTGTATGATTCTTTTTTTTTTTTTACTTTCTGGAAAAGGGCAAAAAAATAAGGAAAAGAGATGAATGTTTTCCTGGGGCCTAGCAGTGATTGTAGGGGTTAAGTACAAAGGGACTTGAGGCAGATTTAGGATGTCAGAACACATTGGGGTGCACATGTCGATTGTAGTGGTCAGTACCTAATTGTCCATGTTTTTCCAAACTCAGAATTGTACACCAAAAAGGGGAAATTTCATTGTACTTGTATCTTGTTCTTTTTTGTTTTGTTTTTTTGAGACACCGTCTCACTATCTAGTTCTGGCTGGCCTTAAACTCACTGTGCAGTTCAGGCTGGCCTTGAACTCACTGATCGCCTTGCCTCAGCTTCCCTAGTCCTGGGATGACAGGTGTGTACCACCAGGTCTGGCCTATATTATATCTTAATGAGTAAATCTGGCCAAAAACTTTCATTTGAGAAAATGATTCGTACCTTTTGTGTTAACAAGGTGACAGGTTTGAATGCACAGTACTTCAGCAGGTGCTCCAGAATGGTGAACTATGAACTCTTCAGTGTGATAGCACAGGAAAACCTCAGAGTCAGATTACTGAATTGGAAATTCTTTTTCGGTTTTTAGGTCTTATGAACTAACACGAAAGGACCGGCTGTACAAAAATATCGTTCGAATGCAACATACACATGGATTCAAGGCTTTTCACATCCTCCCTCAGACCTTCCTCCTGCCAGCTGAGTACGCGGAATTCTGTAGTAAGTGCTCGATGCAGAGTGCCCACCCCAGCACCCGAGCTCAGCCACATTTCCTGGGCAGAGTCGCTGCAGAGGCTGCTGAACACTGTCAACCAATTCAGGCTTTTCAAATCCTCGAGAACTTGTGGTTCAGGAGTAAAACAGTTGCAGAGCTAGCTTTCAAACTCTGATTGGGCACCTGTATAATTCATTCTTGGTAAGATGGCAGTATCATTTATTTAAGGACACATCAGTGTCATACAGGTGAGGCTTCTCCAATTGGCTCTTCTTCCATAAGAGTTAATGCCTACATAAGGACACTTCACACTTCTGCATGTGAGCTACATATGCTTCCTTTTCAGCATTCCTTTTCCCTTTGTCATTTAAGAAACATTCTTGCCATCTTGATTTCTGGACTTGGCATGGTTTATGTTCTTTGAGGTAGAAGTATCATATTTCTTTAAATCTTTTTGACATTAGGGTTTGGAGGTACCAGCTAGGGACAATCTCTCTCCTTTGAATTCAGACCAATAAAAAATATACATGGGAGTCAAAGAGGGACCTAAATGTCAGCTGTATTGCTGGTAAAGTGACGTAGGAAAGTGTGGCCTGAATTTAGATCTAAAATGAGCTTTTTATTTCTTTTGCCTCGTCATAAACTCACCTGCCCAGGCTCTTGCTGAGGAGCCAAGCTATTTCAGACTCTCCTCCTTGGTGCCACAGCTGATTCTAAGCTTGGTGGACAGAGAGGCCCAAGTACAGAGAGGGTACACATACTCAGAACATTAGCCAGAGCAATCAGGCAAGAGAAGGAAAGAAAAGGGATATGTATAGGAAAGGAAGAAGTCAGTTATCCTTATTTGTAGATGATGATCGTCTACATAGAAGGCCCAAAACATTCCACTCAAAAGACTCCTAGAATAACCAAATTCAGTAGCATAGCAGGATAAAAATAAACATACAAAAATCAGTAGCGTTCCTGTACACCAATAACAAGCTCATTGAGAAAGAAATTAGGAAAACAATACCACTCATAGTAGTATCTAGAAAAATGAAATACTTAGGAACCTAACCAAGGAAGTGAAAGACCTATACAATGAAAACTAAGTACTCTGAAAAAAGTGATCAAAGAGGACATCAGAAAATGGAAAGATGTGCCCTGATCTTGGATAGACAGAACCAATATTGTCAAAATGTCTACACTTTTGTTAAAGGCTTATATCTAGATTTCCCCCTAAAGCCTCATGTGCTCATAGGTGGGGCTTTTCAGAGCTGGCTAGATCTACAGTGTGTGATACTGGGATTAAAGGTGTGTGGTACTAATTAGTCCACTGATTGGAATTAGAATAATTCTGGGTGTGGCTGAATGGATTTAATAAAGACAGAAGGCCCACCCGCCCTGTGGGTGGCACCACCCAAAGGCTTGTAGCCTAGATGGGATACAAGGGAAAGGCAGGCACTCTTACTTTATTACCTCTTGCCTGCTTTGCCAAGGACTGTTTCTCTTCTGTGAAGCCCCTCTGCCATGCCACCTTGCCTTGGAGACAGCTGGCTGTGGACTGAAACCTCTACAAACTGTGAGCTGAAATAAACCGTTTCTTGCTAAACTTTGGGTGTTGGATATTCTGTGTCAGCAATGAGAAAAGTAACTAAGATACTTCCAAAACTGATACATAGATTTAATGCAGTCCAATCAAAATACCAATAGCATTCCACACAAAACTAGAGAAGACAGTTCTAAAATTCATATGGAATCAGAAGAGACACAGAATAGCAAAAGCAATCCTGGGCAACAACAGCAAAGCAGAAAGCATCACAATCCTAGACTTCAAGTTATATTACAAAGCTGCAGTGTTAAAAAAAAAAGCACACCCAAAAAACAGCATGGTATTGGCACAAAAACAGACATGTGAATCAATGGAATAGAATAGAGGATGCAGAAATAACACCAGCCACATTTAGCTATTTGATCTTTGACAAAGGGGCCAAAAATGTACTCTGAAAGATAGCATCTTTAACAAATGGTTCTGGGAAAACTGGCTATTCACATGCAGAAGATTAAATCTAGACCCATATCTTGCATCATGTAGTAAACTAAAAAATGCATCAAAGATGTAAATGTTAAAGCAGAAACAGTCTGTTGGAAGGTAAAATAGGTAAAACTCTTGAAGACATAGACATAGGCAAGGACTTTCTGAATAGTACCCCAGTGGCATAAAAAATAACCAACAGAATGAAGAGACAGCCTACAAGCTGGGAAGAAATTTTTGCCAGCTATTCCTTGGACAGAGGATTAATATCTAGAATATATAAATAACTCAAAAAAATTAGACCCCTTCAAGAATAAGAAGAAAAATTGGCAGCTGAAATGAACAGAGACTTCTCATAAGAAGCATAAATGGCCAATAAATACATAAAAAAAATATTTAACATCTCTGCCCATTAGAGAAATGCGAATTAAAACACTGAGATTCTATCTTACTCCAGAAAGAATGGCTATCATTAAGAAATGAAATAATAACAAAGGCTGGGAAGGCTGCAAGGAGAAAGGAACCCTTTCTACATTGTTGGTAGAAATGTAAACTACTCCAACCACTATGGAAATCAGTATGAAGATTTCTCAAATAAGTAAAATTAGAAATTCCGTTTAACTCAGCTATTCCCCTTCTTAGTATCTTCCTGAAAGAGTTAAAGACATCCTGTTACAGTGACACATGCATACCCATGTTTATAGCAGCACAGCTCTTAATAGCTAAATCTTAGAAGCAGCCTATATGCCCATCAAAAGATGAATGGATAAAGAAAATATGGTATATATACACAATGGAGTACTACTCTGCCACAAAGAAGAATAAACTTGAGTCATTTGTAGGAAAATGGATGTACCCTGAGACCATAATGTTTGGTGAGATAAATCCGATAGAGAAGCTTGAATATTGTGTGGTTTCTCCTATGTGAGAAACCCAAAGCATAAATAATTAAAGAGCAAAATAAATGATACATAATAGGAAATAGGGAGATCTTTTGCCAAAAAGGAATGAAACAAGAGATGGAGAGAGTGGAAAGGGAGGGGGAAAGGGGGATGAGAAAAAGAATTGAGATGTGTTATATATATGTACCCACCCCCTGAGGAATGCAATCATTATGTACTGCAAACATGAGCCAAGAAAAAAATTTTGGAGAGAGGAAGAGAGAGTTCTCCCTAAATTCCTGGCTTTTGGTTTTTCACCCTGTTGAGCTCACCCTGTCACTCAGTGAGCATTCATTCTTTGGGAGAAGACACCAGCAGCTCATTGGGAACTTCCCTCCCGTTAGTGGCTCCACCTGGGGCCATTGGTTGGCAGTTTATTATTGGCCCACAGAAGGCTCTGAAATGAGTCATATAAAGCACTAATTAAATCAACTTCTCAGCTACAGTGTACTCAAGCCTAACAATTCATAGTTCATAATTGTTTTGTTGTTGGGCATGGTGGTGCCCACCTACAACCCCAGCGACTCACGAGGCTGGAGTGGGAAGGTGGCTTGAGTCCAGGTGTTCAAGAAAGCCTGGGCAACGTAGCAAGACCATGTCTCTTTAAAAAAAAGTTTTTTAACAAAATTATGTAATTAGGCAAAATTACTCAAACTTTTCTTGAAAGCTTATTTGGAGGTTCTAGCAGAGGAGCGCAGCTACCCACATACCCTTGACTGAGGAAACAGTTCTCCTCTATCGGGGTGGTCGTCCTCTTCGACCAAGAGCACAGCTTCAGGAAGGACCCATGTGGAGTGGTGAGGGAGGAAGGGGACATCCGCCTGGCCAACCAGGTCAGCCAAATCAGCCCTGGTGATCAGTGGGGTGACAGATGTTGCAGCCAGATCGCCCTCACATCCTGCTCAAACCTTTCTGTGCCTTACTATCCTCATCTGTAAAATGAGACCACTACTGATCCTTTATAGTGTTGTTCAAATGTGTATTTTAATACATGGAATGCACTTGAAATGGTGCCTGACAAGTGCTTATTAATTACTTAATAATATTTCCTATTTCAAGTTGTGTTTTACTATATTGTTGTATAATAAAGGTTAAAAATTGTGAAATAAGTAAAAATGACAGCATAAAAATGCTCCAGCTAACATGTCAGCAACATAAAATTGTTCCAGATATGAACTCCTGTTGTTGAATTCCTAAGGAGAAATTAAAGTCCAGAATAATGTTCCATTAAAGTCTAAAGGAATCTAAGTTGGAAGTCCTCCTTCCCCTTCCCTGCTATTTTTCATTCCGCTGTGGAGGTGGAGGGTGAGGTGAGGTATGGTGGGAATGGGTTGCTCATTCAGGTGACTGGCTAGAGTTAGAGTTCCGCTATCAGCTCATGCCTGACCTGGGTCTCAATGGAATCGCTTCTTCAACCTGTTAATCAAACTCTTAGGAGTTCTACTTTTCAAAAAAAAATAAATGAACTAAAAAAAAAAAAATAGAACATATAGCATTATTATCCCATAACCCAAAGCCAGCACATTTAGGCCTCACAAGTACAGGCAAGTGAAGTTCCTTGATCCCCAATTCAGACCACTCACTGCTGTTGCCACCCAGAGACCACAGTGGGGACTTCCTGTGTCTGTGGAAAGGGTGGACAGGGAAGATGTGGTCAAGGGGAATCCTCTTGGATTCAGTCTTGCCAGGTTACATTCATTCTGGGCCACTCGTCCAGGGTCTAGGAGAAATCCAACATCATTGGTTGTGTTGATAAGTTTACATATTAGAGCAGAAAGCCACCTTCTCTTTCAAGGGGACATTCCTTTTCCTTTTAAAATCTGAAAAACTCCCCTCTTTTTCTTTGGTGTCCATCTAGGCTTGAAAGACTCTTTAGCTCTGGAGCCTGCAGCACTTAAGTGAGTGTGGGAAATAGATATTTGAGAAGGAAAGGAATATAGATTGTGTCAGGTAAAAGAGCCAAAAACTAAGACCCGACCAGTACCACAACAAGCTTTTATTAAGGAGAAGGGACAATCTGCCGGGCTGCCTCTGAACAAAGAGTGCAGCAATGTGGCAGGAACTGGAGCACCTTTATAGAGGTTCGGTGGGGATTGGGAGGTATGACAGTGAGGGATTTGAGGGTCTACAAGGTATGTCACCAAGGGATTGGAGGAACTTGTGACATCACTAGTTGCCAGGAAGGGAGTGAGTATCAAGTTACTCTTTTGGTGGGAAGAGGGGCATGTTGGGAAGAAGAAGGTTGTCTTTTGGCAGGAGAAGCCATTTTGAGGGCTAGGTTTAGGCGGGAAACACTACATCGTAGGAAGAAGAAAACCAGTTTGGGTGGAAAGAAAACCATCTTGGGATTGGGTTTTAGGCAGGAACGCAGTGGATTGTGGAAAGAAGAAGGGGAGCTTGTGCCGGGAAGTGGAACATTATGGGAAGGAGAAGGTGGCCATTATATGTAATGGCTATTTTAAGGTGAAAGAAATCTGTCATTCCAGGCTTTTGTTTTATGGTTGCTGAGTAAAGGTCTCTTCTTCTGGAGCTGCTTCAAGCTGACAGTGGGGTGAAGGTTGGGGCTAGACCTGGATCTGATGGCAAGTGGAAGTGTTGTCTCATTGTTGCAGTGGTTGGTATCCTGCCATAATGAGCTCCATGACCATCTGGTTGGTAAATGCCCTCGTGCCTTCCTGTAAGAAAGTTTGAAAACAGTGAAACAGACAGGGACCTAAGGCCAATAGGGTGAGCAAAACCATGAGGGGAGTTAAGAGGGTGCTTAACCATGTTTTCCAATTACTCAGGAAGCTCCACCAGTTGTCACTTCCAGAATAGTGGTCCCAGCATTCCCTTAGTCTAGTTTTCATTTGTTGGGTGATCTGTCTGATCACTCCTGACTTGTTGGCATAGAAGCAACATTCTTCCTTTAGGAACATACAGGTCCCTCCTTCATGGGCAGTGAGGAGGTCTAGGGCCCTTCTGTTTTGTAGGGCGACTTCCACCAGAGAATCTATCTGGCTTTGGAGGGCATCAAGAGCCTGCTGAGTTGCGTCAAGCTCTGTGTGTATCTGGCTCCCTAGGTCTGAGATTTGTGTTTGACTGGGACCAAGGGCTGTTGCACCCAGTGCAATGCTGCCAGCTATAGCAATGGTTGGCATGATGGACAAGATGATGGGGTCCCATTTTTGATGGGAGGACAGGTATGTTGTTGGACCATCAGGTCTGGAGTAGTTTCTTAATGTCAGGGATCAGATATATCAGGCCACAGAGTAGACTCCATCTAACACAGGGTAGACTCCGTCAAAACAGATGAAGAATGCTCCATTTGGTGCCTGCAAGAGCCTTTCAGCCTGTTGGGTGTTAGAGCAGTTGGCTGAGGTGTTGGGTTTAGTTCCGTTACCTTTGAGACAGATCTCAGTTCCAGCAACCTCTGTTTTATAGTGAAGTAGAGCAGGGGTGCTGTGAGAGGCAGTTGAAAACACTGTTTGATTAAGGGTTAAGCCCAGCGCCCGAAAGGAAAGTCTGGTTAGGGGCACACACAACCAGCAATCGTTAACCACTGTATAATTTACTGCCCTGAGGACTTTGTAGGTGGCATTAACTAGGTCTATCAGGGGTATGGTGGCCTTTTGTGGGCTAGGTGTTGTGTGTGAAAAAGGAGTAGAATGGTTGACGGGTGTGTGGCAGGTTGTCTGAATTTGTGGCTGTGGTGGAACAGGTAGGAGCCCTGAGGGTTGGGATTTTGGTCGTGGGACCTTGATGATCGGGGAGGGGCCCATACCTTTAAGATCTTAATGATCATTCTGGAGTCTTTTTTCCTGCCATCGACTGTTAGGCTCATTCTGCGACCCCTTGCCCATTCCACATTTTGTGGGTCTGAGATGGAATATCGTATTGGGTTGCAGGTTCCGTTCTCATGATCTGGTTTTGATAGGAGCTGGGTTATGGTTGTATTAGGGTGGCCCCCATAGTCCATCGGACAATCCCAATAGTGACAACATCAGTCAAGGATGTCTCTGCAGTGGCTCATTTGCTCCTGACCTCCTGGTGGTTGACACCACTCAAGGCAAACATATTTGTTATTGGTGCGGGATTCCCATTCCCAGCCCAGGCCTCTGCACCCCATGTAATAGGAGTCAAAGTGGGGACTGTTTGGGTGGGGCAACCATCAACCTGTATCTGAACAGGCTTAATGATGCCATCCCATGTGGTGATATTAAGAATCACAGGTGGCTCAGTCCCAAAGAGCTGAGACTGGAATTCAAGGTGTCCTGAACGGGTGTTCCCCAGAAGAGGTTGTATTAGGCCAAGCAGCAAGACAAAACACAATGGTTTTGTGTAGATTTGGGGACCGATCCGATGTGGCATGTTGGAGTGAACCTTAGTTAAAGACAGATAAGCACAGATAGGAGTGTGATGATGCTACAATAGCCTAACATCAGAGTCCCCTTATGGTGGGAAGCCCAACCTGAAGGAGCCACAGCAGCAAGTCCTATCCCTAGGAGAGAACCAAGAAGGACCAAAAGAGCCAGGCACAAGAGATCTGTGAGAGTGCCTGTATGCAGAGCATTGCAGTATCTCATGAGCAGGGGTGTGAGATGAGGAAAACTAGTCCAAGGAAATATCTCGAAAGTGAGGGGTAAGGGCTGCCCACCAGCACACTAGGAGGAAAATGTAGAGAGAGATCTCCTCTGGATTGAATTCAGTCAAGGAGCCTTGGTAATAGCTGTCAGTTACTCACAAATGGTTTCGCCCACCACCTCTCAAGCCTCAGCGTCCTCCTGTGTGACGAGCCAGATGTGGTCAGCTTGAAGGGTTTGTATGAAGCCGTTGAAGTGTGAGGTGAGACCATTTAGGGGCATCATTCAGGAGGTGACTCTTCGGGAATCTGGGACAGTTTGAGTCTAAGAGAGCCTGTCAAAAGAGAGAAGTATCTGGGAGTTTTGGGTTGCTGTTCAGACTGGTCTACCTGGAGAGCCGGATGGGCTCTTTTTATTCTGGAGGGATAAAACCAGGGAACCTTTTCTTGAAGTTTTACCACTGTGGGAGTGGTTAAGGAGACAGTGAAAGGTCCTTCCCAGCATAGCTGGAGGGGTTTGGGGGAAAGAGTCCTGAGATATACCCGGTTGCCTAGGGAAAGAGGAGGATGTAGATTGCCTGATGAGTCTGGAGAAAGAAGTTTGATCCACTAGAGTCTGAAGAAGATGATAAGCATAGTTGACCATTGGAATGTAATTAACAAGAGGTGGTGAAGGATCAGATAAGTTGAAGAATAGGAGGGGTTGCCCATACATTAACTCAAAGGGGGTTAAATTTAATGGTTTTCGAGGAGTTGAGCAAAGCCACATGAGAGCCAAAGGGAGGAGGGAGTCCCAGCTTTGTTTTAATTCAATGGAAAGTTTGGTTAACTGAGTCTTAATAAGCCCATTGGCCTTGCCTGATGACTGGGCCCAATAGGGGATGTGGAGTTTGCATTGTATGTTGAGTACCTCTGTTACCTGTTGGGTGATCTGGGAGACAAAGGCAGGTCCATTATCAGATTGGATGGAGCATGGGGAGTCCAAATCGAGAAATGATCTCTGTTAGGAGTACATGGACTACAGTGGCTGCTCCCTCTGATGTATGTGGAAATGCCTCTATCCACCCCGTGAAGGTGTCTACTAGGGTCAGAGGATATTTGACCCTTTTGATGGGGGGCATATGGGTAAAATCAACCTCCCAATCTTCCCCTGGTAGCTGTCCCCAGGACTGATGAGTTCCCGTACGTGTCTGGAGACTTCCTTGGGAGCTGGTGGTGGAGCAGATGGAATAGGCCTGAGTTATAGTGTGTGTGTGTGTGTGTGTGTGTGTGTGTGTGTGTTTGTGTGTGTGTGCGTGCGCACATTGTCAGAGATGAATGATATAGAAAAGGCTTAAGAAGGTGAAGGAGGGCTTGGGTTCCTATGTAAAGTGAGGTGTGGAGATTGGTGAGAAGAGGTATTACCTGGTCATCTGGTATGATATGGCATCCTCTATAGAGGAGCCAGTTATCTCTTAGTATAGCACCCTTTTCTATGTAAGGGGCCTTTTCCTGGGCTCCAGAGGTGGAATAATTAACGTTTGGTTTTGAGGAATGGAGGACCATACCATCTCTTAGGCAGTCTGATCAGCCTTGTTATTCCCCTGGGCTATGGGAGAAGATGAGGATTGATGTCCTTTGCAATGAATGACACCTATTTGTGTTGGAAGAGTTGCTGCTTGGAGGAGAGCATGAATCAAGCGCCCTTTGACAATGGGGGTTCCCTTTGTGGTCATAAAGCCTCTCTCCTTCCAGGAAGAGTTGTGAGATTGTAGGATATGGTAGGTATATTTGGAGTCAGTGTAGATGTTGCCTTGTCTGTTCTGAGCCAGAGTGAGAGCTCAGGTGAGAGCAATCAGTTCAGCCTGTTGGGAGGCGGTGTTTAGTGGGAGTGCATTAGCCTCAGTGATCTATGTGAGAGAGACTATGGCATATCCTGCCCCCTTTTGGCTTGGTTCTTGAGTGGGGATTGAGCTGCCATCAATATATCATGTGAACTCTGGATTGGGGATGACCTCTGAGGAGACATTGGGAAGGGAAGGAAGTTGATTTTCAATTGCTTCTGTGCAAGAGTGGGAGAACACCTGAGCACCCTCGGGGAGAAGTGATGCTGGATTAAGAGGGGGCAGAATAAGGCTGGGGATTTAGCTCAGTGGTTTCACCACCTGCTGCCAAAGTGCAAAGACCCGAGTTCAATCCCAGGTACCAAAAAAAAAAAAAGAAGAAGAAGGGGACAGGATTGAAGGGAAAAGGTTGGGTTTTCTATAAAAGTAGCATGGAAAAGTTGTAGCCGGGAGGGTGACAGATGCAGGAGGCAACGGTGAGTAAGTCTAGTAAGCGATAAGGTGACTTCACTATTGTTGGTTGGCCAGAACTTAATTTAGAGCTTTCTTGGGCTAGGAGAGAAGCAGCTGCCAAGGCACGTAAGCATGTGGGCCAGCCTCTGATGGTGTGGTCAAGTTGTTTGGATAAGTAGGCGACAGGGCCAAAATGTGACTCAGTGTTTTGTCCCAAGACCCCCAGTGCCGGCCTGCTCACTCAGTGACATAGAGGGTGAATGGTTTTTGAAGGTCTGGAAGAGCTAATGCTGGGTCAGAGAGGATAGCAGTCTGAAGTTTATGAAATGGTCCTCTGATGGAAATGCTGTCTACAGGTTCAAATGGGTCTCCCTTGGAAGCATCATAAAGGGGTTTGGCAAGCAGACTGAAATTGCCTATCCATAGGCAAAGAAAGCCCATGAGTCCCTGAAAAGACAGAATCTCAACTTTGGAGGAAGGAACCGGGAGGTCTCAAATAAGCTGTTTGCGGTCTAATGTGACCTCTCACTGCTGGTATGAGATCTTCACCCCAAGGTATTGGACTATGGATTGAGAGACTTGGGCCTTGTTTTTTGAGACTCAGTACCTTTGTTGGCACAAGAAGTTGAAGAGTGAAGCTCTGTGTTGTTGGGAGAGCTCAAGGGAGGGACTGCATCAGAGTAAGTCATCCACATAGTGGAGCAGTTTAGAGGGTGATAAATCTAATGTCAAAAGGTCAGCAGCTAAGGCCTGTCTGAAAAGGTGTGGGCTCTCCCAAAACCCCTGTAGGAGGACTGTCCAGGTGAGTTGTCGAGAATGACCAGAATCAGGGTCTGTCCAGGTAAAGGTGAAAAGGTCTTGGGATGTTGGGTGTAAGGGAATTGTAAAGAAGGCATCCTTAAGGTCCAGGACAGTGAAGTAATGAGAGGAAGATGGAATGTGGGACAAGAGAGTGTAGGGGTTAGGAACTACAGGGTGTATGGGGAGAACAGGAGCATTGATGGCCCTCAGGTCTTGGACCAATTGGTAGGAGCCATTGGGCTTTAAGACGGGCAAAATGGGAGTACTGTATGGGTGGGCCATAGGAGTCCTTTGCTTAGGAGGTCTGTGACAAGGGGTTTGAACCCTTATAGATGTTTTAGCACTATGGGATATTGTGAGACGTTGGGGAAGTGAGTGGCATCTTTGCAGGAGATTAGGAGAGTGGTGACTGGCAATGTAGGGGGTAGAGGTATCCCATACCGAGGGATTGACATAAGTAGAAGACGATATATCAGAGGAGCCGGAGGATAGATCTGTCAAGGGGGCAGCCTGGAGCAGCAGAATGTTGTGGGGTTTAAATTTGTGGGATGGAGAATGAGGGAGGATCTAAATTTGGAAAGGATATCCCTGCCCAGGATGGGGGTGGGGCAGCTAGGGATAACTAAAAAACTGTGAGAATCTGCTGGCTAACAGGGAACAGGCTAGAGGTGGGGTAATTAGTGGGATTTGAAGGCATCCCTTGAACCCCCATGATAGTTACTGTGGAGGGAGGAGTAGGGCCTGAGTATTGTGGTAAGGCCAAGTATGTAGCCCCTGTGTCAAGCGAAAACAAAACAAAATAGGCTTACCTGAGATGCTGACAGTTACCCTGGGCTTGCTGGAAGTGATGGCTGTGGGGGCTGCGGGCAACCCTGGGCACCGTCAATCCTCCATCACCAGGCTGATGAGCTCTGACAGGGATGTCTCTGTACCTGCTGCCTGGGTTTGAGGAGGGGATGGCCTCTTACCTTTTCGGCGAAGGGGACAGTCAACCCTCCAGTGGCCCATCTGTTTGCAGTCAGGACAGGGGCCAGGCGGTGGTTTGGGATTGGGGCAGTCTTTGGCCCAGTGCCCAGTTTGATCACACTTAAAGCAAGCCCCAGGGGGCCCTTCATGGGTGAACATCCTCTTGTAGGATAGAGGTTTGCCCTGTAGGGCTGCTGCCAGCATCTGTAATTGCCCATTTTCTGTTGTTTTGCCTGTTCCTCATGGTTATTGAACACCTTAAGGTGACATTGAGGAGTTTGGTTTGTGTGGCCTGGGGGCCCTCCTCAACCTTTTAAAGTTTTTTTCTAATGTCGGGGGCAGACTGTGAAATGAAATGAGTGTTAATAACAATCATGCTCGCCTGAGATGTAAAATCAATCTTGGTATACTTCTGAAGAGCATCAGCCAATCAGGAAAGAAACTGCACTGGGTTTTCTTGGGATCCCTGAGTTATCTCTCTAATCTTGTCAAAACTGACTGTCTTTTGGGAAATCCTCTTTAAGTCTTCTATGAGACAGTCATATAATCTTGAAGTTCCCTGCCTGGGTCATTGTCCTGGTGAGTCCAGTTAGGTTGGGTGTCTGGTACTGCCTGCGTGCCTACTAGCTTAGTTGGGTCTGTGGCATGGAAATCATCTGCTGCTGCCTGGGCTGCCCTCCAGACCCTCTGACACTCCTCTGGGGAGAGAGTGGTGGAGAGATTCGTGTAGATATCTCCCCAGGTCATATCATAGGACTGAGTAAGGTAGTTGAATTCTTTAATATAGACATCGGGATCAGAGAAGAAAGAGCCTAAGCGTTTTTCAATCTGAGAAAGATTAGAGAAAGAGAAGGGCACATGTACTCTAACAATGCCTTCAGTCCTGGCGACCTCTCAGAGAAGCATCTGTGTAGCTGGAGTTGATGTTGGAAGGGTAGGGTAGCGAGAATGGGTGTGGGGTGGGGAGTGTGGGGGTGAAGGTGAGTGCCGAGGAGGGGGTTGTGGTGGACATGAAGGGGAGGCAGAGCGTGATGAGGTACTAGAAGGGGCTGAGGATGATGATGCCAGATTGTAGGGAGGAGGAAGGGTTAAAGGAGAGTGATTGGCGGGATCAAACGTGTCAGAGTCGGGAGGGGTAGATGGCGGGGTTTGGGCTAGAAATATCTGAGAGGGTGAACAGGTTTGACACAGAGAGGGCCGAGTGTGTAGGTAGAAGAAGGCTTGTATGTAGGGGATTTTTGACCATTTGCCATTGCATTGACAAAAATTGTGTAAGTCATGCAGCATATTAAAATCAAAAGTACCATTTTTGGGCCATTGTGACCCATTGTTCAATTTGTATT
Organism: Heterocephalus glaber; assembly: GCF_053883595.1. Lineage (NCBI taxonomy): Eukaryota > Metazoa > Chordata > Mammalia > Rodentia > Bathyergidae > Heterocephalus > Heterocephalus glaber. The sequence goes on from NW_028258379.1 coordinate 15,841,259, forward strand.
GTGGCCAGACCTGATTACAATAGAAAATGAATCTTCTGGTTTGAAGTTCAGTCCCAACAATCCGAGGGGCTGGAGTTGTGACAGAAGGCAGCCAAGAGGCATTGAGTCGGGGGTGGGGGTTGGATTGTTGGGCTCCCGTATTAGGGCTGGTGAGAAGGAGGTAGCTCTCCGAGGAGAAGGGCAAAAGGGAGGAGTGTCCTCGTCCCTTTTGACAATCTCTGAAGTCTCCGGAGGGAGAGAGCAAGAGGAGCTGGGCCGATGGGGCATCCCCCTGGGATGCAGTCCTGGGCCAGTGGTCAAGGGGTCTCTCTGACCTAGTGCTAGGATTTCAGAGAGAGAGAGAGAGAGAGAGAGAGAGAGAGACAGACAGACAGACACAGACAGAGGACCTGAGAGAGGGAGGCTGAGCTGCCTACTCACCAAGAGATTGGTGACCCATGTAAATGTATGACATTGGCAATGGCAAAGGCAGAGAGCCCCAAGAAGGTCCTGGCTTGGCAGATGTGGTCCAGAGGAGATGGCTGGAAGACAAATCAACCCCGACCCACAGGGGATTGTCACTTGATCGACCACCTACCTCTCGGGTTTCAGCATGAGATATGTCATTTAAAAGAGCCAAAAACCAAGACCAGACCAGTACCACAACAAGCCTTCTTTAAGGAGAAGGAACAATCTGCCAGGCTGCCTCGGAACAAAGAGTGCATCAACGTGCCAGCGGCTGGAGCAACTATAGAGGTTGGATGGGGATTGGGAGGTATGACAGTGAGGGATTTCAGGATCTACAAGGCATGTCACTAAGGGATTAGAGGAATTTGTGACATCACTAGTTGCCAGGAAGGGAGTGAGTATCACATTACTCTTTTGGTGGGAAGTGGGGCATGTTGGGAAGAAGAAGGTTGTCTTGGCGGGAGAAACCATTTTGAGGGCTAGGTTTCAGCGGGAAGCACTGCATCATGGGAAGAAGAAAACTAGTTTGGGCAGGAAGAAAGCCATCTTGGGATTGGGTTTTAGGCAGGAACGCAGTAGATTGTGGGAAGAAGGGGAGCTTGTGGCAGGAAGTGGGACATTATGGGAAGGAGAAGGTGGCCATTATATGTAGTGGCTATTTTAAGGAGAAAGAAATCTTATCAAATTGGCTTTAGAAAAAGAACTGAAATGAATTGAAAGAAGTAGAGTAAAGAAAAATGGTCATTGCTTTGAAAGCTGCTGCAGTGATATGGATTAGAAATGTGAATGGATGGAGCAGTGCTGTGGGATTCGTCAGGCATGAGGATAAACAGGACTTCTTAGCTAGATGGGAGGACTAGGGCAAGGGTAAAAGAGGCCTCCAGACATTTGAGTCTGAAAAGCTAGGGGGATCAGTAAATATTTTGTTTGTTTTTGTTTTTTGTTTTGAGACAGGTTCTCATTATGTTGCCCAGGCTGACCTCAAATTTCTAAACTCAAATACCTCAGCCTCTCAAGTAGCTGAGACTACAGGCACATGCCACCACACTCTGCCAGCATCATGAAGCCTTTAATTATGAACATAACAAGGAACAAAAGGAGTAGAAGCCTTTATGGGGTGAGAGGAGTGTTAAATTTGGACACGGTACAGAGGTGCCTCCAGGGCAAGCACGTAATGATATTATTGCAGGTAGTTGTAAAGCAGCTTTGAGTTTGGCCAGAGATATGTATTCTGGAGGTTGCTGATGGAAGTGCTTGCTAAGGGAGTGAAAAGAAAGAGCAGAAGCCCCACAGAAAACGGGTGGGAGAGAGATGAGGAACAATGGAAGAGGTCTCGGGAGGCAGGAGCTTGAGAATGAGAGGTGGACATGTCTTCCCAAAAGGAAGGAAGGAAGAATGCTAAGTGCTGACCCAGATAGAATTTTAGATGGAGAGGAACACAGGTTAGGTTTATGTTTTGAGTTCCCAGCCTTCTGGGTGAGGAAGGTAATGAGGACCTGTGCTGAGAGTGAGAAGCCTAGGTATGGATTTCAGTGACTGAAAGGGGCAGAAAGGGATTGGACTTGGAACAGCCCCTGAAGGGCCTTTGAAAGAGAATGGATGAGGATCAGGCATGAGGATGTCTCAAGACACTAGGGACACCTGCCAAAGTGTTCTCATGAGCTGTAAGTATAAACACTGACAATATTTAGTGGAATTGAAGATCTGTGAACCCAAATAAGGATCTGTTGTCCACTCTAGTCACTTCCCCTAAGTGGGCAGCTTTCTAAGCAGAAAGAAGGAAGCAACAAAGAAGAGGTGAGTGGCAGTGATGGCTCCAGGAGCCTAGAAGGTCCTGTGCTGTGTGTTCCAACTCCCATACTCTAGTTACTGGGAATGGTTTGGGAAGCATCCAGGCCTTTGTATGTCTGGAGACAGTGGTTTGTTGCTGGGCTAGATCTTGATGTAGGTGGATTTAAGGTTTTTTCTTAAGACAAAAAGCTTCGGCTCATGAGAGCACTTTGGCTGGTGTCCCTAGTGTCTCTGAGCAATCCTCATGCCCTATCCTCTATACTGGTGGGAGGGGCACCTATATAGAAGGTAAACTTTCCCCAGAATTGTGTCCCATGGCCATCTCTAGTTACAAGAAAGGCTGAGAAATGATTCTAAGATATGAATGAAATTTTGATGTAAGTTGGTTGCAGATGCCTGGAAATTCCTACAATCATAATTTTAGAATTATAAGAGATCTTAGCAAATCCAACGAAGCCCTTCATTTTAATGATTAGACTAGGTTAAGCAAATTGCCCGTGGTGTCATATACTTGAAAAGCAGGAATCAGAATGCAGACCTTTCTACTTCTGGTTTAGTTTTCTTTCTGTTAGACCAAACACATTACGTGTCAGACCAGAAGACAGTGGAAAGAGTTCCAGAACTTTCCTAGAACATCTACATCCAGGCAAACTGCCTAGACCTCTGCCCTGTCTTGACCTCTGCCCTGTCTTCTCCTCTGGTTTTTCTTGTGTCCCAACCACATTTTGTTTTAGCACCTGTGAAAGAAACTGATCTTTGTTCTGTAGTATTGGAAATTAATGTGCAAGCCCAGTATAGAAGACAAATCTTTGATATTTAGAATTTCAAGAACATGGTAACAGTAAAGCAGCAGAAGAATTATGAGCTGCTGCTTTTTTTTTTGAGACAGGCTGGCCTTGAACTCACTATGTATCCCAGGCTGACCTGGAACTCACAGTGATCCTTCTGCCTCAGCTCCTTACAGGTGTATACCAACATGTCCGCTAAGAACCGTGAACTGAACTTCTGATGAGAAGTTCCTCTCATTAGAGGGGATTGATTAATCAATAATGTCAAGTGCAAAAATTGCATGCAGCTAGGTTTTAACCCTTGCTGAAAACGAGAGTATTGTACATATGGCTGTCACTGAGGAGGGTACCGTCTCCAGACAAGCTTGGTCATTTTCTTAAAACATTTTTATAGCACCTGATAGTTCATAATTCTGTGTTTGTGATTACTTGTTTAATATCTGTCTTTTCTGCTAGTTTAATCTTCATGAGGGCAAAGCCTGTCTTTTTCATTACTATGTACCCCACCACCTAGCAAACGAATTAATGCAGATTTGATACTTAGAACTATGGAGCTAATGAAGGAAGTTTAGAAATCTTTAAAATTTTTGTATATCTTAATAGCTTCTGTGCTCAATCCATTGAGGAAAATGGAAAAATAAAAAAATACATATATTCAGTGGCCTTAATTATGGAGATTTAATTTTTTGTCACCTGTAACTATAAAAAACTTTTCTGTAGCAGCGCTTTAAAATTAAATAAATTACGTTTTTTTCCATGGCACAAAAATATAGAAAGCACTAATTGTTGAAACGCATCCTTTCTCTTCATGTTTCTTAGTCACTCATTTCTCCTCTTTTTTTTTTTTGCAGTACTGGGGATCGAACTCAGGACCTTCCGCTTGCTGGTCAGGCATGGTACCACTGAGCTAAATCCCCAGCCCTCATTTCTCTTCTTTAGGGCCAGTTGTCTTCCTAGTTTTATGCCTGTCTTTCTAGAGCTGTTCTTGGCATTTACTAGCAAGTAGCGTATATATGAATGTAAACAGGATTTACCTGATAACCATTGCCTCCTGCTATCCTTTTGTTTATTTAACAGGCTCTCTAGGAGATCATTCTGTACAGTAGTTAATTAATATTCTATTGTAAAGATCAAGTGTCTGCAGACTAACATCCTTTGAGTCAGATCAGTCCTGTGTCTTTTTGGAAACCCCATGAACTAAAAATGATTTTTTACATATTTATTTAGGTGTTTTTGAGACTCACTATGTGGTTCAGGGTGGCCTTGAACTCATGGTGATCCTCCTGCCTCAGCCTCCCAAGTGCTGGGATTATAGGCATGTGCTACCACACCCAACGATTTTTAATTTTTAAATGGTTGAAAAAAAAGAATAAAATTTTGTGGTATGTGGAAATGATATGAGTTTCAGTGTCTTTAAGTAAAATTTTATGGAAACACAGCACACCCTTTGTTTACCCATTGTCTGTTGTCAAGCTGCAGTGGTAGGGCTGAGCACTTGCAACACATCTTGCATCCCCTCAGATCCTAAAATATTTATGGTCTGGCTTTTTACAAAAGCAATTTGCTGACTCCTCTGTAGATGTGCTATAGTATATTTAATTAATGTTTTGCTATCCTAATGCAGCACTGTATAATCTTGTGCATACCACATTTCACACACGTGAGACTAGAACTAGAGGAAACAATTCTCGAAGTAGAACTACTTGTAGAGCTTTAGAGTCTGTGAGGCACGTTACATTTTTTTCTAATTCTGTTAAATTGTATCAAGGAAAAAGGCAAGGGAAGATGAGAGAGAGTGGACAAAAGCCTTTTTTCCCCTCCTCCTGGTGAAATAGTTCATGGCACTGATAAAGTCAGGTTCATTTTGGGAGGCCTCTGAGAAACTGGCTCCTGTCCAAGGGAGAGGGAGGAAAAGGAGGCAGTAGTTGCTGGCGTGTGACCTGGGGAGAGGTGCTGAGCCAAGATGGTTGGTTCTGCTGCCCGGCCTGGGCCCGATTTAGGGTAGGGGCAGTTTGTGAGCTCATTCCGGGAAGGGAGGAGCCAGGTGGCACCCAGGTGGAAGTCCTTGCAGGGAGAAACAGAGCTTCAGGAACTTGAGTGGATTTATGGTGCTGTGTTCTAGATAAAGCAGTGCTAATATCCTGATGCACAGTGAACTAGGTACTGTGCAAAAAGAAAGCCGTGTGAGATCTGTTGAGAAACTCTTATGTTTATTTGATTTCTCTACACATCTTCTTTCCCTCTCTTCTTTCAGAGAAGAAAAATCTCAAGAAAAAATAAGCATCTTGGGCTGGGGATGTAGCTCAGTGGCATCGTGCCTGCCTTGTAAGCACAAGGTCCTGAGTTCGATCCCCAGTACCAAAAAAAAAAGAAAAAGAAAAAATAAGCATCTTAATTTTCATCATTTTTTTTTTTTTTTTAGAGACAGGGTCTCAGTATGTAGTTCATGCTGGCCTTGAACTCATTATGTAGTTCATGCTGGCCTCGAACTCATGGTGATCCTCCTGCCTCAGCCTCCCACATGCTGGGATCACAGGCGTGCACCACCACGCCTGGCCTCATCTTTCACTTTTCCCACCTGCTTTGTAGCCATCAGCCATCTGAGGTGTTTGATCTGAATGGGAAAGGGAAGAGTCCAAGGCTAGGACTAGTTACTCCGCTCTCCAGGCAGGGGCTAAGAACACAGCAGCACCGGAGCCTCCAGCCTTGCTTGTCTCCGCTGTCCTCCAACAGTCCCTAACTGGAAGGGAGAGCCATTGCCTCTTTCCCATCATGTGCAAGCCTTTGGGAATCTTAGTATCGGTTGTCTGCTTTTTCTTCTTGGGACACAAAGTTATTTAAAGTATAAGCTGAACCTGGAGAAGAAATTGAAGCAAATGCTTCTTACTCTCACTTGTAAATTATTGCACTTCCTTGCCTCTTGCACTTTGTTTGATTTAAAGAAGGTCATTTTTCCTTAGAAGCTCCGAGGAATTCTTTAGCAGGGGTCACATGTGGGAGGTGAGCAACACTGTGTCTGTCTTTTCCCCATGGAAAAATTGTCTCCCACAAAACTGGTCCCAAGGCTGGGGATTGCTAATTTAAGGAACGTAACTGTATTAGGAGATCGAACTTTTGAGTTACCTTGTCACTGTTGCCTAAAGCTCCCTTAATCAACAGAGGTGAGAATTTGAAAGATTCCTGAAGGTTGTCAACAGTAATTGACACCCAGATTTTGCCTTGTTTTGTTTTCATCTTCTCATTTAAGAAAGAGGGGAAATGGTTGAAGAAATAATTATGTGAGTAATTTTGCTATCCCCTTTTCTCCTTCCCACCCCTTTCCTTTTTAAGATTAGTACAAAAGTACAGATGAATTTCAGCTGCTGCCCTCCAACTAGAAATTTGGAAGAATTTTGGGGTACCTGAATAGATAATTGATTAATTGTTGAAATTTAAGATAATAAACTCATATTCCTTCTTTGTTTTTCTCTCCCTCTTTTTATTTGTGAATATTTTGAGCAGATTCATACTCTAAGGACCGGGGACCTTGGATAGTAAAACCAGTGGCCTCTTCTAGGGGGCGGGGCGTCTACCTGATCAACAGTGTAAGTATGCAGAAGATTCGGACGTGATACTCAAGTGGTTCCTTCTCTCAAAGAGCAGGTATTCCCTTCTGAAATGTGCAGTCTGAAGTGAGTCAGCTGTTGTTCACCCTACTGACAGTAACGTCTTCCCAGGCCAGACAGAACACTTCATAGTCAAAAAGACGCTTACTTGAAAAATGCCACGAAGGGCTGATGACGTGGGCAGTAAAACAATTTACCAAGACAAGAATAAGTAAGACGAGAGAGTGGGCGTGTTTCCAAGATAGGAATCGCACCATGAGGGTGAGACACAGGACTGTCATAAGGATTTGAGGATGTGGGGGAAATTACAACTGACAAGACCATTTCCTCCAGCCTCACAGAAAGCCTGTTATCTTTAGGTAAGGAAATCTATGCACATTAACTTTTAGAGAAGATGGGTTGAGTTCATAGGGAGGAATGAATGGATCTTACATCAAAAGTTTGTTTTTATCTTGTGTGGTTTTTAGTCAGCATTACTGTACTGTCTTATGACTGTTCAGTATGTGCTGGTCAGGATCACTTTCATGGGAGAGTTTGTTGTTAAAGGTTTTAAACACTGCCCCCCCCCCTTTTTTTTGGTACTGGGGATCCAACTCGGGTCTTTGCGCTTGCAGGGCAGGTGGTGGAACCACTGAGCTAACTCTCTGGCCTCTTAATCCCTTTTTGTCAATGGGTAACCACTACATTTAATCCCAGCACACTGGGAAGCTGAGTCAGGAGAATTTCAATTTCAAGCCCAGCCTGAGCAATTTAGAAACTTAGTGAGACCTTGTCTTAAAAAATAAAAAAGACTGAGGATATAGTGCAGTGCAAAGGCCCTGGGTTTAATCCCCAGTACCTGCACAAAAAAGCGCCACTTGATCAGATTTGGGGGAGGGCAGCCTTTTGAGTCCTGTTGGCTCTCTGCACAGAGCATCAGCTGGTGTCATGTGCCTCTAGCTGAGCACAGCCCCAGATCCCCAATTTCAGAGTTGTCTAGCCAGTTGACCTCCATTTGGCCCGGCATCCTGCTGCTGCTCCTTTTCCCTCCTTTTCCCTTCCTCCCCTCCCTCCTTCCTGTTCCCCTTGCTCACCCTCTTCTTTTCAAAAGCCATCAATATCTTGATTCTTTGCAAAATTTTCATTAACTGTTCTTTTAAAATTTAATACTTATACAGAATAAATAAAATCCCAACTCGAATCTCACTCTCTAGACTTGCCACAGTAAATATTGACTTCATATAGTTGATTTCTTTTTTTGTCAACTTTATATGACGTGGTCAGTGTCCAGTTTGCCATTTATTATAATCACATCACCTCCTGCCTGCCTGTCCACATTCCATCTCTTATGTTTTTATATTATTTTTAAAGTGTTAAAATATTTACAGTTCTTTTCAATAACCACAAATCAGCTTATCTTCTTTATAAGGTGAGTGAAATAAATTAAGCTCAATAGAAATAGATTTTATACCATTGGGGTCTAAAATTGAACCACCAGATCATCCCCTGTGCTGTGTGAATTAATGATTTGATTCTTGTTCCTTAGCCCATTGCCTGGCACTTTGTAGGGATCCTTGGGGCAATCGCTGTCCCCTCTGATGTCTTGGGGTAGGGCTTCCTCTACTCTGTTTTTCCAACCTGATCCTCACTGCTCTCTGTCTTTAGGAATTGCTTAAACTTTTGGTCTGTTCTGGCTCCTTTTCCTTTTTTTTTTTCTAGCCTTGTTATCATTTCTTTCTTTTGAAAATATTCTTTCTGTCCTTCCAAGAAAAGGGTAAGTGGGGATAGATATGTGTGTGTGGCAAGTACTCCATCTTAAATTATCCACTTATCTTTGCACATTGAACTATTTCCTATGTGTGCAGAAACAAACTTTCTGAGGAGTCTTTTACTTTGGAAATTCCTCACATGCAGCCTGGACTCACAGCTATACAGTAAACAATGATGACCAGTCCTTTCGCGCTGAATAAACAGAGGATCTGGTTCTAATAGACCAAATACTACAGTTCCAGGCCCCAGTTACAAGTCCTCTTACCTGGCCTGGATCTCTCTGGAGGCCTTTCACCCTGGATCTCATGTGACATAAAACCTGGTCACATGTCTTGGCTCTATCCTTGTCTCTCTGACCTTGGCATAAAACTCCCGTCCGACAGCCATTCCTTCAGCGCTGTGCCAAGAGCTCCAAAGTTGTTTGACTCTCATAGATGGCTCTAGTTTGGGTTTGGGTTTTAGCTGCCAAATGGAATTGCTATTGAAAGTCAACTATGGCACAAGTTTCCTTTTTATTTTCTTAGACATGAGTCAAAAAGAGTAGGATCGATTCCCAGCTCATCTGGCACTTTTTTTCCTTTTGGAATGCTCTTTTGCCCTAGTGATTTGTTCCCTTAAAGCTAACATCACAAAGAATAGAAAAGTTAAACTTTTCTTGGTGGGACTGAGAACCCCATGCCCTGACTCTTCCCTAGTGCTGAGGCCCATAAAGGGAATGACACGTCTGTGGAGAATGCACATTTGGCAGGCTATGTAAGAGTCAGAGTCTCTTTCTCTCTCCCACCTCTCACTGGGCTGAATCCCTCGAGACCCCCTGCATAGATCAAAGCACTTGGCAGGACCTTTTGCCTTCCCCTCCCCCTCAGTGAAGCTTTGGACTGATTCTGATTCTTTTAGATATTTAGAGGAGGTGCCAGACAGAAGCCTGGGAAGATGCCAGCGGGCACAAGGGGAGCTGGCAACATGTGGACCTAAGGGGAACCTATTCCCACTTCACCCCAAAACTGGAATTTTATCACCTTTCACCCAGACCTGTGTTGTTAATGCTCCTCTTTCTCCTCACACAGAAGGCCTGACCATCCCTCTTTTCCATACCTGGACCCTGTCTCGTGGAATATGTGACCCATTAGCCAGTCAGATGAAGTAACTCTTTCCAGGGCCACTGCCTGCTTTCCTTTCAGACTTGCAGGGGAGGGAGAGAGTGCTCAGGCAGAGAGTCTGTGTGCAGAACCAGTGTGAGGGAGAGAGGGAGGGGCATTGGCAGCCAGGATGGAGTTAGGTGTGTGTGCCAAACGCAAACATCTTTCCCCATCTGCCCACTGGCAGGTGAGGGTCTCTTATTAAAACTGCCCTGTAGTAGTCATAACCTTTTGGAAAATATTCGCAAATAGCAACTTTTACCATAAGGAGAACAGAATAAAGGATAGAAAAAGCATTACTTTTATGTAATACTGAAGAGAGCAGTGCAGACTCCAACGGGTGGAATGGACGCATCTTTGTTGGTTTGCTGACCAGGCCTCTTAACAGTGTGTTCTTTAACTCTAGAAAAGCTCAAAGCTATGTTTGCTCCAGCTCCTTCAGAAACTGGCTAAATGCCCTGTTTTCCCAATTTACTGTATTCAAGTCATGGAAGGGAAGGACCTGGTGTTTTCTGAATAAGGCATGAATTTGATACTGGTAGTCCAGTCCAGCTGTTCTTGCCTCACATGTTACCCAGGGCAAATGTAGTATTAAGTATTCCCTGAGATCTTGGGGTACCAGAGAGTGTGGGGTCATTCTTGTCACTTCTGTGTGTGTGTGCGTGTGTGTGTGTGTGTGTGTGTGTGTGTATGTGTGAATTTATTTCTGTACTCCCTTGTGTCTCTCTTTGTGTTTTTGTCTTACATTCTTCCTTTTTCTCATTGTTCACTAGATACTCAGGAAGTACCTGCTTGTGCCAGGTGCTATCACTCCTCAAAACCTTTTGAGAAATTCTCCTAACCCTTTCATTGCTTCATTGTACTTCAGTGTACTACTCTGAGTAGAATGGCACGTGGGATGCAGTGGTGAATGCTGTTGAGTTGTGGAATTGAGTAGTTAGAACCACACAGATAACTCTTGAGTTTGCAGTAATAATAATGACTGATATCTCTTGACCCTTTAACATGTCCATGCCACTGTGTTTTCCAAGTATAATTTTATTTAATTCTGTTTAATGTTTATAAGAAACCTATGAGGTGGTTAGTATCATTTTTTTAGTAAGTGGTAGAGTCAAGGTGGTAACTCAGGTCTAGCTGACTCCAGAATATACACTCTTAACCACTGTACCATTCTACTGTACAATAACTTACCAGACACTATAAGCTTTAATATTAAGGTCCAGTTAGAAAAAGGAATGTGTTTCCAACTTCTCCAGCTGTTCAGATATCTGCTTTATTGCCTCTATGAAAGGAACTTGAGCTTGAAATTGAAGTAATTTGAAATGAGTTAACTGAGCATTAATGTAAAGGAAATAGGCCTAAGGATGTACAAAAGCTTCCATTAGTCGTTCTTCTGTGTACAACACTAAGCTGTACAGACCCAGTTGCCCTTTTGTTTTGTGAGCTTACAATTTAATTCCTAAAGCAGATAGAAATGAGAGGTAAAGACAGTAGAACAGACATTAAAGTTACTTAAATAATGAAAGGGTTTGTGTTATGCATAACTCAATGGATAAATGAGTACAATGAGGATGGAAAAAGCGAAATGGAACTGGGCATTAGATGTGTCATGGAGCAAAGGCCGGTGTGCCCTGTGGGAAAGAGCAGAGTTGGGTGGTCACATATCTATTGTAGCATTTAGGGTTACTCACTTGGAAGACAGCTGTGATGGATTAATTTTAGGTTTGGAACACAGCCTACAGCTTACTGCTTTGTACAATGATTGCATCGATTCTTATTCACTAAGCTGACTCAAGATGGAGCTAGTACTTGTGAGAAGCTGATCGACAAATGCAAGGGAGTCAGGAAACAGTGTGGTAGCTAAGTCCATTAGGGATGAATCAGTACTGATGGTGTCGTGTTCAGATGTTACAGAGTGATGGGATGTGAAGCTGCCTTTTGACTCTGAGATATCAACAGTGAGAAAGGAGAGGGAGAGTCTCACTGCCATGATTCCAGAGTTGCTCATTGTGGTTGTGCGTAATGTTATGGTTTCTAAAATTATCTTTATTTTATAAGTAACTAGTATTTGGAATGGGAAACACTTTTCTTTTGTAAACTTGTATTACAAAGAAAACCTTTTGAACTTGGAGGACAATGTTGGGGGGAACTACAAATAGTGCTAAAAAGTTAAACCTCTGAGGCAGACTCTCGGGGCACCAACGCTGCTTTATTGCTTGTTAGCTGTATGACTTTGAGGAGTCCCTAACCTGATTCTTTCTTCATCTCTAAAATGGGGAGGGTGATATACCTGCCCCATAGGGTTAGGTCAGGATTAAATCAAATCATGTTTGTGACACTTAGAACAGCCCTCTCGGCTCATAGTAAATAATAGTACACTTACTAAATTTCTTTTCTGCAAATGTTAACAATTATTTCTGAGCTGCTTCTGTAACTATTATCATCATAATTGTTCATTGCCACTTACCTTTTGGAGCTCTTTTGTCCTGCATGCTTGCAGCTGATTTCTCTGTCTTAATTATGAATAGAGGTATTCGATTTCTGATATTTTCTTCTACTGTTTTCTTAATCTAGAATCCGTAACAACTTCCTGCTTCCCACCATTTTGAAGCGAACTTCTTTTGACAAGTATTTAGGACCCTTTGCCAATTGGGTCCCTTTTCCTAGCTGTCTAACCACCCCCTTTGATTATTTCTCAGTTCAATCTTTAGCCATAGGCCCATGAATCAGCCTGTCCTCCTTTGTACAGGATTTTGTGGGCCATCCATCGCCCCCTTTCTTCCCCATCTCGTGCATGGTAGCTTTCAACACTCACTTCTTCCTGGGCAGGTGGTCCCACCTCCTGATCCACTTGGCAACCTGACATCTTACATTTGAAGAATTGCTGCTCTATGGTTTTCTAGATTATAGGCTTTGCTGTTCCTCTACCTAAATATTAAACTGTTGGGAGATAGGACTGCTAAATCTTATGTTCTATGAGGACCAAGATTGTACTTGATTTCTCCATCACTGTATCCCCCAGTGCCTTGTATTGTGTCCAGCAGCACCCACTCTTTATTGTATAAACAACTTTTCTTCATTGATGAAATCTTTAAAATATCTAATTCAGTTTTTGTACACAGTTGCTTATCAAGTACCCTTAAGTGAATCAACCAGACCCCCAACCCATTTCACAGAGGAAATGCTGGGACCCAGGAGAGAGCTGCATGTTCTCTAAACAACTCAATGAAAGCCTGTATTTATGAACAGTTCTAGTGTTTTTTACATTTTCATTGTACTTTACCTTTTGGAAGGAGCAAATTTTTATTTTTTTAAGTAGCTCTTGTTTTCTTGACATATAATTATTTAATATCATGTTTATAAATCTTTAAAGCTGTTTAAGCGGTATTTATTATGTGAGATGCTGTGTAAATTTCTTTTCCCCCATTGTAATTGAATACCCATAGTGTTTATAGAAGTGGGCTGTTACATGGCCAATTGAATATTTGGGTACCCAGAGGAAAACGTTTCCTAGAGTTTTAGTTTTCCACATTATTTCTTAAAAGGTTAAGAACTTTGCTCCTTTATTATAAATTAGAATTCCTTTGCACGTCTACCCTTTTATTCTTTCTGTTTACTCAATAGCCAAACCAGATATCCCTGGAAGAGAACATCCTGGTCTCCCGTTACATTAACAACCCCCTGCTTATTGATGGTGAGTGGTGATTAAGACTCTTGACTATATTGACTATATTGACTAGATCCCTCTAAACTTTTTAACCTCTTCATGGTCTTCTCTAGTAAGTGTTTTTAAAACTAGTATGAAATTCTTGACATCTCTGGCTTCAGAGATGAGGCCAGTTTCTTACCTACCATCAGGGATTATTTTGAAGATGAAATAAGATAATGTAAGAGAAAGTGCTGCCGGGCATGACGGCACACATCTATACTCCTAGCACCCTGGGAAGGTGAGGCAGGAGGATCAGGAATTCAAGCCCAGGGGCCGGGGATTTAGCTCAGCAGCGCTGTACCGCCTTGCAAGTGCAATGTCCTGAGTTTGATCCCTGCTACAAAAAAAACAGAGTTCAAGACCAGCCTGGGAAACTTAACAAATTAGTGAGACTCTGTAACTCAATGCAAAGGCCCTTGGTTCAACCTCCAGCACCACTCTCTCCCCAAATGTGTCATAGGCTACACACCCATTGATACTATATGAAAACAGTGAATATATATACATATAGTAATATAGTACACTTCTTATTTATCTGTAAAAGGGAAGATTGTGGGTGGGTAGTGTGTCCTTCTTATGAAGAGGAGTGTTCTTTCTTTGATAATTCTTATTTACATTGTCCTATTCATTCTCAAAAGAATTCAGTTTTTCCTGTGTATCCAAACTTTTTTTTCCCCAGATTTCAAGTTTGATGTGCGCCTGTATGTGCTTGTGACTTCCTATGATCCTCTTGTCATCTATCTCTACGAAGAAGGATTGGCTAGGTAAGGCACTTTGTGTTTGATTGGAGGGCTCACTAGGGTATATTAGAGCTGACCCATGAAAGAACGTTCAAAAAGATTAGGCTGTTTCTTTCAGGAAAGCAGAATACACCCAGGTGGGCTTCTGATGACAGAAGGTAGTCTCAATGCTGAGCATTCTTGCTTTCACACCGACACAAAGATTGTGTCAATGTTACCATGCCCAGCAGTGATCTAGGTCATAGGCTATTTCCATGCAGTGACAATGGTATGAAGAGTGAGGGTAGTAATTTGCCATAGTTTTTCAGAATAGAGTTAGATAGAAAAATCAAATACCGTATTTATTTACCTGCCACATACCAGGCATTTATTTTCATCCTCACAACAGTCTTATAGTTGATGCATTTTTGCAGTTGAAGAAACTGAGTCTTAGAGAGGTCAGGCGGCTTCATGTTGCTTTCTGAGACCACCCAGCTGGGGTTGGGAGTGGAGCAGAGATTGGATCTCAGCAACTGAACTGTTCATGCTCTCTCATATTTAGGGTGTAAGTTATACACTTTGCAGTGGTCATGTATACATGGTTTTCTTCTTGAGGTGGTTTATAGGTTTTAAGATAATGCAACTTGCAAAATTAAGTTCAAGCTATAATAACCTGAAGTTTTGTTTCTCATGTTCATATAGAATTTTACAGATGATAATGTTTCTATAAAACTTTAAATCATTTAAAATAAGTACATAACTTTGCTATGTTTGGTTTTCCTTTCCACCATAAAACTATCCTCCTTCCTTTTTCACACCTTCCCCTCCTTTCCCTCCTTCCATTCCTTCTTTCCTACCTGTTTGCCCTGAAGTTCTTGTGTGCAGTGGCCTGTGTGTTGTAGAGCATAGCGGCTTAGGGGTAGTTTGCATCTGTGAGCAGTCATGGCAAGCTGAAAAGCATATTTCTTTATTTAGAAAATGCAATTTGAAGGTAGAAAATACCATGAATAAAGAGTTATGTATGTGTGTACAGGCAATGCAGAAAATAGATACAATCTCTGCCCGCGCAGAACCTGATTTAGTATTCCCATTTAGGTGGAAGGGCTTTAGTACATGTTATTATATTCTGATAACTAAATTTTTTAGTAGTTTTTCAGTACTGGAGATTAGAACTACATCCCAGCCCATTTTAATTTTTATTTTCAGACAAAGCCTCGCTAAATTGTTCGGGTTAGTCTCAAACTTGTTGTATTCCTGCACCAGCTCCCCAGAATGTTGAGATTACAGGTGTGTGCCACTGTGCCTGACTTGAGTGATATTTTAATTTGTTTATATACTTACTTCCTTTGATAAATCCAGAGAGCACAGACCAAAGCTTCCAACTGGTTGAGCAATGTCTTCCCTTCACCTCTAGGTGGCGATGACAGCATTTATAAGGCCTGTCATATTCTTAACTAAGATTTTGGAGTTTGGGCCCTGGGAACACTGGAAGCTACTGAGACTCCGTAGTTCTGGACTCTTCCCTTGAAAATGGAGAAAGAGGAAAATGAAAACATTTTCCAGTTGGCATCTAAGCAGAAACTGTCTATTAGCTCTAACCAAGTCTTCACAGGAAAGTTTTCTATAGTGATTGTAGACACATAGGCTCACATTCTTGGGAGCTGAGATAGATAAGACTAAGTATAAAAGCCTAGTTCCTATATTGTCTACGACAAAAAGAAGGTAAGATATACCCCTAATTTCTGCTCAGGGATATAAGGGCTGAAGACAGCAGGTTTTTTGTAATTGGAAACTTCTGAGCTTTTTGTCTTTTTTTTTTTTTTATCATGATCTTCTGCATTTTTCTTCTTCCACTCATTCTCACCTTAGCTTGTCTTCTTTGACATGCTTGGGTATTATGTCCTGCCATAAATTGGACTTCTGATATAGAGAAAAGATGTCAAGGCACTTCATGTGTACTGTGTCTTGAGGATATCATACCAGTATGTTTTGCATAATATTTCAAGCATATTTTGCCCACCCTGTGGATAAAATTTGGCATAAAGACCTGTGTGGTTTCCAGCACAAAGTGAGAGCAATACTAACATTTTATTAGAGTTTACTACAGATATGTAAATGCTTTGACTGCAGCTTGTGTGTTGTTTATCAGAACCCACTAAATGGAGTAACTCTTCTCTTGCTTCCAGTAGGAACTAAAATACAGTATTTAACCAGTGGCTGATTTTATCAGAATAATTAGAAAAGAGCTTTTAAAATACTCAGACCGCACTGACCCAAAAAACAAACAAACAGAAACATGGATTTTTTTCAGGGCTTCGGCAAGGTTTTTCCAAAGGTATAGGTGAATATAAAAACTTTACCGAAGGATGGTACATGGCAGTGTGACAAGCTGTTTCCCAGAGTCCTTCGAGGGTACATTGTTCTGTGCGATCATTCTGAAGTACCCAAGTTCCCCATCTTTACTCACTGTGTGTCTGGCACACGCCTGCTTTTTAATCCTCAGAGTGTGCTCGACTGTATCATTACGTTCAACAATAGTCTATAGCTCCTCCAGCTCTGCAGCTTCTAGTAATCTTAGGTCACATGTGTTTTATGTAGACATAACTGAGGACAATCAGCATGAGATGAGATCACTAGGTCGTTTTACTTTGAGGCTTAACAAGGAAAACCATAATCTTTCCTAAAGAGACAGAACTGAAGGCAAAAATAATTAGTTTCCTTCTTTAGAAAGGAAGGCTCCTACATCACTATCATTTCTGTTGGGGCTTCACGTTAGTGCCAGATGACAGACAGTGCATTTCATGAGACCGTTTTGTGAAATAAGTCATTTTGTGTAAATTTTTTAGCTTCTGAAACTAAAGAGAAAGAATGCAGTTTCTTTATAGATTTCACTTGGCTTTGTTTTAGCCACAACAGGAGTAGAAAGACTTTTCTTCTGTGGGTAAAATGCTGAGGTGGTGTCCAAATGCAGTCACCTTCCTGGTATTTGGCTCCCGTCTTGTGCTCCAGAGTAGCACTGCACAGGTCACCCTGCCTCAGAGCTTCCAAGTGATATAGGGGAAACAAATGTAACTCCAACCTGTTTGGTGTCAGGTATGCCGAGTTTGCATTCTGCAAAACTGAAGAACAAATTCCAGGAAAACAGAAGTTAAAAATAGGAAAAATGTATAGAGAGTGATAGCTCCTGAGAGACAGGAGGGGACCCAAAAGTGGGTTGCCAATGAGCCCACTTTTCAGAGGAAGTTTTATAGAGCAAAATCAGGAAGTGAGTACAACGTGGGTGAAAACTACACTCCGCCAATAAGATTATAAATATAGCTGCTTAGGTAATATTGATCCAGTGGATGGATCAGGAGGTCCTGGTCACCCAGTTGGGTGATTGATGTCTATCAGGTCTTTTTTGGGCCAGGTGATACCAGTTATAGTATACTCTTCAATTTATTGCTTATCTCTTGAGGAGGCATGTAGGGCTGGTCATTGCATCTTTATTTTGAGGCCTGGCCTTTGAGAGGTAAACCTCCAGCTACGGTTGTAATGTGTTCTCAACTTCTGCACTGACTCCCTTGAGGGCCTAGCCCTGTCTGATCGCCTATAACATTTGTACCTAATTTAGTTATCTATCATATAAGTATGTTGCTGTTTAGCACCAGCAGGGGACACTCAGTTTCCAGACAGGGGTTCCTTTCTCACCAAAATGGTGGAAATTCTTTTTCCTGTCAGAAGTGGAATCCAAAAAGACTTTGTCCTGGATTTTACAGCTGTAAGTAGATCCAATCTGGGGTTTAAATGATTTGACAAAGGCTTTTGGTGGAGACAAAGCTAATAGCTAAATTTGCACTGAAATAGTAAAAATAAAATGTTAAAAAAATTAAAACAAAATAGAGTTAAAAACCACATGTGCTGTGGGAGACTCAGAGATAGGTAGCACTAGCACCTTTGGGGACAGGGAAGTGCCCATCTGGGGAAATGAGAGTGTCCCACCCATGCAGCAGAGGTAGGAGACAGAGGGGATCCAGAGAAGGACCAGATGGATCTGACTTTTTTCTGCCCTGGCCACATGATTCAGTGGGAATTCAGGAAAGACCCTAAAGCATTTGTAATGCTGTTCCCTTCTTCCTCACCCCCAGTTCCTTCTTCAGTAGCCTTCCTTGCTAATTAACGCTGGCTCCGCAGGGATATTTACCTTTTCTCTGCTGGATTCCTGTGGTTTTGAAAGAATTCAGGTGCTTGCTGGTTGCCAAGGAATTCAGATTACCTCACAGGCCGCACACTGTCCAGAATCTGCCACAGCAGCAAGTGGGGGGAAGAGACACCAAAAAGGGGGAGAAATCCTCCCCAGCGCTCATTGTCACCCTCCCTGGCAGGCCCTGGCTGTTTGTGAAGTTTGAGTCATTTCTGGCTCTGAAGAGAGAGGATCAGGCTGGTAATCCCCTCCCAGACGCTCCACAGGGCGCTGCCTAGTCACTGCCGCATTTTGGCAGTCTCTCTGGGCTGCAGCTGGTTGACAGCAGATCAGAGAGCACTTGGGCCTCTTGTTCTCCTCCATAAGATTTTTCTGGGTCAGGCCAGGATGAAACCCAGTGGCTCCTGGCAGGGCTGCCCCGAGGTCCAGTCTTCACGGTCCAGGCCTCTGTGGCTCAGCCTGGCTACACCTGCTGAAAGATGACTCACTCATGCGCCACAGCTCGGACTCCTCAGTGTTGACTTCATCTCCTTTGTACATTTGTATGGAATACAGAAAATAAAACTACAAAGAAGAGGCTTAAGTGTCCTAAATCTAGATTCTAAGACTGATTGTAAGAATATATGGTGTCAGAGTCTTAGAAGAACAGAATAGCTTTTGAATAAGAAAAGAGAGTTTCCCAGATCCCACTAACTTCTTATTTTCCTGTTCTGATTCTGTACTGGTAAAGATTTTGGAACATGCAACTCAGGTGTGTTTTCATTTAATGCTTCTAGGTACCTACTCCACGTGCTTCTTGACTTATAATGGGGTTATGTACCAGTAAACCCATAAGTTACAAATGCATTCAGTAGACCTAAGCTACTGAACACCCTAGCTTTACAGCAAGGTCTACTAGCAAGGGTCAGTTGTTACCCTCTGGTCACATGGATGTCTAGAAGCTGTGGACTGCTACATGCCCACTGTCAGGGGAGAGTATCATAGTGCGTATTGCTAGCCTGAGGAAAAGTTAAAACTCAAAATTTGAAGTATGAGGTTCTACTGGATGTATCAATTTCACATCATAGAGTGGAAAAAAATTGTGAGTGTAATGATCAGAAGTTGGAGACCATCTGTATAGGCCAAACCTCGAAATCCTTTCTACACACACACACACACACACACACACACACTTGAGTTTTAGACAGTTACTGTTGTTTTGATTCCAAGTAAGAAAAAACATAGCATTTGATTTAAGAAGTTGGTCAGAATAAAGACAATCTACATTTGTTTTCAGAGTGGAAAAAAGGGCATATAATTCTATATTCATCAGTAGGCTGTGAAATAGTATCCAGGGTTTCAGATTTAGCCAAGAAAGTAAGACACACACACACACACACACACACACACACACACACACACACACACCTTCTTGGTTTAAAGCCCAGGGCTATGAAATTCTATTGTGAGAGCTTTCCTAAATCTTGACCTTGTTCAGAGAGAGATTCAAGACTGGATTCATGATGTGAATTTCAGTCTGTGTTAGGATAAGTATTTGCAAACATGGCCCTGGAGTACCTAGTAAAGAGTTATCTTTTAGGTTGTTGCTAATAGATTGTGTTGAAGCTGGGCATAGTGGCACATTTCTGTAGTCCCAGCTACTTGGGAGGCTGAAGGCAGGAAGATTTCTAAGTTTGAGCCCAGCCTGAGCAACTTAGCCAGAGCCTACCTCAAAATAAAAAATAAAAAGGGCAGGGGATGTAGTTCAGTGGTACAATCCCCAGAAAACAACAACAAATTTGTGTTGCACCAATATGTGAAGGTCTGATTTAAAGGTCACGAACTTAAGTGATCACAAGGACATTCCCTGGGGGAAGTCAGCCAGGTGGAAAACCAAGACTGGGGGACCATCTGTCCCACTTAAAGGCACTTGGTATTATGGTAGTGCCAGCAAGCCGCACATACTAGAATTGCCAGATCTAATGGTTTTAAAAGGGAAGCTGAATATCTAGATTTTTTTTTCTTAAATTCTTTTATTGGTGCATTTTAGGTATACAACACAATTACATTTCTCATTGGGAACTTGTACCTTCACAAGATGCTTCTTGGTTCTTATTTTTTCCCCATTCCTAGCCCTCCCTTTACCCCCTCCACCCTTCCCTATTTACAAAGACTTTATTTCCATTTTTTCCATTTCTCGTCATTTTTCCTTTCCCTTCTTTCCTTTCCCCTGCCCCTCCCACTACCCCTACCCTTTGGACCTTTTTTTCCTATTCTGCATTATTGATTATTCATTGTAATCATTGGTACATTTTAGGTATACAATATAATGATATTCATCATTGGAAATTTGCGCCTTTACATAATCTCTCTTGGTTCTTATTTTTCACCCTTGCCCAGCCCTCCCTTCAACCCCTCCATCCCTCCCTATTTATGAAGATTTTGTTCCTATTTTTCCATTTTCTCATATTAATTCCATTCCTTTATTTCCTTTCCCCTACCCCTCCCACTTCCTTCCCCTTTGCAACTTTTCTTCCTATTTCACATTACCTATTATACATTTAGTCCTTATTTACACTTTCAGTTTCTCACACCAGAGAAACTATTTGGTATTTATACATGTGTGTCCTATTTATTTCACTTAAGAGTATTGCCTCAATGTGCATCCATTTAGCTATAAATGTCTCTAATTTCTCATTTTTTATGGCTGAGTAGTACTCCATTTTATATAAAAACCACATTTTCTTTATCCAGTCTCCAGTTGATGGGCATTTGAGCTGTTTCCAAGTTTTAGCTATGACAAACTGTGCTGCTATGAACATGGGTGTACATACATCACTGTGGTATGATTCTTTTAATTCTTTAGGGAAGATCCCCAGCAGTGGAATAGCAGGGTCAAATGGGACTTCCAGTCCTAGTTCTTTGCGGTATCTCCGTACTGATTTCCACAGTGGTTGTACCAGTCGACACTCCCACCAGCAGTAGAGCAGGGTTCCTCTTTCCCCACAGCCCCACCAGCATTTGTTATTGGTTGATTTCATGATGGGACCATTCTTTCTGGAGTGAGGTGTAATCTCAGTGTTGTTTTCATTTGCATCTCTCGAATGACCAGTGATGTTGAACATTTTTTCATGTATTTATTTGCTATTTCTACTTCTTTGTCTGAGAAATGTCTGTTCATTTCAGATGCCCGTTTTCGGATTGGGTCTTTAAATTTGGGAGGTCTGATCTTTTTTTTGTTTGTTTGTTTGTTTTTTGTTTTTGGTACCGGGGATCAAACATGGGTCCTTGCGCTTGCACAGCAAGTGGCGAAACCATTGAGCTAAATCCCCGGCCCCTGGTCTGATCTTTTTAAGTGCTTTATAGATTCTAGATAGTAGACCTTTGTCTGAGGAACAGCAGGTGAAGATTTTTTCCCACATTGTGGGTTGTCTCTTCACGCTGCTGGTGGTTTTTCTTGCTGTGCAGAAGCTTTTTAATAAGAAGAGATCCCACTTGTTGATTGTTTGTGCTAGTTCACGGGCAACTGAGGTTTTGTTCATAAAATCTTTTCCTACACCAATGTCAGACTTAATTTTGAACTTGTAGGAAAGCTACAAAAATAGTGTAAAGACCTGACTTTTACCCTGCATCTAAAGACCCATTTGAATTCTGCCAGTTGTCTGAACAATGTTCTTTATAACAAAAGGACCCAGTTAAGGATCTCATGTCGTAGTTAGTTGTCAGGTTTCTTTAGTCTCCTTCAGTCTGGAGCAGTTCCTCAGTCTTTGCGTTACTCTTACAACCTCAGCATTTTTGAAGATTACAGGCCAGTCATTTTGTAGGTTTTCCCTCAATTTGGGTTTGTCTTTATTTTCTCACGATTAAATCTAGGTTTATGTATTTGGAGCCAGAATACCACAGAAGTGGTGGTAGTTCTTCTTATTGCTTTGTATCTAATGGCCCGTGGGAACTATTTAGTGGTATAGGACCCTTTCATTAAGGTGATTTCTACAAGATATCTCCCCTGCAAAGTCATTTTGCCTTTCCTTTTGTATTTTATGAGAAGATACCTGAGTTCATGTAAAATAGTATTCTTTATCCTATTTTCACCCAATAACCTTAATATCTGTGGATTTTTTTGCCTGAATTAATTATTGCAAATAATGTTTGCCAAATGATTTTCTAATTCCACCATTTCTTTCATTTATTTATTTAGGTGTTTACTTCCAGGAAGAGCTTTTTGTTCTCATCTTTTCATTTGTTGTACTAATGAAGGCTCAAGGATTTCTATTTTATTTAATGGGTTCTTCTTTTTTTTTGTGTACTGAGGATCTCACTCGGGTCCTTGCTCTTGCAAGGCAGGTGGCAGAACCACTGAGCTAAATCCCTGGCCCTAATGGGTTCTTTTATTCTGGTTTATTTTGGTGCTCCAGTTATCCCAGATTTAGCTAAAGGGAGCCCTGTTAAGCTGACTTTTGTATCCTTTTGACCTGTCCCCATTATTCTTTGAGCACAAGATGTTTCAGGCTCATTTTCTTCTTTTCTCTTACCTGACCCTGCAGTAAGTCATATATCCAAGGAGCTTTGTCATGACAAATAGTATTTAGTAATCAAGATTTGGCTGCTAGGAAGCTCATTGCTCTGGATAACTTCAGAAACATATACATACATGGACATTTATATCTGTATTTATTGCTATCCTTGTCTCTGCATTGAAAAGTAGTTAATATTAATACTTCCAATTCTAGTTCAAAACTACATCCGAGCCTTTTCCCTTTCCATATTTTAAACTCTCTTCTCCAATAGTGAGAAATCTGTCTTCCGTTATCTTCAGCATATTTAATATTTACTCAGTTCCCTTGAGAGTAGCCAATCCCCTGACCTTGCTGGGCCACCACCCCACTCAGAGGCCCACCTGTGGATTTAGACCCCTCCTTAGGCAACCTGTAGCACTGTCTCAGGGCCCCCTTTCCACACCATTCACCATCTTCCTACCCTCCATGGGGCCAGGCTGCTACTGGGCTACAAGAAGCAATGTTAGTCAAGTAATTCAAATTTTAAAAAGCAAAAATATCAAAACAAAACAACAACAAAAACTTCTTTGTAGCTTAATCAGATAATCAGAACTTGACTAGTAGACCAGATCTGAGACTAGTGTGACCCCTGGTCTAGATAGTAATGAGAATGATGATCAGAGAATGAATATCATCTGTGGAAGGACGGATTTTCATGAGAGCTGAACTATCTAACTGGGTTAGGAAGAAAAATGAGCACATACCCCTGCCTTTCCTCTCTCTGTGGTCTTTTGCACCATCCATTGGGCTAAGTAAAATACAGAGTGTAGTGCTTTTGCCTCCTAGGGGAACATTTCCATTAATTTAAGGAGTTTTGGGTTTTTTTTTTTTCCTCCATATTTCTTACTGCTTACTGGTTCTTAGGCTCTGTGGAACCCCACTCTTTGTCCTTAGTAACCTTGTTCTTGCTGAGGGTTCAAAATATAATGACCCAGTGAAAGGAAGATGAGGAAGAAGAGTGATTTTGTACAAGTACATTGCCCTTGAGAAAAAAGGAGTGTAGGAATGGATAAACGTGTCAGGTGTCAGATCTGCCCAACCATGGGATTTTGCCCGGCTCATTATGTTGACCAACTTAGACCAGGTTCTCACAATCAGCGGAGATGAGAAGCCTCTTTCCGTGAAGCAGAACTTTCCCCTCTCTCAAACTCATCATTTTAGGGAGAGGAAGGTGGGAGGTATGTCACTGTGAGGTAACATCGGGTCAAGGCAGGCAGCCTATGGTGGCCAGCCTGGGCCCCCTTTGTGTTTCCCAGGAATTCATAGTGACATCTTCCATCTGCTTGGAGAATCACTGCAGGAAGAAGATTGGGATGTAAAGGCGAGGCTGAGCCAATGAGTGAAATGATGAAGAGTTCAGTGATAATTCCCGGAAGTTTGTTGAAAATCTGAGGTCCTTCTCAAGCACAGACACAATCCTTGTCAAACGCTTGTCCTTTAGGCATAGGCTGGTCAAACTTCTCTCTTTGTCCACATCCTTTTCCTGGCCTCGTATTTGTTTTAGTTTTTTGAGTTTAGCTCTTTTTTTTTTTTCTTCTCACTACTATTTCTTTGGCTCTTGTATGTTTCTGATACAGGGAATTAGGGAGTGAGATAGTGGGTGGGTGAGAAGAAATGGAGAAGAGGAAAATTTTTAAACGCTGACCTTTAATGTGGTAAGAATTCATGTTGGCTTCATAGTCTGGATAAGCATATGTAAATAATTTGTAAATCATATGAAAATAAAGTTGTGGCCTTCCAGGTTTTTTTCACACACTTGGATCTGCCTCCTGGGAAAAACACTTCAGGGGAGGGTGATATGGTTTTTGAGGTATGTAAACAGGGCTTGATATTTACCATATCCATTTGCCTTGAGTGGCCTTTTGTTGATACTGAACATCACTGGAAGGTTTTCTCTTTCCGTGCTTACTTCCTTCAGAGGCACATATATTTTCTGCTTTGGTCTTCTTTTGACAGAAGTCCAGGATATCAGATTGCTGTCCTGTTTTCACTGGGCTCCATGTTTAATCCCTCTGTCGTCTGCCTTCCTTCCAAATTCAGGAATTAGCCTCTTGTCCTATGCCCATATTTATGCTGTTTTGCTTTGTCTGCTCTTAATGTGGCCATTATTGTTCTTTTTAAATTAAATATTATAGATCAGTTCTATTCTTTCTATCGATGTGATTCTATCTATATTGCTGTGCTGTCCTTTTTTTCTTTTACTTAACCTTACCCCCTAGAGTGTTACAGTACCAGGCTCTGTGTGGACACTGTTTCCTGATCAGCTAATACCCAGTTATCCCTAGTGGCCAACACACAGTTTCCCAGGTTGTGAGTAACCATACTTGCAATTTCTCATCCTTCCTATTGATATAAAGTTCTGTATCAGAGAAGCAGCATCTCACAGTAGTTAAGACCAAGAGTTTTAGAGTCTGTGTGATCTTGTGTACATTACTTAATCTTCCTGGGTCACATTGAGTTCTTGTATCTATTTTAAAAAGTAAATATAATGTGATCTACATTCATAGTTTTTTTTTAAGGATTGAATTTATATGTGATATTATATACAAAACACTTAACATGGGCTTTAGCACTTAGTAGGCATTCAGTATTTATTAGGTAATGATGTCACCCTCCATCATCATTATTATTATTATCATTATCATTATTATTTCACTGATCCTTAGTTCTGTTTGTTTTCCTTCTTTCCTTTCTTTCTGTTTGAGACAAGGCCTCACTATCCAGTTCAGGCTGGCCCTGAACTTATGGTGATCCTCCTGCCTCAGCCTCCTGAGTGCTGGGATTATGAGTGTGTGCCACCACACCAGGCTGTTTTCTTGAAACTCTGATCCTGGCGCTTAACCTGTGTCCTTCTATCAGGTTTGCAACCGTGCGATATGATCAAGGAGCCAAGAACATTCGGAACCAGTTCATGCACCTGACAAACTACAGTGTGAATAAGAAGAGTGGAGACTATGTAAGGTACTGGCTATGTCTGAGCTCAGAGTCAGAGAAGTCAGGTGGAAAGTTAACACTTACATTGTGGAAAGTTAACACTTACATTGCATAACATTGAGTTTCTGGCCTTGTAACACTTATGGAAGTGTCATGGTATGCAGCTTTAAGGCATATTTGTTGCTGCTGCACCATTGCTTGTATAGTTATAGGGCTGCCTTTTTCCACCAAAATATGCCTTCGTCATTTTATTTTCCTGATTGTCTTCCCTCACTTGACTTGAGAGTGGGAATTTAATAGACATATGAAACTTGTTTTGTTTGGGGTCGGTCTCACTATGTAGTGTAGGCTGGCCTTGAACTCACAGTGATCCTCCTGCCTCAGCCTCCCGAGTGCTGGGATTACAGGTCTATGACACCATGCCTGGAGCAACTTTTTAGAAATCAAGAAATGAGGTCCCGGGGTCGGGGATTTAGCTCAGTGGTTCAGCCACCTGCCTCGCAAGCACAAGGTCCCGAGTTCAATCCCCGGTACCAAAAAAAAGAAATGAGGTCCCTTCAGCACTTGGAAAACGTATCAAAAGTTGAAAAATATGTGTACTATTTGACACAGAAGTTCCATTTCTAGGAATTTAACCTTAAGAAATAAAGGATATATGCATAGGATGAGGGATAAGAATGTTTTTTACTGTGTATTGTTGGGTGGTAAAAACACATTTCAGACAGTATAAGCAACTGAATTTCCTGGTTGAATAGATAGATATCTAAAGCTTATTTTTGTTAAGAGTAAAAAGAGAGAAAGATATACACTGAAATTTCAACTTAACTATAAGGGGTGGGATTGTGGGTGAGTTTTATTTTCTTCTATATGCTTTTATGCATTTTCTAAATTTTATTTGGTCAGGAAAAAATTAAAGAAAGAGAGAAAACCAGCTCAAAAAGAATGTAGTGGAAGAAAGGAGCACCGACCCAGCTGTGTGGAAATATTCCTCTTGCTCTGTTTCCTTTCATCCTGATAATTTTGCCAGAAAGTGGAAAAATAGAAAAGAAACCAAACAGTCACTTTCTACTCAGACTAAAAATAGGTCCCTAGCATGTCCAAAGAAAGAAAGAAAGGAAAGAGTCTGGAAATGATGGGATAGCTGCTGAAGCTGCATGGGTTTCATCGAGTGGCCTGTGGCCACTGTTTTGCATTGGCTGAAGATACTGTACCCTTCAGTGGGGAAGAGGAGTGGAGGTGTGGCTGGTGTAGAGGGTGGGAAAGGTAGCAGGAATCGAGAGGGCAGCTGCAAAACACAAGTTCCGGGCCGAAGGCCTTGCAGCATTCACGGGCATCTGCCCCCCTTGCCATTACAGCAGTGGGGTGCTTCCCCTCCCTGACGGTACTCTAGTGTGTTCTCCCTCCCATGATGACTCCGTCTACCACCACAGAGGAGGAAGCTTTCTTCTTGTGCCACAGCAATTCTGTGTGCAGTTATCGAGTTAGAGTGCCACACTAGATTAGCTCACTCACTCGTCCCTGTTGGGCTCTGGTCTAAAAATGGCATCCAAGGTTTTCTAGACTCATGACATTTACCTCAAGGCCAAGGTGTATATCCCCATTATTATTCGTTTATTATAAGTGTTTTTAAATTTGTTCACCTTTTTTTCACATTTCCTTCACTCTTTTATAATTGTTTGGTTAAGGAAGAATTTACCTTCTTCTTCCCTACCATCTTCAATAGGGCAAATGAAATGCATTTTGATTTTCATTTAAGAAATTGGTAAATTGGTACAGAGGGATATGTAACAGAAAGAGCATGGAACAGTGTGTGAGTGCAGGTTAGCAAAATGAACGTTTTTCCAAAAGCTTAAAGACTGTTTATAAAGAACCATATATATATGCAGCCCAGCCTAGTGACATATATGACCTTGATTCATTCATTCCTTTTAGTTGTGATGATCCAGAAGTGGAGGATTATGGGAACAAATGGAGCATGAGTGCTATGCTCAGGTACCTGAAACAAGAAGGCAGAGATACAACTGGTGAGTTTCAGCCCCTTTCCTCCTTGATTCCTCTTTGTACAACTTTACCATCATCTCTTGCGAGGAGTCATTCTTGTAACTTTGACAGTGTTGCTGAGATGCCCGGTGGGATGATTTGCTCTTAGAGTTGCTTTTTCCTGGGGTTTATAAAATGGGGAACAGGCTTTTCATGAATCTCCAAGTCCCTTTTCTTGTTTGTAGTTTGGAGGCATAACTTTTGGCTTTAATCCTTAGTGAATTTATTCCTCTCGAATGTTGAACTGCTAACTAAAAGACAACCAGCTTTTTATGTAATAAATTGCATATCTCTGAATGGGCCCTGAGTTCAAATTTTTCTAAGTTAATCTCTTTCATTCCTGTTGCTTAGTTGGAGCAGGGGCAGAGTGGAGTTTGAGTACAGGGTGAAGAACAGAATGGGCACCTAGGGCTGAGCCTGAGTGGAATGGGAGCAGTGTCTCAGTCCTCTAGGGGGGAGGTGATGAGCCAGAGTGAGAAAGGAAGACAGACTCCTTTCCCACTGTCTGTCTTTTGTCATAGGAGACCACCTGAGCAGATCCCTGTGCCTGTGTTCTCAGCTGTATCAACCTATTTATGGCTGTGTCTGCCCCTGTTGCACCCATTCCAAGGATTACAATACAGAAACTTTCTGAATAAGCCCACATGCTTTTATAATTGTATCGTGACCTGCTCCTAATAATGTATGCATTTTAGTATTTCCTTCTTTATTTTGAACTTCTTTTTTGCAGCACTGATGGCCCACGTGGAAGACCTCATCATTAAGACGATAATCTCCGCTGAGCTTGCTATCGCTACTGCTTGTAAAACCTTTGTTCCTTATCGCAGCAGTTGCTTTGGTAAGGAGCTGCAAGAAGCTTGGGATGTTTTGTGAGGAGGATCCTGAGGGGTTGGGATGGGATTCTGGGGGTAGGGAGGCTTAGCAATGTGCAGGAATGAGAGGTACATGGACTTTGGTTTCTTTCTAAGCTCAGATAGCACATGCAGAGCCCACTAAGAAGCCGGGGTGAGCCTTAGTTGAAAGTCCCCTGAGGAGTAACTAGCTTTTGTTGTGGGAGGCAGGATTGGAACTAAGCGTGGGTCTCTCAGAGTGCAGTCAGAAAAAGTCTGCAATGGACTGTACAGGAATCCAGCTCTAACAAATATATTCCAGAGCTCTTTGGCAGCCAGAGTGGGAATTGTTCCAAGCCCTGGCTGGTACCAGTATGTGCTTTCTCCCACTTTCTGATGATTCTTTTTTTGTTTTAGTCTTCTTTCTAGTGGGTTCTTTTTCTTCTTTCTTCTCTTTCTCCTCCTCCTCTTTTTTCCCCTCCTCTTTCTTTTCTTCTCTTCCCCTTCCACTTCACCCCCAACCTTCTGATTGCACCTAGGAGGATTAATAAGCAATTGTCAAATACTGGGTCAGGAAACCTGTTAACCTCCTGCCCCCTACCTGTGGCTGTGGCATTGAGAGTGTGGGTGAACATTTGCTTTCTCCGTTCACAGGAACCTGTTAGTAATCACCAGTATGAATGTCTGTAAAGTCACACAGGCTTTCAGCAGGGGCTACGCTGGTTAATAAAATGTACTCAGGTCACTGATAAGTTGATTAAAGCTTAGTGTGGCACATTACAGGCAGTAAGGATGTAAGAGGCTTGGCTTGCTTAGGAAGTAAGGAACTTGGGCTTTAGAGCCAGGTAGCCTTCATTTGAAACCCATTTGCACCCATTGCTAGCTACTTTGATGATTTTCAGTAAGTTAATCTGTTTTCTCAATTGTAAAGTGGCAGCTGCAGTGGTATCTACTCCTTAAAAGCACCATGAAGATCAAATGAGATGCTGCATGCAAAGTGCTTGGCACAGTGTCTGGCTTAAGCTGCACTCAATAAAAACCATTTTTTAATTATTTTTATAATTAGTCATTATAACTCTTGATCTCTTTAATGGCTTATCATAACAGTCTGTGCTTAAGAGGTACTAAAATAAGGGAACTGTTGAGACCCTAAATCAAAGATGTATTAATCTGGACCTAAAATGGCACAGGAAAACAAGATTATACTACCACGTTAAAATGCACATCTAGATGTTCATGTCTTCTGAGGTCCTTACATGTCTCGTAGGCTTAAATAGTATAATTGAAACACGATGTGACCTTCAAGGCCTCTAAGGATCTGACCCCAGCTGAGTTTTCCAGAACTCCATTTCCCCCTCTTACCCAATAATCTAGCTGTTCTGTACTATAACTCGGAGCATGCCATGCTTTGTGCCTCAGACAGTGCCTAATTTCTGTTGTCCAACTTGAAAACCCTCCTGTCAGCTTCGCACACCTGCTACTTTTCTAAGACTCCTCATTGCCTCCTCTGGGAAGCTTTGCCCCACATAGCACCTTGTTGTTTCCCCTCCCCTGCTGTTCGAGGCTTGTTTCCTTCTTCCCATCATTTCATGATGTTTTCTTCATAACTATGCTTGCTCTGTGGTCTCTGGGTTTATCTTCTTGAATTCTTGACAGTCTCTGTGTCCCCCTTCCCACCCCACTTTTTTTCTTACACCATTTCCCTGGACTCCCCAGGGACCTTTTCTAACCCTTTGCCTTTGCACATGCTTTATTTATTCTGTGTCTGGATCATTTTTCTTGTCTTACTTTACCTCCTAGACAGCTGATATTCTTCAAGACAAACCCAAGTATCCCTTCCTTGGTGACCTTTTACTAACTCCACTGGTCAAGGTTGGACTGTCCCACCCTCAGGCCCTAGACCTCTGCTCATAACTCTCCGCTAGTCCCTGCGTGTCGTCTGGTAGCCATTTATGTGCCCATCTCTTCTACCAGATGGACGCTCCTGGAGGACAGTGACAAGGTCTCCATTGATTTTGCCCCTCTAGTACAGAGCAGCGTCTTTTGCTCTTAGAGGTTGTTTGGAAATGTTTCCCAGGTGAATGATTGGTGCTTGCTCTCATTGCCTTTAATGGCCTGGCAGGAGGCTTCCCAATGGACCTGATTTGGTAAGGGCCTAGAGCTCTTACAGTTATTTCAGTGTGTTTGAAGATAGAACCCAGTGTGTTTAGAAATAGAACTCTAAAACCTCATTAGATTAAAATAATAAATAAAAGTTTCTTTTCTACATCTACTTGGTTCTTATATGAAAGTAAATTTCTGTCATGTGTGGTGGCACACACCTCTAATTCTAGTACTCAGGAAGCTGAGGCAGGAGGATAGCCACAAGTTTGAGGCTAGTCTGAGCTACATAGTGAGTTCAAGGCCAGCCTGAACTACATAGTGAGACCTGTCTCCAAACAAAACAAAACAAAGTAAATTTCTTATAGCCCTTATTGTGAGAATCTTTGTTCTAAGGAGTTAATCATGAAAGCTTCTCTAAATATTTCCTTTTAAATGTTGTTTTATTACCTGATTGCCTTTTGGAAGCTTATAAATTTACCAGATTTAATGGGAGTAGAACATTTTGATGGGAAAGTAGTAGTGATTTCCTCTGACTCAGTGAAATACTCCCTAGTCCATGAGACCAGCATGGGTCTCCTTTCTCCTCTCCTGCTTGTGTTCAGTTTCAGTCAGCTGAGTGCATCTGGAGTTTTTTAAATTGTTGACTGTCTTCTTGGCTTTTGTGGTTCTAATTCCACTTCCTGTCAGCCCTGGGATTTTGTGTGCTTTGTTAGCCTCCCCTGGGCAGATATGATTCTGTATACGTGAGTATATTTGGATGATCCCTTTGTCTCCTAACTCATAGCCTCCCCTGAGGTTTAAGTTACAAGGAGTAAGCATTTTTTTTCATTTGTGTTAGAGTAAACAGGAATTGAGAGTTTCCCAGAAGATTTTGGTTTAAACAGAGCATTGGTGAGGAAGCAAGTAGTTCAGGAATGGGGTTCCCAATATTCTTCTGGTTATTATTGCTGACCTTCCACTTTATGACTCTCTGCCAGGGGCATTCCATTGCCATCTGAGGGTTTCTGTCCTGTGCTTCATTTTCCACCCTAACACCTGTAATGAATGTCCAGCTCTGTTGCCAGGAACCTTCAGTTATTTCATTCATACCTTTATTTACACATTTAACTTTTTTTTCAGTTTCTGCCACATGCCCGGCATAGGTTAGTCTTTGAGCAGTGCATTGCCATCAACAGTTTGTTCCTCTCAAACCAGATTTTACATGAGATAGTAAATATATAGATCTGGATTTGTGTCATCAGTTTTATGTATAGGTTTAGAAGCCTTCACAGATTATCTGAAATGTAGCCATTTAATGCCTTTTCATAGGATTGTACATCTGAGAGGACCTTAGAAAATAAGTAGTCCAAATATAGAAATGGAGACCTTGAGAAATGAATCCCTCTCAGGTTCTATAGCTAGGGAGTGAAAGAGCTTGGATGAAAGAGGCTGGAGAAGTGGAACTTTGCAAGAGCCCTGGCAGTCACTGCGTCTTGATCACAGGACTTCAATTGTGTAATCTTTGATGCCTCCTCCAGTAAAACAGATTTTTGACAGTATAATTATTACTGCCTCCCAAGATTGTGAAAATATGATGTCATGTGTAAGGATATGCTTCACTAGCAGCTCTTTAAATATGCAGAGGAAATTGGCACTGTGAGATCACTATGGGAACAGCTTTTTGACCAGTTGAAGAAAAACAGCCAAAAACAACAGGATATTAGCTGTCCTCTAAAGATGTTGCTGCTAACAGCGGTTTTATCTTTGTGTGTGAGGATGGCTGAGGTGATGAGCTATATCTGGTTCTCTGTAGTGTAGGATCATGTGGACCAACTGTGGGGCCACTTAGGGCACTGACGAGCTCGGCCTTATTTTGCTAAGACCAATGACTTGTTTGCTCAGACCAGCCATGCTTGGTACATCTCTCTCTGTTTCTGTGGCTTCTGTTCTTGCCATTTCACAGGGTAAGCTGACATTGTTGGAGGAAAGGTGTCCATAAATGACTGGAATGAGTGAAAGTGGGAAGCACACCCATAAAAAATAAGGAAAGTCAAAGTATTTACTTCTTAAGATAATATCCTTTCCTGGTTTATCCCTTGCTCCTGTTGAGGCTGGAAAGGACATTTACTGTCACACAGATTTCTGTGGGAAGTACCTGCTGTTTGTCAAACATTGTTTTTTTCCCGTTAGTCCTCAACAGTGTTGATATGTACTATCTATCAATCATGTACCATAAAACCCTTATTTTATAGACAAGGAAAAAAGATTCAGAAGGGTTAAGTAAGTTGTCCTAGGTCATGAGGCTAATAAATAGCAAAGCCAAGTTTGGGATCCAGGTCTCTCTGCCTCTTTCTGTACCCACATAAAGACAAGTTCTGATGAGCTCGGCCACTTTTGGCATGCCTGGTATCCTGTGTTCTCCTCTGGTCTCCTGTAACCAGATCAGGCCTGAAAAAGGGCTCTCTTTCCCTCCTAGTCAGTAGTACCTACTTCTAGATACTCCTTTCAAGTCTACCCTTGTATCTGATGGCCAGATACCATATTGACTTACTGGCCTAGTTAACAGTTGGCTTTGGGCTTTTTCTTTTATTGAGTTCATTTTCCTGTGGGATCTTGGTCTGATTTTTTTCTAAATTCTCTTTCTGGACCCCATTATATAGACTTTTCTCTTAGCTTGTAAACTCAAATCCAAAGCCAAGGTGAAAAGAATTTCCTTTATACAAAAGAATTTCAATGACAGCGAGGACTGGCTAATATCAGCACTTTACATTGCCTTGGGGACCATCATTTCCGTTGGGACTTAATTTCTGGAAGGTTAGTAGATTATTTCCAGAATTAGTGGTGTGACATGCTTAATAATCTCTTAGGTCCTGGATGAACTATTTCTCTAACAGATCTTTTTTTTTTCTCTGTCCTTTCCTTAGCCATCTTTTATAAGTTTTTTGCTTAATATATCTTTATTATGTAAAATTCTTTTTCATGTGTGATACTGGGAATTGAATACAGGACCTTGTGCATCCTAAGATAGCACACTAGCACTGAGGTACATTTCTAGTCCTTGTAAAACTCTTAATAAGAATTTTTCTTAATGTTTTTAAGGATTGTTGGCTTTATCATGAATATGTTAAGTCATGTGGGTCAGGGTTATTTTGGAGGGAACTTACTGCAGTTTATTTTTAAATTGTTTGCAGGTTACTTTGTCTTTGAAAATTGTATGTTGCTTTTTGCTTGCATTTTTCTTTAATATTTCTTCATTGTTTTCTATGTTTTAGTTATGGAGAAGGCCATTGGTATATAATGACAGATGAGACATGGCCCTTTCTCTTAAAAAATGGGGAGGAGCAGGAATAAATGATAAATGACAGCACAAGTAGAGTGATTATAATGCTTTTGGAATACAGGAGTTACCAGATTTGCTGAGGGCAGCCAGAGAAAGCTGTTCCTGACAGAGAGAATATGATATATAAAATAAATATCATGACCAGAGGTGACATTTTTTGAAATGTTAAGAAGTGTGACTAGATGTAGCTGGCATGGAGTGGGGGTATAGGAGATAAAGTTATGTAGGTGGATTAGCGCCAGATTATAAAAGACTGGTAAATTTGGATTTCTCTTGTAGAAACATTCACTGGAGGAAACATTCATTGGAGGAAACATTCACTGAGCAGGATTATTATTTATTTCTTTAACTTTTATCATAGTTTGACCCAAAGCTCCAGATGACCGAGTTGTAACAAAGGAAATATGTACAATGTTACTAGCAGTGACCATTTGAAAATCCTCCAGGAACAAACCTAGCATTAGTGTCTATTGTTAAACCAATTCACTGCCTGTCACTATGTGACTGTTAGACCTTTTTCTTTTAGAAAGGTCATTCTGATGGCCTTGGAAAATGCACTACAGTGGGGAGGGACAGTGCTAGGAAGATGACATAGGAGGTAAGAAGTGGGCAGTGATAATGTATACTTACCATGTGACCAAACAGTCCCACTCCTAGGTATTTACCTGGGAGAAATGAAACCATATGCTCACACAAATACCTGGGCACAAATCCTTATAGCAGCTTTATTCATAATGGCTAAAAATTGGAAGCAACACAAATATTCATCAGCTGCTGATTGGATAAATTATAGTATGCCTATATTGTGGAATATTACTCAGCAATAGAAAGGAATGAGCCACACTATTGATACATGTAAGAACATAGATAAATCTCAAAAGCATGCCACGAAATGAAAGAAGCCGGGCTCAAACGCTACAAACTAAACCAATTCCATTTATTTGACTTTCTGGGAAAGGCAAAAAACAAAACTCAGAATAGTGATTGCCAGGTGATGGGGATGGTGGGAGTTGACTACAGAAGGACAAGGAAATTTGTTTCAGGAGACATTTGTGTGTTCTGTGGACATTAGCTCTGATCAGTAAGTAAGGAAGCTAGTCTTTCTCGGAGAAAAAGTGTAAGTGGTTTATTTAATGACACAGAATGGGATGTTTGGGGCTGAGTGGGACTTCTGAAAGTCTAATGTGTTTGACATATGTATACCAAGGATTGCACACTGTGATTTTCCTTGTAGAGAGGATTTCATTGGTAATAATATGAAGGGCTCCAAAGTTAACGTCTCATCCCTGAATTTGTTAAATAAAACAAGGCTTGCTTTGCCCTTTGCCATTGTTGGGAAGTAGAAGAAAATCATTGAAGATTCCAGAAGCCATGGAAACTTGATCTTTGGCTCCGTCCCTTCTTAATTAATATTAGTGGTGCAGGTGGCTTGTCACAATCCTGCTCTGCTACCGCTGACTTCCTCTCTTCTCCTCTGACTTTCTGTCTGTAGACCAAGTGTTTTGTTTTGAAACCATCAGAGAAGAGAAATAATAAATTCACATTTAGGCATCTTCTTGACATGAGTTGCAGATGCAAGATCTTAGGTGTAAGGAAAGGTGATGGAAGGATCCTAGAGAGATTCTTTCAGTAGATCCCTGTTTTCAGAGTATGGTGGGGGTGGTAGTGCAAGACAATCCTAAGGAAGCCCAAAGCAGGATTGTTATTGGATATGCCTCATTCCTTTTCTCAGCTTTTTTATATATAAACACAGCATGGGCGTTACCTTTTTTTGAGTCATATTGCTGTCTTAACAGAACTCAGGAACGTCAGTACAGTGGATGGTAAAAACATTGGAACTTTGTAGTGTTGTTTTAAAATTATTCCTAGCACATGATTAACTTCTCTTAAATTTGAAAGATTTTCACTTTAACTTTTACTTACTGCTTTATACTCTTCAAGTTTTTAAGCCTCTGATGGGAACTGATTCGATTGAATCTTCCAGATCTTTGTGTGCTTGTGATGTGGAAAGTGATCTTTATGTGTTGTGTTATATTTCTAGAACTATACGGCTTTGATGTGCTCATAGATTCCACTCTGAAGCCATGGCTGTTGGAAGTGAATCTCTCCCCTTCCTTGGCCTGGTAAGTCAGTTCCATCAAACATGAAAAGGATAAACCTGCAAGGGGCACTAAAACACCTTCCTTTAGGAGCAGGAACATTTCTGTTGACACTGGAAGACACCAGCTATTAGTCAGAGATCACTTTAACTTTTTAAATTTAGATGAATTACGGTGTGTTACCAAAGTTCATATGTCAACCAGGGCCCGTCTTCCTAGTCATTTGCAATATATATTTACTGTTGATTGAGATTCTAAGAGATGATTCTTGCATTTGTTTTTTTGTGGGTTTTTTCAGTACTGGGGATCGAACTTGGGACCTTGTGCTTCCAAGGCAGGCAGTGGCACCACTGAGCTAAATACCTGGCAAAAATGATGATTTTAACCGACTACCCCTCACTGTTGTTTTTTTTTTGCATTCATTTTTATTCCCAGGTTTTTTTTTAAAACTTTGTAAGTTTTCTACTAAGGCTAAAGAAATACGTAAGGTATTATGTTCCCTTTATTAGCAAAGGTTTATGCGTACTTCAGTCCTCAGAAAGTGGAAAGGGATGAAGCTGGTTGGAGGACACTCTAGATAATACCTGGTCCATTTGTCCTGTTCTGTGTCCTGGTACCCATCCAAGATTAAAGTCTAAAGACTTCGAGCAATCTTCAGAAAAGCTTTTGAAAACCAGTCTTTTTTTTCATAAGAATGAAACGTTTTTCAGTATGAAAGAAGATTCTGTTTATATGTGCAGTTACAGCCAGAATTTCTATTAGCTATATACTCTCTAAACAGAGAACCCTCGAGATTTATGCCAAAGACCACCCAGCTGCTGAGTTTTTAAGGATAAGAGACATTGGCAAAATGCCAGGTAATCAAATAAAGACAGATTGACTACTTTCTAGAGTGGGAGTTTGGCTTAATTTCAGTAGTAAGGTGTAAAGCTAGATATTACAGATGCTTCAAATGTTATGCTACACTTTTGTGTAGGTCAGCCTTTTGCAGATTGCCCAATAAACCATATTTGACAATGTCAGAGATCCCTAGAGTGAACACAGGGTCCAGCAGCCAGAATAGTCTGGTTCAGGAGGAAGCACTGAAGCCATCCTGGCAGTCACCAGCACCAAGGGGCTCTTCCTTTCAGTTCACATTGTTTCTGTTTCCTTGTGTGATCCTGCTGCATTATCTGCTGAGGTTTTGGTGTGGCTTGTTTGTATCTTTTTGCCCTGTTTGTAAACCTGCAAGCCTAAGAAGATTGACTGAGAACAGAAAATGAAGACTTAAAAAAAGTACAAAGGTGACCAAAGTTTCTCGACTTGCATGTGAATGTTATTCAACGATTGCATCAGTAAAACAATTTGGATGACGGGCACACTCACACAAGCACATACTAAAAGTTGAACCCCTAAAATCCACAGTGATAATGAAGCAATATTCTTGACTTGTGCAAAATTAAAATTGCACAAGACCTCGTGGAATAAAAAGATTCTCTTTCAGGGAATCAATGTGTTAGTGCTGGGCCTTCCTTACAGAGGATGCATTTAAAACCAGGCTTTTATTTCTTGTACTTTTGCCCAGATTTCTTTTTCTTTTTCCATGGATTTGATGTGCTTTGTGTTGCTTTCTCATTGACATTTGGAAAGTTTGCTACGTTGGGGCCCATTAGGAGGCAACTACTTTGTTAACTTATAGAATTACCAATAGTTCTTTTCTTTTTCTGTTTTGTTAGTGATGCACCTCTGGACCTAAAGATTAAAGCCAGTATGATTTCAGATATGTTCACTGTTGTAGGTGAGTAGTAGTGTTTTCTGAACTGAGCTCACATAAAAATAATCCAGCGCATCCATTTTGTCAGACTCCATAGGTGTTGCCAATTGGCAGTTCCGAAGCCACGCCGAATGTTTTGTACTAAAAAATTATATTTTCAGGGAAGTGTTTATATGTTTCTACTCCCCTTGGCTCCATTTTGTCCTGAGGTTGAACCACAACTAAGGCTGAGACCTGGGGCACAGGAATTATGAGCTGAGGCAGAGAATTAAGCAAAGATCTGCAGAAAGTATATTTTTCTCTGAGCTGGGAAAGTGAAACCCAACTGAAGAAGCCTTGTTATAAGGAGACTGGCTATATTTCTGCTAGACAGTCTCTACTGGTCTCAATGTGATCCCTTCTGTAGTAGTTATATCCAGAGCTACCCAAGGAAGAAATCCCATTTTAAGTAAATAACCCAAGACTTTGAAATGGAGATGGGCAG
Organism: Heterocephalus glaber; assembly: GCF_053883595.1. Lineage (NCBI taxonomy): Eukaryota > Metazoa > Chordata > Mammalia > Rodentia > Bathyergidae > Heterocephalus > Heterocephalus glaber. The sequence continues at coordinate 15,879,486 of NW_028258379.1, forward strand.
TCAGGTGGGTATGATGTGGATTTATTGTTGGCTTTTAACATTCTCTCAAAAGACATTATAAAACGTATTTGAGATGAACTAGTACTTGATGTACCAGTAAATGCTATAAAACTTAGCTACTTTATTCTTCTTGGATGAGAATCCACCTCTTTTTAGGAAGTAAGTGAAATTAACTGAAGTCATTTCTTAAGCCGTAGATAATTTGCAAAGCTCATTTTCAAAGTTGCCAGTAGACCTCCTTCTGCAATTCTAGAAGTAGATTGTGTAGCAGCACAGGACTGCTCACTTGTTGGATTCTCCCAGGAAAAACTTTATTTTTTAGTTATCATCCAGGAAGCTACTTTAAAATAACTTGTTTTTATTAACAACTTTGTATTTTTAAATGGTTACTGATGCATTTATTTAGAGTTTATCAAAAATCTACCTATCTTTCTCAGTTAGAATCACATTTCCGCTGTTTATCCACCAGCATAATCCTCTTGAGAATGGATCTCTGAAATATTTATAACCATGAAACCAAATGGTACATATAAAGATGCAGCCAAACTTGCTAATTTCTTATAAAGTGGCAGATTGTTGTTGTTTTTTTCGGTACTGGGGATCGAACTCAGGACCTTGCGCTTGCGAGTCAGGCTGTGGAACCACAGAGCTAAATCCCTGGCCCCTAAAATGGCAGATTTTAATGTTGCTTATTTCCCATTCAGGATTCGTGTGCCAAGATCCTGCCCAGCGGGCAGCAACACGACCAATTTATCCCACCTTTGAGTCATCCAGGCGTAAACCTATCCAGAAACCTCAGGTAAGCAAATTTAGCAGCAGGGAGCCCAGAGCAGGCTTGCTAGGAAGGGGTAGCAATGTAAATGGGGGAACTGAAGTGGGACAGATGTGAGGTCACTTAGGGCAGGAGAATCTGGGGATCAATGCAGATGGAAAGTAGTTTATGTTCACCTGAGGCTAATAGCTCATACTTTCAATGCTTCTCCACAAACTTACTCCTGATTTTGGGGGGGGGGTTCCTTATCATTTTTTTCTTTTACTACTTTAGCTTTTTCTTTTCTGTGCCTTTTATTTATGTTCTTTTCTTTGCCTTTTATAAACTCCCATTTTCCCCCTTAGTTGACATACTCAAAGCACAGAGAGGGAGGCATTACTGTCTTCTTTCTGATCTTCAGACTAGTTTCATAAAGGTACTCTGTTGAAATAGTATCTTCTCTACAGGTGATTCTCTTCAAAAGAATTCTTAATGATCTTGAGGTATTGATTGAAGCTACATGAAATAAATGGCTAAGGAAACTTGCACAAATCAGAACTACCATTTGGTCCTGCACCACTCTGGTCTTTCTGTACTCTGCATGTAAACCAGTCAGCTAAGCCTTCTGTCTACTCATTCCGTCATCTCCTTCATCCCTGTTTGTTTTGGGACTGCTAGTTTCCATTTCTATTTCTTTGCCTTTAGTGTATCTTCTTTAAAAGATCTGACTTCCTTCTTTTGGCCTATCTTGTTTGATTACTTTGCCTACTCAGAAGTTTTGGAGATCTTTCCTTAATAAATCCATCCCACTGTGTAATAACCTTTACTTTTCATTTCCTAGTTACTTACTTGTTCCATATTGGCTTATTCTGTATTCATCAGTTGTTGCTTTTAAATTATCTAGTACTCCTTCACTAAATTGCAAACTCTTTGAAAGCAGAAACAGCTTCTTAATCTCCCTTCCCTCTTCTTGTTTCTTTTTTCCGCTTCTCCTTTTGATCCCTCTCCTACCTCTATTTCCGCCTTTTACTCCTCCCCTTTGTCCCCCCTTTTCTTCCATTCTTCTTCCTCCTCTTCCTTTGCTTGCTGGTCTCATTTAGAGCAATACTACTTCTGTTTGCCAAATTCATACGCTATTTTCATTAAAGCAGAGTTTTCAAACTCAGCCTGCAGGCAGGTAATGTAAATGAGTAAGTAGAAGCAGGTCTGAGAAAGCCCAAGTGAAGTCCACAGGAAATGATAGAGGTCAGCTGGAAAGTGCAAGCCTCATGCAAAAGGGGCAGATGTTTAATGAGTGTGTTCAAGCTGATCATTGCAGACGTGTGGGCCAAGGGTGCTGAGAAATCAGAAATCTTATTTTCAAGTATTGACAACTAATTCATTAAAAGAAAAAAAGCAACAACAACTTTGCGGCCAATCATAACAAGTCTTTCAGCTATATTCAGTTTGAGCTGCCTATCTATGAACCCTGCTCTGAAATGACTCCCTAATTTGGGTTGTGAAGTGGAACAGGATGTACAGTATTTTAAGAGGTATTGTCTTGGATTAGAAATAAAACCAGGGATCAGAATGATGCTTGATCAGTTCATCGCCACCAATCAAAGGGTTTCCTTTACTTTTTAAAAAATAGAGAATTAACCTAAGTGTACTTGGAAAGCTTAATTTATGCAGTCATCTTCCTTTGCAGATTATTCCCTGCAGCAATGTGGCAAGAACTGCAAAATTATACATAAGGATTGTGAGTGTTTCTGGGCAGTTCTCATATGGTTTCTGCCAAGTTTCACTCTAGGGATAGCTGTAGACCATTCTTGGATAAATGGATCCCCACCACCACCTTTTTTTTTGGCTTGCTTGTCACCTTACTGGCAATTCTTGCCGATCATAGAGAATCTGTTCGATGTTTATTTTGCCGACTGGCAGATAGTGACATGGGCATCACCCACAAGCAGCTTACAGGATGCTTATGTAAAGACTAAAGGAACTGTAGATTAGTTGTGTGTACTGTGTGAATCAAATTTGTCAGGTGGGCTAGTGAACTTCAGGATCTTCTGTACTTGACCAGAGGGTTGTGCCCTTAGTGGTGAGAGGATTTGAGGTATAAACTGTGTAAGAGGAAGTAGTCTGAAAAATAATAAATGCTCTAACTTTCCAGTCACAGAATGTAGGGCTCTTGCCTTTGGTCTGTACTCAGAGATTATTTTTTCCCTTTTTAAATCAAACATGTAAGAGATGGGAAATATAGACATAATAAGCCTTTATTCCATTTTTATGTATCCTAGACCTGCAGTTTCAATCATCAAACACCAAGCAGATATGTTCTGGATCATTTGGAGATTTTATGCAAATCATTTCATTCCTTAATTTAGCTTTACCCTTTCATGGTGCATATTTTATGTACCTGCTTCTCACAACTTAATAACATAAAATTGAATAAATGAAAAGAATTACATAGAGGTATTTTTGGTTATTAAATGTAAAAATATATGATGCTAGAACTTAGGATCCTATCTTCTTTTCCTGATAGTGATTTATGTTGTGATGGAGGCTGAATTTAAATGATGAAGAGGGCTTAAATGCCTGTTTATTGCTTTGACCAAAATATTCTAGAATGGAAATATTGTAGTTCACAGATGAACTTTAGTTCAGATGTCTTATGAAACATGCTATTGTTGGCAACTTAATATTAAAAATATTTTTATATTGGATTTCGGGCTGTATCTGAATTTTTTTTTGTATTAAATTCTTTTATTGGTACATTGTAGGTATACAACACAATTACTTTTCTCATTGAGAATTGTACCTTTACATAATGCATCTTGGTTCTTATTTTTTTCCCATTCCTAGCCCTCCCTTCACGCCCTCCACCCTTCCCTATTTACAAAGACTTTATTTCCATTTTTTCCATTTCTCATCATTTTTCCTTTCCCTTCTTTCCTTTCCCCTGCCCCTCCCACTACCCCTACCCCTTTGGACCTTTTCTTCCTATTTTACATTATCAATTATTCATTCTAATCATTGGTACATTTTAGGTATACAACATAATGACATTCATCATTGGAAATTTGCACCTTTACATAGTCTCTCTTGGTTCTTATTTTTCACCCTTGCCCAGCCCTCCCTTCAACCCTTCCAGTCCTCCCTATTTACAAAGATTTTGTTCCTATTTTTCCATTTTCTCATATTAATCCCATTCCCTTCTATCCTTTCCCCTAGCCCTCCCACTTCCTTCCCCTTTGCCCCTTTTCTTCCTATTTCACATTACCTATTATACATTGAGTCCTTATTTACACTTTCAGTTTCTCACACCAGAGAAACTATTCGGTATTTACACATGTGTGTCCTATTTATTTCACTTAAGAGTATTGCCTCAATGTGCATCCACTTAGCTATAAATGTCTCTAATTTCTCATTTTTTATGGCTGAGTGGTACTCCATTTTATAAAAAACCCACATTTTCTTTATCCAGTCTCCAGTTGATGGGCATTTGGGCTGTTTCCAAGTTTTAGCTATTACAAACTGTGCTGCTATGAACATGGGTGCACATATATCACTGTGGTATGATTCTTTTAATTCTTTGGGGAAGATCCCCAGCAGTGGAATAGCAGGGTCAAATGGGACTTCCAGTCCTAGTTCTTTGAGGTATCTCCATACTGATTTCCACAGTGGTTGCACCAGTCTACACTCCCACCAGCAGTGGAGCAGGGTTCCTCTTTCCCCACAGCCCCGCCAACATTTGTTATTGGTTGATTTCATGATAGCAACCATTCTTTCTGGAGTGAAGTGGAATCTCAGCGTGGTTTTCATTTGCATCTCTCGAATGACCAGTGACGTTGAGCATTTTTTTCATGTATTTATTTGCTATTCCTACTTCTTTGTCTGAGAAATGTCTGTTCATTTCAGATGCCCATTTTTGGATTGGGTCTTTAAATTTGGGAGGTCTGATCTTTTTAAGTTCTTTATAGATTCGAGATAGTAGACCTTTGTCTGAGGAAGAGCAGGTGAAGATTTTTTCCCACATTGTGGGTTGTCTCTTCACACTGCTGGTGGTTTCTCTTGCTGTGCAGAAGCTTTTTAATAAGAAGAGATCCCATTTGTTGATTGTTTGTGCTAGTTCACGGGCAACTGAGGTTTTGTTCATAAAATCTTTTCCTACACTGATGTCTTCAAGGGTTCTACCTAACCTCTGTTCCAACTGGTTTAGAGTTTCTATTTTAATATTTAGATCTTTAATCCATTTTGATTTTAGTTTAGTGCATGGTGAGAGATGCAGGTCTAGTTTTAATCTTTGGCAAGTTGAAGCCTAATTTTTCCAGCGCCATTTATTAAAGAGGCTATCTTTCCTCCAGTGAGGGTGTTTGGTTCCTTTGTCAAAGATGAGATGGCTGAGTGTGTCTGGCGTTGTTTCTGCATCTTCTAATCTGTTCCACTGGTCCTCAGGTCTGTTTCTTTGCCAATACCATGCTGTTTTTTATCACAGTAGCTTTGTAGTAGAGTTGCAGGTTGGGGATTGTGATACCCCCTGCCATGTCTCTGTTACCTAGAATTGCTTTTGCTATTCTGGGTCTCTTCTTGCTCCAAATGAATTTTTGGATTGTTTTCTCGAGGTCTATGAAGTATGCTGCTGGGATCTCAATTGGAATTGCATTAAATCTATATAGCAGTTTTGGAAGTATGGCCATTTTCACCATATTAATCCTTCCTACCCAGGAGCAGGGGATGTCTGTCCCTTTTCTGATATCATCTTCAATCTCTCTTTTCAGAGTGCCATAGTTTTCAGAGAACAGGTCTTTGATTTCTTTCGTTAGGTAGATTCCTAGGTATTTCAGTGTTTTGGATGCTATTGTGAAAGGAATTATTTGCCCTATTTCTCAGTGAGTCTGTCATTGGTGTAGAGGAAAGCTATTGATTTTTGTGTGTTGTCCTTGTAACCAGCTACTTGACTGAATTTGGTTATTAAGTCTAGAAGACTTTTGGTGGAGTTCTTGAGGTCTTCTACATAGAGTATCATGTCATCTGCAAATAATGACAATTTGACTTCTTCATTACCTATCTTTATTCCTTTTATTTCTTTCTCTTGTCTAATTGCTGTGGCTAATGTTTCCAGAACTATATTGAACAAGAGTGGTGATAGTGGACATCCTTATCTTGTTCCTGATTTTAATGTGAAGGATTTCAGTTTTTGACTCTTTAGTATGATATTGGCTGTTGGTTTTTCATAGATGGCTTCTATCAGTTTGAGGTAGAGACCATCTATTCCAATTTTTTGTAGGGTTTTTATGATAAATGCATGTTGGATTTTGTCAAATGCTTTTTCTGCATTTGTGGAGATAATCATATGGTTTTTGTCCTTGGCTCTATTGATATAGTGTATTACATTAATTGATTTTCGTATATTGAACCATCCCTGCATCCCTGGGACGAATCCCACTTGATCAGGGTGTATGATCTTCTTGATGATCTTCTGCATTCTGTTTGCCAGTATCTTATTAAGGATTTTTGCATCTATGTTCATTAGTGAGATTGGCCTATAGTTCTCTTTTTCGGTTGGGTCTTTCTCTGCTTTGGGGATGAAGGTGATGCTTGCTTGCAGGAATGAATTTGGGAGTATTGCTTCCCTTTCAATTTCATTGAAGAGTTTAAACAGTAGTGGCAGCAGTTCCTCTCTAAATGTCTTGTAGAATTCAGCAGTGAAGCCATCAGGGCCCGGGCTTTTCTTAGTTGATAAGTTTTTAATTACATTTTCGATTTCATTGGTTGATATTGGGTTGTTCAGAATTTTTAGGTCTTCTTCGTTCAACTTTGGTAATTCATATGTATCTAGGAATCTGTCTTATTTCTTCTGTGTTGTCCATCTTATTGGCATATAGGTTCTGGAAGTAGGTATTGATGATCCTCTGGATTTCTGCTGGGTCTGTTGTAATTTCACCCTTTTCATTCCTAATTGCATGGATTTGGGCCTTTTCTTTCCTTTTTCTGACAAGGTTGGCTAAAGGTTTGTCAATTTTGTTGATTCTTTTGAAGAACCAACTCTTGGCTTCATTGATTTTTTGTATCGTTCTCTTAGTCTCCATTGCATTGATTTCTCCTCTGATCTTTATAATTTCCTCCCTTGTATGAGCTTTGGGGTTGTCCTGCTCTTCTTTTTCTAGAAGCTTGAGGTTCAGCATCAGGTTGTTTAATTGGACTTGTTCTGTTTTCCTAATATGCGTATTCACTGCTATGAATTTCCCTCGTAAGACTGCTTTCATTGTGTCCCATAGATTCCGATATGTTGTATTGTCATTGTCATTTAATTGAAGGAACTGTCTGATTTCTTCTTTAATTTCCTCTGTGACCCATTGGTTATTCAGAAGTGTGATGTTCAGTTTCCACGTGTTTATGAAATTTTTTGAGTTTCTTTTGCTATGGATCTCCAATTTCATTGCACTATGGTCTGATAATATACAGGGGATAACTTCAATTCCTTTGCACTTACTTCAACATGTTCTGTGTGTGAGTATGTGGTCTATTTTGGAGAATGACCCATGTGCAGCTGAGAAGAATGTGTATTCTGATTTTGTGGGGTGGAAGACTCTAAACATCTGTTAAGTTCATTTGTTCAAGAGTTCGATTGAGTTCTAGTATTTCATTACTTATTTTTAGTCTAGTTGATCTATCTATTTGTGACAGTGGGGTGTTGAGGTCCCCCACTACAATTGTATTAGTGCATATATGACTTTTCTTGTCCTTTAATATTTGTTTTATATAGTTGGGTGCACTAGTGTTTGGTGCATAGATATTTATGATTGTCATCTCTTCCTCTTGGATTCTTCCCTTTACAAGGATGTAGTGTCCTTCTTCGTCTCTCTTAATCAGTGTTGGTTTGAAATCTACTTGATCTGCAAAGAGGATAGCTACTCCTGCTTTTTTTTGGGTTCCTGTCACATGGAGTATTGTTTTCCACCCTTTAACTTTCAGTCTGTGAGTTTCCTTTTGAATTCAGTGTGTTTCTTATATCCAGCATATTGTTGGATTTTGCTTCTTGACCCATTCTGCTAGTCTATTTCTTTTGATTGGTGAATTGAGACCATTAACTTTGATGGTTATAACTGAAACGTATTGACTTGTCATTGCCATGACTTTTTCTTTTTGTTGAGTTCTCTCCCTTTCCATTTAATTTCTTGTCATGCCAGATGGGTTCATTCTGCTTTGCTTCCTGGGGTTGTAATCCTCAATGTCCATTCCTAGGCTATTGTGTAAAATGTTTTGGAGTGCTGGTTTCATATTCACGAAGTTCCTAAGGTGCTCTTTGTCATGAAAGTATCTTATTTCTCCATCCATTTTGAAAGATAGTTTTGCAGGGTACATCAATCTGAGTTGGAGGCTGTTTTCCTTTAGGGCTTGAAATACATCACTCCAAGCTCTTCTTGCCTTGAGGGTTTTCATTGAGAAGTCTGCTGTGATTCTGATGGGCCTTCCTTTGTATGTGATTTGTTTCTTTTCTCTGAATGCTTGCAGAACTTTGTTCTTCTGTTGTGTTTCTGGAATCTTAACAATTATATGCCTATGTGTAGATTTTTTTTGATCAAGGCTATTTGGAGTCCTGTATGCCTCACTTATCTGTATGTCAAGCTCTTTTCCCCTGCTTGAGAAGTTTTCTGCCATTATTTCTGCGAAGAGGTTTTTTATGTCATCTGCACTCTCTCCTCTTTCTTCATTGAGCCCAGTCAGTCTTATGTTATTCTTTTTTGCATCATCTAGCAGCTGCTGGATTGATTTCTCATGTTCCCTTATAATTTTGAAGCAATTTTTCTTTTCCCGGTCACTAATTGCAATCTTATCTTTTATATATGAAATTCTGTCCTCACACTGGCTCATTCTGCTATGTAGACTTTCAATGGAGTTTTTCATGTCCTGGAAATCTATTTGCATCTGTTTTATGGATTCCATTTGTTTCTTATGTTGGGATTCCATCATGTTCCTGAGGTCCTCTCTAGATTTATTAATCATGTCTTGCACTAAGGGCACAATTTCTCCTGTTATCTGAGAAATTATTTCTGATTTCATTTTTTCCAGATCCCCTTTTGTTGCCAGTTCAGTGGGTCCAGGTGGTTGAGTATCAGAGTGTTCCATCTCATTTCCCTTTGGGGTTGCTGTAGGTGATCTGGAAGTCTGGTTTTGAGACTTATTTACGTGTTTTCTCATTTCGACTGGGGTGGGGGGCTGTTAGTGCCTGCACGGATTACCTCCTCTGAGCTGGGTGAGGTGGGACATGGGCTGGGAGCAGCAGTAGGGATGGTGACCCAAAAGCCCTTTCCTGTGGGCTGGGAGCAACCAGAGGGATGGTGGCTGGGAAACCCCTTCCTCTGGACCAGGAGCAGTGGGATGGTTGCTCAGAAGCCCCTCCCTCTGGGCCGGGAGCGGTGGGAGGGATGGTGGCCCGGAAGCCCCTTCCTCTGGGCCAGGAGCAGCGGGACAGAAGGTGGCCCAAAAGCCCTTTCCTCTGGGCTGGGAGCAGCAGGAGGGATGGTGACCGGGAAACCCCTCCCTCTGGACCAGGAGCAGTGGGACAACGGCTCAGAAGCCCCTACCTCTGGGCCGGGAACAGTGGGACTCAGTACCTTGGTCTGGTGGTCTGGTGTCCTCTGCGCCTTTGTAATGTGGAATCAGGTGGCTGCCTGTCTGCAGTGGGATGATTCGGTGTCTTCCGCATGACTCAGGACCTCGGTAGGGTGTCTGTGTCTGAGTTTCTTACCAGATGACATTGCGTGTATATATATATATATATATATATATATATATATATATATATATATATGTGTGTGTGTGTATATATATATATATATATATACACACTATATATATATATATATATGTGTGTGTGTATATATATATATATATATACACACACACATATATATATATATAGTGATTTGCCATAATTAGTGACTCAGATACTAGCTTTTTTTTTTTTTTTTTGGTACTGGGGATCAAACTCGGGTTCTTGTGCTTGCGCAGCAGGCGGCAAAACCACTGAGCTAAATCCCCCGCCCTCAGATACTAGCTTTAAAAATCTTTCTGTCTGCTGGTTGTGGTGGTGGACACTTGTAATTCCAGCACAAGGGAGGCTGAGGCAGGAGGATTGCCATGAGTTCGAGGCCAGCCTGGGCTACATAGTGAGCTCAAGGCCAGCCTGAAGTACACACTGAGACCTTGTCTCAAAAAGCCAAAAAAGAAAAAAAAATGTTTCTGTCTGAAAAAAAAGTTTCTGTCTGAATGATCAACATTTGCACTCTTACTGTTCTTCAGGAAGTAATTGAGATTAACTGTCACTTCCTTCTTTGTAGATCTGTTTTGTTTTTAAACATCTTTTTGAAGCAATAGGCTAAAAGTGATGTTATTTTTGGTAGATGTTCTTATACTTAAGTGTGTCACTGCAACTATTAGTTATTTAGTGCTAGTATATTTTTTTTGGCATTTGTACTCTGATGCAATTTCTGGTAAGTTTGGAAGCTTGAATTATAACTTTCTTAACTACTATTCCCGATAAAGTCATTTATATAGGTTTGAATGAATCTAGGAAAAACAAAAAACAAAGACTGGATTCCTTACCTTGTATTTGGTAACCGGTTAATATAGTTCTGTGATAGATATTTTGGTGTTGAGATAGTAGAATTCAAAATCATATGTAGTATTATATATTTAGTACCTAAATGTGTCAGCTGCTGTCCATTGTAAAACAAAACATTCTAAATATCTCATGAAGTAATCTGTTTAAGGAGAACATTAAAAATACTATTTGATAGCTTTTTTGGGGTTTGACATCAAAGTGTTCCTGATATATAATTCTATTCTTAATTTCCTATTTATTTATTTATTGTTTTTGTTTTGAGGCAGGGTCTCACTGTGTAGTCCAGGCTGGCCTCAAACTGGTGGTGATTCTCCTGCCTCAGCCTCCTGAGTGCTGGGATTATATCAGTACATTTAAACCTTCTCTTTCGTGACCATTTTTGGTCCATTTCTCCCAAGATTTATTAATATGTGGTCCTTTTTTTCTTTCATTTGGTAGCATTAACTCGTTTTGCTTTTTAAGCTTGATTTTACCTTTTATGTTTTGAATGACAAAGGTACAGGACTTATAAATTTAGCAATTTCTAGTTCCTTTGCTTTTTATGGAGAATTCCTAACTTTATAAAATGTCATTGAAGATTTTTATTTTTTATCTTAGTTCTCTGTCAAATGGGTTTATTTTCTGCTGCTCAGTTACAGGATAGCTCACCTTTATTTATATTCTCCACTGTGTAAAATTCTTCTCATTACTGGTACTTTGCAGCTTTCTTTACACTGAGAATAATGTTTCTGAATCAACATGTTTCTTACTGGTTTGAGAGGGGACACATGGTTCCTTGTCTGAAAAATTTCACATTCTCAGTTCTTCCTTAGAAATCCTGGGTAGACACTTAAGCCATTTCTACTCTGGGTAGATTTCTGAACCCTAAGTTGTACTTATGATAATTTACTATCGTTTGATGCATTTTGCATGGCAACATTCTCACCTACGCAGTGATTTGGCAGCTTAAAATTTACATAGGCACCTTCCAATTTAAATCACTGTGTTCCATAGCCAGTGGCAGTGGTTCTCTTTAAGTTTAGAGGAGCCTTATTTCCTTTGTCTATTGGAATATGTGACTTATTATTATATCTACCACTTGGAGAATGCAGTTGATGTGCCCAAAGTCAAAACCATAGAAGAGCTTGCATTTGGGCTGTTTTGCCCTTGTATTTTATAGTTGTGATGACCATTCAAATTACTCTTTTCTGCTTTCTGTTTTTCCTCTTCTTTGCTCCTAGTCTCCCATCTCCTTGGCATACAAGCATGTCTTTCCTCTCTTTCTTATTCTTTCTTCTCCCATTTGCTCTTTTTTCTGCCTTTTTTTTTTCACCCATGTTTAGGAAGGCCCATGCCCTTCCTTTCTCAAACCTCTCAGATCCTTCAGCTGGAGTGTAGGCCAGACTTCCTGTAGGCCACCTCCCACACCCTCACAGTCCACACCTGTGTGTACAGTTGCTACAGCTAGAATTGTGGGCTGTGAATAACAAAGGAGTAGTTGTGAATGACAGGATGAGCATGGGATACAACTCGTTAAAAGTGATTGGCAGAGAAGTTTAAGAATGTTTGAGCACTGATTCATTGTTATAGCCCAACACAGTGATGCACACCTGTAATCCCAGCACTCTGGGAAGCTGAGGCAGGAGAATCACAAGTTTGAGCCCAGCATGGGCAGTATTGGGATACCCTGGCTCAAAATTAAAGTACTTTAGAGGAGAGAGTCACAGTATTATATGTGCCAGGTGTGGTGGCACAGGCCTGTGAGGCAGGAGAATTGCCAAGAGTTTGAGGTCACTCTGGGGTACATAGTGAGTTCAAGGCCAGTCTGAAGTACATAGTAAGACTTTGTTTCAAAAATCTAAAACCAAAAAAACAACAAAAAAATCATTTGTCAATTTTCAGAAGCCAGGAATATTAAAAATTATTTTTAAAAAATCCAAAACTGAAATGCTCATTAGAGATCATTCAATAGTGACTTGACGAGTTTTTATTAAGACAATCACATATTTCTTTAAAACTATTCTAGTAGGTAATAACTATGTCATGAAATATTTTTACTGCCCTTTTAATACAGATTTTAGTTTATCAACACTTTTGAATGGCATTCTTTCTATTCTGAAATGTGTAATGAAAAATCTTTATTGTATCATTAAATGAATACTTATCCTGTCTTTCTCTTTACATAATCTGACATGATGTTAAAGTATCCTTAAATAGCATCAGGTAAGAAAGCTGCTTGATTATGGATGATTTGTTGCCATTGGCTTTATGTGGCTTTGTGATCAGAGCCATGCTGTCTCGTGTGAACTCGATAAGTATTTTTTTTTGACAAACAATAAGTAATGTGTGATCATGAGAAAAAAACCTCAAACTATCCATTTATTTTGACTTTTTAAAACTAAACTCTAAATAATCATCCTACATTAAAGATTTTAAAAAATGATTGTAAGGCCAGGCATTTAGCTCAGTGGTTCCACTGCCTGGCTCGAAAGCGCAAGGTCCCAAGTTCAATCCCTGGTACCAAAAAAAAAGAGAAAAAAATGATTGTATTACTTATATTGGTTTCCTTCCTAAATCTTCACACTTTCCTCACATTTACCCTTTTGTTCCAACCATTTCTGTTTAATGTATTCCCAGAGATTGAAGGGAATTAAAATGTTTCCAAAAATCTTTCTGCAAGTTATAATTCTAAACATGATTGATCTGTATGTCAGCACATTCGTTCATTTATTTGTTCAACAAATATTTATTGATCTACTTCATGCCAAGTACTGTTCTAGTTGAATATACTACAGTAAAAGGTAAACGATAAAATTTCCTGCTTTCACATGTTGTTTATGTCTGTTATTTCCTAAGGTATTTTTATGCAGTTATCTCATCATGGAGTTGTCTATCAGAACATTTAATTTTCTAACTCCTGTGCTAGCTTTGAAAGCTAGTATGTATTGGTCTTTCTTGTGTCCAAAGATGAAGTCATTTGTGGCTTATGTACATGGGTATATTAGTCTGTTTGGGCTGTCATAATGATATAGCATTGACTAGGTGGCTTAAACATCAGAAACTTATTTCTCACATTCCTGGAGGCTGGAAGAGTCTAAGATTGAGGTGCCGGCAAGATAGACTTCATTGTGAGACCTTATCTCACCTGGCAAATGGCTGCCATCTCACTGTGAGCTCACAGCCAGAGAGCTGAGCATGTGGGATGAGTGTAGTCTCTGGCACTAATCCCATTAGACCAAGGCCCCACCCCCATGTCTGTATTAACCTTTGATGTCCTCACAGAGGTCTTGTTTCCAAATGCCATTACATGGAGAGGGAGGGCTTAAAAATACAAATTTGGGAGAGACACCATGTCCACAGATGGTCCAGCCATAGAGAAAGGCAGTAGTAGCTCCTGACAGTGGAGCAACTGCTTCTCTCTGGTTGAACTTTCTCAGGAAGCTAGAGAAACAGTTTGCAACCATAGTTCTTGAATTATTTCTCTTTTTGTCTTCTAAATTTTAATTTTTATTAGTGCATGTTTGCAATACATAATGATTGCATTCATCGTGGGGGGATGGTGCATGTACCTAACACATCTCAATGCTTTTTACATCCTCTTCTCCTCTTTCTCCCTCCTTCCTTCCTCATTTTTTCTACTTGGTAGGTAGGTCTTGTTTTCAACCATCACTTCATCTGTTTCAATAATAGTACATGTGCTTCTGTGTTAGTTCTCTCTCCTTGCTGAGACAAAATATCTGACACCTACAAGTTAAGGGAGGAAAGGTTTATTTTATTTAGTTCACAGTTTGTAGAGGTTTCAGCCCATAGTTGGCTGGCTGGGTGGCATGGCACAGGAGAAACAGTTTATGGCAGCCAGAAGGTAGCAAAGCAACAAGGGAACCTTAACAGCATCTTTCTGCCCCTTTTATCCAGACTACCAGGATTGGGGTGGTGCCAAACCAATCAGTGTACTGGTTTAGTAATCATACATCCTTCATCCCACCATCACACACTCTAGATTCAGCCACCTCTGAAAAAGCCACCTATGACCGTATGAGGTTTTGGGGGGACATCTAGACACCAACCATAACAGCTTCTTACCATCTGATGCCTTCCTTTGCTGCTTTTCTATTCTCTCCTCATCACATCAAAATCACTTAAAACTTTTGTACTCAGATGGCCCCCCTGATCATTCAGTGGCTGCAGTCATCCAGGTCATCTGTTGGGATCATGATGAACATGGCCCTGTGATCACCCCATTGGAGCACCGAGGGCAGCCAGCCTTATTTTAGGTCTCTTGAAGCCCAACAACCGCAGTGCTTCCTGCAGTGAGGCCCTGGTCACAGCTCTCTTCTGTGTGATAGTAGATGCCTCTAAGTCAGTATTCTTTCCTCAGGTTTTCAAACAGCCCACAGCCCTGCTCTTTTCATCTTTGGCAAAGATTTTTCCTTGGTTTTGTGTCTTAGGTCTCAGTTCTCCATACTCTCCTTCCTCAGTTACAGGAATAAATGCACATTTACTTTTCTGTGAAGCTGTTTTCAGATTTTTTTCCCCATATCCTTGAAATACTGGATGTACTTTTAAATCGAGATTAGGAGTAAATGCTAACTTAGGAAAACATCTGGACATCAATTTTTTATTTTTTGCTTCTCTCTCACTCATAGTGATTTTCTACTGTGTTGTTTTCTCTTCTTGCCTTTGAATTTACTTGCTTTTGTCTGCTTCCCAGGGTTTCAGGCTAAGAGATTAATTTCAGAAATTGGACTGTAGACTTGAGCTTGCACCTGTTAGGACAGATAATAATGTTTTAGGGAATGATCGGAGAGAAATAAGGGAAGACAGTAAATGCTTTTTGTTTTCTTTCTTTTCTTTTCTTTCCTTCTCCTTAGCGTTCCCGCCCACTCTCTGCCAGTGATGCGGAAATGAAGAACCTTGTAGGCCCACCCCGGGAGAAGATGTCAGAGAAGTTAGGTGGCTCTGTGCTTGGACTGTCCATGGAAGAGGTAAAGATGACCCCATTTCAGGCCTTTGTGGGCTGACACAGGGTTCATGAAAGTAGAGACTTATGACTAATATTCATGACAAACTTGTACCTTACACTGGAAAGAAAATGATTCAAGAGGGGAGAAGTTTCCTCTCAGAAAACATGGAAATTAATGGAATTAATTCTTCCCCTTCATGCTTTAATCCTTTGTCCTATAGCCGCATGGATTTCAGTTTTCAAAACAGGTACTCATTTTCTCTTCCTCCATGTAGATCAAAGTTTTACGGAGAGTGAAGGAAGAGAATGATCGAAGAGGTGGATTTATCCGCATATTTCCTACATCCGAGACATGGGAAATTTATGGGTGAGGTGACTACCTTTTTTGTTTAATCTATATTTAAGGTCCATGGAATTAGACTTAATTGTGAAACACTATCAGCATTGTTCCCCAAGAGGTGCCTTTCTGTTTTGTTTATATTACCCAACCCAAGAACTAGGCCATCAGCAGTGTTACCCATGCCCTCCTTTTTTAAAAAAGTTTAATTTGGCTCATCTTCACCACCCCCAGCCCTTTTTGGTACCCTCCCTCCTTCCTACTCATCCTCCAGTCCAGGGTTAGAATTGTCCTATACTATGTACTTATCACTGCCTTGATTTGAAAAGGCTTTTTTATCATTTATATCTATACCTAAGTAATATATTTGTTGTTATTAATCATCACTGTGATCTAGTCACATATAGTGAAACATATCCATTTTACATTACATTTTGTTTTTGTTTTTTGAGATAGGGTCTCTTATGTACTTCAGGTTGGCCTGGTACTCACTACCTAGCCCAGGCTGGCCTGGGACTCCTGCCTCAGCCTTCCAAGTGCTGGGACTCCAGGCGTGTGCCATCACATCCAGCTTAGGTGTATATTTTGATGATGATTTTGACAGGTATAAGCATCAATTTTTTTTTTTTTTTTTGTACCCAGGATCGAACTGGGAACCTTGTGCTTGTAAGGCAGGCAGCAGAACCATTGAGCTAAATCCCCGGCCCAAGCACCAATTTATCTACTCCCTTTACCACAATCAAATTATAGTGGCTTTTGTTTTGTTTTTGTAGTGTATTCTGTCTACATAAATCCCTTTGTGCACCTTTAAGGTCAGTCCCTGCCATGGCCCCAGGCCTTGCTGAGCTATTCCCTGTCACTGTAATTTTTCTAGAATTTCATATTAAATGGACTCACATAGTGTGTACTCTTTCAAGTATAGGATTTTTTGTTTGTTTGTTTGTTTTTAAATCTTGGTGGTTCTGGGATCAAACATAGGGCCTTGAGAATGCTAGGCAATCTCTCTACTACTGAACTATACCCTCAGCCCCGTGTTCTTTTGCCTCTATTGTTTGGCTTGGTTAGCTAGATTATTTGTTTTTTTAAGAAAGGGGCTTTGTTCAAACATGGCTGGCATAGTATTTTTGAGATTTATTTGTGATGTTGCATGAAGCACTTATTCATTCCTTAATTTGTTTATCCATGTACCTATGTGGACCACTTGGGGTTATGTACAGTGTTCAGCTACGGTGAAGAAAGCTGCTGTGAACACATTCATTTATAATTTCCTGTGTGTGTTTTATGACTTCATTTCTCCTGGCTGACTATCTAGAAATGGAGTAGAGGGGCATCTGATAAGTGGTAGTATTATTTTACATTTTTACTAGTGTAGGAAACCTTCAGATAGTCCCCATCCTTGCTGACACTTAGTATTGCCATGCTTTTTAAACCTTAGTCAGTTTAGTGTATCTCTGTGGTTTTAACTTGCTTTTCTCTGAGAACTAATGATACTAAGCATCTATTCCTATGCTCTTGCCATTTTTATCATTTTATTATTGTGGTTAAAGAACTTAGATACTTTTGATATGAGACTTTTCTCAAATAAATATGGAATGTTTCTCCAAGTCTATGGCTAGCTCTTTCATTTTTCTGGCAGTAGCTTTTGTTAAAGTTTAGGGATTTTGTATTTTGTAAGAAATCATTACCATCTTCAACTTTGTAATGCTTTACTCTGTTTCCTTCTGAAAGTTTTGTAACTTTAGCTTTTATAGCAGGCCTATAATTGTTTTGAACTAAATGTTTAGTGTATAAATTTCCTAAGTTCCTCTTCAGTGACATACCAGTTTTGATCATTGTGTTATTCCATGTAAAATACTCCCTAATTTCCTTGTTGACTTTTTTTGTGGCCCATAGGTTATTTAGAAGGTTGTTTAGTTTTCAAATATTTGGGGTTTCCCAAAGATCTTGTTGTTACTGATTTCAAGTTTATTTCTGTTGAAGTGAGAGAACATACTTGGTATAAATTGTATATTTTTAAATGTATTGAGATGTGTTATATGGCTCTTGGTAAGTGTAACATGTCTGTTGAAGAGAATATATATTCTGTTATTGGATGGAGTGTTTCACAGATGTCCATGGTCATGGGGACTGACAGAATGTTGTTCAGATCTTATCTTTACTAATTTTATTATTTGTTAAGAGACTAATCTCTGTCTTTGGTTTTACCAGTTTTGCTTTTTTATGTATTTTGAAACCCTTTATTAGGTGCATGTGCCTTAGACTTGTTATACCTTCACTCTTTCTCTTTTTTTTTTTTGATTTTTTTGTTTTGTTTTGTTTTTTGGTACCAGGGATTGAACTCAGGTCCTTGCGCTTGCGTAGCAGGCGGCGAAGCCACTGAGCTAAATCCCCAGCCCTCTTTTTTTTTTTGAGACAGGGTCTTGCTATTAGATTCAAACTGGCCTTGAACTCACTGTGTAGCCCAGGCTGGAGCAGCGGTCCTCTTGCCTCAGCCTCTCAAGTGCTGGGATTACAGGCATGTGCCTCTGCACCTGGCTTTATTATACTTTCTTGATAAATTAATTTTCTTATTGTTAAGAAATTTTTATTTTTGATAATATTCTTTGTTCTTAGGTTTACTTGATTGCTGTTAATATACACTACTACACTACTTCAAACTTTTTATCACTAATGTTGGCATGGTATAATTTTTCCATTATTTGACCTTTAAAAAATTTTTAATGATGGATAAAATTTTATGTATTTGTCATGTACATCATGATGTTTTGAAATATACATACATTGTGGAGTGGTTAAATCTTAAATCTAGTTAATTAACAAATACATTACCTCACATAGTTATTTTTGTGGTGAAAACACTTAAAAGTTTTTACACTTTTTTCAAGAATACAATATATTGTCACTATCTTCATGATACTATATAATAATAGATTTCTTAAACTTATTCCTCCTACCACCCTGTGATTACCAGTATATATTCTTTGAACAACAGCTCCTCATCCCTTCCCCGCCATTTACCCCAGACTCTTGTAACTGTCAGTTTGTTCTCTACTTCTTTGAGGCCCGAGTTTTTTTCCCACATGTGAGTGAAATCATGTAGTATTTGTCTTTTTGTGCCTGGCTTACCTCACTTAACATACTGATCTCCGTGTTCATGTTGTTGCACCTGACAAGATTTTGGGGTTTTTTGTGTGTGGTGGAATAGTTCTATTATGTATACATATTGTCACTGGACAGGGTCCAAGGTGGTTCCTGAAGCAGAGATGAGAGATCTAAACCACCATACCTGTAAAATAAGTCTGCAGGTTCACCAACTTCTATGACAGGAAAAGAATTTTCAGGACACATTAGTAGGAGGCATAAAGGGATTTATTAAGCAAAAAGTTAAAAGTATACACTCAAAGAAATAGAGTGCAGGCCTTCAGGAGAGAAAGGCACATTATTTCCTGGACTTGGGCACATTTATGCTTCTCTTGAGGGGGTGGAAACCCCAAGAAAAGGTGGCCCACCCCCCAGAAGGGTATTGTCCTGGTTTATAGGTATGAACCCCAGTATTTTTTTCTTTTTCTTTAAGATGTATAATAGATCTTTTAAACTTATTCTTTAGGCATTCTTTGAATTCTCTCAACCTATTCCTTTATCTTAGGATCAGGTTCCTGTTCTTAACTTGCTCAACTAAGTCAATTTATGGACTTAGAGTATTCCCAAGGAATTTTGACTGTGATGGGTCTGGAAGGAATGGAGCCTAAATTTAAGCAAAGGAATTCCGATATGTATAGCCTTGGCTTGCTTCCACCATGTCGCAGAAGTTGCAATCTTCTTAAAAGTACAATTTTTAGTTATGATTTCCCTTGTCTCCTTTCTACTTATCTTTATTTCTTGTATCCTGCCTCAGTACCACGTTATCCATTCATTTGTCTATGGACACCTAGGTTGATTCTGTATGCTGACCACTGTGATAAACATGGGAGCACAGATATTTCTTCTGCACACTGATTTCATTTCCTTTGGATATGTACCCAGTATGGGATTACAGAATCATATGGTAGTTCTGTTTTTAATTTTTTTGAGGAACTTCCATTTTAGTTTTCCATAATTGCTTTACTAATTTACATTCCTTACATTAATTTTTTTTTTTGGTACTGTGGATTGAACTTGGGACCTTGCGTTTGCGAGGCAGGCAGGCAGAGCGGAACCACTGAGTTCATAACTTACATTCCTATCAGCAGTGTATAAAGGTTTCCTTTTCTCCATATCCTTGCCAGCACTTGTTTTCTATTGTCTTCTTTTTTTGGTGCTGAGGATCAAACCCAAGGCCTCATGCATGGGAAACACTTGACTTACCACTGAGCTATATTCCCAGCTCTTTTGTCTTTTTGATAATAGCCATTCTAACAGGAATGAGATGATATCTCATTGTGGCTTTAATTCACATTTCTCTGATAATTAGTGAGTTGAGAATTTTTTCTTTTACCTATTGACCATTTGTATGTCTTCTTTTGAGAAATGTCTAAGGAAGTCTTTTGCTTGTTTTTATTCATTCATTTTTACATTTTTTATGCTTTGTTACCGGGAATCAAACTCACGACCTTGTGCTTGCCAGGCAGGCTCAGTGCCACTGAGCTAAATCCCTGTCTCTTGCTTGTTTTTAAATAGGGTTGTTTTCCTACTATTGAATTATCTGTAATATAAAGTTTTTGAGATCCTTATGTATTTCAGATATTAACTCCTTATCCAATATGTAGTTTGAAAATATTCTCTCCAATTCTGTAAGTAGTCTCTTTGTTGTTTCCTTTGCCGTGCAGAAGCTTTTTAGTTTATTGCAATTCTATTTGTTTATTGTTGCCTGTGATTTTGAAGTCATACCCAGAAGAAATCATTGCCCAGAAAATGCCATGATACTTTTTCCTCTGTTTTTCTCTAATAATGTCATAGTTTGAGGCCCTACATTTAAGTCTTTGATCCATTTTGAGTTGAGGTTTGTTGTTTGTTTTGTTTTTTAGCTTCTTGAGAAAAAGTCTCACTTGTGATCCCCTGCCTCAGTCTTCCAAGAGCTGGCATCACAGGTGTATATGTGCCTGGCCCTTGGATTGATTTTTTTTTTTATAGATGAGAAATAAAGGTCTAATTCCATTCTTCTGCATGTTGATGTCAGTAGTTATTGAAGTGACTGTCCATTCCCCATGTGTGTTTTGAGCACCTTAGTTAAAACTCAGTTGGCTGTAAATGTGTGGATTTATTTCTGGCCTCTCTATTTTGTCCCATTAGTCTCTATGTCTTGTTTTAGTATGCCAGTACCACACTCTTTTGGTTGCTATAATTTTGTGATATATTTTGAAGTCAAATAGTGTAATGCCTCAGCTTATTGCATTTGGTCAAAATGGCTTTGGCAATTCAGTCTTTTATAGATCTATACAGATTTTATACTATATTTTCTATTTCTTAAAAAAGTGTCATTGATATTTTGATATAGATTGTATTGAATTATAGATTGCATTGAGTAGTATGGACATTTTAATAATATTTATTCTTCTAATTCATTATCTTTCCATTTATTTATGTTTTCTATTTTTTCATCAATATTACATAGTTTTCAATGTAGAGATCTTTTATCTCCCTTGTTAAGTATATTCCTAGGGGATTTTAGTAGCTATAATAAATAGGATTATTTTCTTGATTTTTTTCAGATAATTCATTGTAGTGTATCAAAATGCTCCTGATTTTTGTATGTTGATTTGTTATCCTGCAACTTTACTAAGTTTGTTTGTTAAATCTAACAGTTTTTAGTGTAGTCTTCAGGGATTTCTATGTTGAAGATCACATCATCTGCAAACAAGGACAGTTTAACTTGTGCCTTTACAATTTTGATGCCTTTTATTTCTTTATCTTGCCTAATTATTCTGACTAGGTAGGACTTCGTATACTTTGTTCACTAGAAGTGCCAAAATTGGGCATCCTTGCGTTGAAGGAAAAGCTTTCAACATCCAATGTGATGTTAGATGTTTAGATTTTCTATTTCTTCAAAATTCAATCTTGGTAAGTTGTATGTGTCTAGGAATTTACTCTTTTCTTCTAGATTATCTGATTTGTTGCCATATGATTGTTCCTAGCTGTCTCTTATGATCCTTTTCATTTCTGTGTTATTAGTTGTAATGTCTCTTTTTTCATCTCTAATTTTGTATATTAGTCTTTTCTCCTTTTTCTTCATTTCTCTAGCTAAAAGTTTGTTGACTTTCTTTCAAAAAACTAACTCTTCATTTCACTGATCTTTTGTATTGCTGCTCAAATGTCTATTTCATTTATTTCTGCTCTAATCTTTTTTTTTTTTTTTTTTTTTTTTTATACCGGGAATTGAACTCAGGGCCTTGCACTTCCCAGGTAGGCACCACTGAGCTGTATCCCCAGTCTGTCTCTAATCTGTATTATTTTCTTTCTTCCACTAGTTCTGAGTCAAATTTGTTCTTGTTTTTCTAGTTCCTAGAGGTGTAACATAAAGTTTTTTAAGAGCTTCTTTTTTTTATTGTAGGTATTTGCATGGCATGTCTTTTCTCCTTATCTACCTATACCTATCTGTATCATTATAGTTGTGATAGTTTTCTCATAATGTGTGGTCTAAACTTTTAATGGGACTATTTAGAGCATTTACATTTAATGTAATTCTTTCTATGGTAAGGTTTCTATGCCATATTACTATTGGTTTTGTATTTGTTGTATTTTTGTCCCTTTTAAGAATTTTCTTCTACTTTCTTTGGAGTAATTTCTCCTGCCTCCTTTTTACTTTTTTAATGATACTGCTTTAGGGTGACAGTATACATTTTTTACTTATCATAATGTCATTTTCTTAATTTTTTTTCAAGACATGGTCTTGCTATATAGTTCAGGCTGGCCTTGAACTCACTATGTAGCCCAGGCTGGCCTCAAACTCCTGACGATCTTCCTGCCTCAGCCTCCCAAGTGTGGAGGCTACAGGAATGCATCACCATGCCTGGCTCTCCATAATGTCATTTTCAAATAATAATACACTATTTCCTCTATGATTTAGGAACTTTGCAACTTGTATATTTTTATTTTCTCTTTCTGTCCTTTGCATTACTATTATTATACTTTACTGCTGTATAAGTCCCATAGAACACATCAGTTTTTCCTTCGAATAGTTACAATTTAAGCACATTTAAATGTAATCGAAAGTCTCTCGTATTTACATAAGCATTACCATTTTCAATTCTTTATTCTTTTTATTTGTGTGTTTGTTTAAAATGAAAAGTTTATTTGCTCAGTACACCAAATGGGATGTGTGCACTCTCATGACAAATATACAGAAATATGGAGATCAACATAAAGCAGGAATGTAAATGAAGGCCAGTCTCTTTAATGTTATGACAACATACTCCCAGGAAGAATCTTTTCTTCAGTTACTTACACATTTCAATAAAATAAAAGGTAATGGATTAAGTGGAAGTCAGCTTATGAATTTTTCTTAAAAATAAACTCTAACTGTATTAATCCATGCTAGTTAAACACTGTAACTAAAATTTCCAAATAAGCACAAAAGGAGATAAAGCAGTTAGTTACCCCTTTTGCTGGAACAGTCCAGAGGAAAATAGTTACTACAAATACAGCAGACAAACTGTTAGATTTGACCAATCTAGAACATAGTGTACTAAATTTCAGTCTCAAATTGTGTTAAATGCTCATCATTAGTATCACACATCTTGGTCCATGGTATGGTTTAATGCCAAGACAGATTATAGTTTGTTACAGAAACAGATTACCATTGCTTTTTTTAAATTTATATATATTAAAAAGCCAGGTATACTTTCACATACAAAGGCAATTTTTTCCCAGGAAAAATTAACAGAAAGTCGTGTGGGATGCACCAAGTAACATGAGGCTCTCCACAACAAGGTGCTGGGTCAAACTGAAGAAAAGAATATTTTAAAGTGTCATCCAATTCCATGATAGCAGCCTGGTTTCCACAACGATAACAGTAATTGGGTGCGCTGAATATGGTAACCACATTCTGATCATGACACTAATTGTATCCCTCCATTACAAGCTGGTGGGCATGAGAAACCAGTGTGAGACCGTTAGCATGGTTAAATGTTTCAGAAATATCTTGTCCAAATGTGTACCCAGCACCACATGGTAAAATACCCCATCCACCATGATGGTCTGGATCTGACCATAAGAGATCACACATTGGGCCCTCCTTGGAACTTCTTGTAAACAATCCAGGGCTCTTGTATGATCCAGTGTATGTATAGATGGAGAGAGGCCACCATGGAGGCAGAATATCTGTCCATCTACCAAAGCTGTAAGTGGAAGATAAAGAGATCTATAAAATATTTCCAAACATTGGCATTTCCGTATTTTCATAGACATTCACTATAAAAGCCATATAGATATACTTGGGCAGTTTGTCAGCTTTCATGCTTTCTTCTCAATGTGGTAATGCATTCTGAGTAACCCACCTTTAATTCTACAGAAAGAGTCACAGTCTCCACAAAATAATAACCTCTCTTGGCATAGTGGACAATGAATAGATACTTTGTATCTGGTGATTTTTCTACCAGTTCTAGAGTTCCATAAGGTCATGGAATTGGCCAGGTACTTCTCCACAGATGGTAACAGGACAATGAACCTCTTGCACATTTGATTCTTTTGTTAAAATTTCCTTAGCCTTCTGGCACAGAGTCTGCACTTGGTTCTTGTTCACCTGTTTACACTGGTTCAGCTGCTCGACCCACTGGTCCAGGTCCTTGGTGAATGCCTTGCTGTTCATGGCAGCCCGCCACCCCCTGCCTGCCCCAGTGCCACCGCCCCCCCATCAGCTCACAGCCAAAGTTCAATTCTTTATTCTTTCGTGTCAATGCAGGTTTTCTTCTGATAGCATTTTCTTCCGTCTGTAAAACTTTTAGGATTTTGTTTTAGGCAACTCTAATAACAAATTCTCTCAACTTCTCTTTATGTAAAAAAAAAAACTTTTTTTGTTGTTGTTTTTTGAGAGAAGGTCTCACTATACAGTTCAGGCTGGCCTTGAATTCACTGCGTAGCCCAGGCTGGCCTCAAACTCATGACAATCCTCCTGCCTCAGCCTCCAAAGTGCTGGGATTACAGGTTTGTGCCACTATGTCCAGCAAGACTTTTACTTTCATGTTTGAAATTTTTTTGACTACTTATAACTTCTAGGTTGGTACTTTTTTCCAAATTCTTTAAAAATATCTTTGAATCATCTTCTAGCTTGCATCTTTCTTAGAAGAATCTGTAGCAGTTCTTAATCCTTGTTCTCTTGTGCCTAATTTTTTTTCCCTCTGATTATCTCTGTATGACTGCTTTTCAGTAGTTTGATCATGATGTGCCTTGGTCATTTTCATATTTCTTCTGTTTGGAATTCATTGAGCTTCCAGTGGACTATGGATTTATGTACAGTTTTCATCAAATTTGGAAAAGTTTTGGCCATTATTTCTTCAAACTTTTTTCCTAGTTCTTTCCTTTCTTCTTCTGGGACTCTGGTTACACATTAAGTTGGTTTATATTTTACCACAAAGCTAGCTGTTTTCATATTTCCTCAGACTTTTTTCCCCTCTCATTCATTTTGAGTGATTTTCTGCTTTTTTGTCTCTTAAGGCCATTCATCATTTTGTCTGCAGTGCCTAATCTTCTGTTAATTACAGTGAAATTTTCACTTGAGATATTTTATTTCTCATTGGTAGAATTCCCATCTGTTTGTTTTTGTCTTCCTTTGTTCATTTTTGATTGTTGTCATTTCTTTTAGATCTCGTACATATGTTATAATAATTATAGTAACTTTTGTTTATGGGTCACATTTTTCCTACTTCTTCATATGTACAGTAATTTTTTGATTAACTACTAAACATTGTAAATGTCACATCTTGAGAATTTGGATTTTATTGCCTTTTTAAAACTCCACTGATTTTTTTGAAGCATTGCTATGATTTATTTAAAGTTATTTGTAGGTCTAAGATAGTTCTACCACTAAAGATTCTTTTGGAATGTCTATTAAGTGACCTCATGTTCAAGAAGATTTCTCTGTTCTGGCTGGTGAGTCTCAGTTTGCTGCCCTGAATGAACTTCAGAAATTATTTTGCCTGCACTTTGTTCTTAATCGTTGTTTGTTCTAACAGTTGCTCTTTGCTCAGCCTCACAGACTTTTACTGTGTTCCTGAGTAGATTGGTATTTACCCAAAGACTCCAGGGGCCCTTGTGATGGTGTTTTAATTGCCTCTTATGTACAGCTTCCTTCTCTCCCTTGCATTGCTCTGGAAATTCTAGCTGTTTCTTAGAACTTTCATTTCTTTCTTTGTTTTGTTTTGTTTTTTGAGACAGAGTCTCAGTATGTAGTCCAGGCTGGCCTTGAACTCACTATGCAGCCCAGGCTGGCTTTGAACTCACTCACGAGTCCCTCCTGCCTCACCCTCCTGAGTGCTGGGATTAGAGGGATGCATCTAGAAGAATTTTGATTTCTGTCATCTCAGCTCATACACTGTTGGGGTGTACTTGAATTCCTCCTTTCCCACATAGTCTGGAAATTGCACAAAGGCAGAGCAACAGTAGGGCGTACTTCACTTTTTCCCCCCATCAGGGATCACAGTCCATGCTGCCAATTGGTTAATGTCTGAAATCAGTTGTTTCACAAGTCTTGCACACTTTCCTAGCTATTTGTACCAAGAGGGTGGGTCCTATAACAATTATCCTCTCCTATGTAGAAGCAGAATTCTCTGTAGTTTTAATTGCTTTTGAACTTTTTCTGAACAAATGACATGCTCTGTTTCCTTTCCTTTTTTCATTAAGCATTATGTTACTAAGATTCATGTTGTTGCATACACCTACAGCTCATTCCTTCTTAATGATTTACTGTACTTTGCTATGTGTTTGTACTGCTGTTAATTTTCCCATTCCCCTGTTGATGGCTGTCTGACTTCTTTCTGGTCTTTTGCTCGTAAGTACCCCTGTGCTATACATATTTTGCTCAGTGTCTCCTGGATGTACATCTAGGGGTGAATTGCATCACGCAGCTTTCCTAGAAGAGAAAGTCCACTCTGCAAGGCAGTATGTGGCAGCACCCTCAGGCATGCAGTGAAGACGGGTAGTTCAGACAAGGGGCCCTCTCCGAGCATGTGGAGTGCCCTGTTGCAGAAGACTGCGTTCAGTGGATGGGCTCAAGCTGCTGCTTGGCATGGGGAGGAAGTGTCTGTCAGAGACAAAGGATCTGTGGAAGGTGTGGTGTGAGGGGACTCTGAGGAGACTTCCTGGCTGTACTGCAGGACTGGTGTTGGACAACTGTGTGGAAAAGTGTGCATGAATTGTTGGTACAGATGATCCAACTTCTGAAAGTATGTGCTTCCTGCAGTGGACACGAGGGAGCCTCTGAAGCTCTCAAGTTGTGGCATAACATGACTGCAGCAGTCTCCTACCTACATTTTCATGCCCTTTATGGATCTATCCCAAGCTTTTTGTGACCTCTTCTGTATATATAATTTCTTTGGTGGGTTTCTTTTTATCTTTCAGTTTTATCTTCTGAATATACTATATCACCTTCTAGTAACCCAAATGCTGCTCCCCTTTTCTTCTTTTTATGTTCTAAATTAAATCTTTTGTCCTTACTCTTTTCATTTTACTCCATATCTGCTTCTTTTACATTTTAAAATTTTGATTTGAGCAACTCTCTCATTTGCCGCTTTAGAAAGAATATATTTCTAAAAAAACAAAAAAGAAACAGTATATTTCTTTAGGAATGGTATATAAGTAACCTGTTATTTTTGTGCTTGGTCCATAATTTTATTTCTGTATTTTCCTCCTGAACTAAGCTTAGGAGGTAACTGGTTTCCTTCTTTGTCCTTCAGGTCCTACCTTGAGCACAGGACCTCCATGAACTATATGCTGGCAACACGCCTCTTCCAGGACAGGTGGGAATTTGCTGAATTTATAAATTTAGGATTTGATCATAAGATTAGGAGAAAATATATACAAAAGGAGGAAATAAGCTTTATAAAAGTCTTCATGTAAAATCTATGATAGAAAGGGCCTTGCAGAAGACACAATATAATACCTTATTTTCCAGAATTTATCAATAACTCAGTAGTCTCTAATATTTTCTTTTCTTTTTCCCAGTACTGAGGATTAAACTCTTATATCATTTTCAAAAGCCAAAAATTAAACCATAAAGATCTTTGAGTCATCTTAACACATGCCCTGAACTTTTATTCTTCTAAGAAAGTTCATACTCGGTGCCTTTCTTACCTTAGACACAATTTTACCAGACATGATTATCTGTTTTTCTAAATAGAAAAGATTAGAATTATCAAAAAATCAGAAAAAGAGAAGGGAGGTAATTCACAAAATAAATACAAGATTTGTAAGAAATGACAACTGATAATCTTAATACTAGGGAAAAAAGGGAAAAGAAGGAAAACAGACACTGGAATTCAAATGCGCACAGTCAGGGATGACTTGGTCCCACATATTTTTGTCCCCTCTGACACATGACTCCCTGAAGTACAGTTCAGTAATTGGTTATAAAAATCAGGTACTGTAGTTAGTGAAATTCATATACTTTTAAGACTATGTTTTACTTTTTTTGAAAGGTTCCTACAATAGTCAGATTTCAACCATTTCTTAAAATTTCATGATCTAGTATCAGGAAGTACAGGGCATTAATACTTTCTGTATATTTTTGGTAAATACCATTGATTAATTACACGTATAGCTTTTGGTGAAAGAGATTCTTGGATTTACTTGGAAGACATAGACTTTCAGCTCTTTATATTTAACTTTGAATTCTTGGGTCCTGTCCCTCCCTTCCACCCCTCAAAAACTTTGACAACTTTATATTTATCTTTTGAATTCAGATACTTACCAGGATGCATTTTGGTTTGTCATTTTTTAATATTTTGATTTTGGAGGAGTGAGTCCTTTTGGTGTAATGATTTAAGCCTTTCTAATGTGGGAAGCATTCCCTGTATTCTCTCCTTCCTCTTTGGTGGAATTTTTGTTAGCTGTGTTTTGTCTATATCCTCCTTTTTAAAAAAAATTTTTTTTTCGTATTCTATCTCATCTCACCTTTATGTTCTCAGAGACTTCTTTGTTTTTCTCCTTCGGTACCAAGGATTAAACCCAGGGCTTTGCATGTGCTAGACAAGTGCTCTACTATTGAGATATATCCCAAGCCCTTCTTGGAGATTTCTTAAACTTTTGTCTTCTGTACCTCTAAATTGGTCTTACTATGACGAGAGTTCAATTTTTTTATGTTAGCAAGTATTATTTTAATATTCAAGAATTATTTTTACTTCTTGATTAGTTTTCATATTTTATGGTATGTCTTCAAATTTCTTTGTCTTAGATTGTTGAAAGTTCCTTTCAGCCATTTACATTATATTACTCCTTTGTATTTGTTCTTTTTGTTCTTGTTCTTTCTAGTTTTTACTGCCACAAGTCTACAAATATTCGGTGATTTTTCATTGTCTAGTCATATTTACAGATAATAGACTTTTTGCTTACCATAGGTCATTGGCATGGGTTAACTCAGAGTGTGTAGGTCTGTTTCTGAACTGATTGTGCTTGAGGCCGGATCTTTCCATACTTGGGCTGCCTATGAAGGCAAAGGGAGGGCACAGGAAGTAAGCTGGAGACCACCATGCAAGCAGAATTAGGAAGCATTCCCTTAGGAGTAGCACAACAATAAAAATTTTGAGATATAATAATACATTTTTCAATTAATATGTTAAATAGCAAGGCCTAACAGCAGGTCTGATAACTACCACAATTTCAAGAATAAGTACTGATATTTTGAAATACTTGTGACAATTCTAAGTAGTATGAAAAAAAGAGAGAGAGAGATATGTTTCTGTTGATAATGAAGCTGCACTAATCTACTACTATGGATGGTTTCCTACATGTATATTGGAGGAAATGCTAAATTCCAGTGAGAGGATATAATTGTTTTTGCAATCCAAGTTGGTATACTCCCTGCATTTTTTCTTCAGGACCCAGTTAATAACTCGTGATTATAAAGTATTGTGAAAACTTTTGATTAAGAAAACGTAAATTTCCCTGTTTAACAAAGAAATGCCCTCATGACCTACTCCTGCCTACTATTTTAGCCTAATATCTGCTTTTCCATACCAACCCATAGCCTATTAGGCCATATTTTCTTGTTCTTTCATATCTCCTAATTCTTACAAACTCCCTCCCCTTCTCTTAGAATGGCCTACAGACAATCCCTAATTTCTACCTCTGTTTTCCTCCTCTAACCTAGACTAGGAGGGAATATGCCCAATCCTTTTATCTTTCAGTCTGATTTAGATTCCTAGATTGTATTATAATATCTGTTCACTGACTTTATAGGTTTGCCCTTAAGAGTGAATTCTGTTTTGTTCATCTTTATTAGTATTGAGAACCTACCAGATGGTAGGCACACACACAAAAATATGCATTGAAAACAGGAAATTGTTTTTGTTCTAAGACCTTCTGTCTTCCACTAAATCTCTTTTCTTTAATCTGAATTGTTGTTTTCTCTTTCAAATTGAATTGTGTTCGGTTAATTTTTCTGCCATCTCCCCTATCCTCAGCCCCTCCCCCCCCCCCCCCATCCTGCACTGTCAAACAGTATCTGCCCTGGTGTTTTGCTGGATGGCAGTAGTTTCAATCCTAACTGCACATTACTATCCCCTGGGGATCTTGTAAATCACATTTATGCCCTACCCTCATCCCTGGAAGGGAGTGAACTATAGTGATCCTTATGAAAAGCTGCCTGGTGATTGTAATGTGAAGATGCAGTTGCAAATTACTGGAGAAAACTGTTATCTGGATGAAAAAAGTTAAAGTCATCTTGAGACTTTGTGATGATACTGTGACAATATCAAGACATTAGCGGGGATATAGGAAAGGCAAGACAAAACATCTTGGTAAAGACAACCTTTTCACTTATTTTCTATAAATACAATCTATACTGCTTTTGTCTCTTTAAAAATGATCAGAAGGAATGTGCTGTGTATTTACATGACATTTTTCCACTTTTTTTGTTTGTTTGTTGGTACTGGGGATCGAACTCGGGAGCCTTGCACTTGCAAGACAGGCAGCAGCACCACTGAGCTAAATCCCTGGCCCTACATCACATTTTTGAAACAGCATTTTAGAATGTACAGATTATTGGGCGATAGGGATTAGGTAGGAGGTGTGTGGTTCTATAAGTCCTTATGGGGTCCTTAACTGTTCGGTATCTTGGCTGTGCTGATAGACACATGAACCTACAAGGATAGTAAAATTGGGCTGAGCTAAACATACACGTACACTTAAAACTGGGGACCCCCTCCCTAAGTGTTAAATGAAAGGAAATTGACTGAGGAGATGATGTTTGAAAAAAAAAGTCCATTTAAACATGTATGGTGCTCAATTCCTGTGGTTAGAGCCCGACCCTGGTTTAGAAACAATGGAGACCATCCCTTTCTTTACAGAGTTTTTTTTTTTTTCCAGTTGTGGAAAGTCTGTTTCTGGTGAATATCCTTTTGGAACTCATGAGAATCGAGCTTAGTTTCCTTTCCTAAAATAGTTCATTGAAAGGAGAACAGCTCTGCTGTCTGAGGCCTAAGCCCTGGGCTCAAATGTAAACCCTTTAAACCCTGACCATTGGAGGTTGCAGCATCACTTTATCCTTCTCCTTTATATAAATCGGGCGAATTAACAACCTTCTTCACACGATTGTTGTGAGCAGTAAGTATGATTTACTTTGGAAGGAGACAGAAAATGCAAGTCATCATTACCATTTTTTTTTTTTCCTTCCTAGAATTTCTTGCCTTTTCCTTTTTGTTTTTCTTTGATCCTTCAGCTAACTGGTCCACCTTTCTCTGAGGATGTTCTCACTTGCCTTCTCTGACCTTATTTCATGTTGACTTTCTATAATCAAAATTTTAGGAGTGCTTGTGTGTGTGAACTCCGGAGTAAATATCCAAATACCATCCTCTAACCTAGTTGTCCTTTCTATTTCTATAGGGGGAACACAAGAAGAAGCTTATTGACAGGAAGAACACGGTAACTGATTTCTAAAAGTTGAGAGTCTTTCCATGTGCATAGTGTGTTACCATGCACAGACTAAGCATACTACTTTATATAACCATTTTCAGTTTGGCTCTGCATGAATACTAACATAAAAATGTTTTCTATTGAAAAAGTATTCTGTGGCACTTTTTGCAAACTATGAAATTTACCCTTATAACAACATGACTATCTTTTTAATTGACAATAATACTGTTCTTGTTTGTCTATGTGAGGGAGACCAGAGGATTAGTGAAATTTCAAGACTACTGCCA
Source organism: Heterocephalus glaber (assembly GCF_053883595.1). NCBI lineage: Eukaryota > Metazoa > Chordata > Mammalia > Rodentia > Bathyergidae > Heterocephalus > Heterocephalus glaber. Next base: position 15,911,451 of record NW_028258379.1, read on the forward strand.
CATTAGACTCAAGTAAGTTTATGTTTTGGCTTTGACATACCTGAGGTGTGTAACTGTGCGCCTTATGGGATGAGCAGAACCTGCTTCTGGTCTGCCACACAATTGGAGGTATGTAAAACACCTGTGGCGTTTTGTTTGCGCAGAGTAGAGAAAGGTCTTAGAGGAAAGGCTGAGGTGGCTTTGTCTCACAGATGACTACAGCTACCACAAAAACTCTTAAAACCCAAACACATCTTCTGGTTATAAAGAGTTTGAGACATTACAGATGTCCCCTTGTGCTGTATATTCTTTTAAAAAATAATATGACAACAGTAAGAAACTGCTTATATCTAGTTTTTTGTTTTGCATTTAAAGTCTATTAAAATAAACTTTGTTTCTTATCTAAGCCCTTTGAAGTACAAGTCTTAATTCTTCTAAAGAAGGCATTATGATTGCCTTTTAATTAAGGGAAAACTGAAATAAATCAAGTTTCTAGCTAAGTGAAAGTTATACTTTGTTTATACATTTTCTCTAGTTTTTAGGAATAAAGGAATATAATTAAGAGTATATTGCTATCAACTTGGGAATTAGGGGAAAAGAGAAAAACATAAACAATAAGAATATTTAAAAATCAGTAGGTTCTGTCCTTTCTTCTTCTTTTTTTTTTTTTTTTTTTTTTGGTACTGGGGTCGATCTCAGGACCTTGTGCTTGCAAGGCAAGCACAATGCCACTGAGCTAAATTCCCGGCCCCCTTTCTTCATTTTGTAGAACTCATTTTGTATTGCCACCAGTGGGGGCTTTTTGGTGGTGTTGAGGTATAAACAAATGAAACCTGGCACATGATACCATATACCAGAGTATGAAACAAATTTAACTATACTTAAAAGGATCAAACTACTACAAAGTATGTTCTTTGACCACAGTGGAATTGAACATCAATTACAATAGATACAATAAAATAGAACAATATTTGTAATCCCCAAATATTTAGAAAGAAGCAACTCATTTCTAAATAATTCATGAATCAAGGAAGAAAGGACAAACAAAATGAGAAACTATTTTGAACTCGATAATAAAATGTCAAAATGTGTGGGATGCAGTAAGGTAGTGCTTTGAGAGAAATTTATAGCTTTTGATGCTTATATTTAAAAAATAAGGACTAAAATAATTGATTTAATGACCCTGTTAAGAAACTAGGAAAAAGCAGAGTAAACCAAAGTAAGTAGCAGAGAGGAAATAATAAAGGGCACTGATCAATTCCATAAAAGACAAATCTTAAAGAAAACTAATGAAGTTCAACATTTATTCATCGAAAAGCTATCAGAAGTGATAAATAATCCAAGTAAACTGGTTGAGGAAAATGAGACTACTGAGTACTGTATCGAGTTCAGATAGAGAAGATACAGATGCAACAGATATAAAATGCATAGTAAGTGGGGGAATACTAGTAACAACCCTTTCTGTTACTCTGATGCTTAGGAGAAATGACTCAGTTCCTTGTGTGTATGAGAGAACACCCAAACTGACAAAAGCCTAAATAGAAATTTTGCAGAGTACTCTTATCTATTCAGAAAACTGAATTTGTATTCAAAAACCTTTCTTTTTTTTTTAATTTTTTTTTGTTTTTTTGTTTTTTTCATTTTTTTTCTTTTTCTTTTTTTTTTTTTCTTTTCAAAAACCTTTCTACAAAGAAAACTCCAGACTCATGGGTTTTACAGTGAATTCTATGAAGCATGTGAGCAAAAACAACACCAACCTTACACAATCTCTTTTAAAAATACAGGAATGGACACTTTCCAGCTCTTTCTTGTGATACTAGCATAACTATGTTAAAAAACCTGACAGAGACATTTTACAAAAAGAAGAAAATTACAAGCTAATATCTTTCAGGAGGATTCACACACACTTTTTATTAAGACTATTAATAAACCTAGCCAGGTGCAGTGTAAGAGGCTAAGGAAGGAGGATTGCTTAATCCCAGGAGTTTGAGCCCTTCCTGAGCAATTTAGCAACTTAGCAAGATCTTGTCTCAATGAATTAATCAGTCAATCAATCCACCAGTATATGAAAAATATAATACATATGACTGACATTTTCCCTAGTAATTCAAGGTTGGTTTAACATTATTGGGGGGAGGGGGATGGAGCCCAGAAACTGACCCACATTGTTAATTATGTGTGATCAATAAATACTGTAAATTAAAAAAATTTTTTTTAATTTATTACAGTAAAAAAGACATTGCTGTTAACCCCCCTCAAAATATTCCCCTCACTTTGAACACACCCCATTGATCTTGACATTTTTTGAAGCAGTTCTGGAAGTCCTCTTTCATGAATGTCTTTAGTTGCACTGTTGTGGCTGCCTTGATGTCCTTAATTCATTCAAAATATTTATCTTTCATGGTCATTTTGACTTTGGGGAAGAGCCAGAAGTTGCACCATGCCAAATTTAGTAAATAAGGTAGATGAGGCCACACTGTAGTTTAATGAACTTGCCTTTATGGTGGATGGCACTTAACAGCAGCATTCACTATAGTTTTTATCACACCCCATAAAGACACCAAGAGAACTTCCAGAAAATGGTAAGAAGGATATGGGATAAGTTTGTTTGAAGCAAGGGGAGTATTTGGAAGGGAGACTAATGGCAATGTGTCTTTTACTGTAATACATTTTTTTAAATTTAAATATTCAGTATATTTCGGTCATCCTTTATTTGATCATTTGATTTTCAACAAAAGGCCCAAAGCAATTCAGCGAGGAAAGAAATCTCTTTTTAACAAATGGAGCTAGACCAACTGGATATCATATTTTAAAAAATGAACCTCAACCCTCATCTGCTACAAAAATTAGAGATGATTCATAGACATAAACATAAAAGGTATTATGTAAAACTACTTGAAATATAGAATATTTTTGTCTTGTGCTGGGCAGAAGTTTTTTTATATGTGATACAAAATCCAGTAAACCAACAAAAAATAAGTTAGATTTCCTCAAGATTAAAAACTTAATCATAAGGTACTATTGAGAAAATGATTAGGAGCTGGGTGTAGTGATGCATTCCTGTAATCCCAAGCACTCAGAGAGGCTGAGGCAGGAAGATTACAAATTTGAGCCCAGCCTGGGCAACTTAATGATTTAGAAATACCCTGTCTCAAAAAATACATAAATACATGTTAAAAAGGGCTGGGGATATAACACAGTGTGACGACCCTGGGTTCAATTCCCAGTACCACAAAAAAGAAAAGAAAAATGATCACACAAACCATAGACTGAACAAAGATGTTCATCAGATGTTTGTCAGAGGATTAGTATCTAGAAAATCTAAAGAATCTACAACTCAATTATTAGACAATCCAGTTACAATTGGGTAAAATATATGTATAGATATTCCAAAAGGAAGATACATAGTCAACATGCTCATGAAAATGTGGTTAAAACATTAGACATCTGAGAATTACAAATTAAAGCCGTGATGTGCCACTAACCACATAGCAGAATGTCTAAAATTAGACTGACCAAAACCATGTGTCATACAGAGCTAACAGAAGTTTGATAAATCGGCATTAGTGGTGTAAACTAGGACAAGGACTTGAGACCAAGAGTCTGGCAGTTTGTTAGAAAGCCTAGCAACTTCCATTCTGAAATTGTTACCCAGGAAAAACAAAGAACATAATCACAAAATGATTTGTACAGGCATGTTCATAGTAACTTTATTCATAATATTCCAAAACAAGAAACAACCGAGGTGTCCAAAAACAAGAGAGTAGATACACTCTGAATGTTGTGTTTCATTCAGACCATGGCCTGCTACTCTGCAATTAAAAAGGATGAATATTGATACATGGTGGACAGATTATGCTTACACAAAAGCGTTCACACTAAACTGTTCATTTGGGTAGAGTTTTAAATCATTCAAAACTTACTTGATGAAAAATTCAGAGCAATGATGGCAATTTAAGGCATTAGAGAAGGATTGGCTGGGAAGGGACAGGAAAAATTTCTAAGATGACAGTAGTGTTGGAATTTGACTTGTATCATTATATGCATTTGTTAAAGTTCATTAAATGGACATTTAGTACTTGAATATTTCACTATAAGTTTTAGGTCACAGAAATTCTTATAACAATATGAATTCTAAATAATAATGATATGCATGTTGAACCATTAAAGGAGACAGTGCACTGGTGTTTGTCTGCAACTTGGAAATGCTTTAAAAATTAAAAGGATTGATGCGTAGATAGAGGAGGATTGGATATATATGTGTGTGATGAGACAAATACAGTAAATACAGTTCATTGTAGAAACCAGGTGGTAGGTAGGTATACAAATGCTTGCTTATAATTCTTTAAACTGTTCTCTTAATTTAAATATTTTCATAATAAAATGTTGGAAAAAGAAATGCAGAATAGATATAGCTAAAAATTACAGGTTATTCATAGAGAATTGAAATAGTAATTGAACAGTATTTATGCCATGCTGTCTGTGTGCTGGGCAGGCTCGTAGCATCATGGACACAGTGATCAACAAGAAGAACATGGTCCATGGCCTCACATAACTCAGATCCACAACCCCCAGCTTTCCATGTCCTCCATCCCTGTGTTAGTTTGGATTTATCTGTCTGTCCACCGTCCCTTAGCTCAGAGTCGATATTTTAAATATCCATAGAGAAGGAGCTTCTTAGTAGCCTCTCCAGATCTCTGAGCTTTTCGGATTCATACTTTCAGAAGCCTCTTATCAAGTTTTGAATAATAATTACCCTAAAAAAATCTTTTTCCTAAAGAATTATGTTCTTGGCAACATAGGCAGAGACACTTTTGTATATGTAATGGACGTGGTTCATGAGCATATGAACTGAGCTTTTGTTTATTAGCAGGTCCAGTTAACTTCCACCCCTTCAATTAGAATGTTCCAAAACATTCAACTATTTCAAATCATATAAGTTTTTAAAAGACATGTCTTTGGAAAGAGGAATGTTTGTGAGCATCAGGATAAAAATGTCATGTTTGCCTGTACAATTATTAAGTTTGACCAAGTTGTCTAGATATTATCAAGTAGTTTGAATGATTTTTGAATCAAATATTTTTTCCTATATTATTTAATTGGCTAAATATCTATTTCCATAGCTCCGTGTGTGTGGTTCAGTCTTTAGGACTATGACAAAAAATAGATTCCAATTGTTTTTAAAGTTTATTAATAGCTGGGTATACAATACATGCCTCTAGTCACAGCTACTTGGAAGGCTGAGGCAGGAGGATCACTTGAACTCAGGTGTTTGATGCCAACCTGAGAAATTTAGATCCCAGCTCAAAAAAAAAAAAAAGGTCATTAATTTGCTTCCCCAGTGTCAGTGTCAGTACCCTCCCTAGTCTTGGCTCAAGGTCTTATTCTGAAGGGAAGCCTCCAGAATATTGGCCATTCACCCTGTCCACCCAGAAGTCCCTCTCAGAAAGACCTAAACAAGCTGGGCATGGTGGGTCACACCTGTGATCCCAGAACTAGGGAGGCTAAAGTGGGAGGATTGCCTCGAGTTCGAGGCCAGCCTAAACTACATAGTGAGTTCAAGGCCAGCTTGAAGTACATAGTGAGACCATGTCTCAAAAAACGAACAACAAAAAAAGAGAAAAAAGAAAGACCTAAACAGACTAAATGACATAAACTTTCCATCTTGCTCAGAGACTGAAAACTCCCAGGGGACGTAGGATGATGCCTTGACTTCACAAGGAATATGCTTTGCATTCCAAACCGCGCTCAGAGATCTTGAGTTAGCGCTTGAGTCCTGAGAAGGTAGAGTTAGCCGGTGACACGGATCCTTCTGTCTGACCCAGTTACCCAGAACCTCTTTCTCTTTCATGACCTGGTTATCTCTGTGGGCCTAGTCCTTGTCCTGACTGGGCCTGCTGTCAGTCACCTAGCTAATTTGTAATTTGTCTTACTTTAGTGCCCCTGTAGCTGTTACCAGCTTCTTCTCCCCATCCCACTTCTCACGCAGGACCTGCGTTTGACCTTGTCCTCTGTCCCTGCCTTCCCTTGTCTGGGCCTCTGAGGCTAACTTCTGACCTGTACTCTACACCTGGAGGCTCTCTGCCACATCTCCTGCCTCTTCCTGGAGCTGACTAGGATCTGAATGGGGGCTGGAGCCTTGGCAGGTCCTCACGTTGGGGTGCTTGAGACTCCAGTCTTGCTAACTTTTCACTGACACGGTTCCCCTGTGAGTCTCAGCCCCGTGCTATGCACTACATTCACAGATTACTTGCTGTCTCCCATCGCAGCCTCTGCCAGATCTGAGTTTATTGTATGCATTCAAAGGGATGTTACATATTTCTCAGTAAATTATGATTAATAACAATAAAACAAACACCTTTTGCCATCATGCAGTTGAAGAATTAAAATGTTACTAATATCTCCTAGTTACGTATTCTTTTATAAAGTATTAGTGGCACTTTACGACCGTTTTAGTAAATTAATAATATCAATGCTTAAAGGTACTTAAACATTATCTTCAGATAATTTTTGTTCAGAACACTTCACAAATTCAGATAGGCCATTAGTGAGGATTTACTGTAGATCCCAATATTCCCCTTTCTCAGTCAAACCCTTCAAATTCATAAGCATAGCCATGCCCAATCTGTCATCTGAACAGAGTGCCGTCGAGCTTAGCCCTGGACTGAAGGAGAGAACTTTCACAAGCTGTCATCTTGTTTCTGCCCTAGAATGACCACTGATGGAATGCCAGAATTGAAGGTAGAGAGTGTGAATTCAAAGGCCAAGCTGCATGCTGCTCTTTACGAGAGAAAACTCCTGTCTCTGGAGGTGCGAAAACATAGACGGCGGAGTGGCAGATTGAGGGCACTAAAGCCAAAATACCCAGGTACCTCCCAGTGACCTTTCACCAAACTGCATAATCTGGATTCTGCCAGAGCTTTCTTCTCAGAACTTAATGAGTCAGAACTTTCCTGATTGAGTACACTTAATTTTGTTAGGAATAGTCTTTTACTCTGAAACTCAGTTTTGAAAGGATTATAAAATTTTTAAACCTTCCATTCTATTAACACTTATGTTGAAGAATAGCTGAAGCACACACATGTTGACTCTTGCTCTTATTCTACCACTATACAAATACCTAATAGTTTTGGGAACTCCATGAAAGGTGCTTTCTAAAAACCTGTAACACAATATAGTTTTCTCTTCGTGGTTAATAGGGGGATTGTCTTAAGTTGTGAGAGAGTCATTGGTATAAGAAGTATTGGTTCTAATACAGATCACTGATAGGTTTTTAAATATTAGAGGGTGACATGTAATTGCTGTTAATTTTGTGCCTTTTCTGTGGTTTGATTTAGAATTGGGTTTTTATGTAAAAAGATAAGAGGAAGGTATTGGGAGAGAGGAAATTTTAATTCTTTTTTCAGCAACATTAGTGATTCTTCGCATTTAGTGATTACCCAGCCAGCTGAAATGAATGGTAAAACTGAGGCAGAGAGTGAAGAGGAAGAAGAAGAAGTTGCATTAGACAATGAAGATGAAGAACAGGAAGCTTCCCAGGAGGAGTCTGCAGAGTCTCTTGCAGAAAATCAAGGCAAATTTGCACCCCCGTTGACTATTGGGATAGAAAATTTACCCAAAGAAAATTCCATGGAAGTTCCTGTGTGGAATAATAAAGGTGAACAGGGCTGCAAGATTGAGACTCAGGAGCCAGAGCCTAACTTTAACCTGATGCAGATTCTGCAGGATAATGGGAATCTAAGGTAGGTACCCTTTGTAATTATAGTAGTAAAAATGAGACTAGATAACTTGTCCTGTGTACCAAATACTGTTTTAATGACTCCACAGTCCTTTCCATTCAATACTCACAGAAGTCCCATGAACTAATGACTATAATTAGACACTGCTCTTATTAAGAAACTGAACCTTAGAGAGGCTGAGTAACTCGTCCAAAGTAGACCCACACTCCAAACCCAGGTCTCATTGGCCTAAGAATATGTGGTGAACATTAGTGTCAGTCATCAAGAGCATAAAGTGATGGAGACAAAGAGCTCAAGCAGCTTGTCATTTATTGTGGGAGACCCTTAAAGGACTGGAGCTCTGACCCCCATAGGAGTAAAGTGCTCTTAGGACACAGAAAGAGGAATGGGTGGTCACCAGTGAGAGGGCTAGAAAGGTGTCATGGAGGAGGATATTTGAATGAGGCCTCTACTGATGAGTAGGATTTCAGGAGAGCTGGGGGTGACAGGTATGTGTAGGAGAGCGCTAGGTAAATAGGTGAAATAAAGGCACAAGGATGATAGTATAGGCATTTATTTGTCCCTCAACAAATATTTATCGAGAACCTGATCTTTGCCAAGAATTACAGTAGGCTCTGTATTACTGTGGGGACAGACAGGCTTGTAGAGTCTGTAGTCTGGCAGGGAAGACTCAATTAAAAAAGAAATAAAGTAGTTTCAGGCCATGAGAAATGCAGTTAAGACAAAGCAAAATGGTGTCATGTTTAGGTGTAATTGAGGAGAGGGTTACTGGAGTTGTGGGGTTCAGGCCTGAAAAGGTAGTTTTTGAGGTGAGTTCTGAATGATGAGGGGTCAGTCACATGGATGCCGGGTTGCAGAATACTCCAGGTGGAACAGAACACACATGGGTCCTGAGATTGGAATGAGCTGGCCATGTTACAAAATACAGACTAGATCAGAGAAGTTATGTGGGCAGAAGAGTATGGTAAGAAGACTAAAAACTGGATGTTGGTAGATCATAAAGAGCCTTAAGGGGAACCTGGAAGTTTGTTGTTGTTGTTGTTACTGTTTTTCTGGATGCTTTTTAAGCAGATGCGTGACAAAGTTAAATCTTGTTTTAAAAAGTAAATTTTGGCTCCGTTGTGGAATAGTGCTTAATGCCTGAAGAAACTAAAGACAGGGAGGTGAATTAGGGACAGTTGGAATTGTTCAGAGCCAGGAAGGTGTTTAGGCATTGACGAGAACAGTGACCATAGCGATGAGAAAACTGAGATGGGCTTAGGAAATTTTCGAGGTAAAGTTGACAGATGAGGTGTTCCACTTGTGGCAACTGGGTAATGCTGTCAGCCAATACAAGGAGCATAGGATTGTTTCTTGATAGAAATTATGGGTTCCCTTTGAGACATAATGAGGAAGAAGTGCTCTGGGCTGACCGGTGAAAGTATAGCTTTTCTGTCAGGGTTGAACAGGATTACACAGTTAATAGTTAAAGCCCTCAGTGTGGATGAGACTGTTGATTCTATTTAATTTAGCAAGCATAAACAAGGAGAAAAGGAAGCAATTGAAGTCTTGGGAAATACCACTATTTAATGACTAGGTCAGTAAAAAGACCTATAAATAGCAAATAGCATAAAAGTGGGAGGGAGTAGTATGGTGAAAGCTACAAGATGAGAATTTCAAGTCTATAGAGTGTCTCCGATCCCCAAGTTAGGATAAGGAGTGAAAAGATTCCTGGATTTGTAACCTAGGACCAAATGTGTGGATAAAAGAACAATTGTGAGCTAAAGAAATAAGAAAGCAAGTGTGAAGTAACTTTTTCAGAAGGTTTTGACAGTGCAAGGAAGGTAAGAATACACCAGAGAGAAAGCCAGCTAAGAGGAAGTGGTTTTAAAAAATAGGGATTCTGGAGCTTATTTATAGACTAAGGGAAGGATTTCATGGCCAGAGGATTAGAGATACAGAAATAGATATATTGCCAGAGAATGGGCCCTAAAGGAAGGTGGTAAGAGGCCCAGTGGAGGGGTATCTCTCCCTATGAGAAAGAAAGGGCTATAGGATGAGCGCGGTAAATAGAAGTTGTAGAGCAAGGAAGTTTAGTATTTATGAACGATGGCCTTTATTTTCTATATTAGAGGTGTGACATGGGGCCTTGGGAGGATAGCGTTGGGCTTAGAACAGTGTCATGGAGAATGAGAACAGGTCCCAACTCTGTCAGCATACTTGAGCCCAGGTTCTTTTAGTGCTTCTAGCCTTTGTGACCATAGGCAAGTCAGAGAGCTTCTCTAGGTCTCAGTTTCCTTTTCTGTCAAGCCAAAGTAGAGGGCAAATAGGGGTTTTTCAAACTATTTCATGGAGAGACAAAAAGCTTCCAGTGAATTGAAAATAGAATATTTGGGACCAGGGATGTAGCTCCAGGGCACCATGCCTGCCTAGCAAGAACAAGATCCTAAGTACAATCCCCAGTACCAGGGGGGAAAAAATTAGAGTATTTGAAAAGTTCTGGACTGTATTCTGAGTTCCTTTCCAGCAATAACATTCTCCCTAGCTGTGATAGAAATAAACTATTTTTTAATAAATCTTAGGGATCTCACTTTCAATGAGTAAACTGTTGTCATTGCAGAGTATATTAGTGTAAATCAGTGGCTCTCAGACTGTTTTTGCCGAAGCTGCCCATTGTCCATGGGGAATCCCAGTGGCCACAACAGCCCTGGAGACAGACAAGGCAAGGCTGCAGGCACAGCCTCCTTGTGTGTGTCGTATGCTGAGGACTGTCGTATGCAGCCTGTTGGTTTTTAAAAATAAGTTCATTTTGATGTAATCATGAATGTCCAAACTTTTGGCTTGCCTGGGTCTCATGGAGTGGAAAGGAATTATCTGGGGCCACATAGGAAATATGTAATATAAGTAACATATATGTGACAAAACTTCTTTTTTTTTTATTAAAATTTTTTTTTAAATGGTGCTAAATGTGGTGGCAAATGCCTATAATTCTAGCACTCAGGAGGCCGAAGCAGGATTGTGAGTTCAGTGCCAGACTGGACTGTATACCGAGACCCTATCAAAGGTAGGGGGGAAAGAGGGCAAGCAGCCTATAGGCAGCAGGTTGTATATGCCTGAAGTCATTCTACTTTTCCTTTCATTTTTAGAGGAGAGAGTTGTTTATTGCAGATGACGAGCTCACCCTCTCCTTTGAGACGATCTCAGAATTAACATCCCAGGGATCTCTTCAGTAAGATTTACAGAAATGAAAAGCTCAATACTTTTATATTTGATTTGCAGCAAAACAGTGTTTGGAAATCTCGAATTAGGAACAATAATTCGTATATCCAAAAGACCTTCATGTTTCAGTATAAGGGGACCAATCCATATAGTTGGATATCCTGCCACATTTGGAGCTGTCTAAAGCACACTTATTTCCCGCTCATTATAGTGCATGTGAGTTTGTTGGCCAAAGTGAAGAATTTTTTTTTTTTTGGTACTGGAGATCAAACTCAGGACCTTGCACTTGCAAGGCAGACATAATGCCACTGAGCTAAATCCCTGGCCCAAACTGAAGGATTTTTAAAATTTACCTTAACTTGAAAATCAATTCTTGTGAAAGTAAAGCTTGTGTAAACAGTGGTGGTGAAAGTGGTATACGCTCCCCAGGTGAACAAGAATATTATTGTCTTTGTTAACATTTGGAAATATAAATTCATATTGTGCTCCCCCCTATAAACCATTCCTGTTAGTAACAAAGATCTGGCTTTATCTGGAGTTCATATTCCAAGGCTATTATTATGCATGAAACTCCAGAGCAAGGCCTCCCTAGACTGACTTTACTGCCCTCCACTCCTCTGGCACACACAGAGAATCTGGACCAGGACCCTCTTAGGATTTCCAGTTTTCCCTGGACAAATCCTTTGTCCAAACCTTGAGGGGACAGTAAGTAGAAAGCGGTCAGTGATTGCATGTGTGAGGATTGTAAACAAAGTTTGTGTTGGGCCCTAATCTTCACTGATGTAATTTTGGCTGCAGTGTCAGAAGGCCGATCAGCTGAAGTAACCAAAATCTTGCCTGAAAGAAAACAGATCTGCCACAATTAGCAGCTAAAGTGAAGATCAACATCTCTCTTTCAAACTATCGATTGATCAGATATCCTTGTTTGCAAGCTAGACCACCAGGCAGAAGACAGATGCATTCTTCGGTGATGTTGCTACAGTGCTTTCCACCAGGCCTAAAGATTTCTTCTTCCCACTGAACATCTGGGCTCGTCCCAGCTGGCCTGTTCATCTACGCCAAGCTCTTTTGGACCTCATTCATTTGTTCTGGGCTCCAGCCACTCCCGACTTGCAGTTGAGAAAAGCATGACCTTAAAATTTGGTCTCAAAAGTTCCTTTGTAGGATTTATCTATTTCCTGCTTTGGAGGCTTTTGTACACTAGAAATATTAGTTGCCAGAGCAGAACCAGTACTTTTGTACTATCTGTTAAGTATGTCCTTCAGGGCCTCCAATCCAGGAACCTCTCTCCTCATTCCTACAAGGGTTCTTATGAAGACTCAGTCCTTCTGTCCATTCCCCCAAGAAGGTTGTTAAAAAGTTCAGAGATAACATGATGAGTAGGTAACATGAGTTTCTAGTCTTCTTTTTTTCCTGCGCTAATAATGAGAAAATAAGTGGGACTCTCCATCTTTGATTCTTTCAGTAGGACAAAAAGAACTTTTAACCTCATGTGCTATTTAGAGTGGTTCTCATATTCTTTAGCCATCCTAATAGAAGAATCCTGAAAGGCCACTTTGAGAAAGGGAGGTGCACATTTGGTAGCCTCGCCATTCTGTCTCATAACGGTGTGTTGTTTTGGATTTCTATAGCAAAGTACAGGCCCGAATAGCATTCTCTGCCTATCTCCAGCATGTTCAAACTCGCCTGATGAAAGCCAGTGGAGGTCAGACGTTCAGTGCCAGTTGGGCTGCCAAAGAGGATGAACAGATGGTGAGGCTCTTCTCATTGGAAACCTTTGACTTTCCCTTTGTCTCTCTCCCTCTCTCTCCTCTTTTCTATTAAAAAGCAATATATTCTTCTGGTGAAAGAATTATTGCATAGTAAAGTTTCTAGATTTCTCTTACTTTAATGTGATGCAAAGAAAATCTTTGATCTGGAGCCGTGTTCATTACACCACGAAGGGAGGGCATCAATTTATTTCACCCTGATAGGGAAAGTGATTAGTCACTGGATGCTAAGCCCTCTGCAAAGGCTTCCAGAAGAATAACAATTTGCAGCCCTTTCTTAAGCAACCTCACATTTTATTAACTCTCTAAGGTGGGAATGATCATCCCCCTTTCAGAGATGAGGAAACAGAGACAGAGAGGAGCTAGGTCTGGTTTTCCACAGGTTGGTTGTATGCGGTAAACTGGAACTTGAACCCAGATGTTACAGTTGGACATGACTTGTTCTTCCTTTGTTTCTGCATGGCACAGGTGTTTCTTTTCTCTCCTGAGAAGTCACATTAGCCATTTGAAGGTCAACACCTTGTCACAGGCCCTTTCACAATACAGTCCTCCAATTTAACATTTTTTTCTTTACTAGTGATAACTTTATAAAATTCTTACATTACTGGAATCAAACTTTTATGATCATTTTGACCCTATGTCAGTTATTTGTAGGAAGGCTTTTCTGTTTTGAATCACAATGACAGAGATCTTCAAGCTCTTTGGTAGGGTCAGAGCTAATAGAAGAGAGGTTACGTAGTCTCTTTAACAACAGGGATCTTCCACCACAATGAGAGGGACCTTTAAGCCTGAGAAAGATGCATCCTTTATCCCACTCAGTGGTGACCCTACTTTTTTAGTGCTCAACCTATGAAAGGCGAGTCTGTCTGTGAGGCAGCTTATGAAAACATGTTGGTTATCCCAGAAAACAACTTGTGAATGTAAAGTAGGCGATACAACTCAGAGATAAAACCTCGTGCATTGTGAATAATCCTTCAGCCATCAGTGGAAAATGTTAGCTCTGCTCTTTCCAAGTGGAAAATTGAGACTGCTTGTTTGAGAGTCAGTTTGTCTGCTCCTCTATGAAAAAATTATGTTTTAATATAGCAGCTTAAACCACTCTACAATAAAGACAGCAGAGTAGAACTAGGAAATCCAGCCCTCTAGTTATGAGGCTGTTCCCTTTATGCTGAGTAAATTGGCTCCAAAAGAGAATGAACTAAAACTCAAGAGAGGGAAAAATAGCTTAAAAGAGAATAACCACTGCAAATGCTAGCTTAGAATTTACACAGGATTTTCATAGGGCTCTTTGTAAGAATATGTAGGATCACCACTGCAGAACTTTACTACCAGTTCTATGACTTCCTCCTTGAAAATGTATCTAGAGAGCAAACCCTGACCCAGTGGACTTGCTCATGAGGAAGGTAGATATAGAGTGCCCTTTCTGGCCCAGAGTGGGATTAAAGATTCTTTATCTCATAACATGTAACAGAAGGTCCCCAGATCCATCATTTGAAAGTAATTGTATTGTGTTTATGGAGCAACAATCTTTTTAAGGCCCTTGGTCCTAAAAAATCTTTCTGAAGCATTTGTGTTGCTTATAAATAACCTGATAGTATCTTTTCAGATTTCAAAATTCTTTCCTTCCATCATAAATGAGTTGTATTCTTTCTTTCCCTTAATGACCTCCCATTAAATGGTGCTCTCTTTGCCAACCCCTAACTCTCAAAACTTCTTTATCCTTGGGGAGGGGAAAGGTCTACCTTTCGAAATACTGCAATAGTTCTTTCTTTTCCATTATCACCAGTCTCCTCCTCCCCCTCTTTCTCCTCCTCCTCCTTCTCTTCCTCTTCCTCTTGCTCTTCTTCTTTTTCCTTTATTTGGCTGTACTAGAGATTGAACCCTTTGCACTGAGCTATATTCCTAGACCTTTTAAAAAATTTATTTGAATATTGATACAGGGCCTTACTAAATCATTAAGTTGCCCAGGCTGGTCTCAAACTTTCAATCCTCTTGCTTCAGTTTTCCAGAGTGCTGGGATTACAGGCATGCACCATTATATCTGGCCTTATCAAGCATTTTAAATGAGTAGTTTGTACTATTTACCTGTATTCTTCCTTGCCCATGAATTTCTTCATGTTCTCCTTCTATTCTCTTTACTGAAAGTGTCCTCTTGAAATCATCCTCTGAATGGCCAGATCCAGGGGTCCTTTCTACCTCCAGCTTCTTGGAGGCCTTTGACAGGGATGGAATCTTTTGCTCCCTGGTCTCCGCGGCATTGTTTTCTCCAGAGGATTTGTTTATGCTTCTAATATATCTACCCTTCTTTTTCCTGATTCTTCTCTGTACTATTTGTAAAGCTTGGTCAGCAGACCTGTGGCCTTCTCCTGGGATAGGACTCGCTCTGCCTCAGGGCACGCGACGTGTCCTGGGGCAGCAGTGCAGGTGGTGGGAGCATCAGGTGGCCTAGGTGGGGGCAGGGGCAGGTGATGGTGAGTGTCTGTACATATGGATATTTCTGTACTCTTTTTCTACTTTCTCCTCTCTGAGGATGTCATCGGCTCTCTAGTTTCTACTACCTGCCTTTGCTCCCTTCCCCAAAACACTGTAACTAATTACCCTTTTAGAAGCCATACCTGCTCTTTGAATGGTGGTAATGCCATTTGCATTTGTATCCTGGTACTTTTATAATTACTACCTTATTAAACGGTTACTTGCATACATATTTGATTTTAATTTTTGATTGGCATCTTTTATTTTTTATTTTTTAATTTTTTTTGGTACTGGGGATCAAACTCGGGACCTTGTGATTGCCAGGCAGGCGGGGTGCCACTGAGCCACATCCCCGGCCCTTAATTTTCTAATTGTCAGCTTTTCAGAATAAGATTGTTCTGTTTTGTCATTCTGCACCTTTCTTACATCTAACATGTTTGCTCTGGGTTTTGTTTGTCAAAATCTATGATACACCTCACATCTGTTTAATCCCATCATAGTTTGTCTTCTGATGCTAAGGATAATAATCCCTGTTTTCTTTCCTCTGTGACTATTTAATTTACAGGAGTTGGTAGTTCGTTTCCTCAAGAGAGCATCAAGTAACCTGCAGCATTCACTGAGAATGGTATTACCCAGTCGACGATTAGCTCTTCTAGAACGCAGAAGAATCCTCGCCCACCAACTAGGTGACTTTATCGTTGTGTACAACAAGGTAAGTCGTTCACCTAGTCATCTTGTGCCTTGAGTTGCACCACATGGTTGGAAACAAGTGGGTACCACTGTCCCGCCTCCTTTCTCTTAGCAGCATCATCCCCAATACATTGCTGTTTGAGGGAGTGGGACCCCCATACTGCAACCTACTGGGTTGAAAAGTTACTCATTACTTCTGCAGCAGGCCCAGTTGCCATAGTTAACTTTTTTTTTGGTACCAGGGATCGAACTCGGGTCCTTGCGCCTATGGGGCAGGCGGCAGAACCACTGAGCTAAATCCCCAGCCCAGTTAACTTTTTTTGAGACAAGGTCTTGCTGTGTAGTCCAGGCTGGCCTTGAACTTGCTGTGTATTCAAGGGTAGCCTAGAGCTCATGGTGATCCTCCTGTGTGCTGGGATCACAGGCATGCACCACCATGCCCAGCTCATAGTTAGCTCTTATCAAAAGACATAGTATTCCTTTTGAGCTCTGTTACACCTGGGATGAATCCTGGCCCACGTGCATCTCTATCGTTGCTATGTATCTAGACAATGGTGAGATGAATATTTGAGAGCAAATTTGAACTGTGAATTTGCTATGGTGACATAATCTTTTTTTCAGTAACTTAGACTTTCTTTTCTGAAACATTTTATGCAGAGGCATCATTTTACAATCAAGCCCAGGAAATATAGTATTTAGTTAGAATTTTTGCAAAGTATCTTGTATCCAAGAGGCTCAGAGTACATTGAAAAATATTATTTTGGGAGGTGAAAAGTATGCTTAGTTTACAGTAGAAAAACCTGAGGCCTGGAAAGTTAAATGGCTTGCACAAGTAGCATGGAGTGGTTAGTAGAATACCAACACATTAAACCCATACCTGTGATTTACTCCAGATCTATTGAGAATCCTGTTATGTCTTACATAAGTAAAACATTTATTCAATTTGGAACCTAGTAGGACAGACTCTTTCAAGACCTATTTTTTTCCTCTCTTAATGCAACAAAATACTGTGTCTGTTAAAGTACATGTGTGATAACAGTTGTTACTAAGCTACTTACTATAAAAAGCTCTTTTCTCAATGGGCTATGTAAGTAGAAAGTAAAAACATGATAAAAATTTACATTTCCTCTGCAACTGTTACTTGGGAATTTCAAAACATCTTACAGAATTATGACCAGAAGTAATATATATCAAGTTTATAGGTGGCAAAAGTACATGGAAGAATTAAATGTCATTACAACAACTTAACCCTAGAGTAGTGAAAACAAATTGTGAAGTCTTCATTTGTCAGGAGTCAGTTTCATCTTGTTGTTTTTCTCTGGGATTGGGCTTTGGATAGGAAACAGAACAAATGGCTGAAAAGAAATCCAAGAAGAAATTTGAAGAGGAAGAAGAAGATGGGGTGAATGCAGAAAACTTTCAGAAGTTCATCAGACAAGCAAGGTAGAAGACATTCTTGATTAATAGAAACCATCTGATTCTGTCTTCCACACTGCTCATTGAATACCCAGCTTTCCCCTATTTTTGACACATGGATATAAGTGAAATCACTCTCAAAAGGAGAAAAAGTTTCATAGACTTGGCCTCTCCATATCTCAGCCAGTTATATTACTGTTGTCATGGCTTTAGTTATCAAAACACTGCTGCTGGGCGTCTGGGCTGTAGTTCTAGACAGCCTTCAAAGTACACAACACTCGAAGTACTGAGAGAGCCTTTGGAAATTTAAAGTTAGAAGCTTCTAGTGTTTACTGGATCTGAACTTATTCCTGACCTACTGGTGCTATGGAGATGACCAAATTTTGCCTACATTGAGTGGGTTGAGGAGTTGGCAGTTTCTCAACACTGTGAGGGTTACGCCTCATTTATATAAAACAGAAGTTCTTCATGCTTAGGGTTAATGTTTAGGAATTGGAAATCTCAGCATTCAGGTCCCTATCTTTTTTTTGGTACCGGGGATGGAACTCAGGAACTTGTGCTTACGAGGCAGGCGCAGTGCCACTGAACTAAATCCCCAGCCAAAGGCCCCTATCTTGATACAAGATGGCTCAGTCATTCTGTCCATTGACACTATATTTCCAAAGGAAGAGAGAGCACAGGCACTTAATTAAAAATTTGTAAAACTTTATACTGGAGGACTTTTTAAAATTAGAGTGTCGTATAAAACTTCTGAAATAAAGGATAAAGCAACTGTAAAACCCCGTTAATTAGGCTTCAGTAATCAAATTCACAGTGGGAAAAAAATCAACTCTCTGGTATTTGTGAAGTTCAGTAAGGTGATGACTTAATCAGTGTAGTATGATAATTATTTATTACCTTGTATAGACTTTGCTATAGCCTCAGCATTATGTTCTTAAACGTACAGCAAGCAAACTCATCATTTTGTAGAAGTTCCATAATTGTACAGTACTACTTTATTGACATTCTGAGATCTTGAGTAATATGACTGATAAAGCAGGTATAGAAACAAGACAAGAAACAGTTTCTGTAATCAACATTATAAAATTAGAAAAGGAAAACAAAATGAGATTATGTCCAGAAAATAGCTCTAGTTACTGGTTCCTCACAGAGATTGTCAAAAAAACCATTAAAAAAAAAAAAAAAGCAAACTTTAAAAAAAATGATGGTTATCTACCTAGCAGGCTTAACTGGACACTAAAAATTAACCCTATATACTATGTAAACTGTTAACTAATAAAGATTTGGAGATAAAATTTACTGGATTGTATTTACTATCGATTTAGTATTGATTGCTGAAAATATTTGGTACTAGCAGTTCTTCTTATATTAAGTTAGAGTGAGACTATGGTTACCTTCATCAGGGCTGGCAAATTCAAAACATGTGTAGGAGCCAGGCAGGAAGCCATAAATGACAAAGTGGGCAGAGGATAAGACAGGTGTAGAGCAGCCTACATTTTGACCCACTATATCCTTTGCCTTTCAGTATTCTGAGAAGAGCCAAATAAAACACACTGCCAGGCAGAGCAGCTGCCCCTTTTGTAACCTCAGCTTTAGATCTGTTGTAGTTACTTGAAATTCTTACCTTGTGTCACTTAGCTGCTTTGGAGACCTTGGGGTTCAGTCTGAGACTAACAGAGGTGGTTCTCATTAGTGTGTGTTCTGAGGATGGATATAGGTTCTTTGTAATAATGTAGGCATGCTGCACTTATTTGAAGGTCACCTATTTGGAACATGGCCAAGCTTCAAGAAAAAGGCCATACAGAAGAGGGTACAGATGTAACTGAATCCATGCATGATGTGTATACTGGAGGAGGAATCCCTTAGACACTCATCTCTTTCATATATTTTCCATTTTGTAAATGTTCATAAATAGCTAGTGATCTCAGTAATAAGAAGTGGCCTTAGAGACCATCTACTTTAGTCTCCTAAGTGGGTCAGAAACTCTTCTGTGGTCACACTGGTGGGTCTCTTATTTCTGACATAGGCAATGAAAATGACAAGTGGCTTCTTTAGTAAAGTACTTCAGTTGTCTAGAACTGAGGTAGGTAGGAAAATGGGAAAGGACCAGATAATAAATATTTCAGACTCTGTGGACCATGCATGTTCTTTTTCACATATTCTTTGTAGTATATGTAAAATTCTAAGCTGGGTATCTTACGGAAACAGGTCACTATTCAGTTTTGACCACAGTCAAAAGTTTGGTGACTCGACCAAGAGTGAGCTGTCCAAAAGAACTTTCTGTAGGTGCCAGCTGAGGATTTGAAATGTGTCTACTTTAACTCAGGAAAATAATCTTCCATTTTATTTAATTTTAATATTTAAATTTGAATAGTCTCATATGACAATCATACTGGGCAGTGCAGATCTAAAAAATTCCCCATGAGATGAACAAAACCTTATCATGCTTTAGCTTTTCTAGCCTACTTTCATTTATATTTTCTTTTTAACCATCTTTTGAAGAATTTTCAGGTTGTGCCTCTCAGTTTTCCCTTTTCCCACTTACTCTGTTTCCATAATAAAACCTAGTAGAAAGATTTTCCAGAACAGCTTCCTGTGCTGACCATAGTTTTTCTCATTTCAGTGAAGCTGAACTGGAGGAAGTACTGACTTTTTATACCCAAAAAAACAAGTCTGCAGGTGTCTTCCTGGGTACTCACTCTAAAAGTTCCAAACACAGCCAAACTCTTTCTGATAATGGGGCAAAAGGTGGTAAGTATGCCGATCCGTTTGTGAAAAATAAGAGCAAGTGATAAAATGAGAAGTCCAGGGGAGAGTCAAGAATAACGTGCTGGCTGAGCACTGGTAGTCTCCAAGGTGGTGAAACTTTGCAGTGTGGGCTGGGGAGGGAAATGGGGATAGTTTTCTCCTAAAAGCAGAAAAGGGATGTGATCTTTTTTCCACGACAATGAACAAAGGAGAGCTATTCAGGAAAAGCTATTAATAGCTAATATTTAGTGAATACTTATCTTACTATCTACTGGACATAATTTTATTTTATACTTCCAAAAAATAGTAGGCACTATTTTAAAACTTATTTGCAGATGAGAGAATGAGTGAAAAGAACCACGTAGCTTGCACAAGGTCACTCTTGCCCAAGGACACGACTTTCATCCCTGGACTGCCTGGTTCAAAGGTCTGCCTGCTCTTAATGTCTACTCTTCTGCCTCTCCTAATGATTATTTCTCACTCTTGTCAAGCAAGACCTCTCAAGACCATGGACATTTTGAGTAGGAGAGTTCTCTGTTAGGTAGAATTGTTCTGTACTTGGTGGAATATCTGATATGCTTGGTACCTAGCCCCAAATGCCATTGTTTCCTTCAGGCATTGGGATACCTAGAATGTTCCCACATATTTCTAAAGTTCTCACTGCTATGGAACTCCATGATCAGAGATTTTGGAATTGAATGTGAATCAACCATCAACTTCAGATCATCCTGATCAAAAAATGGCAGTGACATTCTGTTATAAATAAAGCTCTGTACCTTAAATGTAAGATTCTTTTAAAACCTAGAACAAAGTGTAAGGTATGGGTGGTAACAACATACTAATTTTGTCAGTGTTTTAAATATTAAATTCAAAGATGGAAATTTCTTCCCTGCTATTAATGCTATCATAGACTATTGTAGAAATATCCAGGCTCTTGTAATCTAATATGGAAATAGGCAGGGAAACCGGTCATTTGGGATGTGGAGTGAATTTTCCCAAAGAAACAATGTTAATTTTTTGTTTGTTTGTGTTTGCTTTTGTTTTGCACTGCTGGGGATTGACCCATAGGCTTCACACATGCTAGACAAGCACTCTACCTCCGAGCTATACTCCTGCTCAGTGCTTTAAAAACTGATTTGGGGGCCGGGGATTTAGCTCAGTGGTTTTGCCGCCTGCTGCACAAGCACTAGGACCCGAGTTCGATCCCCTGTACCCCCACAAAAAAACCTGATTTGGTTCATAAGCTAATCGGTAAAAGCCTGTTTAACTCACTGTATAATTGAATTACTGTGTTACTACCGGTCTTTCTAAACCCAGCCCTTTTCTTTGTGCTTTCCTCATTATATTATTCATTCATTCCAGCTATACATTTTTACTGAGTACCTATTATGCGTTAGGCACCCTGTAGCTAGTGATACAATGACCAGAACTATCAGAGTCCTTGACTTCATAAAGTTTATTATCCAAGGAATGAAGTTGGGTAAGTGATTACAAGAAGACTGATGGAAGCTATGCAAAGCTCCTATAACAGTCTGGAGGAAGGGAGGCTGAGGAATTCTTACAGTGAGGTTAGGATGGAGAAAAATGTGCTGACTTGGGAAGATAGGGCCCACATGGGCATTCACATAGTGACTTTGGTCCTGGTAGTACTGGGGAAGCCCTAACAGTATGCACTGCAGCACCCATTTGTACAGATGGGTCATTTGAAATTCTAGGTTTTGTGTATTAATGACTGCCTTTATATTACAAAAATCTATACCTCTTTATACTTAGAATACCTCTAAGTATTAGGAAGGCCTCAATCAAGGAAACAGCATTTGATAGTGTTATTTGGACTCATTTCAAACATGTACAAACAAGTGTGGTGATGGTATTACTATGACTGATGGTGATGGACAAGACAGAATTCACATGTTCGTATTCTTTGAAAGATGATATGTAAAATGGCCTATTTTTATATGAGTCTCATCCTTGACAAGGATTTTGGAGTATTTCCCTAAGTATATGATTACTTCTGGCTGCTCTGTTTGAAAAGTCCATAGTAGAGAAAAACTAATTTATTACTGTGGAAATGCATTAGAATGATTTGGTATGATTGACTATACTATCACAAGTGAAAATGAGGTATTTACTTTAAGATACAGAGCCATTGTAGTAGCCAGGTATTATGCCAACAAATCGTCAGTTTGCTTTTTGTATCTCCCATGCTACATACATATTATGACTTCTTGGCTCCAGTGGACACCATCAGCCGATTGGATCTCTTATACCCCTCTGTCTAAATTCCTGGCAAATGTATCTGACTGCCTTCATTCCCTTTTCCAGACATGTCCTAGCTTGGTGGCAGTCCATAAATGGTTACCCTTGGTTTAAGTATCTTTCTCTAGCTCAGTTAGGGGGAACCATGATTGGAAATAGCTGGGAATCAATTTTTTTCTTCTTTTACCTTTTTTTATTAGTTTATTTTTGGGGGTACATAATAAATACATTCATTATGGGGAATTGGTACAAATATACATCACATCTTGATCTTTTCTTGCAGCACTGGGGATTGAACCCAGGGCCTTGACTAGGAGCTACATCCCCAGCCTTTTTTATTTTTTATTTTGGGACAGGGACTTGGTAAGTCAATGAGTTGCCCAGGCTAGGCTTGAACTGGTCCTTCTGCCTCAGCCTCCCAGAATGCTGGGATTACAGGTGTGCACCACCACACCTGGCTACATCTTGCTTTGTTTTTGTTTTTAGCCTCCTTTTCATTTGGTTGCCCAGTTCAGCAGGCTGCGGATGTGATGATCATGGGAAAATTGTGATGAGATGTGCAGTATTTCCCAGTGTTGATTAGTACTTGTGTTGTATTTTGGGGAGCACAATTATAATTTTGATTAGAAAAGAGCCTAAGTTCAGTATTTCTTCTTTCTTCTTTCAGATCACCCTGAGATGATAGAAGAAGTAAAAATAAAGCAGCCCAAACACCAACAGGCAACAGAAATTCTCTCTGATAAATTATCTCGTGAGTGATTTCAAATTTAGATTTATTTAGATTTGCTACTCTCTGATAAATCTTAAAAGAAAACACTAGTCATCAGATAGTAAATATTTATAAAGCCTGGAGCATTTCCCCAAAGAAGTTCCCTTTCTCTGTTCTTCTTTTCCCTTAGAATTTCCTCTTAACTGCTCATTACCTACTTTCCTTCCAAAGAATTTTTCCATTGCCTTGGGAAATTACTTTCTTTTTGCTTAGAAGGATGAAAAAAAAAGGGAGAGGACATAGGTGCTGCTCACAGAAACAAGTCCTGCTGTCCTGTAACATTTGTAAAACTTGTTTCCTTGGCTTTGTGGAGGTCGCCCTAACTCCATCTCTTAGAAATAACTAAAAATAAACTAAGATGTCTATGGCAAGTTGTCTCTGATAGGCAACATTAGTTAAGTTCATGGTGAGTAATTATTAGAGTTTATACTTTTCATGATTTCTGTGTCATGGTAAGATTATTTTGATGTTTTAAAAAATGTTTATGTTTTAGAGATTATATGTCCATTTTTCCTAAAGTGATCTGTTTTTGTTCTGTTTTGTTTTGTTCTTGTTTTAATAGGATTTACCACCTCAACAGAAAAAGAGGCTAAATTAGTCTATACCAATTGTTCCTCTGCTTCTTTCTCTGCTCCTGCTGCTACTCTTCCACAGAAAATTCCCAGCACCCATTTGTCATCTGTTACAACCTTTGCCCTCTCTCCAGGGCCTGGCCACCATCCTTCCTTATCTCATATTCCTCCAACTATTCCCAGCATGTCTCACCAGCCAGCCGTTTTACTGCACCCTGACCCTGATCATGCTGCTCCTTCCATACATTCTGGGACACAGAATGTACCAAGCCCCGCTGGCCTGCCACACTGTCGATCAGGCAGCTACACCATTGGCCCCTTCTCCTCTTTCCAAACCGCTGCACACATCTATAGCCAGAAACTGTCTGGTCCCTCTTCAGCAAAGGCAGGTGAGTGAGAAAATGAGAGGCAGCCTGCAGTGTCGGCTCCTCCTCAGCCTCAGTGAAGAAAAAACTCCCCCCTTCCTTTGCGTTTTCCTTTGGAGGGTAAAGGGACACGCTGCATTGTTCTGCTGTGACTAAAAAAGAGTCTTGCATTTTGTCCAGTAGCATTCATTCACTGAGACATTGATACAGGACTTCTTTCAGGTGTTGCAGAGAAAGAATTAAGGCGAGGCTTCTATTCAGTCAGTGCCTTTAGTCAGGAGACTTCCCACACAGATAATCCTAGAGCTGTGTGCGTTCTTTCTCATTCAAGTAGGCATTCTGATGTTACCCAAATTAGTCTTTTTTATTTTTCAGTGCGTGTAATGTCAAAAATGACCTGAATAAATAAATAATTCTTGAGCTGGGCATTTAGCTCAGTGGCACCACGCCTGCCTTGCAAGCACAAGGTCCTGCGTTTGATCCCCGGTGTTGGGGGGGGATTCTTAAAATAGGATGTTTGATTTTAAACGAAATCAGTCAAGTTTCCCCATTTCTGTTTGGTTTTTTTGTTTGTTTGTTTTGTTTTGTTTTAGTACTGGGGATCCTAGTCAGGGCCTTACACATGCTAGGCAAGAGTTCTACCATTGAGCTGTATCTCCAACATGCCTCCTTTTTAACAACAGTTTTATTGAGATACAATTCATATTAATAAATTTGCCCCTCTAAAGTATACATTATAGTGGTTTTAATATATTTACAGAATTGTACAAACAACACCACAGTTTCATCATCCCTATAAGAAACTCCATGCCTATTAGCAGTCACTGTCTGTTTCTTCCTTCTACCAGGCACTGGCTAGTTTGTTTCAACATATTTTTCTGTTCTGGACATTTCATATAAGTGGAATCATGGAATGAGTAGTCTTTGTGACCTGCTTTTTTCACTTGACATCATGTTTCGAAGATTCACTCATACTGTAGCGTGTTATACATTTCATTCATTTTATAGCTAAATAATGTACTATTTTATCACCAATGTAGGAAGGTTACAATTTCTCCACATTTTTGGTAATGTCTCCTTGATTTCACCCATCCTAGAGGATGTGAGTTAATGTCTGTGTGTGTGTGTGGATTTGTATTTCCCTTATGGCTCTTGATGTCAATTGAGCATCTTTTCATGTGCTTTTTTATTTTCTTTTCTTTTGCTTTTTTTGTTAGTTTGTTGTTTGTTTGCTTGTTTTTTCTTTTAGTTAGAGCCTTGCTGTGTAGTTCAGGCTGGCCTTGAACTCACTGTGTAGCCCAAGCTGGCCTTGAACTCACAGAAATCCTCCTGCTTCAACCTCCCAAATGCTGGGATTATAGGCATATTACCACTACTACTGGCCTACGTGCTTCTGACTATTTGTATATATTCTCTGCAGAAAAGTCTGTTCGAATTCTTTACCCATTTTAAATTGAGATTTTTGTCTTTTTGTTGAGTTGTTAATATTCTTTATATATTCTGTATACAAGACCCTTGTCAGATATATGACTTAAAAATATTTTCTCCCAATTTGTTGTTTATCTTTTCTCTTTCTTGAATCATAGAAGTTTTGAGATTTTTTTTTTTCTTATGGTTTTGGCATCATAGCTGAAAAAGTATTATCTAACTCAAGGTCACAAAGATTTCCTTGTAAGTTTTTTTTATGAGTTTTATAGGTTATTTTGGTCTTTATCCATTTTTAGTTAATTTTTATGTACGATGTGATATAGGGAGTCCAAGTTCATTCTTTTGCATGTGACTATTCCTTTGTCCCAGCATATTTGTTGCAAAGGTATTGTTTTCCCATTGGACTGTCTTGGCACTCTTGTTGAAAATCAATTAACCAATTATTTCTGGAGTCTCTGTTTTATTCTCATTTATCTGTATGTCTGTCCTTATATCAGTATCGTATTATCTTGCCATAACCACATTATATTACAGTACAGTTATTTAAAATATTTTGAAATTTTCATCGATGATTCTTCCAACTTTTTTTTCTTTGTCAAGATTATTTAGTCTGTTTTGGGTTTCTTGCATGTGAGATTTTAAGGATTGCATTGAATCTGTAGATCAGTTTGGGGATTACCTTAACATTGATCAAATTTTTAAACACTTTAGCAATAAACACATTAAGGTGAGTTACAGATAAGCCATGTTTTGTAAATAGCTAACCTGTACTTGTTAATACCTGATTTCAAATGAAATAGATATTCTAATCTGAAGCTTGAATCAGAGATTGTAAGTGGTCTAGTTTAAGATGAATACATGCATGTGCGTTTCTGGGCTGATTCTGGGTGATCATTGGTATTGAGAATCAAACAAATGGGTGGAATTTAACGTGGTAGGAGACAATTTGAAGTTTTGAAAAAAAACAACTGTATGCTGTTTACTAGAGATACACCTAAGGATAAAGGGCACAGAAAGTTGAAAGTAAAAGGATAAAGAAAGAAATAGCAGGTAAATCTCAGCCAGAAGAAAGGCAGTAGAGCTATATTAACGTAAGCTAAAATGGATGTTAAGATGGAAAACTTTCTTACAGATAAAAAGAGTAACTACATAAGCTCCAAAAGCTTCAGTTCAGTAGAAGATAAAACAGTTCTAAAAGTGTTTTTAAATATTTTCCAAACATGTACAGGTTAAGCATCCCCAATCAGAAATGCTCCAATATCTGAAACTCTGAGCAACATAATGCCACAATTTGAAAATTCTGTATCTGACCTCACATAATGGATCACAGTCAAATTTTGTACTTGAGTCCCAGCCCTAAGATATCTCATAACATAAAGTCATGCATCATGTAATGAAGGTCCAACATTCTTAGAAATGCACCATTAGGTAATTTCATTGTTGTTGGAAAATCATTGAGTGCACTTACACAAACCTTGGTAGTACAGTTCAATCACTTGACATAGCCTCTTGATGCTATCAAGAGACCTGGTAAACACGAGATGTGTGTGAGGCAGCTGGTGATATAATATGGCATACTGCTGTACATGAAACATATTTTTAATAAGTAGAAGCAGTATACGCTAAAATAACAATAAAAAGTATGCTGTAGTACACATAAACCAGGAGTCATTTATTATCAGGTATTATGCATTGTACATAATTGTATGAACTTTATATATCTAGCAGCACAGTAGGTTTATTTACACCAGTGTAATTACAAACGAGTAATGTGTTATACTATGACATTATTATAGCTACAGTATCACTAGGACATTGGTCTTTTACAGCTCCATTATACTCTTATGGGACCACTGTCATATTTGTGGTCTGTTTTTACCAGTACTTCATTATACAGTACATGGTTATATGTGCAGATATTTCATAATCTGAAAATGGTCTCAAATCTAAAACCCTTCTGCCTTAAACATTTTGGATAAAGTATATTCAACCTGTAACACAAAGATTGATATAACTACATGAAGAATCAATAAATCTACTGTCTTAGTGAAAGATTTCCATATACTTCTATTAACTATTAATGTAGTAAATAGATGTTTAAAAACAAAAAGTAAAGAGGATTTGAATAAGGTGATGAGCTTATCTGTTGATTGTATATAGGACCAAGCAACAGCACTTAGACAGAATACCTTCTCAAGCATACATGATATATTTATAAAAATCAGTCATGTCATACATCATAAACAAGAGAACAAATTTCAAGGACTTGCTATCACACAGCCTCCCAAGTGCTGGGATTACAGGCATGCATCACCACACCCGGCTTTAAGATCTTATGGTATGAAACAAAAGCTTAACTCCAGTTGAAGTCAGTAGGGAAAAAACAACAGAAAAATAATAAAGGATATCAGAAAAGGGGTAACATGTCAACATCATTAATAAATGAAAACTCGAAAGATATTTTTCAGCTACTTAGGAAGAATTAGGATGTTTGACAATACAGTGTATTAAAGAGTGTGTGGATCAGCAAGAACTCCTTGTTTTGTTTGTGGGAGTGTAAATAATTCCACTCTGGTATTATTGAATAAGATTAAAAATTTGCACACCCCGTGACCAACAATTCTACTCCTAAGCAAAGGCACAAGAGAAGCTCTTCTGCATGTGCACCAGCAGATGTATGTCAGGGTGGATGCTGCATTTTTAATAACACCAATAAGCTGAAAGTAACCAAAATATCCATTGATAGGGGATAGAAAAAATAAGTTATGAAGTATTTGCAAAATGGAGTATCAGACAGCACATAATATGCATGAATCTCAGTCATACTTAGCACACGTGAATCTTGGCAGTGTAGTGTTGAATACAGAAGCAAGTCCCAAGAAACTGCAGTAGAATACCATTTTTATATAGAGCTCAAAAGTAAGCAGTATTGTGTAATATTTTGTTTATAGATACACACAGACACAGATAACTGCATTTGATAAAACTATATTCAAAGCTTTATTTTACAAAAGGAAGAGAATGAATAACAAAGGGAGATTAGGAATGGGGCGGAGCACATGGGCAATGCACATCATTGGTCAGAAAGCTCTAGTTCACGGTGTTCATTACAATACCCTTATACATCTACTGTAAATCTTTTATGTGTATCAAATAATATAATAAATATAAAAAATGTTTTAAAGTGTTGCCAAATTGTGTATACAGAACGATTATGATTATACCAGCATTCATAAAAGGACAAAAGGGGCCTAGGGTGTATCTCTGTGGTTGGTAGAGCATGTGCTTATTAGCAGGCTCAAGACCCTGGGTTCAATTCCTTGTAACACAAAAATGGATGGATAGATGATGGGTGGATGGATGGAATGGACAGACAGAAGAGAAATACATTATGGTGTTTCTACTTTTCCAGGGTTTAAAAACTATTTTTCCATGAGATGTAGGACTTTTAGAATCAAAAAGTACAAACCTTGATTTTATATTAAATAATTTCTCTTTTCCAGTATTGCACTGCTTAGAATAATACAACTATGATAAAATAGTTGAGAGAAGAAAATTTAAATCAGAAAAGACACTCATTTGAAAATTTAAATCGTTGCTATTTTTTCTAAATACTCTGCTTTTCTTTACCCCGTTTCCCTTTTGAGCTTTGTAAGTAGTGTTGTGATGACTCGACTGTGGATACCACAGACTACTGGAAAGTGTAGTTACATAACAAGAAAGCCAAACAAGTAGAGAGAGTTTTAAAGACTTTTTTTGGCAGTGGTGGGGATCAAACCTAGGATCTTGTGCACGCAAGGCAAATACACTGTACCACTGTGCCATATCCCCAGCCCAGTATATTTTTTTTATTCAGTCAGATTAGTAAATTCTAGGATTGTCTATTCTCCACTACCTATGATGAAAATTGTTTAGTATTTTTGTTTTGCACTACTAGGGATTGAGCCCAGGGCCTTCACACGGAGCTACAATTCCCCCCTCTTTTTATTTAAGGTTTGAGAAAGGGTCCTGCTGAGTTGCCCAGGCTAAGCTCAAACTTGTGATCCTCTCAGCCTCGAAGTACTAGGATTACAGGCGTGCACCGCCCTGCCCAGCTGAAAATTCTTTGTGACGCTTTTGTAGTAAGCAAAAGCACATTAATAAATGCGTGTTACAGTTTGGCTCTTGGAAGAATTTTTAGGGGACGGTAAGGTTTTATTTTTATTTTTGTAACTTTGAAGGTACTGCTCCTCCTTGTGTTGTTAAAGATCCCAAGGATTCAGTAAAGTGTCTGTTGGCCTGATATTTTTCTTCTTATTGTCCTGAGTTTTTCAGGGCTTTTATCCTAAGAGAGTGAAAACTTTTCTGTTTTTCAGCAAGTTTGTGCCATCCAAACAAGCATCATTCAGGAGTAGCCAAAGCACAAAAAGAGGGAGAAGATGGTTCTTTATACAGTAAGCGGTACAACCAAAGTATGGTGACGGCTGAACTTCAGCGGCTCGCCGAGAAGCAGGCAGCGAGGCAGTATTCCCCAGCCAGCCACATCACTCTCCTCACCCAGCAGGTACGCGTCTGCACCCCAGCCTCTGTCTTTCCCTGACTTTACCATTTCCTGTAAGCCGATGCCTCTTGAATGAGTATTGGTTGGTATAAATGTGAAGAATCAAGGTATTTCTCCTCAGTTGTAGAGAAAATGACTTTCTGTTGCAACTATTGTGAGGTTAAGTCTGCTCCTAGCTATTGTGGACCTGTTTCCTGGATAAACACACCTGTTCAGCTGTAAATATAATTTTAAAGGATCTTTAAAAACAGCTTCTTTCTTTGATAAAAATTTCCAGTGAGCTCTAGTTTTATAAATCTTTTTATCAGAATGTCGGTAACATTATCTTTGGTTTTTCTTCCTTACTTTACTGCCCTTCATTTTATGATCACAGAATGTTTTATGGCTACTAATGAAGTATAGCCTTCTCCAATACATATCATTCTCCCAATTTTTTTTTTTTTTTTGGTACCGGGGATCGAACATGGGACCTTGCGCTTTCAAGGCAGGCGCCAGAACCGCTGAGCTGACCAATTTTAAAGATAGGGAAACTGAGGCTGAAAGACAGGATGTGGTCAAGATCTTTCAAAAAGCCGAATGGATAGAAATAGGTACCAGGATATTGACTGTATATATGAAGTTTCATGTGTATGTCTTTTGCATATATATAGATTTGTAACACAGCAAAGTTAGGTGATGCTTACAACAACTTTGTGGTTTCTCTTTGTTTTGGGGGGGGTTTTTTCCTAATTAGCCCCATGATATTTAATTGCAAGTAGAAGCCCTATCTCCTCCTCTTCCTTAATGCTAAATGGCATCAGAGTCCTCCAAAGAATGTAAACTCCACAGTTACATTTTGCTATATCTTTGTTGTGTCAAATTCTTTAATTGGTGGTA
This sequence comes from Heterocephalus glaber, assembly GCF_053883595.1. Classification (NCBI taxonomy): domain Eukaryota; kingdom Metazoa; phylum Chordata; class Mammalia; order Rodentia; family Bathyergidae; genus Heterocephalus; species Heterocephalus glaber. The sequence continues at coordinate 15,942,271 of NW_028258379.1, forward strand.
ACTCAATAATATTAATCAAGTCTATAAAAATGAAGTTGAAAATAATAGCTATTATTTTAAGTACATACTAAAAGTAGGCAACACACTGCTCCCTGGTGGTACCCTTGTTTTCTGAAAAGTTAAGGACCAGAACTAAAGGTGAGCCTGTCATGGACTTAGCTTTACTTCAGCCTCACCCTGGTGTGAGGCAGTCCTTTATTTTCTTTTTCAAATCCCTAGCCATCTGAAGCAAGTAGATGAGGAGGCCTAATGTGAAGTAAGAAGCAAGGAAACTTACAAGGGAGTTGGATAGTTAATTTTAGTGACAGAATGATGGAGAGAATAGACTGTCATGACCATGGTAGAAGGAGAAGAAATTTTGCAACACAAAATGTCTATGAGAAAGGGTAAAGGCCAGTGACATGCTACACTTTTATAATTGAGTCGTTTCCATTTTGGAAATGAAGAGGTAAAAGTACCAAGATATTAAGAGATTTGTGTGTGTGATTATAGCAAAAAATGTAGCCAATATTATTGCAATATATATTTTCAATTACTATCATTTGCTGTACTGCAAAGCCTGCAAAATAATAAATTCGTGATCCTGTAGTAATCCAGGCCTTATGTATCCCCACTGGGAAGTTATCTCCCTTCAGTCTCTCTCTTTTATCTGTAAAGAACTTCAGTCCCAGTGAGTTAAGAGTCCACCAGACTCCTGTTGTAGGGATCTAGACCTGTCAGTAGACACCAGTCTGAGCCTTCAAAGTCTTGGTGATAGAGTAGTTAGTGCTTGCTACAGTAGCGAGGGAGGCGCTGTAGTACATAATAAGCAGGGGAGTGGAAGAAAAGGGAGTTGGGTTAGCCATCCAAAGACCTACGTCCTCCTGCCACTGACGAGCTGTGTGGTCTTGGGCCGTTCACCCAACTTCTCTCAACCTCAGCACCTTCATTTGTTGATGGGGAAAACACAACAGTCATGAGGATAGCATGCAAAAGCTTCTTTGCAAAGTCTAGATGCCAGGTACTCAGAAAATACTGTTATTTCAGCCATAAAGACTTTCAGTAATAAATGGTTTCTAATTCAATTTGGAAAAGTAAGTTGTTGGGCAATATGTACTTTGTTATTGAAAACCTCAATTGTGTGTTATACTGCTCCTTCCCTTCAGAAAAAACAGTTCCTTAATTTGGAATTTGGAAACTTTTCGCACTGTTTTTTCTCTGGTAAATAACTAATAACATGTATTAATGGTTTAATATTCACTATTTCCTTTTTTATTTAGCTGTGTCTGAAAAGGTAAGTTGCCTAGTTTCTTCCTCGCTGAAGCAGGTTGCAGGGTCCATGGCCTTCTAGAGAAAGGTGGGCATCACTCAGGATGCACTGGAGCTCAGGGCTTCTCTCTGGACTTCCCCCGCAGAAGCTTATATTTAGCTGTCATCAGAAACAGCTTTGTGTCCAGACATCACTTTCCGTGCTTTTGATTTCCTCTTATCTCATACTTTTTCCTTATTTTCAATTCTTTTATGTCTGCACCTTCTCTTCTATTTTTCTGATAGGCTTCCTGGATATCCCCCCTTCCTTTTCATATGATTAATTCTGGATATATTTATTCACTCTGTCATTTTATTGCTTTCTAATTCTATTTCTTTATTACTTTTTTGAGACAGAGTCTCACTGTGTAGTTTAGGCTGGCCTTGAACTCACTATGTAATAGCCCAGCCTGGCCTTGAACTCGTAGCAGTCCTCCTGCCTCAGCCTCCTAAGTGCTGGCATTACAAGTGTAATCCCAGCTAATTCATTATTTTCTTGTTTTATCTTTACTAACTTTATTCTTTCCTTAACTTTATTAACTCTTATTATATTCTTATTTCTTATTTCTTGTGGGTGCTTAATTTAGATTTATTCTGCATTTTGTTTTTTTTACTGTATTGAATGCTATGAATTTTCCTTTGAACGTTGCTTAATTATAGCCCATAAACTCTGATACAGTGGATCTTTAATTTACAAACTCGATTGGCTCCCAAGGGAGGGTTGGTTTTAAGTCAATACAGCTGAGATCTGGATGTTTACCTGGGTACACACTATAGATAAAAAGAGGCAGATGAATCTTCCATTAACCTAATTAATCCAAGTTGTTTGTATGTCAGGCTGGCCATAACTTGAGGGTCCGCTGTATTGATTTAATTGTGTTTTTAGGCAAAAAATTAAAAGACCTCCTATTAGATAAGGAAAGCTGATTTTTTAAATTATTGGTACTATTTTGGAAGATGAATATAGAAAATTGAAGTTGTTGGATATTTCTGAAAAAGCATTTTATTTTGCCTATGATTTCAACTACTTAGCTTATTGAAGCACTTAGTGGCATTTTCTATAAAACCCTTTATTCCATTGTGTTTATTTATTTTATTAAATAAACATTTTAACTGAGTTCTTAAGAGTGTTCCAAGCTTTGGTCCTAAGCCCTGGGGCTGACATAAGATATAGTCCTCTACGTGGAAGAACTCAGTCTCCCAAGTGTGACAGCCACATAAACAGATGATAGCAATAGCCTGGAACATGCATGACAGAAATAACACATCTGCCAAAAGGGATACCTAACCCAGCTTGTGAGTAGGACTGGGAAGAGGGCCAAGGCAGGATTCTTGGAAGAGATACTACTTTCACTAAATCTTTAAGCTAAGCAGGTGGTGGCAGAAGAGTAGAAGCACCTTCCAGGATAAAAACCAGCAACTGTGGATGTGGGGAAGGAGTGCGCTGTTCATGGTGTGTAGGAGGTGAGGAGTCACAGGGACAAGATAGGCCTGAAGCTGGAGAGAAGGCAAGGGCTACTTCGGGAGAGCTTCCGAGGCCTTGTGCAGGATGGTGGGGCCACAGAGGCACAGTTGCTTTACCCTGTAGCCCGGAGGAGAATGGGCTGGAGGGTAAAGCATTGTCACCCTTTTTCCCTTCCCACTCTCTGGGCGGATGCTGAGGAATCATAAACTAGCCAAAGGCAGGAGTACTCTGATGACCCTAAAGATGGGTAACAAAACTTTGAGGGACCCAGAATTCACATTAGAGTTTCAATTCTTAGTGTTTATATGGCTAAAAACAGCCTCATTTACCTTGAATTTTTTTAACCACTTCTGCTGTGATTTAGCTTTGTTCAAGCCCTAGAACAAGTAAATATCAAACTCAGACTTTCCCTGCCACATGAGCATTGACCACCTAAGAAAGGATTGTGCAAGAACATGTACCTTTGAACTATGGAGGGTGTGTATTCTCGGAGTGTGATTATCCCAGAGATACTGTGGAAATCTGAGCAGAGGATGGATTGGATGTAGTCCTTTCCCTTAGCCTGTGAGAGGCTGGTTATTCTTGGGATGGACCCTTTGGCAGGCACCATGTGCATTCGTGAAAGCAGCATTTTCTAGAGGCGGCCGCTCCTGGTTGGGGGCCACTGGGGCAGCTCTCAGGGTCCCGGAGTGGAGTGTGGCTCCGGTGTGAGGTCTTTCTATCTCCACCTCCCGCAGTGCTGCAAGGGAGTGTGGCCTTTGTGGTTCTGCTGTGAGCTCAGAAGAATGTGGTGAATTAGCCTAGCCTGTGGTGAGGAGTGGGAGGTAGCAACTTGGGGAGCAGGGCCTGCTCCATGCCTGCAAGTGTGAGATTTCAGGGCCCAGCTATCGTTAGGAGCAGCTCCAGCTCTCCCAGCCTGGGAGTTGAATCAAAGGGATACCAGCAGACCACCCAGGCGGGGCGCCGCCATCCGTGTGCTGTGTCAGTCTCTGCTCCCCAGCCAGCCGGGCCATGATGCGGCCAGGCCTTCTGGAAATGTGCTGACAGACAGAAAGAGGGGAGGAGACACCCTGTGCGCTTCACATTTTTCATTCAGTTGCAGAGTAGAACAGAAAACCACTTGGTGTCTTTCATGGCTTTGCTTGATACTTTCCTGCCTGGTCCTGGAGATGGACATATGCGAGGTTCACGGCAGCTACTCACTCCCATGCAAAGGCATCTTCATCATTTCTTCAGCTTCAGCAGCTGCCATCCTAAGACTCCACAGTGGGCTGTGAACGAATCTCAGTTTCAGAAATCCCAGTTTGAAGGTGAAATTGGGAGAGACAGAGCTAAATATTTGAAATGGCTGCAGATGTCCTGTAGGAACGAGGCCGTTGGCACCCAGTGTGTCCCAGGCTTCCGCGCCCAGTACAGGAGACGTTCTCCCTGCCACCTGCCTTCACTTACCTGGAGACTGTAAATAGCTGTACATTTGGGCTCTAGTTTTGAGGTCATTTATTAACTGTAGTTCCTTTGGCTCTCTATTCTTTCTTTTTGGGGGGTACCATATATACACTTATCTACTTGTTCTCATTTCTGGAAAGAGAAAAGGGTGAGTAGGAAAAGCATAAGCTTTTGAGTCACTCAGACCTTGGACAAGTTACTTAGCCTCCCCGGGCCTTGGTTTCCTTATCTGTAAAAAAGAATAATTCAGTATCAAGACCAGTTCTCCCCCTGGGGCCCTTGTGCCTCTGCCCTGGGACCTCACTCCAGTGGATCCTGTCTAGTTCCCTAGCTCTTCTGTCTCTTCAAGTTTTTATCTCTCATTTTCTTTAGTTCCTTGGCCTATTACATGGTCTGTTGTTTCAAAATAGCCTTTCTTTTACTCTTCTTCCCCTTCAAGCTCTTGTCTTTCCTGTCCTGTCAGACTTCTCTAAAAGTAACATACCCTCGCTGTCCCCTGTCCCTCTCCCCCTCTCCCACACTCACCTGCGTAGACGACTTCATCTCTTAACATTTGTCCAGCTATCCCTCAAAGGTCGACAATGGTCGCCTATTTTAATTCTCCTCCTCTATCAGTATGTGGCTCTATTATTGACCACCTCCTACCTGAAATTTTCTCTTATCCTCTCCAACTCTTCTGTAATTCTTCTGAAAACATATTCCTTTCTCCTCTTTTCCTCTCTGAAAATTAGATTCCATTCTTAATACTGTTCTGAAGCCACTGGCATGGAGACCTCAAATATATAAAACTGATAATAGCAGACTGGCTCTGATTGAAGAAGAGAGGTGACCCAGGCTTCTGTGTCCCCCTGTTCTTTCAAACAAACCTCTGGATTCCAGGCTGCAACTTTCAGAACTTTTTTTCCCCTTTATACTTTCCTCTGGATAAGTTTTCTTTTCCCAGAGCTTTATCTGTAATCTCTCTGTGGATTTCTTCCAAATATGCATCTGTAGTTTGAACCTCTTTGCTGAGTGCCAGGTCCAAATTTCCCACTGCCTGCTAGACATTTCCACCTAACTGTATTGCTCAGCATCCAAAATATTTGTTTAATTAATTTTATTGGTACATTTTAGGTATACAATATGATGACATTGATCATTGGAAATTTCTACCTTTACATAATCTATCTTGGTTCTTATTTTTTTCCCCATTGCCCTGCCCTCCCTTCAACCCCTCCCCTCCCTATTTACAAAGACTTTGTTTCCATTCAAAATATTTAACATATATTGAACATACTTCAGAAATTCTAAAAATCAGCATTTGTGAAACCTGTTTGGTCTCCTTTCTTCTCTGCAGTTGTAAAGATCTAAGTATGGAGCTATAATGATCAGTGCCTCTCTGGGTCTTCATTCTCTCTGCATCCAGGTAGTAGCCAAGTCTTGCTCATTGACTTTCGAATGTCCCTGCTGTATTTCTCTATTGCACTTTTCCATTGACCTCTTGCTAAAGGTCTTCATTATCTCTCAGTGGAGAGCTTCAGTTACCTCCTAATGGTCTCCTAGCCACTCTCCTCCTGCTCACCCTCATCTTTACTGTAAAGGACTCTCCCTGAATCACAAGTCTGATCCTGGTAATCCTCTGCTAAGGAATCTCAAGGGCTTCCTGTGGTCTGCAATGTGAAGCCCACGCTTTTAAGTGTTGTTCAAAGCGTTTATTTAGAATCTGGCTCCAGGCTACTTCTGGTCTCCCTCCCATCACACAGGTGTTTGTTTGGCTCAGTTAAAATGTCTTACTCTCCATGCCTTAGTTTGTGCCATCTTCTCATGAGAAACATCGCCCAGTCACCATGCCTCATCTGTGCATCTGCCAGGCTTGGCATAGATGCTGTTTCACTCATGACACTGTACATGTCAATATACTTATCTCTTTAGTAGATAGTAAAGTCTTTGAGGACAGTGGTTCTTTTCTTCCTCACAACTTGACTCACCCCCCTATATCCATGGGTTCTGGAGGGTCATGGAATTAATATTGAAAATACATTTTTATGTAATTGCATCTATCCTGAATATGTACAGACATTTTTCTTGTCATTCCCTAAATGATACAGTACAAAAACTGTTTGCCTAACATTTACATTGTATTAGGTCTTATAAGTAGCGTAGAGGTGAGTTAAATTACATGAGAGAATATACACAGGTTATATGCAAATGCTATATCATTATCTGTAAGGGATTTGAGCATCTGAAGATGTTGATATCTGCAAAAAGCCCAGGAATCAATCCCCTGCAGATACCAGGAGGTGACTTACTCAATAAATGTGCTGATTCTACTGGGCAGGTACTCAGTTGAGAATAGGACAGTGTCCATTTCTTTTACCAGTTTTTTGAGTGTGCTATATGGTGCTCATTTGGGACATAGTTTAATAGATAAATGAATGAAGAACCCCCTGCCATCCAGCCAGAAGTCTTCTTCCTGTGCTGTGTGCTCCTTCAGCCCTTCATCCTTCACTCTCTGTAACAAAGCTGTTACAGTGATTTTGCGTCTCTTCTTGTCTGGCTATAAACCAGTTGATGGAGGTCGCTTCTAGCCCATCACCTCAGACAGGATCTTGCCCTTGGGAAACACTTTTCACATGCTCACAAGAATTTCTCTTCTGTATTTTGTTGTTTTTTATATTCTCTTTTAAAATTATTGCTCTTCCTTTTATTTTCATTGATGATACCACATCTGCGCTGTATTAATCAGATGCCTACCTTGTACGAGGCACTGTGCTGAGGACTTTGTGTGCATTATTTCTTTAACCCTGTGAGGGAGGTGCTTAATTTTTTACTTATAAAGTCGAAGAAACAAAAGCTAGTAAGGTAAGAGATTTTGCTAAGGTCATACAAATGGCAAGTGATTATACCAGAACTCAAACCCAGGTCTACCTAACTCTGTTATTTTTTTTTGTTAACACAGGTTCTTACTAGGTAGTTCACGCTGGCCTTGAACTTGTGACGATCCTTCTGCCTTAGCCTCCCAAGTTCTGGCATCACAGGGGTGTGCCACCACATTCAGCTTGACTCATTCTGTGTTCTATCCCTTAGTGTTTTTCTGCCTCTTTCTTTTTGAGGCAGGACTCAGGTCTCTCATGAGACTGAAATGACTGAACATAACATTGTCCACCTGCTGTTCCCTTGTCACATTGCTGAAGAGTTGCAGCTAACCCTGTGCTTGAATCTTCTCAGAAAGACCAGGAGTTAAACTTCTTCTCTGTTTTCCATGATTAGAAAAGTTTCTTCCCTCCCTGAAGCGGGTTGAGAAAATATGGTTCTGTCAAGATTATCTTTTATTGAGTGAACTCATCAGATCATTTTATGGGAGAGTCAGCTGATTTTTTTAAGCAGGCAAAATCCAGCCTTGTTGATCACCAGACAAGCATTATGTGTGTGGATCTACTTATGGCAGCAGCAGCACCATCAGCTCACAAGAGCAGAGTGTATGAACTGAAATACTACAGAGAGATTTGGCTTCCCAGGAATGTCTGGCAAATCTTGACCTGGAACTTTTACTGGATTTTGGAACACAAAATCTCTCTATGTATCTTTAGGTTATGTAAATGATGAATTTCAACAGAGAGGGAAGCTGTGATATGAGGATTTAGTACTAATGTATTCATACTATAGAGATTCTCTGCTTTTCCTAACCCCTCTTATAATGTGATGAACATTGTAACCCTTATTTCCTGATGATCAAGAGTAAATTTGAGGTCCATTTTTTATTAGCATCTAGGAATTGAATGAGTATATTGGTTAATATAGCTAGTGATTTAATAAGGTGCCCTTGGAAGTGAGTTTAAATATAACTGTTTAAGAATGATTCTTTTTATGTCCTTGTTTAAATACATTCTCCATACGTTTCCAGTGGTGAAAAAAGTACAGACATGGCACTTCAGGTCTTCCTTGTCCTTAATCTTTTGTGGAACAGATCCTGGTGTTTCCTATTCAAGGATTACCTTTTGTACACAGATGTGTCCAGGTGTCTGTGGCCCATCTGCTTAGGGTCACATACTGAAACAAGTAGGAGGAGCTAGCCATCACATTTCCTTGTTCTAGATCACTCACAGCCCCATGGCTTGGGGAATGAAGTCTTCTTTCCAGCTGATCTGGTCATAGTCTGGTGAGCTTTTATATATGAGCACCACAGAGAACATTATTCTCAAATGATACTGATGTATTCCTGAGGAAAGTGTGAATGCAGAGTGAAATTTATCTTCATATCAATCCAAATGATTCTTTTTGGAATTTAATGAAAGCTATATTTTTTTCCTCCTGGAAAAAGAATTCCAATTTAGGAATTTGCACTCATTTCTAAAGGCTCCATAGTCACGCCCCTCCCAGGTTTCCTCTTTCTGCCCTATGGATTATTGGCCTCCAAGTGTAAAACCCCTGAAGACTTTAGGATGGCATATGGCTATTAATATCAATAATTTGGTCCAGGCTCCACATCTGTGATCATCTTGGCTTCAAACATTCTTTGTGTATTTCAGTGATTACCCTCCTCCCCATGTTGGGCTACAGTCTCCATAAAGGCAAGGATTTTTTTTTTCCCATTATTATTCCTCAGTGCTCAAAAGAATGCCAAGCCTAGAGTAGGTGCCTGATAAATATTTGTTTGAATTAATAAAAGAATCTTGTGAAATACCATCTGTAGACCTCCTTAGACAAGAAATTTTATGGACCATGCTATGATGAGGAAATTGGGCTATGATAAGATTAAAAACTTCCCTGGGAATTCTATGCTGCTGATTGCTCACATGTTAAGCTTAACTAAATCTTTAGTGTTAAATTTCTATGTCCATTTTGATAAATAAGTTATATGAAATCTGCAAACAACCTTAGGGAACCTGAGGTAGTTTTGAGTGAATCACAAAGAGTTTGCTAGGTCTTTGCTGTTTCAGTGCCACGCAGAAACAAATATAATATACACAGCATGCAGACAAGGACTAAAATTTGTGTATCAAAGTTACTATTTCACCAATTTGAGAACCTTGCCCAAGGCTTTGAGACCAGGCAGAAATTATCTCTAAAATCATGCAAAGCACTATCAAGAGCAACATTTATCTCTTAATGCTAGTTGCTGATTATTTTATTTCCTTTAATTCCGAAGCAGTCTCTCCCTTTTGGTCTATGCAAAAAGAGGTAATTTAGAACCTCTCATTTCCTTGCCAGCCTTCCAATGGCATTAACCACTTTTCTACTCCCTGGTGAGAATGGCTGCTAACTGAAGAAAGGACCTATGTGTGTGTGTGTGTGTGTGTGTGTGTGTGTGTGTGTGTGTGTGTGTGTGTGTGTGTGTGTGTATAGAAGGATCCTCACCAAGATTGTTTGCTGAGATCTCTTTGAATCAGTCCCATTTCATTTAGTCCTCTGTATCTGCATATCTACATGTTCCGTATCTTTTGGTTCAACCAACCACAGATCAAAAATATTTGGGGCAAAAATAAATCTGTACTGAACACTTACAGACTTTTTTCTTGTTATTATACCTTAAATAGTACAGTATAACAACAAATATTTACATGGCATTTATATTATATTGGGTATTATAAGTAATCCAGAAATAAAGTAAACAAGAGGATGTGTGTTAATTATATGTAGATATTCTCTCTCTCCCCACTCTGTCCTCACACTTGCTAAGCAAGTTCTGTACCACTGAGCTTCACCTCAGCTCTTTGCCATTTTATATAAGGGACTTGATCGTCCTCAGATTGGTTTCTAGGGGTCCTGGAACTAGGTCTCTATGGATACTTAGGAACTTCTGCTGTTGTAACACTGAGTAGAATATCGTCCTTGTTCTAAAGCAGCTTACAATTTGTGGGGCAAGGTAGGAAAGTAAATTTGCAATTATAAATATGAAACATAGCATAAAGCTTCTCGGACCTTGCCACTGTGGTCTTGAAGCAATTTAAAGGCAAAGAACTTTTACGGCTGAGTAGATCCTTTATGAGAACTAAGTTTGACATGAGGAAGTAAAGTGTAATATAGCAGTGATATAACATCGAGAAGCTTCTGATTTTTCTACTTCCACTTTGGGGCCCATCCCTGCCTCTCCTGACACAATTGTATGTATTTATTGGCTGCGTTTTTCTTAAGCAATAATGATAAACCATAGAACTGATTCTATGTTTAAAAAGGTCACAGTTATGTGCAAACCTACAACCTCTGGTCAGAGGAGGGTCTTTGCTACCACATTTATAGACAAGCGATAGGTAATCGAAGTGTAGGATTATGTTGTCTGCTGTGAGTAGAGAATGTCTTATCTCATTGGGTTTACCACAACATGTGTACACATGCTGCTTATTGACCTACCTGCTGGAAGACTTGAAAACTCACATTGGGCACATTATTTTTTTCATTAATCTATGTTGTCTTTTCAAATATCTACTAAAAACCTCACCATCTCTAAATGTCAGGGTATTTGGATTTTTTCTCCTAAGGTGGAGCTGAAGGCTACTGTATACATGGTTGTCAGACACTTATCTAGAAATCACTGTAGCTAGAATCCAGAATTCACTACTTTGTTGTGTTTTTTTTATTAAGTTTATTGGTACATTTTAGGTACACAATAGTATGACATTCATTATTGGAATTTGTACCTTTAAATGATGTATCTTGGTTCTTATTTCTTTTCCCCATTCTCCTGCCCTCCCTTCAACCCCTGCACCCCTCCCTATTTACAAAGGCTTTGTTTCCACTCAGAATTCACTACTTAGAGGTGCAAGAGAAGATGCCCAGGGTGAGGCTGCCCAGAAAAAAAACCATCTGTTAATTACTATAAGATTTTTGGCTCCAAACTTCAGAGTGTAATCACCAACCTGGTGTCCTGGGCAAGACAGTGTATGACTCAACATCTTCTTTGCCTACTAGTTCAAATGCCTAAACTGGAACCAACTAGTTGGCCTCTTAGGTACCTTCCCCCAGCCTCCCCTCAAATCTTGAGTCTTAAACCATTTTACTGTTAAAGAGAAGCATAGAAAGATAAATATAGGGAAAGACCCATTTTCTCATAGGGCCCTAGCACAGTAGTAGTGACTCTTTTAGAGCTTTCAATGATGCAAACAGTCCACTGAGGCACTCTTGAATAGGTTTGCCACCACTTCCCTAGAATATAACTGGCCTCAGATGTCCACTCTCTGACCTTCTCTTCTTAAATGGCAGGCAGCTCCATCTTGCCTTAGCAGGTACATGGACAAAGATAAAATCCAAAAGAAGGTGGGTCCAAACAAAAAAACATTTATAATGAAACATGAACTCAAGAGCTTTTTTGTTAGATTATGAACCAGTTCTCCAGTTCCCAGGCTCAGTTCTTTCCCTTAGCCTAGGAGGGAAGGGAGAAGAGACCAACAGGAGCTGTTCTGCACCCCAGCCTCATCCCTTGTCACCTGATTATTGTGACTCCCAACTGACCTTCGCCCCTTTCAGCCCATCCCAGAAGACAGCACTGGCTTTACCCACCAAAATCACGGCTTTCATAGAGCACTGCTCTCTGTCAGAACCATCGGGCAGCTCATGTCATCCCCAAGATCAGGGATGGAATCATTAGTGTGGCATTCGAGGACCTTCCCAAACTGTTCCTCTGTCTCTTCCTATAGTTTTCACCCTATTTTTTGCCAAATTAAACTTTCTGTTTTTCAGTGGTCCTGCTTATCTGTCTCTGCATTATTTCTTTTTCTTCCTATATATCCTTTTAGGCCAGTGGTGGTGAACCTACGCCATGTGTGCTGCAGTGGGCCGTTGGTTATCATTGAAAGCTCTAAAAGGTTCGCCATCATGTGAATGTAGGCCCAGCTCAGATGTCTTCTTTAAATTTCCTTAGCACTGCCACGCTCAGGAGGTCTTAAATATTGCTCTTTGTCTAGGAGTCTTATCTCACTTACTAGATTAAAAAGTCCTACAAGGCTTGAGGACTGGAAGCCACGTTTTTATCTGTATACACCTTAGGACTTTACCCAAGGCTTTGCCTATGATAGGTAATTCTTTATTGAATTATCTTTGAGGTCTGAACCTCTTTTGAGCATTCAGGACTACTACATTTCTAGAGCATGCAACCACAGCGAGAGTAACCTATTTAGGCTGGTTCCCCGGCCTTCTTTGAATACCAAAAGGTTATGTACCTGGGTGGATGTGGGCATTTTCTGGAAATCCATCAAGGCAATACCATGATATTTTAATTATAGCATTGGCGGCAATACTCCTTTTAGCAAACAGCAGTAACAAGCAGTAACACTTGGGCGGGCCAGGCACCGGAAATTGGCCTCCTCCTCTGTTTCTCCTACCCCCTTTTCAATCCATCACCTGTATTTATTCCTGCTGTAATTTAAACACCTGTCTAGATGGAATGCATGCAATGTGTCTCTACCCCACACATTCAGATATTTGCTCACCTGCCTTATTCGGAAAGTTGCTTCTAAAATAAACAGTGTTTCGGTGCTAAAAGAAAAAATGCACTGAGGTCACTGTGGCAGTGGACATGAGGCAGGGAATAGGAGTGGAACATCTGCATAAGCTGCTCCCAGAGAGTGGGAGCAGAGGAGGAAAGTGAGAGTGAAACATCTGCCAAGCAGACCCCAAGGCTTAGGTGGAGGTAGGACCCAGTGACCAGATTTCCTACAGGCAGTCATTCACTTTCTAACCAGCTAAGGAAGCTGATTGATTTGGGACTTAAATGTCTTTTTTATTTTTTCAACAACCGCCATTTCTTATGGCAGCAGCACAAGTAATCTTGAAATTTTCTGAAGTGTATTCTAAACTGTTTTATCTACCTTTCTTATCATCTTAGGCATATTTAATGGCTACGCATTTTAAAGTTTGAGCATCTGAACAACATTGAGAAATAGTAAAACTTAGAGTTCTGATGGAATTATTCACTTCCCACTCTCCTTTGTTGTATTATATTTTGTTCCTCACCCTATCCAAGGTATTTCTGCTGTTTGTTGGAAGATCCCTTGCATTTCATGGAGGAAAGCAGGAAATGGTTCCTCTTCCTATTTTCTCCTTTCATTTTTCTACCATCCCCTATAACAAGTACTTCTCAAACTTTAGAAGACAAGTGAATTACCTATAGATCTTGTTGAAGGCAGATTTTGGTTCACCAGACCTGGGCTGGCCTGGATTTCTGCAGTTTGAGCAAGCTTCTGGTAAGGCCGATGCTGCTGGTCCTAGACTGACCCTATGAATGGCAAGGCTCAGTGGCACAGGGCAGCCAAGTGATACAGGGGACAGAGCAACACCGGAAAGACCAAGAATGAATCCAAGGGCTGACTCTTCACGGTTTTTTGTTCTTAAGCAAATTATTTTACCTCTCGACCTCAGTTTCTTCATCTATGTATCTAGGACATTAAATAAGTTAATACGCATATAATATGCTTAAAGCAATGCCTGAAACCAACTAAGTGTTCATTAAATCTAGACACTCTAAAAAAAAAAAATCTAAATACTCTTAGTGTTAACGTAATTTTTAATTATTATTAGAGTAGAATTTTTAAAATATAATTTGCATAAAAATTGATTGTGATAGTACATTATAAATGTCCAAATATACATAAAAGTTTCTTGTATGTGTACACTGCATTTTGTGTGTTGATATCCATTAGTAATGGTGTGTGCTCTTTGACTCATAATTCCCGTAAGTTAAATGAGTTTCAAACTGTCCCATCTATCTTATGACCAGTAACATGAATTTGAATTGGCCAGCCTAGATGTAGTAACAAACATTGTAATTATTAGTCCATAGAAACCAACTGGCCTAATGGCTATGAGTTCCACTTTTTTGTTTTGTTTTGTTTTGTTTTGTTTTTTGAGACGGAGTCTCACTATGCAGTTCAGGCTGGCCTTAAACTCACTACATATCCCAGGCTGGCATCAAACTTGTGACAATCCTCCTGCCTCAAGAGGAGGATCTACTATAATCCTCTACATATGAACCCTCTGTGGCTTTTAAAGTTTATTAAGGTCTGACGTAAAACTCAGTCAAATCTGGTGAAGGGTCTAAAGGTATGTTGACCACTAGTTACATCTCACTTTTAAAATTCCAGTTAAACTTAAGTCCAGTTTCTTAGTCACACCAGCCACGTTTCAAGTGTATAGCAGCTACATGTGCCAAGAGTCTGCAGTATTGGACAGTGCAGATTACAGGACATTTTCATCACAGAATCAATCTGCTAGACAGTGCTCTTCTAGAGCAGAAATAAAAAATAGATTCGTTTCCCTTGACTTTCTGATGGATTGGTGGTGGCTGCTTAGAGAACTAGGTGAAGAAGGTCCTGAGTTCTCATTCAAGCCAGGATCAAGTTGTTTGATTAGCAGTGTGTGTCCTAGGGAAGACAGCCATGGACTGAGAGGTAGGAGCAGTAGTTACAGTGTTTAAGCCATAGAATATTTAGAATCAAGGGACTGGTTGCTGTCATTTGGTAAAGACAAGAGTGTTTGCTTGTTTGGGGCAGAAATTCATTGGAAAGAAAAGTGAGAATCTTATAAAGTTGTCACATTCCTTATATAGCCTCTCATTTAAGTGGCCATTACTTCTCCTATTTCTCCAAATAGGTTAACAACTGCATTTTGCTTTTGTATATAAAGAAATCACAGTGGATGGCAACTTTTGGTTTATCCATAAAATAAGGAATGATGTTATGATTAAACAAAACCCACCAAAACACAATCCAAATTTAGTTAAATGTTAAGATACTTTTTACTAAGAATCAAAACTGATTAAGGATTTTTTTCTTTGTCTTCTAATGAAGGATAAGAAGAGAGAAACCAAATTTAAGGGAAAAAAGAAAAAATTGGTGTTGTTTTATTGATCAATGTATAATCACTATTTTTAGTATTTGAGGTCAACGTCTACTGACATATTTTCAAATCTCTAATAATTAAGGGTAAGTAGGATTATTTTCTCTACATCCAAACTAGAAAATGGATTTTAAAATAGGAATACAAGTTCTACTACTGTTATCTGACTTAGTAAATCACTTACCATAACCTCTCTGAACCTTGGTTTCTTCATCTGTAGAATGGAATTTAACAGTATCTACCTCCATCAGTAGTGGGTAAGGAGTAAGAGAAATATCAAACCCAGCGTGCCTGACACCACTGTCATAAGGATTCAAGTGTTAAACGATACTATTTGGAGAAAATATACCACATGCACTCAGGAGACAAACACTCTGTTCTGACCTTGGCCTTGCCACTCTGTGTGTGACTTTTGTCTAGTTGTTTAGCCTCTCTAGACTTCAGTTTCTTCTTTGACAGAGTGAGGGTAACAGTAGAACTGATTTCAAAGGCATTGCTTAGGGTTAATGAGATCATCCTCATGAACAGAAGGCAGAGACATCTAGTACAGGGTATATAGTGAGTGTTCAGTAAGTGTTAACTGTTAGGATATAAATGCTGAGGTTTATATTGGGGGCAGCCCTGCCAAAAGATAGAAGATTACAAGATCCATTTGCTTCTCTCCATTCACTAATTTCCAAACTATGCCATTTATACAATGTGTACATTTATTATTCTACTGCTATTCCACTATAAATTATTATGAAACCTCTTTTATTAAGTTTTTGGCACAACTGTTAGTCATCATAAAGACCTTTCTCACTTTGTAGTTCTCTACAAGCTGCAAGCTCACATCTAATTTAAAAGACTGATGTTCAAGTCAAGAGAGCAGGGCCAGAAGGAGGAGGGGTCCGTGTGAATTCTGAGAGCATTCAGTCCTGCAGGGAGCCTGTGTGACTGTCTCAGGGCCTGGCCTATGTTGCCTCTCTGGACAAAGTCCTTCAAAGAAATGTATCTTCCCTTTCCTTTAATCAGCATGTCTGTGTCTCGTTTCTGGTGCCTGCAGAAAGCAGGACAGAGGGTTAAGCCATGGTTAGCTCATGAGACTTCTGCTAAAGCCTGGTCCACGTTGGAGGGCACAGCTAGAGTGTCCCACATCCCAGCCGTCACAGCCCCAAAGACTGCTCCTGACCTAGGGGAAACAGTTTTCCATGCAGGAAAACTACATTGAGTTCTTTGGTGTGAAGACACAGGCCAGGGCTGTTTTCACTTCTGGGCTTCTGTGACCAGGAAGGAAACACTGTACTGTTGCTAAAAATGACTTTTTTCAGAATTTTCAGATTGCTCTAAAATCTAGAATTCTTTCATTTATAAATGTCAAAATTATTAGTTACTTAAGACATTATATAGGAGAACATTTTCATCGGGAGTTATCTCTCCTGTCTGATGAGTTAAATCACTGCTGATGGCTCAGACTCAAAACCCTGTGTCCAACTTTATATCTTCTGTCTTCTCAGCATCTTTCCTGGGCATCTTGTATTGATGTACTTCTCACAACCATCCTTTCACTACCACTGCACAGGGTTTAAGCTTATCACCTTGTTCAGTAAACAGTGATGACCCAGTAAAGAACACAGCCAGCCTGAATTTGGGGGTTCCGGGAGAGACCTCCTGTCAAAGGAGAGTCTCAGGCAAGTTTGTTGAGCTGGGTCTTTTAGGGTAGGCTTAGGGGAGTTAGTGGGCTAGGCTTAGATGGAGTGAGGTGAAGAGGGCATGAGATTTGGGGAGCGGGAATAATTGAGTATGTAGCCACTTTTGTGGGTATGCTGTGACCTAGCAGGTGGGGTGGGTATGCCATGTCCTAGTAGAGTAGGCATTGTTCCTTGGGTTCAGGTGGCTGGGAACAGCCCTTCCAGGAACTTGGGTGGCTGGAAGAGGGGCAGACAGAGGTCAGACCTATCAGACCTCACACCTGCATTTGTCATAACGACTTAAAAATATTTTGGATTATAAAAGTAATATGTACCTACTGTAATTTGGAGAATATGGTAAGTATAAGAAAACAAGAAATAGATGAGAAATAGATGCTATATATTCTGGATTTTTATTTCCAGTCTTAAGTGCCCCCACTGGGTATGTGTATGTGTGTGTGTGTGTAAGGAAATTTGAATCTACCCTGTATGGTTTCATATTGATTTTTACTAACATGATTTTTTTCCTGAGCTATCAGCATGTTCCTTTATCACTTAAGTACTTTTTTAAAAAGTTAATGGATAAATTCTCTTACATGGAGTAAAGAAAATTTTATTTAACGAAATTATTAGCCATTTAGCTATCCTTTTTCAATATTAAAAGCAATGCTTGCTTTTCAGTATCTCTTCACAGTGGAGGATGGTAAGAGAGTGTGAGCTTTGGAGCTCCAAAGACTGTGGCTTGAGTCCTTTGTGAGCCATGTGTTCCTGATTCTCAATGCAATCCTAATCTTCAGCTTTCTTCTTTGTAAAATAAAGATTATAACAGTACTTTTACCAGATTTGTATTAATTTACATGAGATGTAGGCAGTATGGTGGCACATGCCTATAACCCCAGCACTTGGGAGGCTGAGGCAGGATTGCCAAGAGTTTGAGGCCAGCCAAGGCTACATAGTGAGTTCAAGGCCAGCCTGAACTACATAGTAAGACCCTATCTCAAACAAGAAAAATATAATTTACATGAGATATGCATAATGTACACTCATTTACATAGAATTTGTCACCTTGTAAATTTGAATATTAGCTATTATTTAATAGCCTGTTATTAATCATCTGCATTTTTCTCATATAGCTCCTAGAATCTATATTATAGCACCAAAGTACATGAATGTTATAATATACTTTAATCGTATTTTACCAAGTTGATTGAATGATTCTATCAATTTATAGTCACACAAGTAGTGTAAGAACATATCTAGTCTCACACCTTTCCCTTATTGGATCCTTTTTTCTTACTGTGTACAAATGTGACACAAAAATTGTATCCTGTACCATACACTTCTCTGCAATTTGCATTTTTGTGCGCAATTTAGATTTACCAATGAAAAATTTAAAATCTTCAATCACCCAATCGTATTCTTTATAAGTTATTGAAGTCAATGCTCATTTTTATCAGCTGTATATCTTTTTTCTTTCTAAACCACTGAGTTCTTTGTGTGTCATAAAAATTATTTGTAGCTAAAGTTTATTGAGCTTTAGAACTTTAAGATGAAGAAGCATGCTATTTAGTTTCAGACACTGCCTGGCAGAGTACATGCTCAGTGAATCCTCGGTTTTATGATTCATCTTTGTTTTTTGCCACACCTAGCACTCTGTGCCTTGCACATAGAAGCAGAATAAGTACTTGCTAATATATGCAGATAGTAGCCACCCACCTCTGCTCTTTCTGCACAGAAGGCAATCTTTCCTGTTTGCTTTTGTCACCACCTCCGCTTCAACTCAGATGAGTCATTGTCTCTTGGACTTTACTTAATTTTTCCCATATAATTTTCATGACACTTTCCTAAAACTCTGTAAAGTCAGTTATCTCTCGTTTCATTTCTAGGCAGCAAACCTGAATATGGCAAGTGGTGCCATAAACAGGAGCAGTGCTTCAACTCCCCCCTCCCTGAGACCTGTCATCAGTCCCAGTGGTCCAGCGTGGTCAATACAGTGTGACCCCCATGCCCCCGAAAGCCACTCCAGCCCCCCTGGAAGCAGGTATGTGAAGGGCCCTGGTGCTGCCATTTGGGTTGCACAGGAAGGGCCTGGGTCCCCAGCAAGCCATTCCTGCTTCGAGCTCACTACAAAGGCAGTCTTCTTGCCTGGCACTTGAAATAGGAGGGCCTCATTTTATTTGTAAGGCAGCTTTCAGGAAAGTAAAATGAAAAGGAAATTTCTGATATATTTAAGAATATCATGTCTGGATGAAAGAACAAGAGTTGGTACTATGTTTAATCCTTGTTTTTAATCAACATTTTCATGTACTGAGTTTTGACATTTTGTCCTTGCCTCCTAGTTCTTTTTTATGCTTTTGAAGGCCATATTTGGGAGTTTTGTTTTGTTTTGTTTTATTTCTTTTTTTACACTAGTGAGGTGTGAACCCTAGACCTTCACACTGAGCTACATCCCCAGCCTTTTTTTATTTTTAATTTTCAGATAGAGTGCCTTAGTCACTTTCCCATCACTGGGACCCAACACCCACAACTTAAAGAAGGAAGTCTTTATTTTCTCTAATGGTTTGGGAGGATCTCAGTCTGTACTTGGCTGGCTCCAAGCCTAGAAGGGTCTAGTGGAGGACAACTGCTCATGTCATTGCAGCCAGGAAGCAGAAAATGAAGTGGGGAGCTGGGGAGAGAGGTACATCCTTCTAGGTCATGCCCTCAGTGAACTGCCACTCCCTACAGCATGTTCAGCTATGGATTATCAGTGGATTAACCCACCAAGTGCAGTGCCCCATGATCCAGTCACCTTCCAAAATCCCAGTCTCTGAACACATGAGCCTCTCGGGGGAACCTTCTAGATCTAAACCATAGTATAGGGTCTCCTTAAGTCACTAAATTACCCAATCTGGGCTTACACTTGTGATCTTCCTGGCTCAGCCTCCCAGAGTGTTGAGATTATAGACACACACCACTATGCCTGGCTGCCATATTTGTTTTTAGGTTTTCACCTAGGTTATATAATTAAACTCAAACAGCCTCATTTGGGAAGTGAAAGGAAATTTCCTTTATGTAGCTGAGGAAAGTGATAGAAGACAAAATCCAAGTAAATTTTGGCCATAAAATAAGCAATTTTTGAATTCAAGAAGAAATCACTGTATTAAATTATGGTCTCTATATTTTAAGTTTTTCTGTACTAAAAATATAAGAAATGGGTTCCAATCTGAACACATCTTGCTTCAGTAGCTATTAAGTATGATTAAATTTCATCAGTCCCTGAGTCAAATGAGAGAAATGTGACTGTTACAGTGAATCTCCTGGCCACTGAGATTCAGTCCTTCCAAATAAAGAAGCTCTGCCACTGATGTCCCAGCAAGTCCCTGCCCCTGTGCCAATACTTCCAGCCTCTGCCTGTTATGTCCTGCCATGTTCTGCCATGTTCTTGGGAGGAGTACTGAAGCTCTGGGCCTGGAGAAAATACCTCATTTTTGTCAAAGGATGTGTTGGTGTCAGAATTACTACTTGAGGAGCTCATTGGGGAATCAGAAATCCTGCCCAAGAAACAATATAAACATAAGCACATTATATCATGCTCTGGTATGACGTCTTTTGAACCCGTGATCATTGTGATTGGGGTAAAAAGAATCATCTCAGTTGAGAATTATGAAGAGTTGGAGACCAAGATGCAGGCCTTTTTGAGACAGGACATCTTCCACACAGTTCTCCTCACAAGAGAAGTTCTGTCGTTTGGTGATTTGCAATCTACAAAGTAACCACATTCCTGAAATATAAGTTGTAAAAAAGAAATTCTGTTTATACCATAGAGCTTTATTTTCCATATAAAATATTTCCACATATTCCATGTTCATGTTAAAATCAGAGCCTTGTTCATGTGGAGAACATTTTCACTGCAATCTTGGGCAGTCTGTCTGTTTGACAAGGCTACAGGCATTCTCATACTGTAAACAACATGTCAAAAGTACACATTACAGAGAAGAAGAGAAAAAAAGGTGGCATATTTTATCCTTGTAGATAGAGTGAGGGAAGAAAGTTGTAATAAAAATTATGGCTGGGTTTAGCGCTTTCTCTTATACCACCTGTTAGTAGTGAGATAGAAGCCGCCCGGATGGATCTGTCTAGGTCAGACCTGGCACGTAGAGGTCAGCCTGGTGAGTGGCTCTTTCCTAGCCAGACTATTCCTGGGACTGCGTTTGGTGTAATGACACGTTATACAGTTTACTTCATAGCCACTGCAGCCAAAATGCAACTCCACAAAGTCCTCTCATCTCTTGCTTTTTTACTTAGTTCTGCACACAACAGCCTTCTCTTTGCCTCCTCTTCAAGCATAAGGGCCAATTGGAAGGTTCCATTCTAGTCCAGGGTAGCCCTGGGAAATCTGTCACTGTCCCCAGGTAACCTGTAGTTTCCAGGATAGTTGGAGAGTCAGCTTGGGAGTTTTAGTTGCACATGGAATTCCAAGGTACCTGCCCCAGAGCAGGCCTCAGTGAATTCTCAAGATCCTTCCAGAGCCGGCTGTACACAGTACTGAGTCCTGATTTCCATTTTTACATGGTAGGTTTTGTGGATATTTATTTAGTGTCTTGTTCCTCCTTGGTACTAAGGGTGACGAAGTTTAATGAATATGGTATTCATAGCTTAAGATGTGACTTTTGTTACAGTTTTTGACACTAAGTGACCCTAAGCTATTCAATTTAATTTTTTTTATTGGGTAAGCATATTTACATATAAACTGGCCTATTTTGAGAGCTTTTAGTTTGCTTTTAAAGCACTTTGATCTCCCTAAAGTGGGGGCTAGGTAAATAAAAGGTACTCTTACTAGTTTTTCTACAATAGCAACAGTGGATTCCAGTCCTGATAAATTTTAATTCACCAAACCAGAGGCTGCCCTGTAAACTGGAATGAGATGTAAAGAGCATCCCACTGCTGCTGTACTTTTCATCTCTGCATGTCGGAGAATTCAGTGACTTGGTAGCCACAGGAATGAAAACTGGTGACTCACAAGAACTCTGCAAATAGTGTTATTTTTCATTTCCCCATGGTGTTGCTATTGTTCTCAATTTTATGGATCACACAGGTTTTCACCAGACAACCTTGTTCTTCCCCCGCTGTTGGAAACCATTCCAAATGTAGCCTCAGGGCTGTCGTCTCCCATTGGGTCAGTGTGAGCTCAGCCCAGCTCCTCAAATCCCCTGGTTCCTTTGGTCTGTCTGGAGTCCATGCTCAGGCTTTGTTGTGGGAGATGAAGGCAAAGAGCCCATGACTTGCCCAGACAGTCTGAGGCCTGGCCATACAGCTTGCAGTTCCCTAGACGCTCTGGAGTTGGACTTGGCCAGCCATTCTGCTGTTGTTACTTTTCAGAGGTAATAAGTGAGATTAATTGCAGGCCATTCTCCAGAAGAGAGAGTAGTTAGGGCCAAATGCAGTCACATGTTTAGGAGCCTGAGGTGAGCCTCCAAGCAGGGCCAACTTACAGTTACACAACAGGGACTCCAGGATGCAGGTACCACATGTTTATGACCTCTTTTTTTCTCCAAGCCGTGTTTCCGGTCTCTAGATGCTGATACCTGGGTATTTCAGCTGTTGTCTGGCCAATGAGAAAGGTTGGCTTTTCAAGCTGCCTTTTAATTATCTGCTTTCTGGGCACATGGGGAGTCATTAGGAGCTGAGAGTTGATGTGCAAAGGTATCTCCTTATTACTGCCAGCCTTTTGTGGAGCTGGACCATTGCAAGGAGAAGGATTTTCTAGGTGAACAGCATTCATTGGGTTCATAGTGCATTTTTCCTTGTGAGTGCTGGAAGGGTTACTGTAAAGTCTTGGCTGCTGTTTGGAATGACTTGGGAAGGACAGGGCCTCAGACAGCTTGGCAGGAACCTGAGGCTCTGTTTTCTTCCAGTCCAGCCCTTCCTTGTGGATGGAGCTGTCAGGGAATCCCACGAATGTCTGGCTTTTGCCCCTTTGTATGTTTTTCCAGCATTTGTCATTGAATTATTTTTATCCATCTCTGGCTTTTTCACACACACATATCCTGGGGATTTGTCTGTTCCTCGATATTAAAGGTAGGGGAAGTTGACAAAAGAGCACAGACATGAGTTTGTTCCTACTTGCGATAGGCCAAGATATGGGCATGGGTTGCTTGTCTGGCCAGCACCCACTTGCTAGGGAACATCTGTGTGTCAAAACTCTGAATTCTACTAAGGAATGGGATGGCTTGGAAATTCAGGCCATTTTTGCTGTCACTTTGTCCCTTTGCCCTTTCACTCTTCAGCAATAGGTCAAAAAGATTCTTATATTTAAGACTATGTGTTTCAGGGACTCTGATTCCAGTTTGCCTAGTATTCTCCTCCTATTAGATTATTTCTTATGTATGTTGTTGGAGATTTAGGGCCTCTCACTTCTCATCTTTTCATTTTCAATCAGCCCTTAGGAACCCTGGGTTTGTTCATTTAAAAAAAAAAAATGTATGTCAGGCATTATGATGGATGCTGGGGAGTTGCCACAAATAACAGAATAGTCCCTGATCACTCAGGTTTGCTGTTGAGTCTGAACCTGTGCTCAGCACAGGGTAGAGTCTAAAAGAGATCTAAGATATGACACTTGATCACCAAGAGCTTAGCATCTGGCATGGAGAAGGAGCCCTACACACATGAAACAACTAGAGAACAGTATAGAGCAGCATATAACAAAGATCACATTTTATGGCACAGCCAATTAAAAGAGTAACAAAAAGAATGCATAAGAGTTTAATCTTGTCACGTGGTAGGCTACAATGTGGGTGAACCTTGATGATCACAGAATAAGCAAAATGAAAGACAAATACTATATGAGTTACTCATATGAAATATCTTTAGTAGTCAGGATCGATCGCAGAAACAGAAAGCAGAAAAGTGGTTGCCAAAGGCTGGGGAAAGAGGGCAGGGGGATTCTATGTTTAGTGGGTGTAGAGTTTCAGTTTTGCAAGATGAAAATGTAGAGATTTGTTGTGGAACAATGTGAATGTACTTAACATGCCTGCACTGTACATATAAAAATAGTTAAGGTAAAATTATGTGCTTTTTACTAGAGTAAAAGAGTAGACTCTGTAAAGATTTAAAAGAGAAATCCATAGTTCAACAAAAATTGTTCAATTGCCCCATCTTCTGTCTCTGGGCAAGGGAACTTTTCTGAGCCCAGTCCTTTAAATGTCTCTCTTCCCTTAAAAGCATGTTAACTGCTAGGCATGGTGGTGCACCCCTATAATCCCACCACTTGGGAGGCTGAGGCAGGAGGATCAGTTCGAGTTTGAGGCCAGCCAGAACTACATAGTGAGACTCTTTTTTTAATAATAATAAAAAAAGCATATTAACTTTATAGGAAATAGGGCTGCTGGAAGTTGGCCTGGTATAATGGACAGGATGAGGAATCAGATAGCCCTGGATTTGCTGTTCTAAGTATGTGACCTTGGAAAGTTAGTTTCTCTGAGCCACAATTTCCCCATCTTTGAAATGCACATAATAATACCTGCTTCAGTGGGTTATTAAAGATTAAGTTGCATTGTATATCTCAAAGTAGCCAGCATAGTGCTTTTTTTCTGGTGTAGGTCTCAATAACATTTAGTTCTCTTCCCAGAGAGAGAGAAGGAGGGAGGGAGGAAGGAAGGAAGGAAGGAAGAGAAGGGCAGGGAGGGAGGGAAGAGAAACAAAACGAATTCAGAGTCCAACTTGCCTGAGTTACAGTGTTGCTACACCACTTGGCTTAGTGCCCTGTTGAGATAAAACTGGCCACTGCCCCGGCACAGGGCGCTTCTGGAGCAGCCTTTCCCGCTGAGGATGGGAGGCAGCAGAGTGGGGCCAGCAAGGAACTCTTCCTTTCTCCCTGACCCCTCCGTTGAAGGGCGACTTCTTTCTCCACAGCAGCAGGCCCTTCCTTTGCTATCTTCTGAATGTTGAAATTTCCATTGCAGCTCCATGTCCCAGCCAATAAACACTCATATTTTCCATTCATCCTGGGGGTCAAACGTTGGAAGAGCTTTTCTCTGGAGGAGTTTGGAGCTTATAATTTTATACTTTATCCTGTTATATAAACGCTCTTTAGCCAAAGAGCACATAATGGAGAGGGAGGGGGCTACAAAACCAGCTCTTTCATGTTCAGAGTTCTGTAGCATATTTTAATCTTTATTCACGTTCCTTCTTTCCCATAGACAAAAGTTTACCTGCCCTTCCACTTCCTGAATCCCAACTTTTACTCTGTTCCTTCCCCTGGAGTAAAAGGCTTTGTGATGGGGCGGTGTACCGGGGATTGAATTTGGGAGCTTGCGCTTGCGAGGCAGGCAGTGGAACCACTGAGCTAAATCCCTGGTCCCTTAAAAGGCTTTTTTTTCTCCAGCTCATGGGTGATAAAGGCCAGTAGTTCTGTCTGAATCCCTCTACTCATTTTCTCTTGCTGCCGGCCACATGACCTCCCAAGGGTTAGTCCCCAGTCAGTGCCAGCTGTGTCACAGATTCTGCAGCTCCTCGCTCACCAAGCGAGCCGTGCGACATCAGTGTCTGTGCCGAGGCCACAGTGGTTGGCTTCTGCCTCTTGAGGGAAATATTGGTAACTGTAGGCATTGTGTCAAAGATAGCTGAGCAGACACAGCAGGCCTCGGAAAATAGGACTGGAAACTCAAGGCCTAATATCAGAAACCAAAGAAGTGGATCTTTCTTATCCACAAGTCAAAAGATTGCTTTGTATTTCAGTTATCAGTTTTTCCAGTTTAGTTTGCCTCAGTCACCCCACACCACCTAAAATATCAAAGATAAACTACCTTTCATTTCCTTAGGGTGGATGTGTGTGTCTGTGCCTTTGTTGGAGATAAGATCCTATCTTATTTAACTATTCACTGTATAATTTTGTTACTCCAGATTGATTATTATTTTGGTCTGAATGACAAAGCTCCGTGTATAAAACTGAATGAGACTCCTTTTCCAAAATCAGGAAATTACAGTCATCCCTCAGTATCAATAGGAGACTGGTTCCAGGACCCCTGTAGATACTAAAATCTCAGTCTTATGAGTCTCTTATGTAAAATGAAGTAATATTGGCATATAACCTATGCACTTCTTCCTGTCTACTTTAAATCTGTTTTATAATGCCTAATACACATTCACACTGTGTGAATAGGTAAGTAGTGGATCTGAAGTTGGTTGAATCATGCAGGTGCCGAGGGCCAAATATGTATTTGAGTTTCTTCATTTGTAATTCAGTTTAATTCTATTAGCTTCTCTCCCTTCAAGTTAACTGTTTACCAGCCTTGAAAAGGCTTAGAAAGAACCTCAGTGGGGAGGAAACACTGTCTCCATCTCTCTGCCTCCTGTAGAGAAACAGTGATGATTCACTAAAGCTTACCTAGTGTAGACTCAACAGATTTGGAAGGAAGACAGCCAGCTTTCCTGAGCCTTTAACTAGAGATCTCATCCTGCCCTCCTGCCCTTCTTTCCGCCAAAAGACTCTCAACATATTACTGAACAAATACAGGTAAAAAATCAGTGCTTTAAAAAAAAGGCTTAGGGTTTAAGAGGCTAGGAGGAAAAAAAAACGCCTGATATCTGTATTTTAATAAAACAATAGAGCTATAGCTCTTGAAAATGAATAAAGGGTCTCTTCCTTGTAGCTGCTTGGAGGCCCAAAGTTTTGGTATAAGTTCTTCATAACTCTTGGTTTCTTTCCTTAAAAAAGAGAAACATAAAATTAAACTAAATTGGCATAAGAAATCTGCTCTATAGCCAGGCACAGTGCCGTATCCACGAAATCCCAGCACTCAGGAGGCTGAGGCAGGAGGATTGCTGGCATTCAAGACCAGCCTGGGCTACATAGTGAGTTCAAGGCCAGCCTGAACTACATAGCAAGACCCTGCCTCAAAAAAAAAGGACATCTGTTATATTACATAGTTTATACCTACTTTAGAAATTTTTTTACTTTTATTAATACACATTTGCAGTACATAATGATTACATTCACTGTAGGGAACTGGTACATGTACATAACACATTTCAATTCTTTTTTCTTCCTTCCCTCCACCTGTTTTATTTTTCCAGCATCAGATTCATTCATTTATCTTATATGACCTTATAAAGTTTACTATCATATTTACAGATTGAACACCAGACTAATAGGCCAAAGAACATATAAAACATATTAGACAATTGGACTGGGCCTACTTTAGAATTGATTGGTCTCACTCTTTGTGCTGTGTCAGACAGTACCCTAGCTGGGAAAGCAGGAATACCTACTCGCATTACTGAGGTCTGTACACTACATTTGTGAATACTGTGAAATGAGTGCTAAAGATTAAAATCTTGATTACAAATCATTACAATGTTCCTGAGGAAGGATAACTAAAAAGAGCTAAATTTTAAAGGGTCATTTAAATATGGACCCACCTATTCTTCGGCAGTTGTGAGCAAGGCTAGTGGTGGGAAGAAAGCGGCAGAGCTGGCAGTCTTGGGTGTTCATTATGAGTAACAGTAAAATTCAGCCTAATTGGATGATTCTTCAGCATCAGAGGTGGTACAGGGACATTTCATGGCTTTCATGAATTATCAGGCTGAGACTTTATTAATTTGGCTTCCAAGGCAATAATCAATACCGCATTTAGTCTGGTTCTTAGAAATAAGTTTTACTTCCTTCCTGTGATGACAGTGGAATAGAGGTGTATCTCGAGGATGTGACTGTAAAAAGACTTTTTAAAAAGACTTTAGGTGAGAAAGCAGATTTTC
This sequence comes from Heterocephalus glaber, assembly GCF_053883595.1. Lineage (NCBI taxonomy): Eukaryota > Metazoa > Chordata > Mammalia > Rodentia > Bathyergidae > Heterocephalus > Heterocephalus glaber. The sequence continues at coordinate 15,969,685 of NW_028258379.1, forward strand.
TGGCACAGCAGGTAAGGAAGCCGTAATTTAGAAAAGGTATGAGACTTGGAACAGATAAGACTCTGTAGAGGAAGAGTTTAAGGTAGGGTTTACATTCAGCCCCAGACTGTGTACAGGATGCAAGTAGGTGACAGAGAGGGAGAAAAAAAGAGATGGTGAGCAAGGTGTCCGAGGACCTTCAAAGGACAGTACCTGGGAATCAGTCTGGTAAAGCAGAGTGTTTCTGTTTGAAATAAGATATTAGTCGAAACGCTTGGAGGTGTATGTGATAGAAGCTGAACTCAAACTGGCTGTACTTGAACTAGAGATGTTTTAGTTCATGTAGCTAGAAAGCCCGAGTTTATGTGGGGGGTTTAGGAAATATTATTAGTCACACACTCCTGTCCTACACATTTACAACTGAATGAGAGATTAATAGAAAAATTCAGAGCAATAGAAAAATATTGGCTTTATTACCAATAAGATTAAATTGGAGAATACAGCTTAGTAATATGGCATAATTAGTTTTTTGCCTCTCAAGTCTAAGTTTTTTTTGATTTATTTGTTCTAAATGTTTTCTGCATTTGTATTATATTAAGAGCTGGGGCTTTAGCTCAGTGGTAGAGCACTTGCCTAACAAGCACAAGGCCCTGGGTTCAATCCCCAGCATAAAAAAAGAAGAAGAAAAGTGGGCTTATATTTTGTCAACTTGGATAATGAAAACAAAAACTTTCAGGAAGGGAAAAAAAAAGACCTTCTAACACACTACAGTCTGAAAAACAAAAACAAAACATATTTTGGCTGAATTCCCAAGGTAAGCACCTGCCTGTGGCCCCTGTCTCCCTTCCCAGTTCATTCTTTTGCACCTATTCAGTTTCAAACCACCTGGTGTTATTGTACATCATTGTGACTGCTGTTATTAACGATATATTATATACTTGAAAAGCACTAAGAGAGTAGATTTTAATACATACACACCCAGTAAGGTAAGACATATCAGTTAAGTAGCTCGATTTAGTCCCTCCACAGTGCATGCTTGTTTCAGAACATCATGTTGGACATCATTAAATACATACAATTTTTGTCAATTAAGAAATGAATGAATTGAATATATTTTCCTCTCACTGCATATGTACATATACCATTCTACAGGTCTTATGCTCTTCGTTTACTCTTTGTTTTCGTCACTCCTTCACTGAAGTGTAAGTGTAGGATACAATTCACTGTTGTATTTAGTGCCTTGCTTAACAGCAGGCACTTAAGAAGGAGCACACTAAATAGAGGAATGGATGGATGGGTGGGTAGGTGGTCTGTTCTTCTGCAGGGATCAGCTCCACTCACCCTTCCTGCAACTTTCCCTCATCTACCAGACAGATCATATTCGGATTTCTCATCTTTCTACTTCTCATCCAGTGGACTCAGGTTCCTAAGAGATGTAATTCAAAGGATGCTCTGGCTAAGGGCACAATTATAATTCCTAGAGGATAGATCACTGTAGCCCTCTCTGTCACAGTGACCTGAACCCTGGTGAAAAAAAAATACCTCTAGGCTTCTTTTAGAGTAGAGAGCTCTCATGTCTCAGGTCTGTTCTCGCTCTTTCTCTCTGGCTCTCTATTTCTATGTCTCTAGCTCTAGCTCTAGCTTTTATCAGGTCCTGTTGCTTCTCCTTTGGGTCTTACTCAGTTCTTCCTGGTACCCACCATCACAAATGCTTTACAGACAAGACATCCTCCTCAATCTGAGCAGCAGAGGCAGGCTGTGGAAGAAGAGGAAAAAGTAGAGAACCTTTCTTTTCCCATCCTTCTCCCCACTCTCCCAACCCACAGGAGTCTTAAGAACCACTTCTAGAAGCTACTTGAGAGTAGAAGGGCGTCCCATCTCTGAAAGCACAGGGCAGGGCAACTCTCTTGACTCCCAGCCTTTCGTATTCATTGAGCAGAACATTATAGCACTTGCTGATCATGTTCCTCTGATGTTCAGCCTTCTGTTGTTCTTTTTAGTAGTTTCTCTCTCCTCAATGTCCTTCATTGGATGGACTTCCTGGCGTCTCCTACTTGAGTAGTTATTATGGAGGGGCTACATAATGTCAAGCCCCCGTCTCCTCACTCCAAGTTCTCATATCCTTTGTTTGCCTCTACTCTTACAGTCACTACTCTTTTCTATATTTGGTTGATTGTGCACTTGTTTTACTGCCCATGTTGGATTGTAAGCTTTTGGAGGATAGAGTGTCTTACATATCTTTGTATCCTTACGTTGCCCCACACAAAGTGCCCAGTGAAAGTTCACTGGATTCCTGACTGTACTGGGATTGTCCAATATGGCAGCCATGAGCTACCTGCAGATATTTAGATTGAAGTTAATTAAAATTAAATAAAATGAAAAATACAGTTGCTCAGTCACATCAGCCAGTTGCTCAAAAAGCCACATATGCCTCATTGTTACCATATTGGACAGCACAGGACTAGATTTTTGATCCAAACTTAATCAGTGATTAAAAAATAAAAAGAAATTTGTTTCTAAGAATGGTATATTCTTGGTTATCCTTTTAGGATCTGTAGATCTTGAACCTCTTTTTTTTTTTTTTTCTACTAGACATTTATCACAGATGCAGCTTTGAAATAACTTGTGATGCTGGGAGGGGCATATCCTTAATGCCTTGGAAATCTCCGAAGGCCAGACCTTCTGTATAACTAGTGCTTAACCAATCAGAGATGGGATTTTAAAGCAGATCCCAGCACTAGCAATTTCTTTGCCGAGAGTTCCATGCCTGGATACTGGGGAGATCTTGCTTTCCCCCACCCCATCCCCACCTGCCTAGCTGGCATTCCGGACACAGCTTCTTGAGCTGCGCCAACCCTGGAGAACAGAGCCAAACATGCGGAAGTGGTTACATGTCCTGACTCCCAGGGAAGCTGTGGCTAGCAGGGGGAGTGGGTGGAGTCCTGCCTGATGGCTTTTCAAAGAAGCCAAATCTTTGAAGTTTTGTTTTAGCAGCTGCCAGGTATGCTGCTTCAGCACTTTGCAGACTCTCCCTGTGTTCCCGCATCACATTTTTTTCTTTATGATATGTGTGTAGTATACACAATGGAGCCTGGACGTTGGAGTGTAAATATGAAATTGTGGAGTAAGAAACTAAACACACCCTCTTGGCTTTTTCTTTTTCCTGGGCCTCTGTGGTAAAATAGACCCTTCAGTGACCCTTTTTCCTACTAGCCCTCTTCCTTTCTAACCACCCACCAAACAAGAGGCAGATTCCATCCTCTTCTGTTTCGGGAGTAGCAAGGTCTGAAAAACTAGAGGTTCCACATTTCTGTGATGGGCTGGGATATCACTCTTGAGGTTAGAACTTCTCCCTTAATGGAGAAGATCAGATGGACCCTCCCCACCCCACTCTCTGCTCACAGCAAGTAACCCTCATACTGGTCATGGAGTAAATTTCGAGTTCACATGGGCATCTCAGTGTTTAGCACCATGCCAACAGTAAGTACATGTCAGATGATCGCACTTGTAACCCTGTACTGGAGAGAGGAACTGGCCAGGTGGAGAACCCCTTTAAAGCCACACAGTTTTCCCTGCCTCCTTCTTTTCTGCTTAGTAACCCCTTTCCTGATCTAGTCTACAATAACCTTGAGCCTTTTCCTACAATTTCCTTCTTCTGAACTCCTCTTTCTCAGTTTAGTGTATGTTCCTTTGCACTTTCACTCCTGAGATGTGAGTCTGTTAAAATCAAAAGATATTTCCACACAAAGAGTCCTGGAAGGAAGACCTAAGTGCCAGAGCCAGATCCACCTGGCAGTTCCCGACTTGGGGAAAATCATTTTGCCACATGAAAAGCCATGATGCCTAGATTGTCATGGGAGTTGGATGCGACCATATTCGTGAACATGCTTGATAAAATACTACACACAATTAGGTGTTTTCAGCATTATTAATACTTAGCACGATAAAATGATACTCTTTGTGAGAGCTGCCATGTGTGCAGACTAATCTCCCCCACGGCCAAGTACCCAACTCAGTCTCACATTACTCAGGTAGGTTGGCACAGGTTAAAAGCACTCAGTGGTCCGTTCCGTGCACTCCCTGTCATCGCCGTCTTTCAGTCAGCAGGCCCCTCCTTCCAGACCTGTGGGGTTACTGTTTTCTTAGACTCCCCCTCTTCTGCGGTCGGACCCAGGGTGAGCTCTCTCTTTTAACCCCCTCAGTTCCCAGAGCAGCAAGTCATCCACCCCACTTCCCAGATACAGCTGGAATTGCTGTCCTAGTGGACTCTCATCAGTGTGGCCCCGTAGCCCTCAGCCCTGCTCATCTGTGTACCAGGTTCCTAGTCATCCTCCCTCAGCCAAGCCCAGCACATCTCAGCTCCCCTTCCTGTTTTTCTGTCCCTGTCCTTGCTGTCCTGCCAGGTGGTCCTCTCCCCCTCCCAGTCAATCCCTAGGCAGCCACTTCCATATCATCCCTCCCCACCTTTGCTGCTTTTCTCCAAGGTCTGGCCTTTTTTCTAGAAAGGCTGTCCCCCCATTTCAAAACAGTATTTATTGCATCTTCCACTCCTGTCAACCAGGCCCATCACCTTAAAGCATTCTTTTCTTAGAGAAAAGTGGGATTGACAAGCCTGGTGCCATTTTTAGTACTATCAGTATCTTGAGAAGCTTTAATTCTTTTATGATAAAATATCTGAGACCTCACATTTGAATATTGTGACCTAGTACTTGAAGACATATGCAGTATTTTAGAGGCAGACTAATTTGGTTTCCTCCCTTTTTTAGCCAGCTATTTTAACTAGGGTAAGTAAGTTCTTTGAGCCTAACATCATTGTCTCTAAGATGAGAATAAAATAAAATGCCTACTTCCTAGAAATGTTCTAAGAAGCAAATGAAAATAAAATGGCTATGAAAAGCACTTTTGTACAGCCCTCCCACACTGAAGAATGCACGCTCAGTAAGTGGGAATTATTGTTAATATCTCATCTATACTGTGTTACAGATGTTAAGCATGAGACTCAGAGAAGTTAGGTCAATTGTACAAATTCTCACACCTGCAGAGTGATAAAGTAAGAAGTAGAACCCAGGCTTCTATTTTTCTGTCTGATAACTTTTCCATTTGATCTCTCTACTCCCTCAAAGGGTTTATTCTAGTTCCTTTTATTGAGGTGTAGCCTGAAGGATTATGGAGGAATGTTCATTTATTCATCCATTTGTTCATTCAGAAACCTTGCATGACCAGCTAGGCTCTGGGTACACAAAGACCAGTATGAGGAGCCCACTGCATAGTGTTTAGTCCAGTGGGTAAGAAATAGTCACTGTGGAGAATAGTCATAGTACAACAATCAGGTCAGCAAAAATGGCTTAGCAGAACAAGCTGTATCAGAGGAGACCCAGGCCGACTTTGCCGAGAATGAGTTATTGGGTTTTTTCCTAGGAACAGTAGAGAGTTGGGCAGAGGCCAGGGCGGTGCCAGGAGAGTATATGTGAAGTGTGGTCTTGTGGGAGATCGATGTACAGGGCAGGCAGTGGTTGAGCATGAGGGAGGAAAGTTAAAAAGTTAAAGTTCCTGGTATGCCATGCTAAGGGCATGAGTTTTACCCCACTATTTTTACCCTTTTAACTAGCATCAAATGAAGAAGTTAGGAGGTTTGAGTTTTTTTCCTTTTAACATCTGTGTTTTCACTATCTTTCTCTATTGTACTCAGGAGACAGTTTCTTCATATTTCAATAAACACACAGTGTGCATTTGGCACCAGCTTAATGATACACTTCCTTTCTTAAACACTGGACATATATCCCGCTCCATGCCATGCCACAAGAGCCAACCAGCACTGTATTTCATCTGATAAATCTAGCTGTAATGCAATATTAAATATGTAATTAGGGGCCTGGGGTGTGGCTTTTCAAGTGTATTATCCAAGTAATTGCATTAGTTATCTATTGCTGCAAAACAGATTATCCATTTTGCAGCTTAAGCAATAGGAATGTATTATCTCTGTTTCTGGGGCTTGGCAGTAGAGGAGCAGATTAGCTGTGCTAGCTCAGGTCGTCTGGTGACACTGCGGGAGGGCTGCAGTCAGCTGAAGGCTTACCTGGGGCTGGAGGACCTCCTTCCTCCTTAGTTCACCCTCACATGGGGATGAACTCATGCTGTTGGCAGCAGGCCTCGGCTTCTCATCACGTGGACTAGGCTGCCTGGGAGGCCTATGACAAGGCAGCTGGCTTCTCCCAGAGTGGTGCTTCAACAGCAGGTAAGGGAGAGCCACAATGTCTTCTGGGACCTGGCTTTGGGAATCACACACCATCACAGCACCAGTGTCATCATCTGCTTGATGTTTTCTTGAAGAAGAAAGACACCCCCCTACCAAGGTATCGGGGACTGACCCCAGAGCCTTCACACTGAGCTATACCCCAGCCCTCCCCCACGCTTTTTAAATTTTAAAGTAAGGACTAACTATGCCACTAGGTTATCCAGGCTTGCCTTGAATTTGTGATCCTCCTGCCTTAGCCTTCCAGAGTGCTGGGATTACAGGTATGCACCATTATGCCTAGCTCCATTAAAAAAAATTTTTTTTTCATTTTCAAAATTTTCTGAAGAACCCCTATACACTTTTTCAGAGCTGTTACAGTTTTACATTCCCACCAACTATGCACAGGATTTCTATTTTACAGTGTCCTCAACAATACTTGTTATTTTATGTATTTTTGCTTGTAACAATCCTAATAGGTATAAAGGGGTATCTCACATAGTTTCGATTTGTGTTTCCCTGATAATTAGTTAAATTATGTTGAGCATCTTTTCATGTGTTTGTCATTGGGATATCTTCTCTGAAGAAATGTCTGTTCAGGTCCTTGGTCCATTTTTAATCAGGTTGTTTTGTTGGTCTAGGTATTTGTTGTATATTCTGGATCCAAATCACTTATCAGATATATGATTTGCAAATATTTTTTCCCATTCCAAAGTTTGCCTTCATAGTCTGACAACAGTGTGACCTTTGATACACAAAAGTTTTTAATTTTGATGACATATGGTTAGCCAATTTTTTCATTTGTGGCCTATACCTTTGGCATCATATCCAAGAAAGTACTGCCAACTCCAATGTTGTGAAGCCTTTGCCCTATGTGTTCAGATTGTTTTAGCTGTTGTGTTTGAGTCTTTCAGATGTTGCTTACATGGGCTAGCCCCTTCAGTATGGAGGGGGACTGCCCAAGGCCAAGAACGTCAGCAGGTAGAGTGCCGTTGGGCGCCATCTTGAAGGCAGCTCCCACCATGATTCAGGTGCCTAGTTTTAAAGTTAAGTAATTCTATAAGGGTTAGAGTGAAAACGGGAATCCCTTGTTCCTTCTCTCCCAGTGCTACCCAACCTTCATTTTCACACCCCACAGAGAACCACTTCTTTTTAGTTTCTTGTTATTTACCTTCATATTTGTAATTCACATGTTTATTCTGCCATTTTTTATTTTAGATGCTGTGTACTAACTTTCTGTCGGGGGGATTTGGCACTCATATCCTACCTGCCTCCTTCCCCCAACACACACTTCCTTTCCTCCCATTCTTGCTGTAGACTTGGAGTGGGGATTCACTTAGAAGAGTGTTCACCATTCTCCTTATCATAGCTGAGTCCTTGGAAACTTTGGGGCCGCTCAGCTCACCATTTCTTCTCTCCTGTTTGTCCATTTCTCCGTCATCCTGTCTGACTTTCTGGAGACTCCCTTAATCATTTTCTATACTGTTTATTTCCCTAAGTCTGACTTGGCATTTGGGATAAAGTTAAGAAATGTTCTGAGTTTCAGTTCTAAGTCTTCAGTTAAAGATTTGAACAGGACTTCACACTGAGAAGAGGGGAGGGCTATTTTTTTTCTTATTTTCTGCAGATTGAAATATTTACACCCATTGCTTTAAAAAATAAGTTGCACAAATATATAACATGTAGCCACATCATAGATAATCTAACAGATATACACCAAATAAAAAAGATAACAGATTTTCCTCAGAAGTAGCTACAAGTGAAAGGGTTGATTTATTTTCATTTTGCTTGTGATTTTTTTCCTACCTTGATGTCTCCATGTTTCTCCCTGTCCATATAAAACTTACTTAAATATTTTTAGTCACTATGTAGTTTTCCAAAGTGTAAATGTACCATAATTTATCTTACTATTTCTCTATTAAGAAGTTCTAGTTGTATTCCATTCAGGCATCTACAGTGAACCCCTGCCACACACACACACACACACACACACACACACACACACACACACACACACGTATGTATATATCTTTGTGCGTATGTACAGGTATTTCTATAGGATAAATTTGTAGAAGTGCAAATTGTTGGATCAAGTAATACATTCACTTTGAGTTTTTATAGATACTGTCACATTGGCCTCCAAAACTGCTCTCCAATGAGCCCTCCAGTCTGGACACTGAACCATGCCCTTCCCTGCTCCATGCCTGCAGTGCCTGCCATTATTGCTTTTTCCACTGGGCCTCCGGACTACTGCTTATCACTTTCATACAAGCCCTGCCACCAACCTTTTTACTGCTGATGGAATTAGGAAGAGACCTCTCTGGGTATCTTACTTTAGGGATGCTTTGTTTGGGCAGGAAGACAACTGAGAAAGGCCAAGAAGCCAGGAGGCTAAAGGCTTCTGAGTAGAGCCTTTTTTTAAAATGTCATTAAGCCTAGAAAGCATGTGGCAAGTTCTTCTTTCCCCCACACTGCCTAGGCACTTTAATCTCTTCATTCTAATTTTTGACTGATTTCACCCAAAAGACCCAGATTCCCCCATCCTTTGTAATGAATAACCAGAAAAGTTACAGAACCCAGAAAACCTAGTGAAAGAAACTTAAGGAAAATATTAAAAAGGAAAAAACCTGTTTGATGTACTTTTAATATAAAATGTGGAAAAAGTAGAAAAAGGGTGGGAGAGAGGTAAGGAGGGAAGAGAAAGATTCTTCACGGTAATGGGAACCAAATGTTGGCTGGGAGAGCCGCAGCGTTCTCACACTCTTCCTGTAAACTCCACGGCTTTTCAAAGCGATAATAATGGAGAACTGCAGCCAGGACACGCTTTAACCCTTCCGTACCTGGACAGCTCCTTCAAGTGGGCCACAGAGGTGGTGTCCTCTGTGAAGCAATCCTGTGCCTGAACAGTCTCTGGGCCCCTCTTGCCACCATGGCGAAACCGAGGTAAGTATAGGAAGGTGCTAAAGCAGAAAGCACCTGCCCACTGAAGCGCCTCACAGCCAGCCCCAATCTCTCCCATGGACAGCCAGCAGCTGCCCAGGGCTTACCTGAGCCAGGTTATCTCCTTGCCCTGCTCTCTTGAGGGGAACCTAAAGGGAGACTCGAAGCTCCATGTGACAGGCAAGCCATCTCCTTCCATCCCTAATGATGCCTTACTCATAAACACGCCAGTCGAAGTGCTCTTCCACCCGCTGGGGAGTGTGTGCACTTATTGGGAGGCTTGGGCCTGTCTTCTCTTGGATGTCCTCTTGCTTCTGTGAGACTGAGCTCTAAAGACTGTTTGGAGCTGAAGGGCTTGTCCTGCCCTTACAACTCCTAGGTCGAGGACAAGCATCTGCCTCTTGGCCCCGCCGTGCATTCAAAGAGGGAGGATGAAAGGCAACGACTAAATGAAGCTTCCAGCTCAGCTGGCACTTCACTTACCTCTCCATTCTGACTTTGTCCATGTGTAAGAACAAAGTCTTTGTGTGTCAGGTATTTCTCCTTTCAAAGGGATAGCCACTCACTGTAGGCCATGGAAGCCATAGAGCAGGCATGCGGGGAAGTCAGTGAGTGCTCAGACTCTGCAGTGACCTGGGCAGGCTGCTAACCTCTTGGTGCCTCAGTTGACTTGCTTGTCTTTATCTGAGAGGAATGGTAAAGGCTTAAAAGAAATGAAGCAAGGGAAACATTTACCACAGTGCCTGACACCTGCTCTTCTTTACGTTCATCACTGGCTTCTGTTGCATACAGCCGAACCTGCAACAGCTCTTCTTTATGGTACTAGGGATTGAACCCAGGACCTTCACACTGAACTGTGTCCTCAGCCCCTTTTTAATTTTTTATTTTGAGGCAGAGTCTCAGTAAGTTGCCAAGGCTGGACTCCAATTTGGGATATCCCTGCCTCAGCGTTCCAGAGTGTTGGGATTACAGGAGTGTGCCACCAAGCCTGGCTGACACATTTCTTTTTTGAAATGTTATTAAAAGACACCTTTGAGATGATCTATAGTTTTATGTTTTATATTTAAATCTATATCTATTCTGAGTTAATTTTTCTATGAGGTATGAGATTTAGATTGAGCTTCATTTTTTGCCTTTGAGTGGGCAATTGTGCCAGCACCATTTGTTAACAGACAACTGGTTTTTAAAAGGTTATTTTTTCTCCAGGTAGTGATTTTGGAGCTTTGTCAAAAATCACTTGAGTGTATTTGTGTGGACCTTTGAGTGTTTTAGTATTCCTAAAACAAAGGCCTAGCAATAACACTTTGTTAGGAAATCTTAGGCAGGGACTATTATAAGTTCTGATTTTCTGTTCCTTATTGTAATTTTGGAGTCATACAGACTTGGGCTCAAAAGCAGCTCTTTCACTTACTCTGTATGTGAACTTGCAGAAATCATTTTACCTGAGCCTCAATTTTCTCATCTATAAGGTGGGATAGTAATACCTGCCTTGTAGTCAGACATTTAGAAAACCCTTTTATTAGTGATAGTGGAGGTGGTGAGACTTGGCTCTCTCCACACTTGGCCACCCCGTGCCACACCCACTCTTGCCCTTTGTATTTATTCCCCAAACCTTAACTTTTAAAATCCTTTTCATTGCAGCTTCCTCCCGAGTGCATGAGTGTTGCAATCATAGCTGCTGCACTGTGCTTAAATTGCAGTTTTGACCAGTAACATCTCTATTTCTGAATATGGGAGAGATTCACCAGCTTTCATTACATCATCTGTCCACCCCTAAGTCTCTCTGTTTGGCCATGTTGCCTTGCCGTTGTTCCCTGCTCTGTTCCTTCTGCCTGGAATTTCTTTTCCAGTTGGCATACTGCCGGTTATCTTTTTGACACTCAGGTAAAATGTCACCCTGATGCCTTTTTTTATTTCCCTCCATAGGAAGTTGTTTCCTTCCTCTTGCTCTCTAAATTTAAAGCTAGTGTCTTGTTCCCAGCACACTGCTAGACAGAGTCTGGAGAGTAGAAGGGTTTGTGTTTTTTTTTATTTAAATGCACACATCTTATGAATATATATATGAAACATGTCTGTTATATATTTATTAATGTTAAATGATAAAAACAGAGTAGTATGATTTCAGTGTATTGGGACAGGACTGGAACGCAGCATGCTAAAATACCATGGTTCCAAGTGGCACCATGAGTATCAGTTCTTCCCGGCTTTACACTTTTTAATACTTATACATTCTTAGTTATTTTAAATTTTTAAGTTCATTTTTCTATTGTTTAAAGTGCCCTATGCCTAGATACTAATTCATAAGTATTTCTCCCTGGTTTTGAAATGATAAGATTCTGTTCTGTTATTTGTTAAGGACAGGAATGAAAGGATGGGGAAACTAACATTTATTAGTGCCCAGTTCATGCCAGATCCTGTGCTTTGTATGATTTATCTTATTTATTCCTGAAAACATGGCTGTAACATGTTACCCTCCTGAATAAATAATTAATCTGTGTGTGGTAGTGAATGCTTGCAATTCCAATACTCTGGAGCCTGAAGTAGGAAGATTGCCATGAGTTCGAGGCCAGCCTGGGCTACAGAGTGAGTTCAAGGTCAGCCTGAACTACATGTTGAGACCCTGCCTCAAAAAACCAGATAAATAGATGGATGGATAGATGGATAAGTGGATGGATGGATGGAAGGAAGGAAGGTAGGTAGGTTAAATAGTTTTAGAGATTTTCCCATTTGTCCATGTGAAAGCTTAAATTCTTTTCACTACTTTATCGTCTCTCCTTCTAAAGGGAGGAAAATCAGTATGTACTAGTATTTTCATAATGGCATCCCAGACCAGTTAGGCCTATTTCTTGATGATAATGTACAAAGGAGAGGTGGAAATACAGTATTTCTGAAAATAAAGTATCACTAGTAGGATATGAAAAACAACCTCTGTGAACAAAAGTGAAGAAAAATCTAGCAGCTGGAGCAGTACAATTCAGCATTGCAAGTACCTTTATCGTAGTCTGCAGACCTGTACAGTTTTTCACTTCAGCCAGGTGCCAGTATCAAGAGGCTTTGTGGGTGGGCAGAGAACATCAGTGGCTTGAAGAAGCTAACCATAAATATATGACATGATCTACAGCGTGGATTAAAGCTTTACTTGCTTCATGTGCTGCCTCCCTTGGATATAACTTTCAGAGATTTCAACCAGTGGGTCAGGCAAATTAAAATGGGTGTTTTGGATGGAGAGGCATTATGTAAGGGAACTCTTGTGATACTAGGGGATGGAGATTGTGGGGATTTTTTTGTTTTTTTTGTTTCTCTTAGTTTCTTACAATAGCCTGATCATACATGTATTGGTCAACATGGTTTGTTGTTGTTGTTGTTGTTGTTGTTGTTTTGTACCAGGGATCGAACTTGGGTCCTTGAGCTTGCAAGGCAGGCGGCGGAACCACTGAGCTAAATCCCCGGCTCAAGTCCACATGTTTTTTAACTGTCATTCTCATTTTAGCTATGGCTTAGCAAGCATATGATTTAATAGCTATAGTATTTTAGATAGAAACCATGGTATTGTGAAAAACTTATTTTTTAAAAATGTTAATGAGCAGTGTTCCTGTTAGCCTCTATCTACATCATCTATGGACTCAATGTGTGAGGAATTAGCCATAAGACATACAGATGAATCATAAATTTCTTCAGTGGCAAGTGTAATGTCTGAATTTAGAGCTTTAGAGGCAAAGTATTATGTTGGCTTCAGTCCCTAAAATACAAATTCTATATTCCTATTTTTATCACATTCATACTAAAGCTGATGTGCAGTATGGGCAGTTTACCAAGAGAGCAGTTTACCGTGCAGGAATGTGGACTTTCTGCTGGTTTATTAGAAATTTGTGTTATGTCTCATTGAACCTCAATAAGAGCACAAATAAGAAATAGTAGTAGTGGCAACTAAATGCTTCATGTACTTAACTCATTTAATGGATTGTTTTTGTACCAGCAACTGTTCCAAGAGCTTTACATGTGTTAGGTAATTTAATGCTCACAGCTACTGTGTGAGTAAGTATCACCATCATCTCCATTTTACAGATGGAGAAACTAAGCCTGGAGGAAATGAAATGGCTTGCTCAAGATGACATAGTGAATGGTGGTGAGGATTCAAACCTAGCAATATGGTGGTAGAGTCCATGCTGTTAACCATTTTGCCTGTGATTCTCCTTGTGTACCAGAATCACCCAAAGGACTTGTTAACAAACAGATTACTGGGCCCCAACCAGTGTGGACCTGGGGTGAGGCTCAATTATTGTCATTTTTAACAAGTTTCAAGGCGATGCTGCCTCTCCTAGGGCTGGTGATGAAGTGATGTTCTTTGCAAGCAGCTGAGGAGCAGGTTAATGTGTTTTCAGTAGTCTGATACTATCAGAGACAGGTGCCTGCGTTTCATGGCAGCTGTGACCTTGGCCTGGCCCCTCTAGTTAATCTTGAGCAAATTTCAGTAGACTTGTCTTTCCAAAACAGAAGCATGGGCCATTGTAACAAAGCCACTGACTTCAGAATGACAAAGGGTTGTTTCCATAGATTATGTTGAGAGTAGCTTGGGAATGGGCTCCTAGAAGCTGTTCATTCCATACTGTACTACAGTAGGAAAATGGCTTGAACAGAAGTATGTATTTTACTTCCCTCTCTTTGGCTTTATTACTTCTTTAAATAAAACCTCCTTTCTTGTGATTTCCCTTGTTTTATAAAAACATCTTTAGTTATAAAGAAAGAAAGAGGACAGGTGGAGGAGGTTGAAAAAGAAGGGTGGAGTTTTTGGAATGGTCTCCTATTTTCCTTGGCCAATTGAAGGAAAGGGGCAGAGGCAGATGACTGGAGTCAGAAAACCTGTGGGCTTGACTGTGTCAAATTGCCTGCTGTTTTGCTTCCTGGGAGAAAAGGAAGAAATGGAGGGAGCCTAACTGATGTGATGGGGCAGGAATTCTAAATTTGTGACACTTTGCAAGCTGTTTGTGTGCACTAGGTTTGAACCCAGCTACAATTCAGTGTGGAAGTTCTTGGAAACTGGCAAGTTGGCTGCCCCAGACAATCTGTACATTAGCTTTCACTCTAAAATCTTTTCTTGGCTTGTCTTTGCAGGGTGTGAAAGCTAGGTGATGGCAGTCCAGTTTTACAAGGTCCAGCTGTGCTTGTGTGTACCTCCATTATTGTCACAAAGCATCAGACTTTTCCCTTTATTTGATAAAAATCCTGCTGAGCTGAACTCAGTCTTCACTGTTGAATGAACTGGTGTCAGGGAGTTCTCCTTTGGCTTTCTTAAAGGTCACTCTTTGCTCACTTCTTTTTTAGTTCACAGCCACATTTTTCAGGCTTCATGTGGTATGCTGGTTACGCCAAAATAAAGAGCTGGATCAAAGACATTTCTTGTTCATAAGGCTAAGGATCAGTCTGTCTTTTTAGATCCAGGAAGCTAACAGATAAAGGACCAAGGTCTCTATCTACATTACTGGCTGATTCCCAGATTCGTAAGTTGCCCTCTAGAACAGTGCTGTGAACTTAACCTTTTGAAAGGTTTGGTTTTATGTCCAGCTTTGTGTTCCATAAAGCTCGCTCCCAGAGTCTTTGCCAGATATACTAAGAAATCCAAGTTTGTCCTTATTTCCTCCTCCTGGGGGCCATTCCATCAATCATGGAGTGGTCGGGGTGTGGAGACGGCGGAAGTCTGGTTCACATTCTGTATCCATTGTCAAATCCAGCTGGCTGGGATTTCAATGTACTTTTAAAGGACAGGCATATCAGCTTCTAGCTTTTTGACATGATATCTCAGTGTGTTCTTCCCAAATTTAGGTCATTGTCATACAGTTTTTTAATAAAAAAATCAAAGTAGATTCAGCCAAAATATCCCCCTCAGACATCTTCTCGTCATCACTATGCTTCTTTTGTCTTTCCTATATCTCTATTGAATGAATAATCAGAAACTTTCCTTCTCAGTTGCTTGTAATTCTGTGTTTCAAATTAACTGTCTTATTTGGATCCTGCTTGTGTTTTTAATCTCTTTTGATTATTTCTCTCTGTTCTTTTTTTTTTTTTTTGCCTTTATTGATTTTGAGCCACCTTATTTT
Source organism: Heterocephalus glaber (assembly GCF_053883595.1). Classification (NCBI taxonomy): domain Eukaryota; kingdom Metazoa; phylum Chordata; class Mammalia; order Rodentia; family Bathyergidae; genus Heterocephalus; species Heterocephalus glaber. Next base: position 15,984,931 of record NW_028258379.1, read on the forward strand.
AATTTGTTGTCCTACTTTTACTTTTGGTTTTTCTACCAAGATATCTAGTAAACAATAGGGGCAGGTTTGTTTTTCAAGTGTTAATTGATATAGGCTCTACTCCTTATTAGGTTTTTAGTTTTCAGGGCACATCTTTGTCCAAATCCTTAACTCGTCACAGAGCCAAACCATTGAATCAGTCTTATTTTCTCTATTGAATTACTATGTCCAAAGAAGAACATTTCTTATGATTACTAATTCCTGATTTATGTTTCTAGTGCCTGTGATAGTGATTCAGGGTATGATTTAATGAGCAGAGAAGGAGCTCATACACTAGGAAAGGAAGGGATGAGATAGAGATACATTAGATGCTGAATGTATAAACCGGTAATTGAGATGTCAATTTCAGGCCAAAATCTTAACAGATTAGCAAAGCAATGATTTAGCAGCCATTAGAGAAAGAAAAGGGAATTGCTTAAGCCCAGCATTGATTCATGGGAAAAGTAAGTCATGCTAAACTAACCTCATTTCCCTTCATGGTAGGATTACTTTAGTAAGAGAAACATCAGGGGACTTGAAAAGAAGGACTGTAACTGGATTTCAGCAAAGCATAATGAAATCTTGTGAGCGCAAAGAGAAATGTGAAGGAGATAGCACTGTCATTAAGAATATTGTGTAACTAAATGGGTAACTGTACCCAAACAATGAATCAGAGTGAATTTGGGAATTAAGCCTTTGGGACTCAGTCATTGGCTCACTAGTTCACCTTTTATCAATGAATTCATTTATCCATTTATCTTTCTTTAAGTGCCTACTGTTTGCTCAACACTTACATATCTAGAAGACACACAAATCTTGTTTTCAGATGACATGAAGTAGGAATTTCATGAAACAGTATGTGCCTTAGATGACAATCAAGATTTACAATAATTTTAATACTGGAGTGACAAATCTAATTCATGGAATTTAATAAGGAATTTAATTCATGGAATTTAATACAGCCTTTCATATGGATTAAAAAATTCGGTTTAGATCAGTGATGGTGAACCTTTTAGAGCTTTCAATGATAACAGACAGCCTGCTGCAGCTTGTGTGCCACAGATTCGCCACCACTGGTTTAGGTTGACAGTAACTGTAACAGAAGTTGAATAAAAACTCCCCAAACCTAAACTCAGTGGACCATATATGTGTGGTTCTATTTCTAGATTCTCTGTTTTATTCCAATGATCTATATGTCTTTCCTTACACCAACACTGCCTTGATTACCATAGCTTTAGAAGAAGTCTTAAAATTAGATACTAAACGTCTTCCAACACAGTTTTTTTGTTTGTTTGTTTGTTTTTTTAAACTTTTCTAGGTCCTTTGTACTCCTATATAACTTTTAAATTTCAATATCCAATTCTTCATTTACAGCAAGTATACATAGACCTGAATTTTTATATATACCTTGTGTTTTCTAATCCTGCTAAATTCAAATACAAGTTCTAGGTTCCTAGAGATTTCTTAGTATTTTCTCTGTAGATGATCATTTCATCTACATATAAAGATTTTGCTTCTGCCATGGCAATCCTATCCTAATTGTGTCATTTTATTGCCAGACTATTTTGGTTGGGCCTAGGTTTCACAGTTTAATGGACAGATAAAGAGTAAGCATATCTGCCCTTGTTCCCCACCTTAAGGAGAAGGCATTGTATCTTCTCCATTCATATAAGGTGTTCTCACTGGAAGTATGGAGTACATGTCTTTAATCTGTTGAGAAGGTTCAGTTCTACTTCTAGTCTCCTGATAGCTTTTACCACGAACAGCTGTGGAATTTAGTCCAATACTTTTTCTCCAACTAGTGACAGGATCATGTGGCTTTTTCCTTTCCTCTGTTAAAATGGTGACTTTTGGGGGTGGATCTTCCAATACTGAACCAACACTGCCATCCCTATAACAAAACCACTTTCTACATCCTGCCAGATCTGACTTCTAATAGTTTGTTTTGTTAAACAAATTTCTATCTATGTTCATACTTTTTTCTTCTATTATCTTTATCCAGTTTTAGGATTAGCACAATGTTGATTTCCTAAAATGAGGCGAGAAGTATTCCTTTTTTTTTCTGCTTTAAATGTTTGATATAATTTATCAGTTAAAATGTATATGAGCCTGTTGTTGTCATATAGGTAGGTTTTCAAGCCAAGAATATACTTTCTTTAATAGGTGCTATTCAAATTTTATATTTCCTCCAGAGTTAGTTTCATTAATTTGTCTTCCAAGGTACTTCTTAGAAGTTGTCAAATTTATTTCAAAACAGATTTTTGTAATATGCTTTCTATATCCTTTTAAATTCTGTAAAATCTGTGGTAATGTCTCCTAGGTCTTGATATTTTAATTTTAAAAATGTATAATTGATATTGTGTAATAGGAAGTAAAGGTCTAAAGGAGCAGGAGAAGTGGGAGAGGTAGGGGAAAGGAAAGAAGGGGAAAAATATAAGAAAAGGAAAAAAAATGGAAACAAAGTCTTTGCAAATAGGGAAGAGTGGAGGGGGTGAAGGGAGAGCAGGGGAAGGGGAAAAAAAATAAGAACCAAGAGACTCATGTAAAGGTACAAGATCCCAATGATGAATATAACTGTATTTTATACCTAAAATGTACCAATGAACTTAATGGGGAAAAAAAAAAACCTCCCCAAGCCTAATATTATCACATGGGAAAATGATCATAACTTATTACTAGCTGATAAAAGCAGGCTATACGCGTTCACTTAGTAGAAGGGAAATACAGAGGAAGAACGCACATCAAAATGTTGATAGTAGGCATCTTTGGTTGTTGGAGCACGAAGACTTTTGTTTTATATCTTTATTTTTGTGTTGTTTAGGTATAAGGCATTGAGAATATAGTACTTTTGTTTCTTAAAAGAATATTTTTGGGTTTTTTTTTAAAGTGAAAAGGGGTGTGGCCACTGGTGTTAGTTTCAGCTTGAAGCCCAGGAGGTAGGGAGGGAGGGGAGTAACCTCTGTCTGTCATCAGTGCTCACATCCAGGGCCCTAGTGGTTGTCCCTCCCTTTTGTCAGCATTATTAGTGAACCCCACTTTCACTCGGGAGCCAGCATCCTGCCCGTGATGAGAGTATTCTCTCTCTGCTTGGCCAGGACCAGCAGGTCTCCATCACTAGGAAGTCACTCCCGGCAGGGGATGCTGTGCTGCAGTTGTCCCTGGTTGGGGAGGCTGGCAAGTGGACTTTACCCTCCTGCTCACACATCCTGAGTAACTCCAGGGCCCATTATGAATCCACTGGTTTCACTCCGTTCACTCATTACCCAGGTTATCTCACATGGACACAGTACTTGGTTAAGGGAATAATAAATACTACTTCACATTTCTCCCTTTCTCAGAAGTAACAGAATTGCTCACACCTGATCCTTGGTGCCCCGTTGTCACCTCCCGACTCCACTCCACCTGAAAGTTTAGGCTCACTAAACTTTCCACCGAAAGGAATGAATTCTGGAGTGGAACTTTCATTCCACAGAAAGAATTTTAATAATAGTCACTAATGTTTATTGAGCATTTACTTTGTATGCCACACATGGTGCTAAATGCTTGACACATCTCATTTAATTCAGCCAACTTTATGAGAGGTGGGATTGATTTTTACTCCCATTTCACAGCTGAAGGAACTAAGGTGCAGAGATGTCAGAAATGTTTTTTTAGTGGTCAAGCCAGGATCTGAACCCAGCAATCTTGCTCAGGATCCCTAAGATCCCCAGCTGTAGGTCACTAAGCTGCAGACTCCTGTTCTGGGTTGGTCCAGTTTGAAACCTGTGCTGTGGATCCAGGGCCACAAGGCCTCTGCCGCTCCAGAATTCTCACTAACCCAGCTCTTGCTTTGGTTTTGATATTTCTCCAGCGCCCAAAACCTCTTATTTCTTTTTGCCTTGCTTTTTAAATTATTTCTTAAATCCTTTCCTAAGAGCCTTTCGTCATCTCAAACAGAATATTTAAAGATTTTCCGAGCTTTTTTCACCCCATTTTCAAACAGGAAATCAGTTTGCACTTGTAATTTCATATAGGTTGTGTTTTGACCCAACATATAGCTCATCAGGAGTTCACATAGTTTTTCCAAATTATTTCTGAGCTTTTTAGTATTTTATTACTATTCTATTACACTTTTAACTCTTCCTGCAAAAGACCTATCTCAAAATAACTATACATTCAAAGCAGAAAAAGGCGAGAGTATGGTGTTATCTCTGGGAACAAACTCAAAGGTAAAAAAGAAAAAAAGTTTCTTTAGCACACCTGCATTTTTAGAAATCATTTTAAAATCATAGTTCAACGTGGGCCAGGGATTTAGCTCAGTGATTCCACCACCTGCCGCGCAAGCGCAAGGACCCGAGTTCAATCCCTGGTACCCAAAAAAATCATAGTCCAACACATAAATTCTAAGAATCAGAGCAGCTGTCATTATGAGATCAAACTCTCTTGGCAGGCCCATCTAACTTAGTCCACTTAATTAATGTTAGGCATAGATTTCCTCTGTCTAGCTATCAGTGTTCCCATTATTACCAATAGATATTAACAGCTTAGAATATATCTCGTATATTAAGACTTGTTAGTAGATGGTTTCTGTTTCACTGAATTTATATCTAAGTGCAATTTGACTTTTTTTTTTTTCACTAATAGAAGTAGTTCTCATTCATTGAATGAATTTCATAAACATTTATTTTTCCTTCACAGAGCCTACACTGTATACTTTTAGCACTAAACTTAGCTATCATGGCTTTACTCTCTTCTAACTACATAGGACTTTAATTTCATGATATATCTTCAGGCCCAGGTTCTTTTTTTTTTTTTTTTTTGGTACTAGGGATCAAACTTGGGACCTTGAACTTTCAAGGCAGGCGCCAGAACCACTGAGCTAAATCCCCGGCCCCTGGGCCCAGTTTTTCAGAACCAGTGTTCTGTACACCTTCATCCATAATGATCACTTACATATTCTTGTCACTCTGCTTGTATTCCTCTTGCTTCTTTAGACCTTTGTGCCAGATTATTTTGTCCTTTAATTTCATCACTATTGTGATCATATAGGTTAGTTCCCATGGACCCCTACCTAATACTGTTCCTCCTGGACTTTAAACCCCTGTGTAAATACCACATACTCCAAAATCCTGCCATTCGTAACTTCACTCCTCCAGATTGTGAGCTTTTTGAGAGAAAGAACTGTGTTTTTCTTCTTAGTATTCCCTATGCACCTAGGAATAGTACCCAATAAATCCGGGTTGAATTCCACTGAAATGAAACAACTACTTAGGCATATAGCTTAACATATGATCCCACTATTACAAAAGTGCATGATGAGAAAAAGGAATTATATAGTGAAAATCGGGATGGTGATATAACATGTACACAGAACAGGAAATAATAGTAACTAAGGTTTTGATGAAATATAAATAAAAATCTTATGACCTTTTGCTTGCTTATTTGCCTTTTTGAAATTGAAGTATAATTTACATTAACTAGAATGCATATATTTTACATGTTCAGTTTAATGAGTTTCAACAGTCTTACATATCTACATAACCACCAGTAATACAATATATAGAGTATTTCCATCACACTTCAGTATTCTGATGTGTTCTTTCCCAGTCAATATTCCCTCTCCCCACAATAACCTTTTCTGACATCTGTTACCATATATTGGTTTTACCACTTCTTTGGATTTTATTTAAATGGAATCATGGTATATTTACTCTTTTGTGTCTATCATTCAACACAGTGTTTTTGACGTTCATCTATTTTGTTGATTACATTAGTAGTTCAATCCTTTTTATTGAGTAGTATCACATTGTATTGCTATATCACACTGTTTATCCATTGTATTACTCAACTTTCCATTGCTGAGACAAAATACCTGACATCTGCCACTTAAAGTAGGAGAGATTTAATTTGGCTCATGGTTTCAGAGGTTTCGATCATGATTGGCTGATTCCAAAGCAGAAATATCATGGGAGAAGAGCACGGCTGAGGGCAGCTGCTCACCTCATGCATCCAAGAAGCAGAAAGTAGGAAAAGAGCACAAGAGGAAGGATTCAGCTATACTCCACAAGGTCACACTGCCCATACCTATGACCCGCTTCCTCAGCAAGGCCCCCCCTCCTCATAGCCCATGCAGCTATAAATGGAATGGTATCTTTACCAGTCTCCTCTCCAGGAGCTTCTTAATCCAATTAAGTTGACCATCAAGATTAGCTGGCACAAAAATTTTCCTAATGATAGGATTGGTTCCAATTTTTGACAATTATTAACACAAACCCAGTGAAAGCTCTTACATCTCTTTGTTTAACCATATGTTTTCATTTCTTTTAGATAAATCCCTAGGAGTAGAATTGTGAAGTCATGTTAATATATGTTTAACTTACAAAAAGTTGACAGTGTCCTGAAACTATTATTTTATATTCCCATCGACAATGTAGCTGCTCCATATTACCACCACAATTTGGTACTGCTCTTTGATTTTAGTAATTTTAGTAGGTGTAACATGTTATTTGCATTTCTGTGATGATTACTGATGTTGAGAACTTTTCATGTGTTTATTGGACATTCATATTTTTTCTGTTGTAAACCGTCTGCTCAGAACTTTTACACATTTTTAAAATTTGGCTGTCATTTTATTGTTAAGGTCAGTAATTAACACCAAGGACTTTTAAAATATATTATCAGTAGGAATCCTTTCTCACATGTATGTATTACAGATATTTTCCTCCAAGGCTTGTCTTGCCGATCCATTTTATTTTATTTTATTTTATTTTTTATTAAATTCTTTCATTGGTACATTGTAGGTATACAACACAATTACATTTCTCATTGGGAATTGTACCTTTATATAATGCATCTTGGTTCTTATTTTTTCCCCATTCCTAGCCCTCCCTTCACCCCCTCCTTCCTTCCCTATTTACAAAGACTTTATTTCCATTTTTTCCATTTCTCATCATTTTTTCCTTTCCCTTCTTTCCTTTCCCCTGCGCCTCCCACTACCCCTACCCCTTTGGACCTTTTATTCCTATTTTACATTATCGATTATTCATTCTAATAATTGGTACATTTTAGGTATACAATATAATGACATTCATCATTGGAAATTTGCACCTTTACATAGTCTCTCTTGGTTGTTTTTTACCCTTGCCCAGCCCTCCCTTCAACCCCTCCAGCCCTCCCTATTTACAAAAATTTTGTTCCTATTTTTCCATTTTCTCATTAATCCCATTCCCTTCTATCCTTTCCCTTAGCCCTCCGACTTCCTTCCCCTTTGGCCCTTTTCTTCCTATTTCACATGACTTATTATACATTTAGTCCTTATTTACACTTTCAGTTTCTCACACCAGAGAAACTATTCGGTATTTACACATCTGTGTCCTATTTATTTCACTTAAGAGTATTGCCTCAATGTGCATCCACTTAGCTATAAATGTCTCTAATTTCTCATTTTTTATGGCTGAGTAGTACTCCGTTTTATTAAAAAACCACATTTTCTTTATCCAGTCTCCAGTTGATGGGCATTTGGGCTGTTTCCAAGTTTTAGCTATTACAAACTGCACTGCTATGAACATGGGTGCACATATATCACTGTGGTATGATTCTTTTAATTCTTTGGGGAAGATCCCCAGCAGTGGAATAGCAGGGTCAAATTGGATTTCCAGTCCTAGTTCTTTGAGGTATCTCCATACTGATTTCCACAGTGCTTGCACCAGTCTACACTCCCACTCCATTTTATTAATGATGTCCTTTGATGAGTATAAGTGTTCATTTTAAGGAAATTCAGATTATTCTTTTTTTCCATTATCAGAGCTTTTTGTGTCCTAAGAAATCTGCCTACCACAAGTTTACACACATATATTTGCTTCTGGAGACTCTATGATACTACTAGCTTTTAGACTTAAAAAAGTCAATGATCCAACTCAGTTTTTTGTGTATATGGAATAGAATAGTGGTCAAAGTTCATTTTTGTTTTTTTCCAGTATTGGGGATCAAACTCAGGATCTTGCACTTGCCAGGCAGGCGCAGTGCCACTGAGCTACATCCCCAGCCCTATTTTTTTCTTTTTAGTACCTGGAGCCTTTTTGACATCACAAGTGGTACTGCTATACTGATGACTATATTTGCTAACTTTGCAGTACAGAATGCTTTACTGGTAAATGGCTAAGTTTGTGTTTTCTGTATCTGGCCTCAAAGAACTGTAGAGCTCTGGCTTATTGAAATGGAATCATTGGGTTGAGGGAAGAATAGTAATAATAGTACTAGTGGTAATTCTTTTTGGAACCCTTCCTATTTGTCATTACTTCCACTTGTGTTAACTTTTCAGTTCCTACGACAGCCCTGTGAGATAGGTGCTATTATCATATCTCCATTTTTGGGATGGGAAAAGTTTGAGAATCATAAAGCATAGAGAAGTTAGATGTACGGAAGGCCTTGGGGCAGAGGATCCTTTCCAGCTTATTAATTTTGCCTTTATCCATTTGATCTCTGAATAGGACCCAACTCCAGCTGCCCTGGAAAGCATTTGTAATAGAGCATACAATGTTCATTTCATGCAGAACTATTCTAATTTTGTTCTTGGAAATAAACCCCAAAGCCCGGGGAGATCGCCATCACATTATAATGCCTCTCCAATCACATAACTTTCTTATTCTGGCTAGCACCACTTTGTACTGCTCATGCGAGTCCTTCTGTCATCTGTAGGGACTGTAAACACTTACTGCGTGCTAGAGCTTCTCTGTGATTAAGAATTTATAAAAGAAGAAAGTATAGCCTCTGCTGTCTTTAACATGTATGTATTCCAGAAGCTGCCATTGAAGTGGTTGGATGTTCTTGCTTGTAAAGATATCCCCAAGGTATCTCATTATATATATATGCAAATATTTCAATTTTTTTAAAATCCAAAATGATTTTAGTCCCACACATTTTGGACAAGGAATTTAACAAAATTTTAAAGAGAGTAATTGACTCTTAAAATTTTGGTGGAGGTAAAAACTATTACTAGCCCAAAAAATGACTTTCAAAAAACGGGGTGGGATTTTGAAAGGAATGAAAACTATTAGGCATTATAGAAAGGAATATTTAGATAAGTAAACTCAGGCCCCAGAAATCCAGGAAAGCCCAGGTTGCAGTGTTCCTGGCCACTTCTGTGTCGGTCACCACTGCCCTTTAACCCTGCAATCCCTAAAGGCTGGTACTTTCAGTGCTAGTTGCCATGGCCTCATAGCCCCGCTGTAGCTCAAAGCAGGCAAGTTTCTTGTGGCACATATTGCATTGCACAGCTGAACACCCTGTGCCCCTACCCATAGTTGCACTATGAAAATTCCCGTCTCTTTACTAAAAGCCTCTACTTGCTTGAGAAGCTTCCTTTTGTGATTTGGAGACTGAGCTTATGTTGCTGATGAGATTAAAAACATTTCATTATAAAAGTTTGTGATGTTCCAGTCTGTTCAATATGTGTGCAATTGGAAAAACACTTCTTACCCAAAGTCCCTTATTTGATCTTCTTTTGTCTAATACCCTGCCCTCTATACATCTATTGACTCCTGCTTCTGTTCACATACCTAAGAACCTATCCACAATCATCCCTAATTATGCTGAGTTAGTTGCAGATTTGATTTCCAATATGCAACAAGAGGGCATTAAAGTGAATGTTTCCTTGGAATGTTTGTATTAAAACAGTTTTTAGCAAACAAAACCAATCTTGCTACCTAGTATGGTGAATTCTGATATAAGCTGCAGAGTTGCATGACTCCTCTAATATCAAATCAAGCAGACTAGCTAGGTGTCATGGTACATGTATGTAATCCCAGCACTCAGGAAGCTGAAACAGGAGGATCAGGAGTTCAAGACCCTGTCTCAAAAAACAAAAAGAAAAAAGCACGGAGTATAGATTGCTACCTGTGGCTGGAAAGTTCTTTAATCAGCACCCAAGCCAGGAATGGAAGCAGAATCACTATTGATGAGTTTTCTGACTTTGGTCCACTGATAATAAATAATTTCATTCTAAATTCAAAGTAGCATGGACATGTCAAAATATTTCTGCCAAAGCAGTTCCTACTTTTTACCTGCCCTTCTTTGTACTCATTTGTTAATTGGACTGCTCATCCCTTCCTTGAACTTTGTCTTCATTTAAACCTGTATACTGCCAAGCATGGTGATCCAGGCCTGTAATCCTAGCACTCAGGAGGCTGGGGCAGAAGGATTGCACTGGGTTCAAGCACAGCCTGGGCTACATAGTGAGTTTAAGGTCAGCCTAAATTACATAGGGAGACCCTGTCTCAAAAAAACTATTCAGGTTTCTCCATCGCCCCTCCTTCTAGTTGCAACTCAGTGCCTTTGGCTGCCCAGCCTGCTTCTTATATATTACCTTCAGTGAACTTCTGTTCCTTTGCTAATGAGAAAAGAGATAACAGGTTCTTCTGGCTCCTCTTTTCCTAACCATGTAATCCAGTTTTACTCCCACTCAGTACTCTACTTTTTGAATAATGTTACATTTCATTACTATGTTTAGGCACTTACATTTTATCAGTGGATACCTCATCCCTCCATAAGCCCCTTGGGAAAGCTTCGTTTTTTTAACCGTATAATAGCATGCACATCACAGCATTTCCAGAGGGATCATTGAAGATCAGATGTCATACTCAAAAACAAACAAAAAGAACAAGGAGGAAGCTCTTTGCTTGTTGGTACTGTTCTCCAAAAAGATTAGCTGTAATTGAGCGGTTTAACCATGGGTGGGAGTCAAACTGAGCATCCTGTCCCTGTGCAAGGAATGTGACATTGCAGAGGTGAGATTATTTAAATAAAATCCTTCCATTCATGGGTTTCAGAATATATTTCACAGACTTTCCTTAACTTGCTATTTAGGAATCTCTTCATTCAAGAGAAATTGGGAAACCAGAGCAGAGACTTGAAATTACCAAGCAATGAAGGAGGTGACAGGCCAGAGAGAGGCACAGACTCCTGGGCTCTGTGGACAGTTACTTTGTTTCCTCCACAGTGTGCTGTGGGGGGTCATTGGGACCCAGACTATAAATGACCAGGTGTCCTTTCGATCAGGACTCAGGGAGGTCTACATACCTCCATTGTTGATACCCCTCTACTGTTGAATGATCATTAATGCCAAAGGAAAGATTAACACAGTGATTTATTTGTTTTCTAGTCGTGAGGATTAAACCTAGAGCCTAATGCATACTAAGCTTGAACTGTACCACTGAGCTACACTGCCAGCCTCAATAGCATAAATCACCAAGAGCACATCTCCAACTGGGCTCTCTTTCATTTCTCCAAGACCATTCACCTGGGTTTGGTGTAGAGTTGTTCACTATGAGAGCCTTTATGATGTTTCTTTAGTGAATAATAATAGTTTTTCTGGTCAAAAGGAAGAAAAAAATAGAGTAGGTAATGAAAGTCCAAAGAAGAATCACTAGAAGTGTTAAGGAGGTAGAAGAACTGTCAAATAAGATTGTTCTCAGAACAAGTAGGACATTAAACATTGTATTAAAATATAGACTGTATAACATCACATTTATCATTTTAAACATTTAAGTGTACAATTAGTGGCCTTTAGTACATTCACACTGGTGTGTAATTATCACCACTATCAATCTCCAGAACTTTTTCTTCACTCTAGACTGAAACTCTATGCTCATTAAACATTCCCCATCCACAGCAACCACCATCTACTTTCTTTCTCTCTAATTTGATTATTCTAGGTACCTCCTATCAGCAGAATCATATTCTACTTATCTTTTTTTTTTGACAAACTTGTTCCATTTAGCATGTAAGCCATCGCTCTGTGAAGACTTCTACTTGTATGTACACAGACGTGGTCACCAGAATCTAGGATATAAGAATTTAGGTGAGAAAGACAGGCAAAGTATTTAACAAACAGTATAGCGTAGAACAGCAATGGCAAACCTTTTAGAGACAAGCACCCAAATTGTAACCCAAACCCATTTATTTATCACAAAGTACCAACACTGCAATTAAACCTGAATACTGAGGTTTTAGTTTGGAAAAAACAACTCCTACATTAACACCTTCTGACTTAAAAGAAAAATAATAATACATGTGCCATAGGTTCGCTACCACTGTCATAGGTACTGACTAGTCAAAAAGGGTACCAGGTCTTTGCCTTCTCAGTGTACATAAGCTCATGGTCAGCCCAAGTGGGGGCCACATTGAGGTAAATTTGGAAAAATGAAACTAGCTTCTCGTGCCAGTTATATTATCTTGTGATGGAGATACAAGCTCTAGTATAATTAGCTTCTAAAAAAGATTTAGATATTTCACTAATGGATGGTTAAGGGAAACTGAGGGTTCTGTGTAATTTACTCCTTTACTTTTGAAATTGATAGTTAGAGAAGATGATTGTGACTCTCTTCCTACCCTAAATTAGGAATCTGAAGCTCTCTAGACTCTTCTTGAAGGTCCTTATGGCAATCACAGGGAAGTGAAATTGCTATTTCAGTTCTTTAACATTCAGTAAATATTTACTGTCCACTGACCATGTGCCAGGCCTCATGATAAGCACTGGGGGTCAAATGGAGAGCAAAGCAATCTCTGTCCTTGTCCTTATGGAGCTGTGGCTAGATAATTTATCCCACAAATGGATTCCTAATTCCAAACTATATATGGTTCATAAAGGAAAAATGCCTGAGACACATCTCTATTTTCTGCTAGAAAATCATCCAAGAAATCTGCTTTCTTTTCTCTTCAGGAGACTCCAAGCAGGTGGCTTTGCCTGGGAAGGAGAGATCGAGAACAACGCATACAGCAAGGCTACAGGGGTGGTCCCCCAGCACAAGTATCTCCCCACGGCGGGCAGTTACCAACTCCATTTTGCCCTCCAACATCTTGAACAACAAAAACTGCAGTCCCGGCAACTTCTGGACCAGGGTCGAGCTCGGCACCAGGTAATTCAAGATAAGCTTTTCCATATACAAGTATCTTCCTTCTGTTGGTAAATAAAAAAACAGTTAAGGATGCATGAATGGGCAGTGTAGTGTGAATTTCCCAGCACCAGCCTGGCTTGTGTGGTTCATGGGGAGCCGTAACTGCTTCACTGGAAGGTGATGCCAAACAAGTGTTTGACATGGTTCTTTCATTTGAATGTACAAAAATCTGTATTGTAATAATACCCTTTCTGTTGTATGATCTTAGTTCAGTAGCCTCCTGGAGGGTCTAATTCCCAAATACCAAAAAGCTAGCATTTTAAGCATCTTTATTTCAAAATGTACTACTACATAAGTACATATTAATCTCTCATAATCTATCAAGATTTTCTAAAAAATAAATCACTTGCAAATTTTTCCTGTACGAAATGGTCACAAAGTTAAGGTTGCTGGTTTTCTGTAAATGACAGACATTCATTGAGTGTCTTATCATGTGCTAGGCACTGTTTTAAACAATGGGACTGTAACCATGACCATCCACACAAACATCCTTGCTTTTAAGGAACTTCCACACAGAAATGTTGATTCAGAGACGGGGATTTAGCTCAGTGGTTCCGCTGCTTGCATCGCAAGCACAAGGTCCCGAGTTCGATCTCCGGTACCAAAAAAAGAAAAGAAATATTGATTTCCTAGACAATGATGTCTGTGAAATGATGGACATTCCTCAGGAACATGTATGAGGAGCTGTCTAAGTATATTACACCAGTTCTGTTAGTGTGGCCCCATCACAGAGAAAGGATGATCTCCCCAAAAAAGTCTGGCCACAACAGTTAATTTTTCCTTATGATTCAGGATTATCCTAGAATTAGCTACTGTTTTCCACAGTAGCGTTTTTTTTTTTCCACAGTAGGGTTATTGGGCTGAATTGATACTGACCTGTGGGCTTCCCTGATACTTGGTTGTAGAAGAAGTACCTTGTGTCAATGTAAGCTATGGTCGTTTGTTTATTTTATAAAAATATGTAGTACAGTATAGTACGGTATAGTTTGCAACAATTTATGAAGAGTTAATACTTATTCAGAGATGAAAGAGTATTTCCCAAAGTTTCTTTATCCTTTAAGTAAATCACTTATCATTACACCCTCTATCTTTGCTTACCTTTTCAACTACTGTCCACAATAAAATATGTTCATTTTATTTGTTCAACATAGTTCATCACTTAAACCTCTTTACCTATGGTAGTGTACTCTGTAGATTAATGCATCGTAATTAAGAAATGGTAAATGCAGACATTTTTGAAGTAATTTTTAAGCTATTTATACTGGAGAAAAATCCAGACTTTTTAATAGGGAAAGCATAAAAAAATGGCATCTCATTTTGACCACCACACTGCCATTTGTCACATAGAAATTTATTTAGAAAATCTTTGGGACAGTAGAAATATGTAAGTCAGTTTGCATTTTCAAAATTACAGATATAAATGTGTGTTTTAGGGTTTTGTTTTGTTTTTAAAATCTGTGTAAATTTCTTGAAGCTTTTTAAACTTCTAAACTTCCTTTGAGTATTTGAGAGTGCCGGCTGAATCAGATGCTGAGTAGTGGAGACATCACTATGTGGGTTTATTTCCCTTATGTGAGTTTTATCTGTGGCTCTAATGAATGTAGGCAGTTGGTCCCTTTTAAACCACACATGAAATACCTTGACATGGTGTATGATTTTTTTTTTTTAATAAATGGAATTGTTTGCAGAGCATTAAAGTTTTGGGGAAGGGGAGACAGTTTTGCTGATTTTCACTTTTAGAAACTGCTTCATTTTTAAGCCCTCCTCATGCTTTTGATTAGCTTCCAGCAACTCACATTCCTTTGAAAATTCAGAGTGCCGCTGTTCTTGTATGGAATTTTTTTTTTCACTGAGGATTATGCTGGTTTAGTTTCACTGAATTATGAAGTATATGGAAAATATGGTTTTTAGAATCTGTCAGAATATCTGTCTGAGGGAGGAGGCAGAACTCCCAAGAAGGGAGTTATCTCTTGTCTCCTGGAAAGAGAAGAGAAAAATCATTCATCACGATTTTTTATATATATGTATTACATTTTATTTCTTTCCCCTGTTCTTCTAAACCACAACTGATTAGGTAAACATTAGTAATGGTGCAATTGTAGGATTTTAGGGAGAGAGCTAAAGAAAATAAATTCTGTTAGTTTAAATGGCTTAGAACTAATAAGATAACAAGATTTTAACTACTCTAACACAAAGAATAATTAGTATCTTGGAGCACTGTATTTCAGAGGGCATTTAGAAATACTCCATAGCAGAAGCAAAGCCCCACTAGACTTTAAGCCTTCATTTTTAGCTTAGCTGTGTTAAACTTGACCATTATCATTATCCAAATTATTGATTAAAGCCTGGTGTGCATTCTCAGTATATGCTGCATTTCTGTTCTTGGGTTAATCATCAGATAGGGATGATACTTCTGTTAATGAATTTTCACTTTGTTCTCATTTTGTGAAGTATAGGTAACTAGAAACTTGGTTAATAACATGTTTAAGATTAATGGGTAGAATTGAAATCATATTTACCTAGCATTAATTCATAAGAAAAACCTGTTTGGGGAATAGGATGTTAAGGGAGCTTTATATTTATATTATAGTAATTATTTTTTATAAATAGTATCTTCCACATAGTGATTTCCTAATAAATATTTGGGGAAATATCATGTGGCCTTTCTCCCATTACATTCAAAGAAAATTCTCCCATTGTTTTTTGTTTTGTTTTGTTTTGAGACAGGGTCTCACTTTGTCACACAGGCTGGCCTTGAATTCATTATGTACCCCAAGCTGGCCTCAAACTCGGAGGATCCTCCTGCCTCACCCTCCAGAGTGCTGGGAGTACCAGCATGTGCCACCACATCCAGCTATTCTTCCTCTTTTTTTTTTTGCCTCCAGTCAGAGCACCTAGATATCCAATTTGTTATAGGTGTTAATTTTAAGAAGGCAATTTCTGATTCAGGATGTGAGTTTGAAAGTGAGCACCTCTAACCATTCATGCAGAATGAGCTTTGATCTTCTTCTCTGTGTAGCAGTGTACGCACAAACATAGAAATCCTCATGCACTGAATCCATACCTGCAAAAGACCGATCTCCAGTACCATGACAATGTGAGAAAGAAGTCACTCAGAGCCATTGGCAGAGGTTTCCTGGGACAGAGGTACAAGAAAATAGGTATGATAGGGAGTGTGATAAACAAAACTGGACAAAATTGAAACTATGAGCTTTTAAACTCTGATGGGTGAAACCCAAAGTTTGAAAACATTGTTTTAAATCAAAGCAAAGATTGGCAGAATTTTTCTGTAAACAGATAGTAAATACTTTCAGCTTTGGAGGCCATAGTAGGGTCTCTGTTGCAGCCTCTCAACTCTGCATTGGGAGAGAAAACATCCATGTAGAACATGAGGATGAATGAGTGTGGCTGTCTCCCAATAAAACTTTATTTACAAAAGCAAGGGGCACGCTGGATTTGGCTTGCAGGCTCTAGTTTACAGACTCCTGATCTAGAGCAACAGATCCACTCAAGCTGGTTAAAACACCGATTGTTCACCCTAACCCATTACTGATGCAGTAGGTTTGGCATGAGAACTCAGTCATTTCCACATCGCACAAGTGCATAAGCGGTACTGAGCCCACTTTTTTGGCAACCACACTTGGAGAACCATCCATTCAGAGGGAAGGAGATTAAAATTTTCTCCCCTTAGGTTTTTTTTTCCCTCTTGTCTTTGGAAGGGAGATTAAATGTGTTAAAACTTAGTGTCACCTTTATAAAATTTCAGCCACTGATTTTATAGGAACTTTGTTGCCATCTTTTCCACCCCCATCTACCACAGTCTCATAAATAAGTTATCAAAATACTTTCTTGTTCATTCTTTTTCTCAGGATTTATTCTGCTCAGCAATCACAGCTCCCAGGATTCAAGTGTCGGGTGGGCAGAGATGAGTCATGGGATAGATTCCTCCCTTTTTGTTTTATTAATAATAGCCACCACTTCATAAGCGCTTATGTGTTCCAATTCGATCCCAGGTGCTCCACATATAGTAATTCATGTTAAAATGATCCTCAGGATGCTTGTGGGCCATGCCAGAGTATTGGTGGCTGGGGATGGCAGAGTGGATCTGTTGTAGATTAATAAATCCCACTGTGTGTCTCCTCTGTCCTCCCTCCCTGCTTCCTTGTCATACTGGCTTCCTGCCCTAAAGGAGAAAGCAAAAACACTTTTCTTTCAGCTGAGTTGGGGGACTTGCCTTGACTACTGGTGACATCAGCACGAGTAGCTCTGCATGCTGGGCTCCGTAAAGAGGGCTGCACTGCTGCAAGGCCCCACTGACCTGATTCTAATTGCTGACACTGAGCTGCTGTTATTCTTGGCTTGGGGCAGAGCGATTACTCAGTAGTTTCTGTTAAAGTGATCCTTTGTTAAACTTCTACTCCCAACCCACTCCCCAGGCCTTCCCTCCCACTCTCTTCTCTGCCTCGTCCAGACCAAAAAAGAGCCCAAAAGCGGAAAAATAAGGACATTTTGATAGCCATCACATAAATGCTGAACCATCTTTTAACAATAACAGGAGAGAGTACAGATTTTAAACACAGGTAGTTCTGCGCTGGTTCCATTCTGTTTCCAAAGCTCTTGAATTTTTAGTAGACTTTTAACGTTCCACATGAGCAGGGTAATTCAAGGTAGGTGAAAATTGTGCACCGTAAATTCCACTCATCCTTCTTCCCATCTGCTCTTTACTTTTCTTTTTTGCCATGCTCAAGTTTACCAGACTAACTTAGGTTCAAGAAAGCTAACAGGGACTAATGTTTCTCCGGACTGGGCTGGGAGCAGCTCAGTGTTCATTGCAAGCGGGCCTTCTATATGCCGGGAACGTGGCGGGCGCCCTGAGTGACGAGCCTTTTGCCAGTTGGACATGTACATGCACAACTCCATAGGTGTGGAAGGGAGTCCCATCGAAACCCAACCGAGTCTTGTTATTTTGCTCCTAAAAGTTCATTGCATGGGTCTAGAAAAACTTTGCCCCCCTGAAGGAAGGAATACTATTTCTCCAGACCTTCAGCTGCTGTCTGTTAGGGTTGTGGGGGAGGGGAAGCAAAAGAAATTCAGCAGGCGGGGCGCTCTATCGGGGCAGCCCCCAATAACATGTGAGCTGCCGTGTGCCAGCGACCGGAGTCGTCCTCACTGGTCTTTGTAATGGTGGATCGGAGACGAAGGTTACACTGAGGCCAGGAGGGGGAGGAGTTTGTGCACTGACGTCCCAGAGTGTGGACTCCAGTGTCAACATACTGCTTCATTGTTTTTGTTTGTTCGTTTAGTTCTTTTAGTCTGTTTCGTTTTTCTCCTTTTATTAGGAACTCATATATCACATAATTTCTAGCTTTTAGTTATTACTGAGCCATGTAATTTAGTAGATTTTTGCCAAACCAAACTCTTTTCCTCTTACCTAGTAAGAATATATTGAAAATACATTAAATAATACATATTAAAAATCCACCCACTTGTTTTGGAAATAGGTATTCTGGACAGGCTTTGGAGTCAGATAATGTTTGATGTGAATTTTAGCCATGTCCAGTCCATGGCCTGAGACAGGTTATTTGAACTTTTTTGAACCTCGTTTTCCTTCTGGTATGGAGAGGATAATGTATACCAGATGTCACTTACCAAATGTCATTTACCAAACCAAGCATTTTATTTGTATTATTTCACTGAAAAAGCAGAGCATCATTTATGTAGCTTTCTGAGGGTCACATAAATAATAAATGTAAGGACAGGAATTTGAACTCAGGTCTATCAGCCTCTAGCATTGAAGCCCTTGGTTAGTATGCTGTGTGCTGCCTGCCTGGCAAGAAGGCATTCCATAAATAACCACCATTAAGTACTATAACATACATTTCAAGTTGTAATCCATACGTTCAACAAGTACTTATTGGCACCTATGAAATATATTTGGAAAGTTATTTTCAGGTGTCTTAACCAGTCTCTAAAATTCACATGCACTGGAGCAAAAGAGTAGTTCCCTAAACATATATAAACACAGGCTTAGACATTATCCCAGCTACCTCAATGCTAAATTAATGTCTTAAGAAGGGGTGTGGGGGCTCAAAAAATCATAGAAATGCCTACATTTTATCCTCTCTTGTTCTTCATTATTAAATAATAAGATCAGGAAGCGCCATGCTATGAAACTTTGTTTTGTGAACAAAACTATTTAAAATATTCTATATAGGGAAAAGGAAAGAAGGGAAAAGAAAAAATATGAGAAAAGGAAAAAAATGGAAACAAAGCCTTTGTAAATAGGGAAGGGTGGAGAGGGTGAAGGGCGGGCAGGGGGAATGGGGAAAAAATAAGAACCAAGATACATCATGTAAAGATCCCAATGATGAATGTAACTGTACTGTATACCTAAAATGTACCAGTAAATTTAATGGAAAAAAAACTATTTAAAATATTCTATAAAATGACCTGTAGGCTGAGCATATAAGGGTATGTATATAAGACACAAATGAATTTTATGTTTAAGCTTGGGTTCTTTCTTCAAGATATCTCTCCATATATGCAAGTATCCTGAAATCTGAAACATTTCTTTTCCCAAGCATTTTGGATACAGGATACTCAGAACATAACACACATATACACACAGAGGCACATACATATATGCACACTTTAAGTTTTAAAGTAATCAGCAAAGATTTGCTTATGACACTTTCTTTTCAAATTTGCCTTTTCTAGAAAGAATGACGTTGGAGAAAAGAGAATGAAAATGTCTGTTTTTTTATATACATCTGGCAAAAGTTGGGCACAATACTAGGTTTGTTTTAGATTTGCTTTGGAAAGATTTGATTTAAGTAGATTTGCTTTAGATACATTTGTTTTTAAAGGGAGCAAGTGTAACATGAATAGAAATGGCAGCTTAGTATCGCAGAGCTCTTTACACTGGTGTGAATGCCAGCTCACTGCTCAGAAATTATGTAGCCATGGACAAATTACTTAAAATTTTTGTGCTTTGGTTTCTTCTGTAAATGGATATGATGTTGTGAGCTCCCTCAAATGTTTGGGAGGATTCAATGAGTTAGCAAAGTGGTTTTTTTTTATTAGTTCATGTTTACAGTACATAATGTTTACATTCCTTGTGTGGTGTTTTTACATATATATATATACACACATACATACATACATATATATCTCAGTGTTTAGGGCAATGCTGGCCCATGTAAGAGCTCAATATAAGTGTATCACTCTTACTATATTATATTTAACATCAATCCACCCTCTTAACAATTTTTAAATATCTAGTACAATATCCTTAGCCATAGGCATATTGTTGTACAGCAGATCTCTAGAACTTGTCCATATTGCATAACTGAAATTATATTCATTGAACAAGTCTCCATTTCCTCCTCCTCCTTCTCCTCCTGCCTCCTTCTCCCTCCTCCTCCTCCTCCTGGCCTCCAGCAGCTCCCATTTTACTTTCTGTTTCAATGAATTTGATAATTATATACTTCATATAAGTAGAGTAATGTAGGCTTTATCTTTTTTTTAATTGGCTTTTTTCACTTAGCATAATGTCTTTAAGGTTTATCTATATGTAGCATATGACAAGATTTCCTTCTGTTTTAAGACTTTATGATATCCCATTTTATGTATCCCTTTTCTTTATCCATTCATCAATCAGTGGACATTAAGGTTGCTTCCACTTTCTTGGCTATTGTGATTAATACTTAAGTGAATGTGGAGGTACACACATCTCTAACATAATGTATTACTTTTAACCTTAAATGAACACAGTGTTATAGTGTCAACTTGGAAGTTTTAATTAAACCCCTTATTCCAGAAGCAGAAGTTGGTTAAAATGGTATTTTAAAAGGTGTCTTAGGGGACCAAGGATATAGCTCAGTGGTGCCTCGCCTGCCTGGCAAGCACAAGGTTCTGAGTTTGATCCACAGTACTGGGGTGAAAAGAAAAAAGTGGAGACGGTGTCTTAGAAGAATGTCCAGTCTCATGAAATATTAATTAGCTACTTATTTGGACAATAAAAATGGTATCTAAGTTGATTTTTTTCATAATTGCTACAAAAACCAGTACAAAGGAGAGTAAAAATAATGAGTAATTTCAGGATAGAATGAATATTCTTTACAGTAATATCTGTGTAGGTTGATAACATGTTGGTTTAAAGACAAATGTCGCATAAAAATAAAAAAGGAAAGAAATAGCAGTAGCATAATATTGTGATCCAGCTTTACATGGGACACAAGCTGTTTCCTCATAATAGGCAAAAGAGGGCCTGGGATTTAGCTCAGTGGTTTTGCCGCCTGCTGCACAAGCACAAGGACCCAAGTTTGATCCCCAGTACCAAAAAAAAAAAAAAATACTCAAAAGAGTGATAATCCTCTCAAGCATACTGATAGACATAAATAGGTACAATCTTTGAGGGGCAGTTTGGGAATACATATAGAAAAGTTTTTAAACTTCTGATGTAGTTATGCTACTTCAAAGAAATTATTTTAAGATAATCCAGCAAAAAATGTATGCATAACATGATGGGGTTTTTTTGGGACCAGGGATCGAACTTGGGTCTTTGCTCTTGCGCAGCAGGCGGCGAAACCACTGAGCTAAATCCCCGGCCCTTCATGATTTTTATTACATTCTTGAAGAGAAAAACAAATCAGTGACAACCTGAAAGTGTATGAGAGAGGGGGGAGAGAGGGAGAGAGAGAGAGTGTTTCAAAATGAAACTATAAGATTTTGGGGTTCTTGGGTTTTTTTCCACCCAAAAATCTATTATGAACATAATTACTAGCTAACAAGCATAGATCTGCTTTAGCATGTCATTTTATAGCATTCTATATTGGTGTTTCATTAAGTAAATTAAAATAAATCATAATAGAAAAATATCAGCCATTAAGGACAGCAATCTAGATCTACCTTTATAGATATGAAAAAAATACTCGAGACAGATATTTGAACAAAAAAAAACAAGGCTTAAGACTTTGGATGTCATGATCCCATTTTTTGTACACTCACAAAAATACATATGTACGCATAGAAAAGTCATGGATGTAGAAAAATGTCTAAATGTTAACTGGTTTGTCTCAGAGTTAAATAGACATAACTCTGCTTTCCTTTTTCTAATGAATATATATTAAAGAAATTAGTGTTTGAAAAAGCAGAAAAAGCCTCACCCTACCAAGCTTTTATGTGCACATCTAATCCATGTGTACATGTTGCTGGGCACTGAGGCACATGGGCAAGAAATGGAAAGCAGAGCCTACAGTCACATGAGACCAAGTCGCCATCAGAACGTCAGCACAGGCCTGACTGGTTCTGTTGTTAGGTGGAGGGTGGGGCTGCCAGGGAGGGAAGGTCGTCTGTTTGATGTCCTCAGGCTACTTCCGCTGGGTTTCACTGTCATGGACCTGGGGCCTGGCCTGAACCACCACTTCATAGGTATGCTTCTTTGGTCCTGTCCCCCACCCAAACCAAAATCAGTTCAAGAAGCTCAGTCTTACTGAAGAACAGAGACCGCTAATGGAGCCTTCTGTCTGTTTAGAAGATTGATTCTGAGGCTCATGAGTACATTTGAATATCTAGTTTTACTCATCTTCATTATCCCTCAAATGTTAGCACAGAGAGATAACTTAAGGCCTGTCTGAAGCACACTGGGTTCAGTTGGTGGTGAATAATAGTTTCCAAAATGTTCTATTCAGGTAAGCACCTGTGTTTACGTCCTTTAGAGTAGTACTTGTAGTAGAAAGACCTTTTACTTTACTCTCTAAAGGCAAAGGACCTTCTTGGTTGGTTTTTTAAATAGGAGGACATGCCAGAGGACTTCAGTGCCCTTGGTGGCTTAGTGGCCTGTTTTGGTGTTTGTGTAGTTGACCTGTCTAAATGAACAGTAGCAACTTCTGTATTTCTGGTCTATCCCTATCCAAGCCACAGCACTGTCCAGAGCTTTGTAACAGCAAAAGTTCTGTTTCTTTTGCTCAGTCCCTAGTCTTCTCCCAGCTGACAAACATTGTGAATGGAAGATAGCCAAGAACTCCATACAGTATGAGACAAAGGCCTTTTGGAAGCTTGCTTTTGCCAAAATAGACACAGCTACCCTCACCCGCACCCTGGCTCTGGGGTTATGTTGACTCTACATCCTAGGGCTGTACGAAAGTTGCTATGTGTTCTTTGCAGTGATCAGCTCTCAGCCTGGAGGTAGCCAGGTGAGGTATTAGTGGTCTACATGCTCAAGAAAATATACCATCCTTATGCTTTAGCTGCCAGAGAGAAACATACTAAAAGTGGCTTTGTATACTATGTAATGGGAACATTATCCAAATTAGATCAAAATCTAATGGAAGAATGATGCTTAGAAAATTTTGCTCCTCTGAAATCAGAGTAGAAAGGGCACAAAGAGACATTGACCTGCTCAAGTAGAGATTAGCATTTGCTACTTTATCTCCCTTCATTCTAAAAAAAAAAAAAAAAAGAATTTACAGAGTTATCATATTACAAAGAGCCATCTAGTTCTGCTCCATCACCAGCAAGCCTAAGTGAAGGCTAAAAGGAGTGTTTTTCTGGAAGGAATTAAAAAAAAAAACTCCCAGAATTTAATCTCCGAACAGTATTATCTTTCTAGTAAGAGAGCCCAGATCTTGCCTCCTTGGAACCTTCCAAGTTGCAGTCTGTGTTCTGTCTATCAGAAATTCCCCCTTCCCACCCACGAGCACCCCTCTGTTGTGGGAGAAGGAGGGCCTTTACAGTCCTTTGCCTGGGGCCAAGCCAACCCTCAAACTGTGGTTTTCTGAGTCGCCTTGCTATAGTGTGGCTGTTTCCCACACCCAATAAAGCAGCAAGAGTCATGTATATGTTGACCAGGTCTTAAGTAGAGGCCCGAGCTCTCTCATTCCCAGGACACTCACTGATGACAGTACAGCCTGTCCCTGTGTTAATACTGTATATCTATGCCTCAGACTTCTTAGAAATTGTCTACGAGAGTTTCATATAATTCTTCTGTCCTTTTAGGAATGACTGTGAGGACAAAATAGTTCACTTGATTGGTAGTTTTACAGTTCCAAGATTGGGCCAATACAGAGTATGGGGCGGCCTGAAGAGACTGATTTCTGCCACTCATCTAAACACATCCACTGGCATGTCTGCTTTTAACATTGCCTGAGTGTTTTGCTGGACTGGTACTATCAGATTTGATTATTTTAATCCCATCCCAGGTAACCTTGGCTTTGGTAAGGAACCTGGAGGCTTGTCTCCATTACTAACTCTTTAGTTTCAGATGGTATACAATTGTAATCACTTTGTTGTTTATTCAGTATATTCGAGTATGGTTACCGAGCCACAAGTCAAGACTCAGAAGCTTTTTACTGGACTTGGAAAGAAGAGTTCCTTTCTGAGATACAGTACATGTCTGTTCTTGAAATTTTATTTTTATTAGTACGTTTGCAGTATATAATGATTACATGCATTGTGGGGAGCTGGTACATGGACATATCTTAATTCTTTCTATGCCCCCTTCCCGTCGTAGTCCCTTTCCCATTTGCAAACAATCTATAGCAATCTTGAATCTGTGGTAGATTGAGAATTAGTTCTCGTATCAGAATTCAATATGGCTGCGTGTAACGGGACCTCCTTTGTTATGACTTGTGTCTGGATGTCCCCCTACAGCCTCATGCGGTCATAGATGGGGCTTTTCAGAGGTGGCTGGATCTAGAATTTGTGACACAGGGATTGATTCATGGTGCAATGCTAGGATGAAGGGTGCTAGCATTAATGGTATGATAACACAAAAGGGACAGAAAGAGGCTTGTCTTGTCACTTCTTGCTTTTTCTGTCTTGTGCCTGCCATGAACTGTTTCTCCTCTGTGATGCCCCTCTGCCAAACCACCCTGCCTTGGAGCCAACTGACTATAGACTGAACCTCTACAAACTGTGAGCTGAAATAAACCTTTCCTCCTTTAACTTTGGATGTCAGGTAGTTTGTCTCAGCAATGAGAAGAAGTAACTAAGACATCTTCCCACCCCACTGATGGGTTAAACAACTTAAAGACATCCTTCCCCATTTACTTAGAAAGCTAGAGATAGGCTCTCCAATTCCTAGTGCCCTCAGAAATCCATGTTCCTCTGCCCATGTCCTTTGAAATCCTTAGAGAAGAGCTTTCTCCCTATTCCCACCTCTGGCAAATTGTCTGTGTTCAGTGGGAGTAAGAAGAGGAAGGGCAAGAGGACACACCTGTTCTTAAAGAGCTTTCCTAAAAATCAGAGCCAGGAACTTCTCTTTACATCTCATTGGCTAAAATATGTCTTGTGGTTATCCCTAGGCACAAGAAAAAGAGTGAAAAATGTACTTTTTTCTTAGCTAGGCACACATTATTACCCAAACAGAATCAAAACAGTATCAGAAAGAAAGGGAGAAGTGACAGCATGCAGGCAATATGTTCTCCTAACGTAGCTTTGTGGCTTGGAATAAACTTTAGTCTTTTACTGAACATCAGTGTATAAGGTACTACCGCAAAATTTGCATTTAGAAGGGTAAATTTATTTTTGTGAGGGATTGGCAGAGGCTTTACTTGTATCATGGCTGAGTGTTAGACACAAATAACACACTAAGTACTATTCAAAGTCCAGAGAATGGTCCTGCTACAAGATTACATCTATATGTAAATACACATTTGTACATTTTCTTGTATAGGAATTCAGTTGTTACTTAAAGATGAATATTTGGCATATTGTTTTTAGTTTTTCATTCATGGAGTAAATGTTTATTAAGCACCTAGGCATTCTGCAAGGCACTGTGGATGAAACAAAAGTTAAACATATCAAATCCAGCCATTTCCAGTGTATATTGGCAGAAGGGAGGAAAAGTATATACATAAGCATCTGTAAAGCAATGTAGAAGGTACTAACTATGATAAGAGATAGACAAGGGAATCTTCATAAGCATTTAGAAGTGGAAAGGGTTATTGCTGCCAGTTACCTTCATAGCTAGCGAGCACCATCGTAAGACTAGAAAAATATGTTGAAAACATACATAACCAAGTACCACTCGTGAATGATTACTGATAGTAGACTTGTATGTCATCTGGTCCTTTGGTTCATTGATAAACTAAAGTAGAAGTTTAGGAAGGAATGGAGTATTTGTTGAGTGTCTGTTGTGTGCCCAGTATTTTATTTCGAGCAACCCTTACTGAATGCCGGTGCTAGACCTTCATTTAATCTCTAGCAATCCAGCAAAGTAGTTATAATATGTACTTTATGAGACACCTGAAGCTCAGAGAGGTTAAGTAACTTGAAAAAGTTGCCCAGCTGTGAGTTACAAGGCCCACATCGGACCCCAGGCACATTTGACTAAAAAGTCCTATTTTTTCCACTTACCCTGAGTCCCTCAGCCTTTCACCATTGAGTTCCTCTGGTTCCATGGCCAGTTTTGAATGTCAGTTCTTTCCTTCTTCAGCTCCTCTAATAGGGAACGCTGTACCCAGCTGATTGAAATTTGGGCTTCATGTGGATATTTTGAATTGTACTCAGAACTAATTTGTTAGCTGCTTAAGTGTTATTAGAACTTGACAGCCTTTTTTTGGCTTTTTAAATAATTTATGTTTGTAGTAATTATATATGCCCTGTACAAATTTAAAAGATGTGAATGATATATAGTAAATAGTAGTAGAGTCTTCCTCCTCCTTTGGCTCCTAGCTAACCAATTAATTCTCCATGGAAATTATCAGGTTTTTTGTATATCCTTCTAGAGTTATTCTATCAACATGTTTTGTGTGTGTGTTTGTATATGTAAATATATTTTCTTTTTATTAACACAAATAGGAGTTTCTACACTCTCTGTTTTTGTTTTTGGTACTAGGGATCGAACTCAGGACCTTGAGCTTGCAAGACAGGCGGCGGAACCACTGAGCTAAATCCCCAGCCCTACACTTACTGTTTTAAACTTGCTCTTCTCATTTATTTCTTTATCTGTGTTTAGATGTTCTTTTTTATTTAACTGTCCCAGAAAGATTTTTGAAAAAAAGAAAAAGAAAAACTTGATGAATTTGGAAATATGTTATGGTTAAGTCATTTCCATGGTAACATTATTGACTAGATGGTCTTAGCAATGGCAGTTCTTTTGCAGCATTAAAAATGTACCTCGATGAAGAATATTTTTATTTCAAAGTGTTCTTTACTAAGAGTAGTTTTTTCTCCCTCCTGTACTACTTACCCAGTGAAAGTGTTTATGGATAGTCCAACATAGCCCTCATTTTGATATCTTCTGGGCCTTATTTTTGTTTTCTCACTTTGTGTCTACTATTGTGATTCTTGTAGTTCTCAGCAGTGATTCTTCAGCCTGAATGCTGAGTTCTGATCTTCACCCCTCTCAAGTGAGGCATCTCCCAAACACCTCACAGCTAAGCTCACTTGTCAGGACATAGTGGTGAAAATGAGAAGCGCAGCCTGTGGTAGCCCATTCCCGCCTCCCTCCTTCCTTCTAATTAAGTCTCCCTCCCAGATTTTGAGGTCCCAGATATGGAAACAGCAGGTGAAAAGAAGGGCTTTGTTTTTAGAACCCATCCCAGAAGTGTGGCCTCTTACTGGCAGTTCAGAAGGCTGCCGGGAGCAGTCAGGGCTCCTCGGTCCTCAGGGACCATGGGACACCTTCTCACGTGTACACACTTGCCCGTGCTGCTCTCCTGATGTTGTCCCTCTTGCAGGGTCAGAGATATTGAGGAGACTTCCTAGTTCTTACGTATTTCTCTTTCAGGTAGTTTGCAGAGGTGGGGAGCATTTCAGTCAGATTGGTCCGTCTGCAAATGCTTAGATCCTCTCCTTTTGTTCATTCCCTTTGTTCACTGTCAAGAGTATCAGTCATACACATTGTCTCCTCATAAGCACCTTGGATTCCTCCTCTTATCCACCTAGCCAGGACCCATGGACTCGCTTCCCAGAAGTGGGACATCCCAAGGCATGAGTAGAGGAGAGTTGGTTGGCATTTTTCTAAAGCTACTCAGTTCATCTTTTAAGTCTGAAACAATAAAATTCATAAAGGACAAAAGGAATTCCAGTGAAGTCTGTCCAGAAGGTGAATGTTTATTAAGAGCATCTCATCTTCTTCCATCAAGCCTGGCCATGTAGAAATGACATTTCTGCCATCTCTCTTCACATGTTGCATCTACAGATAGAAGTCAATTTCAGGATATTCTTTTAACGAAAAGTACTGTGTATGTTGTCAATTACATTATTTTTCTCTTAACATGACGTCACATTTATGTTTTTATAATACATGCATATTGAAAGTAACAAAGGACCAGTAACAAAATTTGAGACACACAGATGCTCAAAAACTGTTTTTTTACAAACATTATTTTTAATGAAGTAAACAAGTTGTGGGAATTTTTAAGCATCTGTGTGAGGAAGTATACTTTCACATCTTTAACTACAAATATATGTGGCATTTGTGATGTTTAGATGGTCTTTTTTCAGTCTTTCTTTATTTGTAGGCCTACCTTCTAGCAAAAATACCCTTCTGTTGATCTTGTGTTCATATAGTGACTCGTATTCATGTAATAATTTTACTTTGAAAGTG
The DNA here is from genome assembly GCF_053883595.1 of Heterocephalus glaber. Classification (NCBI taxonomy): domain Eukaryota; kingdom Metazoa; phylum Chordata; class Mammalia; order Rodentia; family Bathyergidae; genus Heterocephalus; species Heterocephalus glaber. Next base: position 16,013,437 of record NW_028258379.1, read on the forward strand.
TTTTCAAATGTATAATCTTACATTAATCTCTAGGTCAGCAAGGTGTTACTATGCTAGAATTCCAAACATAGCCCTAGAACCATGCACAGTCTGGCTTCTGGTTTCTGCCCCAGCCCCTCTCTGCCATCTGTCTCACTGCTCCCTGGCCACAGTGGCTTCTTCCCTTTCCTCAATCTTTACACAGACCCACTAGAGGAGCTCAGAGCTCTGCAGTGGGCCGGAGTCTCATCAAACTTCAAGTCAGTTTTGCTCTGTGCTCAATTTCTAGTACTTAGTCCCATTGGGACACACTCATTTAAAAATTGTTGAATGTAATAATGAAGGCTACTAAGACTGAGAGAGACCAAATGCTTTTTTAATTTATGCATATGTACCAACATACTACCTAAGTGCCCAGATTCCTGGTCCACTGCACTTTCAACTCTGCTTCAAGAGATTCTGCTTCTTTGAATCTGTATCTGCACTGGCAAGAGAAGTTTTTCCTAAAAATTACTGTCAGGGTTTCCCTTTTCTCTGGCCCCTTCAGGATTACAAACCAGTTACATATAGCAAATTGTTTCTCTTTTTCTTGTAGGCGATCTTTGGCAGCCAGATCCTACCTAACTCCAATTTATGGACAATGAATAATGCCACAGGCTGCAGAATTTCAGGGGCCACAGCTAGTGGCCAGAAGCCAACCACTCTACCACAAAAAGTGGTGCCTCCTCCAAGTTCTTCCACTTCCCTGGTTCCCAAACCCCCAACCAATCATAAGCAAGTGCTCAAAAAGGCCACATCCCAGAGGGCTTCCAAGTAAGTTTTTAATTATTTTCTGTTCAATTTTTTCAACATTCTATCAATTCTGAGCTAATGACACTCTTTAGTTGTGGAGACTCCAAGACCATTTGTCCTGAAATACTGAAAGCCAGAACACCTGATGGGGAACAAAGGCTAACTTTGGCCTCAAGCAGTGCTACAAATTGGAATAACCTGGGGAGCAGTTGCAGCATGGCTGGGCTCTTCCCAATGGAGGAGCAGGCTCTGTTCTTTTAGATTCCTCCTATGGTTGTGATGAGAGCAGCCTGCAGAGGTCAAGGTCATTGCTAGCCCCCTCAGCTGGCCTCTGGCAGGAGCTAGCTACAGACAGCCCACCAAGTAACAGTCCTGACTTGTGGGCTTAGCAAAAGGAAAGAAAAATGTCTTCCTCTGTGTTTCTTCTCTTGATCATTGTAAAGAATCAGATTATTTCAATTTCATATAAAATTCAGCACACTCCTCCCCTAAATTGTTTGTTTGTTCACATTTAGGCGTTTGAATGAGAACACATAGGATTGAGATTTCATTTTGAGGATTAACTTCCTTGACACAAGTCAACAGACTCTGTGTAGCAACAATATTTCTAGTACTTTTTGTAATCCGCCTATTTTATAGCAAAAAAAGACATTTCCATGCCAGAATCAGATTGTTATAGGCCACAGTCCTTCACTCTACCACCAGCCCTTTCTAAACCCAGTGAGCAAGGAAGAGATGTAAAGTATGTTAGTTCTAAGCCTGTCTTCAGTTTGAAATCAGGAACCGTTCAGAGAGCCTGGAAGAGGCAGGCATCTCTGCTGTGTGGATACCTAAAGGTTATTTGTGGATTTCTCTTGCTCTCATTAAGGCTCCTCACTTACTTGTCCTTCACAAGATCAATTTTAGTTGTAAAAAAGAATCCTAGGACATGGAAAAATGAGTTACTATTTTTTTTTTCTCTTGGAAGGTGAATCAAATTCTGGCTGTGAATTGAAAATAATCCCTTGTGGCTGTTTGAAGCATATTGCTGCCATTATTCATTTATCCAACACATATTTATTCAGTGCCTGCTAAGTACCAAGCACTGTGAAGAATGGCTGGGGTTGTGATGACTGCAGAACTCTCTGGAGCAGTAGCACAGGGTGGTAGGGAGCTTGAAGTTTGTGGTTGGATGCTGGTAGAAAAAGAGAGAGGAAGCTGTGGGCCCTCTTACCCTAGAAACAGAAGAGTCAAATCCCTAAGGGCTTAAGCCGATCTGGAGCCAGACTCACATCCCCACTCCACACTTTACTCATTTGACTTCTTTGACAAGTTACTTAATCTCTTGGCCTAAGTTTCCTCATTTATGAAAATGGGACAATAAGAATATTATTTCCTAGGTCGGTTGATAAATATTAACAGAGCTACTACACGTAAAGGACACAGAGCAAGTCCTGGCACACAGAAGAGCTCAGGGAGCCCTTGTCACCACCACGCCTTCACATGCTAAAGCCACATTGCCCTCGACAGCTTTGGAAAGCTCACAGCTAACAGGAAAATTAATGAGCCGGAAGTGAATGTGCAGTCTGCCAGTGTGCTCCTTTCTTGTGGATTCTCCCATCATCGCCAGTTCCCTGAGCTGGCCCTTGGTGGCCTGTGTGGCGAGCCACTGGGCTGGTGGAGGGGTAGGCTCAGGCAGCAGGGGTGGGCATCCAGAGGTGCTGCTCGCTGCCCTGAGCTCCCTGCTGGCAGGAGAACTCTGCAGCCTTCTGAGATGGAATTGCAGCTCTCTGGACAAACTTTGCTTTGGACATTTTTGTGGTTTCTTCTCTGTGACAAGCAGGAGTGTGGGAAAACCGGAAACAGCTCAGCATCAAAAATGCACAGACGGGGGGAAAAGCAAAGATTTCTTCACAATTTAAGAAATATAATCCAAGTATCAAAAGGCATGCTGTGAGGCGTTGTTCCAGGAAATAGTTTCCAATTTGCCTTTAAAACTCTAGCACAAGTCTGCAGAGCTTAAGTTAGCACTAATGAAGACCTGAACATTCTCTCACTTACATGTAAAACGTTCAGGGTCATGAAGGGCCTACAAATATTTTCAAATATTCTTCTTTCAGAAAAAATAATAGCATCTGAACTGATGGCAAAAAGAAAAAAACCTACTTTTTAAAAAAACTACCCAGTTTTTAAAAACAAATTTTATTTTATATCAATTTTAGATTTACAGAAAACTTGTAGGGATAATGTAGAGATTTCCAGAGACTTCTCTTCCAAGTTTGCCATTGTTAGCATCTTATATTGCCATGGGACATTTGATGACTGTACCATGCTAAGAAACTGTCACTGGTACGTTACTATGAACTAAACTCCATATTTCATTTGGATCAATAAAGTGATTTTTAATCTAAGGCAATTTTTCATGACTCTTGAAATCAAGATCCTGAGTATCTGTTGATATGTTCTTACTATTTAGAGTAATTCTTATTGCTAGCCAGTGTAACAAGATCCTTACTATCTTTGACTCAGTTTCCTATTTTAAAAATAGGAATAATAATGCTACTACCTCCCAGAGTCTCTAAGAGAAATAGATGAATTAATGAATGTCAAGCACAAATACAGTGCCTGGTACATAGTACGTGTTAAATAAGTCTTAGGTATTATTGTGATTATTACCTGAGAGGGCATTTCAAGAAATTTTCATGCAGTGCTTTACTTCCTGACAAATGTGTTGCTTCGTCTGCTTCATCTGCTTTGCTTTTTGTGGCCTTTATTCTGGCTCGGTTTGGATTAATCAGGAGCCCTCGGTTATGACTGGTGGTACTGAGTCACACTCAGGAATGCCACGGTTGCCCCAAGAGACACAGCTAATGAGAAGTTGTAATGAGCTTTTGACCATGCCAAGCCCTGTGTTTTTGGGTTGAACTTCAAACTTCTCTTAGCACAGAAGTTGCCATTAGACAGATTAGAGAAGCAATTTCCAAGAGCATCAAAGTTTCCACATCCTAGAGGGCTGAGTTTGGAGAACAATAGAACATAAAACACGGAATGTCGTTTTGGACTTTGGTGCAAAGAGAATTGAGAGTCAGAACAGTGGGGTCTTATTTCTCTATAATAATGTTCAAGTCACTTTCCCTCTCAAGGGTTCACTTTTCCATCTGTAAAACAAAAAGGGACCACTGTCCCTACTGATTAGACAAAATAATTTGTTTTCTGTCAGCTCTGTTGAAAGCTTTTTTATGAGCACATTTGCATGTTAATCCTAATACTTTGCAGCCATTTTCCTCATCTCTTCTTAGCCCAGCAGTTCTTGTTATAGTTCTCAAGTGCCTAGTCTCAGGTTTCCTTTAGGTGTATCTCACTTGTCAATTCTGTGAAGAAAATGATTCTTTTTTTTCTGTCTCTCTTTTTTTAACCATTTCCATAGTGCCATTAGCCTTTCTTGATTTTTTCTCTCTAGTGTTTGCAACACTTAACAACCTCCTTTCAAAACAATCTGTAGCATTTTTTTCCAAGCAATCAGCTCAGCTAATTAGGGTGATAGCCTAGGAGCAACTACATGCATCCAACTGTCTCTTCCTTTTCTCCCAAAGCTGGAATCATACTCTCTAGGACATATGGAAAAAGAAACACAAGGAGATTGAGATTTGCCAGGTACATAAGCAAAGCTCAGAGACTACAGGTGAATGTGAAAGGGCTGGATCGAAGCTATGTAACCTGGGAGAAGGTTGTAACCTGTTGTAACCTGTCTCCAGAGAAGGAAAACCATTGAAGAAACAGACTGGTGTTGGGGGTGTAATCAGTGGCAGAGTACATAGCTTTGTGTGTACTGGGCCCTAGGTTCAGTCCCCAGCACCAATAGTAGAAAAAAGAAAAGAAACACAGACCGAACTACTTTTCTTTTCTACTTGCACTTTTCTTTACAGAGCTGGAATTGCCCTTCCTTACCCAAGGCTTAGGTTAGCCTACATCAAGGTGACCCAGGTGGAAATTGAAAGTGACTGCTGCTCTGTGTCAGCACCCAGGACGGTAGTGTTTGTGAAAAGCTGCTAGGAATTAGGAGGGAGGGAAGTATTGAGAGCTAAGCAGCCCATAAAGCCAAATGTCAGTTAACATGACCAGAACAGTTGGACATTTGGTGAGTTCAGCAATGTGATGAAAGATGCCCAGAGATGATTGTCAGAAGAACAAAAAAATAAACAGGTAAATATAAATACCTTTTTAACATGTGAGTCATTAAAGTGAGAAGATGGTAGGGGAAAGTAATCAGGAGTCACAGTGATCCAAAAGTTCTTGGTGTGAGCATAGAAGATGTCATGTTAACCATTTTCTGTCAACCTTTTAGTTTTTTATTATGTGTAGTTTGAAGAAACATGATTTAATCTGTGGCAGAGCCATCCTTAAATATAGGGTTCTCCAACTTAACCATTTCTAAAGTATGTAATTATGTATTTTTCGGAGAAAAAGAAATGGAGGCATAGTGCAGGGCTATGAGTGCAGCAAGGTCCACACGTGGTTAGTGACTGAGCCAAAACTGGCCCTTTTACCACCTACTGTGCTAGCCTCAGGCTCTTCCCAGCAGACAACAGATTTTGAAAGTCCCTCCCTATCCATTCACATATATCTGCTTAGCAAAAGGCAGATTAATCATCCTAAAATGTTGCTTTGGGAAAAATACAAAGTAAGCACTTGGGAACTCAACTGTCCTTCTTTTCCAGCAACAAAGTACTCAGAAAAAGGAAGAGTTAGTGCCACTCGAATGCTGGAGGTGCTGGGGAATTTCTGTTAGAGGTTGCACAGGAAGGACTGAGGAATAACTTTGAGGGCTTCTCTGTCCTCATGGCTTCCTGTGAGCATGCAGCCTGGGAAATGAGTGGGAGACCTGAAATATCCCAGACAATATCCACTCACTCCAAGGGCCTGGACAGAAGGTCTGCCACTTACATTCTCTGTCTTTCCTCTACTGCCCTTGTCATTTTGGCCTTAGTGGTGGCTTTGGCATGGACAGGTTTGCTAAGGTTTGCTTCTGGCATGGACAGTGGCACCAGAGATAGGTACAGGCAGCGGTTTCTAAGCAAAACTTTCCATGGTGGTTCTGTATGGATCAGTGGGGCAGAGAAGTATGTGACAAGTCATGGAATGATGGATCTTCCTTCAGGGATTCATATTTGTGTGATTTAAATTAAGATCTTTATTAGCTGGGCATGGAGATACACACCTATAATTCCAGGTTCTCAGGAAACAGGCAGTAGTAAGGTCACAAATTTGAGGCCTGCCTGGGCAACATAACAAGACACAGTCTCAAAATAAAAATTTAAGGGCTGGGGATGTAGCTCAGTGGTAGAGTACTTGCCTAGCACATGCAAGGCCTAAGGTCCAAATTGCCAGCATCGCAGGAAGACAGAAATCTCAGCCCTACTTTCAAAGATGTTAAAATGGTTGTTGGAAATGGTAATATAATTGCTGGATATTTTCCATCCCTCACTCCCCTTGTCTTATCTGAGTGTGAAAAATCCTTTTTTTGTTTGTTTCTTTGTGTTATTAGCCCAGAAACTGGAATTAGATTTGAATCCTTTTATATTACAGGTAATCTTGAGGTTGTTCTTAGGATTAAATGAGATAATGTGTTTCCCTGACATATGTTTTGTCCAATAATGCTGCTGGTTGGTATAGTTATCATTTCTACTGATGCCATTGTTCCCTATTAAAAGAAATCACATTTTTTGTTGTAAGTTGATATTCTAAATATAATTTTGTTCCAGCTACAAAGCCTTGGAAATTAAAACACATTCTGATTTCCTGAACACTAATAACTGAAAAGTTTGGAAGGCAAGGGCTTTGTTTCAAATAAAAGAAAAGATTAGATTTGGACCTAGTGACTTTCAGTCAGGATGGCTGTGAAAGTTCCTACTTTACTATCCCCCTCTGCTTCAAACACATAGCAAGGATAGATTAAAAAAAATAAAATTAAAGAAAGCCAGTAGGACATAGCTGTGCTTTGAAATGAGGTAAATATTTCTTTAGCTCCAAAATGCAAACTGCTTTAGAAGCATTAGTGGCAGTCTAGAGTTCAGCTCCTGTAGCCTTTGGGGCCTGAAAATGCCCTACCAGGAAGAGAACCTAATGCCAGGCTCATCACTTGGAAATCATACTGAGTTTCACCTGGGGACAGTTTTGCCTCCATGGGGAACATTTGGAATGAATATCAGGAGACATTTTTGGTTGCCATAGTGGTGCAGGGGGTCTAGTGGGTAGAGTCCAAGGATGCTTGTGAACATCCTACCAATCACAGGATGTTCCCTGACAAAGAATTATGCAGCCACAGATGTCAGTGGCCTGTCCTAATGGGAGAATGACCCACCACCTGAGACTATGTCCTTATTTACAGACAGTGAGCTTCCAGAGCCAGGAAGACAGTGACATACCCTTGGAACTGTTCATGTCTCAGAACTGACTTATATTTCCAAGAACCACTGAGGCAAGGTGCAGAAGTGCCACTACAAAGCCTGGCTCTGGATGCGGACAGGGGTATGGTTATGGGCAACTATACAATCTTCAGCCAGGGAAGAGGAGTAAGCAAATAGACAAGGGAGGAAATGATTCCTATTCAAAGTGACCCTGTAAACCAGAATTCCAAAACACATGAATAAGTGTCATTCTAAGAAAGACTGCCAACAAAATCAATCACTAGAACATTCTTTATAGATAAATTAACATTTTTGAACAATCAGATGTGTTACTAATATTACATGCTTCATAGGAGTCTCTTGTGGAACATGACATGTGACTATCAGAAGACAGACTTAAGGAATATGTGGACAAGCAATAATAGAATTTGCTTTAAGAAATATAGCTGAGAGGGCCAGGGATTTATCTCAGTGGCACCATGCCTGCCTCAGAAGCCCAAGGTCCTGAGTTCTATCCCTGGTGAAAGACAGACAGACAGACAGAAAGAGGAAAGAGAGGAAGGAAAGAAAGGAAAGAAGGAAGGAAAAGAAAAGAAAAGAAAGAAAAAAATGTAACTGAGAATTTTTCAGAATTGAAGATGAATCCTCAACTGAAAAATTTATTTTGTATACCAGAAGACATGTACCTCCAGATGCATCATAGCAAAACTTCAGAAAAATAAGCATGAAGAAATGTCTCAAAGACCACCTAAGAGACAACTGACTTTACCTACAAAGGACTGTGCACAGAGTGCTAGTAGCCTTTTCTTCAGCAGTAGTAGGTGCCAGAGGACTATAGACATTGGCTTCAAAGTGTTCAATAGTGATTTTCAGACTCTAGAACTTTATATATAGCTGAATTGTCATTCAAGAGTGAAAGGAAAATAAAAATAACTTGAGATGCTCAAAGTCTAAAAACATACCATGCATAGACCTTAGCTAAAACAACTAGAAAAATTCTATGGGATAAAAGTGAACCCAGCAGTATTGAATAAGAAGAAAACACGAAGTACAACAAATTTATTAAAATGTCAATAAATGTTTATGACTATGAAAATAATTGTTGGTCTTTAAATGGACATAGTACACTTAAGACAACAAAGACAGAATGAGGGAAGTAGTAGTATTCAGTGGATAGTTGATGTATAGCCAGGTCTGTGTCAAGTTCAAAGTCAGGACAGAAATACTGAATGAGTTTGCACTTTCTTAGGGAAAAAAAAAATAACTAAATATTTGACATATAAGTTTCAAACCAACAGAGGGAAGAAAGGGAAATGTAGAAACAATATGAATCTGATGGAAGGCTGGAAAACAAAAGAATGGAAAATAGAACACAGAAATTCAGATAGTAGAAATAAGTTCAGATATATGAGTGATCACAAATGTTACCATGTTTTATACTCTTTTATTAAAACAGATATTTCCAAATTGCACCTATTTTTTTGTGTAACAGGCATCAAACTCAGGACCTTGTGCTTGCAAGGCAGGCAGCGAAACCACTGAGCTAAATCCCTGGCCCTTCTTTTTTTTTTGTTACCAGGGATCAAACTTGGGACTTTGCTCTTGTGAGATAGGCACCAGAACCACTGAGCCACATCCCAGGCCCAAAATTGCACCTTTTTAAAAAGTTCAGTTATAAGGTACTTTAAAAGACATACCTGAAGTAAAATCTCACAGAAAAGTAAAAAACAAAGGATTGGAAAAATATAAATACTAATCAGAAATCACCTCAAACAGCCTGGCATGTGGCAGAACATAAAGAGAATTTGCCTATGTCTAGCACATGGTAGGTGTTCATGAAATACTTTTGTAGAAGTGAATGAAGTTGACAACAAGTAATAGAGAGGATCTCCTCGGAAAAACTAATAAAAAGACTAATGAAAAGAAAGAGCCCATATATATAATTCAGGAACAACAAAAAAACCCACAAATGCAGTGGAATGCATTGTACACTGTATATTTATAAAGCAGAATCTTACTCTCTATTACTGAACTAAATATTTCTTTAATTGGTTTTCAAGTCAGTCCCCAGTGAATAGTGTTCTAATTGTTATTTTGTAAGAATTAGCACAGTAACTTCTGTTCATGAACTCCATTGATACTCCGTGGACTGATAGATAAAAGAAAGAGGCACTTATATTTTGGAAGGAAAGTTGGAAGATAATTAATCTATGAGTAAGTATTTGCTAAGGAGAGTCAGCATACATGTTTGTGATTGCTTGTGTTTAGATATCTCCCCAAAGCTTCATCCAGTCATAGATAAGGCTTTTTCAGAGGTGAGTGAATCTAGGAGTGTGATTGATTTATGGTGCATTGCTAGGATTAAGGGTACTAGAATTAAAGGTGAGTGATTACTAAATCAGTCCACTGATTGGTTTGGCACCACCCTAATTCTGGTAGCCTGGATAAGGGACAGAAAAAGGCTTGCCTTGTCCCTTGTTGCTTTGCTACCTACTGTCCACCATGAACTGTTTCTCTTCTGCGATGCCTGCCTGGCATGCCACATTGCCCTGGAGCCAGCTACCTGTGGACTGAAACCTCTACAAACTGTGAGCCAAATAATCCTTTAACTTTGGATGCTGAGTATTTTGTCTTAGAAATGAAAAAAGAAACTAAGACCATGTTTCTTTTTTTCACATTTCTTATTTTAAGACTTATTTCTTTAACATAACACAAAATCTTGTGATTTCTTCTGTCCTTTGAGAGTTGAAAGAGGTTGGGTATCACCAATATTTTATAAAAATGATTAAGCTCAGGGGTGTTGTCTTTAGGACCTTCACAAACACAGCCAGGTTTTTTGGCTGCAGCCCTGTGAGGTCAGCGTTCTTAAAAGCTCTGCTCTTCCTGTACAATCTTGAGCATTTTCCTTTGTGGGTCCTCTCTTCTACAGGAAGGTCATCTCTGATGTAGTGGCATGAATCCAAGATAAACTTTTAACTAAACCATTGAACTAGAAAAGTAGTGCCCCTGGATTAGAGATGTGGAATGCCTTGAAAAGAACCTGAAGAGAAATAATATAGCACTCTACAGTTAACCTGGTGAAGTAATGAACAAAACAGACCTTAAAGAAACACTATAACTTTCAGAAAAGTTTCCACAGATCAAAATAATGAGGAGAAGAAAGAACAGAGGAAACCACAAATAGAGGAAATGAAGATCCACAGAAAAAGCACGTCAGAAGCATTACTGGCAAAATGGATAATGGGGCTATTGCTTGTTAGACCCCGCTTACTGGAGATGATCTGCCACCTCAGCGGGCTGTGTGCTGTGCCCTTGATGCCAGCAAAAGTCTTAGCGAGCCATTTGATTGGCTTCTATTCCCCGAATAGAGACTTGCACTAGAAATCTGTCAAAATGATGACTGCAGGAAATAGTTCATGTTATAGGGATATCATTGAACAACTTCTTTGAAGCCCCAGAAGAGCTGTTCCCTCCAAGTAGGAATAATGGCCATGTCAGTCTCTTTCTTAGACCTTAGAAATATGGAAAAGGCAACAGGTGTGGAACAAGTGAATCAGATTATGGGCTAGGAGGTGTACATTTAATACTTATGCTGTAAGGCTGGGGATTTAGCTTAACAGCACAGTGCCTGCCTGACAAACACAAGGTCTTGAGTTAGATCCCCATTACCAAAAAAGAAAAAAAACTTACTCTATAGATGCTAGTTACAAGCAAGTCCTCAGAAGAGATGTGGCTTTAATTGAAAGGAACATATCACTGTTAATGGAATTCTTTTAATTTTTTGTTGCTACTACACATGGCCACATTTCTTATTATACCTTTTAAGGCTAAGTTCATCAAGCAGCCTATCTTTAAGCACTTTTTCAAAATCATGGATAGAGAAGGACCTGAACGAGGCCCATTACAGCTCAGGTGTAGTAAGCATCTAACTCTCAGCCTTTGACCACATGACACTTCCCATCTCCAGGACACCTACACCATTTCCAACAAGTGCAGGTAAGGACTAGATACATCCACCACACTTCTTGGCATTGCACTCTTAACTTTTGTGAAATTTCACCTTTATTGTCCCAGCTTTTCATTATGTCGCCTGTAAAGGTTTTGATACTTTAACAATTCCTATTTTTCTTAAGTTCATCTTTAGTCCCTTCTTCATATTCCGTGTGTGCTACAATTATAAAAGTCATGCATCAACTACTTATTTAACTTTGTATACTCAACTATTAACAGGGGACAATTGTAATTTCATAAAGTGGCTGATCTGTTTCATATTCCATAAAGATTAAGGTGGGAGGTGCACTGTTTCTTCAGGCAGTCACAGTTCCCATGAGCCTTTTGTACAGGAAGAGCATCCCATATGTTATTCTCATATGCAAAGATGGACATTTCATACAGCACAGCCCCTAAGACAAGACATCTGCTTCATTTGCTACCCAGTTGAACAGTGATTCATTTTGCCACTGCAGAAAGGGTGTACTTATTAAGAAATAGTCTCCAGTAAGACCTTTCTCTTTCTAAAGGATCATAAGTAATTTTGACTGAGCTTTCTGCCTTGTAGGTGGCCAGCTAATTACCTTTGAGTTTTTTAAAATTTAATTTTATTGGTACATTTTAGGTATACAATATAATGACATTCATCATTTTGCACCTCTACATAATCTCTCTTGGTTCTTATTTTCCCCCTTCCCCTACTCTTCCTTCAACCGCTCCATCCCTCCCTATTTATAAAGACTTTGTTTCCATTTTTTCATTTTCTCATATTAATTCCATTCTCTTCTTTCCTTTCCTTTACCCTTCGCACTTCCCCTTCCCCTTTGCCCCTTTTCTTCCTATTTCACATTATCTAATGTACCTTTTAGTTGTTATGTACACTTTCAGTATCTCACACTAGAGAAACTATTCTGTATTTACACTTGTGTCCTATTTCATTAAAGAGTATTGCCTCAATGTGCGTTCATTTAGCTATAAATATCTCTAATTTCTTATTTTTTATGGCTGAGTACTACTCCATTTTATTTAAAAAAACACATTTTCTTTATCCAGTCTCCAGTTGATGGGTGTTTGGACTGTTTCCAAGTTTTAGCTGTTACAAACTGCTGCTATGAACATGGGTGCACATATATCACTGTGGTATGATTCTTTTAGTTCTTTGGGGAATATACCCAGCAGGGGAATAGCTGGGTCAAATGGGACTTCCAGTCCTAGTTCTTTGAGGTATATCCATACTGATTTCCACAGTGGTTGCACCAGTCTGCACTCCCACCAGCAGTGGAGCAGGGTTCCTCTTTCCCCACAGCCCCACCAGCATTTGTTATTGGTTGATTTCATAATAGAAGCCCTTCTTTCTGGGGTGAGGTGGAATCTCAGCGTTGTTTTCGTTTCCATTTCTTGAATGACCAGTGATGTTGAACATTTTTTCATATGTTTATTTGCTATTTCTACTTCTTTGTCTGAGAAATGTCTGTTCATTTCAGGTGCCCATTTTTGAATTGGGTCTTTAAATTTGGAAGGTCTGATTTTTTTAAGTTCTTTATAGATTCTAGATAGTAGACTTTTGTCTGAGGAACAGTAGGTGAAAATTTTTTCCCACATTGTGGGTTGTCTCTTCACACTGCGGGTGGTTTCTCTTGCTGTGCAGAGGCTTTTTAGTAAGAACAGATTCCACTTGTTGATTGTTTGTGCTAGTTCACAGCCAACAGAGGTTTTGTTCATAAAATCTTTTCCTACACCAGTGTCTTCAAGAGTTCTACCTAACCTCTCTTCCAGCCAGTTCAGTGTTTCTATTTTAATATTTAGATCTTTAATCCATTTTGATTTTAGTTTAGTGCATGGTGAGAGATATAAGTCTAGTTTTAATCTTTGGCAAGTTGAAACCCAATTTTTCAAGCACTATTTATTAAAGAGGCTATCTTTCCTAGAGCGAGGGTGTTTGGCTCCTTTGTCAAAGATGAGGTGGCTGAGTGTGTCTGGAGTTGTTTCTGCATCTTCTAATCTGTTCCACTGGTCCTCAGGTCTGTTTCTTTGCCAGTACCATGCTGTTTTTATCACAGTAGCTTTGTAGTATAGTTTCAAGTTGGGGTTGTAATACCCCCTGCCATGTCTCTGTTACCTAGAATTGCTTTTGCTATTCTGGGTCTCTTCTTGTTCCAAACGAATTTTTGGATTGTTTTCTCAAGGTCTGTGAAGTATGCTGCTGGGATTTCAATTGGGATTGCATTGACTCTATATAGCAGTTTTGGAAGTATGGCCATTTTCACTGTGTTGATCCTTCCTACCTAGGAGCAGGAAATGTCTTTCCATTTTCTGATATCATCTTCAATCTCTCTTTTCAGAGTGCCATAGTTTTCAGAGAACAGGTCTTTGATTTCTTTTATTAGGTTGATTCCTAGGTATTTCAAGTTTTTTGGATGCTATTGTGAAAGGAATTGTTTGCCCTATTTCTCTCTCAGTGAGTCTGTCATTCGTGTAGCGGAAAGCTATTGATTTTTGTGTGTTGACCTTGTATCCAGCTACTTGACTGAATTTGGTTATTAAGTCTAGAAGACTTTTGGTGAAGTTCTTGAGGTCTTATTATATAGAGTATCATGTCATCTGCAAATAATGACAGTTTGACTTCTTCATTTCCTATCTTTATTCCTTTTATTTCTTTCTCTTGTCTAATTGCCATGGCTAATGTTTCCAAAACTATATTGAACAGGAGTGGTGAAAGTGGACATCCTTGTCTTGTTCCTGATTTTAGTGTGAAGGATTTCAGTTTTTGACCATGTAGTATGATATTGGCTGTTGGTTTTTCGTAGATGGCTTTTATCAGATTGAGGTAGAGACCTTCTATTCCAATTTTTTGTAGGGTTTTTATCATAAATGCATGTTGGATTTTGTCAACTGCTTTTTCTGCATCTGTTGAGATGATCATATGGGTTTTGTCCTTGGTTCTATTGATACAGTGTATTATATTTATTGATTTGCATATGTTGAACCATCCCTGCATCCCTGGGATGAATCCCACTTGTTCAGGATGTATGATCTTCTTGATGATCTTCTGCATTCTATTTGTTAGTATCTTATTAAGGATTTTTGCATCTATGTTCATTAGTGAGATTGGCCTATAGTTCTCTTTTTCAGTTGGGTCTTTCCCTGTTTTGGGGATCAAAGTGATGCTTGCTTGCAGGAATGAATTTGGGAGTATTGCTTCCCTTTCAATTTCATTGAAGAGTTTAAACAGTAGTGGCAGCAGTTCCTCTCTAAATGTCTTGTAGAATTCAGCAGTGAAGCCATCAGGACCCGGGCTTTTCTTAGTTGGTAAGTTTTAAATTACTTTTTCGATTTCATTGATTGATTTAGGTTGTTTATAATTTTTAGGTCTTTGTCCAACTTTCGTAATTCATACGTGTCTAGGAATCTGTCCATTTCTTCTGTGTTTTCCATCTTATTGGCGTATAGGTCCTCGAAGTAGGCATTGATGATCCTCTGGATTTCTGCTGGGTCCATTGTAATTTCACCCTTTTCATTCCTAATTGCATGGATTTGGGCCTTTTCTTTCCTTTTCCTGATAAGGTTGGCTAAGGGTTTGTCAATTTTGTTGATTCTTTCAAAGAACCAACTCTTGGCTTCATTAATTTTTTTGTATCATTCTCTTAGACTCCATTGAATTGATTTCTGCTCTGATCTTTATAATTTCTTCCCTTGTATAAGATTTGGGTTTGTGCTGCTCTTCTTTTTCTAGAAGCTTGAGGTTCAGCATCAGGTTGTTTAATTGGGCTCACCCTGTTTTCCTAATATGAGTATTCACTGCTATGAATTTCCATCATAAGACTGCTTTCATTGTGTCCCATAGATTCTAATGTTGTATTGTCATTGTCACTTAACTGAAGGAACTGTCTGATTTCTTCCTTAATTTCCTCTGTGACCCATTGGTTATTCAGAAGTGTGTTGTTCAGTTTCCATGTGTTTATGAAATTCTTGCGGTTTCTTTTGCTATTGATCTCCAATTTCATTGCACTATGGTGTGATAATATACAGAGGATAACTTCAGTTCCTTTGCACTTACTTAGACATGTTTTGTGAGTGAGTATGTGGTCTGTTTTGGAGAACGATCCGTGTGCAGCTGAAAAGAATGTGTATTCTGATTTTGGGGGGTGGAACACTCTGTAAACATCTGTTAGGTTTATTTGTTCAAGAGTTTGATTGGATTCTAGTATTTCGTTGCTTATTTTTTGTCTAGTTTATCTATTTGTAACAATGGGGTATTGAGGTCCCCCACTAATATTATTATTATTTTTTATTACCCCACTACTATTGTATTAGTGCTTATTTGATTTTCATGTCCGTTAGTATTTGTTTTATATAGTTGGGCGGAGTAGTGTTTGGTGCATATATGTTTATGATTGTCATCTCTTCCTCTTCGATTGTTCCCTTTACAAGGATGTAGTGTCCTTCTTTGTCTCTCTTAATCAGTGTTGGTTTGAAATCCACTTGATCTGCAAAGAGGATGGCTACTCCTGCTTTTTTTCAGGTTCCTGTCACCTAGAGTATTGTTTTCTACCCTTTAACTTTCAGTGTATGAATTTCTTTTTGAATTAAGTGTGTTTCTTGTATGCAGCATATTGTTGGATCTTGCTTCTTGACCCATTCTGCCAGTCTATTTCTTTTGATTGGTGAACTGAGACCATTAACATTGATGGTTATAACTGATACATTTTGACTTATCATTGTCATGACTTTTTCTTTTTGTTGGATTCTCCCCCTTTGCATTTAATTTCCTGTCGTGCCCGATGGATTCATTCTGCTGGGCTTCCTGGGGTTGTGATCCTTGTTGTCTTTTCCTAGGATATTTTCTAAAATTTTTTGGAGTGCTGGTTTGGTATTCATGAAGTTCCTAAGGTGCTCTTTGTCATGAAAGTATCTTATTTCTCCATCAATTTTGAAAGACAGTTTTCCAGGGCACATCAGTCTGGGTTGGAGGCTGTTTTCCTTTAGGCTTGGAATACATCACTCCAAGCTCTTCTTGCCTTGAGGGTTTGTGTTGAGAAGTCTGCTGTGATTCTGATGGGCTTTCCTTTGTATGTGATTAGTTTCTTTTGTCTAACTGCTTGTAGAATTTTGTTCTTCTGTTGGGTTTCTGAAATCTTAACAATTATATGCTGATATGTAGGTTTTTGTTTTTGTTTTTGTTTGGCACCAGGGATCGAATTCAGGACCTTGTGCTTGTGAGGTAGGCGCCAAAACCACTGGGCTAAATCCCCGGCCCCATGTGTAGATTTATTTTTATCAAGGCTGGTTGGAGTCCTATATGCCTCACTTATCTGTATGTCAAGTTCTTTTCCTCTGCTTGGGAATTTTTCTGCCATCACTTCTGTGAACAGTTTTTTTATGTCGTCTGCACTCTGTCCTGTTTCTTCATTGACTCTGATCAGTCTTATGTTATTCTTTTCATCATCTAGCAGCTGCTGGATTGATTTCTCGTGTTCCCTTACAATTTTAAAGAAGTTTTTCTTTTCCTGGTCACTAATTGCAATCTTATCTTCTATATCTGAAATTCTGTCCTCCCATTGGCTAATTCTGCTGCGTAGACTTTCAATAAAGTTTTTAATCTCCTGGAAATCTGTTTGCATCTGTCTTGTGGATTCCATTTGTTTCCTATGTTGTGATTCCATCATGTTCCTCAGCTCTATTTTTTTATCTGTGTCCTCTCTAGATTTATTAATCATGTCTTGCACTATAGGCACAATCCCTGCTGTTATCTAAGAAATTATTTCTGATTTCATTTTTCCCAGGTCCCCTTTCATTGCCAGTTCAGGGAGTTCAGGTGGTTGAGTATCAGAGTGCTCCATCTCATTTCCCTTTGGGGTTGCTTTAGGTGATCTGGAAGTCTGGTTTTGAGGCTTGTTTACGTCTCTTCTCATTTCGGCTGGGGGAGGGGTGCTGCTGGCACCCACGTGGCTCACCTCCTCTACGCTAGGAGCAGTGGTATGGTGACCCGGAAGCCTCCTCCTCTGCACTGGGAGTGGTAGTACCACCTTTCAATGTTAATAGAAAATTCCTATTAACTTCCAGCTTCTGAACTTTTTAATTAACTTCCAGTTTGCTGAAGTTTCTCTTTTACAGTTTAGCACTAATATTCCATACTGATATTGGAGTCAGTGAGTTATCCACTTACATTTCTTTATGTAAATAGGCTTGTAGTGAATACAGAACATGCTGATCAATTTTCTTGAGTAAACATGATAATATTACCAATAGTTTGTTTAGCTTTCAATATGACACCTGTCACTGTGTTAGAATATGTTTTGGTTTTTTTTTCGTACTAGGGATCGAACTTGGGTCCTTGCGCTTGTGCAGCAGGTGGCTAAACCACTGAGCTAAATACCCGGCCCCTAGGATATGTTTTAAATTCACCATCTCATTTAATCCTCAACAACCTCTGGAAAAGGTCCTGTTATCCTGTTGTTAAAACATAGTACTGAACTGAAAGACAACCCAGAAAATGTCTCCGTATCTTCCTGTGTTTGTGTGTCCTGAAATACCAGTGCTCCCAGGAAAGCAGCGGAGTCATTGCAGGGCCAAGTGCAAATGAGCACACCACCTCTAGACAAGTTCTCCTCTAGGAACAGGGCTATCCAGAAGTTGGAATGTATTTTCCCAAGGAAATGATGCTGTCACAACAAAAGCATAATGACCATTAGGTACTAAAGCAGGTAAAACTGCCATAAACCGTGCTGTTCACCACTATTGCCTAGCAAAGCACACTCAAGGATTTGCCCTCTAATTGCTTTGAACACATTTCTCCATCAGAGAGGGAGTAGGAGCCCGTGGGAATGGGTGGGAGGCAGGAGCCATGAATGGAACTGGCTCAGGGGCTGTAGAGTGAGGAGACTATGGATGCAGAACAGGATACAACCTATGAAAGTGAAGTTCCTGAGAGGAGAAGGAGAAGGCCAGAGAGCTGGGGACCCAGGACTCATTGGGCCTAATCCCCCAGTCTCTTTGCCTGCCTGCCGACTTATACAGGGCTTTCTGTGAAACTGAGACCAGACCTGTAGCTTTCCCCTACTCAGCTGCTTCTAAAGCAAACACAGTGGGCCTAAAGGTTTTAACTTCTATAAAGGAAAGAGCTCCTCGTAGGCCTTCCAGAACTCTCCCTTCTCAGTTGGACTCAAAGAGCAAATATCAGTCAGCAGGCACTTTGGATGGGTTTGTGGCCCCATAAGGGCTAAAATAAAATGTATAAGCATTTCAGATGCTTGCAGCCAGGCAAGGTGAGGCTTGTGAAAAAGTGAGGAATGCTCTGCTCCTTTATCTCTTCCTGTCTCTATGGTCCTCTGTCTTCCACCTCGGGTGGGGAAGAGGCCAGAGGCCAAGGTCCATAGGACAGTAGTTTAGCACCCATCACACTGAGGATGCCAGTGTCCTTGAGGGCCATGTCTCTCAGGGCTGTAGGGCTCACGGGCCTGCCTAAAGCTCAGCTCACCTCTGCAAGCACACCTCCTACCACCTCTTCTTTACCTAGCAGTACTGCCTCCTCATTGTCTCTGATGATGGGAATCATCTCTAGGCTGCTATAAAACCCTGCCTTTTGAGACCCTGTCCCAGACCCCCTGAATCAGTATCTCTACAGGAAGCCCCTGGAAAACTGATTAACAAGCGACCCCTAGATGATCCCATTGAGGAAATTTGGCCAACACTGCCCAATTGTCCCCCCCCCTTCACTGGTCTTCAGCGGTTCCCAGCACATTCTAAGCCCCTTCGTGGCTCAGAACCATTGAATGTGCCATTTCTTCCTGAACATGCTCTTTCTTGCTCCCTTCTCACAACGTGACCAAAACATGATTTCCTCGGAAAGACCATCCCTCACCTCTTCTCACCATCGAAACCAGGCTCCCCTCATTGATCCCCTCCTAACCTCTTGCTTTTGCTCTCAGCATTTATCACAGTTTGTGTCATGTTCATTTGCTTTAATGTCAGTCCCCTGCCCCCAGTACCAAACAGATACAGGGAGTGCATCATATTTTTACATGAGAGAATGAGTGGAAAAATCGTGTTGGAAGAGGGGTACTAAGGGTTGGGTTCAGGCCGGGGTTTCGCTGCCTGCTGCTCAAGCGCAAGGACCGGAGTTCAATCCCCGGTACCCAAAAAAAAAACAAGAAACAAAAAACTAAAGGTTGGGTTGGATAGTGCTCAAAAACAAAGAAATGAACATATGAAAGTTTTAATCTCTCAAGTAAAACTTTTACATGTCAACTAAAATCAAAGTCGATGGGCCCAACAAGGAAATGTATTTATGGGTGCACTAGATCCGATTCCTTCAACAAATACTTAAAATCTGATGTATGCGGTATTGGAGAGCTATGGACACAGCAGTGAGCAAGACTGATATGATCTCTGTCTTGAGGAGCCTAGATTCTAGCAAGGATGACAGATCTAAAGCAACCACACATACAGTTTCATAGTTATAATTTTGATAAATGCAATGAAAGAATTACAGGGACCTGTAAGACCTTCTAGCAGGAAGATTTGACATGGTCTGTAAGGCATCAAACCAGTCACAGAATTTGGGAAACATGTGGCTGGGGAACCTCTGCCCAAAGAATCGGTTACGCTCTGCCCTGCCTCCTGTCAGAGCTGGCATGAGAGGAGGTACAATAAAACAGTTGCTCAGCCTCGGCACAACTGGCACTTTGTGCTAGTTAATTCTTTGTTTTGGGGCACTTTCCAATGCTTAGCAACATCCCTGGCCTCGACCCAGTAGCACCCACAGTTGTCTTGACATTGCCAAATGTCCATGGCAAGGGGAAGGATGTGTGACAGTCTGCCCCTCCTCCCCTCCCCAGTTAGGAACCACTTCTCTAGATGAAACTTGGTTTTTTAAAGATGTGTCTTCTAGCAGACATAGTGATGCATGCCTGGAATCCTAGCATTCTGGGAAGCTGAAGCAGGCGGATCCCAAGTTTGAGTCTAGCAGGGACAGTTTAGTGAAAAAGGAGGGGAGGGGTCTGGGGATGTAGCTCAATACAAAGGCCCTGGGTTCAATCCTCCAGACAGAAGGGGTGGGGAGGGAGGGAGGGAAGGAAGGAAAGAAAGGAGAAGGGAAGGAAGGAGGATCTTCTTACATTTTACCTAAAGCAGTAAAGCTATACTAGCCACTTTATTCACTAAACAACTATTGAGTGCCTGGCACTGGAGAACTGAAACATGTGTTTTCCTAAAGCTACATTCCTGTGGGGGGCAATGGATAGTCAATTCTGAAATGTATAATATTTCAGAAGGAAGGTATTGGTTGGTCATAGGTTGGTCATTTGAACGAAGTCTTGAAAGAAGTAAGGGAATGAGCTACACAAGAGGAAAGACCGAGAGCAGGAAGGAAGCATGAGGGTCTGTACTCAACCTCGCCTTCCAGCTGCAGGTCTGACCATACGCCTGTGTGTTTCAGAGGGTCCTGCGAAGAAGGGCAGCTGAGCGAACTCCAGAGCAGCCTTAACACCACAGCCTTTGTGCCCCTCCCCAGCTCCACAGGTGAGTGGTGGGCTCCTTGCAGGGACAGCAGGGAAGGGAGGGAGCAGCCACACACATTCTCTCTTCTAAGAACCCAGTGTCCAGACTCTTAAAGCATCAGCAGGTAGGGGTTTTGGTTCCATTCTTCTTTAAAGTAATGTGCCAGCCTAGGATAGGCATTTTCTGGAACTAGTTTGGGGTGAATGAAACTTCCCCATCGTGAATGCTCTCAGATGTGCAGCATCCAGTGAAAATGCTCTGCATTTGACTGGTATTTCACATTTCTATAGTATTTCCATCCACTGGCTCTCTCACTTAATCCTCACATCAGCCCCTATGAAGTGGATCTTCTCACCTTCCCCACATGAGGAAACTGAGGCTCTGAAATTGAGGGGCTTCTGGGAAGTTGCATGTGGATGCAGGTAGAGTCTATTCTTTGACCTAAGCCGGATCATGCTAATGCCACAGTCTATGGACAGGGTCTGTTGCATACATGTCAGTGAGGCAGCAGTGGGCCAGGGATAATTTTTTATACATCATAATTCATAAAAATATACTAAGTAATCAGATCAGTGATTTGAAAGAAGATCACTGAGTGATTTAGCAATTTAGACCCTGTCTCAAAATAAATAATAATGATTAGTAGTAGTAGTATTTTGAAAAAAAGACTGGAGATGTAGCTGAGTCAGAAGGCCCTCGCTTAATCCCCAGTATTATTAAACAGAAAGAAAGAAGAGAGGGAGGAAGGGAAGGAGCAGAAGAAAGGAAAGGCAAGCAAGCAGCAGGGAGTGTGCTGCAGGGAGTGTGCGGCAGGTAATATTGGGGATAATTTGGGAACTAGGGGCACATAGAATAAAGGCAGGGGAGATGACTGAGCATTTGCTGGATTAGGCTCAAAAGTTGTAAATACTTTATGTGTAATGACTCATTTGTTCACTAAACAGGCATATAATGTAAGAGCTATATTCCCTCTTCTGTGGCTGAAGATCATGAAATGTGTCCAATGACTTACAGCTAGTAAATGCTCAGGCAGTATTTGGCCCCAAGGAGTGGAGCTCAGATCTTTTGGGATTGGAAGGCTTCCTAGAGGAAGAAACAGTGCAGCAGAGACTGGAACATGGACTAGTCAGTTAGGAGAGGGAAGGAAGGAGCAGAAGGAGTTCCAGGAGAGTCATGGTGCTTGTAGAGGCTGGGAGTCAAAATGTCCTGTATTCCTTGAGCGCCCCTTGCTCAGCATGGCTGGGGATGAAGTAACAGGGCTGTTTATGAGCCCTTTGAGAACCTCGCTCATTGTTCTGCCAGCAATAAAGAGCTGTCAAGGAGTTCTGGCAGGGGTGCCAGAAGTGTAGGTAGGAGTTGGCATAATGCACCTTAAATAGTCACACGATCCTGGAAGCCCGGTGGCTTGGCTGTATCATAAGGATAATTATACATGTTTTATAGACTTGTGAGTATTATGTACAGAAGGGCTCTACACCTACACCCAGGTTAGGCAATACTAATATTCTGATAAAAGTATAAAGTTTTAGAGCCCTGAATCAAAGAAATATTTGGTAGGTAATATACTCATTCCCCCGCCCCACCCCCCAAAAAAAGAACCACTAGAATCTGGCAGTGGTTTTTATGTCGCTCTTTTGTGGTGCTAAGGAGAGAACCCAGGACCTTGCCCATGCTAGGCAAGTACTCTGCCACTGAGCTACATCCCCAGCCTTTAGAGCATGGCAATTCTTTTTAAGAGGTAAAATTTCGGGCCGGGGATTTAGCTCAGTGGTTTCTCCGCCTGCTGCGCAAGTGCAAGGACCCAAGTTCGATCCCCGGTACCAAAAAAAAAAAAAAAAAAAAGAGGTAAAATTTCCTTGGCTCTGTGATGGAAAAGAAGTGAGGGCTGGGAGAATCTTGGGGGAACTTGAAGGAGATACAGCATTTAGAGCCCTTCAATGCTTGAAGTTTGCTTAAGCTGGAGAAGTATACAAGCGTGGAAGCTCCAGAAAGCCCTGACTACTTCATTTGCACATCTAGTTGGTGGATATTGAATTGAACTCTGTGTGCACTCTGGCTGAGGAAGTCAGAAATGTGAAGGGTTGTGGGGGTCATATGTGCAGCATCTTGACCGTAAATGGACGCTTTCTGACTCTTAGTGACATAATTTGAAAGATTTTATCATAATCATACTGAATTCAGCATCAGCATAAAATCATAGAGCAAAGAGAACTTATACTTCTCCCTGGCTTGTAATACTAACTGTTTCCCCCTACTTCCACATTAATGTAACAAGCAAATTATTCTTACCATGTTTATATAGCTTGTTATCACTGCTTTTGTCACCTAAAGACTAGGCCTCTAAATACCTTTAAATTTGTTCTACCTGTGAGTCTAGACATGGTAGCGCATGCCTACAATTCAGCACTCAGAAGGCTGAGGCAGGAGGATTGCCACAAGTTCAAGGCCAGCCTGAACGACAGAATGAGACCCTGTCTCAAAAAGCAAAACAAAAGAAAGACCAGTGGGCATGATATAGCAACCGGCATTCCTGTTCTTCCCAATAAAGGTTGTACCTGCCCACCATGAGCAACTAACTCTGTTACAGTTATTTGTACAACCAGTAACTCCTGGCATGTCAGTGTTTCAACTACAGATCCTGTGTCTTCTGTAGTACAGCTAGATTTGAAACAGTTATTCTAGAAGTTCAGAAGGGTGCCTTAGGAGAGGGAGAGGGCTAGGTTACCAGGAGCAACATTTTTCTTAAAACCCAGAAGGGAGAACAACCCCCATAATAGATCAGGAAGTTTACGTTCTCCTCGGGACTTGGGATCTGTGCCTGTACAGGGATCCATGACCCATCTCCAAAAGATATTTAGTCCCTGTCTTAGCCTGTAAACTCAGTTGGTTAAACATAGTACTAATGAGTCCACGAATGTAGCAAGTGTCTCTTTCCTGGCCCCTTAACCCTTCTATGTGTGGCCACCAAGGCTTTAACATACATGGCTTTATTCCTCAGGCAGTCTGAATAAGGTGGTGGTTTGTCATAATGCATAGTCCTTTCCTAATTACATTCTTTTTTACTGTGAATATTAGACAAAATAGTGAATGTGGAAGCCCCTAGCAGAAAGTGCCCAGAATGCTCCATGAATACTTTCCCTGACTTCTCCACCTTGGGCTGTGTATTCTAAGATTGCTATGGAAGGGAAGGGGTAGAGCCAGTGAATGTGGAAATAGGAGAAGGAAGCTGGAGTGAGGGCCATTGGCTTTCCCTCTTTATAACCATAGTGTTCATTCTTCTTGAGTTCTGAGGTGCTAATAGTGAACTAAAATAGCAGAGAGCAGCAGAGTAGACAACTGACATTTCTCTCATGCTGGTTTGATAATGTCAACTGCCAATATTGTAGGGGTCTGAAGCCACCCAGCTGCCCTACCTCTGCCCCTAGCTTCTGCCTACACCCTTCCCATCCTGGGCGCAGCTTCTTCACGCCTCCTCCTCCCGCCCTGAATCTAGGCTCTCATATTGCTCTGTAGTTGAAGGAGAAAACTGCACAACCTCTTGAAAATCAGTGACGAATTTCATTTACAAGAAGTAAGGAGCAGTGTTCATGGTGAATGTGTGTTTTGGGCCCTGGTGAAACGCGCTGTGGCTTTGTGCTCTGTGGATGAAAGGGCAGCAGCTCATCAGAGTGACTGTCCCTGCCTACATCCCTGTGTCTTTGCAACACCAGGAGTGATACAAAGGAAACCCAGTGGAGCTTAAATCCTGCGGACATCAGAGCCACTTTAATTTTCAAATGAATTACTTGCCTGGCAGCTCTCAATGGAATGCCCTATTTTTATCTTCAGATTCTTATTCTTTTGAGTGCATGGTATATAGCTGGTGAAGCCACTGGGTCTACCAACTCTGCATATGAGAGATTAGAAATAAAAATAAGCAAAGCTCTTGAGGTGCTTGCTGTAGTGTTGTAGGCCCTTTATTGTTCCCAAAAACCTTCTTCTCTTGGCAGGGCCAGGAGAGGAAGAATTTGTGCTGATGACCCAGCCCACTCTTCATGTGCTTTTAGAAAGCAAAAGAGGGACCATGGATTTGATGTTTGGCAGGAAGTGGGGTGGGAGGCTAGCATCTGTGAGAATAATGATCCTCCTTACCTAGTTTTGGATTTTATTTCTTGTCCTTTGGGCCAAGATCAATGTAGTCTGAAGTAGGCATTGTTTTCCACTTTTTCAGGATCTTTGGAAGTTCCCCAAGTTATTTTCACCAGATCCAAACCCTTACCCACACAATCTGGAGCCCTTGCTACAGTTATAGGACAGAGAAAATCAAAGTCGATGAAGTAAGGGCCAATTTAAGGTAATAGTAAGAATAAGAGCACATTTTTATTGTTATCCCTTTCTGACTTTATGCCACAGTAAGAGACTTCGTGTAGCTATCAAGAGAAGTGAGAGTTTGTCAAAATGACAGTGAAGAAGATGAAGATGTAGCTCAGTGGCAGAGCCCATGCTTAGTTTGAGACTCTGTCTTGATCCTCACAACCACCAAATAGACAAAAAAAAAAAAAAAAAGACAACGAAGTTGGGATTTAAAGCTTAGAGAGGGCCGGGGATTTAGCTCAGTGGTTTTGCCGCCTGCTGTGCAAGCGCAAGGACCCGAATTTGATCCCAGGTACCAAAAAAAAAAAAGAAAGTTTAAGAGAGGCTGTCCAAAACCGCAGGTCAAAGTTTAGCTCCAAACAGCTTGCTCCTATTTTAGCCTACCAGTAGGTGGTGCTGTGGCAGTAAGAAATTTCTCTACTAGTATTACAGGCTTTTGTTTTAAAATACCAGGTCTGAGACAAATCAAAGAAAGAAATGAAAGCTATAGTAATTGAGTTATCACAGGTAAAGTAAAAGAGAATATATGGGAAAACAAATTTTAAAGATGAAGTTGCAGTAATCTCTAAAGAATTTTTTATTAAAGAAGGATTTTAGATAAGTCATTTGTGAACTGGACTTTTAGTTAATGGGGAGGTGAAGAAAGAACAAAAAAATTTTCTAAGCTTTTGGTGAGGTTTATTTATGATACTTTTTGCTGAGTTATTTAAAATAAACATACTGTAAATTGGCAGCAAAACAATAAACTCATCTTCCACCTATCCAAAACAAAAGCTTATATATTGAAGTAATTGTCAGTCCTGATCTTGTAAGCTGTATCTATGCTTCACTAATGCTGTCCTAAGTATTTTGTTCCCAGCTGTGGCCTTCAAAATTTTCCAGAAAGACTATGATAAATCCTTCCCTCTTTGCACTCTCCTATACACACACACACAAAAATTAATGGCACACCTGCTTCAATAACTTAATATTCTTCTTACCTCTGGGAAATATTTATAAACTTACTTGAGAAGTATTATTCATTAAAATACCCCAGGAGAGCAAAGGGGGGAAGAAAATTATTTACCCACCACAGGGCTCATTTACATTGGATCAGAAAACTCCAAATATCTTTCCCCAGACCATCTAAGCTCTTTCCAGAAAGGAATGAGACAAGAGACAAGAACACCAAATCCATGGCTTGATCATCTACCAAAAGGTACCAGAGAACTGAAAACAACCAGAGTTCTATAGGGACACTTAGCCAGTGGTCCTTTAGTGCTGGTATTGAGCAGCCTGCCCAATAAGGTACAACTCGTTAAATACAGAAAGCTAAATACAGTGAGAAGGTCAGTGTTTACTTCAGGAGATTAGCAGCCAGAAGAATGAATGTGACATCAAGCTCCAAACCAAACTGATGGCCTGCCAAGCAGTGCTCATGTCCATCCATTTCCAGGACTGTGAGACTTGGACCTGCCACAGTTTTAATATCACTTGCCCTGAACCTCTCTCGTTAGTCTCCCTTACAGTCTACCTTGATCATTACCAAAATAAGCCTTGGGAAAGAGTCTCTCAGCTTGGAAATCTGTCTGTTAAAGTCAGCCCACTGAGCCCACGCTGTGTGTAAGCGGGTTGGCTGAGGCTGGTCTTTGTGATCAACTGAGGCAGGGAGGCAACAGGCCAGGTGTGCATGGACACAGAGTGCATTGTGGGTCAGAGAGGCTTGTAAGCCAGTGTCCATGGTGCAGTGTAACTCAGGGGAAACCCAGAGACATCCTAGCAACCTGGCACAAAGCAGATGGCAGTGGGCCACTGCTCCAGGAGCAGGGAGTTAGGCAGTGTTGCGGCTTGTGTCTAGATGTCCCCCCAAAAGCTTCATGTGGTCATAGATAGGGCTTTTTCAGAGGTGGCTGGATCTAGAATGTGTGATGCTGGGATTAAGGTTATATGATTACTAAATTAGTCCACTGATTGGGTTGGTACCCTAGACAGAATATAAAAGGGGCAGAAAGAAGCTGCTATTGTTGCTTGTGGCTTTGCTTGCTTGCTTTGCTGTCTTCTGCCTGCCATAAACTGTTTCTCCTCTACAATGCCACCCTGCCATGGACCCAGCCAACTGTGAACTGAAACCTCTACAAACTGTGAGCCAAATAAACCTTTCCTTCCTTAACTTGTGGGTATTGGGTATTTTGTCTCAGCAAGGAGAAAAAATAACTGAGACAGGCAGTTTTCACAGTGAGGAAGCAGAGGGTCACGCCCCAGCACCCAGAGACATGCTTTCTTTCTGTTGGGAATGCACAGTCACGTGAGTGTCATCACCAGCCATGCCAGTGCTGAAGCTTTTCATGTAGGGGCTTAGGCACAGTCAGGTTAGATCAGAGGACTCGCAGTGTGTTTATATAGTGTGTCATATGATGCTGGGAAAACATCAGTGGTCCTTATCAAAAAACTCAGCGAGCTGTGCTGAAGGACATTAGGGGACTAATCTCACTAAGACCCTTCCATGCTGCTGCCAGCCAGAGTCAGATTTCACTGCAGACATTGTTCTGTTGGCTTACATTGGATATTGCCCACCTGACTTAAATTCATGAATATCATATTAACTATACAATATAATTACTTATACTAATATAATACATATTATATTGGCTGTATTTCCTTATTTATTTTCTGTAGTCTTGATTCTCTGTCATTTGCGGGTCTTACAGTTTAATAGGGCCAGCTCACTCACTCCTGAAGGTAATAATCACTTGCCCATGAGTGAGGCTTTTATATTCAGACCAGCCAATCCTGAGTCTGTACCCCCAATCTTTCTCTTTCTCTCACTGGCCCACACCAAGCCCCCTGCCCTGATCATTCTAGGGCAGGACAACTAGAGACTACCTCTGGAATTCCAAAATCCCCTAGAATTACTCAAACTCATCAGTCCTGACCTGTTTGCTGGCCTAGAAGCCTTTAAACAGGAAGCCCCAGTGAAGGCTCTGGCCAAAACTTTGCCCTCACCTCCTGCCTTCCGCCTCTTGACTGACACTGATTTCGCTGTGGCCAGTGACTGTGTGGCATGCAGTGTGACTCCCCCTCTCTGGGACCTGTGGATGTAATCAGCTTCTAGATTTCTCCCAAACTCCTCTCTCTTTTGTCTCTGTGGCCACACTGACTTCACCATACTATATCCACCATGTATATTCTTAGAATGAACATCAATAGAAAGAATACCTTTAACTTGCAGTACCAGGGGCAACCAAAAAATATGAATTTGTTTATATCATCCAATTCTAAGCCATTGACAGAGTACTCCATTATGGGCTTTATTGCACAGGGGATGTTTTAACACTATGTATTTTGCTAGCCTCAGTCTGGCTGCAACCAAACAAGAAGGATGTAGATCCCTTTACATGAGAAAATTGCCTGGCTGCCAGCCATCAAAATTTCATGCTTTCCTGTCCCGAGGCCTCTTTCATTTCATTTAGTAGCTGTTTCTACATTCAGAAACAAAAATCAAGCGCAGCTGAACAACCTGGTTGAAAGTCAGGGAGAACCCAGCCTCGCTTTCAATGTAGGTAGAGATGGGAGAGTTCTTCTAAGAACCCATGGAATTAAGGCAAATGGCATTCATTTGCCTTAAAGAAAACCAGGGAAGTCTGTTTCTGAAATGGATTAAGAAATAGGTTACTGGGAAAGATAACATCTGAAAATTGATATTGTCTCTTGCTGAGCTGGCAGAATCCCAAGAGAAGAATGATGATTCTTCAATTGTTAACAATTACTACTTTGTTACAAAGAGACTAGGGAAGTACAGTGGCCTCTTTCTCAAATTACACTTACGTTACAGAAGCACACACACCTCCTGGAAAAAAATACCTGGCACCCTTGGTTGTTAGACTTGTACCCACCACTACACCTTGTAGCAGAGTTGTATGGTCCTATGTCATACCCACTCGCTTTGTGTGGAAGAATATCCAGTCCCTTCTTGTAGCCTTGAATCAGGCAAGCAACCATTAACATTGCCTTAGTCTGTGACTCTTCGGACGTGTTCTCTGAGTTATCAGTCCATCCTCTGGTTATCACCCAGCGAACCCACACGCCCTGCTGCTGGTTTCAGTGGGGGTATTTATCGGAGCCACATAACTCTGCTATACCATCTTTGTATCCTCAGGACATAATTGTTCCTGAAAGCTCTAAAGGAAGAAAATGGTGTGCTGTGCCATGTCTGGTTTTGGAAAAAAGCAAGCTTTGTACATGGAAATATTTACAGCTCTGCTTACATGATCTGTAGAGTTTGAACCAGGCTCCAAGGAGTGTGGGTGTTTAACTGCAGGGCTTGGAGAACGATGACTTGAAGTGTATTGCCCTGTTGACATGATTGGGATTGATATGTAGCCTTTATTCTTTCAATTATATCATAAAGAAAAGACTCAGGTTCCTTTAAGTCCTCAGAGTAAAGAGCCTCACTAGTAAACTAAAACAATAGGCCCTTATACTTCCAGGTCCTCATCTTTCAAACATGTAAGTATTTCCAGTTACACTGCAGACATCGAGGGCTCTCTGCTCTTGAAACCTGAATCAGGTAATCCAGTTATCTGATGCCAGAGAGGACAGCTTGAATGTGTGGAATATCCTTTTAGCTACATCATTAAAACATAATTGGCGTACCCAATGTGAAATTGGGTTATGAGTTGAAAAATCAACCTGATTGTAGGATGACCAAATGAAAACAGTCAGCTAGTTGGAAGTCACCATAGTATTAGTTTTTTTTTAATTAACTAAAAGAATTACTCTTTTTAATCCTTACTGTACTGAAAGGTTTTTTTCCTTCCACTCACTTCTGATTTTCCCCCCATGAAAATTAAGACATGACAAAGCCTGATGAACGCCTATAATAACAACTGTTCAAGAGGCTGAGGCAGGAGGATTGCAAGTTTGAGGCCAGCCTGGGCAACTTAATGAGACCCTGCCCCAAAATAAAGCAAGGGGCTGAAGCTGTAGCTCAGTGGTAGAGGACTTGCCTTGCATGTGTGAGCCCACAGATTCAATCACAAGTACTGCCAAAAAAAGTCTTCATGTCATGAAGATATTTTGAAACTTGATGAGTTTTTTAACTCATTATAGTTGAGCTGCAAATTTTATTAGTGAACTATTTATAGATTCAACCATTTATAGTTTTTAATCAGATATTGAAATTTTCAAAATGTAATTCTAGGCCTTTTGTTTTATATTTACTCACCCTTTTTACTCTTCTATAAACTAAATCACTGTGGTGCGTGTGTACATATACTTACCCTCTTCTTTATATAGAAGGCTTGCGTGGTCCATAATTTAATATCAAAGGGAAAGACACCCTCAATTTACTCTGCTAAGGTAACTTACTGTGTATAAACACAGGGAAAGGAGGTCTCAGAGCCAGACCTCAGGAAGCCTGCCCGCTTACTTGGGGTAATGAGCAGCTCGCTGGCTGGACAGCAGCTCTGGCTCCCTCCCTCTGACCAGGTTAATGGCACTGCCACACTCAGGGCTCTGTGTGACATCGCGTCTCTGTTCTGTGCAGTCAGTCTTCAGAGGAGGACACAGTCAGAGTGCTTCCCATCAGTCATTGGGCCAACAGGTGCCACCGGCGGGCAGAGCTCTGACTTCTAGGCCTCAAGGTGGCCAGTGGCTGCCTTGCAGACAGATGCCAGCCTCATGTGAGTGTCACACGATCACATGATGCAGAGCTGCCAATTTCTGGCAGATTTCTTCAGACGGGTTTGTATCCAAGCAGGTACAATGTAGACTTTTCATCCCTAGCATAAGGTCTTAAAATATAATATGTAATAAAATAGAAAGGAAAACTTGGGGGCAAAAAACAAGATAATTTAAATTTTCCAAATATAAGACCAAATAACTTTACTGTATGTGAGGTGAAATTTCATTCTGAGGCTCCTGACGGCCAGGACAAAGAAAGAAACATGATAAATTGGAGTGTATAGTTCTCATTGTCAAAAAGGAAGACATAGGAGAAAACTAAGATTTTTCCTAGCTCTTATTCTGAAGTTAGTGCTTGACATACAGGATTCAGAGCACACCAAGTGCATTAGTGCCCTCAGCAAGCTAACCCAGCCATGTGCGGCATACGGCTCTTTCTTGGTGAGATACTCATGGCAGTAAAATATCCTAGTGCACATCAAAAAAGACACTTTTGTGAAGGGACAAGACTAATACAGTCTACGTCTCTTTGCAGTCCACATAATGCAAGGGTAAGATAATGGCTGTTTAGAGGGTTGGATGAATTGCAGGTGTCTCAGACAGTCCTAAATATAACTTCTCTCTGTGGATCGCTTGACAAGAATAAGTCATGCTTGTAGGTAAAAGCTCAGATACGTAGTCTTTTATCTTGCTATTGAAGGTACGTCTATGTTTTGGGAACCAGATGGCAGAGGTAATGTCACCTGAAAACTGGAAACTAGGCAGTGTTCTCACCCCATCACGTGGCCTGTTTGTTCTCTGTTCCTTTATTTCCATGTAGTTTCCATACGGTCACAATCTTCCCCCTTTTATCTCTCTCTCCCAAGTATGGCTAATTCCTATCTTTCCTCAGCTCCTCTTCTATCCAGTCTTACCTTGTTCCCACCCTTGATCTGATTTAGATGCTTTTTTGACTCTGCCCCAACAGAACTCTGTGATTGCCTCTGTGATTATCATGGCATTTCTAACACTCTGGGATTTTTATGGGTCACTTGACTTTTCCTTTGACAAGGCTACAATTCCTGGAAGGCAAAGATTGGGTCCAATTTGACTCTGAAACCCTAGCACGGTGCCCACCCCATAGTAGAAGCTTAAGAAGTTCTAACTGAAATGAATGAGTGAATTTTCACATTCCTGCCTTACTTGCTAGCATTTATTATACCTGCCTAGGGCCAGGAATGTAGCTCAGTGGCGCCACGCCTACCTGGCAAGCATAAAGTCCTCAGTTCGATTCCTGGTACCGGAGGTGGGAGTACACACTAGTATAATTCCTACTTACATATGCAAATCCTTCCTATCCCCTAAGGATCCAGTTACATTTTATTTCCTGTGATAATCATTACTAATATAATTAATTATATATACTGTATTTTGCCCTCTGTGTTTTTGTTTTTTGAGACAAGTTCTCACTAGTTCAAGCTGGCCTTGAACTCACAGCAGTCCCTTGCTTCACCCTAACAACGACTTACTATCTTTTAAACCCCTAGATACTTACAATTTATATCACAAAGTTTAACACTTCATTATATTTTGGGATCTTTTTTGGCATCTTTTATCACAACTTCTTAGGTGAATTGCTTCTCCAGTAAGACAATACATTCTTTTTATACTTTTTTTTTTTTTTCTGGTACTGGGAATTGAACCCAGGTCTTGAGATAAATTGGCTGGCTGGCTGGCTGGCTTTCTTTCTTTCTTTCTTTCTTTCCTCTACATACAGTATAAAATTATGATATACCACATCTATTTATGTTACTACTTGCTCTTGATTATCCTGCAACATAACAATGATTGTATATACTCTTAAGTTATGCAAATTAATGTTGTTACAGACTTAACTTTATTACAATATGAAATCCTATCTTAAGATTTTGCTCATGGTACAGCTGTTTTAAAAATTGAGAGAGGTTACTAATTCTCCCTGTTTCATTTAAAGAAAAGCTTCTTTGTGCTCAGATCTTTACTGAGATTTTCAAAAAAGAACAGCACTGGGGCTTGGTGGTAGCATGGAGAATCCAAAACAGAAGTTTAGTCAGCAGTACTGAGTCAGAATTTTAAACAGGAAGTAAAGCTAATAGTGAATACAGAAGCTACAGTAATCAAGATAGTGTGGTGAGGGATGGGTCAGTAGAGTAGAACTGAGTGTCTATAAATAAACTCATACATCTCTGGCCATTGATTATCAACAAGAATGCCAAGACTGTGCAGTGGAAAGAGAATAGATTCTTTGATAAATAGCACCAGGACAATTGGTTATCCACATGCAGAAGATGAAGTTGGACCCCTCTCTTACATTACACACAGAAATTAACCCAAAATTGACAAAAGACCTAAATGGAAGGGTTGAAACTGTAAGATTTTTAGAAGAATACGCAGGAGTAAATCTTAGTGTCTTTGGAGCAGGCAGCAGTTTCTTAGATATGACACCAAAAATCACATGGGGCCACACAATTAAACAGATTGGACCTCATCAAAATTTTGGCATTGTGTGCTTCAATAGCCCCCATCAAAAAATGTAAAAGCCCACGGAATGAGAGAAAATAATTGCAAATTATATATATGGCAAGGGACTTGTATCCAGGATATATTCAGAACTCCTATAGCTCAATAACAAAAAGACAAATAGTCCAATTTTTTTAATTAACAAATAATTTCAGTAGATGTTTCTCCAAAGAAGATGCACAAGTGGCCAATACACACCTGAAAAGATGTGTCATTAGAGAAACGTAAATCAAAATCACAGTGAGATAGCCCTTCATACCCACTAGGATGGTGTAATAAAGATAGGCAGTAACAAGTATTGGTGAAGATACCAGAAATTTGAATCTTTATATACAGCTAATGGAAATGCTTTGGAAAACAACTTGACAGTTCCTCAGATGGTTAAACATAGAATTTACCATGTGACCAAACAGTTCCACTCTTAAGTATATATTAAAGAAAAATGAAAACATTCATTCATGTAAATGTTTATATATGGATGTGCATAACAGCATTTATAATAGCCAAAATGTGGAAACCGCTTAATGTCTACCAGATAGTGAATGGATAAATGAAAGATATTGTTTACATAGAGTGAAATATTACTCAGCTATAAAAAACAGAATGAAGTACTGATGCATTCATTCTGCAACATGGATGAGCCTTGAAAACATTATGTTAAGTGAGTAAAGCCAGTCACAAGAAGCCACATATTTTATGATGCTATTTATGTGAAATGTCCAGAATAAGTACATCCATAAAGATAGGAAGTAGATTTATAATTGCCCAAGGTTGAGGAAAGGAGACTGGGGAGTGCCTCCAGATGGGAATGGGGTTTCTTCCTGGAATAATGAAAATAGTCTAAAATTAGATTGTGGCAACGGTTACACCACTCTGTGAATTCAGTGAAAACCACTAAACTACACACTTGAAATGGGTGATTTTATTAAGATGTGAAATATATCTCAGTCTGTCTTAAAATGTTAATACTTTAAAAGTCAAAACAGAACAAAAGCTCCCAGGCACTTACAGCTAGTATTTGATCTTTGACAAAGAAGCCAAAAACATATACTGGAGAAAAGATAGCCTCTTTAATAAATACTGCTAGGAAAATTGGATATCTGCATGTAGAAGATTGGGTCTAGACCTGTATATCTCACCAGGTACTAAACTAAAATCAAAATGGATCAAACATCTAAATGTTAAAACATAAACACTTAATCTACTCAAAGATAAAATAGATACAACTGATGGAACACACAGGCATAGGCAAGGACTTTCTGAACAGAACTCCAGTGACACACGAAATAACACTGAGAATCAACAAATGGTCATATCAAGTTAAAAAGCTTCTGTAAGCCATCTATGAAAAACCAACAGCCAATATCATACTAAATGGTCAAAAACTGAAATCCTTCACACTAAAATCAGGAACAAGACAAGGATGTCCACTATCACCACTCTTGTTCAATATAGTTCTGGAAACATTAGCCACAGCAATTAGACAAGAGAAAGAAATAAAAGGAATAAAGATAGGTAATGAAGAAGTCAAATTGTCATTATTTGCAGATGACATGATACTGTATATAGAAGACCCCAAGAACTCCACCAAAAGTCTTCTGGACTTAATAACCAAATTCAGTCAAGTAGCTGGTTACAAGGTCAACACACAAAAATCAATAGCTTTCCTCTACACGAATGACAGACTCACTGAGAGAGAAATAGGGCAAATAATTCCTTTCACAATAGCATCCAAAACACTGAAATACCTAGGAATCATCCTAACGAAAGAAATCAAAGACCTGTTCTCTGAAAACTATGGCGCTCTGAAAAGAGAGATTGAAGATGATATCAGAAAATGGACAGACATCCCCTGCTCCTGGGTAGGAAGGATTAATATAGTGAAAATGGCCATACTTCCAAAACTGCTATGTAGATTTAATGCAATTCCAATTGAGATCCCAGCAGCATACTTCATAGACCTCGAGAAAACAATCCAAAAATTCATTTGGAACAAGAAGAGACCCAGAATAGCAAAAGCAATTCTAGGTAACAGAGACATGGCAGGGGGTATCACAATCCCCAACCTGCAACTCTACTACAAAGCTACTGTGATAAAAACAGCATGGTACTGGCAAAGAAACAGACTTGAGGACCAGTGGAACAGATTAGAAGATGCAGAAACAACACCAGACACACTCAGCCATCTCATCTTCGACAAAGGAGCCAAACACCCTCACTGGAGGAAAGATCGCCTCTTTAATAAATGGTGCTGGAAAAATTGGGCTTCAACTTGCCAAAGATTAAAACTAGACCTGCATCTCTCACCATGCACTAAACTAAAATCAAAATGGATTAAAGATCTAAATATTAAAATAGAATCTCTGAACCAGTTGGAACAGAGGTTAGGTAGAACTCTTGAAGACATCAGTGTAGGAAAAGATTTTATGAACAAAACCTCAGTTGCCCGTGAACTAGCACAAACAATCAACAAATGGGATCTCTTCTTATTAAAAAGCTTCTGCACAGCAAGAGAAACCACCAGCAGTGTGAAGAGACAACCCACAATGTGGGAAAAAATCTTCACCTGCTCTTCCTCAGACAAAGGTCTACTATCTCGAATCTATAAAGAACTTAAAAAGATCAGACCTCCCAAATTTAAAGACCCAATCCAAAAATGGGCATCTGAAATGAACAGATATTTCTCAGACAAAGAAGTAGAAATAGCAAATAAATACATGAAAAAATGTTCAACATCACTGGTCATTCGAGAGATGCAAATGAAAACCACGCTGAGATTCCACTTCACTCCAGAAAGAATGGCTGCTATCATGAAATCAACCAATAACAAATGCTGGCGGGGCTGTGGGGAAAGAAGAACCCTGCTCCCCTGCTGGTGGGAGTGTAGACTGGTGCAAGCACTGTGGAAATCAGTATGGATATACCTCAAAGAACTAGGACTGGAAGACCCATTTGACCCTGCTATTCCACTGCTGGGGATCTTCCCCAAAGAATTAAAAGAATCATACCACAGTGATATATGTGCACCCATGTTCATAGCAGCACAGTTTGTAATAGCTAAAATTTGTAAACAGCCCAAATGCCCATCAACTGGAGACTGGATAAAGAAAATGTGGTTTTTTTATAAAATGGAGTACTACTCAGCCATAAAAAATGAGAAATTAGAGACATTTATAGCTAAGTGGATGCACATTGAGGCAATACTCTCAAGTGAAATAAACAGGACACACATGTGTAAATACCAAATAGTTTCTCTGGTGTGAGAAACTGAAAGTGTAAATAAGGACTAAATGTATAATAGGTAATGTGAAATAGGAAGAAAAGGGGCAAAGGGGAAGGAAGTGGGAGGGCTAGGGGAAAGGATAGAAGGGAATGGGATTAATATGAGAAAATGGAAAACTAGGAACAAAATCTTTGTAAATAGGGAGGACTGGAGGGGTTGAAGGGAGGGCTGGGCAAGGGTGAAAAATAAGAACCAAGAGCAATTATGTAAAGGTGCAAATTTCCAATGATGAATGTCATTATATTGTATACCTAAAATGTACCAATGATTAGAATGAATAATCGATAATGCAAAATAGGAAGAAAAGGTCCAAAGGGGTAGGGGTAGTGGGAGGGGCAGGGGAAAGGAACGAAGGGAAAGGAAACAATGATGAGAAATGGAAAAATGGAAATAAAGTCTTTGTAAACAGGGAAGGGTGGAGGGCGTGAAGGGAGGGCTAGGAATGGGGAAAAAATAAGAACCAGATGCATTATGTAAAGTTACAATTCCCAATGAGAAATGTAATTGTGATGTATACCTACAATGTACCAATAAAAGAATTTAATACAAAAAAAAAAGCTTCTGTATACCAAAGGAAACAACCAAAAGAATGAAGAGACAATTTACAGAACAGCAAAAAAAAAAAAAATTTGCCAGTTATTCCTCAGAGAACTAACATCAAGAATATATTAATGGGGCAGGGATTTAGCTCAGTAGTTCTGGCACCTGCTTCACAAGTGCAGAGTCCCGAGTTCGATCCCTGATACCAAAAAAAAATGTTGTAATAATATATTAAGAACTGAAAAAAAAAATAAGATCTCCCCCAATATAAAAGACCCAATCAAACAATGAGCAGCTGAAATGAACAGACACGTCTCAGAAGTACAAATGGTCAATAAATACATGGAAAAATGCTCATCACCACTGGCTATCAGAAAAATGCAAATTAAAATGACCCTGAGATACCATCTTATCCCAGAAAGAATGGCTGTCATCCAAAAACCTAATAATAACAAATGCGGCTACAGATGTGGGGAAAAAAGAACTCGACTACACTGTTAGTGGGAATGTAAACTGGTACAACCACTATGGAAATCAGTGTGGAGATCCTTCAGAAAACTGAGATAAGAAATTCCATTTGACCCAACTATCCCCCTTCTAGATATCTTCCCCAAAGAGTTAAAGTCATCATATTATAGTGCTGTATGCATACCCATGTTTGTAACAGCACGATTTATAATAGCTAGACCTTGGAAACAGTATATATGTCCATCTACAGATGAATGGATAAGGAAAATGTGCTATTTACAGACAATGGAGTGCTTTGCTGCCATAAAGAAAGATAAACTCAAGGCATTCATGGATAAGTGGATACACCTCAAAAATATAATGTTAAGTGAAATAAGTCAGATCCACAAGCTCACATGTCATGTGGTTTCTCTTATATGAGAAACACAAATAAAGAACAAAATAGGAGATAAATAGGAAATTCTATTGTTTCAAAAATATTTCAATATATATGCTAATTGGTTTCATTTATATCTTCGTTCATTGAAAAGAAAGATTTGTGTTACTGATTTTTTTTGTAAGAATCTTTTTGGTTTAGTTCTTGTACTCTGACTAACTACTTTGAAAATAATAATACAGAATATAATAACTTGTTATTATTTGATTATGAAACTTTATGGGAGTTTTTTCATAAAATTTAAAAATTAAAGCCTTCAATATAACCAAGTAGTATTTGCTTCTTAGATAGCCACATTCTTTCATGTGTATCCTCTTCACAATCCAGCAAATATTTGGTCTTCTTCATGCTCCATGTGCCCTACATCTTAGGCAGAAAGGCCCGGGGCCCAGGAGTGCCTGGCACAGCACTCCTCAGTGCAGTGGTGTACTGGGGACCTCAGCTGTCCCTGGGCCTGGCCTCACTTGCTTTCTCCCATTTGGAAAGGTGTCAGGCTCCAGGGTATTTCTGTTGCTGCAGTCAGCGCAGAGCCAGGACTGACGATTGTTTCAGAGCCTTAAGCTACACCTCGTGCTCCAAATCCACGCACAAGCAGCTGAGAATGGGCTGGCCGTGCCAGCAATTGCTTCTCTCCCCTTGTTAATCCCCTTCAATCTGCTGCTCCTCAGTGCCCCTCCCTTGACACCATCCTGTGGCCCAGCTGTGATGCAACTGAACAAGCGGCTTGGACTTTGAAAGGTGACTCTTAGTGACACCTCGACTGACCCAGCCCCTGCCTGGCCCGGGTGCGCTTGGCGTTCCTTTCTGAGGAGCACCAGAGGCTATCTCTGGACTAACCCTTTTCAGCAGCCCTGCTTGCTCTGCGACTGAGGGCGACTGCTACTGACCCCGCTGAGAGCCTGGCCCTGCTGCCAGTGCCATTAGGAGCACAGCGTTTCATTGCTAAGCAAAGACTCCCAAGAAACTTCCAGTCCTTTTGTGGTTCTTACATCACAGTTTATGCTCTGACACAAGTTATTAAATCATGGTACAACTAGCTTTGAGATGAATGGGAAAATACACATTTGAGTGTGTGTGTGTGTGTGTGTGTGTGTTTCTGCTTTACTCTTTCATTACCTGGTCAAGATATAGTTTTATTTAAAAATTCATCCATCTCTTTCACAGACCCAGGCTTTTATGGAAAAAAAGAACACCCAAACCATTTTGAGTCACTTTTCAATCTGTGTGGACTTATTCTTTCTGTGTGTGTGTGTGTGTGTGTGTGTGGACTTTTTCATAGAATACTAGAATTAAAGTAAATCTAATTTCTCCCTCTGTCCAGACAGATGAATTTATCAGTATTCTGATTACATTTTCAAGTGACTGTCTCCTAATGGCACATGGACAGAGAATCCAGCTGTGCCCAGAGGTACAGGCAGTGTTAAGCATGGGGCTGCCAGGACTGGCCTGTGCCCCGAAGGGCAGGGAAGCCTCTCTCCTGTCCCCAGCTTGCCCCTTAGTTGCTATATGAAGAGGAATTGCAGGAAATGGAATCTGCTCTGGTCATGGAAGTTTGAAAGAAACAAAGCATGATCTGATAAAGAGCAGATTAATCTTGCTATTTCGTTTCACTTTCAGAAAGAGCGCAGGCAGGATTGTGATATGAAGTGTTTGGTTTCACATCTGTTCCAGGAATTATCCTCGGCATAAATCCATTTTTCTTTTAAGCATTCTAAATTATCCTGGGACCTCCTCCTCCTGTCCCCCACCCCACCCCACTTCATCATGGCCCAGAACAGCTGACAGACTCCGAGAAAGATCATCTTGTCACTGCCACCAACCCAATGGAGGGAAGTCTAAGTCTTAGGAATCAGAATTTCTATGGACCAGTGGTATCAGTGTTGTGCCCTGCTCTCGATGAAGGGTTTAAAATAAAAAGTAAGTAGCAGATGCACAGTGTGATGAAAAGCCCCAACTTAAAATTGGAAAAATTAGCTCCCATCTCAACCTTGCTACTGTGTACGTAATGCTGGGCAAGTCACCAAACATCTTGGGCCTCGGGGTCCTCAGCTATAAAACTAGAGCAATATTTCCCGAAGCATATTTATTATATAAAGTCTTTACTGTGAAATAAGTTTGAGAAATGCTGTTTACCCTATGCCACTTCCTAAAGACTGTAATATTAAATCCAGGTGAATTGCCATATGCCTGTTATCCCAGCACTCAGAAGGCTGAGGCAGGAGAATCTCGAGAGTTTGAGGCCACCCTGGGCTACATAGTGAATTCAAGGCCAGCCTGAAATACATAGCAAAACCTTGTCTCAAAACAACAACAACAACAAAAAGACTGTCATAAACATATTTTTAACTCAGCATTTCTCAAATTTATCTCACCTGGAACCATTTTTCTTAAAATATTGAATGACATCTTGACATTTTGAGAAATGAGGTTCAACTTCAAAACAAAATGCTACAGATCCATAATCTATCACATGCTGTGCTTACCACTCTTAGTTTAAAGTAACTTTCCAACTTTCAAATCTCATCCTTGGGAAAAAGAAAAATAATTTCATATGTGGTAAGGTGACTTCTAATTTTGAAAACTGAACTTAAGTGCTGAAGCTATTATTCAGACCAATACAGTCACAGCTAGAGCTGGGAAAACGTGTTCTGAGACTTCTGTTTTCTCCCTCAGCCTTTCAGATGACCTTTGAGCATGTGGTTCTATTAATTATTCTGTGAATTAATTATGCTCAATGCTATATTCACTGCACAAAAGGAATAACAAAATTAAGAAATCACAAGGTCCCTAACCTATAGTTTAGAAAAAAAATGTATTCAAGAAAAAAATGAAATTTCATATTTTAGAGTAAAGCAAAGAATGATTTGCAAATTCTTATTTTGACAAATGTTAGTATATAATTAAATTAAATACCTACTGGGAAAATGCAGAGAATAAGGAATTCAAAGAACAACTAGATCAGGGACTAATTGGGAGTTACAGAGGGGGAAAATGTGAAAATAGAATCAAGCAAAGAAAGTACTTTTATAGTACCACACAAAAGTAGAATTTTACCTGGTACAAATATTAAGGCAAAAATTAAGTTCTAAGATCACCCTCAGCCTAGCTTCATTAAATCATTAAAATCTTGGTTTCATTAAAAACTATGGCTAATGATAAGCTTTTGAGAAACAAAAATGACTTAATCATTCGGTTTGGAGAATTTAAGTTATTTAAAGAGTTAGCCTTCAAGAGCTGGGTATGATGGTGTCATGCCTGTAATCCCAGCAGGAAGATCACTGTGAGGTCCAGGCCAGGCTGAACTACAGAGCAAGACACCAGAAAGAGGGAAGGGGGTGAATGGAGGGAGGAAGAAAGAACGGAAAGGAGGAAAGATAAAGAAAGAAAAAAAGGAAGAAAGTGTTGGTCTTCGATAACGTCACGATTTGGGTAATGTTGCTTTCTCCTGTGCACCTCTCTGGCTGCGCCTCCTTAGTCTCATAAAGCTCCTCACCCTCTGCTTCCTTGTGCACTTTAATCCTCTGGGGTGCTGTCTTTGGTCCTCTCCCTTACTTCCAGTGGCCTCCATAAAGAAC
Source organism: Heterocephalus glaber (assembly GCF_053883595.1). NCBI lineage: Eukaryota > Metazoa > Chordata > Mammalia > Rodentia > Bathyergidae > Heterocephalus > Heterocephalus glaber. The sequence goes on from NW_028258379.1 coordinate 16,054,936, forward strand.
AATTCCACGCCTGGACCTCCAGCTGTGACCGTCACACAGGGCTTCGAAGTTGGTCATGCACCGCAGAGTTTAGGGCACCACACTCCTATGACCTGTGCAGCGGCCCTTCCAGCCCGCACTTCTCTGTGGATCTGTGAGTCCCAGGTGACTCTCCTGTAGGTCGCACAGGCCTCTCAGGTGTAACACAGCCCAAACTGATCTTGTCATCTTCTCAGAGGTGCACTTCTCCTATGATCCTCTCGAGTCACCTCATCAGTGGCTCCTCCCCTCAGCCCACATACTCAGTTGGTATCAATTATTATATTTTTCCCTTTCAGTATCTGTCAGATGCTAAGTTCAGTCTCATTCATATGCAGTCCCATAACTTGGACGCATCGTTTCTGGTCTCAACCATTATTGTGTAGTCCATGCAATCCCCGCAGCCTTAGTCTGACCCCACCACTCTCCTCCTCACTGCTCTTTGGTGATCTTTTACAGACAATTGTGATGATGATGTTCCCCACTGAACAGTCTTCTAAACCCCCTTTAAAGTACAGACCCCTGCCCTGGATTACTGATGCCCTGCATGGCCTGCTCTCCACCCTCTCCATTTTCCACCACTCCCCCTACACACACCTTTAAATTCCACTCATTCCAGGCTGTGTGTCCTGCTGTCTCAGACGTCTATGCCATTGCACAAGGTGTTTCCTCTGCCTAGAAACCCCATCCCTAGTACCCTTGGCCTTTCTCTGCAATACAATTTGGTAAAATCTCTTTTTGTTTCATTTCACTTGTTGGATTCTACTACTAGATTATAAATTTCCAAAAGAACTTGGACACAAAAGCATTAAAATGTATTATGTTCATGTACCAACTCACCACAGTAAATGTCATTATGTACAGCATAAAAAATAAAATTATTTTAAAATATTCATTTAAAAAATAATAAATTTCTAAAAAGACTAGGAGTTACGCCATTTACCTCTGTATCACCAGTACTTTTCACAGTGCTGAGCATATAGTAGACATTCAGTGAGTGTGGGATGAAAGATGAATTTCTATTGCCATTATAAGACCTAACATTCACTAAATAAGTCTCTTGATAGTATGAAGGTCATGCCATGTTCAGATCCTGTAAATGAGAGGTATTTTAATGACTGCTTCTACACTTCTTTCTGTCTCTTGAACTTCTAAGAGGACGACAGAAACTCCATTACGCTTTTACAGTCAATATTTTCTTGCTACTAAGGGCTATGCTACTCCCACCAGACCTTTGTGGGAGAAAACCACTCAGTATATGTATAAACTAAAGTTATTCATTCAATCCTCTACTCATTGACTGTTAAAATCATAAGATTTAGGTATAAATCTCCTAGAATTGACTCAGTAACTAGCAAGGATCTATGCACCCATATTTTTGTGTTGACCGTTTTGTAGTTGTAGTTGTTTAAATGTTTTTACTTCTAACTTCAAGGAAGAAAACAAATTATGTGAGATGATACAATAGAGAACCCTTGGACTTGTCTTCTATTGTCATAGTAGCTGTGCAAACCTACACAATCCTAACCTTCCTAGACTTAGCCTTCTCCTTGTAAAATGGAAATACTTTCATATAGAAGTATTTTTAATGCCTGCTATTAGGTGCTTTGCTCACACCAGAATTAAAATAGTTGTCCATCAGGCCGGAGATATAAGGAAATATAACTCAGTGGTAGAATGTTCACCAAGTGTGCCTGGGTTCAATCCTCAGCACCACAAGGAGAAAAAAACACAAAAGTTTCCCGGACATAGTGGCATACACCTGTAATCTCAGCTACTTGGCAGCCTGAGGCAGCAGGATTGCAAATTCAAGGCCAGCCCAGACAATTTAGCAACTCCCTATCTCAGAATTAAAAAGAGCCAAGCATGATGGTGCACACCTGTAATCTGAGTACTCTAGGAGGCTGAGGAAGGAGGATCACAAACAATTTGAGTCCAGCCAGGACAGCTTATCAATTTAGCAACACTTGGGGCCGGGGATTTAGCTCAGTGGTTCCAGCGCTTGCCGCGCAAGCGCAAGGTCCTGAGTTCCATCCCCGGTACCAAAAAATAAACAACTAAATAAATAAAATTTGGCAACACTGTGCCTCAAAATTTTTAAAAAGCCCAGGGATGTAGCTCAGTACAGTAGACCTGGGTTCAATCCCCAGTACTGCTAGCTCGCTAAATAGGTAAATTTATTAAATAAGTAAACAGGCAAATAAATAAAAAGCTGGTGGTGCACACCTGTAATCCCAGCACAGGAGGGGCTGAGGCAGGAAGATCATGAGTTCAAGGCCATCCTAGGCTACACAATGAGTTCAAGGCCAGTGTGGACCACATAGCAAAACTTTGTCTCAATAAGAAAAAATTTTAATTAAAATTTAAAAGGCCTGCAGATACCACTCAGTGGTAGAGCGCCCCTGTGTTCAATCTCCAGTATAGCAAAAATAAATAAAGAAAAAAAAAAATAGTTCTGTGTCTTCATGGAGTTGCTAGACGAGATATTGCATGTGAAAATGGAGTTGCTGGCCTTTTTTTTACTAGCAAGTGACACCTAGAATGGTGTAAGTCTTCAGTCATCAAGACTCAATTACTTTTAACAGAAAAGTATAGTGATTCATTTATAGCAAGGTGTAAAACAAAGAAATAGTTGGCCCTGCCCCCAGTTAACAAAAAAGTTCAAGTAGCCACACTGTTCTTTTTGCAACCATTCCAGTTAATGTAGGTTTTTCTTTGTCATTGGGTGAGGTTATTGGTTGTACCGGTTCTCTAGTGCTGCATAACAAATTTCGCCCCCAAACTCATGGCTTTACCAACACATATTAGTGCAGGCTTTCTGTAGGTCAAGATTTCTAGCTCCACTGGCTGTCTCTGTTCAAGGTTTCCCCTCAGGTTACAGGGAGCAGGCAGCTGGGACCCATGATCCCATCTGAAGGGTGAACCCCAGCTCAGCTGCTTCCAGCTCACTGGGTAGTTGTTAGCCTCTTTCCACTTGGGCTTCCTATAGGCTCCTTTTATCAACTCCATTGCACCCTCCTGAAATTCCTATGTTGACACCCCAGCCCCCAGAACTTCAAATCGTGACTGTATGTAGAGATACACCTTTAAGGAGGCAATTAAGTTAAAATGAGGCTGTTAAACTGGGCTCCAGCCTGACCTCTTATAAAAAGAAATTCGGACACAGAGAGACATGGGGGAAGTGTGCACCCAGAGCCATGACCTGGGAGGACACAGTGAGGAAGTCAAGGAGAGCCCAAACCTGCCAGCCCCTTGATCTTGGACTTCTAGCCTCTAGAGCTGTAAGAAAATGAATTTATGGGTTTCTTTTTTGTTTTGTTTTGTTTTGTTTTGTTTTGTTTGAGACAGGGTCTTATGTAGGCCAGACTGGCCTTGAACTCACTGCAATCCTACTGCCTTAGCCTCCCAAATGCTGGGATTATAAGCCGGCGCCATCAAACCCAGCTGAATTTATGTTATTTAAGCAGCTCAGGATGTGGTATTTTGTTATGGCAGCTAGAGCAAACTAATACATCTGTCTTGTGACATGACAAGCAATCCATGAGACAGTGAGAGAGTACTCAAGCCAGCGCCCATGATCTTTTTGTAATTTAACCCTGCGAGCAACACAATCTTTATCTGTATTCTCTTTAAAGTCATTAAGTGCAGGCCACCTTTAATGATAAGGGCGGGGATCACCAAAGCCCATTTCACAGTGTGGCCCTAGTTTTATTTTGATTTTTTTAAAATTTTTCTTGGAAATACTTTAAAAAGCATTAAGAAATGAGCCAGGCATGGTAGTGTGTGCCTGTAATCCCAGCACTTTGGGGGGCCAAGACAGGAGGAACGCAAGTTGGAGCCTACCTGGGCAACTTAGCGAGACCCTGTCTCAAAGCAAAAAATTTAGGAAGAAAAAAAAGTCTGGGGATATAACTAAGAGCAAAGGCCCTGGATTCAATCCCTAGTACAAAAAAACAAGACAGCTTAGGCTAATACCTGGACACCCTGACTGACGATCTCTAGGCCGTATTACCTTTCTGTGAAACTGACTGTTAACCATCTAGAGGAGATGAAATTTTGACATTTAGGATAAGGTTCTCTAAAGGTAAAGAAGAATATTTTATAGATAGAATTGAAGAGAATCGGTCCAAAGACTCCTTGAGTCAGGTCTAAGGCAGTGATCCTCAGCCAGGAGTGCACACTGCAGGGAGTATGGGAGAAGGGGGGGGGGGGCGGCGGCAGCATAGGTTAAGAAAGCACAGTCAGACCACTGTCATTTTATGTGTAGAAAGTGAAAAGAAATTTATAGCTTTCATAAAACAAACAACAGAAAGGAAAACTGAACAGAATCTCCTCGTCTGATGGGGCACAGGTCTGAAAGGTGGAGAAACTGGTTTAATCAATGCTCCTGTTGTTCGAGGACTTAAAAAGGCAGATAAGTGAGAGAGATGTCCATGGGCATGCAGGGCACTGGCGTCCCCAGAGCGAGGAGATGGCTGGGAATCCAGGGAGAGTGATACAGATGATTCAGGGGCTGTATGGATTCATTTGGGTGATAAGTAGAAAACAGCAGACGTATCCAGGAGCCTTGAGAGAACTTATAGGAAGAACTTTACACAAGGAGGATTGTGATTGTTGAGCCCACACTTTAGTTCAAAGGTCCCAGAGGACATCTGCTCTGTGGTGAGAGCGGCTGCCATCTGGTTCCCCTCACTAAGCCTCGGTTCGAAGTAGCTGTAGCTTCTAAAATTAGTGGCGCTGTGGGCTTGATTGTCTCATGCTCCTCTAACCATCAGTCTGTATGGTAGAGCTGTCCTTACTCCCAACCTCAGTCACACTTTTCTTCACCAACAGGCCTCTTTCTGGTTTCTTACGTGATGCTAACATGAGAGGAAATTCCCTCTCCCTTTCAGAGCTCTCTGAGAAATAACACACCCAAATACATTACGTTCCAATAATTCAGCTCCTGCTTCATTGGAGCTCTCTTCTGGGTGGGCCTTTTGTGTAAGAGAGGAAGAAGCTGTTTCCTGTTATCTCCTGGTTGCACGATAACAAGGTGACAGACTGATCCTAGGCTCCGTTTTTTGTTTTCCTTATAAAAAGCTATGGAACCAGAGCTAGACAATGGGAGAGTCTTACCAGATCCACAAGGATTAGCTGGACAGTTCTCTTGAAGAGAACATGTTTTTCTGTAGATAAGGAACAGTTTTGGAGATAATATGGTCCCAGTGCTTTGCTCCTATTTTATCCACAGTAGAGGAAGAATGTCCATCCCTATGTGCACAGACTGTCCTGAGAAAGGCATGCACCCATAGGCTACATATGCATACCAGGGCTGGCAGCTGCCCTCCTGAGCTGGAGACCCTTTGGTACTGTTGATTTCTTTAAAAGTTTATGCATGGGTTACTTTTTGTTGTTGTTGTTTTGTTTTGTTTTTATTTTTTGAGGCAGGATCTCCCTTTGTAGTTCAGCCTAGCCCTGAAGTCACTGTGTAGCCCAGGCTGGCCTCAAACTCACAGGGATCCTCCTGCCTCAGCCTCCCGAGTGCTGGGATTACAGACAAGTGCCACCATACACAGCAGGTTCTCTTTTAAAAAATAGAGAGTTCCAAAATTAATTTTTGACTAATGCCAACTAGCAATTTGCTCCAGCACAGATTAGAGTGACTCTTTTCCTGAGGAGTACATTGGGCCACTTCTGCCTCTGGGTTTTGTTCCTCTTTGAATTTTCTTTCTCTGGGCTTATTTTAACATTTTATTCACTTCCAGAACTTCACCTTTTATCTTCACTCTCCAGGTCTTGATATTTGGGTCTCCATTGATGGGGTCCAGAATATATTTGGTTGCAAGTAATTGACCCCCACTCAAACCCTTAGAAAAAGAGGGGACTTACTGACTCACAATAGAGATGACAGAGATGGATCCAAGAACTAAGTGTGGTCAGACTTTTCCTCTCCATCACCCTCTGCCTCCTGCTCTTTCTCCTCATCCTTCTTCCCTTTTCATGTCTTATCACAGCTTTACTGACCTCCCTATTTCCTGCTTTACATGGTTCCTTCAGTGTGGTAAGACCAGATGGAGGTGTGTTGTTTGAGCAGCTCCAGCCTTATTCCTGCCTCATTCTTTTTTTTTTTTTTTTTTTGAGACAGGGTCTCACTATGCAGTTCACGCTGGCCTCGAACTCACTATGTAGCCTAGGCTGGCCTTGAACTTGCAGCAGTACTCCTGTCTCAACCTCCCGAGTGCTGGGCCTACAGGTATGCACCACCACACCCAGCTTCCAGCCTTATTCCTGCCAGGTTAGCAACCAACAGTAAAGAGAGGTTTTCTTCTTCTGCTTTAGTAGAAAGAGTCTCCCAAGGAAGGACTGTGATTGGTTTGCATGTTGAGACTACCTCTTGAAACAGTTGCTGGGACTGGATAAAGAAAATGTGGGTTTTTTAATAAAATGGAGTACTACTCAGCCATAAAGAATGAAAAACGAGAGTCATTTACAGCTAAATGGATGCGTATCGAGGCCATACTCTTAAGTGAAATAAATAGGACACACATGTGTAAATACCGAATAGTTTCACTAGTGTGAGAAACTGAGAGTGTAAACAAGGGTTAAAATGAATAATTGATAATTTGAAATAGGAAAAAAGGTCCAAAGACGAAGGAGTGAAGGGAGGGGAAGGGGAAAGGAAAAGAGGGAAAGGAAAAACTATGAGAAAAGAAAAAAAAATGGAAATGAAATCTATGTAAATAGGGAAGGGTGGAGGGGGTGAAGGGTGCACAGGAAAGGGGGCAAAAAAAAATAAAAGAACCAAGATACATCATGTACAGGTACAAACACCCAATGATAAATGTAAATGAATTGTATACCTAAAATGTACCAATAAAAAAAAAAAAAAAAAAAAAAAGAAACAGTTGCTGAGGTCAAGGGAATCCAGACTTCAGCCAGATCTAGATCGCCTGCCAACCTTCATGATCACGGGGAGATGGAACTAATATTTGTGGTCTGGCCATTGTTCCCTGGTTGGAATAGAGGAAGGGGAGGGGGTGATTTCCCAAAGGAAATGAAAGGGGTGAAACCATAAGCAGATAGGGTCACTAAGTGGACAAAAAGTAAATTTCCCCTACTAATAAGGGGTTACATACGATAGCGCCTGCAATAAACACTTGGTGTAATGCCTGGAGTAGAATAAATGATAACTCAATATCTAATTATTGAATGTCTGTTTTTTAATTATAGTAAAAAATATATATAGCACAAAATTTGCTGTTTTAGCTATTTTTAAGTGTACAGCTCAGTGGAGTTCAGCACATTCATATTGTTAGCAGCCATCACCACCACCCATCTCCAGAACTTGTGCATCTTACAAAACCACAGCTCTGTACCCATTAAACAATAACTCCCTATTCCCACTTGCCCTGGTCTACCATTCAACTTTCTCTATGAATTTGACTACACTACGTACCTCAAATAAGCAGAGTCATACAGTATTTTTCCTTTTGTGACTGGCTTATTCACTTAGCATAATGTTCTCAAGGTTCTGTGTTGTAATGTATTGGAATTTTCTTCCTTTTAAAGGTTGAATAATATTCCATTGTATATGTATGCTGTCTTCAGGTTCTGGCCCTTTCCAGGTTCTTGTCCTAATCAAAGAATTAGGCAAGAAAATGCACAAAAGGTAGCAAGGTTTTACATTTATCAAAGGTATTAAAGGTAGGAAAAGAAGTGCTCTGCAGAGTGAGTGTGGGCCAATTAAAGTAGGAAAAGAAGTAGACTCTGCAGAGAACCTGCAGTGGCCATGAAATGAATGGTGAGTTGTTTGTATCTTCTCCTCCCCCCACTTTTTTTTGGTACTGGGGATCGAGCTCAGGACATTGTGCTTGTGAGGCAGGCACTGTGCCACTGAGTTAAATCCCCAGCCCTGTATCCCCCATTTTGATGTCAGATCCAGGCCACCCTCTCAAAAACCTGCTTGACCTGTACTAGAAGAATTGAAGATAGCATTTTCCAACTGGTACCAGATACAGGGCTTGGGCACATGTGTCCTGGATCTCTATGATTGACAAGTCATGCCCACTTTCCCAGCCAGCTAGCCACATCCTAATCTCAGTGCCACATGGGTAGCTTCTACTTTTTAACTATTGTTAAATAATGTGTTTAATAATGCTGTTATAAATGTGTTTATACAAATGTTCAGGTCTCTGCTTTCATTCCTTTTGGCTATATGCCCAGAAATAGAATTGCTGGATCATATTATAATTCTACATTTTTATTTTTTGAGGATCTGTTGCACTATCTCCCATAGTAACAGCACCATTTTACATTCCTAGCAACAATGCACATAGGTCCTGTTTCTCTGCATCTTCACCAACACTTGCTACTTCTTGTTTTTTTATAGTAGCAATGCTAACGTGTGACATAGTTTTAACACATTCCCACCAGCTTGAACCACCAGTGGTATATGCATGACTGTCCCATCACAGATCTAATCACTTTTATCAGGTTTTTAAACTAACAATTAATAAAAAGCTGCCCAGTGGGACAGTCATGCGTGTATCACCAGTAGTTTTTCAATTACACCTGGTAGCAGATAACATTAGTGCCCCTGACAGCATTAGCCTTGTAGATGAGTGGAACAGACAATACTGTTAATATTTTCAAAGTTAAATTTGGTTGATAGCTGAATGGTAAACTCAGAAGTCTTCCCAAAAGCCAGGGCGATGTCAGAGCTTAGTGTATAGTTTAGGCACATCCTTAGAAAGATACCTGTTAAAACTGCAAGTAGATAAATTCTCCCAGGAAAGTGTGAGGAAGGACTGAGGAGGAGGAAGAGCCATGGGGGAGCCCAGGAGGTGGCCTCACAGGGACCCACGCAGGGGAAGGACTGCTGAGCTCTGAGGCTGAGACAGATGGGGGTTTTTTTAATTGCCTGAGAATAAAATTTTGTGAAATCATTTTCACCTGAGCAATCCCCTGTGGTGCCCATTAGAACGCTCAGAATGCTTTCATGTGGCTCTCACATCAATCCTTAAAGACCAGACGTCACTTTCCATATTACAGAGAAAGAACCTGAAGCCTAGAGAGGCTGTGGGTTCCCTGAGTTCACTGCTGGCCCTCAGCATTTCAGGATGGTCTGCTCTGGGGGCTGAGGGCCGAGTGGCCTGGAGCTGCCCACAGCATGTTTCTCCCCTCGGACACCGGGGAGCAAGTCACCCCTGCCTGCTCAGGAGCTCCTGGAAACAGTAGATACAGCCCCTCTCACCTTCCTCTGACCTAGTAAGGAATGTGATGGGCTACATCCTACCACTGGTTTTTAAGCCATGGGTCATGACCTAGTAGTGAGTCACTGAGTCAATTTAGCAGGTCACATCCTGGCTCATGGGAGCCAACGGTGCATGTTCGGTAGCTTCTCGTTGGTTATTTGAACTCTGTTGCAGTGGAAATCAGCCAACAACACAAATTTGGGGCTTGTTTGTTTTAGCGCAGAGAGCTGATTAAACAGTTATCAGCACACCACAGGTCAAAACGTCACCGCCTCCACCTCAGTGGAGTAGAATGGAATAGAAAGAAAAATAACCAGGATCCATGGATAGTAAATAAAGTATGATAAGACTTCTATTTAAGTCATAGAGATATTTATGTGTGTGTTCAGGGGCCACATAAGATGTATTTCTTACTGTACATTATAATTCAGAAAAAGTTTATAAGTCCCTGGTCTGAGTCCCTTCACTTCCTTCTGACCTTTACCAATAACTAAAAATCTACTCAGGTCTTCAGGCAAAAACTGGTATCCAACACCCTCTGACTTACTAATGTTCCATTGACTATAGGACAATGAGGCTGAACTTTTTTCAGGCCAAAAGTTATTTTATAATAGGTAAAATCCTGTCTACATTAGTATGTTCTTTTGAACCCACTAAAGCTGTGTAAAAACCCATTCTTAAACCCCACCAAAGATTTTCTATAATGAGCAGAAAATGATAATCATTAGTATAATTACAGCCCAATGGTGAGAGACTAGTGAGTAGCAGATGTCACATTAAACCACACAGTATTGTTTTACCCTACCACTCTTCATTTTCAGAGTACTTGCTAAAGAAATTAAATCTTTTTAAGAAAATAAAGTTAGCCACGCTGGAACATGCTTGTAATCCCAGCACCAAAGGAGGCTGGGGCAGGAGGATCAGGATTGCAGGTTCGAGTCCTGCCCAGGCAACTTAGCAATTTAGCGAGACTCTACGTCAAAATAAATTGTAAAAGAGCTGCGGGCAGCTCCAGCTGCTCCACCCTCAGTGCATACCTCAGTGGTAGAAAGAGCACTCCCGGGTTTGATCGTCAGTACCAAGGGAGGGAGGGAGGGAGGCTTTCAGTAAAATGAGTCCCCTTCCTTATAATGATTGAGTGGTTTCTTAATCTAGATTTTATATGTAGACAGAAATATATCAAATATACTTACTTGGATTATGCTTTAAAACCAGCATGGTAGTCAGATCATAGAATTAGATCCCATGAACTTTGATTTTGATCAGCCTTGCAGTTTTTAATTTTTATAAAAGGGTAGTTATTAATCCTCGTAGCTGGGCATGATGGCACAAGCCTGTAATCCCAGCACTTGGGAGGCAGAGGCAGGAGGATTGCTGCAAGTTCGAGGCCAGCCTGAACTACATAGCAAGACCCTGTCTCAAAAAAAAAAGAAAAAAGAATCCTCATGTAAAAGAGCTGTCAAATATGTTAAATAAATGATCTTCCCTTAAAATATCTATTGTCTAAATGTAGTTACAATAAGAAACACTTTTCACTGAGTGACATTTAAAAGTCATCCAAAGATCTCTCTTTCTCTTTCCCTCTATCTGTGTGTTGCATGATGTAATTGTATCATGCTCATTTATTGGTTTGTTGTAATAAAAAAATGAATCAGAATAAGGGCAACATAGTTTTTTTAACAAGTTTGGAAGAGTTAAATATGTTAATAACGTTTTTCAAAAATGTTACATGCATATTTTTAGAATTAGGTTTATTGTATAAAAATAACAAAACTCCAGAATTTAAAAATTTTTCAACACGCATTTGCAAATAGTCACTCCTCCCCCAACTATGGACCTGTGGGTTCGTGTTGGCATTGACCTTTCTGCCTTGGACCAGGAGCTGGTCACCAGCCACGAGCAAGGGCTTCGGGGAGGACGTGCGAGGAGCACAGGGCTGCTGTGGTCGACAAGTCCTGGCCCCACTGGCTGCATTTCAGAGTGATTCAGGGTGTGCCTTTCCTCTGAACAAACCCCTCGCAGCTGTGCCCGGCGCCTTTGTGTTATCCAGGCAGGGTTTCATGAAATGGATCTGATGCTCTGGTGCCTGTTACTGTCCCTTCCTACAAGTTGGAGCTGTGCCCGGGAGGTGAGGGGGCAGCAGGTTGGCCCTCACTCCCCAGCTGTCTCTTTCTACTACTGTCACTCAGGATATTAATAAATGGACTCATCCACTTCCCTTCTCATCAAATCAGAATATTGCTGTAAGAGACCACCAGGGCCACCCTGACCCAGTGGAAAGGCCTTGGAACAAATCTGAGAGACAGAAGTCTTTGCATTTAGGTAATTTTTTAAATTCCATTTTTAAAATTTTATTTCTTCTATTCACTTCAGACCATAGAGGGATAAAAATAGCTTCAGCTGTGTGTTCATACGGTTTGAGGTTTGGGCCTTCCTATTGGCATGGAAGCCATGGTTAATTCTCTTATCTTTTCTGAGCAGGAAAAGCTGTGAGTCAGATGAGCACACTGAAAATTTGCACCCCTTACTGTCAAGACAACTGGGGGTGGGGGCCGGTGCACCGTTCTAAACAGAGTCATCAGAGAAATGGCCTTTAAGACCTGAAGAGCCAGGTGTGGTGGCACATGCTTGTAATCTCAGTACTCAGGAGGTTGAGGCAGGAGGATCGCCACAAGTTTGAGGCCAGCCTGGGCTACACAGTGAATTCAAGGCCAGCCTGAACTAGAAGAATAGAAGATGTGGCTGCTGAGTTTGGGAAATGGAAGCAGGCTAGCAAAGCTCAGGCAGGAGGAGAGCAAATGAGGCAGAGTGACAAGGACCAGATGAAGCAGGGCCCAGTGGACCAACAAAGGGGGCCAGGCAGAGGACCTCACAGGAGCAGAGCTGCCACGACATCAGGCGGGGCAGGGTGCGGTGGGAGAGGTACTGGAACAACCAGCCAGAAATGGACATATTGTCAACCAAGATTTTTAAAACCTACTTTTAAGCTATTAAAAAAAAGCATATCTAGAATGTAAGATATCAGATGAAAGAAAAGGTTCAGAAAAGATGTACCAGGGAAATATCATCCAAAAGAAAGGAAATCCAGCAAAATGGTTTTCAGGTTTAAAAAAAAAAAAAAAGCTTATCAAGGAATAAGGGTTACTACATTTGGCTAAATGTTCACCAGAAAAGTACTCAGTCTTTTGTTTAGCTAGTATATAAAATGATTTGTTAAAGATTAACAGATTTACAAAGATAAATACCTTTATATTGGAATATTGTCGTGAAAATCAATAGTTAATAAATCAAGCAGTCCGAAAATCAGTAATGTTCTAGAGAATGTGAACCACACAGTTGACAGTCCCGACCTAACAGATCCATACAGAGCATCACACTCAATAACTATATGTGCACCTTCTCTGCAAGCACTGAGGGCTGACATCACATTTCAGAGACCATGTTCCCTGACCACTGTAATAACAGAAGAATAACTGGGAAATCCTCATATGTTTGGAAAATAAGAAAGATGTAACTCATCAAAAGCATCAAAATATAATTAGAAAATGTTGTCTCACATTACAAAGCCTGAGGAATATGGCTAAAAGAATACTTAAAAGGAAAATTTATGCTTACAAGGAGGGGAGGGAAGAGGCCCGGACTTAATGTGCTAAGTATCTGACTTAAGAAGTTAAAAAAAGAACAACCCAATAAATCCAAAGAAAGTAAAAAGTAAAGAAAAATAAACAATAATAAAGATAAAAGAGGAAAATCATAGAATAGAAAAATAAACAGTTGAGGAATAGAGACGTTATTATATATGCCACAGAGATTAAACAGATGGTAGGAAAATATTACGAATAGTTTCATGCTGATACATTTTTAAAACTTTGGTAAGATGGATACAGTTTTAGTGTTTAACTTACAAAACTCACTCAAGAAGAAATATAAAATCCAAATATTTGTTTAATTAAGGAAATTGGATCAAGAACAAAAGTCCTACCACAAATACAGTGCCAGGATTTTATGGTTTTACTGATAAATCCTAGAAAGTATCCAAGGGGCAAATATTCCAGCCTACAAATTATTTCAGAGAATAGGAAAAGAAGGAAGACTTCACATCTCTAGGATTATCTTTATATCAAAACCTGACAAGGACAGTTCAAAAATGTTCCAGAATTGCAAGACATTCTTAATCATGGATGTAAATGCAAAACTTCCAAATAAAATATTAGCAGATTGAATCCAGCAATGTTTAAAAAGATAATACTTGTGACCAAGTTTGGTTTACCCAAAAGACTTAACAATTGTTTAATATTTTAAAATTTTCCTAACACTCAAGAGGCCGAGGCAAGAGGATCACCACAAATTCAGTGCCAGCCTAGGCTACATAGTGAGTTCAAGGCCAGCTTGAACTACATAGCCAGACCCTGTCTCAAAAAATCAAAATAATAATAATTGACTAATGTAATTTATCACAGTGACATATTAAAGGGGAAAAATCTATCCTCTTCCCATTAGAAGCAAAATGAACATTTGATAGAATTCAGTATGTTACTTTAACCAAAATAATCCTAAATAGAAGGGAACTTTCATCACCTAATATCTTTGCAAAACCCAAAAGTAGATATCATATTTTAATTGGGGAACTTGAAAGCGTGCATTCCCTTTCAGGTAAGAGGCAAGATAAGGGAGCCCACCATCAAATGGCTATAACCCCAGCACTCTGGGAGGCTGAGGCAGGAGGATCACAAGTTGGGAGTCCAGCTGGAACAACTTAGTGACTTAGCAAGACCCTGTCTCAAATAAAAACAGAGGGAGGGCTGGGGATGTAACTTAGTGTGAAGACTCTGGGTTCAATCTGCAGTACCACAAAAAATAAAATAAAACAAATTACTTTTATGTTATGGTAGCAAATCTTAGTTGGTAAGGTAGAACAAGAAAAGGAAAAGACATGAGGATCAAAGAAGAAGAAAGAAATTAGCATTATTGTCAGACAGTGTATCATGTATTTAATTGGAAACCCCAAAGTATCTTCAGTGAATGATTAGTTTTATAAGAGAGTTTTCCAAAAGTAATTTCATTTCTATGTATCAGCAAGAAATAAAGCATGTGATTATTGAAGAGTTTCCTGTTAGAGGGCATTAAAATATATGATGTATCTAGGAATAAATTTAGCAAAAGATATACAAGACTTGTTATTAAAAGATATTAAAAATCTTACTAAGGTAACTTAAGTTAATGGCAAGGCCCAGATGTTCATGGAGTAGAAGTCATAGTTTGGTAAAGACATCACTATTTTTTTTTTGGCAAAGTGGTTCTAAAATTTATAACCCAAAGTATAAATGAGAAATATAGAGAATAGATATTAAGATGTGGGAAGAACTTTTCCAAATGGGAAGGATTACAAGAGGTGGAAGAGGGGAAGGGAAGGGAAGGAAAGGGGATTTGACTTTTTTAAATTATGAAATGCTCAGATACTGGAAAGATACTGTGGATTTTTGCCTCTTAAGTCCTCATCCATTAAAGATACATTCTGGGGCCAGGGATTTAGCTCAGTGGTTCCACCGCCTGCCTCGCAAGTGCAAGGTCCCGAGTTCAATCCTTGGTACCCAAAAAAAAAAGATACATTCTGAAGTGTATGAGTGTATGGGTGAAATAATGCAGTATCTTGAGTTTGTTTGCAAAGTGCTCCCGGTAAAAAATGTGAGAGAGAGGCCTAAGATTTAGTTCAGTGATGCCGCCGCCTGCCTCCCAAGTGCAAGGTCCCAAGATTGATCCCAGTACAAAAATAAAATATGTATATATATGTATTATTATATATATATATTATAATATATGTATTATAATATATATATTTCTCTCATATATATATATATATATATATATATATGAGAGAAATGAGGTAGAAATGCTACCTGGTAGCCAGGTGTGGTGTCTCACACCCGGGATCCCAGCTGCTCCAGAGGCTAGGCAGGAAGATTGCAAGGGTAAGCCTCAGCTGGCCAATATAGCAAGCCCTATCTCAGTAACTACCAAAGCTAGACAATGGGAACAAGAAATTTGTTAAACTACTTCATTTGTGTGTCTGAGTGTGTGTGTGTGTGTGTGTGTGTGTTTTGAAATTTCTTATTTACAAAACAGTTTTTTTTTAAGAAATCATCTATTTTTATTGTAATATCCTGGATTTTCTAGAAGTCTTGACATTAAAAAAAAATCATTTTCTGAAAAAGATACCTGTTAAGTATTTATTTAAATGTAGTCTGAGTAGTATTTACCTTTTAAATTAATATATTATAAAGAGATAAGTAACACACTAGGTGAAAATATTTGCAAAACAGAACTAAAACATTAGTTTCCAGAAATTAAGCAAAAAACTATCTAAAATTTAGAAATCAAATTAGATATCAAAATCATGAGCAACAAAAGAAAAAAAACAAACAAACTGTATATCGTCAAAATTTTAAAAGTCTTTGCTTCAAAGGACATTATCAAGAATTGTCATGAGGGCCAGGGATTTAGCTCAGTGGTTCCGCTGCCTGCCTTGAAAAAAGAATTGGCATGGCAGTCCACACCTGTAATCCAAGCATTTGGGAGGCTGAGATAGGAGGATCACTGCAAGTTCAAGGCCAGCCTGGGCTACATAGTGAGTTCAAGGCCAGTCTGAACTACATAGCCAGACCCTGTCTCAAAAAAAGAAACAAAAACAAAGAAAATAAAATAACTCACAAAATGAAAGAAAATATTTACAAATCACATATATGACAAGGGACTTGTACTTGATAGGAGAACTCACATGATGCAATAAGGAAGAACTCAGTTTTTCAGATGGACTGAGGATCATCTGAACAGATAAAAGCAAAGCAGGATAGCATTTCACACCTGCCAGCGTGGCCACAATAACAGGTACTGGTAAGGATGTAGAAAAACTGAAACCTTCACATACTGCTGATGAGGGTGAGAAATGACAAGTCTGGCAGTTCCTCAGAGGGTTAAATAGAGACTTACCATATGACCTATCAATTAATTTCACTCCCAGATCCACACACAAGAGAAGGGAAAAGATGTGAGCAAACAGGAACTAATACATGAGTATTGATAGCAGTATTATTAGTAATAGCCAAGAGGCAGAAACAGCCCCCATGTCCATCAACTGATGACTGGATAAATGTACATACATACATACCTTGGAATATTATTCAGCCATTAAAAGGAATAAAGAATAGAGAACTATTGCATGGTACAATGTGGACAATCCTTACAACATTATGCTACGTGAATGATAACTAGTCACAAAGGACCATATATCATATGATTCCATTTCTATGAACTGTTCAGAATAGGCAAATGCTAGGGTCACAGAGTAGATTAGTGATTGCCTAGGGCTGGGGCATGAAAGATATGGAGGTGATGGCTGAGAGGTAAGGTGTTTCTTTGGAGGGTAATGAAATATAGGGTGAATGGGCACAGTCACCAATAATGGTGGTGTTATTTAGAGAGGCGAGGATGCAGCATCTATGACCCAGCAGGCCCCCTGCCAAATATACACCCAAAGGAGTTGTCCCGAGGTCACATCAAGCACAGTCACAGGGGCACCATAAAACCCCAAGCCCCTACAACTAAACCCTATGTTATTTGGGATTGTAAATATATGTGGTAAGCAAAACTGTTTTTAAAAAGCAAACAAAGGGATGGTAACCCAGAATCCAGGACAGTGGAAGTGGGAGAGAACCAGCAGGGTCTTACAGACTCGGGAGTGAGGTTTCTTTCCTTAAACAGGGTGGTGGGTGCATGGGGCGGATGCGGACAGGGTGGGGTCGAAGGCACAGAGACCATCTGACAACCCTGCATTGGGGGAAGATGTAGAAAACCTCAAACACACATGGAACTGTTTTGTCATGCAGTTCAAAAATGCTAATGCTAACCCAAGTTTCTAGAAAAGATGGACATATTTACCATCATCTACATATATGAGAGCAAGAAGGATAAATTTTTCTTTCCCTTTTTTTAATCAGAGTTCCTCCTGCCACATCCTCCCAGTAGCTGGGACTATAGGTGTGTGCCACCAGGCCCTGCAAAAAGGAATAAAATGCTTTCATTGTGCCAAGCATAGTGGTATACTTCTGTGGTGTCACCTACTTGCAAGGCTGAGGCAGGAGCATCGTTTTAGCCCATGCATTCAAGATCAGCTTGGGCAACATAGTGAGACTCTATTTCTAAAACCAAGAAAGACATTTAAAAAATTGTTTTTATCCATGAAAAAGAAAACTACCCCCAAAAAGCAGAGCCACGGAACAAAAATGTTTTAAGATGATTTCCAGCCAAAGTGGTGAAAATTAAAAGTTTTGTACTTCAAGGTGAAGTTAATTTATTGGGACCACCACGTGTTCATTCTCCAGTGGCAATAAATAAACCAGAATCGCTGTGAAGCAGTGAAACTCCACATTCTCCTCTCAGTCACTTAGTGGGTTCCTTTCTCTTTTCCAGAGCCCAGGCACACTGACAGATGAGCCACTGCGGAAGGAGAGCCCGCTCCCTGCTGCCTGCCGGGTGTGTGACTGAGGGCGGAGCACTCGCCAGCCTGCAGGGAAGCCATAGTATTTTTTTTTTCCTGCCTCAGACTCCCCAAAGCCTTCAAGCAGAAGTGGCAGTGGACGGTTGCCATCAGCCAAGCCAGACTTTTACTGAGACAACAGGAACACAGAGCCTCTGGCTTTGGAAGGAACTTGGCAGCAGGGACATCCAGCTCGTGCCTCTGTCTCTCCCCTGGCCAAGTGCGTATCTTTACTCCGCCGCCGCCCCCCCCCCCCCGCGCCGCCCCAACCTTCGTGGGTCTCTCTGTCCCTTTCTGCTGCCACACAGAGATGATATAAAAGAGGCTCTTTGGCTATATGCATTGTGCTTCCTCTTCTTTTCCAGACTGCAGTATTAAGTTTTCTTTGTACAAGCTTAAAAACCCCACCATCACCGTCCACCAAAGTTGTCCTTCCCTTTCAAGGGGCCTGGGGCAGGGGCTCGGGTCACAAGTTCCCAGAGCAGGAGGCCAGGTGTGCGCTGCTGACAGGGGCCAGGGTAATTACTGATTTCTAAGATGAATAAAGTCATTCTATTTTTTTTTCCATTTTTTACTTATTTCCCAGCAATTAGTATTCACAAACAAGCAAGGCTGAAATGGAACCAACTTTTCATTTGATTTCATCCCTGAACAACTTTTCATACTTCATTTTAGAAACTTGAGTTACCAAGAAGTTATGTTGCAGCAGGCAGTGCAGCCAGGCTGTTCCCCGGGGCGGCTCCCGCACCTGGGAAGTCTCCAGTCCTCCTGCAGCAAGGAGGCTCCAGTGCCATCCTCTAGAGCTCTGTGGGCGTCTGTCCAGGTGCAGGTCACCTCCCTCAACAGGTCCTCCAGACCCCACAGCACAGCCCTGATTGTCCCCACCTGACTCTGCTCCTGCTTCCTCACCTCTCCTAGGTCCAAGCTCTGGCTTCTGCAGGAGAAAAAGTTGAAAGCTGGGCCCCAGAGCCCACTAAAGGATTGACTGAGCTACTCTGGGAAGTCGGTGAGGGAGAATCCAGAATCTGGGGCTGCTGCTGTAAGGCCCTATAGACTCAACATTAAAATCCAAAGAGAAAAATGATACCCAACAAGACAGAGAAGGGGCCTCTATTGCCTTCTCAGTGACTGAAAACAAAGGATCAGGCATGTTGGAGCACCGTTTGCTTCTAACAGATGAGATTGTCTGGGTTGTAGGCAAGAAGGTAGAATAGAGTCCATGTGTTCCTGGGACTTCTAGGTAATCGTCTGAGGACCATCTTAACTGTTTGCCCACTTGGTTATGGGTTGGTTAGGAAACAGTTTAGAAGTCCTCCAAGTCCCCTGCTGACATGTTGTACTGGGAAATAAGGGGCCTGGAAGAACTCAACATATGACTCTTGTGAAAAGGGATGAGATGAACCTAGTAACAACTCAGAGAGCAACTGCAGTGCTTGGAACTGCCCAGGGTAAACAATCAGAACCAAATTCTCAGGCTGATTTCTTATTTCATTCACTGTGTCCCAGCCAGGTACCAGGTACCAGATCTCTCCCTCCAGTGTCCCTCTACCTTTCCACAAAACCAGTGTGTGTATTTTTTGAAGACAGAGAGATGATGATTCAAGTGTCTGTGGGGCCATAGTGATATATACGGACCAGGGAGGCTGGACTCTAAACTGCTGCCCAGATTTTTATCTACTGCTTTTAATGCAGGAGTAGCATGCTCACTTAAAAACATTTGGAACTACCTACCATGTGTTCTGTTTTCTCTGGGGTACCTCAGAGTGATCTTTTAGTGATGTCTTATGAGGTTCAATAAAAAGGAAGATTTAGGGCCAGGGATTTAACTCAGTGGTTTCGCTGCCTGCTGTGCAAGTGCAAGGACCCAAGTTCAATCCCCGGTACCAAAAAATAAAACCCCAAAAATAAAAGAAAAAAGGAAGATTTAGTCTAGAACCAGGAAGATTATTTTCCTCTTCCTTATTGAAGCCTCAAGTAAGGACCAGTAATGTCAGATGTAATATATTGCTTCTCAAAATGAAGTTCTTAGGAAAGCCGGACCCTGCCCTGGTCCAAAAGACAGCTATGGAGCTGTAGTGAATAGACTGTGACACTTGGGATATCAACAGCCATGGCTCACTGTGACCCCCCCCCCAGTGGTTCCTGGGTAAGACAGAGTGTAGCCCCACGGGGTTTTAGGGCAGGGACATGGTCTCCAGAAGGACAGCGGAAATAAATGGGCACCCATGGGATGAAAACAAAGAGAAGCCTTTAGAATTGGCTGGAACATGGACAGAGCAGAGAGCAGGCGAAAATGTCTTGGTGACCAAACTCAGGTTCAATCTTGAAGAACTCCAGAAGGAGCAAGATGCTCATATACTTGATCACACACAGGCATGAGCATCTCCTGCACATCCTCCAAACTGCAAACTGTAGCTTCAGACAGACCTTTTACCAGTGCTAATGTGAGTCACTGAGCCAGGTGGCTTTTGGGAGCTGCTTGATGGTTCCTCACGCCCTGCTCCCTCACTGCAGATGGCCTGCTTCAGGTGGATATGCATACAGAATGCTGCATCATTCTGGGATCTGTGACTTCAGTAGACCATATGGGATTGTGCTTTTCCCAGACCACTAACAAGAGGCCTGGAGTCTTGAAAGGGTTCCTGCTTGGCAAGTTTAGTATTAACCTAGTAACAGAATTAGCCTCATTCTTAGGTCATTTGCCATAGATTCTCTAATGCTCAACTGACTGGAGGCTGAGATGAGATTTCCAAAACTGATGATGTTGGTCATTTAGATCTGGTATGCAAACCACATTTCCAAGGGTTCACATGCCACCGTGATCTGGAGGTCAAATTCGCATGCTCTCTGCAAATCAGCCGCTGCTTCTGTGAGTCTGAGAAAAACACTCTGTGGAAAGGAAAGGCACACAAACAACAGTGCAGTCTCCTTGGGGCAGAAGGCTGCACACTGCCCGTTGGCCTGCACATCACACTAAGCATGTGTTTGATGTTTGGGGGATTCTCTGTCAGAGTCCAGTTGCCTCTCAGTATGTACTGATATGGAATTAAGGGTAATTAAGGATATGTGTACAGTCAGACATACACCTTAGAATAAGGCTTTTACTGTTCTAGAAACAATCTTCCAGAAGATGAAATCATCCATGATTCCCCAAAAATATTTATTTATACAAAGATTTTGAGAGTAATATTCGTACTTGTCTTATACCTCAGTCTACATGCCTGGGGCCAAGTCATCATGGAGCACACGTGCAGTCCCCCCCAGCCCAGTACCTCACGTGTACCACCTGCTTCCAGGAACACCAAAAGAACACAGGTTCTTGAGGGGGAGGTGGGAAGGAACCTCTGATGCCCCGAGGCTGCAGGGACCAAAATCCAGATGTGCACACCTTGACTTGGAAGGTGTCTAGCCGGATGTCCAAGGTGAAATGTGATCAGGGAAGAAGGCAACAGGAGGGACCCAGGGGCAAACAGGAGAGGGTTAATTCCCACCCTTGCCTTCTGATTTCTACTCTCCATGAGGCCCAATATAGTTGCTAGCCCAGGAACTACATTACATTTCCTGTAATGACCCATGATGCTGATTGATGTAGAAGGGACAGGTTGCAAAAATAACAGATTTGTCCTTAATCCCAGGTAGTGCAAAATACAATTCTGGGACTTTGTCTTGGTAACTTATCTGAAGAAAAATGCTTGCCTCGTATGATATCATCCCATTCCCTAGGGCAGATGTGGCACAGCAATGCACAAAGCTGACGTCAGATCTGAAGTGTCTTCCAGCCTGGCCCTGACACAGCCATCCTCTGCCCTTCCTCCTCCCCAGGGTACCCCAAGTCCCATTGCCACATGACATGTCCACTAGCCATCCCTCTTCCTCTATCCCCACCACCTCTGTCTGCACCACAGAAAATCTGTGTTCTGAAGAGTTCACCTTCCCCTACCAACCCACACTTTCTTTACCACAGTGATTCTCAGAGCCAGCAAGAAAGGGAAATGTTCCAGAAGGAAGCCTCCATCTCAGCCATGCCGGGAGCCAAGGGTTGTGGGCCCCAGGCCTCTAGATGAGGTCTGTCGCACTGGCTTCCCAAGGAGCTGGCAGTCGGATGGTGGCGGTTCTTCCTCCTCTGTCTCGGGCGGGCCTCAGCTACACTTACATGACTTCACCACCATGTTGGAGAGCTGCTCCACCTTCGGGGTCCTCCCCACATAGTACAGGATGGTCAGGGGCTCCAAGTCCTGGGGCACACAGCAGGGGGAGGCAGACGCTTCCGGATTCAGGGTGTTGTATAGTCCCAGCACCTGGGGCAGGGGGCACAGGATTAGAGGTGGAAGAGCCAAGCTCAGGCCCACAGCCCAGGAGCACTGCAAGTCTGGAGGGTGTCAGAGACTGAATGGGCAGCGGAATGGTGGCCAACTGTGTGCATGCACTACGGCAGGATCCACAACATGTGTGCTTGTCTGAGGGCCATTGGTTTAAACATCTAAACCAACTGAGGGAGTTTCATTTGATGAGGAAACCCTTGGCTGCTAAGAAAACACTCTTGTATTGGGCTTCCTTGTTGTAACTGACCGCTTTGGTGAAAAAATATGCTCACTACTCATTGCCTTGGGCCATTTAGTAAGTGCAGAGTCCCAGAGAGGAGGCAGTAATAAATGTTTTGCACACCACTGCCCTACTTTCCACTCCTCTGGGGAAAGATACACTGTCTTCCCAGAGTTACATATTAGCTTCTCCTATGTGCTGTACGTTGTCTCTCAGAACAACTTTTGTACATTCAAGACGCTGTGGTTCTCAGACTTCCTTAACTAGTGGTAGAAATCCTTCTACCCCAACAGTCCTTGCCTACTAGGTGCACACATCTCTAACATAGCGTGCCATGTGACAGGTAATGAACTTCCATGGTAAAAAAGCTTTAAACAAACCAAATAAAAAGTCTGCTTGAAGGCCAGGGATGTAGCTCAGTGATGCCATGCCTGCCTGCCAAGGGCAGGGACCTGAGTTCGATCCCTGGTACCAGAAAAAAAAAAAGTCTGCTTGAAACTATGATAGGAAATTTTTCTCAGTGCTGAGGATCACACCTAGGATCTCATACATGCTGAGCATGAGTTCTACCCCTACTCTCTGTGCTAGGAACTTTGAAGGACAGGATGTGACCTGGATCTAACCAGGGTGCCAAGGTCAGCATCTTATTATTACAGGGATTTTTACTGAGCCAAGATTACCACTCACTGAACATTCAATCCTTCATTCATTCTGTTTAACAAGTGATCTGGTCAGCCCAACCCTGGTACCCAGATGGCCTGTGCCCCACTCCATACCGTGCTGTGGGTCGTGTCTGCACTTCGGAGGTACGGGCAAGGGCCTGAGCAGAAGTTGGCATAGTACCCCTTAGGTTCGTGGACCCACTTCCAGCCCAGATCCTGTCTGAAGTCAATGTAGAGGGGGCGCACGCAGCAGTTCTCTTCCAAGTTGCTACAACAAAAAGCATTTATAGGAAATTAACCTAAAAAGAAGCCCCCAATAAATGAGACTTCGTAAGTGCCTTCAGATTTTCCCTTGGAGTCCTTCCATGGCATCACAGAAGGTCGACCTCATCAGCAGAAGTGCAGGTTCAGGTGCAGGGGGTTGAAGAGACTATAAGGCATTTTTCTGGGTTAAACGTGAGTATCCCAAGGATATGAAAGATACAAATGCTGCATGGAAGGGAGTGAAGAGATAAAGGGGCCCTGTATCCTTACATAACAAACCAAAACAGAGACATAAAGTGCTCCTCATACAGCCAAACAGTATACCCAGCCAGAAAAAAAAAAAAAAGTCCAAACTTAGGAGGTTGCATACAGATACTTGCTCAGACTAAATCCTGAGGCGATTTAGCCAAAACAAGCATAGCCTTCTATTAGAACCATGATCCTAGGTCACCCAGATTTGGCTCTCAGGCCTCTTTGCTGCCTGCAGAAATCCATTTGGCAATATCATTTGCCACAAGGGCCTCTGCTTCAGTAGGTCTCTGCTGAGACCTGGGAGTTGCTGCTTCCATGAGCAGCTATCACATGGCCCATATCTGGCTTCTTGTGGGTTCCAAGAGTGAACCAAGGCAGGGTCTCTGTAGGTTTTCTACTCAGTAACCATTCCAAGGGTCAGGGGTTTAGCTCAGTGGTGCCACGCCTGCCTGGCAAGTGCAAGGTCCTGAGTTCAATCCCCGGTTCCGGGGGGAAAAAAAGCACAGATACTCAGTAACCATTCCTAATTCCCTTCCCCTTGCCACCTCCCATTACAGAGTCCAAACACCAGATACTCATCTTCTGGCCTCCCTTGCAGACAAGGATGCTCACATAACCTAACCATGATCATTCAGACATAGACAAAGTATGCAAGGGGAAGAGCAAGTTCTAGCAAAGATCTGATTATTCGTAAAAGCAACAGATAGAAGAGGAAGACTGCTGACTCTTCTCCTTTCCTCCTTCTTGTCTTAACTATGGACAAGATACCTGGAGCTGTAGCAATCACCTTGACCATAAGCACTGACCATAGCAATCGACCATAAGCATGAGGACGAAAAGACAACATACCAAGCATGGCAGACTGGAAAGGGGAAAGCCTGTGTCCTCGACAGCATATGTAAGCAGCCAGACTAATCCTGAGCCTGCTGCCACAGGCCTCTCATAAAGTCGCTATTGCTTCCAGCCAAGAGCATTCATTCCTCACAGATAGAGACCCACAAAGCAGATCTCCATGCCAGCTTTCAAACAGTTGGTAGCAACCACACTGCATCTCCCATACCTTCTCTTCTCCAAGCTCGACATCCCTATTAAGTTGTTCTTCCTAGGATGTAGTTTCCAGGTCTAAATTGTTCCCAGTTCATTCCCTACTCCACTTAGGCATCTTCTCCATCCAAGCTGATCCCCTGTTGCTCTTTTCTTTACCCAGAATGTTTCCTCCTCCCAGATCGCTACCTGCCCAAATCTCACCATCCTCAAAGGCTCTGCTCAGAGTCCACCCCTTTCTGAAGCCTTTCTTGTACCCATGATGAACTCCTTGCTCCCAATTCTTAAAGCACATTATCCTATAGACCCTCTCCTGCATCTGATCAGTGTCTACTTTTGCATATTTGCATACTTGCATATTTGATATGCAAACCTTTTCATCCCTCCCTTGTATATAAGCAGTTCAATTCCTCAAAAAGAAAGAAGTTGTATCTTTCCAATCTCTGTATATTTGTTTATTTCTGCATTTGTTTGTTAATTTCTCTATCTCAGATTTCCCCTATAAATGGAAGCTGCCTGATCCCCCTCCCCATTTAGGAGTATCCTGAAGCCTTCATAGGGAACTGAGCACTTCTTCAATGGGAACTCCCACATTAATCTCTTCCCCACACAATACACCCTGCAAGTACTTAAAACATGAATACCATGGGGAGGCTTCAGTCAAGCATCCCCAACCCAAACTGTGACAACATTCTCCTCCTTCTACTTTCCCTCATTTACTCCATCTAGGCCCTTCCTTACAGAGCTGGGCTGCAGAAAAACAGAAAGAAGTTTGTAACAGATTTCCAATCTGCTTTCCTGGAGAAGTTTTTGAACAGTCTCAGGGACCCGAAATTGAGTGCAGCTTAAGTGTGGGGCCTGTGCACAAGAGGCTCAGGATAGATCTTGGGCCCCGAGGGCCCAGGCTCACCGGAAGCAGTAGTTGGTGTCCAGGGCCCGCTTCTTCCTCTGCCCGCCTTGGCCAGGGTTGTCGAGCCGGTGTGGGGGAATCATCATCAAGATTAGGTGAGGGTTGTGGTGATCCTTCTGTTTCTTAAGGCGCCCCAGGTCTCCACGGCCATGGTCATCCTCATTGTCCATCCCTGCAGAAGGGAGGAAAGGCAATAATCTCCTAAGGAAAGTAGAGCTGTAGGAGACTGCTTCCTCACCCCAGACCATTCCAGGAGCAGGGGAACCGCAGTCTGCCAGGAAGGAATGGGGGTGGTTCTAATGTTCCACTGTAGGATGGAGAAGATTGGGTAGAGAACTCAGTATCAACAGAATGCAGTGATCACCATAACCGCCATGATCTTGCCTTGCAAGTTATCTGTGTTCAGGTTCCTTCACAGCTCCTATATAAGAATCTTCCAAAGGGCAGAACACCTTTCCCAAAATGCTTCCTAGGAGTACTCATGGAACCATGGAACATCCCTTTCACTAGGTAGTCACCTAACACACACCTTTGGGGTCTCAGTTCAAATTCTTAGAAGCTTGGGATGTGAGTTTCCTCTTATAATCAGAATTGGTCACCATAGTGATGACCAACTGGTCATTTAAGGCAACACAGTTACAATGGCCTGAGTGGAAGCCAGAGAAACAGGATTCTGAATAACTGTTAACATTTAAATGTTGCTTAAGTTACAGAAAGTATTTTCACTACAAAATTCAGATGAGATAATAAAAGGTGAACAGCAAACAAGGTCTGGGAACTTCATTTCACTCTCGTTCAACTTCATCTGAACCGATTTCATCTGAAAAGATGGAATGCTAACTTAGAGTCTCAGCTAACTGGAGATCTAGTTTGTGAAGGACAGGGGCCAGCTGCTGGTCATCGTGACTGGGGCAGGAACATGAAAAGGAAAATTCACTTAGCTCCAGGGGGCCTTGGATCTGGAAGATAATGGGAGAGGTGATCTCAAGCTCCCTTTCTGGACATCTTTAAGAATCAGGGAAGTGTTTACAATAGCGGGAAGGTTTCACCTTTACCTGGACCAGAGGTGAAGACTCTGAAGTTCTGTGCTAAGGTTTTTTTTTTAAACTTCATTCTTTGTATTAGTACATATTTGCCATACATACTGATCATATTCATCAAAGGAAATGTGCACCTGTGCATACTATATCTTCATTTGTTTTTTCCCATCCCCTCTCCTCCCTTTATCTCTCTTCCCCTCCCCACTTAAAAAACCTTTGTTTCCATTTTTTCCTTCCATCCTCTTTTTCTCTTCCTTCCCTTCCCCCTGCCCCCTCCTTTGTTCCCCTTCCCATCTGAACATGTTCTTCCTGCTTCCCAATATTTGCCCTCCATTATGCTCCTTATTTACCGTTTACCCTTTGGGTTTCTCACACAGAGAAACTATGCAGGGCCAGGGATTTAGCTCAGTGGTGCTGGCGCCTGCCTTGCCAGGGCAAGGACCAGAGTTCAATCCATTTCACTTAAGATTATGGGCTCGAGGTGCATCCATTTTCCTACAAATGACTCAAATTTATCCTTCTTTATGGGAGAATAGTACTCCACTGTATATAAATACCACATTTTCTTTACACATTCATCTTTTGATGGGCATATGGGCTGTTTCCAAGATTTAGCTATTATAAATTGTGCTGCTCTAAATGTGGGTATGCATACATCACTTTTAACTCTTTGCGGAAGATACCTAAAAGGGGAACAGCTTGGTCAAATTGAACCTCTAATTTTAGTATTTTTGAGGAAGCTCCATACTGATTTCCGTAGTGGTTGAATCAATTTACACTCCCACCAGTAATGGAGAAGGGTTCCTTTTTCTCCACAGCTTTGACAGCATTTGTTATTTGATTTCTTGATGACAGCCATCCTTTCTGGAGTGAAATGGAATCTCAGTGTTGCTTTAATTTGCATTTCTCGAATGTGCGCTCAAAGATTTTGTACTTAGGATGTCTTATCCATAGCTTACAACAATAAAAACTGAGACTGAGCCCATGCCAGTAACGAGGACTGCCTAGGCCCAAGAACGAAGGGGAGACCTACACCTTTTCCCAGATAAGCCTCTGCTACTAGTACCTCTCAGTTGCCCAGAATGAAAAAGGAAAAAAAAGCCTCCATGAACCCCAGAGGTGGTCAAGACTGAGATCATACTGGAACGCCAGAAATGACTCTCACTACTTCACCATCTCTACACAGACACCTGCAGTCAAACATCCTGAGCCCCAAAGCAATCATCCAAACCCAGATGATTGATGCCTGGGTGAGGATCGGGGGCCCCAACATCTGGAAAGCCCCATAGTCAGGACACTCCTGTTCAGGGCCATCAAAGTTAGGCTTTTTTAGGGGCAGGGAGGAAAACTCATATATTGAGCATTTCAGGTGCTGTGATCTCACTGACTTTCACCATCCTGTGAAAGAGATACTCCTATCCTCATTTCACTGGGCTCTAAAGAGTTGACCTACATGGTTTCACACTCTTACTAGTATCATGTGGTCTTCTAGGAAAGCAGAGCCGTAGGAGACTGCTTCCTCACCCCAGACCATTCCAGGAGCAGGGGCCAGGTGCTGGCCATCGTGACTGGGGCAGGAACATGATGCTATTGTATTCCCTACGAGATGAAAGTTATACTCATTGTCTTGAGCCAAAGCAGAATTACTCAAGTACAAAATAGCCATCTCTGTGAAGGAGACTGGTTCCTTTTCTAGGGTCTGGTAGGAGGGGCCTTTTGTTCTGCCCTGTCCTACTAAACCCCTCCCAGTCCTACCAACCACATTCATTATTTTTACCTTTGAATTTGATTTCCATCACCTCTTGAATGTTTTCCAGGATATCTCCGTTGGGCTGAAAGGTGTGACATGGACAATGAATGCTGATTTCCAGACCTAAGTTGGACTCTGCAAAATAGAGCAGAGAGTCAATGAGAGGAGCATTTGGTGCGATGGGATAGTATGCCATCACCCTGATCCCCTAGGCACTCATAGCAACTGAGTTATACTGAGGCTCACAGAGGAGAGAAAGTGCTTCCAAAGCCCAGAGGGAAGCTCTAGGCACAAGTGGCCACATTCCACAGATCTCTTTCACGCTGTGAACAAGCAGACGGGGGTGTAAATAGCAGGCATCATGAAGGAAATGGAAATAGTCATCTATTTTCAAAGGATGGTATTAAGAGAAAATTGTAGCTTATCTACTCAGGGACAAAAGGACAAGAAACAGGAAGGGAAAAAAATACCCCAACTGAGCCAGGGATTTAGCTCAGTGGTTCCGCCGCCTGCCTCGCAAGTGCAAGGTCCTGAGTTTGATCCCTGATACAAATAAATAAATAAATAAATAAATAAATAAATAAATAAACCAACTGTTTGTTGGGAGAGGAGATACTTAAGCCAACCTGCTGAAGAAGGATGAGGGCAAGGGAGAGGGACTGGAGGGATGAGGGAAGGGGAGTAACTGAAGAACTTCAGAACAGAGGAAAAGTGATCCAAGGCCACAGATTTAAAGAGCCATACAATGGAAGGCTGAGCAATAGGATTAAAAGTCAGGAATCAATTCTAGAGGCAAAGTCTCCTGCTAATGAGAAGCAGAATCAACCTAAATGGAATGAGCCAGCCTTTCTTCCACGGCTGTGATTGTGGACATAGAAAGAGTGGTTAAGATGAAAATCATGGTTATGTGTGGTCATATTTTCCCTTAGGATCAAGGACATAATGAGGTAAAAGTATTTGGAGGTTTCTTCTTTGAAAACTCTTTGTTCACCACAATGGGGATGTCAGGACTGTGGATGGCTCACCAAGATGAACACCTTGGGAAGACAGCTGTAAAATTAGAGAAGAGGCCAGAGACAATGACAGAGCATGATGGCCAAAGATCTAGATGACATGACCTCAGAGAGAATGAGCATGAGGAGCCCCAGGGGTACTAGGGCTTGGTGACTGACATCCCAGTGCGAGAAGGCCAACTCTAGCCCTTTTTCTGATTAGCTGTGGGATTATGTGTTTTGATAACCAAAATCAAGGAAGCAGGAAAACTGGTAGACAGGCTTGAGTGAAGTGGAAAGAAAAATAAGAAGTAAATGAAAAATTTTCACTGAATCAAGTAGTTTTGTGCAGGGAAAACCAGGCAGGATCAGGCATCGTGTCAGTTCTGGTGAGTGAGACTCATTAGGGCTGCTCTTTTGATCCTGGGGTAGCAGCCAGCTGTGGCCAGATGTAGAAGAGGTCATGGGGGGTGGACACTTCTGCTTCAGTGTTAGCATCTCAGCAAAGTGAATTACAGCTCCCTGTGGCCACCCTAGTTGTGTGTGATCATCTGGCCTTAGGGCCAAACTAGAGTCTTCCTAAAATCTAGTATCATCAGGGAGACTCCCACAGTCCATCCTGGGTCACTCAGCACTCTTCTCAAGGGCAGAATGATACAGGCTCAGTGATTTCAGGCACCGTTAGATATTCCTGGCCATCCCAGTCCTAGCTGGTTAACAGCTAGTTCCCTTCTTCCATAAACTTTACAGCCTAACAAAGTATGTTCTGCTCCATTTCAGACCAGCCTCTGGGACTCACTGATACCTGCTAAGCTTAAAGATCTCTGTTCCAGAAGGTTAGCCCAGTGGGGGGAAGCAGGTCAATATAACAAGGCAGCAGAGCCCCAGCTAGAGAAGAAGAAGAGAAGGAGGGATAAGAAATGTCTTCTTCCTGCCCTAAGGCAGCTGGAAGGAGCCAGAATAACTGACGTGGGCTACCTAACCACACAGTGCACTTCCTCTTCAAGATGAGCCAAGTTGAGGGCCGGGGATTTAGCTCAGTGTTGCCGCACCTGCCGTGCAAGCACAAGGTCCTGAGTTCCATCCCTGGTACCGCACACCAAAAAAAAAAAAAAAACCAGATGAGCCAAGTTGGCCTGGGAGAAGCCAGGAGGGGCAGGTTCTATGAATCTTTGAGTTAGACAGCCAAGGTGCATACAGATGTGCTGGGGAGAGTAAGGCTTGAGGTGCAGGTGGTCAGCCTGAGATAGTGGCTTGGCTTAGTCAACAGGTTCTACCAAGTAGAAGGCTTGCAGATGACGGCAGCAAGGGGCACTACCTGCTGAGCATCACTGCCTATCGAACTCTCTCTAAGGCTTTACAGCATTGACTTATTTCATCTCTACAATAATCCTACAGAGTGAAAGCCATTTTCATCCCCACTGTATAGATGAGGACACTGAGGGAAATTAAATGATTTGCCCAAGATCTCCAACCAGCAGGGAGTAGTCCCAGTACTCAAACCCAGGTGTGGGTCCTGACCAGATCCCGCACTCTGAGACAAGGAGGGACAAAGAGTGGGTAACAAGGAGCACCAAGGAAGGTGCCCACACATTCACCAGCATGCAAAATGGTTGTGCTTTCTTTGTGTCCCATCTGTCCTAAGCCATGGTGTTCAGCAAGTTTCCTGCCCAGCCTGCCTCTGCATACTGGGAAGCTACAGATGTAGAAGTAATAATAACACAAGGGGCTGAGGACCCAAGTCCTCCATCCTAGAGAACGCTCCTTGCAGAATGCAGCCTGGGTACCTGGTTGCACATAGACTCTCAGATGCTTGCTGAATGAATCCAAAATCACAGCTATAACTAAGTTCCTCATTAATCCATACCACCAATGAGAGTCCATTTGTGACCTGATTAGGGAACTCAGTGCACTCCATGAAGAAAGGCCTGTACTTGCTTTGGGGGGGGGGGGGGGTGCGGAACCTGCCTAAATGGGAACTGAAGGTTCCAATGAAGAACTAACCCCAGAACTGGCAGTAATACAGATGATGGGTGGGGGACCCATAGGTTTTATTACAAAATTATCTTTTTTGATGTCTCAAGAAAGATGGAAATCATTTTCAATGCAAGTTCTCATTGAGTTGCGCAGCTGTGAAAATAAGAACTCCAAGTGCCCAGGGAGTCAAAGAAATCCAGGTGGAGATGATCAAAATCAGACAGGGAAGCAAAGAGATTAATTTCCCCAGCCCCTCCTTCCTGCAGCCATGCAGGCTCTGAGTCAGAGTTCCCAGCGGTGCTGCTGTCGGCAGAGCCACGTGGCTTCACCCAGGCTCTACCTCCCACTTAGTAGGACAGGGGCAGGATCTCTAGCCCACCATCTGCCAACTCAGCTGCCACCTAAAGCCCCTTCGATGGGGCTTGCAAACTCGGATGATGCCTACAGAGCCCATGCAGGGCATGTCAGTGAGCAAATTATGCCACAACAACATTAAATAGGAACAGGCAGCCTTGCCCTTGGGGGATGCCAAGGAACAGCAGGGACTCTGGGCACTGAAGAATGTACACCCCATCTCCAGTGGTGCCCATGACTCATCTCTGATGGATTGTTACAAGGAAGTCTTCCAATGTTTCAAGAAATGTCATAAGTCTATGCTTTATGTGAAATCTTCTAACAACAGCAACAACAAAAAACTGTTGACCACTAGTTAAATTTAAAACACTAGGTAGGCCAAGTGGTTCATGATCTCTGCCTTCAAGCTTTAACCCCTAGTTTCCTTAAACCCCGAGGATACAGAAGGGTCACCTGCCTCAGGGACTCTGGCCACCACTATGTGGATGGATTGTGGTTTTATTTCAGCTGCTGATAGTAGAAAACGCTTCATAAGATGGAGAGAAGGGACAGACGAGACCACCATATGCACCCCCACCCACAGAGCAGTCACACCAAGCAGTACCAGCCAAGCAAAGGTAGAGCATGACATCATGAGACCTCTGATCTCATGTTCCTATCCAGGCCAGATGACCTGGGTCCCTGCATTCACCTAACTGCACCGTGTCAGATATCACCTATGCTTCCTTATCAGCCATGATAAAAACATGTTCACTCTTACAAAACATGTTGCAGGCCATGAAGTTCTCTCAAATATATTTGACCCTTAAAAGAGCTCTGTGAGGTTTTCAAGGGGAGGACAATTCCCTATTTTCCAGATAGGCAGACAAAGTGAATGGGTAAGATACTTGGGCCATATGAATTTTTTTTTTTTTTTTTTTTTTTGCAGTACTGGGGATTGAACCTGGGATGCTATACTACTGAGCTATATCTCCAGCCCTTTTTAATTTTTTTTAAAATTTTGAGATGATCTTGCTAAGTTGTCCAGGCTGGACTAGAATTTATAATCCTCCTGCCTCAGCCTCCCAAGTAGCTGGGATCATAGGCGTGTGCCACCATGCCCGGCCAGGGTGCATGAAGTTTGATACACCTATTGGACAGTTCTAGTTGGATGAGTCCCATACCTTTCCAACTTAATTGGCCAAAATGGAACATGTTATTCTTTTTTTTTTTTTTTTTGTGGTACCAGGGATGGAACAGGATCTTGCAGTTATGAGGCAGGTACAGCACCACTGAGCTAAATCCCCACCATATGTTATTTTTTCCATTCTCCCTATTCTACTCTATGATACCACCTGGATGCACAGTTCAAAAATTTGGAAGTCTGCTCTTGTGCTTTATATGCCTCTCCTAATCAAACTGTTCCATGGGCTGTACCTCCAAAATATAGCACAAACCCCTGTAATCACCATGTCCACTGCTACAGCCCTAAGTCTAAGCCCCTACTGTTTGCATCTGCACTGCTGTACTGGTCCCTACCTTGTTTTCCTGCCTCTTCCCTTGACCTCATGGCAACCAGAGGAGTCTTTTAAAGGTGTACACCAAAAATCATCTCACCCACACCCCAGTTCTGCTTATAGCATTCCCTGACTTCTCATCACACTTGGAATAAGCCCTAAAACCTTGCCATGGCCTGACAGGTCCTAAATCATATGGCCCCAGCTTACTTACTATGCTCCAGTACACCAGTCTGTCTGCAGCTTCTGGGACAAATCAAGCTGGTTTCCCCAAGCACCTGGGCTTCGCCATTTGCTTTGCTTAGGATGTCCTTTATTCTGACCTTCGACAGGCTGGCTCCTTCTTATCACTCAGATCTCAGTGCAGGAATTTCTCCCTCATAGAGACCTTCCCTGAGCACCCAACGTTGGACCCACCCAATCATTATCATATTATGCTCTCTTTATTTTTTCATTGCACTTATCATTATCTAAAATCCAACAATATGTTTACTTGTTCATCACTTGTCTCTTCCACCAGAATGAAAGCCCAGAAGAAGATTTGGGGCTTCACCTGTCTTCTTCGCTGCTGAATCTCCACAGCCCGACTTAGAACAAGCATTGAGTATTAGTTGAGTGAATGAATAGAGAAAATACAGAGACTTAGAGCTGTGACTCCCCTAATTCTACCCTCTGCCTTCTCATGAAGGACAAAGGACCCAACTTTCCTTCCAAAATACTCATCCTAACGGTCCACCTACCTCTTCGCAACAGCCACTCACGCACAGTGTCAGTGACATCAAAAGACAGCCACTCGGCAGTGCCCCGGGTGGGCAAATTCTTGCCACCGATATAGCGCTGTTTGGCGATGTGCTCATCTGGCCGGAGAATCTACAAGGCAGCGAATGAAGTAAATATGGAGGTCAGCACAGGTTACAGGATAGCTTGCAAGGCAGAGGAACAGGTAACCAGAGCAGTAGGGAAGAAAGGCTCTGAATGTCATGGCCTTTGCACGGCTTTGGTAATCCTCAATCTTCTTAATGACAGACAGACATGGAAACTAAGGTTCGGAGAAGGCAGGATTCAAACCCAGGTCTGCCAAGCTCCATGCTCAGTGGAGGCCGGGAATGGCCAAGGAGCTGGCTTCCAGTCTGTGTGGGCTCTGTCCTGAAAGGGGTACCTGGAAGAGCTCAATCCTCTGCTCAGTGCGCTTGGAACTGGGGTTGGGCACCCGCAAGACCCGGAATTCTGCCCGGAACAGGTTGGTTCCATTTTTCTCCACTGAGGACACATTGAAGCGGAAGATCTTGGAGGTAATTCCTTTGGGGCAGACAGCCAGCTCATCTAGGGTACAAAAAGTGGGAGAGGCACATCGTGAGTAAGACCCACAGGAACAGATGCTGCCAAGAGACACGTATCAGGTGGCTGTGGTCCCATCTGTGACCTCCCTAGAGGCTTGAGGCCTCAGAACCAAAGGTGGAGACAGAAGGAAGATTCTTGGTGACCCTGGAGTCACACATTGGCTTGAGCAAGAAGCAGAGGGATCTCACAGACCCAGGATGTGGCACTAAAACTGGCCATGCATAATTGCCCCTCCTTCTAAAGTCTTGATATCCCAAATCCGCTAAGCTCTCCAGCCTGCTTTTTCTACTCTTTTAGAAAAATAGATTCTTAAAAGAAAACAGCAATCCCCCTAGTAGTTTAGTTATCTTATAGCTAGTTGATGAACTCATGTGCTTATTGTTTCAGACATTCATTCATTTATTGAACACACATACAGCAAACACTATGTGTAAAGCACAGATAATGCTAACACTGGGAAGCAAAAAATAGATACAGCTGGGCCAGGGATACACTAGCTCAGTGGTTCTGCCTCCCCAAGTTGGATCCCCAGTACCAAAAAAAAAAAAAAAAACAACAAAAAAAACCGGATACAGCCCCTGATTTCCAGGGGACTAATATCCAAGAGAAGTCATTAATACAGGGATCCCAGTTATAGGGGCAGAGGAAGGGATGCAGAAGATCTGCTGCAGGAAATAAGGGAAGGAGAGCAGGGGGCACTGAGCTGAAGAGGTAACCCATGGATCCAGGCCCAGTAGGAGGACGTGGTGTGAGGATGGGGAGGAAAGAAACTTTATATGCAGACACTGCTGCTGAGGAAATATGAGACAGAAAGAGGGACCCAAGGCTGCACGGGTGCTGCTGAATGAGACAAAGTCAAGGCAGTGGATTGGGACTGCATGTAGGGAGACTCACAGGTCAGAGGGGTTAGATTGGGGGGTGCTAGAGACTGAACCCAGGGGCACTCTAGCACTGAGCTACATCCCCAGACCTTTTTATTTTTTCTTTTGAAACAGGGTCTCACTAAGTTGCTCAGGCTGGCCTTAACATTGCAGTCCTCTTGCCTCAGCCTCCTGAGCAGCTGCGAGTATAGGCGTGTTCCACCATGCCCAACTAGAGAGGGTGGATTTTATCCCATTAGTAATAGAGAGCCATGAGAGGTGTTTGAGCAGCACAGTAACAGAGTCAGCACTGTGGTTTAGACCTGACGAAGTGAGCTTGTATGTCAAATAGCCCATATATTGAGCCCGGCAGAAAAATAGTTGTTTCTTTGAACCTAGTGGGTTGACTGCCCTTGGCTCCTTTCTCTTTAAGGGTCTCTGTCCTTGACAGCATGTGTCCTGCCAGCCTCTGTCACCTGCCAGTGTCTTCCCCCCTGCTCACCAGACAGAAGGCAGCAAATGCTCTGTCCCACCCCTCTGAGCCAGGTAAGGGAGAGGGAAAGACCCCATTTCTCCTCTGTGCACTTTGCAACCTCAAGGTCTCAGCAGCATTAACACCCAGAGAAAACCTTTTCTACACAAATGGTACTGAAGGCCTGAACTTGAAATTCAAGCTCAAGGACCCAGATTCCACACATAATGGACATGGCTGGAATGAGCTCATAATCACCCTGAGGGGTGGTTTAGGAAGTCACGGATGAGGCGGGCGGATCAGAGGCTGGGGACAAGCAAATGTGCTACTGATCTTTAGGAAAGGATGAGTGAGTGTTTTTGGAAACTGCCATCTGGTGGGCCTGACACTGGTTCTTAGAAAATTAATGGAACAGATGTTAGGAAAACAAATGTGTGAATGCCACTAATGAAGCTCTGATTAATAATTGGCCTTCAAAGAAGAAATACTGCCAACTATTCGCTAAGCCATTTTAGACAGAACCAGAGAGAGGAATCATTGATAGCATTTTCTTTTCTTCTTTTGGTGCTGGAGATGGAACACAGGACCTCGGCCATGGGAAGCATGTATTCTACCACTGAGCTATACCCCCAGCCCCAGCGATAGCGGTTTAATGTGCAAGTTGACAAGTTAGTAAATCTGGATCTGGATAAGTTAGTTGGACTTCATAAGGACTGACAGTTGAGTGTGGAAGGAACTATCATCAATCTGGTTTCAATTTTACTAGCTGCCCCAATCACTATCTGTAAGACAGAATGAAGGGTAAGTTAGGGCAAGAGGCACCTTGTTGTAAAAAGAAGAAGAGTGGAAAATGACACCTGCCAATGAGAAGAGTCAGAGGCACTGGGAAGCCAGGAGACAGGGAAAAGGCGGGACGAGTTCTCAGGACCCCCTAATGACCATCCCTCCTTGGTTCCTTACAGCCCATCAATCATATACCTGGATGCACCAAGATGGATTCCTCTTGGTGAGAATTTTAGGGAGATTTTAAGGAGGAGATGGGAAGGGTCTTTTTCTATCTCTTGAATCTACAGATTTCCAATAGAGTTAGAAAGAATATTTAGAGTCATTCTGAGGAAGCCTCTTCAGATGAAGAAACTCATATCCAAAAGGGTCTTGGCCAGTGTCACCCATGAATTACCTGACACAAGCCAATTGGAATAACAAGCAAAGCTTAGATGCAATCATTGCTTATTAAAAAGAACTGTCTGGGGCCGGGGATTTAGCTCAGTGGCACCGCGCCTGGCAAGTGCAAGGTCCTGAGTTCAATCCCTGGTTCCAAAAAAAAAAACAACAACAAGAACTGCCTGGAGAGAAACCAAAAAAATGTAAATACGGTCTCTTTGATAATTAAGCCTGCCAAATAATAATGATATTTTAAATAATTTGTGGAATGAATCAGAGCACAAATGAATAAGCAAAATGTAATAGCACTACCTTACATTTTCTAGAACATTTATTAACTCATCAGACCTTCTAACAATCCTTGAGAATATATAAAATTAATCATTCTACAAATAAAAAGAAAGTGAACATCAGAAATGTTAAATGACTTTTCCAAGGTCAGTCAGCTAGCAGGTGGCAGAAGTGGGATTTGAGCGTAGATCTTCTGGTCAACCCCATTTACTGAAGAAGGGACACTACAAGTTGGAGGAAACCTGGGAGATCATCCAGTAGAGGGATAGTTTCATCAACAAAATGTGGCAGGAATCCTCCAATGGACCTAGAGGTCCAACCTGTGCCTCAGACAAGAGCCAACAGCCAGTCCGTTTAGTGATTCTTAAGCTGTGCTTCTGCAGAGCATGAGCACTGTTAAGAGCTGGACTAAGGGTAATGCCTTTACAAATTAAATTATGACCAGTTCTTTCCATTGCACAGAAACACAGATATTGATAGATGCCATGGTCTCTGTTTTGCTTTAGGGAGCAAGTGAAGAATAAACAAGCAAAATAGATGTATGCAGTATATTTGTGAAAAAACAGGAAATAGCATGTTTGGTTAACTATCTAGACAGCTTTAAAATCAGGTGAAGTCTGGCCCCACTCCCCAGTGATTCTGACTATACTGGGTGGGTCCATGGCATTTTTATAAAAGCTCTCCAGATGATTCTAATGTGCAGCCAGGGTTGAGAACCACAGTTTATAGTTTTCTGCTAAGGATACCATGGTTTTTGGATGTTCTAGAAGTTTGAGAAACCACTGATTTAATGGATTTCAACTTTAAATGGATTCACGTTTAAGTGAGTTAGATGTACTGTTTGGCCCATGCATCATGTTTACAGTTTTTGAACCAGAAGCCCATAAACATTTTAAGCCCATGTTAAGAATTAGGAGATTTTTGGGCTGGGGATGTAGCTCAGTGGTTTCACCGCCTGCTGCGCAAGTGCAAGGACCCAAGTTCAATCCCTAGTACCAAAAAAAAAAAAAAAAAAAGAATTAGGAGATTTTACAGAAAGATCCAGATTTTCTGCTTTCCTGGGAAATAGTGAGACCA
This sequence comes from Heterocephalus glaber, assembly GCF_053883595.1. NCBI lineage: Eukaryota > Metazoa > Chordata > Mammalia > Rodentia > Bathyergidae > Heterocephalus > Heterocephalus glaber. The sequence continues at coordinate 16,093,211 of NW_028258379.1, forward strand.
TACACAAGCTGGTCCTATATTTCTACATACAAGAATCACCAGGAGCTGAGTAGTGGCTGCCTCTTTCAACAGGTTACTGGGTCCCAGGTCCTTGCTCTTTTCCTGATACACACACCTACTTTCTCCATGACCCCAGGGGTAAGTGTACTATTCACTTTATCATGATGCCTGGGCCATGGCTTTTCTTCAAGATCATTTGCATCACTGGCCTGGTCTCTGTAGTAACTTGCATTTGCAACTCTTCTAAGAAAAGGCTTTGCCTTTTCAGTGAGTTCAGTGAGTCTTTAAGCTTGTTGAAAACACAAGATTCCCCAGAACCACCCCCCCCACAGAGATTTTGATTCTGTAAGGGTGAGGTGAGATGCAGAAATCCACACTTGGAGAACTGCTGTCCTCCTGTGTGCAAAAGCATTGCCACTTAGGGTACATGAGTTCTTCAACGTGAAATGTCTTTTAGTTGCAAAATCTACAGTAAGCAGTCAGGAAAGAAAGACTAAAATACCAAGTTTTCTCTTTACTCAAGAATTCTGAGGGCCGGGGATTTAGCTCAGTGGTTTTGCCGCCTGCTGTGCAAGCGCAGGGACCCGAGTTCGATCCCCAGTACCAAAAAAAAAAAAAGAACTCTGAGAGTGCTGGTTGTCTTAGCACTGCCTTGGCTAAAAACAAGAGTCTTCCACCAGACACAGATAATTCTAAGCCAGAAGCTAAAAGGACACCTACACTGATGATATCTTGGTAAGATGGATGACCAAGGAAATGAAAAGGCTGTGTCCTCCCACCACATCGGTCAGGCAAAGTCCTACTCACTTTGCATTGCAAAATCCTAGAGAATTATAAAAGGATCACAGAGTCTTGCCTATACACCCTAGCAGAGACTCGGGTCATCTAGATGGAATTATAGAATCCTTCCAAGTCAAAGGGAGTTTAGAGATTGTCTCCAGCATTACAGATGAGGAAACTGAGGCTCAGAAAAGCAACTTTTGCACGGCTGCTTAACTGGCTTAAAACTCTTCATTAAATAAAGAAAACCCTTTCATTGAATTTGGGAGAATATTTGTGGCAGGACGAACCTCCTGGCCAAAAGAAAAAACAAAAACACAAAGTACTAAGAACAAATCTGGTTATCCCTTATGCAATCTGCCACCTGGGCTTCTAAGGCAATAGCTTCTGTCCTCTCCTGCTGGGGCCAACATAGGATTCATTTGTGCCATAAATCAAAGTTCTGTTGGAACCTACAGGTGAAAGATGGACTAAAAACATGTATTTCACATGTGTCACAGTGCTTAACAGCATGCATTCTGCACCATGTCTAGGTTAGAGCCTCTGCTCTCTTTGGACAAATTCTTTAACTGACCCAAATCTCAATCTCATCTATAAAGTAGGGAGATATGAGGATCTACAACAGCTCGGACCAGAGGATGGGCCTTCCTCTCCGTTCTCTTGGTGTGCCCTTTCTCCTATACTACCAGAAATCATTATTTCTCTCACTTTCCATGCTAGGGACCCCTGTTGCTCTGTCCCATCTCTTAGTGTCACTTCTTTCTGAGTGGTTCATCCACTGGGTAGGGAGGTGGCTGGGAGTGATAAAATGTGAAACATTTCATTACCCTGCCCCCCCCCAAGCAGAAGCTATGGCACTGAGACGCTGCCGGTGCCACCCAACAGTCCCCAAACCACCCTATCTGCCCCCAGGAGTTAAGAATAGGGTTGGCTACCCCACACTGCCCTGATGATGGCTCTCTCTGGCTCAGCAACTGGTGGGCATTTGCATCCAGGGCCAGCCCAGCACTTGACCAGCAGGCCCAGGTTCACATCTGCTCAACCTCTGTGTCACCTCCAACAGCTGCAGAGAGCCTGGGCCTGTTTCCTGCATGCACCTGTGAGTGTCCGTGGCCTTGCTTTGTCCCACTAGGCACTGGCTGTTCCCTGGCATCCTGAACAGGACCCTGCTCACTGTGCTGAGTTGGCCCAGGGCAGAATCCTGCTCTGTAGCCCCATGGCCACCCCATGTGTGGCAGTCATAAGGTCTTGGTGCTGCACCCCAGGAGCTGCACTGGCATCTATGGAGCCCTACTCTGACTTTTCTCAAAGTCGTCTGCCTTTGTGTCCCGAGTCCTTGCACAAAAACCAATGTTCACACATACGTGAATAGCCTGGCACCCACGTGGCTCATTCATTCTCAGCTGAGGATTCCAGACCCGGTGGGCCCTTGTGACTCACAATCCCTTTTCCCTTGGACTCCTCCTCCTGACCCAGGCCACAAAGGTCCAAGTCTTGCCCTCTTGCCTTAGACTCGGCTTAGACTTCTCCTGCTGGCCTCAGATTTACACTCTCCTTTGACATTTGTGGCCACACCTGTCTTGGTTACCTGCCTTGGTGGGTGACCGGGGAACTGAAGGTTCAGCCATCCAGTTGTTGAGTACCTCTGGAAACTGCAGGCTCCTGGAAGATCTTAAGCCAGCCCCGCCCAGAGGACCCCAGGCAGGGAACTCTGTCTAGCTTAGCCTCAACCTCGAGCCTCCAGCCTCCACCCTCCACAGCAGCCACATCCTAAGCAAGGGCGCTCCAAGCAGCCACAAGAAGCACAGTGGGAACCCTTCGCCAGTAACCACAGGCTGCTCCTTCTGGCGGGGCCAGCTCCAAATGAGGCTTTTTGCACCTTTATCCAGAGCTGTCCACTCATTGGTACCCACTCTTGTTCCTTCTTTCGACCCCTGCTATTCACCCCTCATCCCTGGGCTCCATCCCACCCTCCTACCCCTACTGGCACTGCCCACTGCCCACCTCCCAGGTGGGCCTGGTCAAGGTAGCCAGGGCAGCGAGGACACCTGCTGGTAGGAAAAGCAAACAGAGCTGCGCCCAGAGCCTGGCCCACAAGTGGCTCACATTCCTCTTTCCTAGGCTGTCAGTTTCTCAACATCTGCCAAATTTCTCTCTCTTGTAATGAGGTTTTAAAAATCCCCGTTCGGTAAACACACATGACTTCCACACGTGTACAAACATACACAGACGTCTCACCCAGAAGCTTCCCAGCTCCTCCGCACAGACGGGAGCCTCCTGGGAAGTCTCACTCCCCGCCAGACACACATCCCTGCTGCCCCCGCAGCCACCCCCCCACCCACTCCCCATGACACGGAGACGAGAAGGGCCGCCAGCCCTCCCCTGCACACCCAGAGCCATGACCCTGCTCTCCGGCATCCACCAGCCCAGGAGGCCCCATTTTGTGCCCAGGAATCTGCCTACTGTATAGCACAGGAGCCCACATCACGGTAAAGCCCATGTCCACGTGCACATATGTGCGTATGCTGTCCTCCGGCTCACGTGGGTCACGTGTGTGGGTGAGAGCAAAGCACCAAGAAGCTGCCCCTTGCCTTGCCTTCTGAATGCTTCAGAGATATTAATTTGGGGCAGGTACTCTGCGTCCCAAGGGCTGGAAAAACTGAAATAGGGGACGTGTCACAATGAACTGTGAAAAGCAGAGAGAAGACCACAGTGTCCCGACTCATAAAATCCTAATTCCTGCCGAGAGAGACCTGGCTTGCTCCTTGATGGCATCTATATGCCCACAGTCACTCACACAGTGGCATGTGCCAGTACACATGTTTCCCCAGGCAGCACAATGTAATCCAAATTAAAATCAGTCAAGGATGTGCTGTGAGTTCAGCACAGTGCTTGGCTCCAGAAGTGCCCAGGGAGGCTCTGTCTCCTTTCCCACCCACCTACCCAGGCCCAACTTTGCATCCTCCCTTCCAAGCCAGGCGCTGGTGAGCCCCTGGGAACCCTGCTGTGTGGCCACTGCCAGGACCTCTCCCAGAGCTCCCTAGTCCAGCCCACCCCCTCCAAAGTAGACACCCTGTGAGCTTTTGGACTTACTGTGCTCTGCCAGCCCCTGGATCATGTCGAACTTATGGATCTCTTTGGCATAGTATTCTGATTCGGTGTTTTCCTGAGTGCAGCCTTCCTCCTTCTCCCCCTGCATCTCTTCCAGCAGCTCCCGGGTGCTGTTATACAGGGCCAAGACTTGATAGGGGACATGGGTCATCACTGATGGCTCAGGGGGGCTGGTGAGCCTGAGCTTGCTCAAGATCTGTCCTCTAATGGCTTCCACCCTCTTCTTCTTGATGTGGCCAAAGTCCAAGGTGGTGCAAGTGGACAGAGAGAGGCTGACCGTGGCAAAGTTCAGCAGGGCCAGGACCACCAGAGCCCTTTGCAAGTGCATCTTCATGTGCAAGCTGGGGAGAGCGGCCAGGGGGGCACTGAGGCCTGACAAGGAGGAGACCCCAGCAGACGAGCAGAAAGAGGGAGAAAAACCAGGCAGCCTCCCCAGATCCCAAAGACTGAGGCTTGGCAACAGGGTGCATGAACTCACTGCACTGCGAGAGCTTCAGGACTTCCAGGAAGCGCTGGCAGCCCTGAGGACGAAGAAGCAGACTGTGTGCCTTGTAGCGCTGGGATTCTCGTCCATGTGTCTAAACAGGTTTTGCTGGGCTCTGACTCCCAGCAGCCCAGGTGGAGGGCAAGCAGAGGGCTGGGAGGGGTGGCCAGGCAGCTGGGAGTGGGAAGGGAGCTGGAGTTTTTCCTTAGGTAAAAATAAATAGAGCAGATATCTGATATTGCCAAACTCCACTTGGTGATCTGGAGAAAGTGGGTATTTTAAAGAAAGCGCAGAAGGACCATGGCTGGGTCCCAAAATCAAAGTCCTTGCCTTGCCCTGAAGGAGAATGAGAGAAGAGAATGGAAGAGAAAAAGGAAAAAAGTGTTTCCAAAAAATCAGATCACCAATGAGTAGGTGGGAAGAGGCAGGTCTGGGCAGCTGCTGGCCTGGCTAAAGGTCGGGGCAGTACAGGACACACTTGTCTCTCGGGCACTCCATTCATGCTTTCCCTTTTGTTTACACTTCCTTGGGGGTTTCTAAATGACTTTGTTCACGCTGCCTCCCGTCTTCATTGGCTGGGATGTGGGTTATGTGCAACTGGAAAGCAGGCAGGCCAGGCCTCTGGAGAAGGGCTCCAATAATCCACTTGAACGCCCACGGTCACCAGCGCCTCAGCTTGTCTTCTCCCTCGGCCATGGCTTCTGTCCCTTGCTTCTCTTTTAAAAAAACAAAAGGAAAAGAAAATAGAAGCCAGTTCACTGCAGCCTGCTCCGGAAAGCGGAAAGCGGTTATTCCTTCGTTCTCATGCGTCTTCTACTAGCTCTTGCCTCTCTCGCTCCTTCCCTTGAACTTGGCTCTGCTTCCCTCCCTTTCTCTCGCTCTCTCCTTCTCTCTCTCCCTCTTGCGGCTCTCCCTCTCTCTCTCTCACACACACACACATATGCACACACACTGCTCTCTCTATTTCCCTGCTGAAATTTTATACCTCCCTCCCATGACGTCTCGGGCCCGGGGTGGGGGAGGGAGGGAGGGACCAGCGCACGCAGCCTCTTTTGCTGCACGATTTTTAATGTTTTAAACAGGCACAGGAAAAGCCGAGCCCGTTTGAAAAAATACTTTGCGAGCCCTCTCGTTCGACGTGGTAACTGAACTTTTTTTCCTCTCTTGGAGTCACTCCGGCTACACGTTGGCTGTTTTTCTGGAAAGTTACTCGGCGAGCCCCCTCCCGCCCGCTCCCCCGGCCCCTCCGCGCTCCCGCAGCTGTCAGTCCGCGCCGTCCCGGCCGGCCGCGCTCTGTCCTCCCCTGCCCGCTTCCCGGGTCACCCCCGCTCAGGCCGGACACCCGGCAGGGCCCACAGGGACCGCAGTGCCATCCTCAGTCCGGGCAACGCCCGGCCTGCGAGAGGGACTGGAGAGTGGGACTCGGCGCCGCAGCGATCCTGGCCGCGGTTCTTCATTGACAAGCCTGCAGTCGGCGGCTGGTTGAAGCCTGGAGCCCCTCCAGGAACTGGGAAAAATGGTGGCGTTTGCCGGAAGATCAAGGGTGCCCTCTGGCGAGGCCTGGCCGCCAGTGAAGGCGGCTCGGCGCGGCCGGGAGTCGGGAGGCGGGAGGACCAGGCTCAGGGCTGCGGGAGGGGAAAGAGTGAGAAAAACCAGCCCCGGCGTCCTGGGGAGTCGCCCGCGCCTCGGTCCCGGTGCGTCAGAGCGGGCACATCTCTCCCTTGCCCGACCGCCGGTGCGGCGGTGTCCTCCAGATGTTCGCCGCCTCCCTCCGAGCCAGCGAGCGCAAAGTCAGCAATTGGCTGGAGCCCATTTCCCAGATGGGTGAGGGGAAGTTTGCGCTCGCCCTCATTGCCCCTCTCAGCCTGTGCTTCTAGGTCTTTTCCCACGAGCAGCTTGGGGAAGCTTTACGACCCCACCCCGCTACAGGACTTGGACGATCACTTTGTGAGAACTAGGGCAGGTCCCCTATCTATCCCCCACCCCGGCCCTCCGGCCTTCCTGAACCCTTCCTGAGAGTCCTGGTTCCTAGGCCACTGTGAAGGAACGTCAATTTGAGGAAACTGAAGCACAGAGAGTCTTTGGGTTGTTTGTTTTTAAGACCACATTGCTTGTGAGTGGTGGAGGTGACAGGAGCGCAGGCTGTCTGGTTTCGAGGCGCATCGTTTTAATTTGCATCACTGAAGAGGAAAGCTAGGTGTAGAAACCTTAAAAGTAACTTGCCCAAGGTCACAAAGCTATTAGGTGTCAATACTAGGATTTGGCCCAGGAAGTCCATTGCCAGAGTCTGTGTGCTACACTACACAGCCTCTGGAAATTGAGAAATAGTTTTGATGTTTTCTAAGTGTGAAGCACTGTTATAGGCTCTGTGGATATGTCAGTGAACAAAACAAACCCATTGCTCTCATGCCACTTATATTTTAGAGGCAGGGGTAGGGCAGTGGGGGAGGCAATACCTGCAAAAATGTGTAAATGATGTAGTATGGTAATAGATATGTGTCATGGAGAAAAATAAAACGGGAAAGGAGGATAGGGAGTGCCCGGGTTGGGGGATGATTAAATTTAAAATATTGTGATCAGGGCCTTTAAGCTAAGGCTTGGTAGATGGGAGGGAAAATTATTAAAGCTCTACCCTTCTGGGGGTATAGAGTCCACCTTGATCAAATCATAATCTCTGGAGATGGGGCCCTGACATCTGGGTTTTTTTAAACACACCTCTCATATAACACAGGTGCTCAGCAAGTCTCCCCAGGGTGAGTGCCATTCACCTTTTATTTTCACGAAGTTGGAAGATGGGAGCATGAGGTTCTGGAAAGTGACTGTGAAGCAGTGGAGGTGTATAGCTGTGAGCTTCCAAGAAATGGAAAAATCTAGCGCTCAAACTCTCCTTTCTCATCTGATGCCAAGGTAGAAGAGAACAAGGGATTCAATAGAGCCTGTGTCTCACCTATCTTAGATTTTTGGCAATGAATGTTTCTTCAGATTAAAATCTTAATGGAATATTCACACTCAGAAGCAGTTAGTAAAGGATCTTAGAGGCAATCTCTGAGATTGTACTTTTGGTACAAGGGAGGACACTGAGGCAGAAGAAGCACTTTGCCTTAGCTACACGGTTACTAGTAGAGCTAGGATATAAAGTCAACTCTTCTAACATCCAGGCCAGTGCTCTTGCTGTCACAAGGTAGGCTAACACTCAGTCCTACTCAGTCAACATCAGAGGACTGATGATTGAACTATGTAGTTTACTGGGCCAGTGGTGACTTGGGAATCTTATATGGAATGAGTCCATGACAACTGAGTTGGCTGCCTTATTAGGCTGGGAATTTGTGGGACATCTCCCTCTGCCGGCCTAGGAGAATGGCTGACACCAGCAGTGAGTGTCAGAGCAAAACATGCAGTAAAATCTGGTGTCAGAAGGACCCCTGGATCTGCCACTTAGCATTCAGGTGATTTTCTTCAAGTCACTTTTTTGTACCTCAATGTCTTCAGTTTTAAATAGAGCTATTATTGCTACTTGCTCTGTGGGGTTGTTGAGGTTAAATATGATATTGAATAAACTTAAGAAAGTCACTACTACTCAGGTATTTGATGTTTTGGTTTAGTTTTCAATAAATTTCTTAAAGACAGATTATGGATATTGCATTTTCTGTAGTTTACTATAAACCATTCATTGCCTCTGATTTCACCTGTCAAATGGAAACAATACAATTTATCTTAGTTCTCATAAAAGTTATTATGCCCCTCTCTTGAACTAATTAAGCCCTTTGAACATTGCAAAGATCTATAAAAATGGGAGAAATAACTATAATTACTATTATTAACACTAATGCTTTGTATTCACAAATGTATTAAAACAGAGCTACAAATGCAGGCAGTTCCAAAGAACTAACATTTTTCACCGTCCCACTGGACAGCCTCAGCGAGTGTTCATATCTGGAGGCTTCTTCTGGAGTCAAGTAAAGCAGGCTTAGGAACAATTTATTTTAAATTGGAGGGATACTCCAATTATATTCTAGGAATAATGCGGCGGATCCTTTAAATGTTGAGCTAGAAGGGCAGAGTCGTCGTCAAGGACGCGACGGAGATGCTTAGTTTCCAGGAAGTGACGTCAGGCGGCCGCGGAGATGGACGATGTGCTGGACCTGGGCGAGGAGCGGCGCCGGGGCTCGGCCACCTCCGTGAGGAGCGATGCGGGGGGCTTGCGGCCCGGGTTCAGCGGGTGGGGAGGAGCGGCCCCGCCGGTCCAGCTCCCCCGACGGCCTCAGCCTGGCGCGTTCCGGGCAGCGGGGCGGGCGGAGCGGCGCCGGGCTGTGATGGGGAGGAGGAGGCCACTTCCGACCCGCCCGCTGGGCGGGCCGCGAGGCGTTCCGCCGCCTCTTTGCTTTCTTGAAAATCCTCAAAAAGTAGAAAACAGACCCTGTCTCCGCCGGCCCCTTGGATGAGGGGAACTTTCTAGGCCTCTCTCCCTTTTCTGGAGCCCCAAAGGCGAACTCCCGCAGAACGGACAGACAGATCTGAGAGAGACTGGAGGGGCCTCCCGGCCAGAGTCGCACTTGGCACCCATCCTAGAGTTTTCCCTTGGGACTTCTCTTTCCAGAAGTTCTTGCAAAAGCTGCTCCGTTTTATGCACGGAAGGGAGGCAGCCAGGGACGGCCTTTCTTTTTCCTAAGCTCTGCAGAGAGATGAACATAAACTCATGTTCACAAGTTGGAAATCAATACTCTGATTTATTACATGGGGTATGATTAGGTGTTCAGGCACTGAGGTCAGATGGAGTATAAAGCTGTTGGTAGGTTAAAAAAAAAAAAAGTTAACTTCTCCGAGCCTCCATTTTTTTAATCCCAAGAATGGAGATGCTGCGTGGGATAATGCATAGGAAGCATTTAACACAGTGCCTGGCATGTGCCAGGTTGTCAGAAGAGGTCGGCTTATGTTGCCTGGAAGGCTGTGGTTTATCCAAGGATGTATAGTTAGTAGATAACATAGCTTGACCCAATATCTAAATTCAGGGTTTTTCTTATGCCATCGCAACTCCCTTCAGGCCTTTCTAACTTTTAAAATTAGTGGAGTTTGTTTGTTTGGTAGCTGGGATCGAACTTAGGTCCTTGCACTTTCAGGGCAGGCGGCAGAACCACTGAGCTAAATCCCAGGCTAAAATTAGTTTAAATTGCAGTCACTAAACACTTGGGCCACAGGGCAATTCTCTTCAGTGTTTTGAAGAGTCATGAGAGCACTGGATGGCTTCCAGGGTACTAGAAAGGAGCGCCTCTCTGAGGGAGGTAGGAAGGACAGAAGCAAACTGGTCTAGAAGGAAGCAAACTGCTTGACTAAAGAGAATGTTAGGTCACCAGGCCTTTCTGATATGAGAACTTTTCTAGTACCTGGCGATATAGTTCATTTATTCTTTTCACAAATGTTTATTGAGCCTTCCTGTGGTGGAGATACTACAGTGACTAAAACAAGTGGCTCATGTCCCAGAAGGGGAAGATGGACATTAAATAGACTATATTTTAAAAACACCTAAAATCAAGTGATAAAGTGGTTTCCTACCCTGTGGATTTATATTAGATCTTCAGAAAATTGAAATACTTGGCAGTTATTAAAGAAATCACCTGTAAGCAGCATTTGTAAACAAGATCATTGAATTGCAATCATTCTATGTAGTATATGGAATTCAGATCCCTGATACTGTGATAAATGCAGGAGGGCAACCATGGGTTAAAGGATGAAATTGTCTGCCTTGAGAAGAAAATGAGCAGCTTGTTATTAGAAAGATTGTTTCTGTCATCCTTGAAACCTAAACGGTTGGCATTACAATTAGAACTGTGAACCCTGTGTGAGAGTTCTTATGCAGCTCCCTGGAAGCCCCTCTCTTTCATCTTAGGACATTTTTTTTTTTTCCGTCTGGTACTGGGGATCAAACTCGGGTCCTTGTGCTTTCGAGGCAGGTGGTAGAACCATTGAGGTAAATCCCCAGCCCAAGGACATCTTAAAAACAAATTTCAGCAGGGCATAGTGAAAAGAAGCCAGGATTTGAAATCAGAAGAAGATTCCCCTTAGATCTATGTTTGCCACTTAATCAGTTTTGTAGGCCTTGTTTCCTCATTTGTAAAATGGTGTGAATCCCAGGCCTTGTCCATGTCATTTTGAGGATCAAACAAAACCATGTTTAATGAGATGTGTATGTGCTTATATTACTGTTGCTATTTTTAAAAAGTAAACAACCAAAAACATGTATTTCAACATCCACTTGCATGCCTCAAAGTTTTGTTTATGTGTTGGAAAGTGTTTGAGACACAGAACCTCCACCTGAGGATGGCCTTGGAAGATATCTGCAAATGGTTTATTTGATGGCTCAGAATTTTGAGGTGTTCCGATTTCCAAAAGTGATGTCTCAACATTCTTGTAATAAATTTCCCTTAGTCTGTTGATGAAATCCAATTAGTGTATTTATCAAAGCAAATTTATTTTTATTTCTCTGTTAGTTGCCATGGAATTTAAGGAATTCTTTCCAAAAGTCTGATAACTATTTTCAGCTATAAACTTAGGCCTTCCTAAAATCCTGCTTAAGAAATAGGAATCTTTTACCACCCTCATCTCTGAGCATGAGGTCTCTGCCCAGTCTAGAAGCATTTCTAACTGCATTTCTTTGAGTAGAAAAGTGATTTGGCTTTTGTAATCCTGATAGCTGTTAAAACCATGAATTTCTTACTGTTCTATCAAGTAGAACTGACTTTAGGTACTTTGCTCTAAGGGTTCAGAACATTTTGTACAAATATATCCAAGTTACTCAAATCATGTTCTCTACCATGTCATCCCAAATCCAATCCTGCTTACCTCATAGTGGCTTGCATATCCACATAGTGGCTTGAATGACATTTGGTCAGCATTGTCCTCCATCTGTCTTTACAGGGGGCCAAGATGGGTCGCCGAGCTCAATTGGAGTCTACTCAGGCCGACAGTCACTTCAGTGGCAAGAGTTCCTCATTGACTCTGGCTGGAGAGGTAAGTGCTAAAAGGAAAAAAGAAAATGTAAAGAAATGGTCTTTAAGAGTTAGTGATTATTTAATAAGCAAGGATTTGGTATTCCATATTCTGTTCAATTCCAGCTCTTACATTGATTTGGGAATTCCCTTCCTTGACATTTGTCCTATTAGCAACAAATGAAAGAAGAATATTTTTTCTTTGAGGACAGACTGGTTTCTGTGCATTTCTTCATATTCTTAGGATAGAACTTTTTATGTTAGCTGAAACAAGGAACCAGAAAGTTTCAAAATGCAGTAGAAATCTGGGTTTTTATTTCTGCCAAACGAATGCCAGGGAAGTATGCTGGTGACATAAGGTAGCATTACAGCACTGGATGTTTGCTCTCAATGGTGACCTGCATTTTCTGCAGGTTTCAGATAGGAAAGGGATCATTTCCTGGCCTTACTTTCCTGGAAATTTTTTCTAAGTGGCCTGGAAATATTGGAAATTATCTAGCTTCTTTGTAGAGGGTGGTTAATCTTGATGAGCAATACTTTTTAATGGTAGGGCACTATTTTTGGCAGTTTACTCAAAGCCACTTTTTATCTTCCCCTGTCCATTAGAGGAAAAACTGCCTTTCATGAGTCAGGCTGAGCAGGGAACCATTGCATGCCATTCTATTAAACATGTACTTCCCCTCCCACCGCGCTTCTCACTAGCTAATAAAAGCAGTATGACTGAGGAGTTTTATTTGAGTCTGTCCACTAGCTGCAGGTCTCCTCTCGATCCCCCCTTTATATCTTCAAAATTGACTCTGTCTCTTTCTTTTTATTCCTTATTGTTCTCCCCAAAAGGTAGCTGAGGGCATGGAAAAGCAACTGTAGAGAATAAGTGAATAAGGATTAAATTAATGAGGAATCAGATTTTCTCTACACCCAAGTGCCTGTATATTGACAACTATCCTCAGAAAATGCTGTCTTGCCTCCTGAGTGCTGGGTTATCAGCATTCCTCCCGTAGCCAGGGGGCATGTGGCCTTACAAGCTTACTTCCCTGTTCCTGAGGCAAGATAACACCTACCTCAAGATTTGTGAGTTCTGAATTACATAAGCCTAGTCCCCAACAGTTGTGGACCTGTAATCCTAGATGTTCAAGAGACTGAAGGAGGAAGATTGCAAATTTGAACTCAGCTTGGGCAATTAGCAAGACCCTGTCTCAAAATTAAAAATACAAAGGACTAGGGAGGTAGCTCATGGTAGAGTGCTTTCCTACCACGTGTTATACTGTGTCCCCTCTGTTGGCTTTCCTCTTAATTTCTGCTTTGGGCTCCTTCTCAGTCCTATGGTACCTGCTGTAGGATAGACCATTATATGCTAACTGACTTTTTACATATCTATCCTGCTCCATAGTGAGTCCCCAGACAGTGGGAAACCTGGCTTCTTGGTTGTGTAGCTCATTGGTACATAATACACTTAACAATCGATGAGGGGGCCGTACTGAGAAGTTTAATAGGCCAGGCATGTGCATGAGCAAAATGTGCTGGGTACACAGCACAGACACACTGCATTTACATTTCAAATACGTAGGAATATTCTTCACTCTCATAGGAAATAAGTTCACCATTTCCAGAAGCTCTTTGTATGGCCCTGTCAATTATCTTTCATTCTCTCGCTTATTGTAGAAATGTGGGTTTGGAGAATCTTTAAAATGACAACTCTACTAGCAGCCAAAACTGGCACCTGACCATGCCTCATTCCCTGGAAGATGCTAGGGAGTGTGTTAGGTGGAGGTACTGGGAATGCAGGCCACTTGCCTCTTCCAGTACTTAGCCAAAGTTGGGTGATACTATGGGGACTACAGAAGAAGTACTGGCCAGTTGGATATTTCAATAAATGCTAGCAGTCTAAAATGTTAGATGAAACCAACAAAGTTTTAGAAGTTAGCAATTAATTATGAACACTAAGTTGCCACATGGGCAAGTTTGGGCCAGAAAGTTGTCATTGTGTTACTTTGGCCATGGTACTCCTGCCATAGTACTTTTTACATTGTATCCTAATTGTTCACACATCTGCCTCCCTCATAAGATGTGAGCTTCTGGAACGCAAGGTCTGTCACAGTGCCAGACACAGAAACAGATGTGCAATTGTCACTGCCAACAGTGAGATGATGCAGTGCGTGGCATGTGATGTATTACACTGCAAGAGCTGAGGAAGAGTATTACAGGGTGGGTGGGCAGATAGTGCCCATGGTAGGCATAGTTATGGAGGATGGTGGCCTAATGTGGGAAGATGGTGAGAAGATCTAGCAGATCCCACCCTGCATCTCAGGGAACTTGAACTGCAGCAGTATCTGCCTTTAAAGAGAAAATGAGGGAGCAAATGATTAGGTTGGTGGGTGCTTTACACTATTTCACAGAGGTCTAGGAGAACCCATCCCCAAAGTAGAGCCTTCATCCATTTATTCAGCAAATATTCTTCGAAACTCATTGTGTCCCAGGCAACAATTTAGAGTGTTGGTGCATTGCAGTGAACAAAATTCACTTTGCCATAATGGAACTTCCACTTTTGTGGTCCTGGGCAACCAGGAAGACTAATTAAAAGCCTACTTAATTGCAAACAAGGTTGTAAGAACCTGTAATGGTAGTTAGGTGAGACTCTAATGGGCCAAGATGTCCAGGAATGACATGATCAGCCCTTGAAGCCTTAGGTGGCCCTCATGCCAAATCAGCTCTGCTGTCAAGATCAAGGGCACTGTTCACCTACCATCTCCCTCCCTGGCTCCCAGGTGAGGGTCAGGGAAGTGAAAATGTAATTTCCTAGGCACAGAATGGGAAGAACCTTTCAGGTTTCCACCTTGAAGGAAGACCTACCTATTTTTCCAGAGAAAATAAACTTGTTTTTGGTTTTGTTTTTTGTTTTGATTTTTTTTGTTGTTTTTTACTCTGGGCCTCAGCATTTTTCTGGAAGAGCATGATGCAAAGTCATTCTGTTTCTCATGCAGCTGGTGCCTCTGAAAACAAAATCCCCCAGGATTCCAGGATGTCTGCCTTTTTTTCCTGGGTTAATTGGGGTTTAAAGCAGTGAAGACAGCCTCCCACGGGGCCAGATGCTCACTGGGCTGCGTGGGACTTTTTGGCTGTTTCTTTCTAAAATTAGAGCCCAAGACTTGTGTGTATGCCCATTTACATTCCAATTTTGAGTGTATTACTTGATTATATTTATTTTTGTCCTCTCACTGACTTTACACTTGATGAAGATACCCATGAAAACATAAATGTTGGTACCTCAGAGCTGTCAGACAGAATAGAGTTCCTTTAGCATTAAGTAAGAATTAGTTTCAAATAAACAGTTGTTTCAAAGTGGACTGGTGGAGCTTGGACCCCTGATGAAGGAAAGAGAGAGAATGCAGACTTGGCTTCAGGAGACCAGGGCTTGAGACTGGGCTCTGCTAATTGCTTGGGTCTTAAACAACTCCACTAACCTCTTGAATCATTATCTGTCAAATGGTGATAACAATACCACTAGGCTCATGTGGGGATTAAGTGAGGTATGCATTTAAAAGCACTTTAATAAACTGAAGAGCATTAGACAAGCATTCATTCAGTATAGTAGTGAATGAATATTTGGGCAGCGCTTTGCTGTTCTTATTAAAGGGCAGTACAGAAAGAGGTTGTGAGCCAATTAGTTCTCTTTAAGAACTTATTTAGAAGCTTCCTCAATGGTTGCTACTCATTTATCCACAGTTTAGCCAGCAGTGATCCAGAGCTGAGTTTTTATGCTTTCTGGTTGCCGTGGACATAACTTACAAAGAGTGTACTGGAAACCACAGGCCAGGGCTCAAATCCTGGCTGTGCCACAAATTAGCCCTCTGACTCTGAGCAAAAGTTACTTAATCTCTCTAAGCCTTAGTTTCCTCGTTGGCAAAATAGGAGTAATGATATTATAAATTTCATAGGGGGGCTAGAAAGAAAAATGAGATAAGATATGTAAAGCCCGTAACACAGTCTGACAACCCAGTGGTTGCTAACCATTACTATCTCTCTAGAATTTGAGTTTTTTTGTTTGGTTTGTTTTGTTTTATTCTGCATTAATCCTCTCTACTAAGTTGCAAGCTGGTGAGCTTCAGGTTGCAGTTAGCCTACAGTTATCTTGTTTGATTTTTACACTTGATCTTAGCCAAAAGGCTGAGAAGCGATTATCTTGTTTGATTTTTACAAAGTTAAAACTTTTAAAAAATTGACTAATGTTCATAACTTGGTAAATTTCATGCAGAAATCCAGATTTGGGGCTTCTCTTGAAAATCACAAGTTCTGGCATAGTGGGAATGGCAGGCTGCTGATGGTGCTTGGTTACATACCACAGCTCTTCCCAGCTCACCACTGCTTACATTAGTGCACCTGGTCAGATTTACACTGTTGATCTGCCTGACTACTACTCTACTTGAATCTAAGATTCCTACTCTTTTAGGGTGGATCAATTTCAGGTATCTATATCTGTTCCTATTGAATTTGGTTACATGCAACAGAAATTCAATTCCAGTGCTTAAACAGGACTTTTTCTGTTTTCTTTTTCATACGGCAAGGAGTCCAGTGGAGGACAGAGTGGAGTGGATGTAGTTAACGGAGGGTGTCTTGTGTCACCTTAGCCTCCCAGTTTCCTGCTCTGCCATGTGGAGCTTGTAACTTTTGTTCTTATGGTTGAAAGATGGCTGATGATTGTGTGAATCAGATCTGCATTCTAGGAAGGAGAAGGAACAGTTTTAGAGTTTAAGGTACATGCCAGTGAAATGTTCTGCTTTATGTCAGGAAAACAGCTAGAGACATCACTAAGTAGACATCACGTTTTATTTCATTGGTCAGAACTGGGACTACCCTAACTTTTGAGGGAATTTCTAAGTGGGTCAGAATTAGGTCTTATACCCATCACTAAGTTTTAGGGGAATTTTTAACTACCCACATTGCTATTCTATAATGCCCAGGTTTCTCAGTGAGGGAGGAATGCCTGTTGAGTAGCAGTTCAAAACTGATATAACCTTTTTTTTTTTTTTTGGTGCCAGGGATCGAACTTGGGTCCTTAGGCTTTTGAGGCAGGCGGTGGAACCACTGAGTTAAATAAATCCCCAGCCCCTACATAACCTTTTTTAAAAAATAGAACTTACACAAAGGGTTTTTTTAATTTAAAAAATTTTTTAATATAATTGGATAAGAAAGGAAATAATTCTTTTTAGCAGCTTAAAAAATACCAACATTTCTCTGCAGTTTTTAAAAGTAAAGTTGCCTGGAGTTTGGTGAAAATACCTTCTGCCCTGGGTTCCAGGATAGGTGAGTGAATTGCCCATGTGAGCTCTCCTTGCTTTATTTCTTTTTTCCCTTGCACTAATTCAAGTTATTGAGGAGTTTTCTGAAAGATAATTTTGTACATGTCTGTGATATAAAACTTTCTCTGGGGAGAGAAGCTCTGAGAATTAAACGGAATTTCTCTGCCCGAACAAGAGATTCTGTTGATTCAAATGTTGATTCAAGTGCTCTTACTTAGCTCCTTCAAGAAAAGATCCACTTTTCTGCTATAAAGTGACATTACACTGAGTATGGGCAAAAGTAATTTTTTTTTTTTGGTACTGGGGATCGAACTCTGGACCTTGCGCTTTCGAGGCAGGCTCCGGAACCACTGAGCTAAATCCCTGGCCCCAAAAGTAATTTTTGACAAAAACCTCTCCACAGCTGTCTTGTCCTTTGGAGCAGCATTTCTTGCTTGGTTTAGACCTCTTTTTGGCTTAGCTTTTATTTTGTAGATTGTCTTTTTATTGATAATAACCATCCTGCATTGGAACAATTGCTGCCTCTCCATCTCATAAAACATCCTAGTTAAGCTTCATGATAGCTCATGAAGTAGGTACAATTGCCATCTCATTTTACCTGGGAGGATATTGGGAGTTGGAGAGGTTGGGTAACTTGGCTAGAGTCACTCAGCTAATCCGACTCTGGCCAGGTGCCTAATCAGCACCTGACACCTCCTACCTGCTGGACAGGTGGACACACAAACCTCCCCATGGCGAAGAGGTTTTGGAGAAAGTGGAGAGACTTTGGGGGTTATTCTCTTGGAATCTTTTGCAATGGGAGTGAGTTCCCACTTGATCGCCCTTACTCATCCAGTTGTTGAGAGCAGTGCTGGAGTCGCAGCTGTTCCTTCTCTCTCCCGTGCCCTCGGTGTTCCTCCGAGGACGCAGAGCTGAAAGTTAGCCAGATTCTCTCCCAAGAATCTGAGAAATGCTGCTGGACTCATGTTCCCAAATTAGGCCAATTTCCTCATCCCCCAGCAGCCTCACTTAGCTGGAGCTCCCTTGGCACTTTGCATTACGTCTCTCACCCTCCGCCTGTTCCCTGACTGGTCTGGCAGCCGGGCAGTTATTTTCAGCCCTATAGGGTTATCTGCTGACCCTTTTTGGTGACATTTTTCTTCTTTCTCACAAAAGTAACTCTCTTGATTGGTCACATTTTTCAGCCTTTTTTGTAGCCCCTCTCCAATCAGCCCGATTGAATGATGCTTCTGATAATGTGGCCGAAGAGGGATGCAGATAATTTGATATGGAGCTTTTCATAAGGAATGTGTTTTCCACACTTCATATTTATGTCGTGCTTTGCATGCTTCACTTTGGAACTCTCCCTCAGGGTGGGCAGATGTACATCTCTGACCCATCCCTGGGGCAGCCGCTGTGTGGGAGGGAATGTGGTGTCAGATGGAGCCTGCAGTTCTAAGTTAGCATCTCAGGGATCTCCAGTGCTGGCTGTGGCTCTGGCACAGGCTCTGTGATTGCCCGAGGACAGTGCACGTTTGTGCTGGGCTTCTCCCTGTCCCAGGGTGAAAGCTGTGCTCACGGAGCACTTTAAGATTCCCTTCTTCACCTGTGGCAAGTGTTAAATGAGAAATGAGCATTGAGAGCTTAGCTGAGAATGCCAGTAAGGCAGCTATTGTTTCATTATCTGCACACCCTGAAAAGTAGAAAAGGATTATTGTCCTCTCTTTAATCCCCAGCCTGCCAACTAGAAGGTGTATCTCCTGGCAAGTTTCTTAACCACTCTGAGCTTCATTATTGATTGGAATAATAGTAGTACTTATAGAGTTGTTAGAGGATTAAATGAGAGAAGGTATAAACTCTAAGAATAGTGTCCAACACATGCCAGTTATTATTGTCATTATCTGTGTCACAGGAGAATTAGAATCTTATCAATTTATCCTACATTTGCAATTCTGTTCAGGATACATTCATACTTCATAGAACTAACTGGCCTTTGAGACAAAGAAGCATTTGGATGCAGAATCCCTTCACTGAGAATTCTTTGTGCCACGTGAGACCTGTTTTATTTGTCTTCTCTGTCAGTATATCTGCCTATGCCATCAGCCAGTTTTTGCCAGTATATTTCCATCTTCAAAACCCAAACCTCTGAATAGATTGGTAGACTTTCCAGGGAATAATCCTTACTTGCTGACATATCCTTTTGTTGGGCTGGGGACATACGAGTAGAAAATGAGGAGTGACTTTGGTGAGCTCAGTGACCTTAGATAAAAGGTGACATTCATCCATTCACTTATGAATTGATTAAGAGCTTTCTATGTTCCTAGCATTATGTTTGGAAAGGTAACAATTCAGTAATAAATCAGACATGTTCTTTGCCTTCTGGAACCTTGATCTAGGGGTCTACAGAGAAGTAAGTGCTGGGTAGAGAAATAAAGGAATACTCACAGTATGCCTCTTTTACTCCCACACATTCCAGAAAGGTATCCTAGGGAGAAACCATGTTTGCACTTTGAGGCTTAAAGAATAAGTAACCAAGAGAGGAATAGGGAAAGAATATTCGAAGCAAAGGGATAAGTATAAGTCACATTCTAGAGGCGAGGGAGGGAGCATGACAAGTAGAATTTGTTATGGGAGCAGCTGACTCTACTTGTGGTCATCAGTGACTTTGCATTTGAAACCAGCCTCTCTGCCATTACACTTTTCTCTGTGTTTCCTGGTGAAGAAGACCTCTGAGGTATATGCTCATGGATTTCAGTCCTAATGTAGTATTGGAATTTGGTGTGCTTGGCATAGAACCGCACACTGGATGGGTTCTTAGTGAATACTTATTGAAAGAATCCAGTAAATAGTTTATGACGTGTACATTCCTCACAAAATGTGAAAGGCCTTGCTGCCTCTCATTTTCCCTCTTATTGAACTTTAGTTTGGTTTTCTTTCTTCATCCCCTATATCCACCTGCTATCTCAGTACTAGGGATTGAACCCATGGGCTGGGGATATAGCTCAGTGGCATAGTGCCTGCCTGGCAAGCGCAAGGTCCTGAGTTCAATCCCCAGTACCAAAAAAACAAAAGATTGAACCCAGGCAAGGGTCTTTGCACTGAGGTATATCCTCAGCCAACCCCACTCCTTTAAAGTTTTGAGAAATGGTCTAACAAAGTCACTCAGTTTCCAAGATGGGCTTGAATTTGGAATCCTCCTCCCTTAGCCTCCCAGACCCTGTTCTCTTTTTCCTGTATCTCTTTCTTTTTCTCTTAATGATAATGGAGAACTCAGTACTCTTTTTTGTTCATCCACTATATATGTGTGTGTGTGTGTGCGTGTGTGTGTGTGTGTGTGTGTATTTATAAGTAGAATTTTATTCATTCATTCATTCACTTTTCTAACATATTTAACATTTCCCAATATAAAAATGATCAAGGTCACTTCATATTCTAATTGAGGAACCACATATATAGTCAAAGAATTAGAATACTGAAATGTATCAGAAATGGGAATGTAGATGGAACTACTAACCTTGCCTGGGAGTTAGGAAAGACTTTACAAAGGAAATGACTCTTGGGTTGGGTGGAAATGAAGGAGTAGGAATTTGCTAATGAGAAAGAAAGGCAAAAAGGCAACAGTGGCAGTGGGAAAAGGCTGTCCTAAGGTAGGACCCAGCTGTGAAAAGGCAGATCCTCCATTTCCATGAGTGAGCCTTAGTTGGGACAGTCATGCAGTTCTCTCTAATGTGTTAGTTACTTTTCCATTGCTGGGACAAAATATCTGATATATGCAGTTTAAAAGAGAAAAGGTTTATTCTGACTTATGGTTTCAGAAGTTTCAGTTCATGGTCTGCTGGCTCCAAGGCAGGAACATCACAGTGGAGGTAGGCTGCTTACCCCTGGTAGCCACAAAAACAAAGCGGGGGGGTCTAGAAAAGGTGGGTGAAGCTGGTGATATGTATGTCCTTCAGAGGCACACCTTCCTGTGACCTACTTCCTCCTACTAGGCCCCCTTCCTAGTAGCCCATTCTGCTATTATTAAACCATAAGATTAACGCCCTCATGATCTAGAAACCTCTCTAGGCCCACCTCTGAACATTGCTGAATTGGGGATCAAGTTATTGATACATGAGCATTTGGGGGACATTTCCTGTTTAAACTATAACATGATGTGAGCAAGCAGGCTTGTGCCAGACACATGATACCCACCCCCCAACAGGAATCAGCCCCGCACTGGATGTGTGTTGTATTTTTCTCTCTTGTTTTCATCTTTTTAATTTCTTTTCTCTTTTCCACTTGCAGCTTTTTCTCTTCCTTCTTACTTTTATTTCCTGTATTTTGCTCTGTTTATCTTTTTACTCCTTTTTCTTGTTTGTTTATTTCTGCAACTGTTTTCTAACACTTTTAACATCCTTTTTACTCCTCCATAGGACCCCCATCTTATTTTCTTTACTCTTTTTCATAGCCCATTAATTACTTAAAAAAATTTTTTTTTCATTCTCTGGTTCCTCATCCCCTCAACTTTGACTAGCATAACTACTAAGCTTCATCATTCTCTAGATAGTTAGTTAGCTTTATGCTATCACTGTTGAATACTATTCTACTGTTAGTAGAGGTAAAGTTTTATTTACTAGATATTATAGGTCAAAAGTAGGTCGATATTTGTCTTAGTATTCATACTATAATTATAGATCTCTTTTCTGTGGTTAAAGATGGTACATTATTGGTCCTTAGAATTTGTCAATATTCAGTTTGCTTTTGGTGCTATACTTGTTGCTGATTTTATTACTATAGCCAGAGTTGCTAGTTAGTTGCTAATAGTTGTTTGCTATTATTGGTCTTGGGATGCCAATATCTGGATTGCCTTGGGGTCATTAACTACATAGTGGCCCATTCCTGGAGAACTGGGTACTGGGGCAAATGTGTTGCAGCCTCCCATCCCTAGTAAATAAAGGTAGTTGGTTCCTGGGACAGAGGCAAAGGCCAGTAGTTAGCCATCCCCAGGAGACATCACTAAAAAGTAGGCATTAACTAAAGAGGTCTTTATACTAATAACAAAGCTTTCGACTATAATCATTCCACAAGCCTCAACAAACAAACAATAGAAACATGAGAAGAGAAGCCTCCAAAATGCCTCCAAAAACCCCACCTGCCCCAAAGCCAATCCGTGGGGCATTGATGGGAAGGAAACCAAAAGCCACACAGCTGTATTACTCTACATGATATCAGAAGAGAGAACAAAAACAGATCAAGAAGGCACTCAGCAAGCTAACAAAAGATATAAGCAAACACATAATGGGCCACAAAAGCAAAATGATCAGCCACTCTACAGAAGACACTAATAAAAAGCTATAGGAGCTAAACAAAGCAATGCAAAGCATGAACAACCAGTATAGAAAAGAATGAGTCCACAGAAAAGCTCCAAATAGAAATTCAAGAAAACTATCAAAAGAATAGGCAACAAAAGTGACCAATGAGTAGCGGGAGTGGTGGTGCACACCTGTAATCCCAGCACTTGGGAGGCTGAGGCAGGAGGATCACCACAAATTCAAAGCCTGCCTAGGCTACATAGTCCAAGGCCAGCCTGAACTACATAGCAAGATCCAATCTCAAAAAACAAAATAAAACAAAAGAAGTGACCAATGTGGGGAGGAGACAGGGCTATTGTCAGTGACCGATTGATAGCTTAAAAACAAGAGAACTGGTTGGCAAGTGCAAGGTCCTGAATTTGATCCCTGGTACTAAGAAAAAAACAAAAAACAAGTGAAATGGAAAAATGGGTCCAATAGCTCTCAGCTGATTCAAAGAATACTAAGATTAAGTGGAATTAGTGAAATATCAGAAGACAGCTATGACGAAATGGCATTAAATAAACTTGCTTACTGAAATAATAGTAGAAAACTTTCTGAATAATGCAAAAGAATTTAACATACAGATAAGTGAGGCATATAGAACCCCAAATAGCCATGATCAGAAAAGAATCATGACAGATCATAGTCAAAATCCTGGAAATCCAACACGAGGACAGAATCTTAAAAAGTGGCTAGAGAAAAGTGACAAATCACTTATAAAAGTAAACCCAGTAGAATTACAGCAGAATTCTCAACACAAGGGCCAGAAGAGCTTGGAATGAAGTTTCAAGCCCTAAAAGAAAACACAACTTCCAACCCAGGCTGATATATCCTGCAAAACTATCTTTCAAAATTGATAGAGAAATAAGGTATTTCCATGATAAAGACCACCAAAAGAGATTCATGACCACCAAACCAACACTTCAAAAAATTCTCAAGGATATCCTAGAAAGAGACAGTGAAGCCCAAAATGACAAAAGGTCTAATAGAATGAATACACCAGGTAGGATGACCAATTAAGTAGAAGGGAAAGATAGGGAATCAGCAACATCTTTAACCCAAAAAAGAAACTCAGTCCAAAAATGAAAAGATAGAAAACAATATTCTATTCAACGGGAAGTGCCCCTCCCCCCAAAAGCAGGTATAGCTGTTCTATATTCAAAGTTGACTTCAAGCCAAAACTGATCCAAAGTGGCAAAGAAGGTCACTACATATTGGTTATGGGAACAGGAAGAGATAACAGTTATTAACATCTGCACCAGACAACAGCATAGCCAACCGCATAAGTACTAGTGGACATAAAAGACCAGATAAACATAAACAATTATAATACCCCACTAACTGCTCAGTACCCACTAACTCAAACAGATTAACTGGACAAAAACTGAACAAAAATTATCAAGAGTTGAACAAAACATATTCTTCACAGTAGCAGATGGGATTTTTCTCGAAAATAGACCAGATATTAATCAAGCAAGCGTAAGTAAATGTAAAAGAATTGAAATTATACTATGCATATTATCAGATCATAGTGCAATAAAACTAGAAATCAACAACAAACAAAAAATACAAATTATGCAAATATGTGGAAACTAAATAATACTGTCTTAAGTAAACAGTGGATTATAGAAGAAATTAAGGAAGAAATAAGACACTGTCTAGAACTAAACAATAATGCCACATAACAATTTATGGGACACAAAGTAGTCCTAAGAGGGTAGTTTAAACCTGTGAATGCTCACATCACAAAAATACAGCAAGCCCCAGTAAATCCTACCAGTGCACCTCAAGGTCCTAGGAAAACAAGAATAATTGGAACCCAAAGCTAGTATAAGGAAGAAAATTACAAAAATCAGATTAAATTGAGACCAAAAAAATGTGTACAAAGAATCAGTGTATTAAAGAGGTGGTTTTTCAGAAGAATAAAAAAAATAGAAAATGCCTGTAATAGTTAATAGATTGTGTCAACTTGAGTAAGAAACACCCACCTAAATTGGCTTAGCATAGTTCTGGGTGTGGAAGACCTATCCTAGGGAGGTTTGTTACCAGAATGATATAAAAAAGAAGTAAAGAAGCAAGGACTGCTTCTATTTCTTTGGAGAAGTTCCAGTCTTCGCCTTCACCCTGGATGTCATCTCCTGGTTTCTAGCGCAGACTGCTTAGCCTTCTAGAACAGACTCTTCAGCCTCCAGTGCAGACCCTTCAGCCTTCCATCACAGATCCTTCACCCTGCTGTTATGGACTCACACAGGACACTACAGTGAGCTCCAGGCCTTCAGCTGGATCCTTTGGATCCCCAGTGCACAGACCTTTTGCATTCCTCCACACCTAACTCTGTGGGCAGCCATTGTAAGCCAGTCTTGTAAATTCTTATGTATTTGTATATCTTATATTAATTCTGTTTCCCTGGTAAGCACTGACTGATACAGTGCCTTGACCAATCTAACCAAAAAAGGAAAGAAAAAACCCAAGTCAGTGCAGTTTGAAATGATAAAGATGAAATAACAACAGGCACTTGCTGGAAAAAAAAATTATTAACAACTACTCTGTAAACCTGTATGCCAGTAAGTGGAAGAATTCAGAAGATATGGTTAGATTCCTAGATATATATGAATTACCAAAACTGAGCCAGGAAGATTTAAAAGCCCTGAATAACCCAATAACGGGCAGTGTAATTGAAACAGTAATAAAAAACCCTACCAACTAAGAAAAGACCAGGTCTGGATGGACTCACTGCTGAATTCTACAAAAACTTAAGGGAAGTTCTAAGATCAATGCTCCTCAACCTTTTTAATGACATTGAAAAGGAAGGAGTACTCCCAAAGTCATTCCTGGAGCTACCATTACCCTAATTCCAAAGTCAGACAAGGATCTAACCAAAAAAGAGAATTGTAGACTAATCTCTTTAATGAATATAGATGCAAAAATCCTCAACAAGATACTGGCAAGCAATGCAGTGAATAATAAGATCATACATCATGACCAAGTAGGCTTCATCCCAGGGATGCACAGATGGCTCAATATACACAAAATCAATAAGTGCATATATCATAAAGAAAGGATAAAAAATCACATGATCATCTTAATGCAGAAAAAACCTTTGACAAAATTCAACATCCTTTCATGATAAAAGCATTGAAAAAATAGGTATGGGGGACCTTATAAAAACCATTTATGACAAACCTACTCCCAGCATATTAAAGGGGGGAAAACTGAAAGCTTCTCCTGTAAAATGAGGAACAAAACAAAAGTGCCTACTATCTCCACTCCTGTTGAACATAGTACTTGACACATAAGTAAGAGCAATTAGGCAAGAAAAAGAAATAAAAGGGATATGTATAGGAAAGAAGAAGTCAAATTATCATTATTGCAGTTGACGTGATTCTCTATATAGAGGGCCCAAGAAAATCCACTAAAGGACTCTTAGAATTAATAACCAAATTCAGCAGTGTAGCAGGATACAAAATCATACAAAAATCAGGGTACTTGTACAGTAATAATGAGCCCACTGAAAAAGAAATTAGGAAAAAATACCATTCACAATAGCATCAAGAAAAATTATATTCTTAGAAATTAACCTAATAAAGTAAAAAACCTCTACAATGAAAACTATAGTAGTCTGAAAAAGAACATTGAAAAGAATACCAGAAAATGGAAAGATATCCTGTTCATGGATAGGCAGAACAAATATAGTCAAAGTAGCCACACTTCCAAAATTGATATACAGATTTAATGTAATCTCAATTAAAAGAGCAACAGCATTCTTCATAGAACTAGAGAAAATAATCCTAAAATTCATATGGAACTAGAAGAGACCCACCATACCGAAAGCAATCCTGGTTAACAGAGCAAAGTGGAAGGCATGACAGTCTTAAAGTTACATTACAAGGCTACAGTGATAAAAACTATGGTACTGGCGCAAAAGTGGACATGTGGATTGATTGAACAGAATAGAGGAAGTAGAAACAACCTCAAGCACATTCAACTATTTGATCTTTGACAAAGAAGACAAAAACACTTTGGAGGAAAGATAGCCTCTTTAACAAACAAATGGTGTTGGGAAAACTGGCTACTTATATGCAGAAGATAGAATTTAGACTCATGTCCCTATGTGTTAAACTCAAAACAGATCAAAGAACTAAATATTAAAAATAGAACACTCAACCTGATGGAAGATAAAATAGATAAAACTCCTGAAGACATATGCATAAGCAAGGACTTCTTGAACTGAACCCTGGTTGCACAGGAAATAGTACCAAGAATCAACAAATCAAATTTTGGGATCATATCAAATTAAAAAGCTTCTGTACAGCAAAAGAAACAACCAACAAACTGAAAAGACAACCTACAGAATGGGAAAAAAATTTTCCAGCTGTTCTTCAGACAGAGGACTAATATCTAGAATATATAAAGAACTAAAAAAACAATACTGAGATTCCATCTTAAACCAGAAAGAGTGGCCATTGTCAAGAAATCAAATAATAAAAAAAGGAACCCCTCTACATTGTTGGTGGGAAGGTAAACTAGTACAGCTACTAGGAAAATCATTATGGAGAGTCTTCAAAAAACTAAAACTATGAATTGCATTTGACCCATCTATTTGCCTTCTAAGTATCTCCCTGAAAGAGTTAAAGACATCATATTACAGTGATATATGCATATTCATGTTTATAGTAGCACAATTCATAAAAACTAAATCTTGGAAGCAGCCTATCTGACTGACCAACAAATAAATGGGTAATGAAAATGTGGTGTTTACACACAATGGAGTACAACTCTGCTGTAAAGAAAGATTAACGAGTCATTTGTAGGAAAATTGATGTGTGAGACTGTAATGTTAAGTGAAATAAATCAGACACATAAGCTTAAATATCACATAGTTTCTCTTATATGAGAAGTTGAAGTTATAAATAAGAAGCAAAATAAAAGACAGAATATAGGAAGCAGAGAGATAGATCTTTCTCAGTTGGCAAGGGAATCGAGATGCAGAGGGGCAGAAGGGGAAGGAAAGGGGATGAAAAGAGGAATTAAGATATGTTATGTGCATGTACCAACTCCACACCAGGAATGTAAACAACTGCACACATTTAGTAATAAACATTTTTCTTAAAAAAATTAAAAAAATACTTAAACTAGCATCCCTCAGCAGTCCTGAGTACTGACACAGGGAAGGCATATGGTTGGCTTGATCCAGGTTTGGGGAGATTCCAGGGGAAATGTAAAGACAGGAGGATGAGGCATAATGTACTAGACCTTGGGAGTAAGCTAAGGTGATAGGAAAGGAAATGATATCAAGTACTGGTGTCTTAATTACTTTTCTCTTGTTGTTGAGACAAAACACCCAACACCCAAAGTTAAAAGGGAAAGAGTTTATGTAGCTCACAGTTTGTAGAGGTTTCAGTTCATAGTCAGCTAGCTCCAAAGCAAGGTGGCATGGCAGAGGGGCTTCACAGAGGAGAACAGTTCTGGTAGCCACAAGGTAGGAAAAGCAACACGGGAGCCTTAATAGTGCTTTTCTGCCCCTTTTATCCAGACTACCGGTATTAGCGTGGTGCCAAACCAATCAGTGTACTGGTTTAGTAATCACACACCCTTCATCCCAGCATTGCACATTCTGGATTCAGTCAATTCTGAAAAAGCATGAGAGTTTGGGGGAACATCTAAACACAAGCCATAGCAACAAGGGTCTGGTGTTTTTATGTCATGGGGAATAACTTAGAAAATTTGGAGCACAGACCTTCCATTTCAGGTGGAAAAGTTGGGGAATAGTACCAAGAATCAACAAATCAAATTTTGTTTTGTGTGTTGTAGGGAGCCCACAAAAATTTTAAAGCAGTGAATGACATTATTGACTTTGTTTCCTAGGAAGATAATGCTGGCAGCTGTGTTGAATAGTGTAGAATGGGAGAGCTTGATGGCAGGGAGATCCGCAGGAGGCAGTTGGAGCAGTCATCAGAGATAATGTGGCATGAACCAAGGCAGTGTTCCAAACTTCAGGCATTCCCAGACTGTTTTGTGCAGTCTTTGGTATTCAAATACCACTCATATTAGGACTAACTTTAAAAAGATCAACTCTTCTTTTATACTGTAATACATTTATTTTTAAAAAGAAACTTTGTCAGTGATGTTATAGCTTGTGATAGCTATTTCAGAGATGAAGCAGTCCCAAGTTATAACCAGGATTTGAAAAAGTAGCATAGTCATTGGTGTTTAAAGGGTCACTGAAACCACCGGAACCTGTGAGGTTAAACGTGATGAATCATGCTGGGAATTTAGCTCAGTGGTGCCACCCCCTGCCTCTCAAGCACAAGGTTCCAAGTTCGATCCCTGGTACAAAAAAAAAAAGACCATTTCTAAACATGTGATGAATCACTCATGTAAACATTGACTTTGCTTGAAATGATGAGACTAGTTGTGGAGAGAGAACCAAGTGCCCAAAGTCTTGTTCAGTATGTGCTCAGTCAATTGGTAGAGAGAAGGACGTGGAAGAGGATTGGTGTAGCTGAACCTCAGAGAAATGTTCTGTAATAATTTAGAAGAGTGACAGTCTAGAGGAATTGGAGAGAGTAAGGCAGGAGTGTTGTCTTGGGACCCTGATTTCTGGAGTTTTAAAGAATGAGCAGTTTCTACTTGAAAGAGCTGCAAGAGAAATGAAGACCATGGGGGAAAGCCAGGATTTAAGAGGAGAGAGTATGCCGTGAGTGGAGAATATCTAATCTACTTAGGAGCCATAGGATTGTCAATAGAAAGGCTCATTGAACTCATTAGCTAGGCTAGATTTCCTCACATTATGTGCATGCCAGTAATTATTGACAAGAATAGTAAAATATTTTTTGAATATAGGAAAAGGGTGTTAATCAAGGAATGTCATCAGTGATAGACTGAAACATTTCTGGTCCCATATTTTTACCCAATGTAATAGAGAATTATGTCACTGCATTTAGGTGATTGTTTTCATATTCCATTGTAATTCCTCCATTGGTTTTTAGGGTATACCTTTTTATATAATTTTATAGTGATTACTATAGGGATTAGAATATGAATCCTTAACTTATCACTGGTTACTTAGAGTTAATATTGTATTACTTGACATAAAATGCGAGAACCTTGCAGGTATATGAGTCCATTTGTCCCCTCCCATCTTTTGTGCTGTTAATGTCATATATTTTAAAACCACCCACTTTTTATATACCACAATACAACTTGCCATTTCACTTTAAATAGAGAAATTTTGCCATTTCTGTTGTTGTTCCAAGTTTCCATCATGTATCATTTTCTTTAGCCTGAAGAATTTCCCTTAGCATTTTGCATAGTATGTGTTTACCAAGGATAACTTTCTATATAGTTTATCTGAAAATCTTTTCCTTTCATCCTCATTTTTGTACTTGATCTTAGCCAAAAAGCCAAGAAGTTCATCCTCATTTTTGAAGGGTATTTCTTGGATATAGAATTCCAGATTGAAAATTTTTTCTTTCAGAACCTTGAAGAATGCCATTCCTTTATCCTGTGCCCTTTCATTGTATCTGATGATTGTTGTCCTAAATGTAAGTCTTTTTCTTTTCTTCTGGCTGCTTTGAAGATTTCCTATCTTTGGTTTTCAGCAGTTTGACTATGATGTGCCTAGGTATGATTTTCTTTTTATTTATTCTGTTGGGATTTGCTGAGATTTCTTTCTTTCTTTGTTTTTTGTTGTTTTTAAAAAAATTTTTGTTGTTGTTGTTGTTTGAGGTAGGGTCTTGCTATGTAGTTCAGGGTTGTCTTGAACTTTCTATGTAGCCCCAGCTGGCCTAAAACTCACAGCAATCCTTCTGCTTCAGCCTCCCAAGTGCTGGGATTACAGGTGTGCACCACCATGTCTGGCTGGCCATTATTTCTTAAAATAGTTTTTCTGGCCCATATTTTGTCCTTGTTCCTAGGGCTCTAGTCTCATAAATATTAGACTGCTTGATGCTATCCCATAAATTTGTGTCGTGTTTTTTCTCTCTAATCCATTGTTAATTTTGTGTCCTCTTTTATCTTTTTTCCCTTCACATTGGATATTTTCTTTTGATCTGTCTTTAAATACACTGCTTATTTCTTCTGCTATCTTCACACTACTATTAAGCCCTTTAACTGAAAATTTCTTTTTTTTTTAAACTAAAGAACATTTATTTATTTCTAAAACTTTTTCTTGAGGATATAACTTTGCTTCAGGCACCGCTGACTCCAAAGCCACACATGAGCTCAGCCGCAATGCCGCCAACAACAAATCTCCTCCAAAAATTTCATTTCATATAGTATATGCTTAAATTCTAAATTTCCATTTTTTTCCCCTTTTTGATTTGATAGTTTGTTTCTCACCTGGATTTCTCATCTGTTCATTTACTATGCATATCATTTCCTTTAAGTCCTTATTCATATTTCTAATAGCTTCTTTAAAGTCCTTGACTTTTAATTCTAATGTATGGGATACTTTGAAGTCAGCTTTTGTCTGCTTTTTATTTTTACTATGGATCGTACTTATTTTTGCTTCACATGTCTAGTGATTTTTGTTTGTACACAAGACATTGTGGATGATACATTATAGAAACTGGATTATGGATTATTGGATTATGTTACCAAATCTTCCTCCAATAGCTTTTATGTGTATGAGTGGGGATAGTACTGGAGATTGAACCCAGGGCCTTCACACTGAGCTACATCTCTGGCCTTTTTAAAAATTTTGGGACAGGGTCTTGCTGAGGGTCTTGCACTAAGTGGC
The DNA here is from genome assembly GCF_053883595.1 of Heterocephalus glaber. Lineage (NCBI taxonomy): Eukaryota > Metazoa > Chordata > Mammalia > Rodentia > Bathyergidae > Heterocephalus > Heterocephalus glaber. The sequence continues at coordinate 16,123,918 of NW_028258379.1, forward strand.
TGAGGCAGGACTTGAAGTTGCAATCCTCCTTCCTCAGCTTCCCAGGGTGCTGAAATTATAGGCATGTGCCACCATGCTTGGCTAAAAGTGTTGATTTTTGTTTTGACTAGTAAATTATTTGCAGATCATTTGAATTTATGGAGGCTTGATTTTATGCTTTTAGGTCAGGCTTACTTTACTTTTACCTTTAGTCTTAGAGTAAATCTCATATTCCTGGGACATGGTCTTTTCACTCAAAGTCTTTCCCCTGCAGTGAGCAGCAGTTGAGATCTCTTCTCCACTCAGGTTTTGTTATTCATTCAGCAACTTTTCTCTGGATTTCTTGGCGTCTTCTCCGTGCACATGTGGAGGGTTGAATAAGGATTTTAGCGGACTTTTTAATGCTGATTTGTGGCCTCCCTCCTTCCTAGGATTTCTCCCTCTGTGTTTCTAGCCACTATGGCAGCCTCAAACTTTTGTCCTCAAGTCAGTAAAATGGAAGCTTTCTGCTTGAGTTCCAGAAGCCCAGTGGCTGCCCAGACAGAGTGCCCTCGGGGGGACAATCCACTTAAACACAGGTTTTTAGCAGTGTATGTCTTTTCTTTCAAGGATCAAATTCTCTCCAATTTCTGCCTGCTTTTGTTTGTCCTCCAGTGCCTTCATAGATCTTTTATTTATCTTGTCCAGAGTTGTAATTGTTATCCGTGTCAAAGTTGAATACAAACTGGTTTCCCATTTCCTACAAGTTGCTGCTGGATTGTTTCAAAATACACTGGTTTTTTTCAAGTGGTATTAATGAAAAAAGAATGAGTATGTTTGTTGCTGACAGATTGTGTCAGTTATCTCTTGGGATCAATGACAGGGACATTTGGGTGCATCAGTTATTAGATAGAATGTAGTACACTTGGAAGTAATGATCAGAAACACTGTGAAAAAGAGGCCAGAGACCAGGAAAGAATCATTGGAGAATAAGTGCCCATCCCTGTAGGTACTGTGTTAAGCAGTCTGAAAAGTTAATCTAAAAAGTCCTGTAGAGTTAGAAAAATTGGTAATATGCTGTTTTAAGTGCAGGAGGTCTTCTTGTATAGCCACGTGTTAAGAAGGAAAATTTATGACTAAGTGACTATACCTGGGGCATGCCTTTTGTGACAGACCATTGTCCCGTGGAGGTAATAGAGAAGCTGGCCTTCAGCCTTTCTTGTTGGAGAAGGGGTAGAAGGAGAGCCTGAGAAATTAGCCTTGGACTTGGATTGATAGACTGAAAAAGAGATGTAGTTTATTTCAGCACTGGTCTATGAGGAAATTTTTACCAAAATCAGGAAATCAGAAAACATGTAGTCAATTTTTCATAAACTAAATTTATTCAATTTAAAGAACCATTTCTTATCCTGGTTTGTGTACTTTATAATTTGCAAGATTGGAAAGGTACATTCGTTAATGAAATAATGGTGAGATGAAAAAGTGTTTTTTTAGAAAAAGTCCTTAACAAAATTAAAAGTTGTTAATGGCACTCCCCCCCAAATTAAAATTTGTTTTTTGAAATATTGATAGCCCATAAGATCTAGAAGCTTGGGAAACAGTTGAAGAAGTATAAAAAATGTCTTCTTTAAGATCACTATGGCCACTTTTGAAATGGTGTGTAATGGGGACACTGAAATGTATGGAAATTTGCCGGCCATGATCTTGGTCTTTGCTCATGGTGTTTCTTCCCTGGGCTCTCCAACCGAAGCAAAATAAGACTTGCAGTGTGAGACCTGCCATGTCCCGGGTCTCACCACAGTGTGTCACACAATGGAGAATGGAACTGAGCATTCTTCTGTGGTCACATGTGATGGAGGCACTAGCCCATGGGTTAATAGTTCTTTCAAGCAATCCCCACTTCTTTTCCATCATCACCCTGAGGAGTCTTGCAAAAGATCAGGTTTCTTCAAGCATCAAGGTTACAGCATGCTGCTGCTGCTCTCAACTTGCTCCAAGTTATTCCACTGTGGCTTTGGTTGAAGTAGCAAGTCTAGACTGTGCCTATACAAAGGCATGAAGTCACAGGTGCCAGGAGGGATTGCTTCTCAGAGTGTGGGGAATTTACACTCTCAACATTGTGCACATTTCTGGCTACACACATGCTGGATTAATTTTAACAAATGGAAAGGAGTTAAGAGAATGACAAAAATGCATAGGTTTTGATTTATGATGAAAATTGAAAAGAATGTTTATTTTGGCTGAGTGGCAAAAAGTATGGGGGAACAGGGCATGTCTTTGTAAGTGTCTGGAAGGTATGTAGACCTGAGAAAGAGAAGAAGGGAGAGCTGATTTAGGATGACCCAAGGGAGTTGAGATTGACAGGATGCTCTCCAAGATAAGAAAATCCAGGGTGAATTGTAAGGATGATTTCCAGGATGAACTCTCTTCTCTTTAGTTCATCTCTCCAAAAGCAGCTGGCAGCCCTATCCCATGGGTTACTGGGAGTGGGCAGTTTGATGACTGTATTGAGATAGGCGGTCAAGTGTTTTTATTATAGGGCATGTGCAAATATTTGGGGAAGTGATACCACCAAAGTGTTTGCCAGATACTGTGACTGTCTTGTGCCTCTGAGCAGCAGAGCTATGGTTTCCTTCTCTTGATTTTGGCAACTTTAAAGGATTTCTCTCTCTCTAGGGAAGCTAGAATAGATAAGATTTAGATCTCTGGAATGAGACATGTACAAGGCAGTCCCAAATAAAAGGCTCTACAGTGTTAGACTACCAAAATTTTCCCATTTTCTCATCCCAAAGTGTTACAATAATTTTATTGCTATAATTATTTCTGATGAATAATACAATGGCCACTCTAACCATCATCTGTTAAATGCCTACTCTGTGTCAGTAAATGTCTCCAGGGTTTACAGTAGACCTACAAGGAACCCATTATCATCTTGTTTTACACACAAGGAAAAGGAGACTTAATATAGATGTGACCAGCTCAAGGATACACATCCAGAAAGTGACAGTTCCAGAATTTGAACCCAGAACTCTTTCTCATTCTCTCTCCCTCTTCCTTTCCTCCACATCCCAACACCCTTTAAACTATAGCTTTTCTGCCTTACTTCCTTCTGGTAAATTTACTTCTCCCTCTCAATTCAATTTAGTCCCTCATTCTTCAAAGCTTCTCCACTGTTGGTATGAGATGGCCGACTCGTGGCATGCAATAAAGACCAGCTACTTTCCAAGTACAAAGATTTATGTTGCATTCAGCCTGACACAGTTTGGCACAGTGCTCAAACTGTTTATTTTTGGCATCACTTTCTAATCCTGACTCTTCCCTTAACCCTCCCTGCTGTGTAAGCCTTAATTTGCCTCACCAGCAAGGTAGGGATTAGCCCAACCTACCTTCGGTCCTCCTTTCTTATCTGACTTACTTATACCACAGTAGACACATCTGACTTTGTGCCCAGAAAATAAATGAAGGAGATGGTACTTTTAGTTTGGTTGTCCCAGGCTTCTCTGTAATATCAGGCTAGTGGCATTGACCTGGTCTCTTATTCTCAAGTACTTTGTTCCAGTCCAGATTGATTCTTTCTTTGGCTGCTGTGTCCTTCCAAACCCACTCTAACTGGCACATATCTGGCTTCTGGGAAGTCATGTGTCAGCTGCTTCATTGTGAAGCTCTGTCATCACACTGACCTGGGTTTGAATCCTTGCTCCACTGTTCACAGATGACTTGATTTTAACTGTGTTAACCTTTGAGCCTCAGTTTCCTCATCTGTCAACTTGGTATGTAGTAATACCTACTTTATCAGGTCATGAGGTTCAGCAAAGTAAGTCACCTAAAGCTTTGGTATAAGCTTTAGATGTCTACTGGGTATTACCATCAACGTTATTATTAGCTATGAATTAGTTGATGTAGTCTTTCTCATTTCCTGGTTTGGCTTATTCATCTCTTTGTTTTTATTCCTGTCTCCTTCAGAGCCTCTTAAGTGGATGATAAATGTTTCATGTTTCTCTCTCTCTCTCTCTCTCCCTCCCTCTCAAAGATACTGTAATTCATAGATGTATAGAATGGTCAAATTGTACAACTTGGAGGAATTCCTTCTACCTTGAAGAAAAGCCCATTATCATGAAGCTAGTTAATGATAGAGCCAGGATTAGAAGCCAGGTTACTTGGAGTTCTTTCTACCGCATTTTTTTCCTTACCCAAATTTCACATATACACATGTACACAATTATAATACCATCCATAATAAGTTTTTTTTATCTAAAAACACATTCTTCTGCTGGGGATTTAGATCAGTGGTTCTGATGCCTGCCTTGCAAGCGCAAGGACCCAAGTTCGATCTCCGGTACCAAAAAAAAAAAACCAACATTCTCTCATCACTTCTAGTCATGGAAGGGATCTCAAGACCTGATGTTTTGGTGTAGAATTATTTTCTGGTCCTCAGGCTTTTAGGAATTGCTGCCCATTGAGTAGAAAACATCTCTTCCCCTCTTCAACATAGTTCTTCATGGAGCAGATACACCATGAACAATCCTCATGATGATACTCACCTCCCTGCCAAACCCTCCTTTTTTTTCTTTTGTTGACATAAACATCATGCATCTAGTTTCTTCCTTGTTTGGTTTAACTGTTTTGTTATTTTTTTTCACTGCTCGGGATGAAACTCAGCACCTTGCACATGATAACCAAGTGCTCCACCACCAACTGCATCCCTGGCCCATTTGTTCAGTTTTTTCATTAAAATGAGAAATGTCCAGAAAAATAAAAAAATAGTACAATGAACAACATTGTAGATGCAACTATTACTAACATTTCTCCATGTTTTCTCAAATTATTCTTTATAAAATATTTAGAAATATAATAGTTGCATTTTATATATGATTTTTGCTGATGTATTCTTTTGTTGTGTTTTTTTTTTTTTTTTTTTGGTACCGGGGATTGAACTCAGGTCCTTGCCCTTGCGCAGCAGGCAGCGAAACCACGGAGCTAAATCCCCGGCCCTGCTGATGTATTCTTTAAAAATCGTAGACATCAGGGCCAGAGATTTAGCTCAGTGGTTCTGTCGCCTGCCTTGTAAGCGCAAAGACCCGAGTTCGATCCCTGGTACCAAAAAAACCCCATAGACATCATAACATTAAATACATTACCATATATCTCCAAAAAAGGACATTTTCCTGGAAAACCACAGTGCTGCACCTCCCACTAAACAATTCCCTAATATCATCTGATACACAGACCATATTCATTTCCCCATTTATCTCCCAAATTCTTTTATTTTTTTTAATCCAGAATCTAATCAAGAACCATACCATTACGTTTATCTCTCTGAAATCCCTTTTAATTTAATTTAGAATAGTTCCCTTTTTTCTCCTACTTCTACCTTTTTAATAGCATTGACTTTATGAGGAGATCAGGCCAACTGTTCTGTAAAGTTTTCCACATTCTGAATTTGTCTGATTCTTTCTTCCTAGGGTTGTTGACCTTATTCCTCTCTACCTGATTTCCGGTAAACTGGAAAATCAGATTGGAAGGCTTGATTAGAGTCCAGTGGAAAATTGTTTTTGGCAGGATTTTTTCCTGGGTGGTGCCATGCCCTTCAAGTGGTGGCACATCGAGTCCTTCTGTTAATGCCACTAAGTGTGGTCATTGAGCTAGACAATAGATATCTCAGTTGTTAAGAAACATTCTTTCCCTTACAGCCAGTAATGTATGGGGCAATTCTTTGGCACCATGAAAGTGCACCAGGAGCAACCACTGATGATCAATCAATGGCTTCTTTCATTTTCTTTTGGTACTGGGGATTGAACTCGGGTCCTTTGCTTGCGAGGCAGGCAGTGGTACCACTGAGCTAAATCCCAGCCCTTTCATGTCTTCTTATACTTAAGGTTTCTTTCTTATACTGAAGATAGAATTTGTGTTGTGATATGTCCATTTCAGCTTGAGAAAACCATGTTTACTCACAGGGGGGTCAGTTGAAAGCTTTGTTGATCCATTACCTTCCTTGACCTTAAATGCACTATGGCAACACTTGAGTCTGTAATAAATTAGCTGTCAGACCCAGGGTTTTGACAGGAGGAACTGGCAGAGATGGAGCAGGACATGGACTACAGGGCAGAGGGCTCAACATTAGCCTCTGTAGGATGTGTACATATTACCAAGTGTCTGTCCTCTTTCTCACCCAGCATATAAACAACAACTCTTTTTGGATCTTCTTTCAGATTGCTGAAGAAAGGAAGGGATGTTTGTTTTTAGGCAGCAATCTAAGTTTGAATGTGGGAGCTGTAGAAGCTTCAAGGTGGATAGGTGTGAAGTTTGCACTGGATCTTGCTTAACTAAATGTCTTTCTGTTGGGAGTTTACACATGTGCCTGAACTGACTTTTTGAAACAGGTTGCCATTTGGATTCAAAACTCTGCCTGACTCATATTTTGGAGTTGGGGGTAGGGATTCTCCAGGACTTCTGAGAGTGTGTGAGAAGTTTCCAAACTCAAAAGGCTCCTTTTTTGGCACTGTAGCATCTTTCCTGTGTCGGCATCTTAAGAATCTGGGGAAACCATATAAAGATCAGAAACAAGTCTGGCCAGAAAGGCTCCCTCTGACATGGTCATTCCAGCTTTTTGAGACCTAGCCCATTCGGATGAGACCATATAAAGAGGTCATTTCCTGAATTTCCCGCTCTCTGCTGCTCACAGGCTCCTTTTTGTAGAAAGCTGGTATTTCAGGACTGCAGCCCCTGTCAGTCACGTGCTTCCAACCCTTTACTCACAGTCATTCCTGCCTCCTGTTTTATTTTTGGAGAGAGCACATTTTTGCTTCTCTTCAGGAGCTATGCAGGGTCCTGCCCCCTCCGTCCATCTGAGGCAGCCCTGGCAGGCTGTGCTCATTTCCCACACTCCAGATGTGACTCCTGCTTTCAAGAGAGAGCGGAGGGATCCACTGCCTGCGGGCTACCATCACCCGTTCCTATTTCTGTCCCTGTTGGTGTTGCATATTTTAAGACTCTTTTTAAAAAACAAGTTTGAGTAATGTTACCTGGCAGTAAGTCAGCCAAAATTGGAAATCTTTTTTCCAGCTGATGTCTTGGGACTCTGCCTCTGGATTTCAGAAGCAGAGTAATTTAAAGAATAAACCAGGACTTTTGAATTCTAGGATCAGGCTATCTCTTCCTTCTGGCACTTAATGTCATTTGAGCTCTTTCTCATCCAGTTTTCTTTCCTTCTTCCATAACACAGAGATTGCAAATTGATTTATTCCAAAGGACTCACTGAAACAAATTGGTAACATCTTCCAAAGTGCTTGGGCAGGAAGGTTCTAGAGTTGATGAGCTCCAGGGGAACAGTGCTACCACTGATTAAGCCTGCCTAGAGATTATGTGTTTGATTTCAAGGATAGAGCAAGAGTAAGTTCTTTTTCCCTTAAAAGAGTAGGCCATTATATAGAGAATATACAGAGGCATACAAGATTCAAGAGAAAATAAATCATGCTTTTGTGACTCCTCTGGTCCCACGGAGACCTGATGGGTAGGAAAGGGAAGGACCCTTGGCCTGAATGGAAAGATCCATGACTAATGGGCTTCAGCATCTCACTGGTCCAGGCAGGGACCAGAGTTCTGATAGTTGAGCTGGTAAGGGCGTTCAGACCCCCAATGTGTCCCCAGCATCAGATCTGCCATCTCTGGGAAGGGAAAGCCCAACAGTTCAGGCTGCTGGTTCTGGAAGGACCAACGGTGGTGGTGTGGCCTACTTATGTGTCCTGTGTTTCAGATTGCCCTGGGGAGAGGGCCCTGGGACTCTTTGGGGAATGGAGCTAACTAAGTGTCCAGTTATCAGAGTTTCTAGGGGAGCAGCCAGACATTCAGGGGCTGGAATGGCTGTGCAAAAGGAACTGCCAGGCCTTTTATGCTCTGTTACTAAAAGCAGTCATCTGCTTCCATTTCAAACAGGTCGTTTGCACTTAATTTCAGACTCCTGCATTATGACCAGGTTCATTGATTTCCACTTACAGCTTGCATTGTAAAATAATAGGTGCTAAGGGGCTGAGACCCCAAAGACTTTTCCCAGGGACCTTACCATTATGGTGATAGTCTAGCAACATTTGCACTAAGAGTATGTGCTGCCTCTGGTATCATTTTGCCCCTAGATCTTGTTGCTCTGGAATGCTTTTGTCATTACATTTCCAATCCAAAGTGAGCCCCACTTTCTCCTAAAAGCTTCCTTCACCTCTCTTTATCATCAGTACTTCTGGATCAGTACTGTCCTTTAGTCATGTGCCACAAGCTTTATACATGCTTGTCTTTTAATGATGCCCCAGGAGAGAGTGACCCATAAACCACTATGGTGACAAGAAAACTGCAGAATTCATTGGAGCTGCCTGTAATTGAGGGATCCCTACTCAGCTTCACCTTGGGACCTGACATGGGCCTTTCCCTGAAACAACTCCGTAACTCAAAGTCACTCATGCCTGCGTCCACCTCCATGGTGGCTTCTAAGATTAAGCCTGATACCTATTCACTTAGATTTCACACTGACCTGTACACACTAAATTCTCCTCCTTATTGGCCTCATTGAACTGGGTAACACCTGGGAACAGGAATGGCATCTTCTTTTTCTGTCTTAGTACACCTAGGACAGTGCCCAGCTTCTCACACAGGGAACAAAGCTGAATTCCAGGAAAGAGCATTTATAACTTGGCAATAGTGGTTAATTCAGTCTGTCTCACTCAGCCAGGATATTTCTGTCTGGCTGTGACAAGACTCATTGGAGGGGTTGTTTACAGAAGCACTTCCAGTCCTTAGCCATGTACTTAGCCATGAATGTAAGAATTCCTATCAGGGGACCTCTCCCTCCCAGGTCCCACTTTGCAAAGAGCTGAGTTCTGCCTGTCCCTCCTGTCTCCACCTGCCTCACTGTTCTCGAACATCACCAAGGCTCCAGTGGGAAGCAGGGAGACTCCAGTGGCCCTGCCCTGTGTGCACAGAGGATTTCTTTTGCATCATTTCCTCTCCCAGGGTCTCTTAGTCTTTGGGCAAAATAAAAAGCTGCTTATATACTATAGTGTTTGCAATGTTATGTCAGCTCTTGCTGACAACCTTTGAAATTAGAAACTGTTGTTAAACTGTACTGGGTATAGAGGAGTGATTAGTTAGCAACTAGTTTTGAAACTGAAGCTCCCTGGGTATAGTGAGCTTTTTTTTTTTTGGTACCGGGGATCGAACTCGGGACCTTGCACTTTCGAGGCAGGCGCCGGAACCACTGAGCTAAATCCCCGGCCCTATAGTGAGCTTTTTTTATGTTAAAGCTGCTAGCACCAGTTTGTAACCAGGAGAACATAGGAGGAAATGTGGCTTTGTGTTTTCGTGTTACCTTTAGATGGAAAGGAACTTGTCTTCAGCTGGCAAGAGACAGAAGGGAAGACTCTGGCAAACTGCAGTGTAAGTGTTCTGTCTACAGGGGGCAGCAGCTGTTCAGCCCCAGCACTGGTTTTTCAAGAGAAGCTGGAAATTGATTTTTTAATGTGGAAATTTTAAATGGTAGCTTAAATTTAAAACAAAAGTTCAAAAGTTGTATGGCCAAGCAGAAAATATAGCCACCAGTTTATCACCTTATTACCTTATCACAAGATAAGGTAAAGAAATATAGAATGTTATTCATTCTTTGCTTGGGTAAAGAAATATAGAGTGTTATTCATGAAAGCACAGAGAAAATTGTTGCCGACCACATTGGTTTAACACATCTACAAGGGCCTCCAGTTTAGTTCTGTTCACTTTACCATTTCATTTTCCCAGCCAAGTGCCTTATGCATGGTAAGAGCTTAAGATAAGGGCCTTGGATTTTGCCTCTACACAGCTGTGGCTTATGATTGATTATTCTAATGCTAGCTGGTCTAAGATTATAGTTCCAGTGCTCAATGCTATCTGAACTACTCAGTCTCAGTGCTTCTACTCCACATTCCAGGGACCGGGAATCTGACTAGTTCTGGCCAGGTCTTTGCACCCCTGGTTTGGTCAGCTATCTCTAGGGGAACAGGGGCCATGGCGAACAAGGCTTCTGGCCTACGCATAGGTGAGTGTGGGGTGGACTGAGAAACAACTATGCAGTCTCTTACTACATCTTTAGATTTTCCCCTTACACAGACAAACAATAGCTGGGTTTCCACTTCTGTATTTGTATTGTTTCTAACTAAAGTGTAAAGCACCTTCAGACAGCTCTGTTGCTGGCTTCTTGCATAGGAAACTTGAGTTTGTTTTCTCTAAGGTGCTACTTACATTTCCCAGACGAGAAACTGGATACAGGCATTCCAGGACTTTGATCCTTCACAGTGATTTCCAGCAGGCTCTGGCTCACACTGGAGAAAGGCCCCCATATTGTAAATAGAGCCCATCCTTGACAGGCTGGGGTGCCACTAGAGAAGCAGGAAAGAAAACGTACCATAGTGTGAAATAAAAATATCAAAAGTATAAAGGTATTCAGGCATGTTGAAGGGAGTTTTTTTTTTTAAGTTCCAGGTTGGGCGTTAAGCCACCCAAAAAGAAGGTCATAATGATACAGCACATTAGTCCAGGGATCAGCAAACCACATCCTTCCTGCCAAATTTGGCTCACTGCCTGTTTTTGTAGTTTTCTTGAAACTTAGCTACACTTATTTGCCCACTTACTATTATGGCTATTTATTATACTGCTCTACCATAACAGTTGAGTAATTGCATCAATAAAAAAAATTTACAACTTAGCCCTTTATAGAAAAAACTTGCCCACTTCTGTTTTAGTCCTTTTATCAGAGCACTTCTTTAGGCTGAGAGCAGCAGTTACAATTCTATGAAGTTCTTGGAAAAGAACATTGATATTTCACAGAACAGTCCTAGGAGAGTGCTGGGTAATTCAAAATAGGGATGATCTAAGCTGTTTTATCCAACTTCAATGATTCAGTGGATTGGTTGCTGTTCCCTTGGTATTTCTGATTAAGACATGCTAGGTAAGGATTTGTGCGCTTAGGTGTCTGAATGTGTCCATTCAAGGTGAATACTTCCTGCCCGGATAATCTGAGTAGATTTTAACTCACCAGTTTTATGTCTTTCAAGCAAGCCTCTTATATCGTTATTACTTTTGTTTTATGAAAGTTAATATTTAAGTTGGCTGTTTAAAAAATTGAAAAATGCATGACAGTACAGGGGAAAAACTGAAATTGCCTGTATTTGGAGTTCCTTCCCTATCATGTACCTACAGCTAATTAAGAGTAGGTCTTAGGTATTCAAAATTGTTACAAAATCAGAAGTTTATGCTCACAGTTTTTAAACATTTTTGAAAATATGTATTGAACTTCTTCATATCATAAAGTATTTTTATAATGTAGTCTTGCATTATGTGCATAACATTTTCATGTGTATTCTGCCATTTACTTAATTCCTCATTGCTAGCCATTTTTTTGTTTCCAACTATTATTCATTATTCAAAAGTAATATTATACCCTCTCTATTTCCTTGAGAGATAAATTCCCGAGATTAGAATTGCTGGCTCAAAAAGTATGAGCTGACTGGGAAGGTAACTCAGTGGTGGAGTTCATGCTTAGCATGTGCAAGGCTTTGGGTTTAATGCCCAGGGCCCACTCTTCCCCCAAAAAGTGTGCACGTTTTAAATCTTCAAATAGACACTTGTTAACTTGCTCTCCGGAAATACTCTTCCAGTTTATACACCTACCAGGAGTGCCTGCAAGCACCCAGATTTTCATAGCTAATTGGAAAGCTTACCGTATTTTTACCCATACATGTTTTATTTTTCTATTTTTTGGGAGGGAATACCTTGAAAGGCTGTTGGCTTAGGTGACCTGAACCTTGAACCTCAGCCACTATGGTGTGTGAATGCACATGGGAAATGACTATCATTTTGGCTTCTCTTCTGTCACAGGCTCCTCCCCCCAAACCACCTCGCAGGATGGGAGGCTGGACAGATGATTCCACAAGGACGTCGAAGTGAGTACCAGCAGCTCATGTGGGTGAGGTGCCAGTGGGCAGGCTAGAATGAGGACATTGCTTCTGTATCGCTGTTTTTTCTAAGTTTTCTTAAGATACAATTCACATACCGTTCAATTCACCCATTTCAAGAGTACAGCGTAATTGTTCTTAGTGTAGGCACAGGTTGTGCACCCCTCACCATTATCAATTTGGGGACATTTTTATTTCACCCCACCAGAGAAACCGTATATTTGTTAGCAGTCATTCTTCAAACAACCTCCCTCCCCGCACACGCGCGCACACGCACGCGCACACACACACACCTCCTCAGTGCTAAGCAGTCATCTTTCTATCTCTATAATAGATGCTGTTCTGGATATTATATATCAGTGAAATCATACATTATGTGGTCCTCTATAACTTGCCTTTCTCACTCAATATGATATTTTTAAAGTTCACCCATGTTGTAGCATTTTCTTAAAAAAACAATTTTCTAAACAGAATAGAATTGTCTGTTAGTATCTGTGGATAAACTCCATAGTATATCTGCCCAGATATAGGTCATTCATTCATAAAAAAGGACAGTATAGCCCAGGTATGATGGTGCAACCTGTAATCCCAGCACTCTGGGAGGCTGAGTCAGGAGGTATGTCAAAAGTTCAATCCCAGCCTGGGCAACTTGGTGACTTAGCAAGACCCTGTCTCAAAATAAAAATATTTTTAAAAGGGCTGGGGATATAGAAGGCCCTGGGTTCACCTGAAAACAAAAACAGGACGGACCCTTACTCGGCCTGGTAAGTATCTGGTGTTTACTGAGGCTAGGAATGCGAGCTAACATGAATGTTGGTGCCTTGACCATCCACTGTTATCTCATCAGTTTGTTCTCTGACCCCAGAGATCCTGGAAAGAATGATCTAATGTCACAGTGTGGGCACTAGCACCTTCTAAGCCGCAGGGGGCTTGCAGTGTGGGGCTGTGGATGCAGACCTTATTCAGCAAGGTGTTAGGTGTTTACCATCACCAAGCCTTTGCATGGGTGCATCCATGGTCCCTTCAGGGTGGCATGGAAAATGTTGCTGTTGTTTTTTAGCTCTCCTGGCCTTTCCACAGCTTATGCCAGAAACCGAACCCTTGTGGTTCCATTTTGAGAAATAGCAGAGCTACAGGTTCTAGAACCAGACTATTTGGTTTTTAAATCCCAATTATGCTGCCTATTATATCAGAGACCTTGAGCAAGAGACCTTAACCTGTCTGGCCTCATTTTCCTCATTTCTGCAATGGGATTAAGGACTGTTGTGATGATTAAATTAATTCATATGTGTAAAAGGTGCCCAGAAGATGGTGCATGGCTATAATCCTGGCACTCTGGGAGACTGAGGTAGGAGGATCAAGTTTTAGTCCTGTAACTTAGCTACTTAGCAAGACCTTGTCTCAATAGATAGGTAAGTAGGTAGGTAGGTAGACAGACAGAGGTCTGGGGATGTAACTCAATGAGAAGGCCCTGGGTTCAATCTCTAGTACTGTCAGAAAATAAAATAAAATAAATAAAAATGTACTCAGAAGAGAGAAGCATTCAGAAGCACTCGAGAGTTGTTGGCTATTGCTAATTATAAGGTGGCTTTGTTTCTCATCCCACTCAGAGTTAGCTTTGCCCATATTCTTCTCACAGACTTTCTGGCAGGTGGTGACATTTATGAGTTACAGGAATTTGGAGATATTTATGCTTGTGTATGAAAGATCTGTTTGGGAGAAGTAATTTCAGGTCAAGAAAAGTAAGGGTTATTTTGAATATCAGGAATCTTCCTTAACCTGAGCTGCATTACAGCCTTCAGCTTAGGACTGTCAGATTTCCAAGGTTTCGTATCAGCAGTCTTTTCTAAACCCATGGCCTGAAGAATTGGGTATAACTGAATGAGTTTCTTCCAGCATATGGGAACACACATGACTACAGTATAGAGAGAGGACTCTTGGGCCATTCAGTGGGAGCATCCTTGTTTCTGGAGTGGTTTCCGAATTAGTTTGTCTTAAATAAGGAGAGAGCAGTCCTCAGACTTTTATCTCCCACCTTCAAAAGAGCAGATTTGCATGTTGATTATTGTGTGGCAATTAAGTCATCTCTTGTTTTGCTCATAGAAGGCAACATCACAATAAGTTTTAAACCACAGGGATCTGATTCAGATAAATCTGGGTTTGAATTCAAGTTTTAACACCTGACAGGCAGCTTGAATTTGGGGATGTTCACTTAACCCTGTAAAATACCAGTAGTAATACATGTTGCAAAGAGTTGTTCTGAGGCTTGAACATATAATATAGGAAGAGCACGCAGCATCATGCTAATACCTAGCCAGTTGCTGTTATTTTTGTTAAAAATAACAGAATTGATGGTGGTGCATAAGGAAGAAGGTAATAATTCAGGTCTCTCTTAGCTTTGTGATTGTAAGCCATGGAAGTGTTATAGAACATGTTCTACAGAGTGGACTCTGTAATCAGTGCTGGCTGCTGCCTTTAGCCACTTTTCTTAGCCTCTGTGGTTGGCAGCAATTCTGGAGCAAGCAAATTCTGGATGTAACACGTTTTGATTGTGGTTGGTTTTTGTGATTCTTGAAATTTTGTTCATTGCTCGAATCTAGTTCATCTAGGTGAGTCTAACACAAAGAATACTAAATTGAGGTTTAGACAGTTTGCTAGCCTGTACCTTTAGTCCTGATTTGTGGATGAAATAAGGGGAGTCACAGGTGCCTCTAAGTTGAGGGAGCAAGTGCTGAGCATCTTTTAGTTTATAGTCCAGTTCTTTTTGTATTGTTTTGGCAGTGCTGGGAATGGACTCCAGGCCCTATGCACTAGGCTTCTCTAGACATTTTTATTTTTTATTTTGAGACAGGATCTGGCTAAGTCACTAAGTTGCCCAGGCTGGGGTTGAACTTGCAGGTCTCCTGATTCAGCCTCTCTAGAGTGCTGGGATCATAGGCCACAGTCTACTAACAAAGTATAGTTGTAAAGGATGGATTACAAATCATTTTGGTCCTTAATTCTTTGCAGTAAGTCTTCAGTGACAGGCAAATCAAAACAGTACATTTACCACCCTAGTGAGATGGCCATTAGTCGTCAGGTTTACTTAAGATATACACAGGAATAGTTTCTTTTTCCCAAAGAATAGGCATTACTCTTGTGTAGAATTTTCCTGAGTAGTTTTTTATTCTTTATCCCTTCCCAGTTACTTTCTTCTCTATGCTTCTTCCCTCACCCTCCCTACTTATTTTTCTGAACCATTTGAAAGGAATTCATGGATATCATGACATTTTACCCTTTATACTCCAGCACACATCTCTCAATATTAAAGACATTCTCCAGATAATCACAGTATGATGATCACATCTAGGTCAATGCACAGTGGTTTAATATATAGTTTGTATTTAAATTTCCTCCATTCATTCCCCAGGTATCTTCTGGAGTTGCGGGATCCAATCAGAATCCACACATTATGTTTGATATTTCTGATTCTTCAGTCTCTCTTGATCTAAATAGTTCCCTCCTCACCATTCATGAAAAGACATTGACCTTTTTGAGGATCTAGGCTCAGTTGTCCTGTAGAATGTCTTACACTAGATTTCTGTAAATTTTTTTTTTCTTTCAGTACTGGAGATTGAACCCAGGACCTTCACACTACGCCACATCCCCAGCCCTTTTTAATTTTTTGTAAAGTTTGAGACAGGGTCTTAATAAGGCATTAAGTTGTCCAGGCTAGACTTGAATTTTTAATCCTCCTGCCTCAGCCTCCCAGAATACTGGGATTACAAGGGTGCAGTATCATGTCTGGCATTCTTTATAATTGATTCTTCATTATTAAATTAAAGGTTTTTGGCAAGAACAATTGATATTGTGTAAGCACTTCATAGTGTATGGAATGAGAAAGACCCAGGATATCAGATTAGCCTTATATTGGTCTTACTAAGTTGATCACTTGACTTAGTGGTAACATTAAGAATTCTCCATTATGAAGTGTTTTTTTCCCTTTGTAATATGTAGTGATCATTTTGGGGTATACTTTGAATTCTGTTCTCCACAACATTTCACTCAGTGGTTTTGGCATCCATTAATGGTTTTTGGTAGAATCAGTTATATATCAAATGTTGCACAATGTTAGTTTTCTAACTCTATCATTTATTCTACATTAACTACCTGGAGGTTTTTGGTGGGTTTTTTTGTAGAGTTTTCCTTTTTCTTTCTGTTTTTTTTTTTTCCTCTCTCTCTCTCTCTCTCTCTCTCTCTCTCTCTCCATGGACTCCTGGGCTTTTATTGTTGTTCATTGTATTATAATCCATTTCCATCATCATTTTTTTTTTCATAATATTAAGTCCTAATGTTCAGATTGCCCCAAATTTGGCCCGGGGGAACTCCAGGCTGGCTCTTTACACCTTTGATCTTATTAGCATTTAAGCACTTGCTTGCTTTCTGCCACCAATGTGTCCCAGGAGTGCTTTGTGCTTTCCTTGAACAGTCCTGGAGTCAGCCACTTCTCCAAGGAGCACTGGCTCCTTTTGGTGGAGGATATTAGAACCCAGGGTCTGGAGACAGGCTGCTTATTGCTCTTGGGATGTCATTACTTCTAGGCTCTTTCACTGAACAGAGCTAGGAACCTCATTTTTAAATACATGCTGTGTGCTTTAACACACAGAAGGTAGTTCTGTAATTACTACCCTAATGTCACTTCCAATAAAACCTCGTAAGAAAAGTTCAAAATTTCATTGCAGTTCTACTTGTGCTTAGAGTACATCACACACAAAGGTTTACAGTACTGTTTTCAGAAGTTACTTGAATTCTTTTTCATTTGGGTTATCAGTTTAACACAATTAGGTTCATTAATTTTTGTGTTCAATTTTAAGGTTTGTAAAAATCTTTATTTAACTTATTTTTGAATGCGTAAAACATTTACATGGGTCAGAAGTTAAAATTGCAAAGACACTCTCAGAGTTGTCTCACTCCCATCCTTCTTCTCTCTACCTCATTCTCATCCATCCCTTGTATATAATCTCTTTGTTAGGTTTTCTTTTATCTTTACTGTACTTTTTTTTTTGCAGAAATAAACATATATGTTAAATGTCAAACTTCTCATCTGTTTTTGTGTGCCAGGAGTTAGCAAACTTGCCCACAGGCCAGCTGCCTATTTTCATCAGTGAAGTTTCATTGGAAAGCAGCCACAATCTTTCATTTTTAAAACATAGATCTCCCACTCATGTGGCATTTATTCAGGTGTATGGTGTGATGTATGGATCCAGTTTTATCTTTTTCTAAATGTGTCCCAGCACCATGTATTAAAAGTCCATCTTTCCCTAGTGATTGGATAAGGTACATTTCCCATATTCTAAAGCTTTGTATGTACCTACTTTGTATGTAGTCTACTTTGGGTGTATTTTCTGTCCCAGTGGTCTTTCTGTCTCTCCTTGTGCTGTTAAGTACCACACTATTTTCTTTACAAAACATCACACTCGTTTTTAATGTAAGCAAAAACAAGGTGACTTTGAAATGCAGGTCTCATGTACACGTGAGAATCTTACAGAGGAGCCTCATTTAAGAGATCTTAGTGCTTGTAATTATCTTGAATTTACTTTGAAATGTGAAAATAAGACAAATCTTATGTCTGCTTCTTGCAGAACAAAAGACTATTGCAAGAGTTTATTCCTCAATGAAAACACCAAAGATTTTTCCAGATCAAATCAGTTTCATCCTTGCAGAGAGCTGCTTTTGCTTTTCATGTGTTCCTTTCCAAGATGTTCCCTTGTTTGGCCCCTCATTCTGTGGCCTATTTAACCCCTCTAATGTTGGAATGCCCAGGGAAGATCCTTAAACCTCCTCCCTGCAGTATTAACATTTTGCATGATCTCAACCAGTATCAAGTACATGCTAATGCTTCCAAAATTTGTATCTTTGAAAGTCCAGTTGTCTACCTGATATTTCTACTGAATACTCAGTTTAAACCTAACACATCCAAATATGTCCTTTTGATTCCCACCCCTGGTACCACTTCCCCTAACCTATGCCTCTAAAGTCTCCCCCAAAATCTCAGGGGCTATCTTCCTAGTTCACAGACCATAAATATCGGAATCATCTTGATGGGGTAAGAGAGGCAGTTGTTGAGCTTCACTGAGGACCTCCATCATTAAGTTTGAAAACATGAGCTCCTATTTGCAGAATGCTCTAGGGAGTACCGTGCTGGGGACCCCTGAAATGTTACCAGAAACCTCTGCAGTAGTCTCCAGTCTGCTGCCCAGTGTATGACACAGGCCCAAGAAAAAAACCTAAAAGACAGAACTAAGACAGAAAATGGGGCTCCAGAACAACCAATGTTGGTGTAACTGACAAAGGCACTGGCCAGTCCAAGTCTGATTTTTTTTTCATTAAGTTTATTGGTACATTTTAGTAATACAGTATAGTTACATTCATCGTTGGGATCTTGTACCTTTACAGGATGTATCTGGCTTCTTATTTTTTCCCCATTTTCCTGCCCTCCCTTCATGCCCTCCCTTCATGCCCTCCACCCTTCCCTATTTACAGAGACTTTGTTTCCATTTTTTCCTTTTCTCATATTTTTTATTTTCCCTTCTTTCCTTTCTCCTACCCTTCCCACTTCCCCTACTCCTTTAGACCTTTTCTTCCTACTTCACATTATCAATTATACCATTTGAACATTATTTACACTTTTAATTTTGAACATTATTTACACTTTTAGTTTTTCACACCAGAGAAACTATTTGGTATTTACATGTGTGTCCTATTTATTTCACTTAAGAGTATGAAAGCCGCTGATTTTTATTGGTAATCAGTAGGGGTAAAGGCAAGCTATGTGCAAGGGTAGTACTATGTATAAAGATGCACAGTCTATGCAGTTTCTATGGAATTAATGTAAGCAAGGCTCGTAAAAGACAAGACAAAGCATTCTAGAATTAGGAACAGAATAGACAAAATATATGGTTGTAATTAGAACATTGTCCTTCTAGTTAGAACGTTTTAGTTATGGGAATGGAATTTGGGTACTCTGACCTTGGCATGTAGGCTTCAGCCAGACTCACTTCTATAAACAAGGCAGTTGTGGGGCTCTTTACAGCCTGCACTGCTTACAGCCTGCTTTGGGGCAAAACTAATATTGCAGTCTCCTGCAGTACCAGAGCAGGAGATGTGCTTCCTGTCCTGCAAGAGCTTGATTCTAATTGAGGACATCAGGCATTTTCATTCACAAAAATCAGGAATGTCAGTAGGAGCACATCAAAAGTGAGAGCCAAATGGAATGAGTAATATTAGCCATGTGACTTGGAATAAGAGAGTAGGCACTGAGGTCAAGGAGCACCATGCAGAGGAGATAGGATCAGGCAGGATGAATTCAGACAGGCATGGAGGATCATGAGAACATTGGTTTAAGATTTGGTATTGGAGGATATTAACCTTATTGCCATTTCGGTTATTATAGAGAATTCACACTGGAAAATAGTGTACTCACCTTATATTCCTTTTGGATGGTGATAATAGTAGCACTATGATAGGCACCTGTCTTAACCTGGCCATTAGAACAAATTACCATATATTGGGAGTTCAAACAATAAACATTTATTTCTCAGTCCTGGAGACTGGAGGTATGAGATCAGGATGCCGGCATGTTGGGGTTCCTGGTGAGGGCCCTCCTCCTGGTTATGTCCTCACATGCTCTTTCCTTGGTATCGGGGGGGGGGGCAAAGAGAAACAGACAGACAGACACACCTTGTGACTCTACCTCTCTCCTGTCATGAGAGTTCCACCCTCATGACCTCATCAGAACTTAATTACCTTCAGAGACCATCATGTTGGGGATTAGAGTTTCAACACAAGAATTTGAGGGGAGGATAGACACAGACATTCAGTCCATGCTGCATGTTACAGATATGTCATACCATTCTATTAGGTTCCATTCATCAAACTAGGTAACCCTTATAAGGAAAGTCAGAGGAAAGAGAGGCATACAGAGGCCTACAGATAAGTTGTCATCAGTAGGAAGTAAAAGGGCTATTCATGGCTCTGATTGAGGGGCTTATAGCCAAGAAATATGAGTTTCTGGGATACCTTTGCTTTATTTATGTCACATTGCCCAAGATAGAGAACAGAACATTTGTCAGCCATCTCACTGGCTAGAGATACTAGGTACCAGAACTCATGCTCATCCCTGAGGCCCAAGAAAGGGCTGAATTCAGGAACTGCTTGGGACCTGGATCTACTTCCTGTCCCTTCTCCTGACACCAAAGTAATAGCTGTGCTAAACATTCCATCTTGGAGCCAGCTGCCCTTGGCTCTGAAGTTGCCTTGGGACACTTACAGTTGATGGGTCACTGACTTGACCATAGGGAATAGAAGTGAGTAAGAAGGAACCAGACTTGATAAAGAGAGGAAAGAAAGGGAGTCTGATTAAGTTTTGTCTCAAAGTGTCTGTTTTTGGGTTTGTCCCTGCATTGATCTGCAAGGGAATGAGGCAAGTAATGGCCCCTCAGGGACTTTCAGGACTTTGCTCTCAATGTCAGCCGTCATTTTCAATCACCCTCTCCCTCCCAGCCATTAATTTTGGCCCAGGATCATGGGGACTTGTCCATCTATCACTCCTAATTGACACTAAATGATCTGTCAGTTTATTGATGAACGGCAGGAGTGGAATTGTCACAATATATTTTACTTTCTAACAACTCCTCCTGACAATTTTACCTTGTCCATCTCACTCTCCTCACATAAATCTCCATTGGCCGCTCATTCCTTCTCATGGGCTGTTCTGGTGCCAGCCACTTCCACACTATCTGCACGTGTCAAGGACATCAAGATGGCGGGAGAAGTGCCGTGTGCTGGTCCCAAGTACCCCCCCCTTTCCCTGTCTCTTGTTTTCTTTAATGGCATAGATGTTCCAAGAATACTAAAGGGCTTTTGTCCTCTCCCTCCCTGTCATTGCCATATCAGAATCTCTGTACCTTCTTATTAGCAGCCAGTAGTTAATTCTTATTAGGTGGCAAAGGTGTGAAAGGCAAAAACTCACAGAGCCGGGTACCTCCTCAGTCTATAGGCACAGCTACAAACACATGCTTTGTCCTCTTGAACCAGCTCAGTCACAGACTACCCAGCCTTGCAGAGCCAGTTTCTTAGAAGGATGTCACTGAGGGGAGGTCCATGTGCATGTGCTGCCCTGGGGTGCATGTGTGCGAGGATGCGGGCACTCTCTGCCCTTGGGCCTACTGGGCCAGGGCTGGTGCTGCAAAGATCCATGGGCTAGTTATCTATGAGAAGTCTCATCTGTCCACCCCGACTTGCCATTCAGATGTTATTTTTAAGTGCTCTGTGATTTGAAAGATGGGAAACTACTGGGTACATAGTCATAAGAAGATATAGCTGTAGATGTGAAAAAGCCATTATACTCTGTGAGGCCAATGATGAGCAGAGGAGCTTGACAATATGGAAAGAATGTCATTGCTTCCCTCCCCCTTCCTTTCTTGCTGGAGATCATTTTTGTTAATTGATAAGGACTTTTTATTTATTAACCATCATGCATTAACATGCCTATCAAAATTAATAATAATTTCTTAATGTCATCTGATATCTAGATCATATTTAGTTATTTTCATTGTCTCTAAGATGTCTTTGTAGAGGTGGATTATAAAAAGGACAAATCAAGGTCCACACATTGTATTTAATAAGTCTGGATCTCTCTCTCTCTCTCTCTCTCTCTCTCTCTCTCAACTTGTCCCATAGAGGGTATCACATTCCGGCTTTGACCCATTTCTTCCTAGTTGTGATATTTAACTTGTTTCTCTATCCCCCATGTTTTCTAGTAAGCTGATAGTTAGGTCTAGATCCATTGTGGTTTAATTTAGGCTCACTATTTTGGCAGGAATGCTTTAAAGGCGTACCACATACCTTCCATTGCACTGCATCTGAAGGCATAGGTCTCAGTCCACTTGAGCCTGTGATTGGTGAGTGGGGTGTGACTCACCACTTTCCTGTCTCCATCAAACTTTCTCATAGTAGTTGTGTGATCCAGGATGATAGCTGCCTAGATGATTTCTTTAAAGGTTGTCAAATGATAATTTTTCTAATTTTCACCTTCTATTGGAAATTATTCTATAAAGAACTTCCTCTCACAACTGTTTGATTGTTTGAAATACAATTTATACTTATAATATTGCCTACCTCCAAAATCTTTGTTTTTAAAAATATCAAACCTATAAAAAGTTGTGACGATAGTACAGCAAGCAGCCTTGTTCCCTTCACCCTGAACAGCCAATTGTTAATGTTTGCCTCCTTGTGGCTCTTTCCTCACTCTCTCATTTTGTTTTTGTCTTTATTTTTTACTGAGCCCTTTGCAGCTGTACCTGCCTTTGCTTTTGCATTACTATTAATTAGTAAGTGGTTACTGTGCAAGAGAGTTTTACCTGTATTGTTTTCTTCTGAGTCATACAGTGTTTGGCCCAGATAGATACACAGTACATATTTGATCAGTGAGTGAACTTTGGGTATTTCTTACAGAGCTCCAATAATTAAGACAGCATCACACGCTCCTGAGACACAGTGAAGTAAAATAACTTATCTCTCTCCTTCAAATTTTCATCAGTAAACACAATTGTGCTTATTTGGTTTTCAAGAAAAACAAAATTAGAGTTATTGAGAATTTATTTCCCACATAATTTTAACAAAAAGAACCCAGAATTGCTGTGATATAACCAAGGGTCCTAGGCACGTTGGATGAACAATTACTTGGTTCTTATCAGGTAAATCTTCCCTTCCCTCCATGCATATAAATGGCAGTGTATCTATTTTGTACTCTTCTTTATCTGAGAAAAATTTCTTACTGAGCTTTCTGATTCTCAATATAGGGTAGGACTTCCTCATTTTGGGGGGGCGAGGGGGTACCAGGGATCAAACTCGGGACCTTTTGCTTGCAAGGCAGGCAGCAGAACCACTGAGCTAAATCCCTGGCCCGGACTTCCTCATTTTTAAAGGCTGTGTAGTACTCTGGAATTATTTGTCTCCTTGAAAGGGATCCTGAGCAGGGTAGGTATATTTTTCCAGGCCAAGAAAGCAAGTTTCCAGCGTTTACTCATGGAATTGATGTAATCCAACTCTTGGAAGTTATACTTAGGAGGGCCTATCACGCACCTCCAATTGAGTGGATACAGGGATGTTTGGTCCAGAGAAGCAGAGATGTTCTAGGTCAGTGGTGATGAACCTATGGCTCACGTGCCACAGCAAACTGTTTATATCATTGAGAGCACTAAAAGGCTCACTGTCACTGTTCTAGGTTACAGTCATTGCAGTTTAGGGCCCTGGATGGCTTGTCTAATGTCACAAAACCATTTTCTTTTGCAAATAACTAAGCATGAAACAACTGGACTTACATTGAGTGCTTCCCTGTTCACTGTAGCATTTGCATACTTTGCTTCCCACTCTGGAGAGTGGAGCAGTCTTCCTGGCCCGTGGCCCTAGTCACCTCTCTCCCTGGAGTAGGGGTGAGCACCTGATACCCCAGGGAGGTGACCTGAGATGAATGACCACCTGAGATGAGCTTTTTGCCTCTGCATATGGACCAGGGAAGGACAGCTGAGGACCCAGGGTCAGTGCTTTCCTGGGCCTGTCAGTGGGCCCACTTCCCAGTTGCCTGTGAAATACTTCCCGGTACAGCTGCCGCTTTCCCCACAGCCTGCTCTAGCTTTCTCTCTGGTCTTCAGCTTTTCTTAATTAAGCTACCCTTGAATTTTATCATAATTAAAAACCAGATGTGCTTCTGGAATGGTATCTTAGCATGTGCTGTGAAGGCTGTGGCTTTTGGCACTTTATAAACTCCAGTTTTGCAGAAGTAAAAATTCTCTGGTGACTTGAGCTGGTCGTTTCTTGGAGCCAGGGTTAGGAGTGTAGAGTTGGAGGGTCTCTGGGGGTCAGGAAAGGAATGAGCTGCCCACAAAAGTATTCCTTAAATAGCAGCAGGGAAAAAAGCACATCCTATGGAATACCCCTTTGTTCCTCTGGTCTGTCTCAGTGCAGGGTCCTCTAGACTAGAAAGTTAGAGCCAAGTATCTTTGCAGGGTTGCTGTCAGTGCTGGCTGGGGTCCTGTGAGAACACCCCCATTGGTGGGAAACTCATTGGAAGCAAACTGGTTGATTCTACTTTTTAAATAAAGTCCTTTTTAATTCGTGCAGGCAAATTAAGAATACTTTGGTGACATAAAAATTCAAACAAGACAGAAAAAACTAAATTTACCAGCAACTACTGTGCCCTCCAACCCTAGCCATTCTCTCTAGAAGTTTGCTGGTGTCTTTTCCATGCCTTGATAGATAGATGCCCAGATGATCCCAGGCTTACAATGATGATTTGATGTGGTAGTTTAGACTGCGGTGGTGTGGAAGCAGTACAGGTTAGTAAAAGCTACACTTTAGATTTTGAATGTGAGTCTTTTCCCAGGCCAGTGATAATTGGCAGCAGCACAGTGCTAAACACAGTCATTTACTTTGTCCTCAAAACAGCACCACAGGATGTAGGTACTGTTACTAACCCTGCTTGTCAGTGACGAAGCTGGTGTTCAGAAAGGCTAAGTCACACAGCTGATGTGCAGCCAGCCAGAAAGTGAACCAGGGAAGCCTGATCGTAGGCGTCATGCTCTTGTTCTCTGTGCTTCACTGCCTTCTGGGTTCTCCCTTCTGACACTGGGTACAGTATCCTTGCCCATGGTAGAGCCCCGGCGGACATAGTGACATGGCTCCAACGTGTTCCCCCTGTGAGAAAAATGGCAAGGAGAGAGTGTGTGGCCTGAACCCTCCCTGAGCCCCCTGGGCCTACCTGGCTGCAGACCTGCGCCCCCAGCGAGCTGCCTGACCCTGCAGAGAAAGGATGCAGCTTGCACTTAGGGGCACAAGCCAAGGCCATGCCAGCCCTGCCATTAAAAGGCTTAATTCGGCTAGTCATTAAGTTCAATTAGGCATTGGAAACGATTGTCCCTTCTCACCCTGCAGTGCCCTCTAAGAACTGGATCCATTCCCAGGCAACCAGCTCAGGAGCCAGGCACTTGGGAGCCCTGGCAGCCCCCACCTCTGGTTTTAGGGCCTGTGACTTCATTCTTAGGCTGAGGGCAGAGTAGCCGTGAGTGAGGTGCTCAAATTGCACCTTCAGTATGGCCAGGTGTCTGCCTCCGAGGTGGATTCCTGGGCTCTCTGCTGAGCCACCTCCTCTGGTAGGGCTGCCTTTTCCTGTGTCTGTGTCAGAAGTCAGGACACCTGCCTAAGTGCTTGTCTCTGCCTCTCACTTGCTGGTGGGCCTTGGGGTACATGATGGCACTCTTTGCTCCAAGGTTCCCTGAGGGGTTTAGACTAGATGACCTCACGGTTCTCTTTTTCCCTGCAGGATGTTCTGATTCTGGGAAGTAAATGCCATATAGCTGTGTCTTGTGGGTGGAAAATTCAAGAAGATTGATCTTTGAGCCTCTTTTCAGCAAAGGGGGACTTTTTTTTCAGTACAAGGGATTGAACCCAGGGCCTTTGCACTGAGGTACAGCCCATTCTTATTTTTTACTTTAAGGCAGGGTCTCGCCAAGTGGCTAAGTTGCCCAAGCTGGGCTCCAACTTGGCAGTTTTCCTGCCTCAGCCTCCCAGAATGCTAAGATTACAAGGCTATGCCCCACACCCACCAAAGGAAGACATTGTAAAGAAAGTCAGCAGGCAGGTACAGTGCAGCACCCTGGGTGGGGCATTCAGAGTAGCCACTCCCCACTTGGGCTTTGTCTCTTTACTGCTAAAACCAAGTGGTCTCAAAGACCCTGCCCCTCTCAGAAAGTACGTGTGACTATCTGACAGTGCTGTCTAGAAGGCTGCTCAGGTCATTTTAGCCCGTGAGTCACCTTGAAGTAAAAGCAGTTGACAAACAGTGAGGCGAGAACAGGCCTTCCGGGTTATGGGCCAGGTATACCGGGCCCCAGATGTACCACAGTGTTTTTAGAATGAGCACAAGAAGGGGATGGGCAGGCAAGGTAAGGAAGGGCCAGGGCAGGGCCTTGAGCTATGGGTACTACTTTATTTTCAGGAAATAGAAGTAACTGAAATGCTGACTGGTATGTGACCAGTCGTGCAAGGGACATTTTATCACACCTCTTCTGAATACCTTTTCGATGTGGCACCATCTTGGAGTATTTGCAGATGTGAAAGGAAATTCTTTTTCCTCAAGGTGGGATTCCCTTTCCTTCTACTAAGTTCTCTACGTTCTCAGTCCTTCACCCTGATACCAGATGGGTGGGGTTTTCCTCCTTACACCAAGTGATGCGGTGGACACCAGCAGGTGTCCTACAATTTAACTCAGTTCTGACACTATCTGGAATTAGCATCAGATCCTCCCAAGTTCAGATAATTTGCTATAGCGGTTCATGGAACTGAGGGAAACATTTTATTTACTATTGCTGATTTATTGCAGAGCATATTTGCTATAGTTTGGATCTTGAATGGCCCCAAAGCCCCATGCGTTAATGTCTTGGTTCCCAACCCTTGGTGTTATTTGGAGGA
Source organism: Heterocephalus glaber (assembly GCF_053883595.1). NCBI lineage: Eukaryota > Metazoa > Chordata > Mammalia > Rodentia > Bathyergidae > Heterocephalus > Heterocephalus glaber. Next base: position 16,150,350 of record NW_028258379.1, read on the forward strand.
GGTGGAACCTTTACAAGGTGAGGCCTAGGGGGCAGAAGTTGGTTGTCAGGGGTGTCCCCTTGTGCGAAGCTTTGCCTGTTGGTCTCTGCTTCCTGGCATCCATGAGGTGAACTGGCATGTGCTTTGCCCTTCTGCCGTGCCATGCTGTGCTGTGCTGTCACAAACCCAAGGCAATAGGCCCAAGGGATCATGGACTCCCAAATCGGAAGCACAATAAGCTTTTCCTCCTTCAGGTTGACCATCTTGTTATTTTGTGGTGGGAACTCAAAGCTGACTAACAGTATTTTAAAGGATTCAGGCAGCTCAATGCAGACACTTAGGGCAAGTTAGGAAGGGGCAGAGCTCAGGAGCTCTGTCCTGGTGGAGTGGGGTGTGCTGCCCTCCCAACACACTGATACAGTGTTGTTCCCTAGCCTGGAAGCTCCCAGAGCCTCTGCCTTTGGGCGTGCGTGGAGGCTTTCTTACACAGCCATGGCTGATTAGATCATTCACTGTTGGTGACCAGCTCAGCCTTCAGCCCATCCCCTCAGAGACCTCTGGGTGTCGGGATAGGGAGGTTGGAAATTGGGACCCAAAATGTCACCTCTTTCGTTGCAAATAGCCTTCTATCCCCAGGCTCCTCTGAAGTCCCTAGCTATCAGTCAGCCTGTTAGCTTATGAAGAGATAATTATCACTTTGGAAATTCCAAGGGTTTTAGGAGCTATGTGCCAGGAAACCAAACATATACATTTCTTATTATAAATCACAGTAACATTCTCTAAGGGACTCTCGTCTCCCTTCTTCGTAGTGGGAATGCTCTCCTGAGGCTGGACAAAGTCGCAAGGGGCTGTTCGTCTTTCTCCTTGAGCTTCACACCCTTTTCTGTTGGTGATGTCTGTCACTCGTTTTCTGAGAATCACACACCCCTGTATCTACTTCACATCATTGCCTTCTCTGAGACCATGCAGTGAGGACGGCTGTCCCAGGTTGGTTTCTGTCAGGCTGCTGATCCTTCTTCTCTAGAAAGGGTCCTCATGTGCCAGTAGATGAGCTCTGTAGGCAGAGTCGCATTCACCTGCAGGAAAAAACAGTTGGGAATGTTAGGAGCAGGTGAACAGGTTAGGAAAGGGTGTCAAGGGAAAATAAGATTTCCCTATGCAATTGAGAAAATTGTAGCAGGCTTTGACAAACAGTAAGAAAGAAGAGGGAAGTTACCAAGGAGGAAAAGACCTTCGGTTCTTAAATAGGAAGAGTTCAGATCGACTTAGTTATCCCTAAAAAAGATTCAGAGGGGAAAGAGGCCTTCCTTCTTTTCCTCCTCACTTGTTTGTTTTGCTTGTTTTTCCCTTGCAGTGTTGACCTGGGGGTTCTGCAGACGAGCACATTATATTTTCTTGATTGAAATTTTAGGGCAGAGATAAGCCAGTTGTGGGGAAGCTGTTGCTCAGGGGTTTCCAGAGTAGAGAATGGTACTGGCAGGGACCAATGGGAGTGGGCCCAGAGCTGGGGGGAGACTTGAGCAGTCATGGAATCTGGCTCCCTCGGACTGGAGATGGAGAAAATAAGGCTTGGGAAGTTTAAATGACTCCGTGCTGCCCAGTCTTAGAAAAGCCCTTAAATGTCACCTTGCCCCACTGCCCAAGGTCACACAGCTAATTAGTATAATGGAATGAGCCCTGCATCTACGCCTGCCCATTCTTAAACCGGAACGCTGAACGTATTCATCTCAAGTTCATGAAAAGGCCACACACTGTACTATTTGTGGCAAGAGCGAGTCTGTTAGAATAAAATCATCTTTCCTGCTGTCCTCCGGGACCCTCACAGAAATGAGATGTTGGTCATATGAAGCGATCTTATTGAACAGAAAAACTTTTAAGGCAAAAAGTTGTATCCCCTGAGGCAACTAGCCTGTGCTGAGAGGGACCAGCTGTCTTGCAGCATGAGCAGCTGGCAGCCAGGAGTGGTTGATGAGAGACACCAGCCATGGGTTAAAATTCTCCCAACAGAAACAGTCTCCTTCTTCTCCCTTTGATGGATTCGCTCTCAAAATTAAAATGGATTTGTGAACATTATACCTACTTCTTTGCTTTTCTTTTTGGTCTTTTATTGAGAGGTAACCGAAAGCAGTTTTAATATAAGCAGTAGCCTGGACATGTGTAGGTATAAATATGCATGTGAAATGGAAACCCTCACATAACCCGGATTTTCCGCTGATCTGTTGGGGCCCCTCTGACTACATGGGGACCTTCTTACTCACTGGCCAGTCTCAGTGTACTTACGGGCTTTGAGGCGAGGAGGACCACAGATGTAGTACAGGAGCAGAGAAAATAATAGGTTAGTGACTAATGGGAAGTCCTTGCAGGTTTGTCCATTACAAAGCAGGAAATTCTCCTAGGGAGAAGTAAATACCCACTCCATGTGGTTTAATTAAAATGGAATTGAAGTGAAGATTTCCAGAAGCTCTGGGAAGTTTGCCCCTGACTTGTGGACACCTGATTTCTACTTGTTGCGGTCACCACATCCTGTCTCATTTTCTTCTCCATCCTTCGTCCTCAGAGCTGGATTTCCCCAGGACTGGCAGTGAGCGCTAGTCACCTGCTTACCCTCCTCCGTGAGCCTTTGGTCCCTCTCGTCAGGGCAGGAGGAAAGTCTCCACTTGCAGCTAGTATGTTTTAACCCTTCTGCAGCCCTGCCCACCTCCACTTCTCACAAAGAACAAGCTCAGACTGTTGGCCAACAGCAATATCTCACTATAATGAAATTTATTTATTTTTTTACCATTGTCCTACCTGTGACTGGTGATGCTAGCTTTCTATTGAAGATACAGTGTTTTCTTTTAAATAAATGCATTAAAATAAAAGTAAGGAATTTATTTAAAGAAAACAGGAGATGGGTGCAAGAAGTACACAGCCAGAGCAAAATTTCTGCAGGCGGCCTTGGGCACGGCAGATGTTTAGAACGTGCTGTCCCGCCACTCTTCTCAGCTGCTGCTTCTCCCCATCCTTTCCCCTGCTGGAGGAATAGCAATGTCTTCTGCTTAGCTCCTGTGCTGCTTGTCCACGCAGAATACAAAGTGAGTTGCATAGTCATTGATATCTGTCATTACACGTTGGTTTAAAGAACGTGAAGGAGGAAAGAACCCAGTGAAGATGAGTCCCTAGCCCCACAGCTCCTTCCTGACCACTGGCCCGTGTCAGAGCACGTGCTTACAGAGCTGGTGCCAGTGGGTAGTCTACCCGCTCTCTTCAGCCAGCTCTGCCACCAGCCTCATCTTCAGCCACCACCCTGTCTGTATTTCAGCCACATCAGTTTCCCCTGCTGCTTTCTGGCCATAGCTGGTCCCTCATGCCTCTGGCCCTTATGCAGGCTGTGTCCTTCCTTCTGAGGCTTTTCTGCCTATCTCTCAATTCGCCTGACTCTCCCAGGAAGCCTCCCCATATTCTCCCAACTAGACTGACTGGTTCCATTTTTTGTGTTCCCGTGACATTTCGCTTACGCCAACCTCGGCGGTCCTATGAATTTGGGGCCATTCCACAACCAGCAGCATAAATCAAGGGCTTGTGTATGAACCTTGGCTTCTAGTCCAGCTCAGCATCCAGCTGGGTTAGGGGGTTCCCTTTCTTTAGGGCCCTTTAACAACTCCTACTTGTAGTTCCACATCTAGTGGCTGCACAGTTTTGATAGTAGTGGGATCTTTCAGGCCCTGCATATGAGTTTAGGGAGGTTATTAGGGTTATTTCTGTAATATTCTTTTCTCCCACAAGATTATAAAATCCTGAACAAAAGATCCTCAATTTCTGACACCTCCCATTTGTGCCTAGTAGCTAATTAGCAATCCAGTAAAGGCTTCTTTAATAAGACAAGGTTCATTTAAGATACCTGAGAGCTCTAAACTCTCAGCCACGTTTTCCAGAAAGCTGGCATATAAACTCATTTTATATATTCCCAAACCTGTTTTAAGTGACTAAAACTGTTTCTGTTTATTTTATCCTTTTTCCTTCTTAATACTGTAAATCTTTTTTTGGAGTTTGAATCAGAACAAAGATGTCATTCTTAATATGCCCAGAAGGGGGCAGACCTCACCCAGGAATTGCCTTGTAATTCACTACAGCTTCAAGGGGACAGACAGGACAGGGACATGTCTTTTCATCTTTCTCCCAGATGCCTTATTAATGAACTATGCTGCCAGGAGGCAGTATGATCTAGTGTGACCTAAAACCCCAAAGTACCAAAATTTGGGTGCTAGAGAATTTCTGCTCGTCTTTAAAAGAAGGGAGAAAATATAATACCTACTAAATATACACGCGTGAATGGTAGAAACTGGGAAGAGAGAAGGAGAGCGGGCACCTCAGCTTGCAGGAGAGATTTCAGTGAGGAAAAATCTGTCCACCAAGGAAAACTTCGGCTCATGTGGCCTTCCACTAGTGTGGGTGAAGGGACATCTTACCGCACGGGACCCCAGGTGTCCCGCTCCCTGCCTGGTGCTGCTCTGCACATTCCGGTTGTGAAGGTGTACCTAACAAGTCACACAGTTTATAAGGTACAGTGGGAATATAGTTTATAAGGCGGTTTGGGAATTTGCTGGTGACCTCATCTGGGACAGACTGCCTTCTGTTTCTCAGAGGGGGTCATATTTACCTCAGTGAGGTTTGGAAGCAATGATGTGATTTTTATTGGACATTTTAGAATTATAAGGGTGGAAAACATTGCAAGAAATGGCACTTGATTTCTTCTCCTCCAGAGGAGTAGTACATTTTAAAAATGTAAAGTAACTTCGGTGCTCATTTAGTTGTTAATCTCATTCCTGCTCTTCTCCGTGCCAATTTTTCTTTATGAATTTGGCCTCCAACTTGGCGGCACATGCCTATAATCTAAGCTACTCAGGAGGCTGGGGCAGGAGGATCGCAAGTTCTAGGCCAGCCTGAGCAATTTAACAACATAGTGAGACCCTAGCTCAAAATTTTTTAAAAAGGGGGTGCTGGGGATATAGTTCAGTTCAGAGGCCCTAGGATCAGTCCCTAGTATCATCAAAAGAAGACAATTTTTCTTTTTTTGCAGTGAGCATCCTACTTGTTTTAGGTTTCTCTTACCTGCAACAAGTTGTAATTGCTACCCATTGTCCAAACCCTTCGAATTCCTCCCTGGGTCGGAACCAGTGGTATCTGTCAAGGGATGGGCCAGGGAGGATCTTCCCCAGGGCCAGTCACAGCTCTAGTGGCCACTCTTGACTCTCTTAGAAGCCTGTTCTGTCTTACACAGCAGGAAGGTGAGTGCAGGGTCCAGTATGTGCCATGGATATTAAGAGGCTTCAAGGACACTTTCCCCCATTTATCCCAGTTATGTCCCCTGCTAAAACAGGTTAACGGTGTCTAATTAACCACTGAACATTGTCATGCTGCATAAAGATAGCATCCCGGCTGTCCTCTGAGCTGAGGTACTTTATCTCCATTTAGATCTCTGCAGTGCTCCATTAGAACATTACAGCTGGGATGGAGTCTGTGGGCAGCAGAATTGGGGCCTCATGCCTGTTGGCAGGCAGTGTAGGTTGCTGCGGGAACTGTCCCCCAGAAGCTAGGAGGGTCACTGCAGTTGTAGTCATAACCACCTGCTAGTCCCATAGACATAGTCCTTCTTGTGTGGCCTCTTGATCATGGTGACCGGGCCAGGCCCCTGATGCACCAGGGGACAGTGAGGACCGACTGTGCAGGCCAGCAGGGTTCTCACCTGCTAGCACATGTTCACCTTTGAGCCCCAGAATGCAGCCCTGAGGATCCAGCCCTGTGTGGCTGCACTCTTGGAGTGCAGCAGTGAGATGAGCTTATCTTCAGTGACCAAATGAATGTCAGTGTGGCCTCTGAATTCAGGGAAAGAGATTGCATTTCAGCAAAAGGAACGCAAAAGGGAAGGAATTGGGTGGGATGACTTAGCTCATCAGGATCTCTTTTTTGGCCCAAATGCAAGCTGTTGTGTTGCAAATAAAATATACATAATAAATCACACAGAATGATTAAGCCAGGACTGACTACTAAATCATGGGGCCTGGCAAGGCCGTAGCCCTTTGTAGGTTGAAAGCCTGTCCCCATTGTGGAAAATGATCCTTGGATTTGAAGCAGTCTGTGAAAGGAGCATTTTTTTCTGTGTAGAGCTGCTGTTGGTCTCTATGGCCTCTACTGAAGAGGGGCTAAGAGCTGGGCCCTGGAGTCAGACAGCTGCCCTGCATTCTAGCCGCCCTCTCTAGGTGGGTCACCTTAGGCAAGTTACTTTTCCTGTATGAGCCCAGGTCTCCCTACCTGTAAAATGAAGTGAAATAAAGTAATGTGGTCATTCTATGGCACCATGTGTAGTACTATATGTAACATATGCTATTATAATAATGGTAACAGAAGAATGTCAGTGTCTTACCCAACAGGCTCAGTAAATGCCGCCTGCTGTTGTTCTCAAGGCCTGGGCCTGGTTGAAGGAAGAGTGGCTGCATCAGCTGTCAGATCAGAGAAGAAAGCAAGCAGAAGTCAGAAAGAAACTGGGATGCAAACCAGGAGGGCACTGGCTGAGTGCCTAGCAGGGGCACTGGACTGAGTGCTGAGCAGGGCCACTGGACTTTAAATGAAGATGGCAATAGAAAGACAACCCCCTACCCTTAAAGACTTGGGCCCAAGGAAGGCACATGTAAAATGCGAGGTGGCTTCATAGGTGAGTGTTTTGGGCAGTTTGCAAAGTGCTACACCAAGATGGCCACAGTTTTCCCCTTGCCAAGCTGCTGACCAGGTCTGGCACATCACTCACGGGGAAGGAGAAAGCCATTGTGTCCTTACTTCTGTCACCGGAGTCCATGATGCAGGAGGTGAAGGAGGATATTTACTCTGATTGTCCAGAGGAAAAGCTCCCTTCTGCAAAATGGTCAAAGCAGTCAGCAAGTGATGGACTAGCTCTTAAAAAGAAACCTGGCATTTAATTAACTTTTCAGAGTGCTGGTTCAGCATGGTCCGACTATACACTTTGCATATTGTACGAGCATCTCTAATCGGTCCACACTGCTCCGGCCTGCCTGGTACGAACACAAGGGACTCTTGTGTGACTCTGAGGATAGCGGACTGAGGCACACAGGCTTCACTGTAGGCCATTCAGGCCCCTGGCCATTTCCTCCTCACCTCAGCCTTTAGGTCAAGTGCAAGTTCATTAACACTTTAAGGGAAAAATGTATACAAGTCAGAAGGCAAAGGCAGATAGGTTTCAACTTTGCTGCTTAGCAACTGCATTGTTCAGCCTGATACCTGAAATATAGTTAAGGCAGTGATTCTGATAGTTGTGACTGGGGCTCATTTGTAGAAATTACTACTTTGGGGGACCTAGCACATGTACGTGGAAAAACTTCCCAGGTGTGATTTCTATTGTGCACCCCTGGTAAAGAACTACCTGTTTAAAGCATTCTCTCCAGCTTTCAATTCTCTGTGCCATCTATTGCCTTCCATAAGAAGAGACTGTGTGCACAGGAAATCCAAACAGATGTCTGGGTACCCTCAGGACATGGGGAAATCAGCTGAGGTCTGCTTTTGAAAAGGCCTGGGGCAATGCGTGTGGGGCCTATGTGTGGGACTTGTGTGTGGGACCGCGGGTGAGAGTCCAGATGCTGTCTAGTTTCAGCGGTATCACTAACGAGCCCTGTGATTTGGGGGAAGCCTACTTTGCAGTGCCCAATATCCTTGAGTGTAAATGGTGCTGCCTCGCTTCTGTTCGAGAGCGCAACCGAGACAGTGCTGATAGGCATGACAGTCTTTGGAGACCACTGCGAAGTGCTCAGTGTGCGGTGGTCTCCCCAGAACGATTATGACCATCACCAGGCTCCCAGGGCTGTGCTGACCACAACTGCACAGACTGCTTGCCGTTGTGCCCGGGGACAGACCACACGGGCCTCAGTTTCCTCAGAAGTTGGCAAAGGAGGTGTCTTCGAAGAAGGGTTGACCCAGGACCCACAGTTTTTTCCCTCCGCCTGTGTCCTTAAAGTCTGTGGGAGGCAGAATCTCAGCACCAGATCCTTCCCAGGTTACCCCTCTGGTGGGCTGCGGTAAACTACTGTGTTTTAGGGTTTTGTTTCTTTGCTCGTTTTTAACCTCTCACTAGTAATTTTAAATAAAATATACATACATATATATATATATATATATATATATATATATATATGATAAAACCAAAGCTTATATAATACTTATCCTATTTGGATTATTTTCTGTGCTATAAAAAAAGAAGAAAAAAAAAACCAAAAACCAAAATACTGGTGGCAAGTCTTCCAAATTCACTTCATGACTCACTAATAGATCATGACTTATAGTTTAAGAAACACTGAGCTAGATTCTGTGTCTCTTGGGTCACTGTACTTCCTGAGGTGCCTTCCAGGGCTAGGCAGATAAAATAAATCCATGAAGTGGGGTTTTATTTCATACTACATTCCTGAAACACATAGATGAATTATTTGCATATTTACATTTCTTTTTTAAAAAATCACACTCCCTACCATTTCTGTAAGACATGCCTTCCACTTCGTCTACCTTTTGTTTTCTTACATTTGATATCCACCTAACTGTAGGAAACACCCCACCAGTCTCCTGACTCCTGTAAGAAAATGAGCAGTGTTGGGCTGGGATCTAGCTCAGTGGTTCCGCCGCCTGCCTCGCAACCCTAAGGACCCAAGTTCGATCCCCGGTACCAAAAAAAAAAAAGAGAGAGAAAATGAGCAGTGTAGACTCGGTGATTCAGAGTACATCCTGGGCCTGGCGGAAGGGAGCCCCGGAGAGGGTGGAGCTCAGGCTCCTCAGCTGCAAGCCCAGTTACCAGGCCTTTTATCAGAGGAATCTAGAAATCTGGACTTTAGTACAGAATCTCCCAACTTGAACAGTGAACTCATGTTAAGTAAAATCAACTGGCTCAGAGTAAACTCATTTACAGGCTGGAGAAGGCCTGGATCAGTGGCAGAGGCTCCATCCCACCATACAGACGGTGCCCCAGAACCTGTTATTTCTGCCAGAGGGAGAGAGAACATGCCACCTGAGGGCATCCCTGCTGCCCATCCTCAAGGGTGCCATTTTGGTCTCCTCCTTCCTCTATGGAGAGAAATGAAAGGAGGAGTCCCTGGGCTCCCCCAGAGGGATGGAGAGCAGGATGTAGGCTCCACAGCAATTAAGCTGAATATTAAACTCACCCCCTTTTTGGATGTTGAATGGATAATGGCAATTAAGCAGTCTCCCCCCGAAGACTAGCACTAGCATTATTGTTTCTTTCAGAGATGAGTACATCTCCTGTACAAATGAAATCGCTGGCCTAGGCTCCCTAGCCTCTGTATCCTGCTTGTCTTCTCTTACCCTCCATCCAGGCACTTCTGTTGGTAACCTACTGGCTGAGTTGTTTGGACAGTGGGGCTATGACATTTGACTTCATGAGGACAGTTAGAAGCAGTGGTCCTGAGGCACAGTGGGAGCTAAGACAAGAGCCTTCCATCCTTGCACAAAGGAGGTGACTTGGCAGCTCTGGAGTATTTATTACTCAACCTTTAACTTCAAATAGACATTAGGATCCCTCATTACCCAGCAACACCATGGTGGTGACACCCAGACTTCCTGTTGTGCTTCACCTTGGCTTATCTTCACTGCTCCTTGTCCCACTGCCCTTTTACCCTGCTGCTCAGTCTCCTCCCTTTAAGAGTTACAAGCCGCAGCCTGCAAGGTCTCCCTGTTCGTCCAAGTTCCCTACCCATTCTGTTTCCATCCTGACTTCTATTTTCTGTTTCTATTTTTCTATTTCTTTTAAATGGTACAGTTGATATAGTCTAAATTTCATGGAAAGTAATGTTTTAAACTCGAGCTTAATTTTATTTTTTGACTTTTTTAATTGACAAAAAACTAGTGTATAATTAGACTCTTGGGAAGCTATTTACATCTTGCAGGCATTGATAGCTGACTCTGACCTAGTTCTTACTGGTGAGGGCTGTGGACCACACTGACAAGGCCCTTCGGTGCATTCTGCCTCGGGGCTGTTATGATATTGCTCATCCTGGTCCCAAGTTTCTGACTCTAAAGAACTCATTTAAAATAAAAACAATGCTGTTATTGTGGGAATTTTCAGACATATAGAAATATCAGGATCATGTACCTTACACCCAACTTTAATCATCGTCAACATTTTGCCAGTCTTACTTAGAAGACTTTATTTATTTATTTTTCTTGGTTTTTTGAGGTGGTCCCACTATGTAGTCCAGGCTGGCCTGAATTCACAGTGGTCTTCCTGCCTCAGCCTCCTGAGTGCTGCGATTACAGGTGTGTGCCACCATGCCTGGCACTTAGAGGTGAATCAGTGTTTCTCAGAGTCAGTAGTAACCTGATTTAGATTAGAAGTAAATGGAAATTTGTTTAAAATGCATAGTCCTGGGCTCTCTTACTGCTGGGCCTAGCAGCCTGCAGGTCAGATGTGTGAGAGTTGCTGCTTCAGGTACAGGTTGGTCGAGCAGATGTTCTGTTCTCATGGAGTGTCTCAGGGCTGGCTCCTCACCCAGCACTGCTCTCAGCATCTCTGGTCTTTCATGTGGATGGCACAGAACAATAGTTGCTGGGCCTGTGCTGGAGCTTTTGCTCCTGGAAAGCTGCACATACTGACAACTGATACTACCAAAGAGACCCAGAGCCTCGTCATAAAAGGGTGCTTTACTGGTGGGTCGGTTAGGTGTCGAAGGAGGGCACCATATCATCTGTATCGGTTTGAGTTTTAAGCTTCTTGTTCATCCTGCCCTTAAACCAACAGTATAAAATTTGGCGTTGTGCTGGAGTAAGGTGCTAAAAAGGCACTTCGGTGTCTGCAGTTTCCTCCTGCCAGGTACAGGGCTTGGGCAAATACAGGTTTGGGATGTACTTAGTTGCCCCTGCTTTTGAAACCCTTTCTTTTCTTTTCTTTTTCATTAAGTTTATTGGTACATTTTAGGTATACAATACAGTTACGTTCATCATTGGGAACTTGTACCTGTACATGATGTATCTGATTCTTATTTTTTCCCCCATTCCCCTGCCCTCCCTTCACCCCCTCCACCCTTCCCTGTTCACAAAGACTTTGTTTCCATTTTTTTCCTTTTCTCTTTTTTTTTTTTTCTTTCCCCTACCCTTCCCACTTCCCCTACTCCTTTAGACCTTTTTTTCCTATTTTACAGTATCAGTTATACATTTTGATCCTTATTTACACTTTTAGTTTTTCACACCAGAGAAACTATTTGGTATTTACACATGAGTCCTATTTCTTTCACTTAAAGAGTATGACCTCAGTGTGCATCCACTTAGCTATAAATGTCTCTAGTTTCTTGTTCTTTATGGCTGAGCAGTACTCCATTTTATAAATAAACCACATCTTCTTTATCCAGTCGCCAGTTGATGGGCAATTGGGCTGTTGAAATCCTTTCTTAAGGCACTACCCCACTATATGAGCTGTGTGGGTTCTCATAAACCTTGTCTTTTTATTTTTCAGGTTGGGAAGGAAGGCTTCTGAAGAGATAGAAGAGTATGTTTCCCATATGTCTCATGGTGACCTTTCTCAGCACCACATGACTGCTAACTGTTACTGGTTCAGCCTGTGTTGAATACAGAATTTTTAAAAAAATTGAATCTGGCTATGGTAGACTGGAATTGTGTATACTGGATCAAGGGTTTGGGTAATACTGCCTCCTCAGCTGAAGGTCTGGGCTGTGGCATCGATGCCCATATTAAATCTCTCACTGTGGTTTTTAACGTTGTATGCCCAAGTTTGGTGGACTGACTTCAAAGCAATGCCAGCTTCCTAAGCCTGGGCTTCTCCTAAGACATCAGAAAGAAAGGAAAGCCAGGTGTAGTGCCACACGCCTATAATCCCAACTACTCTGGAAGCTGAGGCAGAAGTACTGCAAGTTCAAGTCCAGCCTGGGCAACTTAATAAAACCCTGTCTCAAAATAAATAAAAATAAAAAGGACTGAAGCGTAGTGGTAGAGCACCCTGGGTTTGATCCCCAGGACTCTGAAGGGAGAAAGTTTCTAGACAGAGGTGACTGTAAAGGCAGGGCCCCTGGTCTCACACCTCTGTGAGCAGGGAACACATCCATGTCATAGTCTGTGTGCCACTGCCTTCTGTGACAGTGTATCATACCACCTGTGAGCCATCCGGGGCAGACTCAGTTCCCCAATTAAGTGTGACCAAGACAGTGGAGGAAAGCAGGTACAAGGGCATTTTGTCTAGGAAAAAGAATGGATATGATAAAAAAAATAATAAGGCCATTTCTTCTGTGTTGAAACTCATTTGCATCTCTCCTTCTTTTTTTGAGCTAGTCACCGGCTCAGACAGCAGAGCCTAGATGGATCAGATGATGGAGGTAAGATGCCCTTAAAGGATGTCAAAAGAGTTTCTAGAGAGACCCTAGAGCCCCCCAAGAATTTCTTGGGCTGCAGCCCTACTGAAAACCTTTGCGGTGGTCTCATCACGAATGCCAGTTTGCCTTTCCATCCCTTGCTGAGTGCTCTTGCCTCTGCCTTGAGTACCTCATGCCCTTCTTTATCTCCTAGCCTTACTTGACCTCAAAACCCAGCTGAAGTAGTATCTCCTGGCATCCTTCCCTTCCCATCCTACTCCCTCTCTGGCCCAGATATTTTTTCTCTGTGCTCCTACAACCTTCCCAGCAAACCTCCACTATAACAACCAGAACCAATACTAACTGGGTGCTTATTATGTGCTAGGCTTCAGCTCTGGCAGCTCTGCCAGAATCTCTGTGTTAAAACATCGACTCTCACCACAGCCCCATAAGGTAGTACCATTGTCATCCCTATTTTACACTCATGGAAGCTAAGGCACTGAGAGATTAAGTTGCCTGAAGTCACTGAGCTTCTAGGTGACTAGAGCCAGGATTCCAGTCCAGTTAGGAATATCACACTTTATTCTTTGTGGGCTTGATTATTTTCTCCCCAGGCTCTAAGCTCCTTGACAACAGATACCACTTTTTATTTATCTTTGCATCTCAGAGCATGACACATAGTAGTCCACTAGTATTGACTCTGTAGATGAGAGGGAGACAGGACTGAAAAGGTCAGCAGCTGTGGCTTAGCACAAGCCTATGTTCAAGACTGAAAAGATAAATTCTGTGTATATCTTTAAGAAGAAACCTACTGGAGTAGAATTTATGGTTGGGACCAGTTATGGTTTGGATATAAAAGTTCCCCCAGAAGTCTCTTGTGTTCAGAGATAAAGCTTTTGGAAGGAGATTAGATCATGAGAACTCTGATTTCCTCAGTGGGTGAATCCATTGATGAGATCCTCATTTGATGGCATTATTGGGGATAATAGAAATTTAGGAGATGGAGCTAGTTGAAGGGAGTGGATCATGAGAACATGGTTTTGGGGACTAGTTTTGGGCTCTGGCCCTTCTTTTCTAGTTCTTCCCCTTTATCTCTGCTTCTTGGCCATCACCAGGTGATCGATCAGCTTTCCTTTCCATGCTCTTCCTCTGTGGTGTTCTGCCTTGTCACAGGCCTAAAGCAATGGAGCCAGCCAACTATGGACTGAAACCTCTGAAACTATGAGCCAAAATCAGTCTTTTCTCCTTGAAGTTATTTTTCTCAAGTATTTGGTCACAACTATGGAAAGCTAACCTAACTTACTAAAGCTTTTTATTTTTTATTTTTTTAGACCAATATATTTACCATTTCCATACTGCTTATTCCTTTGTGGAGTTGGGTTTTTTGTTGTTGGTTTTTTTGCTTTGTTTTGGTTAGAGACAGAGTCTTGCTGTGTAGTTCAGGCTAGTCTTGAACTCACTGTGTAGCCCAGGCTGGGCTTGAAATCCCATTGAACCTTCTGCCTCAGCCTCCTGAGTGCTGGGATCACAGGCATGCGCCACCACACCCAGCACTCCTTTGTGTAGTTTCTATCTGGTATCAGTCCCTTGCTAAATTACCCAGCCTGATTTCAAACTTGTGATCCTCCTGCCTCAGCCTTCTGAGTAGCTGGGATTATAGACATGTGCCACCATGCCTGGCTTGACACTAAAGATCCCCCTAAGGACAGGAGTCACATCATTCCAAAGGAGTTTCAAGGAAGAAAAGTAGTCCCAGAAGGTCAAAATATCAGTCACAGGCTCATCATTCTTGAGCATTTTCTTTACTTTCCAGCCTCATTTCTTTTTGCCAGATCTTCGTTTTTAGTTCTACCCACTAAACTCCATTTAGCTTCTCGATTTCTCCATCCACTGATTCACAGTGACCCTGTTAACTAAGGAATTTGCCTTTCTGTTTTCCCAGACACTTACCTGGAATGTCTTCTGCCAGGCTGAACTGGCAGCTCAGGGATTGGTAGCTGCTGGCCACACTTGTGATCTGCCTATCCTCATATAGAGTCAGCTGCTCCAGCCATTGGTTGCATAGGACAGGAGGATGTGCCAAGGGACTCAGGGGGGCAGGGTCTCCACTGGGTGTTAATTAGGACAGGCGAGAAGAGGGTGAGGCGCAGCGTGCATGGAAATTGTACTACTGGAGCAACGGTCCCCAGGTCAGGCCTTGGTGAAGGAGGAGTGATGAAGCAGTTTGTAGCCGGTTTGTAGCCAGTCTGGAGTGGTTCGTTCGAGGAGGGAAAACACAGCAAGTCGTTTCCTGCAGTGGATATTTTTTGCATAGCTTCAGTCCCCTGTTGCTTGTGTATTTGATCCAGACACCAAGAGACTTGTGTTTTAAACAGAAAAACATTAAATTCAGGGAAAATGATTGTTAGAGTTCTTTGGCAGAAAGTTCCAGATTGAAGCATAAGAAAACCATTAAAGTCATGGTCCTGTTAAAGGGTTGCTTAACTGGTATTCTTCTCCAGGCTTTTCCCTACTCTGTCTTGAACTTTTTTCCAGCTCCTTTCCAAGAACCTCTGAAATCCTCCTCACTCCACTTTCTTCTTATGGAACTCTGTAGGCCACCATGGACCACACCTGCCATTCCATAGGTTAAGAAACTGAGACTTAGAGATTATTGTTCAGGAAAGCAGGACTCAGCGAAATTCTGGTTTTCTGACTCCCACGAGAACACTTGCTCTTATGCCCATGATCCCCCAGCGTAAGCATCATCATTTATTACCAAGAATTCATCATGTGCCAATTACCAAGCCTGGTGTTTTACATTCTCTCCCATTTAATTCTCAAAACATCCTATGGGAGCTGGGGATTTAGCTCAATGGTTTCGCCGGCTGCTGCTCAAGCACAAGGACCCGAGTTCAATCCCCAGTACCAAAAAAAAGAGAAAACATCCTATGGGAAAGCTTTTTTTTTTTCAAGTTAACTTTATTGAGGTCTGATTTGTGTACAGTAAACCTTGTCTATTTAATATGTGCAATTTAAGCCAGGTATGATGGCTACACTTGTAATCCCAGCACTCTGGGCAGGAAGATTGCAAGTTCAAGTCCAGCCTAGTCAGCTTGGCAACACAGTGAGACCCTATCTCAAAATGAAAAGGACTGAAGATGTAGCTCACTGTGAAGGCTCTGGGTTCAATTCCTGGTATTGCATAAACAAACAAATAAATGTAGAATTTTTACTTGTGAAGCAGCTGTGAAAAAGGAACCCTCCTATATTGCCAGTGGAAATGCACACTAGTGCAACCGCTATGGAAATCAGTATGGGATTCCTAAAAAAACTGAAACTAGAAGTACCATTTAACTGAGATCTTCCCCTTATAGGCATGTTCCTGAAAGATTTAAAGACATCATATTACAGTAATACATGTATACTAGTATTTATTGTAGCCCAATTCAT
This sequence comes from Heterocephalus glaber, assembly GCF_053883595.1. NCBI lineage: Eukaryota > Metazoa > Chordata > Mammalia > Rodentia > Bathyergidae > Heterocephalus > Heterocephalus glaber. The sequence continues at coordinate 16,166,108 of NW_028258379.1, forward strand.
AATAGCTAAGTCTTTGAAGCAACCTGCATGTCCATTAACAGATGAACAGGTAAAGAAAATGTATTATCTACACACAATGGAGTGCTACTCTGCTATAAAGAAGGGTAAGTTTGAGTCATCTGTAGGAAAATGGGTGCAATTTGAAAACATAATATTAAGTGAACTAAATCAGACACACAAGCTTAAATACCATATGGTTTCTCTAATATGAGAAATCCAAAATATAAATGAAGAACAAAATAAAAGAGATAAAAAGAAACAGGGAGATAGATTTTTTTGCAAAAGGGAAGGTGCCCACGAAATGGAGGGGTGGGGAGAAGAAGGGAAAGTGGAAAGAATTAAGATGTGTCATGTACATACACCAGCTACCTTAAATGAATGTAATGTAATCATTATGTGTCACAAACCTGAACTAAACAACAACAGAAGAAAATGAGTGAAAGGGATTTAGAGAGATGGAGGGAGGGCAGTGGGAAGGCAGGGAAAGAGTAAGTAAGAGATGCTAAGTAGATATACCTCCTCCCTAAGATGAATGTAAACATTATGTGCACTACAAAGACATACTAATAAAAAATTTAAAAGGAAAAAAAATGTATAATTTGAGCTTTTAAAGGGGTGAATACCCTGTGAAATCACCAAACTACAATCACTATGTATAGAACATTTCTACTACCCACAAAAGTTTCCTTATGCCCCAGTCCATCCCTGCTGTACTCCTGGCTTCAAACAACTACTCGGGCGTGTTATTGTTTCATTTTCTAGAACTTTATATAAACAGAAGCATAAGTAAGTACACATTTGTGCCTAGCTTTTTTCATGCAGTGTAAAGAATTTGAGATTTATCCAAGTTGTTACCTGTATTATTAGCCTGTTGATTTTATTGCTGAGTCGTATCCCTTATATGGACATACCACAGTGTGTTCCCTTGTTCAGAGACAGCTGAATTGGTCATTATCCCTATTTTAAAGATGAGCAGACTAAGGCAAAGAATGGCAGCCTTGCCCAAGGTCAGATAACTGGTAAATGGCAGCACCAGGATTCAGAGACACAGATCTTGACCCCAACGCTGTTGTCTTCAGCCTTTGTCATGACTCTGGTGGCCTTCCACAGGTAGGCTGTATTAATGTCAGCACCCGGATGTTTAATATACAGTGCCTAGATGGACGGAATGCTTAGTAAAATTTCATTAAAGTAGGAAAAAAGAAAGATACCAATTTTCAGGAAATACCTCTAGTATTTCCATAAAGTCCATAAACTTGAATATGAAATTTGTGACTTGGCCTTATTTTGGCCCTGGAGGTTTGGAGCATGAAATCTTCCTGTCATAGTGCACTTGCTTTTACCACTAGGAGGGATGCCTCTTCCCTGGCATAAATCTGTTGTCCGTGCAGTTATGCTTGTGTCCTTTAATGGAAAATCAGTTCATATGTTACACTTCACACTCAACTTAGCCCATTTCACTGTATGTGAATGTTTAGAATCCATTATGCAGTAAGAGTCATATGTTACATATAACTAGTTTCTAGAATTATCTTTGCCCAGAGAATTACTTGGTTGGCTAGTGAAGGCTGCTCCTTTGAACACAGACTGTCCCGTGGGTGGGGAGACTTCAGGAGTGATTCCCTCAAGTCATCCATGGAGGCTCATTTACCAGTGTCATTCAGCAGCTCTTTGGGTACCTGTAAGGAAACCAACTGGTTCCTTTGAAGAAACTCACACGCAGGCTCTTTAGTGGTCAGTGCACGGAGCTCTTTCACCTGAGAAAGGCCTGGTTATTTTCTTACACACCAGTAAGGATGGATGATAGTTACACAGTCCCAACAAAGAGCAACTAGAAATGCAGATCTAAGGTCAAATAGGCTCTTTCCTCCAGCTGCCTTGCAGGCTAGGTTTTATTGAGGGAAGCTCGCTGCTGGGGCCCACATTGCCCAGATGCTGGAAACAGTGATAAGTGAAGCAGTCTCTGCTCTGCAGGAGCTTCTGATCCAGCAAGACAGTGCCCTTGGTCCTTTCTCTCCCTGTCTTTAGACTTTGGGGAGCCCCGACCTTCTAGGTATATTCCCCAGCATTCCACATCCCTAGCCCCCCCCACTCCGCCCTGGGTCTTGTCACCCATATTCTTCCCTGGGGAAGATACATTCTGTCTTCCAGGCCCCTGACGTTTGGGGAGAATGGAGAAATGCTTCCTCCTCCATCTGTGCCCTGTGCTTCCCAGAGAAGGAACAGAAACATAGAATGGGGAAGAAACTTTGAAGATCACGTGTGATTTCAGAATGAGAAACTGAGTGACAGGAGTGCCTTTGGGATCTGTTGGTAAACTGGTGGGATCTTTTGCAAGACCATGGCCAGGCTATAAATTTGTACAGCCAGGCAGATGATACAAATGTATGAAACAGCAGAAGTGTAAGGCAATAGAGTGGTGAAGCCTGTGGGGAGCTCAGAGAGAAGATGGCACAGCCTATAAGTTTTCAAATTTATATTTTAAAAATGTCAGAGGGGCTGGCAGGTTACATGCTTAGCATGTGCAAGGCCCTGAGTTCGATCTCCAGCACCAGAATAAATAAATAAAATAATTTTTTGAAAACACTTAACAAGGCGAGGTGTGGAGGCACACATTTGTAATCCCAGCTACTGGGGAGGCCAAAGCCGGAGGATTTCAAGTTCAAGGCCAGTGTGGGCAATTTAGCAAGACTGTCTCGAAATTTAAAAAATAATAAAAAGGGCTAGAGGTGTATAGCTCAGTCCTCCCTGGGCTCAATCCTTAGTACCACCTAAGCAAACAAAAACATTTTGTAGAAATGAAAAGAAATGGCACATGGCTGTAATCCCAGCTACCTGGAAGGCTGAGGCAGAGGGATAATGAGTTTGAGACCAGCCTGGGCTATGTGGGACCCCATCTCAAAAAAAGAAAAAAGCACCTTATAAACAACACATCTGCAAGTTGGATTAGGCCTTTGGGAACTGATTTGCAAATCCTTCACAAGACCTTGTGGAGCTCTGCTCTAAAGAAACACAAAACCTTGTTGGAGAAAAAACATAGAAGATGAAAAGCACTACAAGAGTTCAATAGCCAAGACTGCAGGATAGCAGATGGCAAAGGCAGCACATGGTTGTCACCATATTAGTGGACTACAGTACTAACAGCCACAAGATCAGAAGAGCAGGCGATCCAGGCAAGCTGAGAGCACTTCAGGAAGGAGAAAGGACTTGTTTTGTTTTTCTTCACATTTATGACTTTCTTTATTAGATGTTTTTGTGACATAATGAATACATTCATCATGGGGAGTTGGTACCTGAACATACCACATCTTGATTCTTTTTACTTCCTTTCCCAGCCCCTCCCTCCAAGGACTTGTACTAGGTCCTGAGGATGAGTAGGATTAGCAGAGGAGGTGTGAAGGCCTTTTAAGGCAAGATGCCCGGCATAAGGAGAGTGAATAAGGAATTGCCCACAACCAGGAGAGAAGCTGGTTCTGCAGACCTAGCCCGACTCATCCATTTTCAGCTGCAGATATACTGACTCCTCTCAGAAACTGCCTTTGAGGAGGCTCTGAAGAGTGCCAGTCATCTCACTTGCTGATCCTAGGTAGAATCACACCCTCCTCTTGCTAACTCAGTGCTTCAGGGAAGTCGGGATTTGTGATTATGGAAAGTAGCTGAATGATGCACAGCCAAACCTCAGAATGACCAAAGGGTCCCCGAATAATAGGGAGGCAAAATTGATCTCTACTCAGATGACTGTCTTTTGATGGCATATCCTCCATTCTGAGTCAAGTATCTGACTTGCCCTAAGGCCTTCTGACTTCTGTCAGGTTGTATGGCATTAGGAAAGAACATCAGGCCTGAGGTTGAATTGCAGTCAGTCTCTACAAGTGACTGTGGACGGCCACTCACTGAGTCACCCTTCCCATGGCCGTCAACGTTTTGAACACTCCTATGTGTGGTGCATGGGGCTGGACACTGGGGATACAGTGGTGAACAGAACATTTATTGTCCCTGTCCTAATACCACTTACAGTCTGGTAAGGGAAATAGGAATTAAACAAATTGTCACACATCTAAGTAAATGGTGAAAAGTGACCCTGGCAGGAAGAATACGGTGCTATGAGAGAGGCTGTCATGGAGGCCTGATTTGGACTGAGTGATGAGGGAGGGCCTGGCTGAAGAAGGAAGTGCCTTGGGATTTCAACTTGTTAGAAGAGTAGAAGTTGGCAGGAAAGGGGTGGGGTGGCAGTCTAGGGGTAGAAGAGGGAGACAGCACTGTAAGGGTGTGTCACCTCCGTAACCTCTGCAGGACGGCCAGTGCCCTCCAGCTGTTAAGCCCAGCTTGCAAAAGGTAAACTTGGGATGGAATGTGGTACTATAAAGGTTGCCTTTGGAGATGGGACACCATGAATTATCTTTAAAAAAATACAGAACCAGCTGCAGTGGTGCCTGCCTATAATCCCGGCTATTTGGTAACCTAAGAAGGAGGATGGAGAATTTGAGGGCAGCCTGGGAAACTCAGCAACACCCTGTCTATTAAAAAAAAAAAATTATTCAAGTCAGATAATCTCTGAATATGCAGTTAGACATGAATTCAGCTTTCAAATTGTTTATGCCAGAACTAAATTCAAGTTAGAATTTTTGTTTTTGGAACTCGGGATGCTTGCAAGGCAGGCACCAGAACCACTGAGCTAAATCCCCGACCCTCAAGTTAGAAGTTTTGAACCCCAAAACATGTTTGTAAACCAGTGAAAAGTCCCTGAAAGCAGGAGTTTAAAAAAAGTTGATGTTGGGGCTGGGGATTTAGCTCAGTGGTTTCGCCACCTGCTGCACAAGCCCAAGGACCCGAGTTTGATCCCTGGTACCAGAAAAAAAAAAAAAAAGTTGATGTTTCTTGTGTTTAACTTGGGCCTTTAATGCACGTTACGTCACAGGACTGAGTGGACTTGTGACACCCTCTCCTGGCAGCTCCCAGCTCTTGGGCAAACACCAGCCTCCCTGGAGAGGGAGTCTTTGCAACCTGAGGTCCAGTTTTGACAGAATCAAATACCTCAAAACCTTAAGAATAATAAATCCTTTTGGCCAGCCAAAAAATGTTTAATTCCTAAAGGACAAGCTGAGTTGAGCCACTTCTAGCCAGGGGCGATTGAGGATTCAATTCTGCAAGTGTAGCAATCTGGATGATCTGAGAGCTCTGAGTTTAAGGGTAATTGTTCAATTTTCTATCCATGTCAACAGGGAAAATAGGTAAAAGTGGCTAAACACAGTCAAGCAATGAGGCTGGGAGAGATGTGAGATGAGGGCTGTCGGTGGAAATAGAAGTGTGCTATCTCCAGAGGGCTGTCTCCCGCCACTCCTCCATCTCTCCCACTCCCTTTATCTCTGTCTCTGGCCTCTCTAACCCTCTTTTGGGGTCTTTCTCTTTCTTTTATTAGTCCTTCTGCCATATCCTTCATCCCTTCTCCTGCAAACAGGAGAGTCACTGTGAGCCTAAACAGCTTTAATGAGGAGAAAGACAAAGTAGAAAGAGAAGAACAGATCCACTGGAAACCTGTTGTCTCAGCTCCATCCTTAGTCAGAGGGTCATGGTGTCACTTTCCCTCCTCAAGCTGAAGGCAGCATATGGGGCTTCCTAGGTGGATCCTAAGCCTGGTTCCTTTGCACCCCCAATTTTATTTAAACTATTGTAACTACTACTGATATTTTATTAAATATAACTCCTTAGCTTCAGTTTGTTTTTCTAAGTTCAAAGTTACTAGACACTAAAGTCTTTCTAAACCCATGCTGTCCTACCTTTCTCTAGAAATCCACATACAGGGTCTCTGCACCGGGCAGGGATTATAGGAAATTGGAAAGGGAGTGTTGGTGTCACCGGTCCAAAGGCTCAGCTGCCCTTTCTTGCCTGTGCTTTGTTCTGCTTATGGGTTGTTGGATAAGAAATGGGAAAAAAAATCATCTTTGAGGAAATAGTATTGACAATTAACACTTGTCAGTGTTTGCTGTGAGCCAGGCAGTGTGCTAAGTGCTTTACCAGCGATGTGCCAGTTAACCTATGAGCAGTTCTGAGAAGACATTGGTTATCACCATTCTACAGAGAGGAAGTTAAAGCTTAGTGAGGTTAAATAACTCACTGGGGTCACATGGCTAATAAGCAATGATGTGCTCATAAATTAACAACCAGCTCTCAGGCAGGAAAAATGTCATGATCGGTAGCATTGGCCAGTTTCTCTTCTACCATGGCTGGTTTTGGGCTACTAACATGACATTGCTGACCAGAGTTAGGAAGAGATAGGCCACAGCACACCAATATATTGTATTACTACCCTAAAGGTACATTAGATATAAATGATTTTGAGAATTTTGATAAAATGTAAGGCATGATGAGTATTATTACATTTTAAAATATAATTTAATTATAAGGGTGGATAACTTCATCTTTATTGTTGTTTGTTTGACAGCCTCATTTTAGTCAGTTTTCAGTTACTCTAATAAAATACCCAAGGCAATTAACTTATAAAGAAAAAAGGTTAATTTTGGCTCATAGGTTTGAAGGCTGCAGTGCAAGATGAGGCCCATTGCTTTGGGCCTCTGTTGTGTGAGATGGTAGTGATAAGGAGTGCACAGAAGAGCAAACTGCTCACTGCATGAGCCAGGAAGCAAAAGAGAAAGAAAAGACCGGGGCCCACTGTCCCCCTCTAGGACACAACAACCCCAGTGACCTAGGGCCCCCCACTAGCCCCCACTTCCTAAAAGTTCCACCACTTCCCACCCTGGTAGCACTGACCTGGGGAGCAAGCCTTTAACATAGGCCCTTTGGGAGACATTCACCATCCAAACTATAGCAAACCTACATGCAGAATTCTTAGAAATTTAGCAAGTGGCTCCTCTGAGCCAGTGTGAGCTGCTATTGCACACTAGTACTAGGAAGTGGCGGGGCCAGGGTTCAGTCGTGGTCCTTGTCACTCCAAATCCCTCTGCTCTCACTGGCCTCCTTGCACCTGCTGTTAATAGCTGAGATGCCTTTCTCAGTCCACTTACTGAGGGGACAGGTCTCTGCACATTCTTCTAGCACCCTGTTTGAATTTGCTCTCCATTCTTGCTTAGATTCACCAGTTGGCCCATGTTCTTACTCTGCTGCGCCTCTGACTCTGAAATCTTGTTCACAGCAATGCCTGGGCTGGCCAGAGAAAAGCCAGAGAGGCCAGGCTGTTCAAGCTGCTGTGACAGGAAGCCGAATTTTCAGGTTTGAGCATCCGTGTTATGCATTCTTCTCCATCAAATCCATTGAGATGGCTTTTCTATAACAAATTCTTGAGTCTTAGCTGAATCCTTGAGGTGAGAACCTATTTCAGGGAGAAAGGAAGGAGCCTCACTGGATTGGTGCAGGTTGTGGTATGAGTATTGGGGCATTTGGAGGGGTTGGGAAGACCTGAGGCTCCACAGGGCCGTGAAGAGCCATGTCTGTAGCTTCTTGTCACCCACTCCTTTGAGACACGACAGAGAGAACAAACTGACACCACAGAGACAAGGGCCACTTGAAAAGCCACGTGAAGTAAAAAGGGCCCCGGTGGGTGTTAGCAGATCATGCTGTGAATACCAGGCTGAGGCCACAATGGGCCAGAGGTAGAATCTGTACAGGTTGATTGCATTGTAGAAAATAAGTTTTATTGTACTGATGCTATAAAAAGAGATGGCATGCTTTATTTGCAGGCCATGGCTGTCACTATGGGATATTTGGAAAGATTCTACCATAGGCACATGTGTCAGGGTTTCACTTTGGTTTTTGTTTTTTAACCCCATTAGATCTATTCCAATGGACCTCCAAAGTAAGACTCTCTTAGAGACCTCATTTTGTTGGTAAGGAAACTTAGGACCAGAGCTAACAAGTAATTGTGTAAGTTCAGCAAGTTAGGGGCAGATGGAAGACCTAGGTTTCCTGATCCCTCATAGGTGCCTCCTATGCTACAACCTTCCGGACCAGGAATCTGGATTTGGTTCTTTCTTGATAGGCAGTTAGAGCCACGTTCCTGACAGCTAAAGAGTCATGCCAGTAGCTGTGGACCCTTGAGGCCACAGCAGCTGACTTTTCTGCTCTCCAGTGTCTGCGTTTGGCTAGTGCTGGTCTCTAGATTTTGTAAAACATTGGGGAAGTTGCCTTCCCAGGAGTTTCTTCAGTGCAGCAGTCGTTTTTCACTTGGCCCTGTTTTTTCCAGGAGGTGATTTAAGGCAACATACTCCTACCTAGAGAAGAACATAAACTGTCACAAAGTAGCTTTCTGGGAGGTCATGCGATGGAGAGATGTTTGAAATGGCCTGATTTGGCAAACACAGTGGAGACTGCTGTGCCTTTAATCCTTGACTCCCAAGGCAGAATACCAGGAGAGGTTTGAGAACTGCAGTAAACTGGGAACAGTTTTAGCTTTTCTTTGTCAACATAGTCATTCTTTTCCTTATCTTGGTTCAGCTACACAACGAAGCCCAATGTCTAGACCAGATATCTTGCAGCATCGACAGAGTTGGGAGAGTGCTGTGTGCCCCAAGTGGTGCCCTGAAATCTCTAGGTCACACTGAAATTCCCATCACAGCATCACTGCCCACAACACAGTTGACAGTAACTTTCTCTGGTAACTTTTTCTGTGTTCTTTGCTCAGTGAAAAGTTTACTTGTGTGTCCCCATCCGAAGAGATAGAATGGGAAGAATGCAAACAAATGTCTTGTTTTTTGTTTTTGGGGGTGTTTTTTGGTACCGGTGATTGCTGGGCATGTTTTAAGTGAAGCAGGTATTATAACCTTGCTCGAGGAACATGGGGAGAGAGCTCCATCAGCTTTCTGTTGTGCCATAGTCTGGAAGAATGGAATTAATAGCAAATCATCCACCATTAAGCACTGACAAGAGTAAAAGAGAGTTACATCTCCCTAGGATTGGTATAGAGATCAAGGTATTTGTTCTATAGCTCCCTGGCGCTGTCTTCATTGACTACAGAAGACAGGCTTGAGATAGGACAGAATCACTCCCACTTACTTTTGTGAGACCATTCAGGTGTGACTGTAAGCTGTGTCTCAGCCTTCAGGGGGGCACAGGCCCTTTCCACATGATTGTGAGGGGAGCAAATGATTATCTTAAATGCGGACAGGCCCATTCGAGGAGAACCACTGGCCAAGGAGATCTTAGCCACCTTAGATTTTTATATGACCAGAAGGAGATAGAGGCTCAGCATCCTAGATGTCTCTTTCAGGTGATGGGATCTGTATGAACATAAAGTCTAATGTCCTCTGCAATGACAGCAGACAGGCAGGATTGCAAAGTTGCACCACATGGTCTTTTATCCAGAAACACTATAAGATGTATGTAGCCTAGGATGACTGGTGACTATTCACACTCCTAGGCAAAGGATCATGACTTATTTCTCTGTTCAGCCAGTGTTGCTTCGGTGAGATGGGAAGGGACAGGCATGTTTATTTGTGTGACATCAGCTTGGACTTAGGCTGTCACTTAGTCCTCAGTTGGAGAAGTCAGTTCCTACTGACACCAAGGAGATTACTTTCTAAGAAGTGCTCAAGCCAGCAAAACCTAGGGATGGCAGCAATCTGGGGAGGAGGAAACAGAGGTCTGCTTACTCAAGCAAGTGACTGACTGGTGGATCTTCCTTCCTAGCTGTTGGCTACCAACTTTCTAAAACTTTACAGATGTGCACTGTGCATGTGGTGTGGGTGTGTGTGTGTGTGTGTGTGTGCACACCTGTATGCACACATAGGAGGACACACATTGGGAATGTGATTCTTGAGTCCATAAGTGTGCTTGACGGACTAGGTTTACCTAAAAGACCCTTTAAGAGAAAGCACTTGAAAGATGATTACAGAATTGAGACACCATCATTTAAAAGTGCCTGAGGCAAACTCCTTTGAAAATTGCAGCAGCGGAGGGCCAGAGAAAGAACCACTGCAGCCCTTGATTGTTGCGCTGTTCCCCCAGGACCCGTGCTCCCCCTCCCCCGAAGTTTCTCATCTGATAAGAGAGTGAGCAGCAGTAAGACTCCTCATCTATCTTATGAAAATCCGATTCGGAATGGCTGTGATCAAAACCAGCTGGCTGTCACCAGCAGTGGCCTTGTGCGGAGGGAACCGCTCAGAAGCATTCCGTATATGGGGGTGTCATGGGTGGCATCGATCAAAGGAGCATTTTTTTAATAAATATATATAAGGAAAAATACAAAACCTAAGGATTTAGAATAAAAGCAGTGTAGTTTGTCTTGTTTTTTTTCAGTGTAACACGAAGAGGATGAAATAGAATCAGATATGCCTGGTTTCTAACACACTTCATCTGGCGCCTCTGAGAAGGCGCTCGCTCTGTCACATTAGCACCGCATCGTTCAACCCGGGCCTCATTGAAGAGAGCAGAGTTCCTGGTCTCTGTTCCTCCCAGCCACTACATTCCTTCACTACATTTAAAGTCCTTTACCCCTCCTTGTCCTTAGCACAGCTTTGCAGATAAAAGCTGGAGAAAACCACACGAAGCTCAGAGAGAGAGAGAGAGCGCTGGAAGGGGCCTTGTTCTTCATTTCCTTCAACCACCTGCCAGTTACCAGTGGGACGATGTTTCCTAGGAGTGACAAGTGACACTGAGGTCTTCTCAGAATTAGGTCACTTAAGGCTCCTGGGCTGAGTGGGATCTTTCCCCATACGGAACCCTTTGGGCCCTGCTTGTCTTTCATGGGTGCTGCTTTTCCTCATTCATGACTCCCTGGCTTGCCAGTGCTGACTCTTGTACAGCCTTCAGTGGGCTGGGGGCGGGGTGGGGCTGGGGAATGGGGACTATTTCCATCCAGGGACTTGCTCTCATGGCTCCTTCAGAAATGTGCTGATATTTCTCTCATGAAATGGGGGTCATATAATGAGGCCAGACTTTCATGCACTACTCACTACCATGAGCCAAGCTGCCATTCTTAGCACACTCTTTCCTGCTGCTGATCCAGTCCAAGCCTTCCTCTCCAGCCCATCATCAGCAACAAGAGTTGCCACAGTGTAGGGGGCTGCAAAAGACATCTGTTTTGACTTTCCTCCTCTCAAAGTCTGTGGTCTCTTTTCTCCAGCAGCATGAAGAGAGAATTGATGTGGTAGTAGCACAAGGGCTTGCAATATGTGAGACACAAATGAAAAAGTCCACTCCAAACAGGCGCCACAGAGCACGGTGCCTGCTTTCTGTGTCCCTATCTCCAGCTTCCTAAGAGCTGCTCAAGCACAGCCCCTCCTGACCACCGACCACCCTGCTCTGTCCCGGGGTGGCGCTTTCAGCCCGTGGTTCCTCTCCTGCAGCACAGCTCTCTGGCCACTATCACAGCTTTTCCGTTCTCCCTGCCAGTAACGAAGACAGCCTAGCTCCAGCGCTAATCAGTCAAAAATCACAAGGGACGAGTCTTCATAAAGTGGACCTGCCAGGGACCTAGGGACATGTTTGTGCCCCTCATCCCCTGATTCCGAGAATGCAGGGTACCACTTGGGAGCTCCTCCAAGACTGCCTCTTTCCCTTGTTCCTTCGGGTGTTTGAAGCCTGTTGCCTACTGCTTTTCCCCTTTTTTCCCTTTTAAAAAAATTCTCCATTTTTTACTTAGAAAAAAATTATTTATACGATCGAGATCCACTAATTAAAGCCATTTTCTGGTATTTGGTTACTGGAGCGTTTGATGTCTCTCTGACAAGACCATGAAATGCACAGGGTGTCCACAGGGACAGAATTTGCTGAACACGGCTCTTTGTAAATGAGGGGACATAGTGTCGCAGCAGCTCATGAATATGAAACGCCCATGATGCCACCTCAGTGGACTTGGGAACACAGATGAATCCTGTCATGTGCTAAATGAGACCAATTTCTTTCACTTAACTTCATCTTCAATCAGACCTTCTTCCATTTGCCTGTTTAAAATTCCCCATACATGATGCAGAAGGTAACAGCATTCAGTAAAACAAAGTTTTGCAGCTGCAGAGAAAAATCATAATGATCTCTGGTTTAAAGTTGCCATCTCCTAAAAATATGGACGTTTTCTTTTACTCATGACCCCTGCTAATGTCTGTTGAATTGGGGCACAGAATTAGGGGTTTGTCTGACTGCTTTTATTGGGGTCTCCCAAAGCAGTGTGTCCACATTCCTTTTGTGTGGATTGGCTGTTGAACGTGGCTATGAATGGTGGATGGGAGCCTTTTGCAGGGCTTGTGAAAGCCCTGCAATGGCCAGGGCACAGTGGGAAAGAGGTCTGAGAAGAGACCATGGGTAACCAAGCCAGGCATTTGCGGTTGGGAACTCAGTAGAGCAAATGAGAGAAACAGATATCAGGAAACTTCCTGGGGGAACCTGGTATGGTGAAGGTAGGCCTACTACTGTATCACTTATGAAGATGTCAAGTGAGAAAGTGCCAGAATACAGGACAGACTTCATGTATTCCTAAAAACCCCCTTCTGGACACACACAGAAATCCCTGACCAAGACAATTGGTAAGGGGTTGGGGGTATAGCTTAGTAGTAGCATACCCATCTAGCATGCTGACATGTGCAAGGTCCAGGGACCACAAAGAAAAAAAATCAACAAAGACTACAACCTAAAGGGACACAGAAGAGGGGGTTTTGCCTAGGTAGGTCCCAGGGGCCAGTCTGGAAAGCCTCCTTTGCTTCCTCCTCCGTGTGGGACTTCAGTATGTGTGCCAGGTGAAGAGCCTGGGTAATGCTCGTGGTACATTCATGGCAAGCTGGGTCCAGCTAAGAATTTGCTTTTTCCTTTCAGACAGGCAGACAGTTGGATGGGAGGGCAGGCCAGCACACAATGTGTCATGGAGATTTGGGGCTGCCTCGCTGGAAGAGGCAGCTCGGCTTTTTACTGTCTGGTCACAGGAGTGGAACAGGGTCCCTCTGGGACCTTGCTAGGTAGTTAGCATTTTAGTCTGCATACATGATGATATTATCTGTGATGAATGTATTTCAGGGTGAATGGCATCTTCTCTCACCTTTGAGACCAGTTGTAATCTGTTGGTGTTTCTGTACATATTTATTATTTCTGTTATTTATTTTGGCACTTAATTTATCTCTGTGGCTTCATCTGGTAGATCTGTGAGGTGGTGGCAGACTAGTGTTCCCATATCAAAATGAGTTTCTCATTTGGTGATCTCTCTTTTCTGAAATAAATTCTCAGAGCTATTGGTGTACATTAACAAGCCTCTTCTGGGTGCTTCTAGAATGTGGAGAGCAGTGTGACCCAGCCTTGGGATGGATTCAGATGGTCTAGGGTGGGCCAAATTTGAATAACTGTCCCTTTGTCCCCACTCATCCATTGTTTCTTGGACATGCACAGGATTTTTCCAGCTGGCCTTGCAGCTCTCAAGTGAGGCAGACTCTTTGATATGATGTCTTTAAATCCAGAAAGTATTCAAGGATCACTCTTGATTGACCTTGTGGAATGAATCCTCTTTAGGCACCTTGAGGACTCAGTAGCACTTCCACTATGATTGGAACAGTGTGTAGGATATTGACATCGCTCTAGCATGTGTGTGCCTTTCACACTCGAGGGTCACTGACTGACTGAGTTCTGCTCAGTGCTCCTGTATTTTTCCAGCCGTTGGAATCGCAGAAGTCACTGGGATATGTCTTTGACCTCAGCTAGCTCTCTGTGTAGGGAGCAGGCTTGGGGCAGATTCACTTACTCTGCCTCCTGCAGGGTAGTGAGGGCCACGCCATGGCTCTAAGTGAATTATAGGCAGACAAAATGGGAAGCTCTTAATTCTGCCCATTGGGTTCCAAGATGATTCATCAAGGAGGGGATATGCATTTTCCTTGTTTTCTTGATTTACTTTTTGAGAACTTTAATGGCACAGAGTGTTTACAGCTACAAGTTATACACATATTGTAAACTATGTATAATGATACAAAATGCTAATTACATAGATGAAGAATCCATAATCACTTTGGCTAAGTTAATTCCAATAATTTCAACAACTGCTTCATTTAGAAATTCATTTCATTGCCTGAGTCTTAAATCTACCTTTTTTTAAAAATTTTTTTTCTTTTATCCAGTCTTCTCTTTTATAGTAGTTGTACTGCAATTAAGGTGACATGTTGTACTCTTTTTTTTTTTTTTTTTATGTATAGCTCCTCCCTTTTACAGCTTTGCCATGCCCAGGCCATCTTTGTTTGCCCCTCCTGGGCCTCAGAAGGACTCTCGGGCATAGCACGCACCCAGTTTGTGTTTCCTCAGTGTTGTTACTCACCCTTCCTCACCTGGCACCATGCACCTTCTTCTGCTTCAATCTGGGTCTCTCTCTCCTGGGCCCCGTGCTCCAGCCACACCAGCCCACCTACCATCTCTCGTGTGGCAAGTTATGTCTCACTTCCTCACACCTTTGCGCATGCTGTCGCCTGCCCAGCTTCCTCCTGTTCCTCCTTCAGCTCTCTGCTTCTCTGTCCCTCATTCAGAGAGACATTCCCTAACTTCTCGCCCCACACCACTGACTCTAAAATTGATCCTCACAGGACTGGGTTAAATGCATGTGGAGCATTGCTTCACTGGAATCCAAGTCAGTCATTTAAAAGAATAAGATACCTCTGTGTATCAATAAGGAAGAAGTAGCAGAACATTGCTTAGGTAGCCTGATCCCATTTGCTGACACTTTTTAAATGATCTATGTGCTGTGTTATGCGTATATTCTTTTAAATAAATACATAGGAAATTGAGTGATTACCTTTAGGGAAATGACTGGGTCTCATAGAAGGGAAATTTTTCATATTAATCTTTTCTGTAGCATTTGAATTGATTACACCTATAATGTTACTTTTACTTCAGAAAAAAATAAAATAAGTAGGTCTCCCTGTTATTTTCTGTCATAGAATTTGCTAGTTTCTTTCCTACTGTGTGTTTTAATTGGTAAGCAGGACATTTGTGTTTATATCCTCCATCTGACTGGTCCTCCTTGAAGACCAGAACTGTGTCTGTTTCTGTTTATTGCTGTTACTGGTACTACCTTTCACACAGTAGGTGCTCAGTACCCCTCAAATGAATGAATGAACAGCCAAGTGGACAAATGGAGTTTCTCATAGTGTGGCTAACCAGGCACCACTTGGGGCAGAGAAGCAGCTGAATGGTTTGCGCACTGGCTCACAGAGAGGCAGGGAGAAAGCATAAGGCAGGAAGGGCTCTTCATGTAAGATTTGAACTGGGGCCCTGTGACAGACACAGTGTGAGGACAGCACTACCTGCTGCAGCACTGAGCCAGCAGATGAGGGACTGACCCCCGGGCCTGCAGCCCCTCGCCACGCTTTCTCCCCTTGGCCTTCTGTGGGGCTGTCAAGGTGCCCAGCCACATCTTTCTCCTTGAGATGAGTTTACATGGGTGGTGTGGAGTCCCCAGGTTGTCTGATGTGGGTACACATTCATCATCCTGTTCCATTTGGCCTTGAGGCAAGTAGGGAGTCAGGGAATACAGTGAAGGAGGGTCTTTGTTCATTTAGTATTATAGGAGTCAACAGAAATACCCAAGAACAGAAGACAGTAAGTCTGAGGCCAAAAGAAAAGGTACCCTAGCTGTGGGTGGTGTCTCACCCCTGCACTCTAGGAGGCGGTGTCATCAAGGGCGTTTCACAGGCGAGGAGAAAGCCAGGTGGGTGTGCCAGCCATGTCGGAGCAGAAGCCTGGCTCTGCCCGTTACTAACAGCTTCACCTCACACAGATGCATAGTCTTGCTTCACCTGTATTTTCTTCTGAAAGTGATCATAATTGGGCAGGATTAAGTGAGGTAAGGGAGAATCATAGTTTCTCAACATGTTCGATACTATATTTTAAATGGATTAAAAAGATTATTGAATATTTTTTCTATACTGAGCATAACGCTCAGTATTTTATAAAGGTTATTGCATTTGCTGCTTATAATAGCCATCTGAGGTGGCTGTAAGGATGATCTTCATTTTACAGATGAAGAGACTGAGGCACAGAGGAGATAAAGTGGCACAACTAGAATGTGGCACGGATCTAAAAACTGGCCATCCTGTGCTCACAGCTCCTGGACAGGAAACCTGCACACCTATTTTAGTTATCTCATGGATACAGTTAATGTCCTTCAAGTAACAGCACAGAAGAAAATGAGGATAAAGTAAACATAATTATTAGATTTTTGCAGTAGTGGTAGACAGGCTGGGATGTAGCTCAGTGGTAAAGCATTTTACCTAACTTGCATGAGGCCCTGGGTTCCATCCCCAGCACCCTGTACCCCCCCCATAAAAAGCATCATAGCTTTTCAAAGGTTCCAGAATTGAACCCTCTGTTCCTCTTACTGTCTTTGTTAAAAGTGTGGCTTTGCATGGTGAACTTTGCCTTCTGAATGAGACTGGGTAACCAGTTCACATTTACAGCTTGAGTCGATGTCTGACTGGAAGCAGAGCTGGGTTGCTCCTGTGGGTAATTTTGTGAAGAAACACATTTCTGAAATCCATTTTCTTTCTTTCTAGGTTTATAAGTGATATATGTGGGGGGAGGGGCAGGATAAGGAAAAGGAAGGAGAGAGAGAAAAAAATTCACCGGAACATACTGTGTGCACACGATCAAGCACTCATCTGTGATTGTAGATCAGAAACTGCAAAGTTACAAAGTTCTTTGAAGTTTGCCCAAAACCCACTCCACGGCCACCTGTTCCGCTGGGGGCCGGGAATTGGATGGCCTGCCTCTGCTGTGCTGGCTCAAGCTGTCACTGTCCCGGAACGTTCCAGCTTGCTGTGGCCTGGCTGTCATCGCTGGCTCTGTCCCACTCCGGCAGTTCACCACGTTCTACTGGGCGCCAGCCTTCCAATTAGAGAGAAATCCCACTGTGTGGCCAGCCCCACCAGTGCCACTCTGAGCTGCCCCTTTGCCAAGGCCCACGTTGACCTCTGCTCTGTCAACAGATGGGCCAGCCGCACACTCTTCTGTGCACATTTGGAGGAGGGGGATGGGACCACGGGGAAACCCCCGGGATTAAGAGTGGACATTGGGCAGGAGTGCAACTTCTCCACGCTCGGAGGAGCTGGGCAGAGTTGACAGGACCCAAATGCTAAAGTTGTAGAGGGAAAGGGGAGTTTGGGAAAACCCCATCCTGAGCACTAAACTCAGCATGGGCATCTTCTTACCAACTTCTGAATATTCATTTCAGGCTGGACTCCATGCCCGGAGAGAGCCAACAATGAGCAGCTAACTGGCTCACTCTGAAACTGTCACATTGCCGATGGCACATGACAGAGCCAGCTTCTCCCTGTCCCTCCACAGGGCCAGTGCCCTCTCAGCCTGAGAGCCCCAGTCACTCTGGGCTTGTGGAGCGGGGGCCTTGTCAGCAGCCTGCACAATGGACTGTGTTAATCCCTGTGAATGTCTGCTAGCATAAGAAACAGAATCTTGGGAAATTCCATTTCCAGTTCTCTAGCAGGACAGGGAGATGTAATCTAAGCTTTGAACAGTTTCCTTCTAGATATAAGACTTGCAGAAAGTGGTTCATTATTTAGGGGTGGTTTGTGCATCTCTTCTTTATTTCTCCTATCAAGTGTCTTTTTATTTTTTGAAGGGCGGTAACCGGGGATCAAACTCAGGACCTTGTGATTGCAAGGCAGGCGCTGGAACCACTGAGCTAAATCCCCGGCCCTGTCTTTTTATTTTTTATCCGTTTTCACTACTTTCTTTCTCTGTCTCTTTCTCTGTTTTATTCTCTCTCTCCCTCCCTCCAGGTACATCATCTGTGAGTTGGAAGTAATAATAAAGACACCAGGCTTAGAACTGACATTTATATACTCTGGCTTAGCTTGACTAGAGCAATCATGAAGTCTAAATAATGAATAGCCTGAAAGTGGCAAGGGTCTTCCCAGCTGTTCTTAGAATGATTTTGTCCCTCTTTTGGAAATAAAATTGAATTCAGCCCATGGAGCGGAAACAAAGGGCTTCCTCATTAGTCTCTTCTCTGGGATTTTTCCTTCTTTCTGTGTTTGTAGTTGGTTTAAGAATCCCAGGATTGTCTCACCTTGTGTGGCCTTTTGTCCTGTCCTCCTTCCTTTTTTTTCCTTTGCTCCCATTGGTCAGAGCAAAACCCCTCAACCAAATATTCCTGTGTGGGGTTAGTCTGTCCGCATGCGAAGGTGGACAACTTTTGGTGACTTAAGTTGCAGCAATGAAGTGATGTCCTGTCTGTCTCTCATTTTCCTTGTTTGCATGACTTTGTTAGTCTGGTGGAAGAAATGGCCATGTGTCTCTGTGCGTGAGCCTGTAATCATCTCTGGAGAGTTCTGGGAAGGAAAACCTCCATGAGACAGCAAAAGAAGTGTGCCCATGGGCCAGGGATTTAGCTCAGTGGTTTCACCACCTGCTGCACAAGAGCAAGAACCCGAGTTGGATCCCTGGTACCAAAAAAAAAGGAAGTGTGCCCATTAGAATTGGCAGCATCCAATCCCTGAAACAATGATGGGGAGCCAGGTTATATCATCAGGTGTAAACTGCCTGTCAGGTGCCGGCTAAGTGCTGCATCTAGGACTGTGATTATTGCTCTCTATAGAGTTAATGTGTGTATAGATCTAGTCATGAGCAGGTGGCACCTGTAACAAAATCCACTTTGTGACACTGCACATTTGCAGTTCTGTCTCTGACCACACCCGGCTCATTCATCGGTTCCTCTTCCTCTTTGCTCCAGTGCCGTGTGGGAATCTCATCTCCTTACATCTCTCCTTGGTGACTCACTCCATGGCTCCTAACCTGGCACATGCATTGGAGTCAGTGAGGAAATCTTAGCCCCACCAGGAGCTTCTCCTGATTCAGTGAGTTCTGGTTAAGGTCTGTGGTTCAGAAATTGCTGGAGCTCCACCTTTGGTTGTTTTGTGTCCCCACTTTGGCACCACTGCCCTACACTGCAAGTCTCTGGAGGCCAGAGACTGAGTGTCCATTTGAACCCAGCCCACAGCCCGTCAGCTGACGGGTAGAAGGTGAATAAGTAACCCTGGAGAAGAAGCAGGATCCTTGTCTGGGCTGCAATCAAGGATATCACCTCTCTTTACAGATATTCCTATCATTCCTGACCTGGAAGAAGTACAGGAAGAAGACTTTGTTTTGCAGGTGGCATCCCCTCCCAGGTAGGTTAAGTTAGGTAAGAACTTGGCAAAGGAAGCAGAGATGTTGGAATTAGTCCACTCCAAACACCATCTACAGTGTCCCTTGCTGCCCACCACCTCCACCATGTAGACCCAGATCTTTCTGGTGATGGGCTCACCCCAGGTGTCCCATTTTGTTTAGACATTTTGTTCCTTCGCTGGCCCTCTCCAACTGCATACAAGGCTCTGGGGACAGTGGCCCTACAGCGCTTCTGGACCCCATCCTGCCTATGGTTTCTCTTCACACACTCTTTCTTCAGTGTCCAGGTAAACAGGGTTATGACCTACCGTGACCTGGACAATGACCTCATGAAGTACTCGGCCTTTCAGACCTTGGTGAGTGGAGTGACTTCTGGGTAGAGCAGGGGCTCCAAGCAACATCCATAGATTTCTCAGTTCCTCCAGGGCCACACAGCAGCTTCTCCATGGACCTTGTTGGAAGCGTCATCCTGGATATCTCACAACATCCTGCACCCCCATAGTCCAGCCTTTCCCCGTGCATGCCTCTCACATGCTCCAGGTCTGCGTATTTGGCACCTGACGGCACCCCGTTGTCCTCTGCCTCTATGGCTCTTCTCTGCCCTTCATTGTTGCCCTTTGCCCCAATATATGCCCAGTGTGCAGGGCATTGTAGCCTTCTCTCCTGTCAGTGGCCATGTGGTCTGCTGAAGGTTCTACTCTTTGATGAAGGCCTGTCTGAGGGTCTCGGTTTGGGGAGTTCTAACACACATACGAACTCCCCCTTACAAAAGAGCTAGTTAGCATCAGCCCTGGAGGTTCCACCCAGGCCTTTTGTATATTCACAGGATGGTGAGA
This sequence comes from Heterocephalus glaber, assembly GCF_053883595.1. Classification (NCBI taxonomy): domain Eukaryota; kingdom Metazoa; phylum Chordata; class Mammalia; order Rodentia; family Bathyergidae; genus Heterocephalus; species Heterocephalus glaber. The sequence continues at coordinate 16,186,036 of NW_028258379.1, forward strand.
TCGACCTGAAACTCCTCACCAAAGTGCTGGTGCCAGAGCACGAAGTGCGAGAGGTATAGTAGCAGCAGCAGCAGCAGCCGTCCCGGCTCAGTGCATCCTTCCAGGAGCCAGCAGGCTCCACAGGCTTGGCCACATCTCCCTGGGGCCCAGATGGCTTGGGAAGCTGGCTGTAATTGGGGTAAAGGAGGTCTTTCTTCTCTTAACCAGTGATACCCCTCTTGGCAGGAGGATGTCGGCTGGGATTGGGACCATCTGTACACGGAGGTGTCCTCAGAGCTCCTCAGTGAGTGGGACCTGCTGCAGACAGAGAAGGAGGACCCCACTGGGCCTCTGAGGCAGACCTGAGCCATAGCCTCTGCTTTGGACTTGAGCAGATGCAGTAAGCCTAAAACCAGTGAGGCTTGCAAGCACCTTAGGGTTTTTGTGTGGAATCGTTTGTAATAAAAATGTTTATTTTCAATTGACCATATTGGGTCATTTGAACGCAATTAAGGACTTTATTCTGTGGCACCTCTTCCATTTCTTTCCAGCGCTGCCAAGGAGGGCAACTTTGAAACAATCTGGTGAGAGCTGTGTGGGGCCAAAGAGCTCGGGGGAGACTTTGACGTGGGGAGTAGGCACCCTACTCGCACTTGTCACTTCCCACGAGACCAGGGCAGCTCCCTGGGCCCATGGGACCTGGAGGCAGCTGGAGATGGGGGTGGGCGAGGTGCAGGCAGCTTTCAGGGTCAAGGGAGGGCCTGGCATGATGCTGCCTGACTCTGACCCTGGCACTTCGGTGCCATCAGGTGCATTAGTGAAGCTGCACAGTCACTTCCAGGAGCAAGCAGGAGGGAGGAGCAAGCAGTGGGTGTGGTGAGGTGGCACACAGGTCATTTGCCTCAGAGAGTAGGGGCTGTTTGGACAGCATTCTCGTTTTTCTCCTCAGCCTGCACCCTACTCCTCAGGCTCCAAAAGTCAGCCTTTGCCTGGGCCACAGGTTCCCAGAGCCTGCCAGAGGGCCCAGCCCAGCAGTCCTGAGGATCCCACAGGAAGGGCCAGGTTCCTGCTATAGGAGCCTCTGACCTGCACTGCTCTCCACATCAGGACCCCTTCTCTACAGTGCTCAGATGGGAGCACAACCCAGACCTTGGCTGAAGCTGGCATCTCTTGTTTTTGTTTTTCCTTTTTTCCTCCCTGAGGCCTCTCATCTGAGGGCAGGGACCTTTTCCTGCCACCTCTCCTGGCCGCTGCATTGGCTCAGACCCATGCCCACTGGCCGCAGCTAGCAAAGGGTCACTGCTTGGCCATGGGGGAACTTCTCTCCTCCTGCCTGGAAAGCCCTTCATTAAAATTCAGAAAAACAAAGAGGCTCAACACATCAAAAACCCACTGGGGGGCTTATTTTTGTGTGACTACAGCGCCCTTCCCTAGTGAGCCACATGGCTTCAGAACAAGCAGAGCGAGTGCTTGTCTGCTAATTATAAACTCAGGGATTTAGTGGCTTTGGGGTCCCATTTCCTCCTTTTCCAGAGTTGCAGTGTTAGCCCAGACAGGCCTTCTTTGGAATAAATCTCATGGCTACTGAGAAGTTTCCATCTAGGCTGATTTTTGTTGTGCCTACCCCATTCTGAAACCCAAAGGTGAAAGGCTATACTTCTCATCTCTTAATTACTGGCAAATACCACTGCTTTATGACTCCGATAACCTTGAAGATTTTCAGCCAGCTTGAGCAAGTGGCTAGGGGTTGTCTCCTTACTCCCTTTCTTTGATAACAGCAGCAGCAAGAAGATCTACCTTGTATCAAGCTCTCACTCTGTATGCTGAGCACTGGGCTCGGTGCACAGGAATTATGTAGCTCCATCCTCACATCCACATAGTGAAGCAGGTTCTATGGAATCTCATTTGGTAATGAGGAAACTGAGGCTCAGAGATGGGAAGAAATGGCCCAAGATTTTCCAGTACTGATCTACAGAGATGGAATTCAAAACCATGTTGCTTTGGCCCACTGCACTTTCACATCTGTTTTTCTTCACCCTTTGCTATCTTCAGCTTGGAAAAAGTAATGTGGCCTAGAACGGGCAAAATCAGAAGTTCTCCAGGAGAAACTACCACAAGCCCCAGACCAGGAGTCTAGTGTTGTCTCTGGAGTGACCACAGGCCTGTGGGGTCACATGGCTGGGAAGCTCAGCCCCAGGAAGGGGACAGAAGCCAGGGACCTGGAAGGCACAGTTCTGAGTTGAGGGAGCAGAGCCTGGACAAGTCAGGTTCAGGCCATGTATGACCTGTCACCTGTGCTGTGCCCTGGGTGGGCTTCTTCCTTTACCCAGATCTTGAGCATCGTTCTCTGAGTGCCTGACAATGAGATGTTCCAGAATCTACATCTGCCCAGTTCTTCATCTTCTCCTAAGATCTCTTCCTTATGTCACAGCCAACAGTGTCACCCCAGACTCCAGAAGGACTGCTCCAAAAGATCACCTGAGAGGGCAAGACAGAATAGAAAAGCATCCATGGTACCAGCCCTGTGGTTTTTTGAGAGATGTTGGGGAGGCACGAAGTGGGTCATGGTGTTGCTTCCTCCGTGCAGCCCTTGACTGGCTCCTTATCTGTTTCTCCCAGCCCGGCTCCTGTCACCCCTGATCAGGCACGGCTAATTCCCCCTGGTGTCTTTGGCACTGCTGGTAGTTGCAAAGATGCTGTTCATAGCCCGGGCTCAGTGGGGAAATTCGTTCCTTTGTGTAAAATTACTGCCAGCTGCCAGCTGCCAGGTTCTGTTCTAGGCACCGCAGATGCAGAACTAGACTGAGCAGTTTCCCTTCCCTTACAGACCTTACATTCTGGAGGGGAGATGGACAGAGGAAAACTCAGTGCATCAGAGGGTAATGGATATCATGGAGAAAAATATAGCAGAGCAGGAAAGGCTGTGCTGGAGTCCAGGGTGGCAGTTTAAGATGGGGTGGTCAGGAGAGACCTCACCAAGAAGGTGACATTTGCACACAGACCTGAAGAAGGTGATGGAAGGAACAAGACTGGTGTTCTGTGTCCCAAGTAAAGAGACCAGTCCTTGCTGAGGCAGAAGGCAGGTGTGGGTCTGTTCTGTGTGAGGAGCAAGTCGGGCTACCTGCGGGGAGGCAGGGGACACGGGAGAGGAGATGCTCTGCCTCGCTGTGCCCAAGGCTGAGCCTGTGGGTGTGCGTGGAGTCCCTCCCTCCTATGACGCAGGCATTCTCAGGCCTCCTCAGGCTTCCCAAGCTTCCCTAGGAAAACTTTCTGCAAGCAACTGCATGGCTTCCTCATGCCTTAACTGGAGAAGCAGAACAGTTAATGCTGCGTTGTGGGAGAGGGGATAGTAAACTCTGTTATGTACCAGAGGTCAGTAAGTGGCTGCCGGTTCCCTGCCAGCCATATGTGCCCAGAGTGACACTATAGGCCCCTGCATGGGACAGTTTCCCTGGAAACTTGCAGCTCTGGATGAAGAGCCCAGGTGAGGAGCTCATCTGCGCAGAACTGCAGCTGAGCCTGAGGTCACACCTATCCTGGATGGTTGGCTCACTTTTGCTGAACCCTGGGATACTCCAGATGGGCTTTTATAAGTACGTACCCCAGGGAGAAGCTGATGCTGTCACCCATTCCATGTGGCTTGGCCAAAATGTGCTGCTTATATGAATCAAGGACTCTGCCCAGTATTTGAGGGCTTCTGTGCACATTGGCGCTGGAGAACGTGTGAGTCTGTGTTTGCTACAGTGAGATATGGAAGCTTAGTATCCTTGCTCTGCATGCTCAGTGGTACCATGCTTTCCTCCTTGAGACCAAAGATTTGGTGGGGCAGAGGGCAGGTAGAAGGAGTAGGTAGCAAATAACTTGCCAAAGGGTTCTGGAACTGTCCAGGATGGTTGAGTCTCATCTCTCCCACCAGTGGCTGTGGGCCCTTGAGTGAGTTGTTTTCTTTTTCTGATCCTGTTTTTTATTAATCTGGAAAATGGACTAATGCTAGTGCAGTCCTCTTAGAATTCTGGTGCCCAGTAAAAGCTGGCTGCTGCTGTTGGATGTTAGGACTGAATGAGACTGAAAAGTGAATCTAAGTCACTTTAGATGTTTTATGGTGACAATGCCTGTGTTTTGCTAGGGGCCACCACCTTCATTTCCCCTCCTGCATTATGTCAGCCCTGCAGAGAAGAGTGGTTTGTGCCAGGTTTTATTTCGTCATTGGTAACAGGTTTATTGAGATAGAATTTGCATAGTGTAAAACTGCAAAGGTATAATTAGAAGTGTACAATTCAGCATCAATTTAGGTAAATGTAGGGAGTCCTACACATTACCACAATACTGCCGTTGAAACTGTTCACCATCCACAACATTCCCTGTGTCCATTTACAGTTCATCCCTGCTCCTGTCCCCACCCCTAGGCAGCCACCAATCTGTTTTCTGTCCCCCTGAAAGTGCCGCTTCTGGATACTCCCTATAAATGGACTTACACAATGTGTAGTCTTTTGAATCTAGTGGATTTCACATGCAAGCTTTCAAGGTTCATCCATGTTGTAACATTTATCGTTAGCTCTTGGTGTTGCTGAGTGGCATTTCCTTGTATGGATCTTTTGTTTAACCATCAGTCAGCCTGCGGACATTCAGGTGGCCTCCTGTTTGGAACTCTTATGAAGAATGCTGCTATGGACCTTTGTGTGCAATCTGTATGTGGATAGATGCTGTCATTCTCTTAGGTAGATTCCTAGCAGTGAAGTGGCTGGGTCATATGGTGTGTTTAAGTTTAACTTTTAAAAAGAAACTGCTAAACTGTTTCCCAGGACATTGTTTGTTTGTTTCAGTGCTTTGGGATATCGGGATTAATTAAACCTTTTATTTTTTCTTATCTCCTTTCCTTAAGTTTTTCAAAGGTTGCTGTTGGGTTTGTAGGAGGCACATTCTCCTAATTCCTCCCTTCTTTCCTTCTTCTTGCCACTGGGTCTGTCTCTACTTTGAGAACATTTTCCCCACTGGCCTGTGAGTTCTTTAGGTATAAGATTGCGTACTGTTGGCATTCTATTAAGGTCTACATGTGTTCCAGGAGTTCAGAGTTAAATAAGTCCTGGTCCTGACCTCAGGAGACTCACAAGGTAGTACGGTAAAGGAAGGGCAGAAGCTTTCTATGTGAGTGGAGGAGCCCAGAGGATCCACTACAAAATGCAGATGAAAGGAGACATAGAGAGAGCCCTGTATGTGACCAAAACCTTCCAAAGGTGGGGTTGATTTGCTCAGAGCAAGGATCAGTAAACTACAGCCCATGGGCCAAATCCAGCCCACCACTCATTTATGAAGTTTCACTGGCCTACAGCCATGCTTGTCTGTTTACATGTGGTATACGGCTGCTTTTGTGTTGAATAAGCAGAAAAAACTTAGTTGCAGTTGCAACATAGACCATCTGTCCTGCGAAGTCCAAATTATATACTATCTCCTCTTTTCCAGAAAAAGTTTGCCTCTCTCCTTAAAGAAAAGAATGAAAATGAAAAATAACAATATATGTATGTTTCTGAAGTTCAGCTACTTATTTCTATCCAAATAATCTGTTGCAGCAGGAGTGATCTAAGTTAGCTATAAAGAAAGACTGGAAGGTGGGGAAGATTCTGGGCCCTGAAAGAGAAAGATGAACTTCCCTTATGAAAAGGAAGTAAGTACTTATCAGTTCAGGAAAATTGGGACAATCTATCTGGAGACAAGAACCTGGGGGGACTTCCAGGTTCCTTCTCAGTTCTTTGATGCTATTTGGGATGTGGAGGGTGAGGGAGTCTCTAGGAATCAAATATCTTTGGCAGTAGGCTCAGGATCGGGAGGAAGCCCAGTGGAGGGGATTTTAGGAGCAAGGAGGAGGGAAGGATGTGAATTTTCTTTTGGCAAAGTAGAAATCAGAAAGCAAGGATGGTGGGAGCCAACAGAGGATCCGGCTGCTCCTCTGTGGCCATGCCGGAGTGAATTAATTCACCACATATGTTCCCAGCATCTGTCGTGGTGACCTGGACTGGAAGGGTCAGTGAGAGAGGGGACCATGCCAAGGCTGAGCATTAGCCCAGAATTCCCAGGCTGCGGCAACTCTTGGCTCTCACAGAATGAGGGCTGGCCAGCCCGCCCAAGAACATCTGCCACAGCTGCAGCCCACAGCCCTGGGTTGAGGAGGAGGGACGAAGGCCCCTCCCCGTGTTCTCTGCAAGAAAACACCTGGCTGGCAGGGCTAGGAGGAAACCAGAGTGAGTGCTGCTGAACTCTGTCTTTCCAGATCTCTAGCTGCAGTTGGCTCAAGCCAGAAGCCCCACATCCTGTGAGCACACTGCAGGTGGGATGCTAGGGACAGCAGAAGGCTGGGGGACACTCAGACCTGGATGGACAGGCACAGGAATCTTGGGACTTTCTCTTCAGTGCTGTTCCCAAATCTCACTGCCTGGTATTTGGCCTGCTTGGTGCCAGTGTCCCTTTGGAAGTCAAGCTGGCAGGGGGCACGAAAGCTACGAGTGCAAGTGGTGCTCCCCCACGTCACAGCTGGATGACCTTGGGAACATTCCCATACCCCTGGGAGCCTCAGTTTCCTCATCTCTAGAGTGGGATTGAAAATGACTCCTATCTATGGCCTATAGTGGTAATTGAATGGGCTCATACCTGTTCGTCCAAAGTTGGCCCTTGGGGAACGTCAGCTCTGGTTGTGTTGAAGAGGCAAGCAATGAGCCTTACTGCCCCCGACCATAAGTCAAGGTGTGTTAGGCACTGACAGGGCCTAAGTGGGCATTGACCCTAAGGTCACGACCTGGAGATCACAGCTGACTTTGACCCATAGGACATGTTCAATATGACTCACACTCACTCTTTTAAAAAAATTGTTTAGTGTACTAGGATTTAGAAAGGAAAGTTTTTAAATTTCCAGGTTTTCTTAGACCTAGTGTCCCCAGGGCTTCGGTTGCTATGGTAGCAATGACTTGTGCTATGAAGTAGCGGCAAATCAGCAGCTCCTTGTCTCCACATGCATTCCTGCCTGGCCACCACAGCCTTTTGACTCTGAGACCTCTGCCTGGCCTCCTCATTCTGCCACTAAGAGTCATGCTCCTGAGCCAGGAATTTAACTCCTGACTTGTGGGCCTGTGCCCTTTGTCAGTAGCCAGGCCCTGGCTGGGTGTGTAACTAAAATCACATCAGGTCTGGAGAAGGTCCAGCATGCCCACTCCGGGTTACCCTCCTCTCATCGAGAAGTGTAACCCTGTGTCCAGCATAGCTCTGACAAATGTAAGCAAAATCCTGGGACGTTCCCAGAACCAGTAACTGGACGCTCAGCCATCAGCTCCCCACTGCACACTTTAAATAAACTGTGCCCTGGAGCCATTGGTGTCTTCAGGAAGAGTCTCCAGCTCAGCAGTCACTAGAAGGTAGAGGGTTCCAGCGTCTAGGTCCTGGCTAACGAGCCATTGTGAAAATGGGAGTACCCTCAGGGCGGGACAGCATGCCCCACCCATTGGCCAGTGAGGGCTCTGTGCTGGGAAGGTGGTGGGGATGCCATTCAGCTTCTCCTTCAAGCAGGAACATGTGTCATAATTTGGATTTTAAACATCTCCCAAAAGCTCATATGTTGAAGGCTTGGTCCCTGGCTGGTGGTATTATTGGGAAGGGATGGGAGCTAGTTGGAAGAGCTAGATCACTGGGGTGGTGCATCATGTCTCCAGAGCTCCCCCCATTCCTTCCCGGCTTCCAATAGGTGAGCAGCGTTCCTCTGCCATGCCCTCCTACCATGGTATTTTACCACATCACAGGCCTAAAAGCAATGGCCCAAGCCAGCCATGGATGAAACCTCTGAAACCATGAGCCTAAATCAATCTTTCCTTCTTTGAGTTGTTTGTCTAGGGAATTTTGTTACAACGATGCAAAGCAAACACCATGTGCAAGGAGTGTGGTTAGCTGGTGAGAACTTTGGGGTCTGCTTCAGTGTCCAGGCAGCACCCTGCCTGTTACTGGATGTGCCGCCGTAGAAGGGCATACCACTTCTGGCCAGTGCAGGACTCTTTGGTGACAATCTTTGTCCCCCACTGGGCTGGCCAGAACCATCTCAGGGCTGACTACACTGTAATCTGAAGCTTGCTGTCCAAATCTTAGTCCTCCACCTCTGCTAAAGTGTCAGACTTTCATTACCACTTGAAACTTTTTCCTGATACTCTTGCTTCTTCTCCGCTTTGCCTTTCACAGATGTGACCGGAAATAGATCTCTTGTACTTCCAACTTCTCCTTGGGGTCTGCTCCCTGGAGGACCCCAACAGTGGGGCTCAGGAAGTCCTGCCAAGAGGAGGGAGAGACTCCTGGTCAAGCAGCCCCTGGAGGTGTGCAGTAGCCTTGGGTGTGACTCAGGTTGGGCGAGGGGAGAGAATTGACTAGAGGCTCAAACTTTCTCATGCACATAGATGCCAAAATTGGAGTCTGATGTAATGGAAGAGGCTGGAAAAGACAGCACTGAAATCCCCATCACAACCATTTGGCAAAAGAATTTAGGTTCCTCCTAGTAACAAGAGGAAACTGCTTCATTTTCTCTCAATGAGATAAGACATGGGGAGCCTCTGGTGGTGGCTGTGTGGACAGATAACAGGCAATGTCACAGTACAGCAGGTCTGGCAGGAGGAAGGGACACTCGCTCAGCATGACCCATGTTGCTGTCAGGAGCAGGCGATCACCTCTGCAGGTTGGAGAAGTGAGAAGTTTAGACCACACTGTCCCAGACCTTGCTGGGACAGGGGCCAAATAACAAGACCGCCTCTGTAAATAGCAGGACAGGGTGGCATGTTCTCTGCCAGCAGAGGAGGCTACTGAAGGTTTTATAGAAGGCCACGTTTGTTCTGATGGCACTGCTAAGGACTGGTGTCCCCATGCCTAGGACACAAGGCCCCCCAAGATGGTCTCAAAGGCTTAAGGACAACAGCTGACAGAGAAACTGCCTCACTGAGTACAGGTTAAGACTTGCAGGTGGAGAAGATAGTGTTTAGTAGGAAAAGCTAAGCAAAGACAAAAAGAAATAGTCCATCTCTTTAACTAGAGAACAGCTGAAAACCACAAATTTGGTAGGGGTAGGATAGGTTAGGGATTGACTGCAAAGAGACAGGAGGAAACTTTTGAGGGTGGTGGAAATGTTCCCTATCTTTTTAAAAATTAATTTTATTGGTACACTTTTGATATACATAAAAATCACATTCATCATAGGGAATTTGTACCTGTACATAATATATGTTCCCTATCTTTGTTTGTTTGATTGTTTGTTTGAGACAGGGTCTCACTATGTAGTTCAGGCTGACCTTGAACTCACTATGTAGCCCAGGCTGGCCTCAAACTCACAGCAATCCTCCTGCCTCAGCCTCCCAAGTGCTATGATTACAAGCATGCATCACCATGCCCAGCCTATGTTCCCTACCCAGAGTGCAGTGGTGGTTTCATGGCTGCAATCTTGGTAAAACTCATCCAACTGTAGTGAACACCTTCAATAGGGTAAGTTTTATTGTATGTATGTTATACTTCTGTGACTCTGACTTTAAAAAGATTTCTCCCTATCCATCCACACCATGGGAATGATAGGCCAGAGATAGCTGTTTAGTTGTGGATCCAGCTTGGGTGACTGGGGAGATCGTGGGTGTCCCATACCAGAGGTCCTGACCCTGAGCACTAGGCTGAGAGGCAGAGTAGCCCTGCAGTGCCACCTCAGCCCCTGACCCCAGACCAGGGGATTGTCAGACTCTAGAGCTAGCTTTTCAATGTTTTATTCTGTCTAATTTTCCATGATCAGGTTTGGAAAGGAAAATCTAGCCCTTTTGACTATGGTGGAGAGCAGATGGTCTAATTTGCAGCAAAACCCAGGCATTTGGGGGTCATTTTTGACATTTCTTGGAAGCACAAGATTGTTGAGCCCAGAGTAAGAAAGGACATAGGGAACCTGGAAGACCCCAGAATGTTTCAAAAGGATGTTACCTAGAGAAGGTAGACATACTGTGCCATCTTTTGCATTGCAATCACACTTGTGACTTGGGAATGAGTAGGGATCTATAAGAACATTTGATGCCAGAGCTTTAAAAACTGTTTACCACTTTTAGGGATGGGACTATCCTATTTTTAAAATATTATCTTTACTTGCACAATTAATAAATACTAAATTTAAAACTATATATTTAAATATAATGAAACTCCCCTTTCACTCTGCCCTGCCCCTGCCCATTCCAGAGCCTTCAGGGCATTGACATGTAGATGGTGAACCAATAGAGCCCAAGCTTGGCTTTACTGGTATGATGGGAGCCCATTCTACATGCAAGGCCTATTGCTTTTTTCTACATCCCCAGCCCTATTGTTTTTTCTGAGACAGGGTCTCAAAGTAAGTTGCCCAGGCTGGGCTCAAACTTGCCAAGATCCTCCTGCTCAGCCTCCTGCTGGGATTACAAGTAAGCATCATCATACCCAGCCCTTGTACTTCCATAGAAGTACCTCATAGGTTTGCTGTTTCACAGTTCCATCCCTTCATCAACCTTTCCACACAGACGTCATTCAGATTGGGCCCCTGCCTTGACCTGGGGCTCCTGCTCTTACCCAGACCTCTGGGGGATTCTGCTCCACTCAGCTCTGCCTCACCCAAGAATTCTTCCTGCCAGCCCACCAGAAGCCCCTGAAAGGACAGGAAGCTCTTCTACCCATTCTGACTGCCTCCCAGCTAGGAAAGTGCCAGAGAGTGCACAAGCCCGTTGCTCTGTGGCAGTCAGGGAGGGCATTAGGTGCTGTGCACTAAGAGAAGAATTGCTGGTGTGCTTAGCAGCTGCGTGTCCTCCTTTGGGCCGCTCGCTTTCCATCATAGTGATAGCGAATGCTTACAGCACTTTCACCAGGTGCGAGGCACTGAATGCTCACTCTGTTTTCTCACTGTGCTCCCAACTGCCGGGCAGGTGCTGCACTCATGCCTACCTTAGAAAGGAGAGAGGCCGAGGCTCAGACGCAGGCCTTTCTCACTACCTCCTCATCAAGCACCGTAAGAGGGGTGTGGTGTCCTTTCTTGCTTTGTGTATCTGTCCATATTCTGGAGGTTCCTCCTTCTGATGAGGGCCACAGCAAGCCCCTGTCCCACCACCAGGCTCCCTTCAGTGAGTGATAGCCATGCCCCTGGGGGCCCCTGCCCTGGCTCAGCACAAGGCAAGCACTGGCTGCAGCAGCACTGCCTTCCAGCCAGGGATACCAGGGTTCCCTCTGCCCTGCTTTAAGTGAGCTGTCTAGGTGTTCCCTAGAGAGCAGTGGCAGAATGACAACCCATGCAGGACAGGGTTCTCAGAGGTGTTCACCTGGTCTTGAACCACCTATGATTTCAGAAGCTCCTGCAGAGCTGATTAAACATCCAGATTCCTGGGCCCCTGGACCTACTGAATTCAAGTCTAGAGGCAGGGATAACCTGAGCATATACATTAAACAAGCACCTTTCCCAGCTCCTCCCCATCTGGGAACTTTGCTCTAAAGCAGAGGTTGCAAACTGCAGGCTCCGACAAACACAGCAGACCTCTGCCCCTGTGAAAGATCCAGCAAGGCTGAGCCTACTTCTCCTCAGCACTAACTGCAGGACCTGGGACAGGATTGGCTCCCTAAGTCCATCCCTCCAGTCCCTGCCTGACCTCTTCCTGCTGCCTCCTGGGACATTTTGAGTTTGTTGACCACTAGTCAAAGGAGATGGCAATACTACAGTCTGTCAGCAGCAATACCAGGTGCCCAGAGTGTGACGAACAATGACAATTCTGATGCACACTTCCTTCCCGTGTGCAGGTGGCATCTTGCCTGACTTTGTTGAGCTGGTGTGGCAGTTCACCTCTCCCCACCCTTCTGCTGTCTGTCCTTTGTCACATGTTGAATACCCTCCCAAGAAGATCACCTGCCCCAGATCCTCGAGAGGAGGCTCACAAAATGCAGATGCCTGGCCTCTACTCCAGATGTTGAAAATTAGAATCTCTGGGGCCAGGGAATATGCATTTTCAGCGTAGTGTGTTTTGGTGCAAGTTACTACTATGAGACTTGGGGTCTTCTGGAGGGAAGCATGAATGTAGGTTAGTTGAGGCTCTGGTCAAATACGCCTCTTGAAAGCAGAGGGCTTGGGGGAGCCTCCACCACTGTCCACGCCTGCTCCTCTGGCCTCAACCCCAGGGCAGCAGCACCCTGGGCCCAGCCTTCTATCAGATTCTATCTCCTGTCACTTTCAGAACCAGTTCATTATTCCTTTATTATTCCCATTCTCCTGCTTATCATTATTAATAATCACTCCAGTAGACAGGCCAGGGTGCTGACAGCTCTCCCTTGTCCATTCTTTCTGCCTGTCCTAATCCTGCCTGCTTATCTGGCATTGACCTGATCTTTTCCCCATTTAATTAAGCAGTGCTGGTCAGCCTGCTACTGCCCAGCTGGAAATGGGAATGATCGGTTCTCCTGATAGGCAGAGGAGTGATAGCTCTGTGGCCTGGGCCTTCCACCTCCTGCAGGGGCACCAGAGCAGGACATGAGTCCTGGGTGGGCCGCATTGGGTCTGGAAGGCTAGGGAGCTGGTGGTTGACAGCCAGTACCCATGGAGAAGCAGTGCTGCTTAGACCTCAGGGAGCCCTGGAACTTCCCAGAGGGCACATGACAACCCGCAATTCTGACACAGGAAGTCTGTCTGGGGAGAGACCATGAATCTGCATCCCTAATGAGCTCTCAGAGGGTAACCCCACTCCTAGCATAAGGACCATGCTTTTCGTAGCCCTCCATTAGCAGGCCAACCTCAGCCTAGTGGTGGCCATCGGCCAGGCCTGTATGCTGTGGTTGGAGTGGATAGAAGAGAAAGCGGCTTCAGGAGGGGGAGATTATTGCAGTCCTCAGATGTGAGGTAGCGAGATCCTGAGTCAGGCTGTGCTCAGACTGGGAGGGAGGGATGGGTATGGATTCAACCTCTTGCCCAGAGATAGTGTCTCAGTGATGTCAGGGCAGTGAAAAAAGAGTGAAGATGCCTCATGGTCCTGAGCCCCTGCAAGCGTGATGGGGTTGATTCAAATAAGTTAAAAGGGAATACATGGGATGGGCAGGGTATGCTGAGATCTACACAGCTGCCCACTGAAGAGCAGAAATGCAAGTCCCCTTATTCAAAACTGATTAGGAGGGCTGGGGATTTAGCTTAGTGGTTCCACGGCCTGCCTTGCAAGCGTAAGGTCCCGAGTTCGATCCTCAATACCAAAAACAAAAAAACTGATTAGGAATTTCAAGACAGGGACAAGAGAGCATGACATCAGGTGGGCCCTTTGCTATGCAGGGCCCTGTGCACCTCCGCAGGCCTGTGCCATCAAGGTGACCCCAGCTGAGATTCAGGCAAAAGCAAGAGAGCTGAATGGAATGGACCATCACTGTGGCAGCCTTCCTCTAGGTGATTGGCATGTTCATTTCTCACATTATAGGAGAAAAGTGGGAGGTCACGGGGCTCAAGATTCATAATTCAGAGACTTACAGAGGGAGTGCCACAAACAGAAGGCAATCAGTAAGATCTTCAAAGAGGCTGCTGGTACAGCACAGCTAGGATCCCAGGCCCCATATTTACACGAAGTCCTCTCCTTCAGGAGGGTGGAATCAGATGCTGTCTGGTGGACCGTTCTTTCTGCTACCATTTATTGCATTTACTCCATCCTAGGCGTTTTGTGAAGGCCTTTGATAGATGACTTCCGCCTTGCAACACCATTATGAAGGGTGTGTTATTGTCCCCCTTTCACAGATGAGGCAACCGAGTCAAAGAGGGGAACAATAACTTGCCCAGTGAGTGAGAGAAATCAAACCGTCAGGCCTGAGTGTGCGTGTCTGGGGCTGGGAGATGCTGCCTCAGCCAGGCTTGGGTTACAAAGGACCAGAAATCTCAAGAATTGACATGGTGGGGGCACTGCGGACAGAGCTTCACATGTGTGCTCCTGGGTGTTGCAGGAAATGCACAGAAATGCAAGTGCCAGCCAAAGATGGAAGGATTTATAGCAATTAAAATGTTTTGCCTGGGAGCTGTTTGGAGCCTTTTTTTTTTTGAAGCTGGAGTTTTCTGACTTCAAGGTGTTAACAGGCCCTCTAAATGGTTTTGTTTTTTAATTGCAGCAAATGACTGTGGAACCATTAGATTTTTGCCTCTCTGCGGTTGTTTCTGAGGCCTTTCAGTCCTCCTCTTTCTATTTATTCTGTTTAATTCAGTCAAGTAGCTCCGGGGCAATGGAGATCAATACTTCCCTTTGATAGAAAAGAGTCAGGTTTGAAACCTAGAGATAAAACTGACACATTTTGTATAAATTTAATTAAAAATGCACCTTTAGTGCCTTGTTGCAGGCACAAAGCCCAGTGTCTATCTCTCTGACTGCCTCTCTCTCTCCCTTTGTCTCTCTCTCCTCCTCGGCCCCCTCGCTCTCTTTCTTTTCTTGTCCCTAACATGGAAATCTCTACATCTGCCTCACCACAGAGTCTCAGAGCGTGATTGTGGACTTGAAACTTCTGTGCTGAGGGGACACTAGGGGAAGGAGATGAAATTCTAAACAGATCTACCGTGGCCTTCTTCAGAGGGGCCTGGGACAAGATGGGGGGGGGTTCCCGAGGGATGAGTTTAGAACGTTTTCTTTGTCTCAGGGTCGCCTCTAGCCTGGAGCCAGCAGCCACTCCCAGATGTCTTTGGAGCTGCCTGCCAGGGCCACCACCCGGGCCCCTCTAGGGATGTGTGGCAGGGGCCCAGGGACACAGAAGCTGTGCGCCCCTCTCTCGGGTAACCCCAGGGCTGCTGCACACATTTGTCTCGTGTTTTACAATCCATCCCTTCACCTCCTCCCTCCCCCCAATCCCATTTGGCTTTCCTCATTTTTCACATGAGTGGGTTTCCTATCCCTGACTCTGCTCTGGCCTCACTCTGCTCAACACCAATAAAACACACTCAACACAGGTAGAACAAGGTGCCCGGGCTCAGCGTGACAAATGACTTGCCCAGGCCTGGCTAAGCGTGGCTGTAAATCGACCTCCTGCTGGCTGGCCCGGGCCTGGGCCTGTTCTTGACAGCCTCCCAGAGGTCAGGGGTGTGAGGTGGTCAGCAACGGGCCTCACACTGGACTAGGGCCATTCACAGGATCGTGGTCATCCAGGAGGGAGCAGGGAGGGAGGGTCTGCTACGATGTTTACACCTGTGGCTTTGGCTGGAGCGCTTGGATTTCTTAATTTATTGAGCCAGATGCCAACAGCTGGCATTTCTGGCACACTTAGCATGAGGCAGGCACCATGCCCATGTTTTACATTAAATTTTACTGAGTCCTCATGACAACCTCAGAGACGGAGGTACCATGACTGACCCTGTTTCTCAGATGAGGACCCTGATGGAGGCTCAACAAGGTCACACAACTTGCCCAAGTTCCTCTAGCTGAGACTAGGAAAGATTTCTCAGGATCTAGAGGCTGGCTTTTCATCCCACATGCCATGTGGGTAGCACCAGCTGGGTACACTGAGAAGCAAGATGTGAGCTCTGTTCTCTACATTGTTATATTTTTGTGGTGGGGAGAGCAGGGGCCACTGGAGAGAGGCCATAGCAGGTTCACACTTGCTTCTTTCTGTACTTCCTGAAGCTTCTGCAGGGCCCCATATCTTGGATGAGGCACAGGACATTGGTACCTCCTCTCCAGAACAAGTAGTCGGACATGGGGCAGCCCATGCTCTGCTCTGGGTCTGTCCTGGTACAGCAGGACATCAACACCCTAGAGAAGCACAGGCGGTGTGGAGGCTTCTCCAGCTCATTCCATTGCCAGCGGAGTCTCTAGGGCTCACTTAGGGATGTGGAAGCCAGGGTTTGTGAGTCTGAAACCCCACCCTCATCAACCTCTCCCCATAGGCATGTTATGTGGTGATGTGGCGAGTTCCAGCGGGCCTAGTCTTTTGGTTTGGGTACCTTTAATTGCCCCAAGTGCAAGTTCAGACTGAAGAGACATCCGGAGCCGGAGCCTCTGGACTTCCTCTCTTTCTGCCTCCTTCCTCACTGGTAATTACAAACACCGGCCGCTTTGTGTCTAAAATGGCTGAGATAATTGAAACGGAATTTGGAATCAGGGCCCTGCAGGCAACACTTGTTGAAAGAAGAAATAAAGATCGTTTGGGTCACGTCTTTTGTAATTTGCGTTTAATAATCGTACCAGGAGGTACACACAAAAGGAGAGGCTGCCTGTGAGACAGCTCCTAGACTGGCAGCCACCTTCCCGTCTGCTGGGGAGGAAGGGAGGGACACGGGGTGGGAGGGGCAGCTGGGCAGGGTGCGCTGGAGGGAAGCTGGCAAGGTGGAGAAAGGGACAGGAGAGAGGACCCAGCTTGGGGCAGGCCTGAGCTGGGAGCTGGATGACAGTGGCCTGGCAAACCTTCCCACTGGGGCCCTTGCCTCATCCTCGCGCTCGCTTCAGCTACGCCTACCCCATTCACCCTGGGAGGCGAGGGTGAGGGAGGGAGAGGCATGCGTGACTTCAACAGGCTGCAGTGGTACCTCTTGGGCTGCAGAGCTCAGGCCCTGCCACCACTCAGTCGTGTCAGGGTGGAGTGGGGCAAAGAGGGCTGCCTGTCAGTACAGCAGGTACGAGCAGTAGAGGAAGCGCAGATGCAACTCCCGGGCTGGGGGCTGTGGATCTCCAAAGGGGTCCTCTGGAGCCCCACAACCCATCATTGCTGAGAACTGCTGATACTTTGGGTCCTCAAGGAGTGTGCCGCTTGTACACTGATGCACTCCCCCTCCACCAACACCGGCACTACTCGTGCATAGGCGCAGACTGCCCAGAGCACCCTCCCCCATGATGCAGCCCCTTCCCATTTGCCAGATTCTGTGCATTGCAATCTCAAGGGCTCCCAGCGCTGCCACATCATTGTGGGAGCAGAGGTATAAGGAGCTCAGGCTTGGAGGTGGAGCCATATATTGAAGCCCTAACCCCCAGCACCCCAGAGTGTGACTGTATTTGGAGTCAAGGCCTTTAAAGAAGTCATGAAGTTAAATGAGGTCTTAGGTGTGGGTCCTACTCCAACATGACTGATGTCTTTAGAAGAAGAGGCACAGAGGAAAGACCTTGTGAGGACCCAACAAGAAAGTGGCCACCTGTGAGCTGAGAGAGGACTCGGGAGAAACCAAAGCTGTAAACACCTTGATCTTAAACTTCTAACCTGCAGAAGTCTGAGTAAATTCATTGCTGTCGTGTGAAGCGCCCCATTGGTGGTGCTTTGTTCTGGCCACCCTAGCAGGCTAGCACAGCCAGTATGTGGCAGGGAGACATTTGCCTGGTCCTTGCCTGCAGGTCCCTTCCCTCTCCTGCACAGATGTGCAAAAAGCACCACAGAAGAAATCCATCTGCTTCCCCTTCCTGGTGGGCCAGTATCTGGATGGCTTGTGGCTGGGGAAGGGAACAAGCCCATTGGTCTTTGCCCACGGTTCTTTTCTTTCTCCAAGGCTCAGTGTGGCCCACTATCAGGCCCAGGGCCGGGGATGCTCACAGTTCAGCAGTGGCCGGTTTGCATCTCTTCCCCTCATTCTTAAGCTTCTTACTTGCCATTGGTCGGAAAAAAGCATCTTGTGTTGGTGACATAGGGGCCTCTCAGTCATTACAGAAGCCAGAGTCCTGGCACAAAGAGGCCATCTGGCGTCAGTAATAGTTCCGCACAGATAGAAGGGGCATGCATGGAGAGCTTTCCGAGGTCTGGGTGTCTGGGGTAAGTAGTGTGAATTCTCCTCCCACCTGCAGGACCTCAGGACCTGGCGTGGGGCATGTACCCTCTCAGGGCAAGGCTGTGGGGACAGTCTCCCAGGGCAGCTGGTGGAGCACACTGATCCTGCCTCTCCACTGTGGGTGGCTTGGGCCACCTAAAGAGCAGGAGCTGGGAGACAGGGAAGGGACTTTTTTCCACAAAAAATGGAAAAAGGGACAAACATCGTCTTTTACTTTTCACTCAGAAGGGCTTTGGGGCTGGGGGTGGGAGGCAATGGTAGACCTGCTAACACTGTCAAGCTGGTGTGCTCTCCCATCTTCTCATTTTAATCCCTCTAGAGTTGGGGTGGGGTAGGTGGTATCTCAGCGATAGAGAGGAGGTAATATTGTTCAGAGAGGTTAAGCACTTGCACACAATTGCACAGCTAAAAAGTGCCAGAGCTGTAATTTAAACCCCAGACATGCAGACTCCCGATCCAGGTGTTTCTCTCTAGAGCAGGGGTTGGCACACCACAGCCCATGGGCTGAATCAGACCTGTTGCTCATTTTTACTTGGCCTGTGAGCTAAGAAAAGTTGCTATGCTTTTACGTGGCTGAGGAAAACAGCAAAAGAGTAATAACATTTCTTGACAAGTGAATGTTGTGTGAAGTTCGAATTTCAGTGTCCAGAAATAGAGTTTTACTGGCGCATAGCCACCCGTTTGTTTACCTATTGTCCATCTGTTTTCAGGCTGAGTTGTTGTAACAGAAACTGTAGGTCTTCGATGCCTACATTCCAGGAAGCGCTTGCAATGTCAGCTTTCAAACCCTATAACTTGGAGGGCGGCATAGATCTCAGATACCAACTAATCTGGAAATCTCAGCTCTCACTCACTTATTTCATTTTCTAAATAAGCAGCATGAGCCCCTGACTCCTGCTCAGCCTCCTTCCTCCCCTGCGCCAACTCACAGCGGCCTGCGTGGAGCTGGGAAAGCAGGCTCTGCACCCACATCTCGGTTCTGTCCCCATCTGTGCTTGAGGCTTTTGGGGGACTTCTTTGGCACCAACTTAGCAGTGTCCTCAACAAATACAAAGGCCCAGAGATGGGTTCCACCTGGTGAGGATCCATGTTGAAACTTGGGGGACATGTGTCATGGTTAGAGCAGGTTTGAGTCCTGGCTCTGAGTAACTGGTGACTTGGGCGAGTCCCTTCAATATTTTGTGTTGTTTTTGTTCCCCTGAGACAGCGGGGGGAGGGGAATCATAGCTTTTATTCCATAGCCCTGTGTGAGCATTAAATGCGTCACTGAATACAAAGTACTAGGAATGGCACCTGGCCCAGCCTGGGCTACATGGATGACGACGACGATGATGATTTGTGGTGTTGGGAATGGAAGCCAAGGCACTGCACTACTAGTCACTCCACCACTGAGCTACACCCGGGGTCATGATAACTGTCCTTATTAAAAGTCTTGATGTAGCCAGCTCCTAATTCCAGGCCTACTGGCAGAAGCAGAGATTTCTCCCTTCTCCCCCACCAGGGACCACAGCTTAGGGCCTTCCTAGGACTGTCAACTGTCCAGAGAAACAGGACATGGGTCTGAGACTGAGATTGTGTGCTGAATTTCACCGGGAGCCTGTCTGGAATGAGGAGGATGGAGGAACTAGAGGATATGGCCACAGGCTAAGTGCTCTCTG
Source organism: Heterocephalus glaber (assembly GCF_053883595.1). Taxonomy (NCBI): domain Eukaryota; kingdom Metazoa; phylum Chordata; class Mammalia; order Rodentia; family Bathyergidae; genus Heterocephalus; species Heterocephalus glaber. The sequence goes on from NW_028258379.1 coordinate 16,205,416, forward strand.
GTGATTGAGATGCTATGAAAAACAAGAGCAAAATAGCAGTGAAAATGAATAAGCAGTGCACACATTTGAATCTCACAAACACAACACAGAAGCAGAAAAGGAAGTTGCAGAAACCATGAACTGTGTGGGAGTCGTTTTCTATAGAAAGGAAAACATGCGCACCAATATTGCATATTATTTAAGGATCTGTTCCTAGATGGCAAAAATCTCAAGACACACAAGACCGATCCATGCTGAATTCAGGGCAGTGGTTCCCCTGAAAGGAGGGGAGACAGGGCAAGGGGTACATGAAGGCCTTAGAAAAGCTGTGATTTCTTTAGCTGGAGGGTGAAGGTACGAGAGTCCTTTATATACATTCATCTTGAAACCTTTGTGTGGGTCTTAAGTATCTTACACTATATTTTTAATGTGGGCAGGGTTAATTTTGCAAACCCAGTAGAATTTTGGAGGTCTCAAAATTTTAACCAAGAGTCCCAAAGATGGGTCAGTAGAGATAAATCATCCAAGTGGACGGTATGCCCTTGTATGCGAACAAATTCCCGACCCTCTGGCCTGTCATCCCGCCCTCCCTATGCCCTCTCTTGCACAGGCCCCCTGTTTCTCTCCTGCCCTCCTCCCTGTGTCTAACAGCCCTTCCCCATCTGCTTGCTGCGTGGTTGCTTGCCCTGCAATCCATCCACCCTGGGCCTCGGAGCCACAGAGGCTCTGGTCCCCCGTCCCTGGTGAGCCAGAGGGGCTGTGGAACATGTGTTTCTGGGAGGCAAATACCAGCTGGTTGGGGAGACATTTGCATATTCAACTGAGCCCCCCAGAGTCAAGCCTGGGTTGTGAGGGGGAGGCTATGGCAAGACAGAGGGAGAGGGAAGGCTCTGGTCAGCTAGGGGTCAGGTGTAACAGATTTCAGATCGGAGAGACAGATGGTTAAAGCAGAAAAAGAGGGAGGAGGGCCAATCCTGACTCCTACATGGAGGAAGTCATACGAGAGTCCGAAATATCTTATGTCTTCACAGGATTCAGTGGTTTTCAAAGCATTTTCATTTCTTTCCAATGATTCCTCACTGTTGCACCAGGAAGGAGGAATTATTCTCATCTCCATTTTACAGATGAGGAAACTGAGGCTCAGACAAGTTAGGCCTTGGTTCAAGGTCACAGGGTGGCTACTGCACGGAGGAGTCTTTGGGCTCCTGGTCTAGTGCTCTTTTCATGATGCTACGGAGCCAACAAAATGTGCTGTCCCCACTTGCATCTCGGTCTTTTCTTAACCCACCTAACGGAGGAGAGGAGTTCTAGTGGAATGGAGGGGTCGGACACCACCCTGGAGAGTCACACTGCCTGGAGTTGCGTCTCAATTTTCCATTTATTGGTTGTGTGACCTTGGACAGCCTTTTCATAGCTCCTTCTTGCTGTCTGTAAGATAGGGATGACAAAGCCCCTACTCCATGGGCTTTTGTGAAAATCAAATGAGATAGAATAAAAACATTGTCTGGTACATGATAAGTATGCAACAAATATATGCAAGATGTCCTTACTTCACATCTGCTCCTCCAACATGGCAAGCATGCTGCACTCTGGGGCCTTGGCATTAGCCCAGCCCTTGATCTGGAATGTTCTTTCCCTGGGTTTCCTAAAGGAGACTCTCATATTCAGATTCTCTCGTTGCTGGGCCAGGAGGCCTAGTATCAGGGTTCTCAGTCTTGGTTTTAGCTGACATTCCTCCTCCTCATGTGTTCCCCACTCGGTCCCTATCAGCTCGCCGCATTTAAATCCTCTGCTGCTATCTTTCTTTCTCTTTGTTATTGTGTCTGACTCTACTTTACTTGTGCGTGTGGGTTTTTTTGTTTGTTTGGTTGTTGTTGTTGTTGTTGTTGTTTTTTGGGTACTGGGGATCGAACTCAGGACCATGCACTTGCCAGGCATGCACGGCGCCCCTGAGCTACATCCACTGAGCTACATCCCCAGCCCTTGTGTTTTACTCTACTTTATTGTGTTGGCTCATTCATTCTAGAATAGAATGCACATTAAAAGAGAGATTTGGGTGTTTTTTAAATTCTGCTTCCCCTGTCCCTGGAAGGTTCATGTAGACAGTGCTAGGCACAAATCTGTAACAGGGACAAAGGGGAATGGCAGCTCCAGCTTCACGCTGGGGACACACTGAGCTGTGCCACGTGCCCAGCCCTTCTTGTGGTTGGTAGCTCAGGAGGAAGGTGAGAAATCGCTAAGAAGACCTTCCTTTGTGTCTTCTAGCCCCAGAAATATCAGAGGTCTTACAAGCTGTCTCCCCATTCCCTCCCCAGCACAGTAACAGCAACTGCCCTCTCTGACCTGCAGTCCTCCCTGTCACTCCACGAGGGGACAGCTGATTCTAGCACGCTTGGCTTTGTGCAAAGCCCTGACACCTAAAAGACCTAGAAGACCTTGTGAATCAGAACCAGAGTCTGGGCACGGCAGAGGTCCAGGGCATCCTCGGGAGATGCAGAGAGAAGTGCAAAACACACCCTCAGGCTGCTGCAGCCCTGGATGGGGACAGGGGCATTGCTGGTAACCACTTCCCCCAGGGTCTGCAGGCCCTTGGTGCTGCCTCTTTGCCTGTCTGGCCTGGTGTCCCGAGTCTCCAGGGCTTACAGCAACAAGCTGCAGGCCCCTGGGAGACGGTGCTGGGCTTGTGCGGGCACCCTCAGAGTTTGGGCTGGTCTCCTTACCCAGGAGCCAGCCCAGCTCCCTTCACAAAGCATTCCCAGACCTTCTGGAAATCAAGTTGCTGATACCTGATCCCACTGTCTCTGTCCTTAGGGCATTAGGCTGCTCAGGTGCAGGCTCTGGCTTTTGATCTGGAAGCTCTGCTGTGGCCATCAAAGAGATAAGGGATTCTTGCCCTGAGTAGGGAAGTGGCCTCAGAGAATGATAACAAAGAAGGGAAGGAATACTAAGCCTGGAAGCCCCAAGTTCCACAGCAAGTGACTGTGAGGGAAGGTGGCTGAGTGGGGGAGAAGGCTACCTCATAACCTCTCACACCAGAATACACAGAGGCAGTGCTGTGAGACCCTCCCCAGGAGGAGCCAGCATGCTCACCGTTAGGTTTGCTGGTGCGCTGCAGCCCTGGCTTCCTTATCTTCCCAAGGTGGCTGCAGCTGCTCTTGCTCTAGATCCTCAAACCCACTGGGGTGAGCCTTGTTTTCAGGATTCCCCAAATAGACACTCTGAGGCTGTTAAAGAACCAATTGTTGGGTCTGGGGTGATGGGTGCTGGGACTGGTCTGAGTCTGGGTTACCTGCCCTGAGCTGGGTTGGGGCCATCCGTGCGTAGAGCCTGAGAGTGGGAGACAGCTGGCTTCCCTGGAGGGGAAACTGGGATACAGATACTGTCTTAGTCTGGTTTCTGCTGCTATAATAGGATATCTCAGACTGAGTAATTTATAAAGAAAAGAAACTTATTTCTCATTGCTTGGGAAGTCAAAGATCCAGGCACTGGGTCTCTCTTCCTCTTCTAATGCGATCATTGGAGCCCAGCGATCATCACCTCACTTAATGCTACTTTCCTCCAGGTCCCCCCACCAAATGCCATCAATGTACAAATTTGGGACTTAAATTTCCAACACGTGAACTTGGGGGGACACACAGAGAAGGTACAATGAGTGAGCCAGAAGCTCTGAGACCTCCAATTTCTCCATATTCCTGGGATTCAGTTTCTCCGTATTCCTGGGATTCAGTGCCAGATTGTTACTCTGTTGGTGGCTGGGGAATGGTGGGGGAAGGCATGTTTCTCATTCTCCCTCACCCTCTCTTTTTATGAAGCAATTCTATATTGACTAGATCAAACAGACTTTTGTTTGGGATAGCGGAATTCACAGAAATAAGCTGTACTAGTTCAGTTTTTTCTAAAATGATTGATTACAGGGTGTTTTTTTTTTCTTATTTTGTAGGTGTAGTTAAATTGTCTGGTGTTTGAGTAGAGGTTTTTTTCCCCGAAGTGTCTTTTTCATAAGTTCTTTCACATACAATTTTCCAAAGTGTTTAGCAAATGATTAAACCAGAGTGAGGATTTGATTATGCTCCTGGGAGGGGGATCAGAACCCGGGAGCATCTAGACAAGGTCATGTGTGACGAATGGTCAAAGGAATTGGGATTATTTAGCCCGCAGAAGAGTTTCAATAGGTGTTCACAAAAGTATAGTAAGACAGGTTGCATGGCTTTATCTTGTGTGAGTGACTTTAGGAAGAATTAACCACAGGCCAATGGAGGTCATGGCAGCTTAGCATAAAGAACTATCTGTGAATAACAGACGCCCCACATGGAACAGGATGTGACGACGGAGGTAGCGAGGCCGCCACCACTGGAAGCATCCCACTTGGAACTGGGTGCCGTACAGAGGGGTTCACCATCTGGAGGGGGCACCCGGGACCTGTAAGTTTCTTTTTCAACTCTTCTAAGGTTCTTCAATTGTGGAGGCTGAGATGCAAATGAGTGTGAAACGCGAGCCTATGAGAGGGGAGGAAGCACCTCCGGGCTCCTCCCTCGTCCCTGGAGTGGGTGGGTCCTGCCAGCTCGGGGCAGAGAGCGAAGCCTGGAGCCCCGGGGATGGGAGCTGGCGGGAGGCCCCTGTTCGGGCGTGGACACATGCACACACCTGCTTCCGTCTTGGGCACGGAGCTGTCCCTGCCCTCTAGACGCGCAGCTGCACCGAGGAGCTCCCTGGCATGAGAAGCGCTGGTCCCCTGAGGAGGTGAGGCAGAGGAGGTGCGAAGCGCAAAGGAGAGGGGACAACCTTTAGCTCTGACCCCTCTTGACCTGAGCCTGGGCTCCAGGCCTTTCCAGCGCAGCCTGTGGCTCTGCGTCTTCATCTCTAACGTGGACTCGACTGGTATGGGGCTCCAAGGAGATCTTGGGAAGCCCAGAACAGAAAACTGAGGCTCAGAGAGGTCCAGCTACCCTTGTCACCCCGCCGATCCGAGGCAGAGCGAGCGCCCTTGCCGGCAATCCCGGGTAGTTTCCCAGCCCCGCTCCGGGACTACGGGTCACCCGGCTGCTCCCCACCCTCCAGTTCCTTCAGGTCCCGCAGGCCTCGCCCACCTCCCTTGGGCTTGGGGGGCCCTGGGTTTCTGAAGCAGGGGCCGCTTGACAGCTCTGTACAGGGAACCCACCACTAGAGGTCGCTCTTCCTCTGTGCGTGTTTGCGGGCGGGGCCTCCAGGCATCTCCTCCGGGAGGTAGCGCGAGCGGCGGCCACCCCTCCTCAGGGTCTCTGGGCCTGAGAGAGACTGAGCCAGGCCGTGTCTGGGCTTGCAACCCTGGAATTCTGCTTCATGCTCCCCGTTTCCCCCTGAGCCAGCTGCAGGGGACAGCTTTGAGGGCTGGAGCTGGGACCCACTAGGTCCTAAGCCTGGCTCAGTATGACCCGTGTTGGAGCAGGGGCTACCAGCTGCCCTCCTGGAGCACCGCACGCAGCACTCTCCTCTCCAGGACACTGACTGCTCCCAGTGCCTGCCAAGCTCTTTCCTGCCACAGGGCCTTTGCAGTTCCCCTAGCTGAACACTCTGCCCCAGATCTTCATCTGCAAGCTCAAATTTCACCTCCTCAAAGAAATATTTTCTATCTCTGGCTGCAACCTGGCCACTTTTTATCTCATCATCCTGATTATCTCCACAGGGCCTCTCTCCAACTATAATCACCCTTTAGTTCATGGGTTATTGTCTACTCCCCACCTCTAGCCTTGACTAAAGCTCCCTGAGCACAGAGCCTCTATCTGTCTTGCTCTCTCTGCACACCCAGCTCCTAGAGTGCTGGCACATAATAGGTGCTCAATAAATATTTGGTAGGGCCGGGGATTTAGTTCAGTGGTTTCGCCGCCTGCTGCCCAAGTGCAAGGACCTGAATTTGATCCCCGGAACCAAAAACAAACAAACAAACAAACAAAATAAATATTGGGTAGAGGAATAAACAGAAAGGTCCTAGAAAGTAGGCTGGTACTATACTACTTGATAGAGGAGGAGGTTAGTGAGAACAAGAGATTTTTATAAAGACCTCATAGGTAAGAAGTAGCCACCCCAGGAACTCTGTCCCAGAGTTTGAACTAGAAATCTGCACCCCTGCTCTGTCCAGTGTCTATGCAGCCTCATGACCCGAGGACCTTGCTGTGGGGTCACTCCTCCCCACCTCACTTGGACTATCTGGAGGGGTTAGGGTGCACAGTGAGACCGAAAGGGGAAGGTAGATTTGGGGTTGAAGGGCAAGGAGCCACTGAGTGACAGAATAGCTGTCTAGATTACATTTTTTCTGGATGAAAATTTTTAAAAATGTATGGGGACGCAAACCTTTTTTAAGACAAAAGGTACAAAAATGACCACCTGTGGATGTCTGAGTTCACTACAGCCACCTTGCTGCGCCAGCTGAGGGCTGAGAACCGGGGTCCATGCCTCAGAGGTGGCTCTGGTTGGGCTCAGGCAGCCAACCCAGCCCAGCCCTTCGGGAGCTTGGCCCTCAGCCTCTGCTGCTTCGTGTAACTAGGAACACCCAGAACGTGGGTTATATAGCCTGGGTTGCATTACCTCAGACGTAAGAGTCAAGCTGAGACCAGTTTTCATTTCCTTAAATTCCCAAATGTTGGATAAACCCCACCCACCTTCCTGCAACCCCTGCCTCTCCATCCTCCCCCCACATCCTACAGCAACCCGCTTATCCCAGACACACCACTCCCCTGTGCTCCCCATTGCTATGGCTTGGAATCCAGGTGCATTCTCTGTCCAATGTGAGGGCCACCAGCTCTGCTGGTCACTGGCCTGATCACTGTAGGAACACGGTGGAGCTGGAGTCCTCTCAGCCCAGGGCTCTCTGAGTATCCTCAGTGAATGGAACCTCCCTGCCAGCTTGCATTGTATGTGTAGCTTGAGCAGGAAATGAACTATCATGAGATTGGAGGGCTGTTTGTTACAACTGCACAACCTAGCCTAACCTAACTGATACAGTACTCTATCAGCAACATTCCTTAACTGCCTGAGAATTCCAAGAACTGACTTGTTTAAAATGTAGGTTCTCAGACCCATCCTAGAAGTACTGAATCGGAATACTCAGGGGTGGAGCCCCAGGATCTACAATTTTCACATCCATAACTGCATTTTTGGAGGTAACCAGCATAGCCCTCAGGCATTGAGGGTGGCTGGGGAAGCCTCTGCTCCATCCTCTTCCTCTCCTTCCTCTGGAATATTGAAGCTCTGTGGTCTAGCCTGGGCTCTGCAGGTGCAGCTGGGCTCAGCTCCTGAGAGGTCCCTGCCCTCAGTTTCTGCCCACGGGCCTCCAGCTTTCTCCTTCCTCCCACTTCAAGATGCAGCTGATCCCCTGGGCCCGGGCTGGGGGAAAGGCTCTGAAAGTGGGCTTGCAGCAAGAGCCACAAAAACGCTGCATGATGGATTGAAGGAGACGAGACCATTCCCAGCTGACAGCTGATGTTCGGCGGCAGTGACAGGCGGCGATGTTTGTGCTCTGAACCTGCAATCTCAGTTAATGGGAAAGATTGAGGGGTTTGGAATGAGACGCATCAGATGCCACAGCCCCACAGGCAGAGATGCTGCCAGCAGACAGCAGCACAGTTTTGTGGCTTCCTGAGGGAGGGACTGAGGACACATTCCTACCTAGGCCCTGGGGAAGAGGAGAATGGATCTGGCTCATGGGGTGGGGCTGACCGGTCACAGCAGGCCCTAAGCCTGACACGTCAGAGGGACAGGCCGAGGAGCCCCAGGAGTGGACAACAAGCTGGACTCTACTCTTTCAGTGACCCCACAGGGGGCTGCCAGGCCCAGACATACAGTGCTGTGGCGCCCAGGGAGCTGGGGTGCAGGAGGGGTCCCTGTACCCCTGTACCCCTTGTGCTCCCAGGGAGCTTCAGGTGTCCTTTCCAGAAGACAGCCTGAGGGAGGAGTCAGTAAAACAGAACCCTGAGCTTAGAATCAGAGACTCTGCTTGCCCCGAAATCACTTCCTTCTTGGTTTGAATTCCAACCCTTCTGTTCCCTACCTGCGTGCTCCTCAACAGCTGGCTCCTCCTCCCTGGGTCTCAGTTTCCTCGTTGGTAAAATCCAAAGGAAAAAAAGCATGTGTTCTGTGGATATACTAAGGATGGTGAAGCGTTGTTTTTCAAGGCTTATCATGCCTGCAGATCTCGCAGGAGGTTACTAACCCCACATTCTGACCCAGCTGACCTGGAGTGGGGCCAAGGTCCTGCATTTCTAACAGGTTCCCAGTGAGGCTGATGCCACTGGTCCGGGGACCATAATTCTAGTAACGAAGATGTAGAAGTTCAGAGCAGGTGCCTGTCTCGTAGGGGGCACTCAGAGGGCGGTCCTTTTGGTTATTGTTATTATTATCATCATTGTCAATGCAACATAGGTGAGACTGTCTTTCCTGTCCAGAGCCCTCAGCCTCCTTCAAAGCTGTCCCCTTCAAGGTTTTCCCTGAAGCCATCTGGACACAAATAGTGAAGGGTCCCAAAATGTGGTTCATCCTACACCTCACCCCTACTGCTATCCCTGGGCTCATAGTGAGTGGCCAACTTGTCCTTAGCCATCTTTAGAGGTAGCCATTGTTCCCAGCAACTCTGTGAGTGAGGTTGGAAACCACTGCTTTATGGGAGGCTCTCTGGCTCACCCTGAACAAGGAAACTCCCTGCATGGGGCTCTGTGGAAGGCAGGGCAAGATCTCTGTCTGAAGAAGCCTCGTATCAGCATGGGCAGACTGGGCTGCTGGGGACCCAATCAGGCCCAGAAGAAAGGAACCCTGGGACCTTCTTTGTTCCTTTGACTCATCTTCCCTGGGCTCCTCACAAAACATCTTTCCCTCACTTTTGAAGAGGAGACCTAACTAAAAAAGCAAGGTCTTTGATGGGGGGTCCTGGGTCATCTGCCTGAGATGAGGATGGTGTGTTTGTTTCCAGCACCATGACTGAGCCAGCCAGAGCAAGAAGGTTGTCAGATCTGAAGGAATGGATTTGCGTGTGCCTGCAAGTGTATATCTGTATGTGTGTACTGCATGTTGGTGTGCCTGTGCATGTCAGTGTGTGAGTGAGTTTTATGTGTGTCTGTGATGACAGCACATGTGTACATGTGCATGTGGTGTGTGTGTGTATGAGTGTGTATGTTTGTGTAGGTACCTATGCATATGTGTGGGACTTCTCAGAAAGACACTTTGTCATGTTCCTCTCCAAGACTTTGTTAATTCACCAAAGCATAGACTCATCCATTTATCCATTCCTTCAATAGACTAACTAATCATAAAAGAATGAATTAGAATTTTCTTTTTTTTTGGTACTGGGGATCGAACTTGGGACCTTGCACTTGTGAGGCAGGCGGCAGAACCATTGAGCCAAATCCTTGGCCCTAGAACTTTCTTTCTTTTCTTTCTTTCGTTCTTTCTTTCTTTCTTTCTTTCTGTACCGGGGATCGAACTCAGGTCTTTGCGCTTGCGCAGCAGGTGGCGAAACTACTGAGCTAAATCCCGGGCCCCGCCCTAGAATTTTCTTAAATACCATGGTGCCATGAGAGTATATCGTGGGGGCTCTTCGTTTCCCATCATCTTGGGAGGTCACAAGCCCATGAGTTCTCTAAGGGCCTGTGTCTCCCTGATCACAAGGACAGCAGCACCTGTTCCTCTTGCCAGGCAGCTCTGTGTGCTCTCAGAGCTCCAGGCCCCTGCCCTCCACACACACCTGCCTCTATTTATGCATACGGATTGTATCTTCTATGCACCATGGGCACTGGGTCACCCCTGCAGGCATAGCACAAAGGGGCTTGTTCCGCTTGCTGCTTTTTTGCCACATCAAGCCTACATGAGTCTCATCCGAGGGTTTCTGTGTCAACTCCAGGACTGTGTGTGTCCCCTAGATGTGTATGTACCTTTGCATACAGGATGCTGTACTCTCAGGCATGAGGTATGGGGGATGCTGGGCCCTTCTGGGAGGGGTCTAAGCATCTCCAGGTGTGTGACATGTCTCTGAGCCTGGCTGGGCTTGGACCCAGTCCCCACCTGCCCCGGAAGCTCTCACTGCATTGTCCTGCCAGTAATTACAGCAGATAAACTGCTCCAGTTGAGGGCTGCTGTCCCCGGCTGGCTGCCAGCCGTGCGGCCCCAGGCTGCGCCGTGGGAGTCCATTCATTTTAATAAGAGGTACACCCTGTGTTATTAAGAAGAGTGTTTATTACTGTCGCCACGCACTGACAGCAACTTCCATCATCGTTAAACGGCAGATGGGGGAAGGGAGGGGGGCTGCACGCTGCAGCTTTCAGAAGCACAGTCCCAGCTGGTGAGGCTGGGGAGGGAAGATCTCTCTCTTTCTCCCCTTCTCTTATCCCAGGACTGCGTGGCAACCCCTGTGCAAGCAAGAATAGAGTTTCCATAGAGCCTGACCCTGCTTGCGGTGAGGAGTGGGGCCGGCGAAGCTACACTGGAGGGGCTCTGCCTAGTGTGCACATGCTGCCCAGAGAGGGAGAGGGGCCCCTGGGTCTGTGCTTGCTTCCCTGGAAATAGGCAGGGGTGACCTTGAGGCCCACTTGCCCAGCATCTGGTTTTGGGAAGCCAAATGCTGCTGCTACCTGGGATGTCCCACTCCTTGGACTCCTGCGGTTTCAGCTGAGTCTAAAGTAGTCCCACACCCACCCCGTCCTGCCTGGGGTCACTCTTATCCCATCACCAGGGGAAGGTCCCACAGCCCTCTGTCTACTCCATCCCAGGACAGAAGCTCCCTGGAGAAAGGCAGCTCCTGTCTCACACACGGCTTGGTTCTCATCACCACTCAGGGGCCAGTGACGGAGAAGGCATTCCGCAAATAATGTACTTAATGGCTGAACAAGTGAAGCCTCTTCCCACTCCTTCCCCTTCCTGCTGTCTGCCAGGACCTGCGGCTGTGAACACATCTCATGTGCAATAATGAGAAACGTGTCTGCATAGATCAAAGAACAGCAGGTTCCCAAGCTTTCTCAGTTCGTAGGGTCTTGGTAATTTTTCCTTAGGCCCCAGATCTACAGAAACACTTAAATGTTGGGTTTTTTTTTTTTTTGAGTAATTAGGTATAAACAATTTAAGTACCCATGTCTGAGCAACTGATTAACCATTTGCAAAAACAATACACATATATTCTTTAAAACTATTTTAGTTGTATTCCTTATCCCCAATTTCATACCAGTGGGATTTTAGAACCTGTTAGGTCCTGCACAGCTTCTTAAAGCTTGGATCACATTGGACATTGTATTAGTCAGAGTTCTGTCACTGTGATAAAATACCTGAGATGATCAACTTCAAAAGAAGAAAGGTTTATTTCAGTTGACATCCGTTTTGGAGGTTTCAGTCCATATTTGGCCCTGTGGATTTGAACCTGTGGTGGGACCATGTGTTCCTGTTCAACTGATGGCACCTGGGTAACAAAGAGAGAGGAAATGCCCAGGGCCCCACTGTCCTCTTTAAGGACACAACCCCAGTGACCTAACTTCTTTCCACTGGGCACTACCTCTTAAAGGTTCTACTGCCTCCCAATAGTCCCAAGCTTGAGATCAAGGCTTTAAAATGGGCTTTTGGGTTATGTTGCAAATTGAAACTGTGGAAGACACTACCACCCTCATTGATTTTTATCACAAAAAAACACTGAAAATGCAGCTTCTCAAACAGACAGCATCCCTGAAAAGAATGCCACACGTTCTTGTATTAAATTCATGAGCCATCTTGAGCCTAGAGTTCAAGGATCCTGGATACTGAGTATCGCTGTTTGCCTGGAAAATTTCAAAGGTCCCATGGTGCCTCTGTGTGTGCTGTGGTGCCCAGGGGCACCTTGGGACATGATTTTGACACCATGGTGTTGGGAGATCAGGGTTCAAGTCTTAGTTTGTTGGTTGGCCTTCACATTTAACTTAACAGACACTTTCCTAAGGTAGACTGTGTCAGGCCCTACTCCGAGAGCGGCACAGGCAGGAACTCATTTGACTACCACAGTCCGATGAGACTGGTACTGTGCTGTGAAGGCGAATTTTGTGTGTGGACTTGGCCAGGCCGTTGTGCCCAGTTGTTTGATTAGGCAGCTGTGGAGATGTTGTGCTGAAAGTACTTTTAGATGGGATTAAAAGTAAACTTGGAGTAAATCGGGTGCTGTCTCCAATATGGATGGGTCTCATCCAACCCATTAAGATCTTAAGACTGAGATTTTTCAAGTAGAAGAAAGTCTCAAGACTGCAACATAGAAACCCTGCCATCTGAGTTCCCAGCCTGCTGCCAGGTAGGATTTGGACTCAAGACAGCAACATTAAGTCACCTGAATTTCCAGTGCTGTCCAGCTCTGCAGCTCCACAATTGTATGTGCCAGCACCTTAGCATCTCTCTCTTGCTCTCTCTGTCACACACACACACACACACACACACACACACACACACACACCCCTACCTCTGTTCTGTGTCTCTGGAGAACCCTAACCCTAGTAGGTGCTGTGATCATCATTTATGGATAATGACATAGTTCAGCTAGGTACTAGCTGTGTGGGTTTGAGCAAGTCTTTTTCTCTCTGGGCCTCCCTTTTATCATGGCCAAATGAAGGGGATGGACAAGATATATTCAAGGTTATTTCTAGCTCTAACATCTGGGCTGTGAGGTAGGATAAATAGGGCAATGATGTTACTGAGGATGCCTTGGTAGGGCTATGTGGTTGGCCATCCAGCAGCCACTACTAACCCACTTCTCCCTCACCACCACTTACTACACAATATGAGTACTCTCGTTCTGGTCCTCAGTTATAGCTAGGGGTAGCCATATGAACTTCTTCTGGCTAATACTGTATTAGCAAGTGATGTAAATTTATTGGGGGAAATATATTTTACTTCTCAATAGGAAAAAATTAGAGAGAAGAATTCATTGGGACTGATATGTTTCCTTTCTTGGTGTCTCAAAGAAGACCACAGGCCATGATGCCTGGAGCTGGAGCAGTAATCTTGTGACTATGAGGCAAGAATCACTAGTTAAGAATGGCAGAATGAACCTAAGTCCTTGATATGTGGTCGAATTGCCAAACCTAAGACTTGCTGCCCTGGACTTCTTGGTATGTATGATATAAATCTCTATTGTTAAGCTGCTATGGCTGAGTGATCTGTTACTTGCAAGTCACGGAATTTTAAGTAATACAAATGCCTTTATCTATTGTCAGAGGCCGAAGCTTAGCTTGGTGAGTGATCTAGGGAGGCATCCGGACTTTGGGGATTGTTACTTTGGGCTTTAAGGAAACTAAATTTACTCTTCTTGATTCAGTCATAACTTTGGCCCCAAAGAGAGAAAATTTTTTCCCAAATTTCCAATAGGTAGTGCCACACACTCTTGATCAGGGAAAACAATGCTCTCCAGACAGTTTTGGAACCGTGCGTTTATCCAATAGAGGGCTTTGAAGCATATAGAAAGGTATGTGGGTTCTAAGGGGCCAAGATTGCTCATACCAGTTGTTTTAGCCAGCTGGGACATAATACCCTGTATCAACAACTTAAAGGAGGGGAGGTTTACTTTGGCTTATGGTTCAGAAGGTTCAGTGCATGGTCAGCTGGCTTCAAGGCTCAAACATCATGGTCAAAAGATGTAGGAGAGCGAAGATGCTTAATTTAAGGTGGCCAGGAAGCAGAGCAGGTGAACAGTTCCAGAGAGGAGGGCCCCAGGGACTATATATAGTACCCAAGGTCACACTTTCATGATCCACCCAAGCATGTGCTTTACTAATCTCCAAAAATTTCTTTTCTTTTTTTTTTGGGTATGGGTATGGAACTCAGGACCTTTTGCTTGCAAAGCAGGAGCAGTGCCACTGAGCTAAATCCCCAGTCCTCCAAAGAATTTCTTAATCCAATCAAGCTGACAAATCAGGATTAACAGTCACACAAGCCAACTTCACTCTCCTGTTTCATAAGACTAATGAGGGGAAGACAGACATCGCACTCTTATATTTCAGGGAATTTGATAAAACTTACATAGTGGGTTTGGGGCCTAATACAGAAATGTAAGTTGAATAATAGCATAGTTTTAGTTCACCTCTCTAGATTTCTCAGGTACTAGTTTGTTTAGCAAATGCCCTATGGCAAGCCCTGTCCAAACAGCTCTACCATTATCAACTCATTGAATCATAACAACACTCTTATGAGAGAGGTGCCATTTTTCTCATTAAAGAGGGCTGATCAGTGGACTGGTGTGAGCCTAGATGGAGTATCTAGTGGCAAGCCACAAGACTCAGCTCTTAACACTGTCTTGGTCCACTTTTTCTAGAATCCAGGACTTGAAAACGTGACGTTTTGAGAACAACCAGCGTTCTTGTATATTAGATGATTCCCATGGGCTAAAACCGTTGAGCTGAAATTGTGATTACTTATTACTCACCTTTTTTTAAAGAAACTATTGCACACACACAGAAGGGGTTATGGTGGCTAATTGCAGTACCTGGGAAGGAAGACAGGGTTCATTAGCTGCTCATAACCCCAGAGACACACAACTGCAGGATGGTTGGATAGCATCAAGTGGGCCCTTGTTTCTGTGAGGAAAGTGGGGTGCACTAGGGTGGAGTGGGAAGACCTGGGACCCATTCTTCACTGTTGACACCACACATATGACAGTGAGTTCTACTCTCCAGACTGTACCCAGCATTATACCAAAGGTAGTCAGAAAGAATTGTCAGGATGAACTAGACCTCAAAATCATGGCAACTACAATGGCAGTAGTTGTTTTCCCCAATCACTATTCTATTCCCCTTTGTTCTGGAAACAGCTCCATGTTTTCCTTATTTTCCTTAGGGGAACCATCCATCCTTCTTTCCATGTCATATCCATGTGGTTAACCCCCAGCGGGTGGGTGCCTGACCCAGGCCTGACCATTCAGCAACTGCATATTCTGGCCAAACGGACTATTTGGAGTGGACATGTGACCTAAGCCAAGCCAAACAGAGTCCTGCCCATTGACTTTTGCTAGAATTCCTGGGAAAGGGTAAGGCAGGATTTTAGGGTGTGGTGAAGCAGCAGGGCAAGTAAGTGTGACCTGTCAATCATAGAGATTCAGATATGCGCAGTAAAACAGTTCCCAAAACCCCGAACCTGGAACCAATCAGAGAATGCTATCTTTAATTCTTCTGAGAACTCAAGCAGATTTTTGATAGGATGGCCTAGATCTGACACCAGCCTGAGGAGTGGAGGACACAAAAGACAGCCGCCATTTACCTCGTAGCCACAGTGCTTTCTCTCTCACAGTGGCTGCTCTCACCCTGTAGGGTGTACTTCTTCTCCTACATTTAATTGCCCCACACTCGCTCTGCAGAACATGTTTCTTTTCCTACCGTCAATAAATGTAAACCCTTATTACCTTTTGCTCTTGGGCTGACCAATTCTTTGTTCAGGACAGAAAGAACCTAGAAAACACCTGTAGAAGGAGACTCCAGAACCCCAGTACCAGTAACTAGGGGGCTCTTTTCTCCCTGGACTTGCTGAGCTGGTTGCCTGCACCGGGTCTCCCATGGATTGCTGCACTGTAAGTCCCCACCTGAAAATGGAGCAGTGCAGGACAAGATGGAGCCAAAGCACAGGGACAGGTTCCTGAGAATGTTATTTGAACTCATGGATGCCACAGTCCTTGCACCTGGATTTCCAGTTCATGAATCAATAAGTTCCTTTGTTTGTTTGTTTGTTTGTTTGTGTTGGCAGTGTTGCTGGGGATTGAACCCTTCACACTGAGCTACATCTTTTTTTAAAATTTTGAGATAGGGGATCACTAAGTTGCTAAGTTACCCAGGATGGGATCAAACTTTGACCCTCCTGCCTCAGCCTCCCAGAGTGCTAGGAGTACAAATATGTGTCACCATATTTGGTCTCTCTGGAGGGACTGAATAGATTTTTGAGTTGGGTTTTTGTCCCTTGCTATTCTAACTGGCACAGCAACAGAGTACTATTTGGCCTGACCCAGGGGGTTTAAATTCTTAAGATGCAGTGACTCCCGCACAAGCCTGCGATTCTCCCATGTGGATTCCAAGAAAACCGAAAGAGCCAGTGGCGGTGGTGAAGGGACACACAGGTGTCAGCTCTGGGGAGAAGAGGAAGCATTTCCTAAAGGCAAAAATGCCAGCAAGGGCTGTGGCTCCTCATCTGTGCTGAGGTTACTGTGAAGGCTGTTTGTGCACAGGGCAGAAAGAAGAGGGCCAAGCAGCTCTTGAACTCTAAGATATGAGGGATCAGTGATAAATTTATTTCAATGTGGTGGGGGCACAGATGCCATTGGAATGGTCCTGTGGGAAGAGACAGGTCTGGAATCGGAATGCCTGGGTCCTCCTCCTCTCTCCCTGTATCCAGCCGTGCTGGCCAGAGCAAGCCAGTCAACCCCTCAGCTCATTCTCTGTCTACACCAGTGGGGTGGTGCTATTTACTGGGGGTTATTGTGAGGCTGAAATACAGTTAAAGCCGTACTCGGTTTGACAAAGTCATTGCATCGTGCAGACAGTTTTAAGAGGCTGGAGTGAAGTGGAAATGGAGCTTCCGCGGTTGGAGGGTCTGGGATGGGTTGCAGAAATCCTATGAATTTGAACTGGATAAAACCAACTTGACCAAATAAAAGACACCAAGCAGCATATGCAGGGCTGTGATTCATGGGCCACCATTTGCGGTCGTGGGTGAAACTCAGGGAGTAGTAAAGAAGGACTGAGGGGCTGGCTGGTGTCACGGGTGAGTTTGTTTCAGAATTATCAAGTGATCCTGACTCAAAGGCCCATGCATGCAAGGGGGACGCACTCACCCAGTCAGGGTTCTAGGCCATCAGCTTTCCATTCCACCTCAGATGCTGTTGTCGGGACAGGCGCCTTCCTGCTACTCAGAGACACCTGGAAAGGTGGACACATCCTGCACACACCCGTGTTGCGTGTTGGCATCCCCACCAGTGCACCCACCCAGGTGGCCCATCACCATGTAGGAGGCACCCCACTAGGCTCTCTCTAGAAACCCTGGACAGTGCCCAGCCTGGTGATGCTCCTGCCCTGGCCCCGCCCAGAAGACAATGTCATCTGAGGAGGGCCAGGCAGGGGCCTGTCTGCCCGAGGCTGGTCCTTCTTCCTCCCTCACCCTGGTGACACAATCAGCCAGCCCAGGAGCCAGAGCTGGTGGACCTACTCTTCCCCTTCCCATCACCCCAGGGACATCAGGGTGGATGTGACACTGGGACTCATGTGGAGGCTGCTGGCTTTGGCAAGGTTGATTGGGACCCACATGTCAGCCAAGGCCATTTCTTCATCACTGTAAGTCTGGGCCAAATAACAAGACCGCGGGAATCTGCTAGCACAGGCCTGAGGAACACACTCCATTACTCTCTTTCATTCACTCGGGAGATTTATGTGGCCTATCTCCCTTCCCTTTGTCCACCTGCGAGGGCCTATAAGTCATGTCCCCGGGCTGACAGGTCACAGGGCCTGTGCTGCTGCTCTGTCAGAGTGAGTGATGCCCAGGGGTGATTAAAAGAGAGGAAGGGTGAGGGGTCAGCAGCAGACGGCATGATGGGAGTTTGGAATGTAATTATCACTCCCATGACATACTGCTGGTTGTTCTCCCCCTTCTCATAATAGATATACACACTTGGGTGCAGCTCTGAAGGAGGAGGCAGTGATAAAGCTGGCAGGAGCCGGAAGACCTGCAGAAAGGGGCTTTGTGTGATGGGCCTCCCAGCTGAGTTTGGAGCACCTGACACCAAGCAGTATCTGTGGCCACTGGGGAAAGTGCCCTCCCTACCCTCAGCTGTCCCCAGAGCCTTGGTCACACCGGGATGGAGGAAGCACCAGTTGCTGTTCACTGTCCTTAGCCCTGAAGGGGTCTATTAAGGAAGGCACCAATAGGGCAAGCCTTGGAGGTAGCTGGGTTAGCTGGGTAGGTTACTTGCTTGCTCCCAGTGGATTAATTGTAGCTCTCTGGAATCACACTCCACTGTGGATCCCTCCCACAATGAACCTGAGTGGCCTATGACCACAGCCAAAGTGAGGCTGTACAAGTTCTAGGCCTGGGTCTGAAGAGGTCCATAGCATCTGCTTTCAGGGATTCTGAGCCACTGTGTAAAGGACTCTGGGTCACTGCTAGAGAAGTCATATGGAGAGAAAGTTCCCGGGAGATGAACAACTGTGGAGATAGAGAGAGAGAAGACCCAGTGTGCCTGTCTTCCTGACAGAGGGGCCATGTTGGATTCTCCACCCAAACTGCAGAAAAGTCCAGTCAAAGCACACAGAGCAGAGATGAGCCATGCTGGGTGAGCTGTGCCCACTGACCCACAGAACCACCTTAAACAACATGGTGGCTGTTTTAAACTGAGTTGTTTTGGAATAATTTGTCATGTAGGAATGGATGACTCTCTGGTATCTCTGGAGCCACTCCTCCTCCCTCTTTGCTTCCCACTAGGGCAAGGCCCAAATATGGTCCTGGTGCTGGAACACACAAGTCTGTACCAAATAGAATTCCTATCCAGCTGTGTCCCAAGGGTGGGATGGGAGACTGGCCCACCCTG
Organism: Heterocephalus glaber; assembly: GCF_053883595.1. Classification (NCBI taxonomy): domain Eukaryota; kingdom Metazoa; phylum Chordata; class Mammalia; order Rodentia; family Bathyergidae; genus Heterocephalus; species Heterocephalus glaber. Next base: position 16,223,918 of record NW_028258379.1, read on the forward strand.
AGAGCAGGCCATGATATTACTCAGGGAAGTGTTTCCCGGTCTAGAAGGACCAACACATGCTAAGAGTCAAAAGTAGACTTTTAGCCAGTCTGTCTCATTGTTGCTTCTAATTTTTGTGTGTGTGTGTGGTACTGGAGATTGAACCTAGGGGTGCTTTACCACTGAGCTATGTCCCCAGATCCATTTGTCTGTCTGTCTGTCTCTGTCTGTTTTTGTGATATTGGGGATCAAACTCAGTACTTTGCACTTGCAAGGCAGGTGCAGCACCACTGAGCTAAATCCTATCTATTTATTTTAATAGCTCACTAAGTATTCCTGACAGGCCTCATTAAGACAATGAATATTGTTGTTGGGGCAGACTGCTCTTGTGGCCTGCCATTGAACCCCACAATTCCTAGTTCTTCCTCTTAGCTATATGAGCCTTTGGAAGAGAGAACTGGGAAGCGATAGAGTCAAACAGCCCAAAGGCAGGAAGAATGTGGGGCCTTCCTGTGATAACCAGGGATTTTTGTAGTCATTATTGCTTTTAATCCTTCCAGGACCCTGCCTCCGTTTTGACAAAAGAAGACAGGGAGATCTTCAGAGTAGGAGATTTGCCTGTGTTCACAGAGCAAGGAGGTGGTGGAGACAGTGTGGACACCAAGCTTTTGCATTTCGGTATAGTGAGGCAGAAGGGAAGCAGGGTCCCAAGGCCCAAATTCTGGGATACCCTAGGTAAGGTCAGGGTGGGCTCTGACACAGGTTCTGGTAGCCTCTTCCTAAATGCCTTCCTAAGAGAGGCAGCTGAGAATTTTGTCCCACTTTCTACAGCTCCCCCAGGAAGTAAGAAGTGGATCCTTCTTCCCCCTTTCCAACCCAACATTTAGTAAGTACCACTGGGCTGGCCAACGTAGGTTTGAATCCCAGTTCTGCCCAAAAGGACCCGGTGACCTTGGACACACATCTCAGTCTCTTTTTATCCCAGTTCTTTTTTCCATCCAAAGGGATTAACAACAATATTCACCACATTAAAATTGATGTGAGGCTCAAATTAGTCGATATATTGAAGAATGTAGACCGCAGCCAGGCATGTTGGAGCATACCTATAATCCCAGCTACTCGAGAGGCTGAGTCAGGAGGATAGGAAGTTGGTAGCCAGCCCAGGCTACATAGCAAGAACTTGTCTCAAAATTTAAAAAGGGGAGGGGATGTAGCTCACTACTCACTAGGCTCAATTCACAGTACTCCCCCATACACACACAAGTAAACACTGGCATGTTATTTTTAACTAGCTAACAAATATTAACATGGTGCCTCGGACAGGTACTTTAAAAACTTTACAAATATTAACTTGTTTAATTATTCCAGCAACCCCTATAAGATGGGCACTGTGAAAGGTGGATACTATTATTCCGCATTTAATAGATGGGGACCCAACATTCAGGATGATCAAATAACTCACCCAGAGCCACATAAGTAGAAAATGACAAAGCCAGGATTCAAATTCAAATCTGCCTCTAAAACATGTGCTTAACATTCAAACAGAGCTGTGATCAATAATGTCAGCTGTTAAAATTTCGTTCCGTTTCCCTGAATAAACACCAGAGTTCCTTTATCTTTACCTTTACTCTTCTTCCATAGAAAGTATAATAGGGATCCTTTTGTATAACTCATCACAAGAAAAGAAAAGGCAGAAAATTTAAAGGAGGTATAATTTCCCAACCCACTGAAGTAAAAATGTAAAAGTATAATGAGATTCAGGACTGTGGAGAGTGTGGGGAAATGGGTACTTTTATAAATGCTGGTGAAAGTGTAAATGGTAAGTTCTCTTTGAAGGAACTGTTTGGAAGGACAATTAGAATTAAAACCAGGTATTGCTCGTAATCCAGCAATGCCATTCTTGGTGTGTGTCCCTGAGAGACCCATGCACATGTGCACAGGTGACATGGGCATGACTATCCACTGATGCATTGTAACAGTGATGAACTAGCAAAAACCTATGTGTCACTGACTGGGGATAGCTACAGAGCCGCATCTAACCCCACCTGCCCTGAGGATCTTATGATGCTGAAAGGAAAGGAATGCTGTAACTCCGTAGGTACTCATGTACAAAGACTCAGCTTTAGGGTTCCTGCATTCATCCAATCAACAAGCATTTACTGAGCACCCCTGTAGTATGTGCCAGGCACTGTTCTATGCCCTGGGGACAGCTGTGAATAGTACAGACAAAAATGCCCACATTTGTGGGGCTTCTAATTACTCTTGAAGGAAACAAATGAACAAAGAGTCAAAAAACCAAAAACAAGTTGTGAAACAACACATAGAAAGACCCTGATATAAAAATAAAATCATACCACGAACAATTATATATCATTTTATATATTTTTTCTTTTTTTCAATAAACATTTATTTTTCTCAGTTTGGGAGCCTAAGTCTAAGGTCAAGTTTCTAGCAGATTCCAGGCCTGGTGAGGCTTGCTCTGTGATTCACAACTGGGGCCTTGTTGCTCTGTCCTCATGTGGTGAACGGGCATACATTTTTCTAAGAGTATACACATATAGAGCCAGGTACACAGAAAAAGATGTAGAATGTTACCAAATTTTGCCAGTGAAACCTTCTGGGAGATTCAGTTCCTGATAAGAGCTCTCTTGCAAGCTTTACAAATGACTACCTTCTTGCTGTGTCTTCACATGGACAGAGGGGACCCCACCCTTCTGATCTCATCTAACCTAATTACCTCTCCAAGGCTCCACCTCCAAATTCCTTCACTTTGGGCTTTAGGGTGTTAGCACATAAATTTTGGAGGAACACAAGCATTCAATCCATAACATCTGTGTTAAAATCCCAGGCATTTACTATGTGACTCTGGCAAATTATTATCCTCTGTCAAACTCTGTTTACTCAGCTAAAAAAATGAGGCTCATGTCCCTAATTTCACAGGATTGTGGTGAGTTCTAAAAGACCTATAAATGTGAATCCTATTTTCCTAGCCACTTGAACCCTGCTCCATGATTCCCTGGTGGACCCCATTTCCTTCCCACCCCCAGCTTCCTTGTCCTCAATGCATATGACCTCCTGACTTTGAACCTCTGAATTAATATCTGTGATTGGGAGAAACAGTGTGTTTGTCAGTGTCCGCCAAAGTCATCAGGAATGCACCTACAGTTGAGCAAAGCTGGGGTCATTGAATTGTTGCAACAGGGCAGGATGCATGCTGTGGGGAACAGTGGGAGGCCTTGGTAAGAGGGTACTTGAAATGAATTATCATGAGATTATCTTATAAGGAAGTTAGAGGAGGGTTCCAGGAAGTAGGGCTTTGCTTCAGGTTGCATACTCTTAGAAGTGGTTAATTCTGTGTTTGAGTCTCATAATGAACCTTATCTAGAAAAAGACAGAACTAAATCTAAGCTAAAGGTGTCATTGGTGACAAAGCAGCAGTCATTCTCTTAGCTAAGATAGGGGAAGAATTGGTCATATTGTGTTCGCAATGTTCTTATTTTTGCCTGTGTTCAGAAGAGATGTTGAAGTGGCCTTGTTCTCATTTTGATTCATCATGATCATGGAGTAGTCTGATGTTCGGGTTCTGTGAAATTGTTCATAATCACCAGGAAACACCATGGTCCAGCTGTGAGTGCTGGGCCAGTTCCCTGATGTCCGAAGCCACTTTCTCTTTCTCATGTGGGAGCAACTTTGAGGTCAATCAAGGTGTTCATGGGATCCTTGATCAATGAAAAGAAAGGAACCGTGGCCCTGGCTGCAGGAAGAGGATGACACTTGCCAAGGTTCCCTCCCTTCCCTGTTCGGTCTCGCCCAGGCACTCGCAAACAGCCCCTTCCTCACAGGGGCAGGACCCACCCAAAGGGCAGGAATTTGCGTTTTTGGCATCTGCCAAGGCAAATGGGGCTGAGGTCAGAATGGCAGTGTTTAGAGGATGCGCAGAAATAGAGAATGTTCCCTATTGAGAATGTGAGAATCCTATTCCCAGCACAGTGTGAGGCTCAGGGAAGGTTAGAAGCAGTGAAGAAGGTTCTCCAGGAGAGACAGTGGTCACAGAATCAATGCACGTCAGTGTGGCTGGGCCCATCTCGAGCATCAAGGAGAGCGGGAACAATCTCTCATTGCAGAACTATGTCTTCAAATGAACTCCTGGCAGAAGCCTAGTGTATAACACAGGCAGGAGTGCAGCCATTGAAGATGAATCAGGAGAGGGCTACTGGGAGTCCTGCCATTCCCTCTATTGGAACTCCTTCCCAGTGACCTCTAAAGCATCCCTGGGAAACCTTTAGATCTGAGGTATCATGGCTAAAATCCCTCATCTCTCTCAACATTTCACTTTCCAGAAGCAGAAAAAGGAGGCCGGTTTTTTGTTTTTCTTTTTTAGTCTAAGGTACTCATCCTCCCCCCAGCCAACTAAACTCTTCTGGGTCCTCCGCGGCTTGAGGGGCTTTGCTCATTTCTCATCCAGGTCTTCAGACAAGATTTGTTACTCTCCAAAGCTTCCCCTTGCCAGAGTGGGGGCATGATGGGCACTTGGGTGTGTGCATTGGAACTGTGATGCATCTTGATCTGAGTGAGGACCATGTGCGTGTGTGCTGTAGTGTGCAGTATGGTGAGGGGCTGGGTCTGGCTCGTATCAGCTTATATGGGCTGACTGTGTATGTCTCTTGCCAGCTCTGAATTCAGTGGCTCATACTGGTGGCTCAAAATCAGCCATTGTGGGGCTGTTTGTACCAATAAAGATGTTATATTCAGGGTGTTTTCCCCCTGAAAAGCCAGTTAAATATTAATGAGCACATTGCTGGGAACATACATATATAAATACATCAGTGCCTCAATAAGAAGATCTAGGGTCTTCTGACTCCCAATTTTGTGATTGCTACCTGCAATTATTTCTTGTCAAGGGCTGGGGATGTAGTTCAGTAGCAGAGCACTTAGCATGCATGAAGCCCTGGGTTCCATCCCTAGCACCACACACACACAGACACACACACAGTTACTTTCTCTCTGCTTTCTCCCCCTAAATTCTACAAGGGCTAGAAGCTCATCTGCCTTGTTCTCCACCCAGTCATTAGTGGTTGCATAGAAAAAAGAATTTCCATGATGCTAATGAAGGCTGGGCTGAAGGGCGTGCCCATCTGTCACCTGCCTTGGCTGATGCTGCTAAGGACCCGGGGTGTCCGTGAGGATGTCCACCGTTGGTGCCTCCACATCCCACTACCCTCCCATGTGTGGAAACCACTAGCTGTCCCACCCCCACAGAATCACCTCCTGCTTCCCCTCTGACTCTGTGCTCCTCTGAAGAGCACAGCCCTGTTGAACAGAGATCGGGGGCCAAATTGGTTTCCCCTGTAGGACTACAGGTTGCTTCAGAAGGACCAGGTTCTACTCATCTTGGCAAGGACAAGACTGTGGTGCTTTCGGCCATGAGACCCTGGGTGGACAGAGGCCTGTGGGATGAGCGAAGGGGGCTTCAAGAGTATCTAGAGGGAGGAAGAGCAGACTGCCCCAACGACAAGGTCATACATTGCTCAGACAAGGGTGGCTTCAGAGACAGGAAAGGCTAGTGAGGTAGGAGATGTGGGGGTGATCGACTGGCTTTGCGAGCCCTTCTCCACTTCCAAAGGCCACTATGCTACATTATTCTACAAGAGGAGATGGCTGTGGATCCTGGACACAAGGTCAGGAACCACTCTGTCATGCTGGGTGCCTGCTCCCTGGGACATGCACCGCCCGGGATCCTGACACAGACACACCCTCCTCATACTAACCTTCTAGTTTCTTCCAGCTACTCCAGGATGGAAGGATTTTGTTCACCTCTAGTCTGGGCTTCTTTCAAGGAGAATTTTTATTTTCAAACATCTCCTTAACTGGGAGGGTTACCAGGGTAGCTATTGGGGCCGCCAGGTATGTTCTAAATATTCATGGGGCGAGCCCCCAGGGGTGGTTCTAGATGCAAAGCGTCGCTGAGCTGGGGACCTAAGTGGGCATTGAATTGAAAAAGTAAAAAGAAACAAGCGAAACTAAAACCTGCCCCCTCTCCCCCTGAGCTCCGGCCGGGGCTGCTGAGCCAGGGGCCAGTGGGGACTGAGGCGCCCAGAAGCTGCGCCAGCCAGGAGACAGGGAAGACAGGAGACGCAGAAAGGAAATCCTCTGGGGTTTCCCGGAAGACAGGACGCTTGGGCTTTTCGGGAGGGAGCATCCCTGGCCCGCGGAAGACGCTGGGCGTTGAGAAGGCCCTTGGCGACCCCGAGGCGGTAAAGCAGCCTGGCGGTGGCTCGGTAGACTGACAGGCGGTCGGGGTGGCCGGGTGGGAGGTGGGCGCGGCCGGGAGCCCGAGCGGTGAGCGGTGCCGGTGCGGCAGGAAGGCGGGGCCAGCGGGCTGGAGGGCTGGGGAGGAGGGGAAGGAAGACAGCGTGACTGCGTCTGATCTACAGTGACGAGTACCAATGTTAACTGTCACCTCTCATCTCCAAACTAAATCACACCTGGAATTGGAGGCACCGAGGAGCTGATAGAGTCAGCCTCGCAGAGGCGACAAGTCAATCAGCGCGGAGATGCGCGCGGAGACACCGGCTCCGCGAGGCCGGCCGAGGCCGGCGCCTTCATTCATTCCGGGATTTACACTTGTCAGGCTGCGGCCTAGGGGTGGGCAGAAGGCCGGTCTCACTTCAGCTCCACTTAAAACGGGATGACTGGCGGCTTCTCCCCGCTGTCCCTCAGGCCGGCCCACTTGCTCTGGCTGCCTCTCCAGTCTCCATTCTGGGATCATCTCCAGGCTCGAGGGCCGGGAAGAAAGCCAGCAGTGGGTGCATGGGAAGGCTGGCTGGACTCGGGGAAAGGGGCATTGGCTGTCCCAGCTGCCCTTACCATGCTAGGAGCATGTGAGGCCAGAAAGAATTCCATCCTGGGGAGCTGGGCTTGTGTTTGGGAGGGAGCAGTGGGGTGTTTCGGGGAAGGAGGGGTGGATTTAAAATGACTACACTGCAGTAATTCTATCTGTCGTCAACTGTGGTCCTTTCATTCATTCATTTGCTCATTCAACAAATGGCATCCACCTAGGCTCTAGGTGAAGTGCTGAGGGTGTAGCACCACAGAGCCCCCACATCCTGAAAAAGAAGACAAGTGTTAAAAACTTCTCAGGTTACCACATACTAGGGTCCTAGGATTAGTGAGTGAACCTGTAACCCCCCCCACTGCCATCACTGGCCACACTATAATAATCAGCAGTGTCATTTACAAATACGCTCTTCACTTGCATAAACATAACTAAGTGCTAAGTGTTGTGCCAAGAAAAATGCCTAGAGATTTAACTTCCAGACAGAGAGGGGGAAAAATTGAGTTTCCATTGCTGTTTGAACATCTGTTTTATTTTTGTCACCATGAAAGTAATAAAACTTCATCACAGAAAATTTAGGCCAACAATGAGAGAAAAAGTCACCCACATAATAAGTTAGCATTTTGATCCACTTCCTTCTAGTCCTTCTTCTTATATCTCTTTAACATTTTTTTGTTTTCTCAAAAGTCCTTAGCCTAAGTTACATGCTATGGCAATGAATGTGGAGTTGGGGTGGAAGGTTCATTTTCTCCCCGACCCCCCCATTCAGACTAACCCCTAAGGACGAGGCTTCATTCTGCCTAGTGCCTGGGCACAGAAATGGTGATACATGCATTCAGTGAGCTGATCTCTTAATCCAGATTGGTGTAGTCATTTGAAACTGAAAGCAGCTCCTTTTTTATGTTGCCTGCTTCTCAGTATTAACTTCTCTTTGATGTAATTTTTGCTTCCGATGCTTTCTCCCTTCATGGGTTAGATTAGTGTGAAATTGGCCTGGCTCCTCTAGAGACTGCAGTGTTAAGCTTCAAATATTGGGTCCTTATTGGAAATCCTTAACCCACATCAGGGGAGTAAAGTGGCTGTGTTACTTGGGTGAACGTGTGTGCTTTGTGCCCATATGAACACACGTGTGCAGGACTGGGTGTAGGGGAGGAGGAGAAAAGTGCATGTTTGTGAGGGAGAAATGGGCAAATTGAGACTGTTCTCCATTTACTGACTGCTGAAGATCTACTGTACTTGTCTTAATCTTAGGTGGAAGCGTAAAATGGGTCTTAGGGAAGGAACTTGAAAACTTCGTAAGGGAAGAAAGCCAGGCTGGTTTGTGGGACCTCTGGCTGGAGCTGTCCAGAGGCCTTGGTGCTGAAGGGACAGAAGAAGGGTGACAGTAACAGAACAGTTACACAACCCCACCTACATCTGGGGCTTATGCCTGTTCCAGTGAGTGTCCACCCTGTTCAGATGTGACCTTGGAGCGCACACACACACACACACACACACACACACACCACCACCACCACCACCACCAACACCGCAGCCACTATTTCTATCATTCCAAGAGGACTGGCAGCACTGAGTCCCTTCACCAGGTCTGCCCTACTTTTTTGCTTCCATGTGAAAAATGGCAACTTGCAATTGGGCCAGGCTGCTAGATGGATGTACTCATCTTCAGGCCAGGCGCACCTGAGCACCTTGCCCAGGAAAGGGCCCCCCCACTTTGAAGGCAGGACTAGGGGCCTGCAGTAATTCAGATGAGTTCAGAAGGGAAAGGTGCTCCAGGTGTGATGGTCTATCACACTCCACCTCACTCCCCCAGGAACACAACCTCAGGTGCCTTGCCCCCAAATTCAGATTCATCTGAGGACGCCAAGGGAGGACAGAAGCTGGCAAAGTTGATTCTGATCACCAACTGGCCTGAGCTGTCCTTAGTGGAAGCAGCCACCAAACTGTATGACCATCATGGTGTACTGGGATATCTTCAGACCCTCCATCAAAAGCAGTTGAGCTCCAAACACTTCAAGCTCCAAGCTAGTCAACATACTGCAATCCATAGCCCATGTTCTTTGTCTCACTCTCCTGGACTTTTACTCATCTGTCCAGCTTCCGCCTCAGTGTCTTTTCTTCTCCACAATATTCCTTTCCCTGGACTCAGCCATCTGTTGCTTGTATGTGTCTGTGACCTTCCTTTCCCTGACCCTGTTCTCTGCTCTTCTCCCACACTCCTACTTGATCCTTCCCCTTCCCTTCTGGATCTTTGACTTCACCCTCTTCTTGCCCTGGCTCTTGCCCATCTGCCCCACTCAATGCCCTGTCAGGTCTCTGCCTCCTAGAAGTGCCTTGGCCCACTTTGGTTTAGTCTTGTGCCTCCTTGTGCTCAGGCCCTCCTCTTCCCTTCTTGAGTCCGCAAATCACTCCTTCCAGTGTCAGCCGGCAAATTGGTTTATCCTCCCCCCAACCCGGCTTTCATTACCTTGCCGAAATGAAGCGATATCTCCTCCGCGGAGGCTTCCCGTCCGTGCCGCCGCTGGCATAATAAATGAAGACAAAGTGCCGGCGGCATAGACCATCTCTCCCACCGCACCACCAGCCGCTGCCAGCTTCATTATTCGCTTAAGTTGCCGGAGAGAATTACTTAACCCTGACCCGTGTATTAGGGGCCTGTATTAATGCTGCGACAGGCGCCTCTTACGGCAGAGAACAATTTATTAGTGCCGAAACAGGCTGCTTTTCTCTGTCATTTTTCCAATCTGAGCTTTGAACACACATCATTAAACTTGTCTGACTCTCTCCCCTTCTCCATCATTCCTTTTCCATTTTTTTAAACAGAAAGCACCATAGAGAATGGAGATTGTTCTGAAAATCTCCAAGTGCCTCTCCCTCTCTTTTTTCCCCCTCTCTTTTCTCCTTTACTCTCCTTTTCCTCTTCATTTTTAATTTGGGCTCTTTTTGATCTTGTTGGATATCTTATTTTTGGAGTCAGAATATTTGGGCATGGGACATTTGGTTTCCAAAAGGGAATCGAGTTGTCCTTTGGATGTGGGATTTGGGAGTTAGAACAACCCTCACCCCCTGCCCCTGGAGCCCCACATCAGCCATCTCTCCTCCAGATGCCTCCACTTCTGGCTCTTTGCACCTCCAGCTGTAGTGGCTTACTTTGAAAGCAGGGCTCAGATGGATTCTTGGGGCTGGAGGAGCTGGGTGTGAGAAGAACTGGGTGGGATTGTCATGGGGAACTTACCCTGTGCACAGTTGGGACCAAAGGTCTGGAGGGGTTGGTGTGGAAGACCTGGAGCTGCCCACAGCTTCTGAACATGAGCTGAGCTCAGGTACAAAGGCTGGCCATGGGCTGGGGAATTGCCACATGCACAGGTTTCCCCTGACCAGAACATACAGTGTCAATCCCTAAGTGTTCTCATCTCTGGCTCCCCATGAGGCTTTATCTCAGCACCTGAGCTCAACCTGTAGCTTCTGCATCTTCCCTGGCTCCTCGTCTTGGCCCTTCTTGCCTTGCACATTCCCTTATCACCAGCATCTTCTGTGCCCAGAGCTAAAAAGAGGCACGTTCAGATACAGTGGCTGCCTCTCTCCCTGGTGGCCTTCTCTTGCCTAAGTGGCCCCAGTTTTTGCTTGCATTTCCCTGAAAGCAGAGCTTGAGCAGATTTGGGTATGGATCATTTCAGGGGTGACACCAGGAAGCAATGGTGAAGGGTGGGAAACTGCTGTAGGCAGTGGAGTTTGACTCCACCAGGCCCTCAGAGCTGGATACAGAATGCCCCCCCATTGCCCTTCTGGGGAGCCTGGTGTATTTATCCACAGACTCCTGTCCCCATTGGTGAGGGAGCATCAGCTCCTCCAGATTTCTCCCCTGTGTTTGGTGTGTATGGGGTGGGTGCTGCTGAGCACTTTTGCCATGGGGAAAATCCTGGGGTAGAAGAAAACTGGAGAGAAAGGTGAGGCTCCCGCCTCAGGCAGGGTGGCTTGGGATGGGTTTACAGAGCCCTGACTAGCACAGCTATGGCTGAGATCAGAAGTGGGTCAGGAGAATGTGAGTACACTAATAGCTCCCGCCCCAGCTACGTGCCCCACCTCCTGCCACCATCCTGCTCCTCTCAGTCTCCAGCATACATGGCCTCTTATAGTTCTCAGCTTTGCAGCCAAGCCTGACCGGGGCTGCATAGTGCCAGCCAAGCACATAAACTAAGGAGGCAGGATGGGGGCAATAAACAGGAACTGGTAGGGACTGGCAAATCAAGGGATAAAGACACTCACACAAAGCACTTGCAGTTTGGACAAGTATTGGAGGGCCAGAAAATTTGATCTGCAGTCTACCAATGTAGTGTCAGAGTGAGATCTTTAGAGGAGATGGAACCTTTGTGAAGTTTTTACTCACTTTTCTTACATTCTTCCCAACTCTAGCTGATGGCTTTGGGGACTGTTTGAAGGTAAGTCCTGGGGAGAGGAGGGTAGAAGGGAGAAGGGCAGGAAAGCCCATTTAAAAGGCCAGTGGCTTTTCCTCTATCCCAGTCCTTCCCAAATTCCCTCAGCCTCCAGATCCCTGCAACCCTCCCTCCTGCTTAGCTTAGCTCAATAGCTCTTGAAAAGTTCTCTAATCACCTCTCTGCTTCCTGCATTAATGAGCCTCTCATCTCACTGATGGCAATCAGAATATTTGCTTATGAAAGGGACACGGTTAATAACACGATTGCTTCCCTCCGCCTCCTTCCTTCCTCTGCTCCCCCCTCCCCATCCCTCGCCCTCCACACAATTCTCTCAATTAACGATAGGCAGAAATTAATTTTTCCCCTCGATCGAAACAATTGCAGGGAAGCGGATTGCCAGCGTGGCTTCAGATAGGGACTGCTCCCAGCAGAGCAGAGAGAAAGGAGGGGAGATGGAGGAGATAAGCAGGCTCTATCTGCAGGCACAGGACAGAGTAATACAAATGTTATCCTTAGAAATGTACTTAAAGAGGATATGTTTATAATTCGGAGGGGATTTTCAGGGGCTCGCCTGCCCTCCCTCCCTCTCCAGGGCACTGCACTCCACTCATTTCTGCACAGCAGAACCCAGAAATTGTTGGAAATTTTGCTCCTGCTGCTTCAGTGAACACGGTGAACCTTGGGTGAGAAGAAAGACCAGGTTACTCAGGGGTCCTGACCATGGACTAGAGCCCAGGGCTTAGGCAGCTACTGATAGTGCTGACTTTGTTGTCAAGTGCCAAATGCCAGGTATAATGTCTGACAGGCCTGTGGCTTTCCAGATGAGGGCCTGGATATCTGCACCTGTACAACTCTTCTGTACCTGCCTGGACTTCTAGCTTGGATACCCTCCCAGTTATTCCTCTGACGGGTAGAGAGCTGAAGGGGCCTACACAGAAGTCATAATCAGATCCTTGCACACTGGCTTAAGAACATTGACTGTGGAACCTGGCAGTCTGGGTTTGAATTTCAGCTCTACTACTTAAACAGCTCTGTGATCTTAAGTAAGTTACTTAACTTTTTGGTGTCATTTCCTCACCTGTAAAGTTGGTATGGCACCTACCTTACAGGATTGCTATGAGGATTAAATGAGTGAATATTAGTGTATTAGTAAGCTTAACATAACTACCACAAAATACCTGAGGTTAAAGATTGATTTTGGCTCATGGTTGTGGAGGTTCAAGTCCAAGGTCAGTCAGCCCCATTGGTTTGGGCCCCTGACAAGGGCAGCACATTGTGGTCGGAGCACACGTTAGATAAAGTAGTCATGTCCTGAGCCAGCAAGGGGGAGACAGCCAGTGACACACAATCCTCATCAAGGCACCACCTAATGACCTAAGGAGCTCCCTGAGGCCCAGCCTTGTGAGGGTTCCCTTACTTCCCAGTAGTGCTGCCCAGAGGGCCCAGCCAGACTTTGGGGGATATTCAGAATCCAAATAGTAGCAATTAGTAAGCATTTAGACTAGGAAGTGACATGTAGCCAGTGTCATTTAAATGCTTGATAAAGAAAAAAATATATACTTCTCTGACAGTCAGGAATTTGCCCATCCGTTCATTCAACATTCACTGCACACCAGTCCTACACAGGCATTTTAAAGATCTGAAAGTCTCTGCTCTTTAAGCTGTAAACAACCATAAGCTGTGCAGAATTCCACACGAGGATGGTGCTGTATGAAAAGTGCCATGAGGTTTCCGTGGGAGGACGTGCAGAAATTCAGCCAAGACAATCCGGGGTGGCTTCATAGAGGAGGTGGCGTCTGAGCAAAGAGCTTGGAAGATTATGTTAAATTGTTTTAGGCTAGGAAAGGCTGCTATTGGGCAGAGGGAGGGAAAGAGGAGCATTCTAGATGCGATGGCCGTAGGTCAGGGGGGAAGATGGAGAAGGGGGTGAGGGCAGGGAGGGCGAGAGTTGTCCCTTCTGGCGCCTCCACCTTGTGCATCTACACAGTCCGCTCAGCTCGTCTTCTCTCCCAACATCCCAGAAAGATTAACTTCTCGCAGTGCAAGAGAGAAAGTTATCATTAGCCCAGAATTAAAAGAGTGATTAATGAGGCGCTACCCCTACCCCCCATCCTTATCTGGTGGCGGTGAGCGGGACAATGAAGCGGTGGGAGGGGAAAGGGAAAGAGAGGGAGAAAATGCAAAACAATAAATATTAAGTGCAAGGGGGGAAACGGGAGCACAGTGCTGTTCCCACTTGTTAGATTGAAGGCGCCTCTCCAGAGGGGGGAAGGCTCCAAATTGCTAATTAGCGCCTCTGAAAAGGCCTGGCTCTGATATGCGCGCTGGTGAAAGGCCGCGTTAATGAAGGCGCGGCGCGCCCGCCTCCCTTTCCCCCGGCTGCCTCCCTCCGCCGGCCCCGGGCCGCGAACAATGCGGCGGGCAGCGCCGGCTCCCCCAGGCCTCGCCGGGATGGCCGGCGAAATGTGGAGGGGGAGATAAGGCCGCGCGGAGGGAAGAGGCTCACTCCCAGGGGCCCAGGGAAAATTTGCAGTTATTATGAAGGAGATGAGACAGATTAAAAGCCCTTGTGTTCGCCGCTTTGCCCCTTTATTTAGTGGCTTCATCTCCGAGATGAAAGAAGTTGGAAATGACTTTCTCTGCTTTGCGCTGCAAGAAGCTTCATGGCACATTTCTTGACTTTATTCCTTCTTTTGTTTCTTTCTTCCTCGTTTTTAACCCCTGAAAGGCTTCTCTGTGCGGCCATGGGCACTGGAGGCCTAGAAATAAGGACAGGGAAGGGGCTTTTCTATTGACCGCTGGAGGTCTGTGGCTTCTATCTCAGAGGCCAGTGGCTGAAGTAGGGACGTAACAGCGCACCCTCCCCGGAGGCCTCCCGGAGGAGCTGCGGAGCCCTTATCCTGGTGGGGCTGAGGCTCCCAGACTGCCCCGCCCTGTCCCCAGGGGGCGGTACAGCGCTGCTTAAGGACCGGGTCACCACTGCCAAATGACCCAGACCCAACCCGGAACTCCACCACACGTTAGTGTCTGACCTCAGGCAAGATATGATACTTCTCGGTGCCTTGGGTTCCTGTCTGTAAAATGGGAGTGCTGATAATAGTGCCGTACAATGACCTGCCTTATTCTTCCGGTAAACTAATGGCATTACTGTCCTTGGTGTTTTTGTGCCTGGGTCTACACTCTCTGCTGGATACCTTTCCCTCCTGGCTCTGTGCTTGGCCACAAAACCTGCTTTGACCCATGTTTCACTTACAATCGTTAAGCCCAGGCTTAGAAAAGTCTAAGTGTCTCTGCTCTCTCCTCTCAGCATCCTGTTAAGGTTGTGAGAACATGCCAGAGATGGCCTCTGGTCAGAAGAACTTGATTTTGTCAGCTTGGTGGGTGAGCCAAGTTGTGCCAGGCAAGAATACTCTAGAACACTGACGGCCAACCTTTTGGAGACGAGTGCCCAAACTGCAACTCCAAGCCCAGGTATTGATCGAAAAGTCCCAACACTGCAATTAAACCTAAATACTGAGGTTTTAGTTTCTCTGATGCTGGGCTCTGGGGGCAACTTGGCTCATACGCCAACAGAGAGGGCTCTGTGTGCCCGCTGTGGCACTTGTGGCATAGGCTCACCACCGCCGCCTTAGAACATTAGGCCCCCACTGACTCTGGGTGTATGAACAAGCCCACCCAGGATCAGCCACACCTAGCCCAGGCAGGCAGAGATTGGTTGCCAGCCTGTGTACCCATGAGAAGCAATAAATGAATGTAGTTTTAAGCAACTAAATTTTGGAGAGACATCTTATTATTGTGGCAATAGATAAGTGACATACTAACTATGCCTAGAAATCAGGTGCTGTCTAAATCAAACCAAAACTCAAACCAAGTCCAACATACAAAGCATTGGCTTTGGGGTTGGAAAGCAAATGGAGGCTAGAAAAGATGGTAAAGAAACTGCAGTTTCAAAGAAAAGCTAACCTCTATTATGCCTGGTGCAGTAACTGGTGAAACTGTTGTCTAAGGTAATTTGGAAGATGGAAGTACTTAATGAACTCATAGGTTTGAGTAATGAGATTTTCAGGAAGAAAGTTGAAAGATCAGGTTGTTCTTCCTAACTGAATTGATAGGGGACTGTGAGAAAAGGGTGTATTGAAGAAGGAAACGACCAGTTTGTTAACAGAAGTTAGAGGGGAGTGTTAACAGCTCAGAACTTGACGGATTAGAGAAAAATACTGTTCCTCATCTCCAGCTGTCCCAGCCAATAAAAGATACTTAATGTAATAGAAGGCCTGAGACTTCCACTTCTGGCATTAGTGGAATAACGGGGACTATATTTGACCTCTCATCTTATGCAAAGGGACATAAAAATACTCAGAATCCAACAAGGTAAAATTAGCAATGTCTGAAAAATAATAAAAAACAGATGAGACATAGAGAAGCAGGAAAATACAATTATAATGTAAAAAAATTGATCAATATAAACAGACCCCAATTGAAACAAAGTCTTTGTAAATAGGGAAGGGTGGAAGGGGTAAAGGAAGCACAGGGAATGGGGAAAAAATAAGAACCAAGATACATCATGTACAGGTACAAGCACCCAATGATAAATGTAAACATACTGTATACCTAAAATGTACCAATAAAAGAATTTAAGCAAAAAAAAAGACACAAAAATTACACCAATGACAAAAACTAGTGGACAAAAATGGTAGTCTACAAGACTAGTAGAAAACTGACTTGTTGAAAATTATATAGCTATTATAACTATATTTCATATGTTTAACAAGGTAGGGAAACAAGAATAGTAAAGAGAGAGAGAGGCAGAAGATATAAAAATATCTGTATATACTTCTGTGCAAATACAATGTCTGAGAAAAAAATAGATTAGATATACAGTGGATTAGATGCTGCAGAAGAAAAGAAAAAAAGATTAGTGATTTTGAAGACATAACAATATAAGCTAAAAACACATAAAGAAAAAAAAACAGGAATAAAATGGAAAGAAAATGAGACAGAGAAGTAGGAAGGAAGGAATAAGGAAGGGAAGAAGAGAGGGAGGAAGGAAGAAGTGAGGGAGGAAGGGAAAGAGGGAGAGAGATTTAATAAAAACAACTTAGAGCAAGCTAATCTATGTGCTTATGATGGATTTACATTCTAATAAGTCCATCCCAAGTTGCAAATATGATCATAAGTCTAAAATACATTTAATATACCTAACATGTTAAACATTATAGCTTCACCCATCTTATTTTAAACATGCCCAGAACACTTACATTAGCTTACAGTTGGGGAAAATCATCTCACACAAAGCCTATTTTATAATAAAGTACTGACTATCTCTGGGATTGAATGAATACTCTATTGAAAGTAAAAAAGAAAATGATTGTATGAGTACACTTTCACTGGACAGTGAAGTCAAAAATCGTTAGTTAAACCATCATAGTTGGTCAAGCCTCATTTGTAATCAGAATTCCAGAAGTAGGTGAGGCAGGAAAGGAGAAAAATTTTTTTTTTTTGGTTCCGGGGTTCGAACTCAGGTCCTTGTGCTTGCGCAGCAGGTGGCGAAACCACTAAGCTAAATCCCCGGCCCGAGGAGAAAATATTTTAAGAAATAATAGTCAAAAGTTTTCCAAATTTAATAAAAACTATAAATCCATATGTCTTAGTCACTTTCTTGTCTCTGGGACAAAATACCCAACAGCCACAACTTGAAGGAGGAGAGGTTTATTTCGACTCACCTTCTCAGTCCATGGTTGGCTGGCTCTAAGGCAAGAAGGCCATGGTGGAAGGGCCTGGTAGAGGGAAGCTGCTCACATCATGGTGGTCAATAAATAATGAGAGAAGGAAGGAGCTGGGGAGGGAGATATACCATTTTGGGTCATGCCCGCCTCTGCATGACCTGCCACTTCTCACTAGGTCCCACCTCCCAAAAGCACACTCAGCCACTGAAATTACCAGTGGATGAATCCACGGATGAGTATATCCCATGATCTCATCACCTTCCAAAAGCACTGTCTATGAGCGCATGAAGCTTGGGGCGAGGCATTCTTGATCTAAGCTTTAAAGCCACAGATTCAAGAAGCCTAATTCCCAAGAACAAGGGCAGGGGATTTAGCTCAGAGGTGTCACCACTTGCCTTGCAAGCACAAGGTCCTATTTTTGATCCCCGGTACCAAAAATCAAAAAAAAGTAAAAGCCAAGACAGGACACATGATGAAATATCACCATCAGATTTCTTAGCTATTGATAAAGAGGAAACCTTAACAGCAGTAAGAGTTTAAAGGCATATTATGTAGAGTGGAAGAAAGATAAGAAAGACAGTAGACTTAGTCTTTTAATAACATGTGCCAGAAGACAATGGAGCAACATTTTTAAAGCACTGCAGGAAAAACAATGTCAGCCTAGGATTCTATACTCAGCAAAGACATCTTTCAAAAATGGAGATGATAAATGACTTTTTCAGGGAAACTACAGCTGAAAGAGTCATCACAAACATATCAGAACTACAGGAAATGTTGAAGAAAATATTTCAGACAAAAGCAAAATTATACACGAAAATCTGAATCTACACAAAAGAATCAAAAGTGCTGAAGATGGTTTTATGAAACTATAAAATTTTTTATTTAAGAATATATTAATGCAATAACTATGTAAGGTGAAAGAAACTGTAGGATTTCTGGTATATGTAGACATAAATAAATGTATGACAACTGATGGGCTACCCCAGAATATGACACGTTTGTTATAGAGGAAACAGCAGAAGCAGGCCATAGAAACTAGAAAGAATTCCTCTTGTCCTTTCTCCCCTGAAGATAGGACCCTCATTCCAGAGGTGTCCTCTCTGTACCTAGAGAACAAGAAACCCCTCATCCTCCCAGGCACAGACACCTAGAGGAATCTGAACCCACAGACCTTGTTAAATTCCCTCAGTTTGTTTACTATAGATCATATCCCTTTGTCCTCCAATTACATATTTGCATGACTGTCCATAGACACATACAAGTGTCCTTGTTGCTTTGTGTCTTCATTTCTGAAGTCTCTGGGGTCAGATAAAACTAATTTTTTTGGTACCGGGGATCGAACTCAGGACCTTCCACTTGCGAGGCAGGCAGCGGAACCACTGAGCTAAATCCCCGGCCCAGATAAAACTTATTTTAAGTACAATTGCACACTTTTCTCTTGTTAATATGTCTTTTATTATAGGTACCTCAGCCATGAACCTTGCAATGCCATGAGAAATCTTTTCATCTCTATATGAGAATAGTACAAAGGCCAGAAGAGAAGAAATGGTAATATACTGTTACAAGCTTTTCTCCCAAGGCCTCAGACATGCTTGGCAAGTCCTGTACCACTGAGCTATGTCTCCAACCCTGTTATAAGCTTCTTATGCTAGACATGAAAGGGCATAATATTACTTGAAGGCAGACTAAGATAAGTTAAAAAAATATATATTATAAACCCTAAAACAACCACTGAAAATATAAAACAGAGGTATACCCAGTAAACCAACAAAGGAGATAAAGGAAACCATAAAAATCACCTAAGAAGAGGAAAGAAAAAGAAACAAAAAGCAAAAAAATAATATATGGAACAAATAGAAAATAAATAGAATGATGGTATAAAAAGTTAACTTTCAGGGGCTGAGATCTATGCTCCCCTTCCCCAAATTAGTATGTTGAAGAACTAACTCCCAGTACCTCAGAAGGTGACTATATTTGGAGAGGGGCTTTAAAGAAGCCATTAAGTTCAAACAAGGTCATTAGGATGGCCCCAATCCAATGTCCCAGGAAATCTGGACACAAACATGCACAGAGGGAAGAGCGTGGGAAGACACAGGGAGCATACAGTCATCTACAGGCCAAGAAAAGAGGCCTCAGAAAAAAACAAAATTCCTGACACTCTGACTGGAGACATCTAGCTTCCAGTACTAGGGAGAAATTTCGGTTCTTTAAGCCTTTCAGTCTATAGCATAATATTTAGTTGTGGAAGCCTGAACAAACTAATACACGAACTGCATCATTAGTCATATAAAATGCAAATATTCCAAACAACCCCGACCCTGCCACCTGCTACCAGCCCCACCGGGAGCAGAGCCAACCTACCCCTTTGACTCATAGGCCTCTGGATCAAGAGGACCCACATGCAAGGAGCTGCATTTAGATCTGATGTAGATTCCTAGACTCCCAGCATGCAGTGATTGGATAAGACTTCCAGGTGTTCTGGGATGAGGTGTGGCTATTTTACCTGTCGGAGAGATATGAATAACTGTGGCTTGTGATAAAATAATGTCAATATTGACCTCAATTTTCATGTGCCCTCCCCCAATATATGTTCAAGTTCTAACCTCTGGTACCCTTGAAAGTGACCTTATTTGGAAATAGTCTTTGCAGATACAATCAAGTTAAAATGAGGTCAGATTGAATCGGGATGAGTCCTAATCCAATGTCTTGGTGCCCTAACAAGAGGAGAAGAGACAGGGATGGCCATATAGAAAGGAAACACTGGTGTGAACATTAGGGCAGACATGGGACTTATGCATCTGTAAGCCAAGGAACACCAAGGATTGGCACCTACCAGAAGACAGGAAGAGACAAAGAAGAACCCTTTCCTAGAGCCTTTGGCAGAAGCACCACCCTTGATTTTGGACTTCTATCCTCCAGAGGTACTCATGCCCTCAATTCCGGACTTCTACTCTCCAGAACTGTGAGGGAATATATTTATGTTGCTTAAAGTTACCCAAAGAAGTCCCTCCCTTCTTTGCGGTAGTTGCTCAGATGAGCCCTTACCAGAGACACTGCCACAAATAGAAGCAAGAAACCCCCCCCCCAGCCCTTTCTTTCCTTTATTTTATTATTTTCATGGCATTTCTACCACTTTACATTTTATGTATTGATCCACATATTATTTGTCTCCCTCCTCTGAAAGAGAAGAATCCTGAGGTCAGGGACTTTTGTTTGCCGGTGTACCTTTGGTGTTTAGGACACGGTAAATACCAAATAAATATTCCCTAAGTGTTATGACTTATATCTAGATGTTCCCCTAAAGCTCATAGGTGGGGCTTTTGGAAAGCGAATGGATCGAGGCTGTGATACTGGATCACAGATGTGTGATACTGGATTAGTCCACTGATGGGTTTATAGCTGGGTGTGATACTGGGAAGCCTGGTAGGAAGATGTGGGTCATTGAGGTTGTGGCCTGGAAGTATACATTCTTCCTACTCCCTTAGTCCCCCTCTCTGCTTCCTGTCTGGCATGCCATGAGCAAGCCTGCTCTGCCATGTTCCTCTGCCATGCTGCCCTGCCTTGGAGCCAGCTGACTATGGATTGAAACCTGTACAAACCCTGAGCAAAAATGAACCTTTCCTTCTTTAAATTGTTAGTGTTGGATGTTGTGTTCTAGCAGTGATGAAAGGAACTAAGACACTAATTGTTTGAGTTGATGAACAAATGTTACTGTAAGCAATTCCTGCCAAATACCTTCCCAAAGCAAAGAATGCTTAGTGAAAAGAATACCTTCTGAAGTCATATGCCTAGTTCAATCACAGTTACTTCATACACTTGCTATGTGACCCTGTTTAACCTCTCTTAGCTTCAGGTTCCACATCTCTATCAAGAAGGTAGCTCTTAGGGCTGGGGATTTAGCTCAGTGGTTTCACTACCTGCTGCGCACGCACAAGGACCCGAGTTTGATCCTGGGTACCAAAAAAAAAAAAAAAAAAGAAGGTAGGTCTTAAAGCATTACTTTGAGGGTTAACTGACCTCATCAATAAATATAGGAGGTGCGACTTTCTTTGTACAACAATATATGCCTAACAGTTAATATATATCATATATATTTGTGTTGCTAAGTTTCATGCATAATATTGGGCACACACTATTGTTTAGAGGCATTATAGGTTAGTGGTTGACGGTTTGGCTTCTGAAGTCACTCTGCCTGGTTACATGCTAACTAGTTGTATGGGTTTAGGCATGCTAGTTAACCTCTTTAGTTTTCTCATCTGTAAAAGGGAGATAATAATACTATCTACTCACAGAATTTCTGTGAGGATTAATCTTCAGAAGATTAATGAGGTAATTCATGTTAATATATAGATAGTCTCTGGCAATTACTCAAGAGATCCTAGAGACTATTACAGTCCTGTACCAAATAATGATGTTTTGATCGACAATCGACTACATATATAATTGTGGAACCATAGATAAGAATGAGGCTAGCCAGATGTGGTGGTGCTCACTGTAATCACAGCACTCTGGGAGGTTAAGTCACTAAATTGCCCTGCTTGGGCAACTTCATGATTTCGTGAGACTCTGTCTCAAAATTTAAAAAATAAATATATAAAAAGGGCCAGGAATGTAGCTCAAAGTGAAGGCCCTGGGTTCAATCCATAGTACTTCAAAAACAAAAACAAAAAAGATCATCAAACCATTCTCCTCACTTAGTGACATAGTGACATGGCAGCCGTCATAATGATGTAGTACAATTTATTACTCCCCAATGTGTGGTGTAAACAAACCTAATGTGTTACTAGTCACACAAAGCGTAGCACAGCCAGGCACAGTGGTGCACACCTGTAATTCTAGCTACTCAGGAGGCTGAGGTAGAAGGATCACAAGTTCAAGCCCAACCAGGGCAACTTAACAACTTAGCAAAGTCATGTTTCAAAATTAAAAATAAATAAAAGGGCTGAGGATGTAGCTTACTCCAAAGACCCTGGGCTCAATTCCCTGTGACCACAAAATGAATGAATTAGTGAATGAATAAATGAATATTTTTTAAAAGGTAAAAAATAAAATGGGCTGGGGATATAGTTTGACAGAAGAGTGGTCCTGAGTTCAATCTCTAGTACCATCCACCCCCACATACACACACAGTGTGGCACTCAGGTACAGAACATAATACTTAAAGACAATAAATGATTGTTACAGGTTTAGTATTCACTATACTGTACTTTTTATAAAAGTGTATTTCTTCTACTTATAATAAATTTTACCATGAAACACTATGCCCAGTGACACCAGCAGCAACCACACAGATCTTGTGTTTCCTGCATCTCTTTTTTCTTTTCTTTTTTTTTGTACTGGGGATCGAACTCAGGACCTTGCATTTGCAAGGCAGGTGGAGGAACCACTGAGCTAAATCCCCAGCCCTACTGCATCTCTTGATTTCACCGAGTGGCCACATTGAGTGATGGACCTATACCAGCTAGGGCTGTGTAAGCACACTCTATGATGTGTGCACAGTGATGAAATTGCCTAACAGCACATTCCCCAGAATGCATCCTTGCTGTTGGTAAGGGATGCATGACTGTATTTTATTATCACCTAACTCAATCTTCCATGCATTTCTGGGGCAGTCCTTGGCACATAAATACTAATTTCCCTAAATATTGTTTTAGCTTCCTTCATTCTCTTCTGCAAAGCCAGGTTCAGGTTTCCCATAGGTTCCCCAGTGAGGTCCACCTTGAATGGTCTTGCCCTAGGCCTCTGAGCCCTGGGTTTCTTTCCTTTTTGTACTTCCCATGAGGTCCATGTTAGCACTGGCTTAGGCAGGTGGAGAAGGTAAGTGATCTATGCTTGGTTATCTTACCCTCTCATTTCCTGCCTGGATGGTTCCTGCACCTTGTGAGACTCCTCCTTCCACAGACAAATCTCCAGGAATTTGTAATGCCAACTTTTCAACTAGGAATAATTTTTATGCTTCTATGGGAGAAGGCTGGTAAACACTTCATGATCATTTCTGTGAAGAGATGGAACATGGGACATGGATGGAGGAGAAGGCACATGGTAGTAGTGTTTTATGGGCAACAAAGGAGATGGTGGTGAATATGGAAAGTGGACTGAATGATGGGCAGGTGGAAAAGCTGGGGTACACTGGGCTGCAAGTAACAGACCATCACAACTCAAAGTTGCTTAAACAGTAGCAATTAGTATGTCACACAACAGAAAGTTCTGGAATAGATCCTTCAGGGTTGGTTGATCCAGGGCTCAGGAATCTCATCAGAGATCCAGATTCCTTTCATTGCTGTTCTCTGCCATCCTCAGCATTGGTACATCCTTAGAATAGTGGAGAGGTGTGGCAGTTCCAGGTACAACAATTTCCAAAAAAAGAAGAGAAATGGTCGCTTGCTGTGATTGCCCCCCAAACCTTCTCTTCATATTCATTACCCGTTACTGAGTCAGTGTGCCCACTCCTGAGACAGTCTGCATGGGAAATGGGATTGGTTACCCTGTGGGCTCTGTCCATGGCTTTCACCATCCTATGGAATACACTTGTATGTGCCACCAGATACTTAGGAGGCAGAGACAGGAGAATTGTGAATTTGAGGACAGCCTGGGCAAGACCATATCTCAAAACTACAAAAAAGGGCTGGAGAGTGGGAAGGAAGGGGGAAGTAAAAACGATTAAGATGTATATTTATCAATTCTCCAAGATAATTATTATCCATCACAAACATATACCAATACATAAAAAAAAAAAAAGTCCGAGGATGTTGCTTAGTGGTAGAGTACTTGCCTAGCAGGTGCAAGGCCCTGGTTTCTATCCTCAGTAACATTAAAAAATATGACTGAGGTTCTAATTTTCCTAACTCAGTATCTCGTGAACAAGCATTTATTTAGTTTTTAGTCTACTTAGCACAGGTCCAGATATGTTGTAGGGGCTCAGGAAATATTTGTTGGATGAATGATTTAGTTGGGCAGGCAAACTTCTACATAATTACCTCTAATTCAAAGATGAATGAAGAAAATATTGTAATGAAGATTCTGGCAAGAACTGAGAGAGAAGAGCCAATGGAGAGGGCAAGCAAAGGGAAGTCTTCATGGAGGTAGCATTGGCATTGAACCTTTAAATCTCCCCAAATCCCAAGGGTGTTTAAGAACCAGCAAATGGTCTAAGCCTCAAGCAGGAGGAAGTGAAAGATGGAAGAGGTGACATGATCCAAACCGTGTTTTCGGAAGGAACTATACTACCAGGTAGAGAATAGCTTTTTTGGGGAGATATTGAAGGTGGGAAGACCAGTAAGATGTCACCTGGCCAGATGAGGTTCATAGCAGAATGAAAATGACAGAGGGAGGGTGGGTCTAAGAATCCTGTAGGCGTGGAATCTATGAGGCTTAGCATTTAACTGAGTAAAGGGGTAAAAGGGGAATCAAGAATTGAAAATTATTTTGAAGCTTTTCACCTGGCTGAGTGTATGGTAGAGGTGATGTTTCCCGAAAAGGAAACAGTAGAGAGGGGCAGATTTGACAAGTATCATGGGAGAAACTAAGCTTTATTTTGACATCTTAAATTGGAGATACTGGTGGTGGATACAAGTGGAGACATTAGCAGAAGCAGAAAATTAAAAATGGACTTCAAGAAATTTGGGAGCACCAGGCCTGATGGCACATGCCTGTAATCTCAGAAATCAGGAGGCTGAGGCAGGAGGACCACCTTGAGTTCGAGGTCAGCCTGGGCTACATAGTTCATTCAAGGCCAGCCTGAATTACAAAGTGAGACCCTGTCTCAAAAAACAAACAAAAACAAACAAACAAACAAAACAGATTTAAGATCCTTCGATTTCATGAGTGTGATGATTGGGTGTTCATGCCGTATGCATGAGTTGTGCCTCCCTCAAACCTTGTTATAACCTTAAACATTACCCTTCTGATGTGGGGGGAAGAAAAGAAATTTGGGAGCTTTCAGTGCTGAAGGGGACAAATGGCACTACAGGAACTGATGTGATTTGTGGCAAAGAATTTTTTTTTAAAGAGAGGGTTGAGGAGCATGGACATCTGTTAAATATTTCTGTATGTCTGTCCTGTGGAAATCACAAATTCAGCACATCCCAAATAGAAAATAGAAGTAATCATCTTCCCATCAAATCCTTTCCCCCCTTTCTCCTCTCCTCTCCCCTCCCCCCTTCCCCTTCTCTCCCCTTCCCTCCTGTACCCTTCTGCCCCTCCCCTCCACCTCCCTTTCTTGTACTTTGCACCCAGGGCCTTAACACTCACTTATTGCAATAAGGCCTTGCTAAATCACTAAGTTGCTCAGACTGAGCTCAAAATTACAATTTGCCTGCCTTAGTCTCCCAGAATGCTGGGATCAGAGACATATACCACCCCATCCAGCCACTCCTCTCGAGCTTGTCTTCATTTCTTTAGCTGTGCAGGTAACTCTACTCAGTCTTGCAATCACTTTGGCACAAAACCTGATTTATCATCTTTGTCTCCTCTCTTTACATGGTAAGTTTCACCTACAGGAAATCCTGAAAATTCATAAAAGCAACAGAGTAGAAATGTAGGCATTTAATGGGAACTATTTTGGATGTTGTGTAGTGTACTGTTCTGGTGATAGTCTTATGAAAATACTGTTTTAATTTCCTTTATATATACTCAGATATATATATATATATATTAAACTCTACATTTTAAAGCACACTTTTAATTAAATATAACAGCCATATAGAAGTATACCCCATCATAAATCAGTAACTTTTCCTGTCATTAAATATCTTTCCATAACATCATCTTTATAGGCTGTAAGGTACACCATCCCAGAGACGGCATAATTAATAACTTAATTAACCACTTTGGTAGCAGTTCTGGCTTTTTCAAGTACCTTCACCCCTCAGCAATGTTGCAGAAATAAATTTACCTGCATTTCAGATTTTTGCACCCATTTCCAAGTCTTCCTTAGACTAAAATTTTTAGGGAAATTTCTGAGCCAAAAGCCATACACATTTTTAGAAAAAAAAAAACTTGTAATTTTAGAATTTCAGGTTTCCAGAAAAATTATGACGATTCTGAGTTGGGGATGTTGCTCAGTAGTAGAGTGCTTATTTAGCATGTGCAAGAGACTCTGGGTTCTATCCCCAGCACTACAGAAAAGGATTATGGGGCCGGGGATTTAGCTCAGTGGTTCCACTGCCTGCCTCCTAAGTGCAAGGACCTGAATTTGATCCCCAGTACCAAAAAAAAAAAAAAGATTATGAAGATTCTACATTTTCCATGTAACCTACATCCAATTTCCCTTATTATCATCTCGTTAGTATAGCACCTTGTCACAATTAACCAATATTAATACATTATTAATAACTAAAGTCCATGCTTTATCTAGATTTTTTCTATTCCAATATTCCATCCATTATACCACATTCCGTTTAGTTGTCATGTCTCCTGAGGCTCCTCTTGGCTGTGACAGTTTCTTAGACTTTCCTTGTCTTGAGACAGGGTCTCACTATGTAGTCTTGACTGGCCTTGAACTCACTTTGTAGCCCAACCTGGCCTCAAGCTTGTAGCTATCCTCCTGCCTCATCCTCCTGAGTGCTGGGATTACAGACATGCACCATCACGCCCGGAGACTTTCCTTGTCTTTACCTTCATAATTTTGAGGAATTCTGGTCATGCATTCTGTATGATGTCCTTCAACTGGGGTTTGTTTTCTTTCACATGATTACATTACCAGTTAGCATGGGTCCTAGCTTTAGTGATAATGGAAACTAAAACTATAGCACAAACTTGCAGGAAAAGGCTTTAATTAAAAGAGAAAACAAAGGAGAGCACAGCTTTGACAAAGATCAAGCTGGACCTCTAATGAGCAGAGTAAGAGCAAATGGGAAACTACTCCAGCTTGAGTAGCTGGAGGGGGCACACTCTGATGAAGAGGATCAGACTGGCCCACTCTCAAAAGAGGAGGCCAACTTTTAAGGATTAGTTGAAATGGGTCAGGGTCTAGTGGAACATTCTGTCAGTTTTGGTTTCCATAGATCTGAAGGAATCCTTATGATGTGAGGCACAACTTGGTTCCCAAAAGATATTTTTGCTTAGGGAAATCTCAATCTTGTGAGGTTCTGCTGGAATCCAAGGTGACCTTTAATTTAGTGCCATGACTGAAGACTTCCAGGTGTAGTTGAATGTTCCCGTTAATTCTTATCTTGGTGTCTTCAGTCTTAAAGAGGGATGAGACTGTAAATTCGGGGATCAACTCTGTTTTGCCAACTTGTAGACATATACTCCCTAAATGATTAGCATGCCTATATGCAGATCTGAGATCTCAAAGTTTTAAGGTAACAAAGGCTACCAAAGAAGGAGGAGGTCAAGCTTTGTTCTGATTTTAGTTACCTATTGGACATCTGTAGGCCCAAATGGTCATTATTATTATTATTATTATTATTATTATTATTATTATTATTTGTTTTTTGGTACCGGGGATCAAACTCAGGATCTTGCACTTGCAAGGCAGGTGCAGTACCGGTGAGCTAAATCCCCAGCCCTATTATTATTATTATTATTAATTTTTTTTTTTTTTTTTTTAGCAGAAACCACTTTTAAGTCCCTGACTGGCTCAGAAGAAAACACAAATCCTGCTTTTCATGAGTAACTGGTTTAGAGCCCAGGAGTTATTTTGTGTTCCTATGGTGGTCTCTGTGTCATTTGGACTGGGGTTAGGAGTTTTGGAAGGAAAGTACTATAGAGTGCTGTGCTCTATATATCAAGTTCACACACTGTCATGACGCATCACTGTTGATGTTAACCTTGATCACCAGGCTGAGATAGGGCCCGTCAGGTTTCTCCACTGCAAAGTTACTCATTTTGCCCCCTTTCCATACTGTACTCATCAGAGGAAATCACACAAGAAGTTGGGAGCTATGCTTGTGGATGGGCTCTACACAAATTAGGATTCTTCCGCGGGAAATTTATCTCTTCTTCCCCACTAATTTACTTTATCATTCACATATCAGTATGGGATCATGAATATTTCTTTTATACTTTGAGATATAATCCAATATTACTTTACCGTTTTATTGCTCAAGGCAAGTATATTTTTAATGCTGAGTAACTTAACGCAAAACTGTCCCCTTCCGAAGTTTATGCCAACTCTTATGGATAAAAATGAAGATCCATTTCTCTTCAACCTAACAAATCCTCAGCGCCCAACTTTCTGACGCTCACTGGGGAGAAGAGGCTAGCCTGCGGGGTCTACTCTAGTTTGACATCCGAGCCACAAAGATGATTCTTGCTCCCTACTGGGCTTTTCCTTGCCTCCTGGCCAACATCCTAGCTTTCCCTGGCCCCGCCCACTATGGGGCGGAAGCGGGCACGACCGCGGGCGGAAGCTGCTGGGCCCGGGCGGGCCTTCTCTCAGTCAGCCCCTCCCACTCTACTACCGCCCCACCCCTCCGGCCCAGACCGGAAATAAGGTCAGAGAGGGAAACCCCGGCGGGGAGACTGGGCCTCAAAAGCGGCGCCAGTTGGAGGTGGCTGCGGCAGCCGGTGAGGGGGAGGAGTGGGTGAGAGGGTCGGTGTCCGCCAGCGCCAGAGAGCATCCGGGCTCTGGGCTGCTGCTGGGCGGCTAAGGGTGCCTTGGGGCCGTGGCGGCTGGCGGGAGGGGCGAGAGTGGTGGGCCTTGCGTCCCTGGGCCTGTTGCCCCAATCCCGGGCGATGAGGTCGGTTCGCCTCGAGGGCGACAGTCCCTTCCTCACCTCCCTTCTTTCCCTTTTCGGCGGGTGACAGCATGAGGGATTGGTGTCTCGGGCCTTGGTCGCAGTAGCTCTCGGGGACAGCGGGAGATGGCGGGGAGTCCTTTGAAACATGTTATTTTTGTGTGTTTTTTTTCCTCGCACATATGTGGCCATGTTGCGACCCTCGATCACAGAGGGAGCCCGCTCGCCAGATCTTGCTTTTTGGCGGTTTCCATCTTAGAAGGGCAGACCCACTGTTCAGGGTGAGCCCAAATTCAGAGTTGCTTCCTGCTTCCCTATCTTCCACACCTCCCACTCTGCTGCTGACTCTCCTTTGCCGTCTGCCACGTCCTGTCTTGACCCAGACAGCCTTACCCCTCTCTGGGCCCGTGCCTGGACCCTGGGTCCTCTTGGGGTTTTCATCTGAGCGAACCTGGGGTTGCGGGAGTCCCAGGGCTCTTCTGCTGCCTGTTTGAATTGCAGTCTTTGAGGCAGGAAAAGGATTCTGCTCAAGTATTCAACTAAAAGTTGTTTGATAATTTCGTTCCACGTTGCAGTTTGTGCAGTTCTGCCAGAATTTTTGAACAATAAGAAAGTGAATGAGATTTAAACATGCTGTTTCCACTTGTTTATCTATTTTGGTCATACTCCAGTTACGGAGTCTTAAACTACTTTTTACTTAAAGGGGTGTGATCTTTTAATTTATGTGGCTTTTGACATTTTGAGGTATTCCTTGGGTGGTCATTTTGGAACTAGGTGTCTCCGTTGCCCCCACAGATATGTCACACAAGCCAGAAGACTTTTCTGCCTTTGAATTCATTGGCGTAGGGACAGTGTGAGAACAGATTTTTGTTTTGTTTTCGGTACCGAGGATCAAACTCGGGTCCTTGCGCTTTCGCGGCAGGCGGTTGAACCCCTGAGTTAAATCCCCAGTCCAAGAACGGATTTTTGAAAGCCTTTTGCAAAATATATATTGCATGAACAGAAATATGCCCTGAGGGTGGTGGGCTACATAGAGTTTTAAGCTCTAATTATGGTCTTGAAATACTTCGGGCTTAACAAGGCCTAGGCAGAAAGTGATGACTTAATGTATACTTTATTAGGTGTTGCACAGATTACATTTCTTTTTAAAAGGGAATTTTAAAAATTGCTTCTACTCGTATCCCTTGAAAGGTTTGCCTCTGAAGTATGACAGTTCGATGAGTAGAAAAATAGGAGATTTTGAAAAGAGCAATTAGCCAGAAACCTTAGTTTCCACCCCATCCCCCTCATTTCAGCTTCAGTTATATCCTGGTTTTGTGTGTGTGATTGTGTTACCGTGCAGCACTAAAGCACATAATTAGGATGATCAGGATGGAGAGAAGAGCCTAAAAGTTGCTAATTATGCAAAAGTAAATGACGCCTTCTATGTAGTTCTATACCTAGTAGCTTCCACATGGCAATCGGTACACTGGCATCACTACAGACTCTTGGATCTCTTAAACTGCAAGCAGGCTTCCTTAAGTGAGTCCGTGCATTCTCAGCAGTGATCCCAGACTTCTGAGCAGACCTTCATCCAGTCTCAGTACCATGGTGCTGCCAGATCCCATCCTGTATTCTCTCAGCTCTACTGTGGTTTTGAAATTGTGTGTTTTTCTGTTCATCTCTGATTAGACATTTTATAGTCTTTTGGGATCTCATCACCTTGTAATTCAATGATAAGTTCAATTGAGGAGGAAGGGAAGAGATCCCCCGGTTTGTTTGCTCATTTTTGCTAGTATCTCAGTTATCTTGTGAGTGGTTGAGTTTTTATACTTAAGAACACGTTGGTGTCAGACATTTAACAGGGGCCAAATACCTATTTTTTTTAGTGGCTTAAGGGAGCATGGATGGGAGGAACATAGTCTTAAATATATCCAGTTGTAAGGTATGTTTATTTTCTATAGATGGGCATGATTCTGCATGATCTATTTTATAGAATTATTTGAAAATAACAGATCCTATTCAAGCTTTCTTTTTCTTTCATTTTTGAAATTTTCCTTGGCAGATGTGGCCTCATGGATGAGCTGGTACATGACTTAGCCTCAGCCTTGGAGCAGACATCTGAGCAGAATAAGCTTGGTGAGCTGTGGGAAGAGATGGCCTTGAGCCCTCGACAGCAGAGGCGGCAGCTTCGGAAACGCCGAGGCCGGAAGCGCCGATCTGACTTTACTCACCTGGCAGAGCACACCTGCTGCTACAGTGAGGCCTCTGAGTCCAGCCTGGATGAGGCCATTAAGGACTGTCGAGAAGTTGCCCCAGTCACCAATTTCAGTGACTCTGATGACACAATGGTAGCCAAACGGCACCCAGCTCTCAATGCCATTGTTAAGAGTAAGCAACATTCTTGGCATGAATCAGACTCCTTTACTGAAAATGCACCTTGTCGACCACTCAGGCGCAGGCGAAAGGTGAAGCGAGTGACTTCAGAGGTGGCTGCCAGCCTTCAGCAGAAGCTGAAGGTATCAGATTGGAGCTATGAGCGAGGCTGCAGGTTCAAGTCCGCCAAGAAGCAGCGTCTGTCTCGCTGGAAGGAGAATACCCCCTGGACCTCATCAGGCCACGGGTTGTGTGAATCATCAGAAAACAGGGCTTTCCTAAGCAAAACAGGAAGGAAAGAAAGAATGGAATGTGAAACAGATGAACAGAAACAGGGCTCTGATGAAAACATGTCAGAATGGTGAGCTCTCCTTCGCTAAATCAGGGATTTTCCTAATTAATTTTACCCAAAGTACAAATGCAGTCTCTTGATGAGTTCCACTTTTTTCCAAACCAGCCACTCTAGTATTGGCTTTGTAGCCTTTCTTTAATCAGAAGTTGATCTCTAGTTTTTTGTTTTTTGGGTTTTTTTTGGTATGGGGGGGATAGAACTCAGGACCCTGCACTTACGAGGCAGGTGGCAGCACCACTGAGCTAAATCCCCGGTCCCTGATCTCTAGTTTTGTTTTGTTTTTTTTCTAGTTTTTAAAGTAGCATTTATGATTCTGTTTTCCTCTTCAAGAAAGTTATGTGTAAGGGAAACAGTTTGAGACTAAAAATTATATATCTCAATGCATAACCAAGAAGTTAAAAACAACTTGCTGCTGTTTATACTACGTAGTTCACAAGCATATTGTTCTTTAGAACTAGAGTCTTAGCAGAGGCTGGTATATATGAGTATATATAGTATATTTGAGAGAGAATGTGCAGGTGCCATGCATATGCATTTTGTAAATGTTCTCGTAAGCTGCACTTTAAGAATCAGGGCTTTTTAGGTATTTTCGGGCTATAGTTCTGTTCTCTGCTACTTCTGTGTAACTTTGAGTATACTATTTAGTGACAGACTTTCAGGTTGTCTGAATACATTGTGGGCTTAGAAAATAACAGTGGCAAGTCCAAATATGATCAAAGATCATACCAAATGTGATCAGGCCATGGAAATTTGTCTCTCTCTTTTTTTTTTTTTGGTACTGGGGAACAAACTCGGATCCTTGTGCTTGCGCAGCAGGCAGTGAAACCACTGAGCTAAATCCCCGGCCCAGAAATTTGTCTCTTAATTAATAGATGTTTAAATGTCAGTGTGACTTTTGGTAACTTAATTTTTCTACATCTCATTTGTAGGAACATTGATAATTCTGCAACTTTTTACTTTAATATTAATAGTAATCTATCGACTTTTCAATGCGGATGCTGTTGGTGTTTTGGATGAAATTATTCTTTGTGTACTTTGCAGGATACTTAGCATCTCTTCATTATTCCTACCCCTCTTCATAGAATCAACCCAAATGCCCCATAGGGGTAGCCTCTAGGTGGGTTGAATACACCCAGTTGGCACTGTTGTGTATTCTGTTATTGTTAATTAAGATTGGTTGGCATTTATTAAGCACTGTACTACACACTTACTGGATATTCTTAATGTTCACAATTCTGCTGTATGGTAGAATTCCACTGTTTGTATTTCATATAAGAGGAAACTGGGCTTTAAGAGAGTTTAGAGAATTTTTCTAAGGTCACCCAGTGCTCAAACTGAGAATCAAACCTGTTTTCAAAGCTTGTATTTCACCATGTTTTGCTGCTCTTTGAGTTTGTCTTTTCCATGACCCCTTTTCTGTTTCATCTTAACTTTTACAACTGGAGAGCATATGACCCTTCTTAGGACTTTGCTTCTTCTGAAGTTTGTCTTAAAAACAAAGACATAAATCTTAGGTACTCAGAGGTGAAGCTGTGTAGGTCTCTGTGCCACTACATTTATGGATGGGTATTAGTCCAGCTTTCTTACTAACTTTGTGTTGCAAGTCTGTTCAGTTACAGTAAGGTAGGGCCCCCGTTTGGCTTTTCTAGTTTTCCTCTAAGCTTAATTCTTTCTAAAGATGATTTATCCAATTTATATGTATATTTTTGTATCTTTTTCCTTTTGCTATTTTTAATCAAACAAGAACTGCTTAGTCAGCTTGTACCCTTTCAGGATATTGAAACCCTCTGTTGAGGTATTCAAGTTTATTTTATTTTATTTCATTTTATTTTTTTTGGTACCAGGGATCGAACTCTGGTCCTTGCACTTGTGCAGCAGGTGGTGAAACCCCTGAGCTAAATCCCAAGCCCCTTCAAGTTTATTTTAATGTTGAGTATATATACCTTGAAATCTTAGGAGTGAGAATGGCGATTTAAAAAATAAGCATTTGGAATGATAGTTTGTGTATATTTCTTCCCCAGAATTTTTTGTTAGGCTATGAAGTTATTGTGGGTGTTAGGGACTGTTAACTCTGTGTAAAATTCAGCTGCAAATGCAGAGGCAATGGTCTAGCAGTGAGATGCTTTAGTTTTTCTGTTCTTTCTTACCCCAGACCATCTACTGGAGTCAGGTTGTGATAATATAAATTCCAGTTATGTCAGAGCCTGGAGAAATTGAAGTAGACGGGAATTCTTCTGAATTTCTCTTTTCAAGTTAAGGAGACCTCTTTTTCCCATTTGGACTATTTCCCTGGTCTGTGACGACTTCAGAGTTCCTTGAGTAATAGGGTGTTAAAGTCCTCATAGCTATGAAGGAATAGTGAGTGGAGTAAGAGCAGATAGAGAATGAAAAAAAAAAACTTCTTTAAAATCTAATTATTCAGGAGTCCTAAATTCCCCTTCACTTGTCTTCCATGATGTGTAGTTACAAACAGAAATGCTTTGTTTTCTTCTGCCTGAATCTCTTCTATGGGGAAAGAGTGATGATTCTTATTTGATTTCATATTATGTCCAGCCTCTCCTCAATAGTAAAGTGGAACTAAAATCTTTTAATTTTCAAGCTGCCCTCAATTATGATTCATTTTTATATACTGCAAATGTTAGGGGTTGAACCCAGGGCCTTGTACATGGCTAGGTAAGTGGTCTACCGTTGAGCCACATCCCCAGTCCTTCCCTCAATTATTAACCATAACCTTACAGAAAGACCTAGCATTGCAGTGTAAGTAGGTACTAGTGTATGATTTGGATATTATTCCATCTTGGTGAGTTCATTCTGTCAATTTTCCCCCCTACATTAGAAGAAATACTTTTGAGATTCTTCTTGGTTGCTATTTAGTACATCAGCTTAGATGTACCACAGTTTATTTACATACAGACCAAAGTCAAGAACTTTATTTTTTATCAGTGTCATTGCAGATTGTCAGAGCCATGGCCCACCTTGTAAAATTAAGACGAAGTTGATCATTAAGCTTAAACTGCCCTAGTCAGTGGATAGTTATTTTTAAAAAGCATGTAAAGATATTTTAGATTTTAAAGTGTATGTCTCAATCAACTTTAATTTCCTTATATCCACTTTTTGCTGACTAGACATTGAGTAGTTTAATGATTAATCAGTATTTCTGTTTTGCATTTTTCTATTATTCCTTCAGTTCTGTAACAACCAATTCTTTACAAGTTCTGAGGAACTGAAAATGATTGTACTGTATAGCTTTTTTTAAATGCCTGTGTAAAGATCAAACAGTTATTTTAATTTTTTCCATCTGTGTGTTTTTATGCTTAGTAGCTTTCTTTGGATTTTCCTACAATAATCCTTCCCTGATAATAATTCTACTGATTTTTTTGTTTAAATTGTCTATATAGCAGCTATTAATTAGATGACCATGGTCTTAATTTTGTCCTTTTGTTCACTAACACATCATTTGTTCTCCTTTAACATAGTTTAGCTTCTTTTTCTTTTATAAATGCATTGGTTAGGTGATGGTCTGAAGTCACATGCAGGAGCCTTCTTAAAGTGATATATTAGAGGCTGTTCTCACAGAAAAGAAAATTTTCCCTTCTCTTGGAAGGCAAGTGACAGAGATAGAGTGCTAAACCTCCCCCTCCTTCTCCAGCCCAAGCTGACCTTCTGCAGCCCCTTGGTGCCTCTTGTTTTCTTATTTTTATAGAAAATCAATATCCCTTCTGACACAAACAATAGCTCAGAAGCAAGAATAAATGGGAGAAAGCTGAGATCTCTGTCCATCACCTTTCACTTTAACTCCCCCAAACT
This sequence comes from Heterocephalus glaber, assembly GCF_053883595.1. Lineage (NCBI taxonomy): Eukaryota > Metazoa > Chordata > Mammalia > Rodentia > Bathyergidae > Heterocephalus > Heterocephalus glaber. The sequence continues at coordinate 16,259,089 of NW_028258379.1, forward strand.
CTTTAATTATGGGTGTGCTTTGCTCCAGGTGTTTGTGACAGTGAAATTGCTAAATGAGGACCATTTTAACCAAAGATTGGGTGATCAATAACACTCTATAGCAGTAGCTTGTTGGATCAATAGCATTCATTATTTCATGGTTAAGGTAAGTAGCCTCCTTTGCAAGTGGAGGTCATTAATCAGGGGTTTCTGGAGCCAAGGAAAAGAATATATGTGCTAGGTTGGGGTTGTTCTGTTTTCTATTCTTTAAATAGGGATGCTGACCAAGAGTGTCTTTACCATTGCTGCAGTTGGTAGTATTCATTGGAAAATATTGAATAGCTAGCATATCTTGCTCGTATAGATTTCTTCAGAGTTTTGCTGGTATATCTTTAGGGAACAAGTGTAAAAGAATACTTGGGAGGTGTATATGGTACTATTGTATTTGAAGGTCTATCCCTTGAAAGAGTATCCTTCTAGAAAGAAATGTTAAAATTATTTTATGGCTCCAGACGAAGAGACTAAGTACAGAGTGAAATGTTACCTCAGTATAAAAGATAACATTCTTTTATAATGGTAAACATAAAAGAGAATCATTTCACCAGGTAGTGAGTTTTAGATCACTGGAGGAATTGACCTGAAGACTACTGTTACTGTAGAGCTGAGAAGATTGAACTGAAGCACTTCTAAGGACTCTTGGAACATGAGTTCCTGTGATTTTTTTCAGTTACAACTTACCTCCTACCATTGTGACTTTAATTTTAAAAGGCATCTCATAGGCAGCCTTAACTGCCCACTAGAATATTTATGAAAAAAAATCCAACGTTTGCTTACTTACATCATCAGAAACCAAAAAGTAGTTGGCCTTTTGCCAAAATTTCCTCAACTACAGTACAAGGCTGATAGAACTATGATTGGGAATGCCACTGGGGCTGACGTTAGCAGCACAGAGCCTGTCCTGATGCTGCAAGGCTATGTGTCCTTTCTCCATGGGGAGCCTTCCAAAGTGCAAGGTCTGGCTCAGTGAGAATTGGGTAGCTGCACTTTCAGCAGAATGTTGTTCTATCTTGCTTCTTAGTCTGTCTTTTGCTTTCTATTTGGAGGCTGTGACTCCCAGAATACATCTAGATAGGGAAGTTTAGTGTTTTCTGTGTATTTGTGTTTGTATGTAGGAGGCAGACACAGAGTATTGAGTCTCTAAGAATAAAGTTTATCATTGGCATGGCCGGAGAAGAAAAAAATCCCCTTTGAACATCTTGGAGATTGTAGTGTTTTGTATATTACATTCCATTTATTGAAGACTCCTGGAATAGAGCCACAGTCAGGGAGTGAGGGTTGTAAGGAGATCCCATCTCAGTCTGGCATACCTGTATTTGATGAAAGTGCTCTAGGAACATTGAGAATTAGGTTAGGGGCTCTTCTTTTGGCCAGTTGTAGATCTGAGAAGAGCATGTTACCCATATCCATAGGAGTAGAGAATTCTGTTGGCAAATACCAAGAGGCCTTTGGATACATTCTGCAGAATAAAGGAAAGGGGACATTCTTAGGAAAGTTCAGAGGAAGAACAAGTATGTGAAGATGATTGCTAATAGGAACCAGGAGAATATTTTTGCAAAACTTCTATCAGAATGCAAGAAGGTGTAACTACTTGAAATAGAAGCAGTAAGTCATAGGAAACAAAGATGGCTATCCAAAAATCCAATAGTTGGGGGGAAGAACTGTAGAGAAGCTTAAGATGTACTTGCAATATTAAAATGAGGTACAGTGTGCTCTGCAGAAAATTGAGTTGATGTGGAAAACTTTTGGAAACACCATACCTGGCATGTTTATTATAAAATATATATTAATTAGAGACCTCTTATTAAGCTACTTGGTTAATAAGATCTTAAGTAGGAGAGAAACCCAGGTGGTAACTAGGTAGTACCAACGTGTGTGTGTGTGTGTGTGTGTGTGTGTGTGTTTGTGTGTGTGTGGTTTACTGAGTATTGAACTTAGGGCCTTTGCAATGAGCTCTATCCTTTCCCTTTTTTATATTTTTTATTTTGAGACAAAGTCTTGCTAAAGTCACTTAATTACCTAGGCTGGGCTTGAACTTGTAATCTTGCTGCCTCAGCCTTCCAGAATGCTGGTACTACGGGCATGCACCACTATGCCTGGCCCCAGTAACAACTTTTGATTAGAGATAGTAAACAAATTCTCTGGCTCTTATTGTGATTGAGACAGGTATAAATTAACCCATTCAGTTCTGAATGTGACAGTCGTCTGTGGTTAGGAATAAGAAAGGATTAGCCACCTCTAAGATCAGAAGGTAGAAATGGAACTTTTTTTTTCTTCCCAGTTTTGGAAATTTACAGAGTTGTCTTGTTGAAACTGGGAGCTTTATTTACAAGTAGGAAAAAACAGAATTATTTTCAAAAAAGAGTGTATAAAGCTACTGTATTACCTATTGCTGTGGACCAATTGCCCCAAAGCTTAGCAGCTGTAAACAGCACTTACTATCTTCCAGTTCCTGAGTTCAGGAGTCTGGGAGTGGCTTGGCTGGGTGGTTTTGTTTGAGTCTCTCAGGAAGTTGCTGTCAAACTGTTGGCAGGGCTGCGACAGAGTTGAACCTTGACTGGGGCTGGAGGTTCTTCCAAGTCCCCTCACTGGCTGTTGGCAGATCCTATTTCCTCAGTAGGCTGTTGGGTTCCTCTTCACCTGGGCCCCGCCAAGGTCTGTCAGAGTCCTCAAGACAGTATTTCCTCTTGTGTGAGTGATCTGAGAGAAGTGTGTGTGGCAGAGGGGGGAGTCCAGGGTGGAAGCCACAGTCTTGTTCACCTAATCTCAGAAGTGACAATGCGAGCAGGACTACACTGGCATGTAAAATAACCAGAGTATAGGTTCTGGGAATTTGGTTTCCACAGATGGCTACTGGCTGTCTGAAATGTTTTTTTCTATCCATGCATACTTACGATAAAGTTTTACTTTTTATTCATTACTCTAGGTCAGTGTTCTCAGCTCAGGCACTATTGACATTTTGGGCCAAGTCTCTGTATTAGGTCTGTCATGTGTGTTGTGAGATCTATCCCCTAGACTATCTCCTAGACGCCAGCAGCCTGCCAACCCTCCCACCCCTTCAAGTTGTTGCCATGAAGTGTTTCCAGACTTTGTCAAATGACCCTGAAGGGAGGCATGCAAAGTTGTTTCCAGTTGAGAACCACTGGTGCTGATGTTTCTGTTACTGACGGTGGGTTTTTATCATTGACTCTGCTTTACCAACATGCATGAGTTTCAAATTAGGAAAACTTTGGATTCCCAGTACCAAAACCAAAATAAAACAAAACAATCAAATTAGGAAAACTTATTATGACCCAAACATTGATCTCTCATGTAAAATAAATATACTATAGTATTGAAACAAATTTAATTTTTGCCAATTTGAAAATGAAGCCCTTTAACTGTTCCTCACAAGGCAGACAGTACAGTTTAGAACTTGGAAAGAGGAGCATTTCAGATGAAAGCTTATTCCAGTCAGTACTAAGGCGTATAATGTTTGGTTGTTAATAGCCTTTGTAGCTGGGTGTGGTGGTGCACACCTGTAATCCCAGTGCGGGGGAGTTGGAGGGGGGAGGCTGAAGCAAGAGGATTACCATGAGTTCAAGGCCAGCATAGAATACATAATAAGACCCTGTCTCGGAAAAAAACAACAAAAACAATGTTTGTCCTGGAATTGTTTCAGCAGACAAGGTTTAAAATAGTAAGGTTTATTTTTTGGTGATGTTAGGGATTAAACTTAGGGTCTCATACATGCTAACCAAGCATTGTACAACTGAGCTACTGCCCTAACCCTCAATAGTGGGTTTTTTTTCCTTTGGTACCAGGGATCAAACTCAGGACATTGCACTTTCGAGGCAGGTGGTGGAACCACTAAGCTAAATCCCCGGCCCCCTCAATAGTGTTTCATTAGGCTGAATTTCTATCACAGTATACTTCTGTGGAAGTAGATACCATTTCCAGTCATCTGGTCTACTGAGAGTGCCTCTAATTATACAGTTCTGGTGGAAAGATTAGATGGGTAGGTGTCTGATAAAACAAAACAAAATGTTACTTGCTATATCTGGGTGATGGAATGTGGGTATTAACTTTCAACTTTTTGTGTACTTGAAAATTTTCATCAAAATTTGAGGCATTAATGCCTGTAGGAGTGGCTGCCATTTCAAGAGAAGATGAGGTTTCATTATCTGCTGTTCACTGCAGATTTCGTTTTGTTCGGTTTTTTTCTGAAGATTCATAAAGACTGGGTTTCTCTCTTCTGACTAATCTGTAAACAACTGCAAATGGGATGGGCATTATAGATAGGCTCAAGTTTTTACTTATAAAAAGGTGGGAGATTTAGCTCAGTGGTTCTGACGCCTGCCTCGTAAGCGCAAGGACCCGAGTTTGATCCCCGGTACCAAAAAAAAAAAAAAAAAAGAGCTCAAAGCCAAAAAGTTATAAGCAAATTTGAAGGTTTATGAATAGGAAAAACTGTGAGAGCTTGACATCATTTAACTTTTAGACTGTGATCTACAAAGGTGCTAAAAGAAAATTGTTTTTATTAAAAGGTATGGGCTTATTTTTAATGTAATATTAAATTGAATTAGCTATACAGTAATATTTTGTATTTGTCTTTATTAAAATCCTACTGATCTGAATTTTTTTAAAAAAATCAGTCTCTGAGCCAGACTGAATTAGGGCTGTGGATCTAGAACACTGGCTTGTAATTTGGAAAGGGACTATTTGCTTTTGTTTTCTAGCTAGCACTATGCTTTTACAGGCTGCATCACAGCATTTATGTGCAAGCATGCCTTGAAGCTCCCACTTTTTTCTTCTTAGCAAATTGTGCTTTTTACATATGATTATATTTTCACAAGTTATTCTGAGAGAAGAAATAGAATTAGCAAATGCCATCAGATAATGTGTTCATTCTGGATATTGGTAAAATTGGTGATACTTGTATTTATGAAGTATTCATTGAACATAATTTTTTTTTGAGACAGGGTCTCACTATGTAGTTTAGCCTGATATTGAACTCACTGTATCCCAGGCTGCCTTTAAACTAAGTGATCCTCCTGCCTCAGCCTCATGAGTGTTGGGATTACAGGCATGTGCTACCACACCCAGCTAGACTAATTTTTTATGAAGAAAATACATATCTGTCTCCCTTGATTATTATCCTAAAAGTCATGAGGATATTTCTATGGCATCATTATCGTTGCTTTAATAAGTATGTATAGGAAATGGGTGGTAGGTCAGTTGGTCTGTTGAGTTGGTTGGTTTAGCGGTAGTAGAGTTTGAACCCAGGGCATTCACAATGAGTTACATCCCTACCCTTTTAAAAGTTTTTGTTTTGATGCAGGTCTTACTAAGACTCTAAATAACCCAGGCTGGCCTTGAACTTGTTATCCTACTGCTTCAGCCTCCCAGGGTTGAGGCATGTGCCAGATAAATTTCAAAGCTCTTTCAAGTACATTGATTCTCTTGAAATGCTGTAGATAATAGAAAATGTACTTTGACAAGGTACCATCACCTTTCCTGATCCAGCAGATATTCTCTGAACCTGCCCCTTTTATTTTAAATATCAGAAGACAATGGAGTCCATGTAAAATAGATCATGGAAACACTGTATCATGTAGTGCTTACAACTGGCTGGAAATAAATGGGGCAGAGAATTGACAGACTTTGTGATGAAACAACTGTTTAAATTTTCAGATTGGAAACATTCAAACAAAGACTATAGTCATTGCAGAGCAGAACTTATAACACATACAGAACAAGGATCCACAAACTTTGTAAAAGGGTAGGTAGTAAATATTTTAGGGCTTTGTGGGCCTTACAGTCTACATCACAACTGCTCATTTTTGCAGTTGAGAGTGAAGAAGCCATAGGGACTATGTCAACGAATAAATGTGGCCGTGTTCCAGTAAAACATTACTTATGCACATTGAAATTTGAATTTTATATCATTTTCAAATGTCACAAAATGTACATCTTTTGATTTTTTTTTTTTTCCTCTGAACAACTTAAAACTGTTGAAACCTTAACTCACAAGTCATACAAAAACAGAGGATACACTGTATTTACTGATCCTGAGTCTCAGTAAAACATGACATTTGACGGTGGGGTAGAATCTGTCCCATAGCCTAATTGCATCTTTTCTTAATATCAAAAGAAGAACAAAAGAAAATGTAAAATTTGCTTTATTGTGAGAGAATAATAAAGTGGTAGTATGAGAGATGGTGTATGTAGTAGGACTTGATGGTATTAGAGCACTAATGGTCTTCAGATTTGCTAAAAATACAAAAGGAACACCATTAAGTTTAGTAGGCACAGTTCCTTAAACTCAGAAGTAGAAAAATGCAGTACTCAGTGAGGATGTCTTTTGGATTTCATTGCAGAACCCTTTGAAGATTCTAGCAGTATAGTTTCATGATACATTGCTTAGAATGACCCCTGAGTGTCTTCTTCAAGTACACAAGAAAATAAAAGGAAAGAACCTATATTTTTATTGGCTTTTGCTGTGACGGATCTCCTGCATCTGTTATTCAGAGACAAGCTGAAGTGAGCTAAGGAATTGCTACTAATTTAATCAGCATTTGAGGAGTTAGTGTTGGCAAGATATTTGGAAATGTTGCAAAATACAAAATACTTTCAGAGTTTTTTTGTTGTTGTTACCTGGGATCGAACTCAGGAACTTGGCTTGTGAGGCAGGCTGTGTGCCACGGAGCTAAATCTCCAGCCCTGTTTTCAGAATTTTGATCCAGGAATGTAGGTTGGGATTTTACCAATCTTGTTCCTCTTGTAGCATAGTGAAAATGTGTTTTCCTTACTTTGATTTCTTCCATCTTCTAGGGCTGATGAAAAAAAAAAAAACACTGACTCACTTGGAAGGAAATTCTCCCAATCAAGGAAGTAGCTAATATTTTAAAGGACAGAGGATTGTTTTCTTGAGCCAGTTAAATCACATTCCATGAAGAATAGGTAGAAACAGAAGAAGAAACAAAATCAGTTATTAGGGTATTTTATTTCATTAAGTCCAATTGGAATTTATTTTTGTTTTTATTTTTAACCCTAGCTCCTTTTTTCAAAATGAGTTTTGTGTATTTGTTTAACATCAGGGAAGACGTTACATTTTAGAAACTTTCGCTATACAACTTTCGGTATATTAATTTTTTTGTTCATGGATTTTTGTTTGATGCTTTATAAGAGAAAATTTAAGACATGCTAGAAGTCTTAAAGTTGCATAGTTTCATTTGAAACTGGTAGTTGGCAATATTTAAAAATAAAGTTGGCTGGTAAATGAGTAACTTTGGATTGTTTAACATATCAAACCAGTTGAAGTTACTTTATGAGCTTTAATAAATTACTTTATGAGCTTTAATAAATCTTAAACTAACAAAATGACTTTAGATAATTTAAAAGTACTTTGAAATATAAGTAAAATTTTTAGCATTCTCTTATATTTATTTTGTTTGGGAGGAAATAAACTTTACCTGTAGTTTCACTATGAAATTTACATATCTGATTGGCTAATAGACTGGAATGAAGTTTAGGAAGCTTCAGGTCTTTCCGATGGAAGATCAGAAGAATGTTCAGTGACTTAACTGGAATTGACGAGTTCTATTTTTCTTTTTTTTCAGTGAAACCAGCAGTGTGTGTAGCAGCAGTGACACTGGGCTCTTTACCAATGATGAAGGACGGCAAGGTAATCTTTATCCCAGCTTTGACTGTTAGTTCAGTGTTTATGGGGAAGACTGATTATAGGAGTGACTCACTGAGAATATGATGATTGTCTGTGGCAGTTCTTAACTTTAGGACAGATATGAGCCATGTGGGAAACTATTAACACTGCAATTCCTGAGCTCCTAGAAAGCAAATAGGCCTAGAATTGGCCCCTGGAATCTGCATTTTTCCTAAGCATCTGAAGTGATTCTTAGGCAGGTCATTCAGATTTTGAGACAGTGATGGTGAACCTTTAGTGCTTTCGGTGATAAGAGACAGCTGACATAGGGGCTGGGGATTTAGCTCAGTGGTTTCGCCGCCTGCTGCGCGAGTGCAAAGACCCGAGTTCAATGCCCGGTACCAAAAAAAACCAAAAAACAGCTGACTTTGGCATGAGTGCCATAAGTTTGTCATCACTGCTCAAGGGGGTTAGAGTGTCAAGGCTGGGACTTCCGGAGTACTTTTTCTTGGAACCAAGGAGTATTCTTATGCACTTGTCTCTTTTTTGGATAAAATATTTTTGTTTTTACAGAGGCAGAATTTTACCTTATTTCTAAATGATTATAGTGTTGTGGGTGAATATTTTATATAAAATGTCTTCTTTCTCAATTTAAAATGCCCAAAGATTAGTATAAAGCCCCATGAATAGTTAGTGTATGATAATTACCAGTTGTTTATTTTCACTACTAAAGATTAATTTGAAATTTTGCATTGGTATAAAGCCATTTTACAAAATTTTTGTTCTCTAAACTTATGTAGGATCACACTACTTGAGCACCAATAAGAATTCTGTGTACCCTTTTCAGATTATAGTTTTCTTAATCTATATAAGGAATTTGTAGATCTCTGAAGTCCCCTCTAGCGATGAAATCCAATAATTTTTCTGCCAGGGTTAAGTAGTTATAAAGGACCATATCTAGGCCAGTCTAATATGGCTCCCTAGTAATTCAGGCACCGAGGTCCTGACTTTGGAAAGGAACTATGGGAAGGGTGTCTCATCCACACCTCAGAGTTGTAGGCATGGAGACAGCTTCATCACCATGGAGTCATTGTGCTTCCTCCTATAATGGTGGTTGTTGTGAGTACATTTGTCCTGATTGTGAGGGAACCAAGTGTCATTTGAGGCTGTAGGTGTACAGACAGGCTCCTCAAGCTAGGGTCTTGGTTCTATTATCTCATACTAAGAAAGTCTGGTTGTCTAACATGAATGATCTGGTGTGTACTCTTTAGTTACTAATATTTGCCCTTTTTCTTTGCTTTTACTACTTTTTAAAGGTTGTGATGCATAATTATACAGAGATTTAAGAAAGTGTGGACTTGCTACAGCAGATGAGCTTTTGAGCCTTTGGAAAGTCTTTTTCGCTAATAAGGACTGCTTGATTTATTGTGAAAGATGATAGAATATTCTGTAGCCCCAACTCTCCCCTTTTTCTCTGCCCCACCCTTACACACTCTAGTGATATTTAGATGCTTAATGTTCTCAGCACAAAGCAGTGCTATGTTCTGTTTTCATGCCTTTGTTCATGCTGGTCTCTGTCTGAAATCTTGCCCTTACTTGTCCTTGACTTGTTGGTCATCCACCCAGACAGTTTTCCTTTAGCCCCTCCTGGGCACATTCATGGACTATGTCTATGGATTTTCTTGCTCACAATTTTTTGTTGGGTTTTGTTTATAGGAGACATCAACAGAAGATTGGAGAGAAATGAACAAGATTGGTTTTATTAGTCAAATTTTTATTGTGATAATGCTGCTTAACAGCCCTACAGTTTCAGTGGTTGACCACATTTATTTCCTGCTTTGGGGTATGGTTGGCTGTAGTTCAGCTGATCTTACCTGGGTTCATGTGCTCTCCAGGCTTCAAGTTTTATCTACTCTTTGTATGTTTTTTTAGGCTAGAGAAGTAATGGCTATATGCAGGGTGGAATTCTCATGGCAGAAGATATAAATGCCAAGTGACTGAGCCAGAACATGCACGCATATTTAAGCCTTTGTTTGAATCACATCTGTTAACATTCTGCTACTTTCAGCAAGTCATATGACGAAGCCCAGTGTCATTAGTATGAGGACGCATGTTCTGTCTAATGGAGAAGGAAGGCACTGTGGCCAGTGGCAAAGGGCAAGGATGTGGATGAATTACTCTATTATGGGAGTGCTGAGGACACTGGATTATAGCTTTCCCCGGCTCCTTTTCTGTTGGATCACCTGTTGACATTCGTTTTGTCCTGTGTTGAAAACCACTCCTCCTCTTTGGCAGACTTTGCCCACCACTGCAGTTCTTTCTCTGGGCTCTGATAACTATTCTTTCCCGCTCTAGGTGTAACACTGGTAAAAACTCCCTGTTGTGCTGGCTATACACATCAGCAATTCTTGTTGGTTTCCTTGTCTGTACCTCTGTACCTTTGTAAATAGTCACTTAATGAAAATGTCTTCAAGTATCCTATTTAAATGTGCATGTTTCTTGAAAAGATTCTGACTGATAGCCCTTACTCTTCCTTTTGTGTTACTATATTTTTGTGGTACTAAAAATTGAATCCAGGGCCTTCACACTGAGCTATGACCTCAGTCCTTTTTATACTTCAAATTTTGAGACAGAGTCTTGCTAAGTCACTAAATTACCCAAGCTGGGCTAAAATTTACTATCTTCCTACCTCAGCCTCCTCGAGTGCTGAGATTATAGGCGTGCACCACCATGTTTGGCTTTCATTCACTTTTTATGAGAAATTTGAATATAGCAAAAACAAAAAAAAAAACCCCAAAAAACCCACCTCAGGAGCAACTAGCTTTGAATTAAGGAACATTTACAGTTTTGAATCCCTAAGTTTACCTACCCCAAGGAAGATGATAAGCGAGGCAGTTTATTTTTTGTGGAAAAGACCTCAGGTTTGGAGTCACTCATGCTTTGGGTTCAGATTCTGGCTTTTATTATTTACCAATTTAACCTTGACTTCACTGGCTATTGGTTTCCTAAGCTGGAATTAGTGCAGGGCTTGGAAGAAATAACATACTCATAGACTTAGCCTGGATCTCCTGGTGGGTTGTAAGGGCTCAGTAAGTGGTAGCTGTATTAAACAGTTTAGTCTAACGGTATGACATTCATGTGAAACTAGTTTGATGTCCCAGTTTTCCTCATAATGTATATCAAGAAGAAAGACCTTAACAATTTTTTGGTACTTGAGTTTATTTAATATACAGTCAGAATGATAGCATTGAGAAGTGATCCTCCTATTTGGTTTTTCTTAGTTCATGTTAAAATTCCAGCTTACACTGTGATCTGTCTGCTTTAGGGGATGATGAACAGAGTGATTGGTTCTATGAAGGAGAATGCGTCCCAGGATTCACTGTTCCTAATCTTCTGCCCAAGTGGGCTCCTGATCATTGTGCTGAAGTAGAAAGAATGGATTCGGGACTGGATAAACTTTCAGATTCCACATTCCTTTTACCTTCAAGGCCAGCTCAGAGAGGTGAGTTTTGAGAAGACTAAATTACTGTTTATACTTTTATGATCCTCTTTGGCAAGAATCATCATGCCATACTTGAGCATGCTCAGGCCTCTAAGCACATATTACTATCTGAATTGTAGGGCTAGCCAGGGACTTCCGAGAGCAGTGATGGTGAACCTCTTAGAACTTTCAGTGGCACAAACAGCCTGCTGGGGCACTCGTGCTATAGGTTTGTCACAACTGGCCTTGAGGATTTAAGGGTGAGCCTTAGAGCTTGAGGTTGTCTCCATTCCTACCTCAGTCGGTCCATGGAGACTCTCGGGACATACATTAGCTTGCCATTGCCATTTGTGCCAGATTTAGTTTTTGTTTATTTGTTTTTGCAGTGCTGGGGATGGAACTCAGGGTGCTACATATGTTAAACAAGTGCTCTTCCACTGAGCTACACCCCCAGCTGTCATCACATTGCAACAAAGCATTTGGTTTTTTTTTTTTTCCCCCTGGTACTGGGAATTGAACTCAGGACCTTGCACTTGCCAGGCAGCCACGGTGCCACTGAGCTAAATCCCCAGCCCCTGTGCCAGATTTAGGAAGGCTGGCATAGTGTCACAGCTGCTTATCATGCTATAAAATTGATGGGCTATTGAGTGTTGATTGGAAGCCCGAAAAATTGTCTCTTGGAAAAAAATAACATTCACATACCAGGTGTAATGGCATTTTCTAGGTGGGTAATTTAAAAATACTTCTTTAAATATTTTAATTTTAATTTTTATATTATTGCATACTTTAACACAAATACATATCTTTTCCCTTTGTTCTTCTTTGAATTGTGAGTTAGCAAAGTTGGGTGTAAAGAGCCTAGGACAGGAAGAAAGAAATGTGATAATCCTCTCTGGTACTGTTTTCTAGCTCTGTGGCTGTGACCGAGTCACTTTTTCCTTGAGAGGTCAGCGCCATCATTTAAGATATGTAACATTGAACAAAACTGTTTAGTAGGTTTCATTAGCTCTATAAGTTTATAGTACTAGAATTCCTAATAGCTAGTGATCAAACAGTCCATTATCAATTATTTGTTAAGTATCATAGGTGGTTAAAATTATACTAAGAGCTATAAACTCCTATTTTGTAGTTTTGTTTGACAATTTTGAGTGTTTGATAGGCCTTCTCAAAACACTTGGTTCTTGGTAAAGACTAATGCCTGTTTAATGCACATTTTTTGCTGCTTTAGTAACTTTTTTTTTCTTTTTTCTTTTTTGGTACCGGAGATCAAACTTGGGACCTTGCGCTTGCAAGGCAGGCGGTAGAACCACTGAGCTAAATCCCTGGCCCTGCTTTAGTAACTTTTATCAAACATTTCAGTGAAAATTTCTGTAAGTCCTTAATGGACCACTTAAAATAGATATACAAGCAAGACTAGCAAGAAGAAACTTCAAATGGTCTGTAATCCCAAATCTAGAGACCATATCATTGATAAGCTTTTTATGTGGATTCTTTCAGTTGCTCTTTCTGTGTGTGGGACACATACAGCATTTAGAAAAATGGTGTTATACTATACATTGTCTTTTCATCATTATTTCACTGGCATTTAAATTTAAAATTAGAAATTATTAATAATACCTTATATTAACCATAGTATTTGGAGTTTACAAAGTACTTTCCATGTGCTTTCATTGGACCTTTAAAACAGCTCCTGAGGTAGGAGTGAGCAAGTGATTATCCTTTTATAGATGTCTATAGATGAGGGTGCCCAGGCCAACGTGAATGGCATGCCTTGAGTTCATACTTCAGTGACAAAGAGATGGGAACAGTAAGTTATTGGCAAATACTCTTGTGAAGATCCTGGGGGTAAAGGCTCCAGTGTCCTAGAAGCACTTGACTGCTTGTGGTTTTCTGCATTCAGTAACTGAGGCCTTATGTTTTCAGGATACCATGCTCGGTTGAATCGTCTACCTGGAGCTGCAGCTCGATGCCTCAGAAAAGGGCGAAGAAGGCTGGTTGGGAAGGTGACACCTCTCATGGTTTCTGAGGCACCTTAGGAAGATGAAATTTCCTGTGGGGTTTGTGTGCCTATTGACAATCAAGGGCCCTCCAGCGCTCCCTGGAGTTAATGAAACCAACTGGAATGTTTTGGGAGTTCACATCAGTAAAACATTTTGTAGGATTTGAATGAATATATACATAAAAGATAAAAAAACTTCATTCACAGAGAAGTTCTGACAAAGAAAATACTGTCATTGCACCCTCTGTTATGTATAGATTCACAGGCCTACTGTCTCTCCTGCACTTTCATTGAATCCTGTGTTGTTATTGTATAAGTAAAAATACTCTGGTTTTTTTTTTTTGATACTGGGGATCGAACTGGGGACCTTGTGCTTGCGAGGCAGGTGACAGAACCACTGAGCTAATTCCCCAACCCCTAACTGATTTTTTTACGACTCCTAAATTCAGGAATGAATTTTTGTTTTATCCTTTTTTTTTTCATTCTAAAATTCATTTTAAAGAAAAGTGGAAAAAAACTTCTCTCCAAATTCCAGGAGTCCCTCATTGGGCAGGATGGAATAATTGCTACCATTACTCAGTTCTGCCTTTGGCAGGGACTGGACTAGGCACTCAACTCATTGCTTTCTCCCAGCTGCCTTGCTCACGGTGACAGTCCCCTGTAGCAGCTGAGGAAAACTTAGGTTCAAAGAAGTTAAATAATGCCTGAGATTACCTAGACCAAAATGGCAGAATAGAGATTTGAACATAGGGCTACTTCTCTTAAAATTTTATTTTTTCCCCCTCTCACTTTGAGATGGAGAAGTAGCATAAGACAGGGGCTCATACTGGTCTGAGAACATAGTTATGGGCAAAGAGTAAGAGAGACAGGTATCCAGGAATATTGGTTGTTCACTCAGTAAACCTTTAGAATGTGTGGCAGACATTGTGCTGAGCTGTGTGTATAGTAGTCAGCCACACTCTGGTTCCCCTTGAAGGGCCATTGCTCTTTGAATCCCACTTGGGGACTGTTTTCTAAAGTTTGAGGCTTGCAAAGAAGTGAGGCTGTTTGCTTCCAGACGCATTCAGATTCTTATTTTTTGTCTTTAAATTCCAATTCAAACCTCCAAGTAGAAAGACATTTGATTATTAGAAGAGTGATACCTTATTCCTTTTGGATTGCTCAGTTTACTGACAGTAAAGTACTGCTTTCGCTGTTCTGGGAGCTAACTCTTAGGACAGCAGGCGGGTGGGAGTGGACGGGGTGGAGGGAGGCAGGTGTTTGGGAGTGGGACATGGAGAGGTGGTTTTACTTTTTCACTCTTGGTTAGGCTGGACTGCTAATGTTCTCCCTTGTACTTCTGTGGAGTAAGTTCAGTTTGAAGGCTCCCCTCAGCTTGTGTAGGAAGGGAGCGAGGGCCTACTGGACGTGCCTGTAATGATTTCACATGAGTAGGATAATATTTACTTGTTTAATTCATCTTCATCACCTTAAAGGGATATTTGTCATTTCTAGCAGAGGTCACTGCTCTGCCCCTCTGCTTCTCCCTCCCCCATTTCTCTTCTCTTTTTCCAAATTATAATCATAAATAATGAGTTTCATTCACAGCTCCCTGCCAGCAAGCTGCTAATTACGCAAAGTACTGCTTGTAATTTACACAGTAATAAACTGTAAATTTAAACATTACGGCATTTTAAGTTAATAATTTTTCTGCTGTAACAAATAGCTCACTTTTCATCCATCCTTTCACTTGGCCCCCTACCATTCTGTGTCTGTAAGCAGGAGGCATAGCCGTAAGGGGTGAGGAACATGAAGAATGCAGTTTGTGAAACCTTTTCCTTTAGCTCCATTCCTGTCCAGAATCTGACCTCAAATTAATTTTTCTTTAGCCAGTGGTTCTGCTAAAATGTGTACACTAATGTTTAGGCTAATCCGTACACAGTTGAATACAGATAATAACATTTGCTCAGAAACAAATGTGTTTAAGTAGCAGGCTTGACGTTCTTGACATTCATGCCAGTGACTTATGTTCTCTCCTCTTGATACTTGCTCATATTTGTGACTCTTATTCATATGTGGGTTGGTGTGCTTTCTCAGGTGCTGTGATAGATATTCATTATTAATGTACTCAAGTTAAATGAAGGGTGAGTGCCTTCTGCCACTTTGCAATTTTTTGGAGATGATTAGTTTCTGAATTGCATATGGTGTTATGGGTAGGCTTTAATGTTACAATCTTGAGCGCCCTGGATTTACGAATCAGTTTATACAAACTTCTATTTTACTTTGAGGTGATGTTTAAGGGCTAGAACACAGGGTGGCAATTTTTGTAAGCCACCAAAGTCCTTTTTTAAATTTTATTTTATTTTATTTTTTTCCTTTTTTTTTTCCTCAAAGTCCTTTGACGTGTAGACATTTGGTCAGCAGATAATTCGGTTTTACTAGTGAGGACTCAGTCAGTGTCCCAGGGTAAGGGCCTCAGCGGCAACCATCACCCAGCTGATGGAGCTTGGTGTGCAGGGTTGATAAAAATAAGCTGCTGTTGTCAGGTATGGTGGCACGTGCCCATAATCCCAGCACTGAGGGAGGCTGAGGTAGGAGAATCGCAAGTTTGAATTCTTTATAGGCAATGTAGTGAGCCTCTGTCTCAAAACATAAAAAGGGCTAGGGATGTAGCTCAGCGATATAGCAATCCAGGGTTCAATCCCCTTAGACACCCCCCAAAAGGAAATTGGCTGCTATTTAATTTTCTGAAAAAGTGTTTCTATACACTTCATAATATAGGAAGTATAATAATATACTTAGGAAGTATTTAATTATAGTTATAATTCAAGAAGTATTACTATATTAAAATACCATATATATATAAAATGATAAATATTTGAGAAGTAGATGTAACCTGATTTAAATAGTACAGGAGGTATGCATGTTTTGAAACATCGCATTGTATCTCATTGACATGTATAATTTTTATGTTTTTATGTATCAATTTAAAATAAATTTCTTTTAAGCCAAGTGTGGTGCCGTGTCTGTAATCTCAGCACACTGGGAGGCTGAAGCAGAAGGATTGCAAGTTTGAGCTCAGCCTGGTTATCTTAGTGAGACCTTGTCTTAACATAAAAGATAAAAAGGGCTGGACATATAGTTCAGTGTGAAGGCCCTGGGTTCAATCCCCAGTACCACAGGGGGGAGAAAAAGTAAGTTTCATGTAAAATTTAAAATTACTATGTATAGTAAACAATATTTATAATGACATGTTTGGATTAGGGATAATGAGGATAGCATGTAATACCTTTAAGGTAGATTCCCACAAAGAGCTATAGTGGCTGTTGGAGTTTAAGATTGACATTACACATGTGCAATTGAGATTGTCTGGACTGGCGCAGTTGTGGGAACAGGTGAGTGGGGTGACAAAAGAGTGTCGCCTCTGTGGTTGATGATACTCTTGTCTACCTTGTGTTTTTAGGAGACCAGCGTAAGTGCTTTGGGTACCGAGAGGATAAGCCATCTCATCAGTGATCCCCGGCAGAAAGAGTAAGTGCTGATGTATTTATTGGCTGTCCTAGCCTGTTCCTTGGAGTCGGAGGCAGGGGAGGGTTTTATAAAGCAACTAAAAATCAGCTTCAGAGCTAAAAAAAGAGATCTTAAAGATTTGTACTTTATAACAGTCAAGATGCCTAACCTCCTAAAACTGTGGCAATGATTTGCTTTTTGTTTTTAGTTTTCATTTTCTTTCCTCTGATATTTCTAAGGGCTACATTAGTAGCTGCCAATAAGGCTATTATATTTTAAAGTCATTTTTCTGTCTCTTAAAAAATTTTTTTTGGTTTGTAATTGATGATTGCCCCTATTTTCCTGTATTGTTTTCCTTTTTGTCCTAATTTCTGGGGTAAGCACAATGGAAAGCCTGTGTGCAGCTACAGAAGAATTCCTCTGCCCTTTCTCATGACAACCTCGACCCCTCACATGGTTGGCTCTGTCATGTATCCTGTCTGTCCACTGTGGCCAAGACCCAGTAATGATCTTGTGCACATCTAGTCTGGTCTGAGTTTTAATTTACAAAATGGGAAGCTGTATGTGAGTTTGATACTGTATAGAGTTGGAATCCTGTCACACATGTAGTCTTGGGTTTATTCTTGCCTGTCTAATCACTTACATACCATTATGAAACTTTATATCCTTTGAAGAGTTACTCTCAGCAAAAAAGTGTACACACAGTTAATATCTTTTTTCTCTTTTTCTCCTCCAACTTCATCTTTCCCATTTCTTTCTTTGTCTTCATTATTCAATTTTTTATCTTCTCTTCTCTCTTTTGTAATTTTTCTATTACTTCTTTTATTACTTTCCTTTCTGTTATTTTCTCTCCCTCTTTTTAGTTTCTGGTTACCATCAGCTGGGAAAAGAGAACGAAATCAGGTAAGATCACTTTTGCCATCTTTATTTTATCATTTGATTTCCTTTTCTTTAGAAAGAATAAAGCGTTGCCATCTGATTTTCCTCACATTTCTGCCTGTGCACATGAGGTAAGGCTCCCTCCTCCTTATGTTATTCTGATTTTCTTGGATGACTATTTTCTAGGAGGATCTTATACTCACTAGTGAGAACTGTAGCCACTTCCTCCTTTTCAGTACAATTGTGATTGTCAGTTTCTTATAACACACGTTTCAGGAAAATCCTGTTTTTAATCTTAGTTTTGAACTTTGCCCTAAGAAATCAGAATGAGTTCAACATCAGCACCCCATTGCTGTGAAGTCCTAAGCTGACACCTAGCCATGTGAAGCACAGAACGTAGAGCTGCTGTGGATGAAGTGGCTCAGGGCTAGGAGCTATGCCCTCTTAGTCTTTTTCCCCCAGCTCTGCCTGAGGGGCCCTTGGCATGTTTGGGCCTTTGTGTAGGCTTCACAACTTAAATGTTACTCATAGTGGCTACTGTGATGTTCATTTATGTTTAAAGCTTTTTCATTTGGGGGATACAGGGATTGCTTTATTTTAGCAATGAGTGGTAAAATTGATGAAGACTGGTATGTAAAAACTCAGGCTTCCTATTTGTTTTGGGAATGAATTAGTACCCTATTGAGTTGATACACAGTTTAGACTTGGAAATTTCATTGTGAAGTTACTGTTTCAAAATGAAATGTAACAGTGAAGACATAATGTGTATATTTATGAGATGATTTTAGGTGGCATATGGGCACAATTTTAATTTTACATTTTGTGTTATGTACATTATTAAAATGTAATTGTTATATCAAGCTTATTTATGGAAACATGTAGGGCAAGACTAAGTGAAAATAATGGCTATAAAGAAAAATGCTAGGTAAGTAGTAGTGCAAGTGGTAGCAGATAATGAAAAAGTCATGAAAGTGCATGTGAGAGACTGTAGTTGGGGACTCTTAAGCCAGAGCACTGGTTGTGTTTGCATTAGAAGATCCCAAAGCAGAAGAGGACCTGTGGCCATTGTCTATTCCAGATTTGTTATGTACCTATGAGGAGCTGGAGGCTCATAAAATTTTAAATATTTTCCCAGAGTTATGGCTAGAAGAACTGGGTCCAGAGCTTCGTTATCAGAAAGAACAATTGCTTAGTTTACATTCTTTTTAAGTACTTTTGAAGTTACTGTTTGAAGTTCTTCCAGCCTTAAGATATTCTCAATTATGGACTTTCAGGGAAGGATTATTGTAGGAAAATCCAAAGAAAGCTACTAAGCATAAAGTGAGGTGCTTCTGTATGTAGTATCCCATTTGATCCTCACAACGCCCTTTTTGTTTTTGTGTTTTGATGCTGGGGATTGAACCTAGAGTTTCATGCATGCTAAGCACATGCTTTACCACTCCCAACCCCTCAAAACCACCTTTTGAGATCAGTGGATGTTTTACAGATAAGAAACTGAGGTTACTTTACAACCTGAAAGCAGTATTTCAGGTAGTCTTTAGAATAACCCTGTAACATAGGTAAGACAGTTAGTGTTACATGCATTCTGCAGATGAGAATAGAAAAGCTTGAAGAGGTTATTTTCGATACAGGAGGGCTGGGGATCTAGCTCAGTGGTTCCACTACTTGCCTCACAAGCAGGATTGAGTTCGATCCTGGGTACCAAGGGAAAGAGAAAAAAAGTCAGAAAAATTTTCAATACAGGGCAACTCAGTGGTAGGCTGGGATTAAAAGTTATGTATTATAATTTTAGTCTTGTTTTACCACTATACTATGCTGCTAGAGTATGGTAACCAGTTATTCTTTGAAATATTTGCAAAAGTAAAGGAGTAAAGAGATAATTTTATGCTGGTCTTCTTGGGGAAAAGGGCTGATATATAGTTGTAATTATTAGGCATACGTTTCTTTTAGATTTATTGGGAAGTACTGTCTTCTGCCATTAAAGTGATTATTGTATGTTAGAAATTTTTGAAAAATTGTTGCTTTAACAAGTAATAGTACTTTTTTGAGGTATGCTAGTTCAAGTATGCCACATTCATGGGCACACTATTAAATATTCATAATTTTATTGAGTGATATCTGTTCAGTATGACAGAAGAGTTAGAAAGAGGAAAAACAAATAGTAGGCTACCCTTTGGGACTAAGTCTGTTTCATTTAAGCCTAGTAGAATTATCTTTTTTATCTCCACAGTTGAATCCCCTCTCTCCCCTTTACTCCCTGGACGTTCTTGCTGACGCTTCTCACCGACGATGTTCACCAGCACACTGCACTGCCAGGTATTGTCTTCTAGTGGTTATTTCCTTCCATCTTCACTTCCATAACACTTCAGATTATAAATTATGCTTCAGTGTAGCATCCAGTTTGATCCTCTTACCAACCTTCAGAGGTAAATAGATGCTGTCCAGATGCAGAAACAGGCTAAGTGTGCTGAAGTGTCTTTCCTGTGATCACATGGCTAGTATGTGATTAAGTCTCAACTGTGTCCTAAGTCTTCTGGCTCATATTTCATATTATTTCTGCTGCTAAAAGCCCTATCTTCAAAGAATATTATTAACGTTCCTTGCCATGACCTGCAAACCCCTGTGTGATCTGATTTCTACCCTCATGTCCAGCCTCCTTTCAGTAATTCATCCAGCTGCACCAGGGAGCTCCAGTTTGTTCTTAGAAATAGCAGCCCTTTCTTGCCTTGGAGCTTCACTCTTGTTCCCTTTGCCTGGAAACCTCTTCGAGCTTCTGCTTGTCTCAGCTGAAGTGTCCCCTCCTCAGAGAGGACCTCTCAGACCACCTGCAGCACTGTGTGTGTTATCTGTGTCTTTTATAGTTCTTATCACAGTCTGTAATGAATTTTCATACTCATTTCAAAAAAAATTTTTTTTTCTTTTTCCCGTGTCTCTCCCACTAGAATATAAGCTTCAAAGTGCAAAGACCTTGTTTTGTTCCTTGACAAATCCTCAGCACTTGTGTCTGACACTTGTTAGGCATTCAGTATGTATTTGTCAAGTGAATGAATCCTATTCCTCTCAGTATAAATTCTCTTGATTTAGGTGACACAAGAAGTAAATACGATTACAAGGATAGCATTCCTTAGGGTTACTGTGTACAAAAGAGCAGCTAACAGGCTGGACTATAGAACTTTTATTATTTCTGGTGGTATAATTTCTTTGCCAGCTTTTGATGATTTTCTTGCTTCTAGTAAGTTCTTAAATAGATATATTAATAGGTTTTGGGATACAGGCTGTGCAAAGAAGTTGCGTTTTAATTCATGTAGTTGGAACTTTCACTATGGACTGTAATAATGAACTCTGAACCATAACCATTGCCAGGTCTTTCTCCTGGAGAAGTAGTATTTGAGTAGAGAAAGTCTTTTAAAAAGAGAGGCCATCGTAAATGGTGTTACTAATCGTGAAAAATTGTGGAGTCATGAAAACTGTCATCATAATCCTTTCTTCAGTAGTGTGGTATTTATTCATCACTCATTCATTCATTTGCTCGCTTTCTACTGTGTGCCAGGCCATTTGTTTATACTCTCCTGAGAAAAAGAGGTGTAGAAACTGCCACTTGAAATACAGGTTTATAACCAAATGATCTGAAGCACAGAGGAGGGGCTCCTAGCTCAGAGATACAGGGGAGATTTTCTTAGAGGTCGTGTGCTCAAAATAACACACAAGATCTCCATCCACAGGAGCACAGTCCTCTAACTGTTTATCTTGATACCAAGCAAAGCAATGACTGTGAGTACTCTCTGGGAAAACAGTGTGAGTGGCACTGTGTCACACTCCATGCTCAAAGTGGACTGCTTTGCTCTCCTTTCTTACCTCTGCTACCTGGAGCTGGGGTGTGCTGAGGTCAGTGTCACTGCTTTTCTTGGGTTGCTGTTTCTTTTAAAAATCTCATCCTGTGGCTGGCCTGGGTGGCAGCTTCTTGGGATTTTTTTGGTACCAGGGATCGAACTCGGGGCCTTGTGCTTCTGAGGCAGGTGGAGGAACCACTGAGCTAAATCCCCAGCCCTTGGGCGGCAGCTACTTGTCTTTTGTGTATCTCATTACCCCCATCATTATCTTCACTCTGTCGCCTGCCAATGCTTGTGGCTGAACTTAGAAGCATGAGGAAGTCTCAGCTGAGCTTCTACTGTGCTCTGCTCTAAAGAAACGAGGTTATTGGGGCCGGGGATTTAGCTCAGTGGTTCCGCCACCTGCCTCACAAGCACAAGGTCCTGAGTTCGATCCCAGTACCAAAAAAAAAAAAAGAAATGAGGTTATTGCTTCCATTGCTAAAAGCAAAGGAGAGAAAATATGGACAGTTATAGATTATCTTCTTGGACTATGTTACTGTCTTATGGACTGTCTTCTTGACAGCATTCCCAGGGTAGAGGATACCAAGTGGGTTGTATGCATGAAGGATCTTTGAAGTAGGAGTAAGTAGGAGTACTATAAGCTTAACATTTATTATCTTATCCTTGAAATTTTTCTGTATTTTAAATCATATATATATATATTTAGTAGTACATATTTATATTTTATGTATGTTACATATATAATGACTGTTTCCTCAAGTTTTTTTACTCACTAGGGTGTACAGAGTCAGTAAAGTTTGGGAACCACTGTTTTGTGGGAAATGATTAGTCTAAGTGACCTCTGCAAGTTTTAGAAAATGTAAATGATGAATTACTGAGCTTTCAAGGCTGCCTCTTACTGCTTGGGAATAGGGGGTCGCTGCCCACCAAAGGGTCGGTGGAGAAGGAGCAGTCTAACTCCAGTGTGGGAGCCAGCTGGATGGGACTCGGAAGTAGGTAGTGGGTTCTATGCAGATGAACTGCTTAACAAAAGCCTGGCACCAAGGAGAGAATATAAAGGAGCAGTGGTGGTAGGGAAGAGGCAGCCGAATGACTGTATTAGAAAATGTTTTGAATGGAAATTTTGTCTTTTTCTTGTCCCATTTTATTTGTAGTAGGAAAAGATTTCTTTCAAAGCATCTGGGCAGCATTGGGAATTTTACACCCATCATTAGAACGATTTGTGTGTATGTGTGTGTGTGTGGTGAGTATGTTATCATTAGGGTATAATTTTATTTTGCAAAAAGGGAATGTTTCCTGTTTTATCACAGCTTTCCCCGAGGAGGGCTGGTGTATTAATTTGCTGTATTGCCTCCTGGCTGTTCCCAGGCTGTTTTTCCTCTTCATCATGGAATTTTTAATGGCCCTCATGCCTCTTGGGAAGCATGTGAGGAAGGGTTCCTCGGGGAGTGCTTCCCTTTTTTCGCGAGCCTATAATTACTCTCCTTTAAGAGCACAAAAAGTCTGATAATCATGCCTGAACTATGAAGATTCCCTCCTGTCAGGGCACCGAGCTGGGGGTGCTGCTCACCTGGACACTGCCAGTTGCACTTTGCCAGGCGCCCGTGCTTGAGGCCACCTCAAAGAGCCATATACAGCTTCCTTCTCAGAATAGGCCTGGGGGCCACTGAGGGACAATGAGTGGCCTCAGGGTACTCTCTTGTTTAGTATTTCATTGCTATAAACAAGTAAATAATGGGACTGCAATTGTGAGATAATACTGTATCGATGTATTATTTTATACAGCTCAGATGGCAGAGGATGGGAGAGTGAGTTTTGTGGTCTTCATACCATTTAATGGATTTGTAGATTAAGAAATTTTTCAGACATATCACTCTAGAAATACTTAATTTTGGTGTTCTTTGACCCTGGCTTCCCTTTGGAATTACATGAGTAGCTTTTAAAAAATATATCCTTGGGCTGGGGATTTAGTTCAGTGTTCACTGCCCTGCAAGTGCAAGGACCCAAGTTCCATCCCTGGTACCAAATATATATATAAATCTATCTATCTATCCTTGCTGGGCCCCACCTGTAGAGATTCTGATTTAATCAGTCTGGGATGAGGCCCAGGCTTTGGCATTATTTTAAAGCACCTCAGGTGACTAATATGTAGCCAAGGTTAAGAACTGTTGCCCTAAGTGCATATGGTTTTATGACTGGTGCTTTGTAATTTGCTTAACAGGGACGCCCGCTTCATAATTGAAATGAGCTCTCTGCTTTGGTCTTGTGACAGGGTTCCCCATGGGAGGTAGACCTCTGAACTTCTCTTGGCTTTGGAGAAGGTGCAGCAGATGAAGAAGAGTTAGTGTGTAGCACAATGCCCAGCATACAGTTATTGATAATGGGGAAGGATAGAGGTTTGTAGGGTGGATGTATAGATAGGTGGATGTACACACAGTTGGGTGTTTGGATGAAAAAAATCAATTGTTCTGTTGTTCTGGGTGCTAGCATTAGGATTTGCTCTTGAAATAGCAATAGTTGGTGTTAAGAATTGCTGCTGCTCAAACAGCAGATGGTGTGATTGGTGTTCTGATAGAGGCAGTGGTATTGTTGTGAAGTGCACAGTCACAAATTTGTAACAAGACTAGAGCTGCATGCAGCTTTTCCCAATATGAGAGATTGATTGATCGTGAAGGATAGCTTTTCTTCTGTTATTACCTATAGGAAACGATAACTAGAACTAGAACTTAACAATTACTATATCTCTCTGTGTGGTGCACAGGTTACAAGTTGTCATTGTATAGTGCTTCATGGCAGTTTGACGTTTTCTCTAACTTCCATGACCTTTCCTCTGTTTTGGGTGGTGATTTGGTGGTGCACCCACCATTTCCATTTATTCTTTCTTGTGAAATAGCAAAGTGCCTGTTTGATATCTTCTTGTCAAATAAGTCAGTTCTTTTATAAATAGCCCGATTTTCATTTAAGAAATTTTACTTTTTGTTCCAGTCAGGACAGCAGACACCAGTCTGGTATGCAATTATTCTACATATTTTTTAATGAGAAATTTCATAGCTTCTACTCTTTTCTTCATTTTCCACAGACATTGGCAGAGGCAATATGGGATTAAGAGCATGGATATTAATATGAGGCAGACCCAAGTAAGAATCTTGGCTTTTCCTGGGCAAATGACCTGACCTCCCTATTCCTCAGTTTCTTTATGTTTGAAATGGAAATATTAGCACTTTTCTTATTGGACTAGTAGGGATCAAGATGAAGTAATATATGTAAATGTTTAACATCCCAATAGCTAATATTATTTTTCTTATGTACCTACTTCCTCAGGATAATTGCAGATTTAAGAACTTTTGAGTTAGCTTTGAGAGTCATTTGCTGATTTCCTTACATGGCCTCAAAAAGATTTTAGGAGGAGGCGTTTGGACAGTGTTTGGGTGTAAAAGAGAGAGACCTTCCTGCCCATTAGAGAGTTGAAGTAAGGTAGGCCAAGCTCATTGTAATTCATTTTATCTGTTCACAAGCGTTATGATCTGCACATCAGAGTTGTGTGCCCAGCTGGCTGTGCCATTTGACAAGGAGTTTCAAAGAGCAAGAAGAAGACTCAATTCATGCTATTAATTTTGACCTTTGGAGCCATAATAAACAGCCTCAGGTTTTACCCCAGGGCTTGGGAGAAGGAACCTTTTGTTAGTCCTCTCTGTGCTGGGAATGCGCAGTGGCTCTTGCCCACCCTTTAGTGCCTTAGTTTCAGCCCGGTGTGTGAGGAAATGTCTCTGCTGTAATGTTGTCCATAGGGCTGCCCATGCCTATTGGAACCTCCTCTTGTATAGTACACAGGCCTTGAGTCATTTGTCCTGTGTTGGAGAGTCTTGTTTACAGCAGCTCTCAGCTGGCTGGCACCTTACTGCCCTATCTGGAGTGATAAAAGCATTTCCTCCTTCTTTTTCCATTGTAACATACCCATCTTTCCACCTGATAGGAAACAATTCTGGTCCTGTGGATGCCATGAAACCGCTTCATGATGTCCTACCTTGTCCTGGCAGAGGGAAGTAGATTAGGGAGGATTTTCAGCTGCTGGTGAGCAGTTTATCACAGAGTGCTGAGGGTTAGATCTGAGTGAAAGCCATTAGAGGAATTGTGAGGATCTCTTTCTACTAGACAAGTGAACTCTGTTCCCTGTGGTAATTGTGAAGTGGTTTCTCTCCCTAGCTACTCCTAGTGTCATTGGTGGGGGCTTTTCCCACGTGCAAATCTGTGAAAGCCTACTGAGTGTGTAATAAATGTCAGTTAGCACTGAAGATAGAATTGCATAAGTGACGGTCTCTCTGCTTCCCTAGATTTTATCCTATTTCCCCTCCTTTTACCCCTGCATTTGACTTGTTCTTTCATTACAGCTCAGTGCCTCCTTACTAGTTCTCAGCTTATGAATAGGCCTTCCTACCATGTCACTGTGTGCTCCTAGGGGCAAGGTCTTGGCTTGGCCATCGTGTAACTGCCGTCTCCACATTCAGCACAGTGTTCATAAGTTTTTGTTAAAAATAATTGAAGTGAATAGATTAGTAATTAAGGAGAATAATTGGAATATATGATGTATAAGACCTTTGGTCCTTAGAAACATCAATTTTTCCCCTGATGTTATTTATATGTGGTGAAGAAAAAGTATAGCAAAGAAATACCTCTTACATCAAAATTTATTTTTATTTCATACCAAAAAATGAACTTTTCCATGGCTTTTAAGAGTCAGTGATTTTGAAGTATTCTGTAGCTTGGCATTGGTGGATAAAGACTGCTTTAGCTCCTTAAGAGTGACTCTCAACATCTTTGTTCTAAACTAAAAGCAGTTATTTCAGTTTCCTTTTGCCAGCATTGATTCTATTACGCACGCATGCATGCATGTATTTCTCAAAGTAATTTTTTTCCCTAAAAGTACATTCCTGCCCCAGGGACATGGTAATCTGTCCAGTTTCCTAAGTAACACTGCAGTTTGAACAACTTACCTGTTCTTTCAGTTCCCGGTAATAAAAAACAAAGTAGAAATGCTGCGTTTATTTGTAGATTGTAAAAAATACTCTTTCAATGAATTGTTAATCTTTAGCATTCACCTTCACACTTAATGACAAGGATTTAGTGACTGTTTCTATAAGAATTTTTTTTTAAAGTATTGTTTTTAATGTCCATCCCTCTTCCTACCCCTCCTTTCTGGCAAATGCTGCCACAGTGGGAGAATATGACCCTTACAGGGGGGTGCTGATCCTGGCACTGGTGCCAGCAAAGCAGCGCACGCCCCAAGCTATTGCTGGCTGGAATACAGGTTTTCCCGAGGCCTCCGTCGGGTGAAATGAAACAAGTGGAGCCTGTCTTTTCTTTAGGTTAATGGCTCATACAGTGGGGAACAGTATTTTTACCTAAATTTATATTCTTGTAGTCATTCTGTTACTCTTTAGGCTAAGTATTTAGACCTCTGTTATCAAAGAGGTTGGCTTTGGGAATTTGGTAGATTTTTTTAACTCAGTAATTTCCAGTAAGTGGCACTTAGAATTATCTGGGGGCAAATTCCAACATAAACATATTACAGATTCTGCTTCCACTCCTAGCCTACTAAATCAGGGTCTTGGTGGGGCCTGGGTATTTTGTAAAAAGCTCCTTTTATGATTCTGGTAATCATTTGCACTCTAGGGAAGAATGAAGTTTTTTTGGTTTTTTGTTTTATTTTGGTACTGGGGATTGAACTTGGGTCCTTGCATTTGCAAGGCTAGAATGAAGTTTTGCTTTGGTAGCAGCATTAGCTTAACTTCTGCTTAGCCCCGTTCTGTACTCTGAGTCAAATTCTTGAAAGATACATGGTTTGCAACAGGAACAACTATGCTGCTCTTGCAAAAGCATTCTGAAAGTCTGTTTAAATCTTCTCCTTTTTTTCACTGCAGGGAGAGGTCCCGTGTTAGAGAAGGCTTGACTCTTTCCCTGTCCTTTGTCACCTCGCTTGTGTGCTGTCCCTTTTCACTTCCAGTTTGTGAGAGTAGGTACCAAGAATGCCACAGTAAAATAAGGCACATTAAATAAGTAACACATTAAAAAGAAAGGAAGGCAGGTGATTGAATGCCCCTAAGTGAAAAGTGGAGAGGAAATCAACCTTTTTATTTTTCTCTCCCTTCCTTAATTTTTTATTAAGCAGTGATGAAATGAGATTATTTGAGGATAAACAAAAAACTGAAACTGTCTCTTGGATAGAAGTGGAGGCTGCAGCAGTTGCCCACCCACATGCTGAGTTTCTCCAGAATAACACCAGGGGCCCTTCCAGCCCTACACATTGTTCTTTGCTTCCCAACCAGACTCATCCTAATGTCCTCAGTGGGCTCTGCAGCATGGCTGGTTCCATTTCTGATCTCTTTTACACCCTCTTGCTCCAAGCACCCCACCCTCCTTCTTACTTCCCCCAGGCTTGTTTTAGGTCCTCTTCCTTCTTTGTTCTCTAAGGTTCTTCCCAAGCACGTAGATCCCTCACATTGCAAAATGGACTTTTCTCAAGTTGTAAACTCTACTAGTGTTCACTTAAAACTAAGAAAGAAGAAAAATGTCTTACTGTCCTTCTGTAACAGTTTCCTTCCCTCCCAAAATATTGACTAGGTATGACGTAGACGGAAAAAAATATCGCTTGTGTATTTAGCCTGAAGATGTAGTGTTGCTCTGCCTCCTGTGAAATAGCTCTCCAGTCTGGAGATGAGTCTGAAGAGAAGTGTTCTGAGGGAGAAGGCATGTTTCAGCTGAGTGTTTGAAATGAACATGGCTTCCCTTTATTGCTGACTCAGCTTCTCCGTTATTTGTATTTTGTAACCAGAAAAGCTGTGCAGCTACAGATGGACTAAGTTAGGAGATCATTAAGGCGGAGATTGTCTGTTCATTTGTTCCTGTATCCTCAGTGCCTAGGACAGTGCTTGCCGCAGTGTAGCTGCTCAGTAAAAACTTAGTGAGCAGAGGCCAGGGATTTAGCTCAGTGGTGCTGCCGCCTGCCTCACAAGCACAAGGTCCCGAGTTCGATCCCCAGTACCAAAAAAACCCAAAACTTAGTGAGCAGTAAAATAACAAACTGCTGACTAGGAAGGAAGCAGTACACATAAAAATAACGTACTTTTATAACTTTATCAGCTTTATTACTTGGTTTCCTCAGGAGCGTGCAGTTTTTTCCTGTATTGTAACTAGAGGGACTTACAAAATCTGAGGGATTTTGAGTGTTCAAGGCAACCACTGGAAGTGGGAATGGCATAGTAGCAGTAGAACATTCAGAGAGAAGTCACAGGCTGGAAGCCTAGCAGGCAGGGGTCCTTTAGTGTAGGGAAGGTTGATCCTGAGGTGCTTAGTGTTACTGTTCAGGGAAGGAATGGGGACTGGAGAACCATCACCTAGAGCAGCAGGGAAGTGTGGGGGCCACCTGAGCCATTAAGTCCGAAGAACCCTCTAAGAATGTTGCACAATGTGGTACAGTATGAGGGCCTGTGTGCGTAATGGTAGTATACTTGCTTCATTTTAGTAAAATAAACATGCATTTTAAAAAATACATTTCAGTTAAAGATGACCACATGTAAACACTTTGGTACATTAATAGTTTTATCTTTTATTAAAAATATGTCTTTCCTTGAAAGTTTGAGATAAGTGTTAGTGACTAGATCCATAAAGAAGTTGGTAAAGTGGACCGTTAACCGTGTTACTGATATTACTCAAACATACAAAGCTGTGGAAATGAAGGATGAGGTATAAGGCAATGCTTACTTGGTTCAGGCCAAGTTGATACTTTGTGAATTCATATTTTAGTATCCTTTTGAGTACTTTCCACTTCTCATTTTGCATCTGTCTTATAAAACTCAGCATGTTTAAACAATGATCTTGAAAAACAATGTTTTTTACTTAATTTTTTTATTGAAGGATAATAGGCACACAAAGAAATGTACACTATGAATTGTCACAAAGTCAAGCCAAGTTATCAGCATCTAGATGAAGACAGTGAACATTACCAGAAAGAACCGTAGAATCCTGGCATCTCTTCAGTCACGGGCCCTTTTCCCATGCACCCCACTACCCTGACAGTCTAATAACATAGTTTAGTTTAAAGCAGTGATATTACCAGTTCTCTGAAAAATTTTGGAGATACCTTTAGTGAGTTTAAGAGAAAGAGGAAAGAATCATGAACACAAACCATTAACCGTTTGTTTCCCTTTCTAAAGTACTTGTGGCTAGCCATGATTAAATTAGGTCGAAGTGCCTGAGCAGTTTAGTTTGTGTTTGCATCCCCATGTACTCGAGGACCTTGTTTTTGGAAAAGATAGAAGCTATGTATTTTATATTTGGCTCTCTTCTGATGAGGAAAACAATTCTGTAGTTTTGGCCTGGCTTGGCCATTTGATTTTTTTTTTTTTTTTTTTTTTTTTTTTTGTACTGGGGATCGAACTCAGGTCCTTGTGCTTGCAAGGCAGGCGCCGGAACCACTGAGCTAAATCCCCGGCCCTGATTTTTAAATTTTTCATCTTTGCCAGTTCTAGTCAACATAGACCTGCTGAGAAACAGTTCTGTGCCTTGTGCTGAGGTTGGTAGATTGGAAAATGCTGAAAAAAGTGTAGATATGGTTCCTCTTCTCAGGATCTCTATTCTTAATCTCAAAGAGATTAAGGAAACAGATATGTATGAGGGGTAGTTGAAAACATGGTGTGTGTTAAATTTTAAAAAATTTATTACAGTAAAAGACACATTGTCATTAATCTCCCTCAGAATATTCCCTGTCACTTTGAGCATACTTGTCCTATCATTCTTGCCATCTGACTCAGTTCTGGAAGTCTTTTATGGGTGTCTGTGAAGTGTAATCAAACATATAGTGGATGCTACTGCTGAGTGCCATTCAACAGAAAGGCAGGCTCATAAAAACATTAGTGTGTCCTCATCCATCTTAATCACTGGATCTGGCACGATGTAACTTCCGGCTCTTCCCCAAAGTCAAAATGACCGTGAAAGGTAAATTTTTTTTTTTTATACTGGGGATTGAACTCAGGACCTTGTGCCTTTGAGGCAGGCATGGTGCCACTGAGCTAAATCCCCGGCTCAGGTAAACATTTTAAATTGGTTCAGGACACCAAGACATTCACAACAGTGTCATTCACCGTTTATTTTTTGTTTTTGTCTTTTTTTGGTACCAGGGATCGAACTCAGGTCCTTGCACTTGCACAGCAGCCGGTGAAACCACTGAGCTAAATTCCTGGCCCTGTTCACCGTATTTTTGATTATACTTTGTACATCACTTAAAGAATGATCCATGCTAGATAAGGCCCCAGTGTCCAAGAAAAGCTTTATGTAAGGTGAGATTCAGCTTGGTCTTTGTTTTTTGGGGGGTTTTTTTTGGTGCCGGGGATTGAACTTGGGTCCTTGCACTTGTGCAGCAAGCGGCAAAACCACTTAGCTAAATCCCCAGCTCAGCTTGGTCTTTGGTCTTTAATCAGAGGCAGGGTCTGTGAGATAGGAGGAAGTGGGAAACTAAAATAGCAGACCAACTATTTCAGTTTTAAGTCCATTGTTAGAGAATTTTATATGTATTTTTAACTTTTGGAGTTGAATATTCAGGTAAGAAAGCACTGGTGGCACATAATTTGTATTTTTAAAAGTCACAAAAGCCAAATTTATTTAACTTGTGAGATAGATAGTATTAAAATCTAGATATATAGGGGAAAAAGGGTTAACCTATTAAAATTCTGTGTAAATACATCTGTTCATGCAGCATTAAACTTTTCAATATATTATCACTTGAGTGGGAGTAGGTATTTCATTAGTGAGTTTAGAACAATTGCAGTTATAGTTTTCATGAAAAATAATTGTACAAAAATCAGCACATGATGAAACACGTATTTATTGAAGTTAAGCTTAAATGTCTGCTACTCTGAGATCAGGTAAAAAGTTTAGAGAGGGTGTGTAACAGGTAAAGAGTGACTTTGGGTTAATTCTGAATAATCTTGTGCCAGAACTGTCAGAGGATGGTGTACTGAACATAATGCCTTACATATGAATAGCACAAATGTGAAACTGTCTTTTCTCGTTTCTACAGACAGGCAAATGCACACTGGGGAGCCCCATGCTCACGTGACATCAAGAGGAAACGGAAGCCGGTGGCCACGGCATCTGTGTCCAGCCCCAGTGCAGGTGATTATATCAGCTGCCATTTATTGAGCACCTAGTGTGTGTGTCAGGCACTAAATTGTGTGTCTTCTGTGCTCTTTGTTGGTAACTTAGATTGTTTTAGTCCCATTTTACAGAGGAAAACCAAGACAGTAAAAAGTAATTTGCCCAGTTTTCTCTGACCCTAAAGTCTATGGATTTTTACTGTCGTGTGGCCTTCTAGAGTTTATGGTGGGTTTTTTTTTTTTTTTTTTGGTACTTGGGACCTTGCGCTTGCGAGGCAGGTGGCGGCACCACTGAGCTAAATCCCCGGCCTGGCCTTCTAGCATTTGAAACCTTTTATTCTGCCATCGACAGTCTCCATTCAACTGAGCTTTTGTTCTGGCACAGACAGAAAATTAGGTTCATGTTAATGAAAATATAATTGGCAGTTTGGTCGACAGTCAGGGATTCATGTGGGCTCATTTGGTTTCTCACTTAAGGTACAGTGCTATACATTCCCACTGGTTTTATGTGTAGGACAGTGATAGTATGTTTAGAAGAGTGGTTGTGAAATTTCTGATTAAAAGCAAGTTTTCAGCTGAGGGTAGTGGCACACACCTATAATCCTAGCACTCAGGAGGCTGGGGGATCACTGTGAGTTTGAGACCTGGGCTACATAGTGAGCTCAAGGCCAGCCTGAACTACATAGCGAGTCTGTGTCTCAAAAATCCAAAATAAATAAATACAATTTTTCATCTTAAAACTTTTTATTTGTCTTTCTGTGAAAAATGAATTACCAGTTGGTATAAGGTAAATTAGTGGTTGTCTTTGGTAGGAGGGTAGTGATCAAGAGGACACAAAAAACCTGGGGTAGTGGAAATGATCTGTCTCATGAGCCAGGCAGGGGTTACATGGGTGTTTATATGTATATTCTTTAGCTGCACACTTAAAACTTACATATTTACTGCATGTGTGCGATCAAGAATGTTGGATATGGAGTATACCATAGATTCTTTTTTTTTTTTTTTTTTGTGGTACCGGGGATCGAGGCAGGTGGCGGAATCACTGAGCTAAATCCCTGGCCCTGGTACCAGGGATCGAACTCAGAACCTTGTGCTTTCGAGGCAGGCAGTGGCACCACTGAGCTAAAACCCCAGCCCCTAACATAGATTCTTTGCCCTTAGAAGACAATAATTGGTTGAGTGTACCTAATCTAAAAAGAAAATCTGAAATGCTACAAAATCTGAAATTTTTGAAAATTTCACACTTTATTTCATATGATGGGTTGCAGTTAAAACACAGGCACGGTAAAAATTTTGTATAAAATGACCTTTAGGCTAATGGTGTTTATGAAACATAAGTGAATTTTGTGTTTAAACTTGGGTCCCATCCCTAACATGTATTTGAAAATACTAAAAAATACAAAAAAATACAAAGCTTGAAACACTTCTAGACCAAAGCATTTGGGATACGAGGTACTCAGTCTGTGCTATATATTATATAGGTCAGAGCGGTTGATAGCTGAGTAGAGAGTAAATCTCAGGCAAATACGGAACTGTACCCCTTACCTTTACTTACTAAATTTCAGCATTTGGAGAATTCAACCTCTTTGAGCTTCTCTTTGGGGTGACTGCTTGATGATTCATACTGGATAATCTTAATCACAGCTCTGAGGATTATCATAAATGTTTATGGTGCTTTTCACATGACTAGGCCCTGAGCTGAATGCATTATTTCACTTAATCGGTGCAACAGCTTTGTAAGATAAATTCTGTCTTTATTCCCATGGTTACATGAGAAAACTGAAGCATAAATCACTTCCTGTCATTGCATGTTGATAAAGTGCAGAAAAGGGTCAAGCTCAGACCAGTTTTTCTGATTCTAGCGTTGCCCTCTTGGACCCTGTAGGTGTTCTGTCTTTGTGTACAATGGAATTCCAAACTGGGACCCTGCTTGAAAACTCAGGTCCTCATCCAGTGTATGGTATTTGAAACAGTAAAATGAATCTCTCCTCTTACCACCCGCCCCCCATGTCTTTTACTTCTTTGTAACAAAAGAACCATTTAGAAGAGTTTAAATTGTTTATCCCATATTCACATAGAGAAATGCATGGGGGGAGTTAACTCATTTATGCTGAAGGTTGTAATTTTTTGAATTTTTTGCATGAAACTAATGGATGTTACTAAGGAAAAAATCAAGGAATAAGAATATGAAGAGAAAATTTTTATTGTGTTGCATTGTTATTTGCCATTCCAAAAATGGAACACTAGGCATAAAAGGATTAAATTAGACTTCCGTTAAACATTTCAGCCACTCAGCCCAACTCCTCTCCTCTCACTTGTTGACTAGTCCCTGCTTCACTGAGCATTTTTGTTTTTTTCTGCCCACAACCTGAGTGCCCCATGGAGGTGAAGGACATAGCCGGAGCCTGCACCATCAGTCAGTAGAACAAATGGGCTTGCTCTGCCTAACATCGGGCCATCTCGAATTCCACCTCTTTTATAGAAATGAGTGATGAAGAGAGGTGCGTCCCGCTTTGCCGCTGTATTAATACACATCAGGGGCCAGCTCCTGGCACTAAATCACGCTACTGCATACATCTGTTATCGGACTCTTCACCAGTGTGATGAACAAGACTGCAGATAGAGGCTTCCTTGTGTCATTCTTTATAGGATTTTCCTAAAAGAATAAATAGCTTAGATCTCTGCCAACACTCTCCCCTGTCACTGTGATGAATTCAGCTTCTTTCTTAAGCATGCAGCCACAAATCTTCCCTTTCTCCTCTCCCCCACCGGGAGAAAGTTTTTAGTTGAAATTGACTGAATTTAAAGATATTAATAAGGCTAGAGAGGTGAAGAGCAGGAAGGAATGGCATGTCTTCCTTGTCTTTTTGTTGTAATAGTGAAGGGAAAAAAAATCCTTTCATAGGGTCACTGAGTGGCACTTTTCTTCTTAAGACTTTATGAAATGCAGGTGTCTTATGTACAGTGCCACACCCTGGATCTTAGTGGTTAAGTGTGCAGACCTGCTTCTGAGGTTTTACCCAGGGGAGGGATTTCCCAGCAAGTCTGTTTCATGTTGTCATGGGCTAGGTGTATATTCTCTTAAAGAGTGTACTTGGAAAAGAAAAAAATGATGATTTTCTCTAAAATTTGAGGCTAACTCGCTGTAAGAAACTTAAAGAACTCAGATGAAAACCAAATGTCATTTCCTTGAATTGATTTTCTTAGAGTGATAGATCAGTGCCATTGACATGCAAATTCTAGTCCTTCAAAAAGTAAACACAGGGTTTTAATAAAGGAGAATTGATCAGAGATTCTGTTCAGAGCCAGGGGTATTTAGGCTACTCCAGAAGCCTCTTCTGACCTTCCTCTCCCTGGAATAGGGTATGTGCCCTGAGAACTTCATTCAAAGGGTATTTAGGAGTTCATTGCTTAACTAGTTGTGTCAGATTCCAAATACCCAGACAGTGATACTAGGGCTGCATTCAGAAGGGCAGAAATTTTTATCTTTTGCTCATTATTACTCCCTCAACATCTAAAAGAATACCTAGTTCATATAAAAGCCTCAGTAGATGTTTGTTTGAATAAAGTAGTAGTCTCTTAAAGTTGAAATAGTTGTTTTTGATACTATTCTAGTGCCATGGTAAATATTGAATGTTTGTAAAAGAATATTTATAGCAGATCTGCAAGTATGGAGAAAACAAGAGAGCTAATATCCATGTACTCGTTACCCTCTTTAAGAAAAATGACATTAACTTTAAAACTTTTGTCCCACTCTCCTCAGAAGGAATAGTTATCCTTATGTTTTTATTGTTTATCTTTTTTGTGTTTTTTAAGTAGTTTTAACAGACATATGTATCTCTAGGCAATATGTTGTCTAGTTTTGCATATTTCTGAACCTTGTGTAAAAGACTCAAACTGTACATCATACTTTATAAGTTTCACTGAGTTTGTTCTTGAGGTTCATTCATGTTTTGTTCTGCCAAAATTCATTCATTTTATCTGCCATATATACTGTATTCCATTGTGTGAAGATGACATCCCTTCACATACACTACAATCAGATATTGTTAACGGGCATTTGGATTGTATCCTGCTTTATGCTTTTGTGAAAAATACTGTATTCTTCTCTTAGAGAACAAGTGCAGATGTTCTAGGCCATCTCACACTTGTTAGGATGGCTGTGTCAAAAAGCAGAACATCAGGAGTCAGCAAAGATGTGATTGGAACCCTTGTGCATTTCTTATGAGAATGTAAAACAGTACATCACTATAGAAAACAATATGATGATTCCTCAAAAAATTAAATATCAAACTACTGTATGATCTAGCAATTCTGCTTCTAGGTGTGTACGCCAAAGAATTAAAAGCAAAAATTTAAATACAGTTATATACCCACATTCATAGCAGCAGATTATTCGTAGTGGTCAGAAGGTGGATAGCCAGGCATGGTGGCACACGCCTATAGTCCCAGCACTATGGCGGCTGAGGGACGAGGGTCACAAGCTTGAGCCCAGCCTGTGCAATTTAGTGACTTAATAAAACCCTGCCTCAGAATAAAAAAGGGCTGGGGATGTAGCTCAGGGAGAATGCCCAGAGTTCTATTTCCAGTATCGCCCCCCCCCAAATAGAAACAACCCAGATGTTCCTTGCCAGATGAATAGATAAACCAAATGTGGTATTTACACATAATGGAATATTATTCAGCCTGAAAACCTTCACTGTACAGGAAGCTGTTACAACATGGATAAAGACATAAGTGAAAAAAGCCAGGTACAAAAGGACAAATATCATATGATTCCACTTTCGTGAGCTACCTGCAATAGTCAAATTCATAAAAGCAGAAAGGAAGGGCACTTAGCAGGATTGGAGAGGGAGACATGCAATTGCTTAGTGGGAACAGAGTTTCTATTTGAGATAGTGAAAACTTTCTGGTGATAGATGGTGGTGATGGCTATAACAATAGCGTGAATGTATGTAATGCTACTGAACTGTGCACTTAAAAATAGTAAATCTTATGTACAGTGTATATGTCACCAGAATAAAAGTAACACATACACACATACATGCACACACATACACAAATACCTATTTTTTGAGGGTAGAGTTTGTCACTAAGGTTTGGTAACCATG
Source organism: Heterocephalus glaber (assembly GCF_053883595.1). NCBI lineage: Eukaryota > Metazoa > Chordata > Mammalia > Rodentia > Bathyergidae > Heterocephalus > Heterocephalus glaber. The sequence goes on from NW_028258379.1 coordinate 16,295,707, forward strand.
CAGTAAGGATAGGTACAGTTTTGTGAAGTCTGTTTTCAGTTAAATATGAATATGTATTTATGAATCTTGGTGAGTGTATGAGAAAGAGACAAATTTGAGTTGTCAAAAGTATTTCTTGCTGCTGTGATTGATATTCCAAAACATTTAAAAGCCTTTTCAGTCAAGAAACCCTGTATCTGTGCTGTAAAGTTAATAACTTTCAAGATTTTGTATGTTACCCCTCAGTAAGGCATTCACATTTGAATATATATGTGATGCCAATGTAAATATGAAGTAAATATGAAGCCAATGTAAAAATGAAGTACTTTTCATTGAGGAATAATAAAGTACTGGTCATGACTCACTAAGTTGATTTTGTGACCCATGATTTGAAAATTACTGGTCTAGGTTGCATTCCTAGGAGAAGAAATACTCTGTAACGGGAGAAAATCTAAACTTTACTATATTTGCTATATTTTAATGTATATTCATTTTCAGTGGAGTGAAGAGAGAGATGCTGCTTTGTATGACTCCACTTGGGCATGTGGAGAAATGCTACTGCCATTCAGTGGACAGGATCTAGAATACTAAGTTTTCTAAAACATGCAGCACAGCACTGCACAAGCCATGATTATTCTGTCCAAAATGTCATCAGTAACTTTGTTGGGAAATACTGTGTCTGATAGTGTTATTTTTCTACCATTTTCCTTTTTGTCCATTATTTATTGGTGACTTTATCATACCAGCGGCCTGGAATATGGCAGAAAAAGCATAGAGCTTGAAGTCCAGTATCTGAGTTTCAGTCTTGCTGCTTGACCAGCTTGGTTGCATCTGTGGACATGTTGTCTGATCTTGCTACAGTCAGTTCCCTGATCCAGAAAATGGAGACTATAATATTTACTCCTAAGTATTTGCATTAAGAAAATCAGGTCTTGAGTGTTTGATGTTTAGTAGTATAGTGCCTGGCACATAAGTACTTTTAACTACGTTGTGAGTTTGTACTATTGAATTTACGCATTTGTTCAGTTAAGCCCATTTTCTCAGATGCAGAGATACTTTATCCTATTTATTTTGGCCTTTATTTTTTCATAAAGATAAGAAAAATATTCCGTAGGTGCTTGGGTTGACAGACATGAAATGTAAGGATTAAAACGTTTTTATTTCTAAATGTCTGTCGTTCTCATTTCTTATTCTGCTTTGTCTCCCCTAAATTGTTTTTATCCTTTTATTGTTGCAACCAGTTCACATGGATGCAGTGGAGCCGACCACACCAGCAACACTAGGCCGGAAATCTCCAAATTCTGAGTGGTTGGTCCGGACCTCTGCAGCAGACAAAGCCACTGACTCAACTACAGCAACATTTTTTAAAATGCCACAAGAGAAGAGTCCTGGGTGCAGCTAGGGAGTTCAGTTCCCCCTCCCTGGCAGCTGACTGAGTGTCTTATACAGTCTTGGAGATCTCAGTGGAGATTCCCAGTTCTTTCACCTCCAGGATTCCAGGACTGACTCCTCTTCACACACAGCAGCCAGCTCTCTTCGAAAGTCGTGATGCGGGAACCTTTTTATTTCTTTTTAATTAGTAAAGTATGGAGGCAGCAATTTTCCTGTTTTAAAGGCTATCCTATGCTATGTGTGTTACATTATTGCTATCCTACCACTCACCTGCAGCTCTTTATATAGCTGTTGATGTCTGTAGGTAGGTCTTCTTAAAAAACGAGTAACTGCTTTTGCATACCTTTTGTATACAGCCTTTGGTGTCACTTGAGGAAGGCCCAAATTTGCAGCCAGTCCAAACAAATTCCTGCATGGAATTGTATCTGCAGGAGAAGAGACTTGCCTGGAGCCAGTCTCGATTCCCTCAGAGTGCCATTGAGACAGATATCCGAGTTCTCAGTTTGCCTCGAAAGAGACAATAGGAGCCAGGGCTTGGGAACTTCTTCAGTTTTTCTGTGGATGGTCTTGACGGGGTCACCAGCAGCTGCACTGTACTTTACCTCATCTTCAGCATTTGTTCTACAGAAAGTGGACACATCTGTATGCACAGATGGGTGTAATGAAGAAGATGGTTTACCTTTTAGAGCTTTCAGTGATACAAACAGCTCACTACAGCACATGTGCCATAGGTTCGCCACCACTGGTTTAGGTGTACAGCAAACTTAAATAATCAGCAGATTGTGTCTTACTACTCCGTGTCACAGTGTAAGCCTTTATGTCCTAAGATGGGACTTTATTGTTAGTGTTATATATAGGTCAATAACCTGCAGCAGAACTTCATATTCTATTATAATAATGGCTTCTTGGGGCCATGCTTTGGAGAGGAAAAATGTCTTTTTGATATGCCTTTGTACTTGGCATGTTTATGACGACTCAGCTACGTGTCGAGTTATACATACAGTAGTGCCTGAAGTCAGATGCTACTCTGTCAAAATGAGGAATCAGTGACTGCCTGGAGCTGGTGGAGAAAAGCCACACTTTCTAAAAAGTATTACCAAGAGTGTCTGTCATTGAGGGGCCTGGTTGACAGAAGGGCTCTTTTTTTATATTACTTGAGTGCTTTTACTCTGAAATACTTGGAGCTGTTTGCTAAATTCTTTCTGCTCTAGTCATGTGGGAAAGGAACACTCAACTCTAAACATGGATGTTTTGTTGGATGTAGGTGTTGAGAGGGCTGGACCTTCTTGTCCCAAAGTGCGATGGTCCCTTGCTCACAGAATGTATTTCATGGTGTGTTGCTTTATCATGTTCCCTTTAAAACTTATAGTTCTTATCAGTAGAACTCTGGAATTGCTTTATCAAGGAAGTGGGCAGGTGGGAGAGTGTGAATCTGGTTGGAATGGGGGATTGGAAACTAAGTTTACATAGCACTTTATGTAAAACCAGGAACATGTCAGTTGACCATGACAAGGAAAAGGGTGGAAGGAGAGGGGATTGGATATTATGGATGGGAGGGAGGTAGTACTGATGCCAGCCCAGCACTCTGGAATCATCTCTGGTTCTCATGTTAGAAGTGAATATACTGACGAGGTATCAAGGCTGCACTTCCTTTCCCTATGGGTTGCACTCACAGAGGTACAGAAAATGTCATGTCTGTTGGACATACAGTAGCGCTACTGACTTGTTTTGATGACGAAGGTACATTTTATTATCTATCATGTGTAGTGTCACCTAGTCCTCACAGTGGTCTGTGGCACATATTTCTAACGTACTTGGTTGGATTTAAAGAACACATTTATGGACACAAGTCTTTTTTCTTTGTGCCAAGCTCTGTGGCTCATGCAGAGATTAGTCCTGAGATCATGGTCTGCTACGGCCTCAGATGCAGAGGGAAAGCCAGCATCTTTTCTTCATGACCTGTTGCCTACTATCCCCCCTCCTTTTTTTAACCCACACTTAAAATAATTTATATATGTAGCCTTATTTACATTTTAAACATTTCTATGAAGTCATGCCATTTTACAAAGGTGAAAACAGTCATGGAGTTGAGTGACTTGCCCAAAATCACATGACTAAACCTGGACTAAAATCCCAGACTGGAGACTTTTTTGCCTTGGGTTATACTCTTGTTTTTTCACTGGTAGACCTGAGCAATCTGAGACCCACATTTATGAGCTTGCCATGAATGTTTATCGTTTTTTTTGGGTGTGCTTTTCTATATAGTTTAAATACCTTTCAACAGGGATCACCCAAGAATGCAACATCTACCTAAAATAGATGGGAAGAAAATTAGTTGCCCAAGAGAAGAGAATATTAAGCACACAAATATTTTCCAACACAGGGTTATAAATGACTCTTCTCATTTTAAGGTGCTGAATGTGCATGCTTAAGGAATTAGTAATCAATTTATTCTGCTTGGTTTTTTTATATTAACCAGTTCCAAAGGCTAACCGTAGAATCCAGTGTATTTGAAATTTGAAATTTGAAATTTCCTCTTTATATGACATAGTATATAATGTTATAAAGTAAGAAAAGTCTGTTACATTTCAAGATACAGTTTCAAAATTAGATTTTGTAATAAGTGTTTAAAAAAAGGAAGCATGACATATTTGATAATTGTGGAACTCATATGTTTGATCTGCTGAAACATCTAACTGAAGGTATGTTCCACAGTTTTTATTTCTGAGTTCTGATTTATCCTAGCTTACTGCACAAATTGTCTGAATCCTATTAGTTTTCCAGTGGGAAAAAGTCAAGACATTATCTGCTTGCATGAGAACCATTCATACAAAGTTAGTTTTACTTATGAATATAAGAGAATTTGAGATTATTCATATAAAGTTAGTTTTACTTATAAATAAAAGAGAATTTGGGATTAGTTTTCAGATGGAGTATTTTAAAAGAACAACTTCATTTGTATCAAAACTTGTCCCTTTTTGGTAAGAATTGAGGAGAAGAAATTAGCAGCTGTTTGTAAGGTTCCAGATTTGGAGGGGGGAGAATATGATTTGTACTGAGTGGAAGTGGTTGGGAAATAGGCCACATTTAGTCTTGAATTCTTTAGAAATCACTTGCAAGTAAACATTTCAGCTAACATTGTGTTACTGGCCTATGAAATAGGCTCTAAACAAGGCAGTGTTGGAAGCTGAAGTGGAGCTTCTTAAACTGTTACTCAATGGATGGCATCCTTAGTTTAAAAAAAGCTCAACACCTAGGGCAAATAATTAAAATAGGAATCCCAGGTAAATTAATCTAACTTGTCTTCATTTTGGAATTAGAGACCATACATATTCCTTCTACAGCCTGGGAAGTTCTGATGGTGCCAAGTTATCATGAAAGCCACTTGGAGTTGAAGAGTTCCAACAGTGTTGAGGTAAAGGAGCTTGGCTGGCCCAGGCTCTTCTAGTGTGATGGGTTCTGCATTCAGTCTCCAGGGGAAGGTTCCTGGTGGTGTGTGGTTCATTTCAGGTTTTTGCTTCATTTTCACTTCATTGCTGTGGTTCTGAGCCACACACTCCCACTCTACCCTTGGAAGGCTATGCAAAAGTCTCAGCTTTTAAAAGCTCTAGTTAGTGTCCTGCAAGTCTTCTAAATCTTAGTTGAATTGAGCACAGACTGAACTACTCCAGCAGCCACGGATGCAGTGGAGGTGAAGCATAGTTTAGAGCATGTGCCATGTTTGTGGATGGTGGGAGGGATGGTAGTAGCACTTTGTTCATGTCCTCTGCATCCTTTGTTGATGCTTGAGATACCAGTTGTGCTTGTCAGTATTGCCTGCTCTCTTGCTCCTGTTGAGACAGCAGAGTTACTGCTGCCGGTAACAATCAGGACTTGTTCCAATCCATCAGCAGCAGAAAGAAGAGGTGAAGAAAATGGTAAGTCTCACCATCAGGCACTAAACACATGTGCCCAAAGATGCTGTCATCTCAGATCACAAGAAGACGAATGTCCAAAGCCTGGAAACAGCAACACTGAAAAGAAATAAGATCAGCAGTATTTCTGAAGAGTGCGCATTATAAACCCAACAAAATTATTTATGACCAGAAGAACAAATATTCCTGCAAATAGACAAAATCACTTAGCAAAATTGCCAGATGTGGAGAGTAAATTTTTTCAAACACAGTATTGAAGAATGGGGCAGATCCTGAAGATATTTACCAAGGCAGGCAAAGAGGAGACGCACAGAACGGGGCTTCTCAAAGTGTGGTCCCTGGACCAGCAGCCTTCTCCCCCACCAGCCCTCCTGAGTCGGAAGCAGGGTGAGCTCCAGCAGGCTTTTATTTAACATATCCTACAGGAGACTCGCACACTCAAGTTTGGGAACCATGGGTTTGCCACAGTTAAAAAGAAATGTTTTTAATGTGCTGGTATCTTAGCTAAGCTCTGAACTGCTGTTCTGTTTCTCTGTAAGTAAAGAAATGTTTTGTGTATGATTCTTTGCAGAAATTGTTAATGTCTTTATCTTCCACATTTCCCCGCAACAAGTTCCTGAAAAATTGGAAATATTGAGAAAGGACAATGTGGAGAAAAACAAGTCCCTATTTAAGTGGATGGAAATAACTAAAAATGGATAAAAATATAGCAAAGAATTTTTAGTCTTTGAGTGCTAGTCCTTGTTCATAATTGACAGTAAAAATATTTGTTTAAGATACCACCCCCCACCCTGAGTAACAGTATTTTCTAGTGTATCTTAGTTTCAAGGCAAAGCATCATAATGACTTCTTTAAAGTATGGTTCATAAAATGAAAAAATAATTGGAAGAAAAAACTATTTTGGGTAAACAGCAGGTATGTAATAAATACCTGTTGAGTTTTTTATAATCTACTAGGACTTAATCTCAGTACTTCAGAGCCTGGAAAAATCAATTTTCTGCAATCCCACTTATACTTCATTGTCTTTGTTTTATGTTTCAGCTAGTTGAGTGCAGGGGTTAGAAACCATTAAGCAATATGCTAACTTTGTTGTCTGGCTCAGGAATTAAGTATTTCAGAATCATACCCTAATTTTTTTTTTTTTTTTTTTTTTGAGACAAGATCTCACTGTGTAGTTCAGGCTGGTCTTGAACTCATGGCAGTCCTCCTGCCTCAGCCTCCCAAGTGCTGGGATTACAGGCATGTCCCATTAATTTTAAAACCATTAATTTGAAAATAAATTGGGACTTTTTTTTCCTGGTAGTAATTAGACTGAGCTGTGGCTCGTTGCCAAAGCCCACAAACCTGGATTCTCAAACACAATTTTTCTCTCTCATTTTGAAGACCAGTTAAAAATTGCTGTGGCCAAAAAAGTCAGTGTTATTAGTTATCCTCAAGCCTTTTACTGTTTCTTTAAAAGTTACTTCTGACTCTTGCAAACTTCTCCCTGAAATGGAATAGCTCTGGTAGTTCTGCCCATTTCACTATGGATAGATTCTGCATCTTGTTCCTCCCTGTAAACCAAGAAAAATTTTTTTTACCACAGAGCAGACTGTTGCCACCCCAAATCACAGCAACAGTTTAATTTCTCAATATGAATCTCAGTCAAGTCCCCTCCTGTTATCGGGGCAGCTTTTACAAACCTGCCATTTGAAACCCATGCTGCCTCCACCTCTCAACCTCAGCTGCTAATCCCACCCTCTCCCACCAGGTAGCAGCCCTTCACTTACCCCTCACATCTTCCCTCTGCCTTCTTTACAAGCGCCTGCCCTGCCCAGGAAGTCACTTCTGTGCACTTGGCACTGTCCCTTGATCAATGCCTTGCTCAGTCTACAGACTCTTACACCCCCTCACATGCAGTTTTGCAGTTGTACTTTAATGTGTTCAAAGAACTTCAACCCTTTGAACCCCTGCCTACCACAAAAGTATCTGCCCTCCCTTGCACTCGAGTCTAATAATTCTTTAGTCCACTGAAACAGCAGTTTTAACCCTGGCTGTGCTTTAGGATCACCTGGGGTGCTTTAAGAAAAATAATTCCCCAACTGAATGACAGGTTACATCAGAGCAAAGGGGAGGGATATCCTTCAGTCTTGAAAAGGGCAGCAGGAGCTGAGAGGCAGTAGGCCAAAACCTGGCCACTACCCTTACTGTCATTAAAATTATTCTTGCTTGGTTCTATAAGTGACTTTTAGCTGCCAAAATTTAGTCCTTAGTTTAATCTTTATGGTGTTGGTATTTATAACTACTTCCTTTGTCAAGAGCAGGTTAGAAATGGGAGAATTTCAGAAGAGGAAGTGGTTTGCTCTTTCTCTATTTCAAGAGGTGGGCAAATGGGTTACTAGTCTAGCACAGGCTAGAAGTCTGACTTTGCCTTCCCCTGCATTACTTCAGTTAACTCGTACATGCTAATGAATTCCCTTGCCATGCCACCTTAATGCTATAACTTAAAGCAGAGATACACAGTGAAGTAGTTAGATTTATTAATTATTGTAAACTTGGTGGAAAGCATACTCAGACTCTCTGCAGCTTCCCTTGCCTTCATTGTTCCTCCTCCAAATCCTTTTACTAAAGTAGGAGAAATTACTAATCAGATTAGAATCCAGGATAGATCATCCCCCTTACTAGTGGGTGGAGTGGCTATTCATGGGAAGTCAGGGTTAGACCATGTCCCTCTTCTGCTTTTTCCTTTCCAGGGTCATGGGTTGGCAAGGTGTCCTGAGCCCACTTCTACATAAAAAGAGGCTCCCCTTCAAGTGCTGATAAGTTTATATTGCTGATAAGAGTTTGGATTTAGTGATGACACAGGCCCAGTTCCTTACCACTTTTCAGTTTCAAGTACCATGTTGGGTCCTACTATCAGAAAACTGAGGAGGGTGTTACAGCCCTACAACTAATAAAGTGGAACTTGATTTCCATTTCACTGCCATCACTGTGCTGCCTTGGATGTGCATATGTAGGACCTCCACTCAGGAGCAACCCTATATATTCCCAACTTTTTTAAATGACTAGTTTCTAATTCAAAATCTAGGGTAGGTGGATCCGATGAGTAGTCATGTCTTAACTGCAGGAAGAGAGGATGAGGTTTTCTGGAATGTTTGACTTCTATTGAGGATGGAAGAATTCCTCAAACACAAGAAGGTCCTTCAGGGGCTGGATGGCCAATAAAGATTGATCTGATGGAGGCTTTGCCTCTAGCGACTGATTCAATGAGCAATCTCTGAGCACCAACACCAGCAGTGCATCTTCTTCAGAAACTTCTTAGGAAAGAGGGTAGCTGGCTACTTAGACCAGGATAGCCCAGGGTTCCTTAGACTCCTTTGAAGCTATTAGACCTAGGGATATTATCATCCCCAACAATAACGGTGAATATTTACCAAATTATTGTATACCACCTGTAAACAGCATCTCACTTATTCCTCCACAACTCTGAGGTAGGTACTTGTATCTTTATTGTAAAGCAATGAAATCTACTTGTAGTTATTTAACTTACTCAAAGTCATAGCTAATAAGCGTCTTCCAAGGTTCAAACTTAAGTCTGTGTGATGGTAGTGTAACTGATCATAACCAGTACCTCTGCTGCCTCTTTTCACAATATAAATAAACTGTTGAAGGCCGTGTACCTGAGAAATAACTAAGTCTCTGGGCCCAGGGCCAGGTGTCTGGTGAGATCCTTTAACTTGCTCCTGGCAGGCTGTTTTCTCTGTCCAGCAACCGAATAGGCTCATCCCCTCTCTCTGCCTACAGCAATGAAAGGAAATAGCCAGTTTGTGTGACATCTTCTTCTAGTAATGCATTTTTGCTTTTGAAAGTGACCAGAACAAAAGAAAAGTCAATAAAATCTTTCAAACCAAAGTATTGTCCTTTGGGTACCAAGACAAAACCAATTCCTCAGCCAGGAGGGCATATGTTTTGAGTTGTTGATAGTGGTGCTGTTTTGAATATATTGCAAAACAACCCCTTGTCTGCTAGCAAAATAGCTGCCTTAAGTCTTGGCTTTTAGAAATGCTCCTATTCCGTAGATGTGCGTGGTTCTCATTTTATGCCTGGCACTGCTAGGATAAGAGAAAGATTATTGCTGTCTTTTTTTTTTTTTTTTTTTTTTTTTGAGACAAGGTCTATGCAGTTTAGTCTGGCCTCGAACTCACAGAAATCCTCTTGGATCAGCCTCCTGAGTGCTGGAATTACAGACATGTACCACCTCGCCCTGCTTCCTGCTGTTTTGAAGTACATAATCTGAGTAGGGGACGAGAAAAGCATTACAATGTGAAGTGGTAAGTTCAGGCTAAAAATATCAGGGCATTTGAGTAGTGAGGAGAGGGCACTTTAACTCAAGTTGGCAAAAAAATGGAGTGTAAAAACCATGAGTTCTGAAGGATGAGCAGAGGTTAAGTGAGGAGCAGTTGAAATCCTTCAAGGGTAAAAAACATGGTTTATTCTGAGCACAGTGAGTATTTTGGTACAGTCTACAAAAGCATATAGAAGAGCAGGGAGAGGCAGGTATGTGATGGAAAATGAAGGGCCTGTGTACACTCGCTGTGGAGAGCTGTGTAAATCCTCTGCTGAGGTCAGTGGTTGTGGGAACGCCGCTTCAGCTGGCCCATTGTACAATAAGCAGGAACTGACGTGGGAACACGTGTATATCCCCCTGATCACCTTCTCTGGGAAATGTAACCAGGGAGCTACTGACATGCTTAAGAGTAGATTAAATGGAATTGGAAATAACAGTTTACCCATGGCTGAATATGTATTCTCTTCTGTGTTCTGGCACACCAGTCTGAGGTTATTTCCCTTGACCCACAGAGTTTAATGCATGTGTGACAATCCCGGTTCCTAGGGCTATTCTTCAGCAGCAGAGCTGTTATTACCAACTACTGGCGAAGCATTGTGCTTTGTTTTCAGTAGTGACAATAAGTTTGCATTGTCCCATTTTAGACTGGGCACTCTTGCAATCTTCGATATTTAAAGATTGCAGCGAAGTGCTCAGAAAGTAAAACTAATCCAGCTGATTTGTAATAAGCTTTGATCTCATGGTTCTGGTCTCATTAACACCATGCTATAAAGTTTGCTAAACCTATTGAAGTTGTGTAGAAGTGAAATAGGTGTTTTGGGCCAACGTTTTTTCCAGAATATCTTTTGATTGCCCATCACTTTAAATTAGGAAATTTTGGGGGCCAGGGATTTAGCTCTGGTTTCACTGCCTGCTGTGCAAGCACAGGGACCCGAGTTTGATCCCTGGTACCAAAAAACCAAACAAACAAATAAATTAGGAACTTTTGCACATAAAATAGGAAAATGACTTTTATATTCTATTAAAATATAGTAGGGAGAACAAATAAATATGCTGATTTCATTATTGCTTATAGTAGGTAATTAAGATATAGTGGCTAAAGAAAAAGTATTTAGAGAATTCTGTGAAAATATAGCAATAATTCCTTGAAAAATTCACACTTAATTTTTAGGGAAAAAATGACATGTACATAACCAAACTACAAAAATGACAAATTTTTAAAGTTTTATAATAAGACCAAACATATCTGTCATATGAATAAAAGATAAAGTGTTGAGCAGACACTAACTGCAGGTTATAGTTCAGAATGGTTCAGAAATGTTGGTTAAGGTAAAACAAGCAAAAACAAATGAGAAAAAATATTGTAACTCAGTATCAGCCAAGGTTGAACTAAAAGCAAAACAAAATGAGATATTATGTAATCCTAAAGGATGCCTCTCCTAATGAAGGTAAAACAGTTATATGTATCTGTACAAAGGGTGACACAACCATTTATATATTATGAAGATGCAAGAAGACACAAAACACACTATTAGTGGAAGATTTTAAGGCAACTATCAGTTAATCACAGAGCAAGTAGATAAAAAAACATGGGAAGATTTAAATAAAGTAGATCTAGTTGGTATGTATTAGATTTTATCCTAAACATGGTTACTATACTTTATTTTCAAATGTCCATGAAACATTCCCTCAACTGACTATATTGGAGCATATAGAAAGCATCCAAAAATTCTAGAAAGGAGAAATAGTGCAGATGAGATTTGCTGATAAAAATGCAACCAAATAAGACCAGAAGACAATGCCTTTCTGAATGTAAAATGTTTTCTAGCCCTTCAACTATTCTCAGGTTGAATAGGAAATATAAAATATACATTGTAGGCCCAGGGGTTTAGCTCAGTGGTTACGCCGCCTGTTTCAAAAGCACAAGGACCCGAGTTCAATCACCAGTACCAAAATAAATAAATAAATAAATAAAATATACATTGTTTTATTCCTAAAAATAAACTTGTTCCTATGGGACTCAAATAAAGCAACGCTCAGAGGAAAATTCATAGCCCTAAAATTTGTATGTTGAAAAGTTAGGAAAAATAAATGTTAAATATATAACTTAGGGTGTGAGGAAAAGGACAGCAAAATGAATCTTTAAAAAGACAAAAAGAATAGAGATGAGAAATTGATTAGTTAGAAAACTGGGGAAATAGGTTTATTAAGAGCTGATTTTTGAAATGTGTGATAAAACATACATTTGATCTACCTTATTAGCAGGACAGATAAAATAAGGTAGAATTACCAGGTCCTGAAAAAGACTCATATTTTACTCAACTCTACAAATAATTTAAAACCTTGAGCTAATGGATAATATACATATATATATATATATGTGTGTGTGTGTTTTGTTTTGTTGTTTTGATTTTTTTTGGTACCGGGTATCAAACTTGGGACCTTGCACTTTTGAGGCAGGCAGTGGAAACACTGAGCTAAATCCCCAGCTCTAATGGATAATATTTTTAAAGAAAAGTCTAATTTGCCATAAATGACTTCAAAAGAGAGAAGCCTACATATAGGGGATGTATTTCCTTTTGTTCAAATTGATTTTTTATGCCTTTAAAGTATTTAAATATTTTCCTTGTGTAGGTTTTGTATTTTTCTGGTTAAGTTTGAGTATTTAATCTCTTTGTTGCTAGTAAATGAGCTTTTCTCTGTCATTGTTTCTTCTAACTAGTTATTATTCTATAGATGAAGGTATTGATTTTTGAATGCTAATTTTATACCCTGCTACTTTTGGTGGTTAGTTTTGTCATTGATCCTCTAGAGTAGACATACACACAGACACACACACACACACACACACACACACACATATTTCTTCTAAATGCACAGTGGAATAGAAAGAGAGAACCTATCAATATAAAAATTATTTCAAAGCCTGAATCTCAGGAGGCAAGTGAGACAGAAGCCATCTTTCACCCTGCAGGTGTATGCTAATCCCCATCCTGAAAACTAGGATGGGTACCACAGGTCAGTCAGGGCCTTCTCAAGACAGGGCATTTAATCTTGAGATTCCCAGAAGCAGGGAACCCCAAAGCACTGCTCGCAGTGTGAGGGTAAATACTAAACCACTAAGCAGCAATAACAGCAAAGAAACTTACCTTTTGTGGTCTTGGCCCTGGTGCAAGAAAAGTGTTTGTTTTGTTTTCTTTCACCTAGAAATGTTTTAACAAGTTGTCCTTTTAGATTTATACATTTTAAATTTATATTACTTGTGTGATCCAGAATACTACAAGTGAGAATTTAATTTGCAGTGGACCCTAGTCAGTAGTAACCCCAACTGACCAGCAGAAGCAACCACGCAGTCTCTCTCAATCTAGGTATCAAAGAACTCCTTCAGATATTAGTAGATAAAGAAATAATTATAGATATAGCAGATATTAAAAGGTTAATGAGAGTTCTGCAAACAGCTTTAAGCAATATATTTGAAAACTCAGACATAAGGGACAAATTACAAAAAAAAAATTACCAAAATTCAATCTGGAGAAATAAAAATCTTGGTCAGACCTATCACATTAAGCAATTCAGTAGTTCAAAATCCAAAACTTTTCCTTGTCGAAATATTTTTTGTGATTATCCAAAATACCATCAGTTCTTTTTCTGGAGCTAGGCATGTTGATGAAATGCCTTAAAATGCACTTGGAAGGGGAGGGCTTGTCCTATTACATGTTACAACATAAGGCCTCTAGCTCTGAAAGTGTGGTACAGGAACATGTATAGATAAACCAATGGAATGGAAGAGGCAATTTCAGAAATAGGCCCAACTGCATATTAAAATTTAGGATACAATAAAAGTGCTATCCTAAGTCAATGGGGAAAAAGTTGGACCCTAAGGAATTAACACTGTTGGGACAACTGGATCTAGTTCTATAAATATGTAAGTCAGGTAGAAAAAGAAAAATGTTTCTCACACCATATGTCAGGATAATTTTTTAAATTGATCAGAGATATAATTGTACAGAATTAACCGTACAATTACTAGGAAGAAAAGCCAGGATGAATTCCTCTCTAACAGGTCAGCAATCTATCCTGTAGGCCAAATGTGTCCCAAGACCCATTTGGGGACTACTGTGAGCTAAGAGTGGATTTTGCACCATGAAGGCTTCAGTTAAGGGGGTAGGGCAACATGAGACAGACATTATATGGTGCCAATCCTATCTGACCATTTTTTTTTTTTAAAGTTGCCCCCTGCCCTGTAACCCAGAGTTGGAAAGCTTTCCCAACTGTATTCCATAATAATGCCACCCAATTCTCCTCTAGTGTCCTATTCTCTTTGGATCAGTTAGAAAATATATTCCACCTCACTAGTAAAAGGGATTGTAAATTCATATGATGAAAGGAAGGGGATACATGGAAGGGAGATGTTTTGGGGCCAATAATGTAATCCTCCCCACCAAATACTCTTAAAGTAGTCCAGATACAGTTGGAGATAGATTTGACTTTGTTAATAATAATAATATAAAAAAACTTAACAATTCTGCATGCAAATGTACTGTAAGAAAACTAAAATACAAGTAATAGCTGAGAAACATGATTGTACTTTGCATCACAAATTAAGGGGTAATGTCCCAAATACGTAAAGAATTTCTAAAAATACAGAATATTCTGTAGAAAAATGGGGGAGAGATAGGAACAGACGGCTCGCAAAAAATGCAATCTCTCTTAAACATGAAAAAGATGCTTAGCTTTCCATATAGTTAGTTGATTTGTACAACAACCTAAGGAGTGAATATTCTTACCATCTTTATTTTAAAAGATAAGAAAACAACAATAAAGAGATATTTGTGCCTGAAGGGAAATAACTGACATGGTGATGCTAGGATTTGAACCCAGTCAGCTCAAGATAAAAGAGTAATTCACCATGATTAAGTGAATGCAAGGATCATTTAATATTAGGAATAGCTGGGTGTTTCCTTAATATGATAAAATATATTTATCTCAATTCAAAGCCAGTGTCGTGCTTAATTGAGAAAACCAGAAGCAATTTCATTAAAGCCAGGAACAAGGCAAAGATGTCTGCTAATCATCACTATTATTTAAAATTGTTCTGCAGGAATTAGACAAAACAGACAAGAGAAAGAAAAGATACAGAAATTAGAAGGGAAGGGAGGGTAAAATTAGAATTTTCAGATATGACCAGATTGTTTACCTAGAAACTAAAGAGTACTAACCAAAAACTCACAGACAAAATAAGAATTTAGTAAATTAATTTTCAGAAATCGATGGTCTTTGTGTAATTTAATTTCATGCCATAAGGGAAGAAAATATTTTTACAATAGCATCTGAAAAAAATTCTTAAGAAAAGTTATATTATTTGTAGAAAACTTTAAAATATTAATGAGGTATGCAAAACAAGATCCAAACATATGTTAACAACATACCA
The DNA here is from genome assembly GCF_053883595.1 of Heterocephalus glaber. NCBI lineage: Eukaryota > Metazoa > Chordata > Mammalia > Rodentia > Bathyergidae > Heterocephalus > Heterocephalus glaber. Next base: position 16,310,750 of record NW_028258379.1, read on the forward strand.
TGTTCTTACATCATAGGAATGACCAGCATCCTAAAGATATTTCTTCCCTTTCCTCTATAAATTTGACATGATGCCCAGTAAGAACACCAACAAGATTTTTAAAAAAGATTCATAAAAGCTGATTCTTCAGTTCATATGGAAAAATAAATAACTGGATAGAAAGGGACAGTAAAAGAGGGAGACTAACTCTGCTAGACATTAACATTTATAAATCTATAGAAATTAAAAGAGTGGGAATAATTTTTGAATAGTCAGATGAATAGAACAGTTCAGAAACAGATCTAAATATGTATGGGAGTTGAGGCTATGATAAAAGTGGCTTTTCAATCAGTAGGAAAATTATTCAGTAAATAGGATGGGGACCACTGTGTAGGCTTCTGGGGAAGAAATTAAGTTAGATACATACTTCACTCTTTCTATTTTTGGTACTGGGGATTGAACTCAGGACCTTGCACTTGGGATGCAGGCGGCAGAACCACTGAGCTAAATCCCCAGCCCATAGTTCACTCTTTATACCTGGACAAAATACATAACATCCAAGGATTTAAACGTGAAAAATCAAATTCTAAAAATCCTAGGAAAATAAAAAAAGAATGTTCTTATTTGAGAGTGAAGAAGGCCTAAGTATGACACAAAACCTAGAAACCGTAAAAGAAAAAATTGCTAGATTACATTTCATAGAGATAAAAAAATTTCATCATGACTATAGGACCATAAATAAATGCAAATGAGAGTCCAGGTAAGATATTGGTAAGTACACCTTGATAAGCTGGAGTAGAAGAGCTCCTATGAGTACAAAAGAACAATTAATAATGCAATGTAAAATCGAGCTAAGGAGATTAATAGTGACATTTCTTGGAAGAAATAATAAAATTGATTCAAGCATATGGAAATGTTTAATAAGAGAAATTGCTCACCTATCAAAAATAACAAAATAGGGCCGGGGATAGACTAATATGATAAGACTAATATGACTACTATTGGATGTGGCAAATGTAGGAAGCATTCCTAAAGGTCCAAAGGAACATATGAAAAAGATAAAACAATAAATCTATTGGGAGATATAGTATGTATTTTGATGTACCTATATAGCTTCAAAATAATGGAAAGCAAAATTACTGAATGATAAAGGCCTGATAGTACAATCAATCAAGAATATGGAAGATTATGACAAAAGGAATAATCAAAACTATTTAATATATAAAACACTACAGCCAACACTGTTGGAAGGTGCATTCTTTCCAAATCCCCATGGGATACTTACCAAAATTTACTATGTGCTGGTCCTTTAAGTCTCAACAGTTTCAAAGAGTACAATCATCTAAAGCATGTTCTCTGATCAAAATGGGATTGTAATAGAAATCAATTTTTTAAAAAAAAGAAGTAGAAAATCCTCAAGTATTTGGAAATTACACTTCCAGATAACTGATGTCTAAAAAGAAATTACAGGCCGGGGATTTAGCTCAGTGGTGTCACCGCCTGCCTCACAAGCACAAGGTCCTGAGTTCGATCGCCGGTACAAAAAGAAAAAAAGAAATTACAATGTATGTTGGACAATATTTTGAATTAATGACGATTTTAAAAATTGACATAGCAAAACTTGAAAAATAAAAATGGATATAAATCAGGCCAGGGATTTAGCTCAGCGGTTCTGCTGCCTGCCTTGCAAGCAAAGGTCCCGAGTTCAATCCCAGGTACCAAAAAAAAAAAAAAAAAAAAAAAAAAAAAATATATATATATATATATATATATAAATCAGCCTCAGTATATATTCAAAAAGTAGAAAAAGAATAGCAGTAACCCCAATAGTTGGTTCTTTGAGAAGACTAATAAAATTGATAAATTTCTAACAAGATTGATCAAGAAGGAGGAGGGGGAGAGAGAGAAAAGAAAGACTGTCAGTGAAGAAAATGAGAATTCAAATTATTTGCAAAAGATGCACCTAATAAAGCTCTTTAGGGCCAGGGATTTAGCTCAGTGGTTCCGCCACCTACCTTGCAAGCACAGGGGCCCGAGTTTGATCCCTGGTACCAAACAAAAAAAAGCTCTATCATCTAAACTGTAAAAAGAATTCTTAGCTTGGCACATTGACATTCACCTGTAGTCTAAGCTACTTAAGAAGTTGAGGCAGAAAGAGTACTAGTTTGAGTTCAGCAAGAGCAACATAGCAAGACCTTGTCTCAAAACACAAAGCAAAACACACACAAATAAAAACTATTGAAATTCAATAAAAAATTTAAAAATATTTAAATGAGCAAAAGATCTGAACAGATAACCCCCCTAAAAAGACATAAGATGAAACACTAAACTTGCTGGAAGATAGGTAGCACTCTTGAAGACATTGGCATAGGAAAAGATTTTATGAACAAAATCTCAGTAACACGGGAAGTAGCACAAAGAATCAACAACTGGGATCTCATCTCATCTTATTTCTCTTGCACTGCAAGAGAAACCACCAACAGAGCTAAGAGACAACTACAATGTGGGAAAAAATTTTTAGCAGCTGTACCTCAGACAAAGAACTACTCTCTAGAATATATAAAGAACTGAAAAAAAACAGATCCCCCAAATTCAAAGACCCAATTCAAAAATGATCATCTGAAATGAACAGACATTTCTCAGACAAAGAAGTAAAAGCAGCAAATGAACATATGAAAAAATGTCCAACATCACTGGTCATTCGAGAGATGCAGGTGAAAGCAACACTGAGATTCCACCTCACCCCAGAAAGAATGGCTGCTATCAAGAAATCAACCAATAACAAATGCTGGCAGGAGTGTGAGGAGAAAGGAACCCTTCTCCATTGTTGGTGGGAGTGCAGACTGGTGCAACCACTGTGGAAATCAGTATGGAGATACCTCAGAGAACTAGGACTAGAGGTCCCATTTGACCCAGCTATTTCCCTGCTGGGTATCTTCCCAAAAGAATTTAAAAAATCATACCATAGTGACATTTGTGCGCCCATGTTTATAGTGGCACAATTTGTAATAGCTAAAGCTTGGAAACAGCCCAAGTGCCCATCAACTGGAAACTGGATAAAGAAGATGTGGGGTTTTTTAAAAAAATAAAATGGAGTACTACTCAGCCATAAAGAATGAGAAACTAGAGACATTTATAGCTAAATGGATCCATATTGAGGCTATACTCTTAAGTGAAATAAATAGGACACACATGTGTAAATACCAAATAGTTTCTCTAGTGTGAGAAACTGAAAGTATAAATAAGGATTAAAATGAATAATTGATAATTTGAAATAGAAAGAAAAGGTCCAAAGGGGTAAGGGAAGTGGGAGGGGAAGGGGAAAGGAAAAAAGGGAAAGGAAAAATTGTGAGAAAACGAAAAAATGGAAACAAAGTCTTTGTAAATAGGGAAGGGTTGAGGGGTTGAAGGGAGCACAGGGAATGGGGAAAAAATAAGATCCAAGATACATCATGTACAGGTACAAGCACCCAATGATAAATGTAATTGTATTGTATACCTAAAATGTACCAATAAAAGAATTTAAGCAAAAAAAAAAAAGACAGATAGTAGATAAGCACATTATAAGATGCTCAGTATATATCACTAGAAAACTGAAAATGAAAACAACAATGGGTACCACTGTACATGCATTACAATGTCAAATAGCAAAAACACTGACGACATCAAATGCTGGTGGGGATGTGGAGCAATGGGATACCTCTCATTGGTTGCTTGTTGGAATGAGAACTGTTAGGCACTATGGAAGACAGCCTGGCAATTTCTGAAAAAAATGAAACATACTCTTACCATATGATCTGGCAATTGCAGTCCTTGGTGTTTACCCAAATGAGCTGAAAACTTGATCCACACAAAAACCTGTACATGAGTGTTTATAGCAGATTTATTAATAATTGCCAAAAATTCAAATCATTGAAGATATCCCTAGCAGGTGAATAAACTGTGGTGCAGCCAGACAATGGAATATTACTCAATGCTAAGAAGAAATGAGTTATAAAGTCATAAAAAGAAGGAAATTGGAATGCATATTAGTGTAAGAACCTAATGAGAAGAGTCTGAATATAATTCCAAATATATGACATTCTGAAAAGGGCAAAATTGTAGAGATAATGAAAAGATCGAGGGTTACCAAGGGTTAGGAGGAAGGGAAAGATGAATAGGGGAAATACAGATAATTTTTAGGGCAGTGAAATACCTCCATATGGTTATATAATGGTGGATAAATTCCATTATACATTTGTCAAAAATCCATAGAATGTATACCCCTGAAAATGAACCCTAATGTAAACTATGAACTTTGATAATGATGTATCCGTGTAGGTTCATCAACTGTAACAAATGTACCATTCTCGTGGGTGATGTTGATAGTGGAGGAGGCTGTTCATGAGTTGGGTCACTCTGTACTTTTTGTTCAATGTAGCCTAAAATTGCTCTAGAAAACTAAAATCTGTTAATAAGAAAGGTACAAATTAATATCAAATTATGGTAGAAACATTCATGCCAATAAATTGGAAAATCTACATGAAATGGGATTTCTAGGGAGACACCATTTACCAATTCAAAAATAAATAGAAAATTTGAATGTTTTATATCTTTAAGAAATTGAAATTGAAGGTATAAACTAAAACTTTCCCACAAACAAACTTCCAGATCCTTATTTCTTCACTAGTGAATTCTTTTAAACATTTAAGGCAGTGACACTAATTTTATAAGACTCCTCCAAGTAATTGAAAGAGAAAAATAATTCCCAACTCATGTGATGGCCACCATAACTTTAATACCAAAGGATAATAAATCTACTACAAGAAAGAGAAATTATAGGCCAATATCTCTCTTGAACATTCCTATAAATATCCTTAACAAAATATTGGCAAACAGGATTCAATTATTTATATTAGGAATTCAAGGTTGGTTTAGTATTATGAAATCAGTGTTTTCAGCAAATCAATTGAGACAACTGGATATCCTTGTGTAAATAATGAAGATGGCTTTCTCTTGACACAATATACAAAATTAAAACAGTTCAAAGACCTACATGTAATAAACTTATAAAACTCTTAGATGAAAACATAGGTCTAAATCTTTATAACTTTGAATTGAACAACAATTTCTTAGATATGACACCAAAAGCACAAGCAACTATAGATAAAATTGAACTTCATTAAAATTTAAAACTTTTTTGCTTTAATAAAAGACTATCAAGAATCAAAACAAAAGCTGAAGATATAGCCTAGTGGTAGTGTGTTTGCCTAAAATGCCTGAGGCCTTGGGTTTGATCTTCAGTGCTGGGAAAAAAACAGGAAAAGAAAATGACAACTCACAGCATGGGAGAAATTTTTTAGCAAATCACATATTTGATAAGCATCTAGTATCCAGTTACATAAGGAAGACTTGAAACTCAGTGGCAAGAAGGTGAACAACCTAATTAAAAAATGGGCAAAGTCAAGTGGGATGTCTTCTTATTAAAAAGCTTCTGCACAGCAAGAGAAACCACCAACAGTGTGAAGAGACAACCCACAATGTGGGAAAAAATCTTCACCTGCTGTTCCTCAGACAAAGGTCTACTATCTAGAATCTATAAAGAACTTAAAAAAATCAGACCTCCCAAATTTAAAGACCCAATCCAAAAATGGGCATCTGAAATGAACAGACATTTCTCAAACAAAGAAGTAGAAATAGCAAATAAACATATGAAAAAATGTTCAACATCACTGGTCATTTGAGAGATGCAAATGAAAACAACGCTTGAGATTCCACCTCACTCCAGAAAGAATGGCTGCTATCATGAAATCAACCAATAACAAATGCTGGTGGGGCTGTAGGGAAAGAGAAACCCTGCTCCACTGCTGGTGGACAAGTCAACCACTGTGGAAATCAGTATGGAGATATCCCAAAGACCTAGGACTGGAAGTCCCATTTGACCCAGCTATTCCCCTGCTGGGTATCTTCCCCAAAGAATTAAAAGAATCATACCACAGTGATATATGTGCACCCATGTTCATAGCAGCACAGTTTGTAATAGCTAAAACTTGGAAGCAGCCCAATTGCCCATCAACTGGAGGAGACTGGATAAAGAAAATGTGGGGTTTTTTAAAATAAAATGAAGTACTGCTCAGCCATAAAAAATGAGAAATTAGAGACATTTATAGCTAAATGGATGCATATTTAAACAATACTCTTAAGTGAAATAAATAGGACACACATGTGTAAATACCAAATAGTTTCTCTCCTGTGAGAAACTGAAAGTGTAAATAAGTACTAAAAGGTGTAATAGATAATGTGAAATAGGAAGAAAAGGGGAAAAGGGGAAGGGGAAGTGGGAGGGGTAGGGGAAAGGAAAGAAGGGAATGGGATTAATATGAGAAAATGAAAAAATGGAAGCAAAGACTTTGTAAATGGGGAGGGATGGAGGGGTTGAAGGGAGGTCAAGGGAAGGGGTAAAAATAAGAACCAAGAGAGACTATGTAAAGGTGCAAATTTCCAATGATGAATGTCATTATATTGTATACCTAAAATGTACCAATAAAATAAAAATTTTTTAAAAATGGGCGAACGACCTGAATAAACTTTTCTTCAAAGAAGATGTACAAATGATCAACAAGCACATGATAACTTTAATGTCATTAATCATTAGAGAAATGCAAATGACAACTATAACATACCACTCTTAGGTATATATACAAGAGAATTAAAAACCTATGTCCCCACAGAACCTTGTATACAAATGTTCATAACAGCATTATTCATAATTGTGAAAAGTGAATACAACCCAAATGTCTGTCAGCTGATGAACAGATAAACAAATGTAGCATATTCACTTAAGAGATCATTATTCAGCTATAAAAAGGCATGAAGCACTGGTTCACACTACATTCTGTAGATATACAGAATATTTATACCAAGTAATGCACAAGGGCCATATAATATGTGTTTCCTCCTATATAAAATGTCTGGAATAGTCAAATCCATAGAGGCTGATAGATTAGTAGTTCCTAGGGATAAGGAGTAAGGAGGAATGGGAAGTATGAGTGCTAATGAGTATGAAATCTGTGATAAAAATGTTCCAGGATTGTATAGTAGTGATGGTTGCATAACTTTCTTGTCAATATATTAAAAACCACAAATTGTACACTGAAAAGATAAATTTTATGATATCTAAATTATATCTTTACATAAAATTAGTGTATTTCACTAAATGAAGATGATAAAGGATAGGAATCTCCTCTCAGAAGAAAATGCAAAAAAAGGATTAGTTAAACCAAATACTTAATTCATAATACTAGGTATAGATGGAAACTTCCATAAGCTAGTAAATAAAAATCTTACAGAATAAATCATAGCTAATATGAGATATCAAAAGCTTTCTCCAAGATTAGGAATGCCTCCTAATACTACTTCTATTCAGGGTTGTACTGGAGTTCCTAACCATTGGAATATCGAAAAAAAAAAAATTAGACTGTGAAGGAAGAAGTAGTACTGTTCTTATTCACAGAGAGCATGTTTATGTAAAAAACCCAAAAGAATCTACAACAATTATTAATTTATAAGAAGTAAATAAATTTAGCAAAGCCAATGGATTCAAAATCATCATACAGAGGATGAAAAATGTCAGAGTGAAAGCCAGCAACAATATACAGCTTCTTCAGGACATGGAATTAAGACACCTGGAAAAAAACTTGGTGAAGGAAAAAAAGTAGATCTCTGGGAATCGAGAGTGAGCTGGCAGGAAGATTAGAAACTACAAAGAAGCTGGAGAAACAGAGCACAAAGCAGAGAAAAGAACCATGCAGTCTAGAATACTAACCCCAGCTCACAGGGAGAGGAAACCATCTCCTTTAATGATAGAGAAGTGTTATACAATAATACAGGCCCTTGCCTTGCCTCCATTTTTTTTTCCACAGAATGTTTTGTTTTGGAAATGTAAGTTTGCGCTGATGGGCTCCTGCCCAATGTATCAAAATGGTTTGTGACTGAACTGTGGGCCTTTCAGGAATGTTCTGTTAAGCTCTGCCCCCTCATAAGAAGGTTCTGTTAAGCTCCGCCCCTCTCAGAAATGTTCTGTAACTCCATCCCTCTGCTTCAGTGAGCATGCGCGTATCCTGAAGATCCCTATATAAGGAGGCTCTTATTTCTGGTAGGGGACTCAGAGGCGACTGAGCCTGCTGGGGCTCGCCGGCATAATGAAGGTTTTTTTCCACCTCTTCAACTGACCATCAGATTCTCGAGTCTTCAAATTAGGAGAGCTGTGTTCCAGAGCCACCACACTTAGCTGTAAAGCTCAGCCGTGCCTCTGAGTGTTGGCACTTGGCTGTGACACTGAGCTGTAAAACTTGGCTATAGCACTGAGCTGCTCTGCTCTGCCAGAACACTTAACACAAGGTAAGCCTGGAGAGGAACAGCAGTTCCAGGGAGAAACAAACTGCCCCAGCAATGCTAGTCTCAAGAGAAGTCTACAGTTGTTGGAAACTGCGAAACATCACGAGATTTTACTCTGAAAGCGACTCCTTCATGGCAGGGTAAAGTTGGAGAAGAAATCCAGTGCAACACCCGCCATTATTTGAGAGTGTTTAATGAGGGACAATTTGGGAAAGGGCTAACAACTACAGAGCAACTACAGCTCAGGTTTTCTGGGGTCCTCCTACCACAGTGACTGATGGGAAATGGCCACAGAAGATAGTCGAGGAGAGGATGTAGACTAGATATAGACCCCCTGAGAAGTTTAAGCTCAGGCTGGGAAGGGCATGGGAGTCCCACCCTCCAAGTTGAGAAGCCAGGCCAGTTGTGTGTATTTATACACAGTGAAGTACTATGCCATAAAGGATAAACTTGAGTCATTTGTAGGAAAATGGTTTCACCTTTAGACCATAATATTAAGTAAAATATATCAGATGCAAAACTTATATATTGCATGGTTTCTCTTTTATGAGAAACCCAAGTTGTAAATAAAGAGCAAACTAAAGGATAGATAATATGAAGTAAGGAGATAGATTTTTTTTCACATGAGATGGGGATTAAGAGATAAAGGGAGAAGGGGAATGGGAAGGGGTTAAAAAAAGAATTAAGATGTGTCATGTACATATATCAACTCCCTGTAAGGCATGTAATCTTTTTTTTCTTTTTGGTACTGGGGATCGAACTTGGGTCCTTGTGCTTGTGCAGCAGGTGGCAAAACCACTGAGCTAAATCCCCGACCCAGGAATGTAATCATGTATTGGAAATATGTACTAATAAAAAATAAAAACTGAAGAAAACAAAATAAAAAGTAACTCATTCATAATACAGATATCCTATACATTTAGAAATGCATTAGGAAAGTATCACTGTAAGAACTCCAGTAGAAGAAATACCCACACTGGGTAGTAATGAGTATGTTTTTATTAAAATAATGAAATATCTGAGGCAGGTTAACTTTATAAAGAAAAAAGATGAGCTGGGGATTTAGCTCAGTGGTTTCACGGCCTGCTGTGCAAGCACAAGGACCCGAGTTCGATCCCAGGTACCAAAAAAAGAAAAAGAAAAAAAGGTTATTTTTGCTCACAGTTCTGGGGCAACAAAGTCCAGGGACCACAGCTGGTAATAGACTTTTTCCTGGCAGAGTCCTGAGGCACCATAGGGCACCACTTTGTAAAACAGGGAATGTTGTATGTGTGTGTGCACATGTGTCTGTTCTGGTCTCTCATTCAGTCATGGAGGCTCCACCTCCATGACATTATCTATATTAGTTACTTTTCTCCTTGCTGAACAAAATACCCAGCACTCATAAGATAAAGGAGGAAAGATCTATTTTATCTCAGAGTGTGTAAAGGTTTCAATCCATAGTCAGCTGGCTCCAAGGCAGGGTAGCATGGCAGAGGAGAACTGGTCCAAGGCTGGGCAGACGGGAGACAGCAAGTGCTCAAGGCAGGAGGGATTTATATATATCCAGACCACACCCACAGTGATCGCTTATTTCCACCAGGCTTCACCTCCCAGGATCACACCCAGGTATAAACCCATCAGTAGATTCCAGTATCACACACCTAGGATCCAGTCACCTTCTAAAAGCCCCACCTATGAGCACATGAAGCTTTGGGGCTTTATGGCTTAGATATAAGCCATAGGATTATCTAATCCTTGTACCTCTCCCAATACCCTCACCTCTAAATGTCATAGTTGAAGTAAGTTTCTACCCTCTTATTACTTCACAATGGGGATTGCATTTCAATACTTGAACCCCTCGGGAACGCACTCAAAATGTGTGCTGTGTCCAAACCATAGCAAGTGCATGTATAAAACCTGAATTGCTTTATTTCCTCGAAAAGCAGTAAATAGACTCCTGGGCTCAGCCATTTCCGTGTGCACCTTGTGAATCAGATTTGCAAGCCCACTGGAGGTCACCTGGTTCAGCCTCTCCAAGCAGAGGGCTCAGTCCATAATTTCTGGCCCCAGGAGCAAGGAAAGTGGGGGTAACCGTCTATTCTCCCCCTGGGGCGACTCCTGTAGGAAGGGAAGAGAACAGCAGACATCCTGGAGCTTTGCACAAGCCATGCTGCTCTGTGGTCTATGTGGCTGCAGTCCTGATGAGGTTAAATGCTAATGGGAAGGCCTCCTTGGAACTAAAGAGTGCGTACAGCTTTAGGTACCCGGACACTATTGTTTTGTATCCCAATTTAAAAAAATCATTAAGGAGTGTTGCTTCCTCTTCACTCTGAGACCCCAGAAGGAACAAAACTTCCCCTTTCTGTCACATCCAAGATTCTTAAGAGTTTTGTTTTGAATGTTGAGTTCCTTTTGGGGAGGGAGAAACACAAACATTTTTGATGTGTGTGTGCGTGTGTATACAAAGAAAGAGGTTGCTTCTTCCCTCTCACCTCTTTGCATTACAAGTCTTTGCCTCTTGCTCTGAACTTGTAGCTGTCAGCAGTGTGCCAGGGGGCATGCAGTTTCTGGGCTGTCTGTTTTCCAAGGTCATCCTTTGAGGTGAGCAGACTGCTGGATGCATGTGTAATAAGTCAGACAAGAGTTCTTTAGCTGACTTAGTAGGCTCTTCCCTTCTGATCTGAAGTTGCAGAGGAAGTCTGAGTGTAGTCTGTAGACTGTTTACTTGCTATAAATTCTTAAAAGAAAATGAAGGCGCACTTAATCATTCCTGGGTGCCCACTTCTCTCTCCTCCTTCCTTGTCCTTTGGTGAGTGTGAAAGGATGTGACAATGTCTGTGGAGTTGGTTGAGAGGGAAGCAGTGGCTTGTGGGCTATAGCTTGGAGAAAGAGGTTGTCCTAGGATGAAATATCAAACCATACAACATTGATTTTCCCCCTGGGGGGCCCGGATATCACATCCTTCCATTTCCCTCCAGTCCCTGCCTGCCATTGACAGGGAAGCATTAACGGGGAATAATCAATGATGCTCCGTCCTGAAAATAAAAGGCTTGTCATGTCTCTCCATTTGGTGGAATGGATTGGGACCAGGGCTCATGTGGCCACTTCCATCTGTCTCCTGACAGAGGCACTGACTCAGACATGCTTTCCACCTAGAAGGCTGCAGCCCACAGCCAGGTGACTGCAAGCTCTCCATGGGCATCCAGAAAAACAAGACTTCAATTTCTTTGAACTCTTGTGTCAGGAGCTTGGCTAGCTATCAAACATGGCAGCTTAGGAGTGGCTTTAGTGAACTTTGATTTTTGAGTTTCCTCGTGCATTGATGTTTCCTAATATGCTCCGTACTGTGCATGCAGTTAAAACAAGGCCATGCATTCACTGTTTTATGACAAGATCACAGGAATGCACAATTGACAGGGACTTAGATCAGTGGTCCAGCCTTACCCCACATCTGATATGTGAATTTGCAGCAACTTTCCTGGTTGCTTAAGCACCATTACTGCCTCCTATTATTGTTTGTCTTTCGTCAGAAAGCTCAACTCAGAAAGTAGTTTTTTATACTTGGCCAAAGTCTACTTTCTGGTGGTCTTGGCTGACACTTGCAACCTAACCATATGTTCCTTTTAGATCCAGTTCCTACTTGGTTCCCTTCTCTGCACTCTCCCATTCACAATCCTGGACGTCCTTTTGATTTACGTATTATGTCTGGTCATCAACCATCTGGCTTGGTAAGGGCTCTACTTTCAGCACCTTAGTAGCTTCCCTGCTCCTGCCTAATTGCTCACCCTTCAGCCAAGAGGAGAAAAGCATCTCTTTCATTTTCCCATAGTTACATTCATGTAGCTTAAGGCTCACTTACCTGGCTTTGGAAGACATACTCTGGACTTGTTTTGAGATCTATACAATCTCTTTGCATTTTGATGCCTGTTCCAGCTAAAGCCATGCTTTTCTATGTTATAATTGTATGATTGGTTTTTTGAGACAAGGTCTTGGTGTTCCAAGCTGGCCTTGAATTTACTATGTAGCTTGGCCTCAAACTCACAGCAGTCCTCCTGTCTCACCCTCCCAAATGCTGGGACTACAGGCAGGCATCACCACACCTAGCTGAGCAGCTCTTTTTAAATCAGGTTCTGCCATTAAAAGATTTCACTGCTGGGCCGGGGATTTAGCTCAGTGGTTTTGCTGCCTGCTGTGCAAGTGCAAGGACCTGAGGTCAATCCCTGGTACAAAAAAAAAAAAAAAAAAAAAAGAATTCTCTTCTATTCATAGCCTTGCTTAGTCCACAAATTTTGCAAGCATTCTTTTTCCATCTGAGTCTTGATCACTGGCAGAAATGAAAGCATAGGGTCTGGGAGACCCAGATGTCAGTTGCATAACTGACAGGGCTTTAGAGTCATCAAACCAATAGCTAAGTTGCATCCCTCTCCTTGTTGCAGGGACAGAACCCAACCTAGTAAGTTACTACAAAGCAGAGAGCAGGGAGCACACATTGCCATGGGCAGATAAGCTTCAAAAGAGAGGGCACAAGGCAGGCAGAGTATGCTCTGTTCCTTCTGGAAATGCACCGGTTAGAGAACTATCCCATCTTCTGTCCTATCAATAGTGACAGTAAGCATCTTATACTACCTTACCATTACCGTTACAAGCACTTCCCATTCTCTGATTCAGTCCCACCTTGATTGTTTTGCCGAGGAAGGGGTGCTTTTCTCCCTGAAGTCCCCCTACAAGTTAAGTGGGCTCTAGAAACAGAGGTTCTCCCAATAAGCTGCCCTGTTTGGTACCCTGTGAAAGGGCCCATAAGGTGGTTCTTTCATCTTATTTCTACTACAACCCTGATTTTCTTCTGGGATCTGCCCTCCTCCATTCTTCCTTCATAAATTTTCAATGAAATCTTCAAATGCAAGAAGTGGGTAGAATCAATAAAGCTAAACCTCCCCATCCCTTACTGAGACAGCCTGGCCTGGGCTGTGCATTGCAGCAAGACAGCCCTGACCAGATTGTTCTCCTGGCCAAATGAGTCCTCCCATCCTCTCCAAGTCCATTTGTCCTATCAGATCTGTCAATTTTGCAATATTTCCCCAGGAAGTTCTCTGTTTACCATAAACAAATGAGTGGTTACAGTCAATTGCTTACAGCAACAGAACTCCATGCAAAATGAAATGAAGGTTTCAACAGTATCCAGGCTCTGAGTCCAGCCTACCTCCCCAGCGTCTAGCTTCACAACACAACTTTCCAGGTTTCCTGGTTGGCACATCCAGCTCCCACTGTCTGTGAAGGAACAACCAGCTTTGTGCCTGACAGAGGAGGGGCAGGGAGTTGGGAAAACATTTGTTGAAAGGCAGATATATCATATCCAAAAGTCTAATAATTACGGCAAAGATAGAAATGATGTCAATATTCTATTATGTGTGTGTGTGTTTTGTAAATGAGCCTGAGCCTTTGTTTTCAAGGTGTTCAGTGAGACTGAAGCCAAGTCTGTTTGTACCTCAGCTTCTTCAACCATAAGATGGATAGAATAATTTATATCTATCTCTCTGATCATAATTGCTGGCCTCTGCATGGGGCATTGCCATTTATGGTCATATTTATTCTTTCATTTTATTCAACTTGTTTGTTGGAAGAACTGACAAGAATTGGTGTGAAAATACTTAGTGAAATATAATTATCATTTCCAAGATGTACTTTGTTGTTGTTGTTGTTGTTATAAAAGCACCAACCTTCATCTTCTAGAATCTGTTATTCTCCTGGTTGCCTCCAAGATCCCTAACAACAATTTAGCAATCCCATTTGCAAGAGTTATCAGCATCCTAGAAAGTAATTCATAGAGGTAAGTGACTTTAATTCATTAGCTAGCTAGAGGAAAAGGGCACTGTTTGTAATCTCTTCACTTGGAGCTCTAATTCCCTCTTATCGACATTGCTGTTACCCATTTCATGGTAAAAGATTTTATTTGCCAGTAAAGATGAAAGCAAATTAGGGATGTAGAGGTTCTGTCTTCTATCTGATAAAAATCACTACTATTCCTAAGCTGTAGCCTGTGTCTTCTTTTTTCTATTTGCTCTCAACTTCACTTTAAAAAGTCATTTCTGACACCTGGGCTCTTTTTTGCAAGTTTCAACTTATTTCTACCTTCAGCTTTTTGATACTCTTAAACTAAAAACCATCTTCTTTATTAATGTTTGTGTTAACCTTTTATCACCATGATAAGTACCTGAACAAATTTATAAAGAGGAAAAGAAGAAAAGGAAAGAAGGAAAGAAGAAAGGAAGGGAGAGAGGAAGAGAAAGACAGGAAACTCTTTCCAAAAATCCCCTTCTAGGACATCCCCTCTCCTAATGACTGGAGACCTCCTGCTAGGCTCCACCTCTTAAAGTTTCAACCACCTCCCAATAACCCCAAGCTGGGAACTAAGTTTTTTCTTTTTTTTTGGTACTGGGGATCGAACTCCGGTTCTTGTGCTTGCGAGGCAGGTGGCGGAACCACTGAGCTAAATCCCCAGCAGGGAACTAAGTTTTTAACACACCATGGGGCTTTGAGGGACCTTTAAGATCCAAATTATAGCCAAGTTTTCACATTCTGCTCTGCCAAAGTCTAAATAATTAAAGCCCACGAGGATAGAGGCAATATATAAGGTAGTGTTTTGAGGATACTATCCATTTAAGGCCCCTTTGCCTCACTTAAGAAATGAAGCATTTGTTGGTGTGGGGTTTTTTGTGTTTTTTTTGGTACCAGGGATCGAACTTGGGACCCTGCACTTGCAAAGCAGGCGGTGGCACCACTGAGCTAAATCCGCAGCCCTGTTGGTGGTATTTTTAAAAAAATCACCAAAGTTACTATATTAATCAGTGTTCTGAACTGTGACAAAACATCTGATATAAACAACTTATAGGAGGAAAAGCTTATTTGGGGTCATGGTTTCAGAGATTTCAATCCATGGTCACTCACCTCTGTCTGGGAGCCTATGCATGATGCAGTACATCGTGGTGGGAGCACAGCATGGAGGAGGATTTTCACTGCATGGTAGCTGGGAAACAGAGAGGAGAGGGCTGGATCCCAATATCCCTGTCAAGGACACACCCTCAGTGACCTAACTTCCTCCTAATAGGCCCCACCTCTGAAAGGATCAACCACTCCCTGTAGCACCATGGGCTGGGGATCAAAACTTTAACGCAGGCCTTTGGGGAATATTTCAGACCCAAACTACAGTAATGACCAAAAAAGTGTTTCCCAGGCCAAAGCCTCATACAGACTGTAATCATGAAGTTCTGTTCTATAGCCCTTCCTGGCACTATTCTCAGGCCCTTGGTTTTGCACTTTTTTCTTTCTATCCTTTATATTTGTCTTACTGAACTTTTAAATTGTGCTTGTCAAGCTGGGCACAGTGGCACACACCTATAATCCCAGCTCTTGGGAGACTGAGGCAGGAGGATTGTTGTGAGTTTGAGGCCAGTCTAGGCTACATAGTGAGTTCAAGGCCAGCCTGAACTATATAATGAGACTCTATCTCAAAAAAAAAAAAAAACTTTTGTGCTTGTCAGAGCTCTTTTTGCAGCTGCTGAGATTTTCTTACATTCCATCTTCCCTTCTCTCCTTTTGGTGACATCTTTAGTTATATGGTCAGATTTGAGCTTTTGAGGGCTCCTAGTTACTATGGTTTGGATATGGTTTGTTCCCCAAAAGCTCATATACTGGGAGTTCGGTCTCTAGTGTAGCAGTATTGATGGGTGGTGGGATCTTTAAGAGGCGGGGCCTCCTGGGAGGTTGTGTTAGTTACTTCCTCATTGTTGAAATAAAATACCCAACACCCACAAGTTAAAGGAGGAAATGTTTATTTTGGCTCTCAGTTTGTAGAGAGTCCACTGGCTCCAAAGCAGGGCAGCATGGTGGCATGACAGAGAGATATTGGAGAGGAGAAACAGTCCATGGCAGGGTAGGCAGAACCAACCAGTGAGCCTCCCTTTCCCATTTTATTCCATTCAGGCTGTATGCCTATTGGGTGATGCCACCCACACCCAGAGTGGGCCTTTCCATTATCCATGCCCAGGGCCCTGCTAAATTAGTCAGTGAACTAATCCAGTTATCACATCCATAGTCCAGTATCACACACCCATGATCCATCCAAAAGTCCCAACTATGAGTGCATGAGGCTTTGGAGGGACATCTACATATAAACCATAACAGAGGTCATTAATCCATGAGGGTGTTGCCCTAAGAAGATATTAAGGTTCATCTAGGGAGAATGGATTAGGTTTTGACTGGATTGGTTACCATTAGAGTAGGTTGTTACAAAGCAAGTTCAGCTTTCTCAGCACTTTCTCTCTTGCTTCCTGTCTTTCCACTGACTCCTGTGCTTTGGAAGCACTCCCACCATGTGATGCTCTCTGCCCCAAGGTCCTAAGTAGAAGCCAGTATTGACACAATGCTCCAGAACTACAAGCTAAATAGATTTTTTTCTTTATAAAGTACTTGATCTCAAGTATTTTGTTAAAGAAGTAAGATATCAGTCATAAGCCATTTTCCTTATACTATGGAATTATCACTCATGTGGGTAAAATTAGAAACTAAACACACACACTTCTGATTATCAAAGTAAGTTATACATGTTAGCATATTATAGACCATTTGAAAATTTTAGAGAAAATACAAAAATAAAATCACAATATTGGTACCTCAAAACAGCTACTCCTTGGCATTTTGATATAATTCATCTGGATATTAGTCTACACATATTTAAAAATCTACATGTAAGTAGGAATTATATTATAATTATCCAAAGTGGTTTACATTGTTTTCATTTGCATTTCTAATTACTAATAATGGCTAATTCCCATGTTTTAAAGGTTTTAGGGCTGGGGATTTAGCTCAGTGGTTCCGCTGCCTGCCTCGCAAGCACAAGGTCCTGAGTTTGATCCCTGGTACCAAAAAAAAAAAAAAAAGGTTTTATGATATCGAATTTTGAACAACCCCCAAAGTTGACAGAACAGCTTAATGAATTCCCATACATGCCCACCATTCTAGCCCCACAGTCAACACCAGAATCCTACCTCATCCACAGCCCTATCTTCTCCCACTTCCTTTTGTTTTCTAAAGAATTTTATCTTCAATATTTCAGTATGAATTTCTAAAAGACAAGGATTCTATTAAAAGTCCACAAATATAATTATCATATTTTAAAAATTAAAATAAATCCTTAATATCATCATATATCCAGCTGATGTTCAAATTTCCAATTATTTCATACATATCGGGATTTTCTTTTTACTAAAAAAGTAGGATCCAAATGAGGACCAGATCTTGAGATTTATAGATAATGTCTTTTAGTTTAACATATGTCCTTTGACCTTTTTTTTTTTTTTTTTGGTACCGGGGAACTTGGGACCTTGTGCTTGCGAGGCAGGAGCTGGAAACACTGAGTGAAATCCCTGGCATGGTCCTTTAACCTTTTAATCTGAGGTTGTTCTCTTTCTTTGGCAAAGATGATGGGGCATCGCACCCATGACTAGTATCTAAGAGTCCATCTTGCTGGTGGCTTCATTCTTCTTGTTTCTGGCTTTGAAAGAGCAAGCTGCCAGGTAGGAAGTGCCCTAGCTGGAAAAGCCCACGTGGTCAGGAGCTGTGCACAGTCTCCAGGGGCTGAGGGTGGACTCCAGAAAGACACTGAAATCCTCAGTCTGGCAATAGCAAGGAAATAAATTGCCCAGCAACCTGAGGCACCCTAGAAGTAGACCTTTCCTCATTTGAGCCTCTGATGAGACTGCAGCCCCAGCGGACAGCTGGATAGCAGGCTAGTGAGGCCCTGAAGCGGAGAAGCCAGCCAAGCCGTGTGGAGACATCTGTCCTACAGAAACTGAGATAGTAGGTATGTGTTGCCTAAAGCTGATAGGTTTATGGTGGTAAAGCAGACTAGAAAATGCATACAGTAGGTATTTCCTAAACCTGTGCTGAACTGATTGCAAGAATAAATGACTAGTTAAGAACTACTTATACTCTGTGCTTTTAGCTAAGTCTTCCAACAATCTGCCACCCCTTGCTTCTGAGGTGATTTTATGACCCACACCAGAACTGACTGAATTAGCCAGCCCCCTTCCAGCCAGGCTGAATGTGGCATATACAACAATTGCCCCGCCTCCTCTTCAATATTCTCCTCTGCTTGCTGCCATTGACCTTTGGATGAGTTTCTGGAGAGGTGAGCATCTTCATGAGATCCCTGCCCAAGGGTGTGCACCTTCTCAGCAGACCTGGAATTCTCTTTTCTAACATGGATACACTGCATGTGATCTTTGGGGTCTGTCTGCACTTTCTTCACCCTGTGAACACTTCTGCCTTTGAGATAATTTACCTTCTATGTACACAGCTCCCCGAATCTGATTCCTGGATGGTTGTAAATTAGCTACCAGCAAAAAGCCTTGGAACAGAAGTGTCCAGTCTTGAGCTGATCCTGGTGGTCACAGTGCAAATCAAGCCACCTTGGGAGGCCTCCTGGACCCGCCACCCTGCAGGAGCATTGCTCATCTTTGTTCCTGAGGCCCGGGGCTTCCCAAACCCTCTGTTCTATTTCTAGTGTTCTCTCTGCCACCTCCCCTAGCCCAGCCTGGGTATTTGCAAACAATCATTGTTAGAATATACCATTTAATCCATTTTCATTTTTTACTGTAAGAAGAGGAGGCAAAGACTAGCATAAGATTGCAGGTGAATAATGAAAGAGTTCCTCGCAGTTGTTCAGGGATATATATTTTTTCTGCAGTGGAGTGAGACAGATTCCCATCACAGCTCGGGGATATGTTTCATGAAGCCCCTCATCTGTCATGCTCTGAGGGGGAAGGGGACAGTGAAGTGTCATTATGGATGTCACTGGGCTCAGAAGTGACTGGTCAAGGTTGACACTGCAGTCCTCACCTAGCTGTTTATGGAAAATTTCCTGGGTGGTGCTGCTGGATGGTGAGTGAGGCTGCTCCAAACAGCTCCACTTCCTTTCCAATCAGACACCCCTGGGGCTGAAGTAAGCCCCCACCCCACCCCAAGGTAGCACCCCAAGAAAAATATACCTTTACCTGTTCCAAACCAGATAAGCTGGAAATCAGAGTAACCATTTTTCCAATTTTTCAGTAAGCCTGAGCTAGGCACTTCTGGTTGGCTATACTTTCCTGTCCTGATGCCACTGTCCCAACTGCCCAGAATTCCAAGCAGAGTGAAGTCAGAGTGGTCTCAGTTCTAGGCTAGAGCATGATACCAACAAGGAGACATGCTTTGTCCTACGCCACCTGCACCAGGCTTGCCAATCTCATGTGGGTACTGACGTAGTCTCAAAGCGGGAGGGATAGAAATTGACCCATCTCATAAAGCCCAGAAGCTAAACGGTAGGTTTTTTCTCTCTACTCCCTTTCCCAACTTCAGGAAACAACTTGTGCTAAGAGCTTTTCTGCCACTAATAGCTGTTCTCCCCCTCTCTGGGCAGAGATAGAACAGCCTGATTATTGTGCTCATGGCATCATGGGAGGCCCTGGGAGGGACCCTTTGCCCTACTTGACCAATGGACCTCTTTTACTTTTCTTTTCTTTCTTTTATTTTTTTCCTCCACTGCTGGAGATTGAGCCCTGGGCATCCACATGCGAGACAAGTGCTCTACCACTGAGCTACATATTTATCTTATTGTATTGTATTGTATTGTATTGTATTGTATTGTATTGTATTGTATTTTGAGAAAGGGTCTCACTAAGTTGCCCAGGCTGGCCTCAACCTTGCCATCCTCCTGCCTCACCTTTCCAAGTAGGTGAGATTTCCTTCTTAGTTCTCAGTTTGCTTGAGGAAAGAATCACCCTACCCCCTTTAATGTATCTGCATACTGCCAGCCTTATTCTTAAAAAGATTTGAAATGTCTGGCAAAAATATAAGCAGTGCAGCAAGGTAGACAGAAAGATAGGAAAATCAGGCAGGAGAAATAAAGGCAAGAAACATCAGACAAAGCCACATGAAGTTCTTATACCAAAGGGCGATTGATGTCCACTTGCTAATTTTGTTCTAAGTTTTCTGGAAGAAGGAAATATAATCAACAATTCCCTTCATAGTGTCCATGAGATAAAAGCAAACTAGTTGTTTGGGAGAAAGTTCTAAAGGACCAAACACATCTCTGTTAAGATGTTTGTTCTTTTAAAGATGTGAAAAACACCCTCAATAATGTGCGTTTTATGGGGCATAAAATTATTTTAAAATTTTAACTTTCTTATGAAGTCTACTGTGAAGATCACTGGTGTTTGAATTCTGTGATTGTCTTTAGACAGAGCTGAGGTGTAGTAAACCAAGTTTCAGCATACACTATTTTTAAATAGTTTTTCCTCCTCTCTCCTTTATCTCCCCCCCACAAATCTTCTTCTTGAAAGGACACTAGACATTTTCTACTTTCTGGAACCAGGGAACATGGGCTCTGGTGCTGCTCTATATGTAGTTGTCTGTGACACCCTGTTATAGACTCTGTCCGGATTTCTTAGTGTGACTTATTTGATGGTGAGTTTTGCATAAACAAGAACAAATGAAAGTGTCCAGCCCAGCTACTTCACTAAGCTATTATTAACTGACATGCAGTGAGTTGGAGGAAGATTTTCCTGAAGCAGTGGTTCTTGAGCTTAGGCATATCAGAATCTCCTAAAAAGGCCAATAAAATGCAGATTTCTGTGTAGGTTTGGGGTAGACCTTAGAGACTACATTTCTAACAGGGGTCTAGGTGCTGCTGGTGCTATTGGTCTGGGATCACACTTGAGAACCACTGTTCTAAAGAAGTGTCCTTTGCTTTTCCTCTAAGCCACCCTAGGTTGGACACCAGTGTGGTCCATTTGAGAATTTCCATCTAATTTTTTCATGCTGAGCCAAACAAAAATGGCTTTTGCTTTTTGGCTTTTTTCTGAACCCAAGCCAGAAATCTGTCTGGACAAGGTTTAAAGCAACTCACAGTGGAGTCCCAAGGAAGCAAATATTTAGACTTTGTGGGTGTGCACATTCTATACTGACCAGTTTTGGATTTTCTCACAATTCTCACTTGGGCAAAACACTATGTGTTGAGATCAACAAGGTGTTGCCTCTCAGAAAATGTTCTGAAAGTTAGAGAGAAACGTTGTCTATTTGTAGCAAATATAGGCATGTTAACATAGACTGGCCGAAGAGTTAATTTGCTGAATCAAATCTCCTTTCCCAACACTGTCACCTGAAGCATAAAATTCTTGCTAATAAGCATTTGTTTGGAACAGAGCCACTGTCACCAGCTAAAAAGGGCTTAGGGATGACAAGGAACGAGTAAGGATGCAAATTCCTAGCTGTGTAACACCTCACATTCCCAGGACTCTTTTGCCACCTTTGCTGGTCTGTCTTCTGGGGCCCTACTGCAGGGACAAGGTAAGTCAAGAGGGGCATTGGGACCCACCTACTTGAAAGTATGTCTACAAATTCTTTGATTCTCCTCCCTTTCACAAGTAGAGTTTAATTCCTAGCCCTTGAGTGTAGGCTTTACTTTGTGATTCTCTGATAATGAACGAAATATAGTAGATATAATATAGATATAGATATGATATTTTCCCTGAAATTTGACCACTTTTACAGGGAGGTCATGAGAGGCATTGTGCTTTCTTCCTCCCGCCCTTCCTAGGATCACTCACTCTGGGTGAAACTGGCCGCCATGTTGTGAGGATGTTCAAGCAGCCCTCTGGCGAGATGGTGGCAAAAAACTGGAGGTTGCTCTCAACAGCCCTATGAATGATATACCTCCAGTGTGGACTCTCCAGCACTGGTCACACCTTCCATGTTAGAAAACATCTTGACTTTGACATCATGAAAAACCATGAGATAGAACTGCCAAGTAATCCAAACTGTGGCTTAATAAAGTCAAACTGTGAGATACTAAAGGTTTGTTGTTTAAGTTTGGGGGTAATTGGTTACACAATAATAGAAAACCAATATATTACATTTAGACAAACTTTTACAACACTACTGCCAATGCTCTGCTCATGTGACATTCCTTCTAAGAAACTTTCAGTGACCTTTTCTTACCTCAGGGCAAGTGCTCAGTACTCAGTTAGGTGACCACAACCGTCCTATATCAGCTCCCACAAATAGCAAATAGTCATTTGCTATACCCTAAACATCCCTCAGACTTTCACATCTCTGTCCGCCAGTTTGAAATTGTTTCCCTGATCACAGATTCCAGCTTTAACTTTTAAAATCCTTGCATCCTCTAAGCCCAGTACCCAAAGCTACATTCTTCATGAAATGATCTCTGAGTCTCTCAACCAGATGTTTCCCTGTTCATCCACACCCCTCATTGTGTTTTGTCTCCTGTGGCTGCCAATCCACCAACCATCCCCCTTTACCCCTGCTGGCAAAGACCTGGTTTAGTTTCAGTAGTTATCCATAATTTTTATTTAGGACAAATCCTGATTAGATGAAATCACTCACAAGCCCCTTGGCAATGACTGTTGCAGGAGTGGTCAGGCCACTGACCTGTTGCAGGAGATATAGTTCTGAGGAAATATCTGCTAGATAAAAAGCATAGCTTTCTGGAAAAAACTTTGGAAAAGATCATGTGGAAGAAACAGTTCTGTTTAACATTACCTCTGTGGATATGATTTCTAGAATCATGGCCAACATCTTATAAACAGAGAGCAATTCAAAGACGGATGGATAAGTAGAAGATGGGAAGATCTGGGGGTCCTTTATAATTGTGTCAGACCATGAATTAACCAATCCTGCTACTGTCCTACTACTGGATTTCATAGTATGTGAAGTCCTTTTCTAGATATTCTAGAGTAAACTGATGCAGTTGGTTTTGTTGTTGTGGGTTAACATCCTCATTAGCATAGAAACTGTGGTGTTAGTTTTTAGATCTGTATTAAAATGATCCTTGTACTCATTTTCTTATATCTTGCTATAATCTGTAATACAGCAATTGTATTTTGTTGAATACAATATACATACACAGCACCCCAAGACAGAGAACATCACCAGCACTCAGAAACCATTCTTCGACCTTGCTTCTGTTAGTTGCCAGGCCCTGCCAAGGGTAACCACTGTCCTCACTTCTAAGAAAATGGATCAATGCAGCCTGTTTTACCCCTTGTGTAAGTGGAACTATACAGCACACAGTCTTTCAGTTTGATTTCTTTTGTTTATTATATCTGTGAAATTCATCTCACTTGCTGTATGTCAGTACTTTGTTCATTCTCTTTGAGATAAAATACTTGATTATATAAATATACTGCGATTTACATATTCCATCTATTGTTCATGGACTGTTTGGGGCTATTACACATGATGCTACTGTGAACATTCTTAAACATTCTTTTGGTAAGTATACATACACATATGCAGGGACTAGAATGATGAGTTATAAGGTGGGTCCATAGTCACTTTTGGTGCCAAATGATTTTTCAGGCACTTTAATTCTTCTTTGTTTCCTTACTCACACACTCATATTCCTTGCTCTCTCCTTCCTCTCCACTCACAGAACCTACTTTGCACATAATGGGTACATAAAAAACAATCATATCATCATACATATACATATATAATTATATGTACATGTACATACATACATATACACTATTATATGTATATTTTATGCACACACACATATATATATATAAAATTTCCATGCTGAACAAAATAGAATTAACTATATCAACAGTCCTAGCGAGGAAGCTATGCTGGAGTCCCAAAGGTGTGAGGTTGGCTGGGTATTGGCCAGGGACCCCATTCCCATCTGAAATTTGGTTCAGCAATGGATTCATTCACAAGAACCTTTCAATTGTCTTTGGTCTGAATTCTGAAAGCTTCAATATCTTATGTCTCTCTTATGGTATTTGACAAAAATAAGCAGACCTTTGTAAGGGAGGAGCATTAGTGAGTAAAGGGGTATTCTTCTTCCATGGTGCTGGAGTAGGAGAAAGATGAGCCGTGGTGTTCTGTTTGGAGCAGAGAACAAGATCTTTGGTGAGAGAACAGTACAGTAACAGCTGCCAGGCCAAGGTCTGAGATGTGGTATTGATTTTCTTAGAATTATTTTTGTTTTTAACAAACTACCTGTTTCTGCATGCTCTCTCCCCATTTGACCTTTAGAAAGAACATGGGTTGTAAAGTAATATTAACACAGATCTTCTGTGAACTATCTTGAAATGCCAGGAACAACTTTTTCAGAATTTCTATAAAAGAAAACATTATTATGTTGGTCTTCTCTTTTAATCATAGGAGGACTCTAAAACATACACTGAAATTTATTTCACTCTTGATTGGCCTCATGAGAGAATTTGATGCTTTTCGGAAATATAGATGCTAAATCCCTGATATTAAATTGCTA
Source organism: Heterocephalus glaber (assembly GCF_053883595.1). Taxonomy (NCBI): domain Eukaryota; kingdom Metazoa; phylum Chordata; class Mammalia; order Rodentia; family Bathyergidae; genus Heterocephalus; species Heterocephalus glaber. The sequence continues at coordinate 16,335,423 of NW_028258379.1, forward strand.
ATATCCAGGAACTCCATGTGCTCATGGAAAGACCTATGACTTTGGCTACCCCCCTGTCTATTCCCAGTTTCTAATGGAATAAAAAGAACTCAGTAATTGCAATCCATGGTCTCTGGTAGAAACTGTATGTATGTAGTTTATTAATATATCTTTTATCATAAAGGGTATGGATGATTACCATTTGGATATCAAAAATACAATCTTTAAGTCAAGTAGTTGGAAAAACTAGACTTCAAGTAGAGCCACACATGAAAACACTACAGTATTCATAACAAACTTGGTATTTTTGAAGCCAAACCAGCATAATTAATAATATAGAGGAAAGAATGACAGCTATGGAAAACCCTGAGCAACTCCTGACAACACTAAGATGGACACTGATAATAACTGTCCTGTTCTGAAGCTGTAGGATTCTGACTGTATACAAGCATCTCAGGATTGGTATGCATGTGGCCAAGGCCAGATACCTCAGCAGATCCTGGCCTTGAAGTCTCCAGTAAACTCTGGAATGTGCTCATATAAGCTAATGGATATGGAATTCTCTAGTCCTTAATAACCTCCATAGGAGGTTGCTAGTATGAAACCTCTAGTCATATGGTGGAAGATGATCTTTGTGATTTCTCATCCTTTGCCCTGAAAACCTGAGAAAGAGTCATATTAGTTCTGGACCTGGTAGGAGAAGCTACACAGCTCACCAGTGAAACACTGAGAATCAGAGTTCTATACTAATAGTGTGAAATGGGAGTAGAGGTCCCAGTGCTCTTTGTGCAGATGTGTGTACATCTTCCTGCAGGACATGGGCTACATGGGATGAGTTCAAAGAGCACATCCTGGAGGAGCAACTGCAGAGTGAAGCGCTAGCCCAGCGTATTTACAGATGAATGTGTTTGGTTGAGATTATGCTGTGGGGTGATCAATTACCATGTATGTCAGGCTGTGTGTGTGTGTGTGTGTGTGTGTGTGTGTGTGTGTGTGTGTAGAGTGAGGGCAGCTGTTAGAGGTGGCCTGGGTTTGGTGAGACCAGGTCAGTATGTTGTCTATTTTCTAGTCTATTTTATTACAGAAAGACTTTTGATCACTTGTGGCTTACATATACACTTAATTTCCAGATAATTGTCTTAAAAATAATCAGTTAGCTAGGAATTGATTTGTAGCTGAAGTCAGTTTCTAGATATGTTGCTTGGTTCCAAATATATATTTCAAAGCTCTGCATGATATAAAGAAACATAGAGAGATCAGAAAATATACAAAGAACAGATCTTGTCATTTGTGCATTTGTTGAACTATACCATTTGAATCACCAGTTGAAGGTTTATTGTCCTGCAAGCCTAATATAGTTCTCAAAATAAAAGAGGTCTTCAGACCCACAGGTGTCTGATTGTCTCTCATCTTCAGCCTCCTAACTTATTTTGCATTGATATCCTCTTTTCTTTTCTTGGTCCTCAGCATTACTCTAACCAGATTCCCAGTTGATTATTTTGCTTGTGAAGGTTGCTTGTGAAGATAGTTGCACATCATGAGCTCCTGCAGGATATCAAAAGACAGAATTAGACATGAGCCTCTCCCTCTGTGCTCACCATGAAAATATTAACTAGGATAGAGAGATAAGGAAGGCACAAGAACATACACCTTTGTAGTTGTGTTTTTCCACCGGATCCTGCAGATTGGTCTTCATTTTATGGAATATTTTTACAAATGTGTTTATTGACTGAGTTTTAGAAAGGTAGGTGCACCTGTGGCTTGTTCTGTGTTAGCTGCCAGTAGGTTTAGGAGTTTCTGCCTAATGTGTTAACTAGGTGTCGTGAACCTGTCACATCTAGTAAGCAATATAAGTCCACTGGAACCTGAGGAAATGCCTAGTGCAGGGGCAGCTCTGATTGACTTGACATGTGGAGTTTTGTCTTCAAACAAACATGGGCAAATTTAGAAAGTCTGTTTTATTTCTGTGGTTGGTATGTCTTTATTCTTTATACTGCCACTGTTCTGTCAAATCCTAACTTTTACCATTCCCTCTTGTTGTAATGGCATTAGAAGTTGCCAGAACTCTCATAATTATTCTTTCTACTCCATGTAAACAGACCTTTTACAGAGCCTCATTCTAACCTGGCAGGGGAAAGTGCCATCTTGGCTATAATTATTACTCTAATGTCTTCTCCTCTCCCCAAAATGCCTTGTTCTCCCAAAGCTTGATCAAAAGGTGAAGTGGGAGGGTCTTCTAGGAAGACAGGTAGGAAAGAGTGTTTGGAGCCAGAGAAATTGGGCAGAGAACTGTGTAGAGGATGAGGCCATGGCAATGACAAACTCAAGTCCTTGGAAAGCTGGAGCAGGGCTGTAGCTCAGAGCGTGTGCACAGATGGACAGATATGCCTTGCAGCAGAGAGGATTCTGGGGCCTGGGCCTTCACAAAGCCTTCTCCTTCCTGTCAGTGTGCACATCTCACATGCCCAGTAGCAAGGAGCCTTCGCAATCCAGGGAATGGAGAGATCAGCAGTTAAGCAATGGGGAAGGGCTGCAAAAATAAGCTAAGAGGCACCAAAACAGAGAGGAGGAATTAGTTCTAGTATTCTTCTTCTGGTTTTTTTTGCAGTACTGGGGGTTGAACCCAGGGCCTCATGCAAATGCTCTACCACTGAGCTACATCCTCTCCTCTCCCCTCTTTATTTTGAGACAAGGTCCCAGGCTGATGTTGAACTTGGAACCCTCCTGCCTCGACCTCCTAAGTAGCTGAGATTATAGGTGTGCACCACCATGCCACATTCTGGTTTTGTTATTGGTTACAATCTGTAATATGTTTCAGAATAACTCAAAGAGTGCAACAGTGCCCAATGCATAAAAATGATTAGTGTTTGAAGAGATGAAAGCACTTATTGAATACATGGATCAAATTGCTCTATTATAGCCTATGAAGGTGTAAAAATATTATATCTCAATAAAAACAAAAAACAAGCTACCAGCCACCACTCTTCCTCCAAAAGGCCTTTTATCTGAAGAAAGGTGTTCTAGAGTTAGTTATGATTAGAAGAAAAGGAAGGAAGGGGAGTGGATATTACCATTCCCGTAGTCACAAGAATGTTCTAAGTTTATCACTATTTGCCATCAGCAGAGTGACTCCTTTTGTTGTTTTTTTGTGGTGTGAGGATTGAACTCAGGGTGTTTGCGTTGAGCTATATTACCAGTCCTTTCTATTTTTTATTTTGAGACAGGGTCTCACTTTATCACTAAGTTTCCCAGCTGGATTTGAACTTGTGATCCTCCTGCCTCAGCCTTCCAGAGTTCTGGGATTACAGGCGTGTGCCACCACACCTGACTTCCTTTTCTTCATGGAGCGTTTGTTCACAGAAGGTCTTTATCTTTATGCTCCTTGCAGGTGGAATTTTCTACTTGTTTCTAATTGCACTTTAATGGCCAAGAATCCAAGAAAGATGATGAATTACTTAGTGTTATTGACTTCCTGAAAGGGTGAGCAGTTCATCTCACGTGAACATAGAGAGATGCGCATACATCATGAACTTTCAAAAATGTACAAAATGTAACAAACACTGGGACCATTTTGAAGAATTAAACTGATTTTCATTTAGCTTTTATCACATACCCAAGCAGGTCTACAAAATGACCGAGACACTGGGAAGTTAGGCAAGTGCTCATCCTAGCTCCAGAGCCACTGTTGGGGGTGTGGGGGCTCTAGAGTGCAGGAGACAGAAACACACAAACAGCTCACCACACAGTAGTGTGAGCTATCAACCCGGACAGCTCCTTCCCCCTCCCTCCAACCTGCCTACCTGGGCACCATCTCTGGATTCTTTCATGGATAGCACTAATGATAACATTAAGACATTCTGGCTTCATTTCTTCTTTTTCTATCTATGCTTAAATGAATATTCTGAGGAGCAGAGAAATCATCAAAAGCTAAAGTTCATAGGTGATTTTCAGGAGGAGGATCTCCTTGGAAACCTATAGATGAGTAAGGGTGCATTTCACACTGGGATTCCTTATATGCACTCAGGAACTATGGGCCAGTCCCTTTCCCTTTCCCCCATACCCAGTTGCACTCCCCCGCCCTGTCCCCAGACTTGTTCACTGTGGGTCATCTTAAAGTGGAAATCCTTGGCACACATAACTAGCTTTGACCTTGTTTGCTCATGATGCCTGTGTTGGTGTACCGGTATCGGCACGTGCGTATTTCTTTATTCTCTTTGCATGTACCTCTAATTGATCTTGAAAAGAAGGGGCAGTTAAAGAAGACGTTAAGGTGAAATGAAGCCATAACTGCAGCTGGAGACTTTTATTAAGTGTGGCAAAGTTCCCCGGGCCGCGCTGAAATTGTTTATTGATTTTGGTATGGCTGGGTGCTCGGGAGTAATCGCCCAGAAGGCGGCTTGGAGGGAGGTCTTGTTAGCTCGGGCTCAGCGTCGCCCCAGCCTGAGCTTGCCTCTTTAACCTGTAAATAAACACCCGGTTAACTCCCACTGCTTCTGACCGTGTGCGGGCACCCCAGCAGCCTTTAGAGGCTCCCAGGATTTAATTTCTTCCCTGGGAAAGGGTTATGTCAAGGGGGAGGGAAAACAGTGTTAGATGCACACCATTTTCCATCTCTAACGTTAGTTGGTTTGTTTTTTCTCAGTTCCCTTTTAATGGTAGAGTTGGAAGTTTGAAGAAACAAAGTAAATTGGGGTTTTTTCCAGCAGTTCTGGTTTCACCCTTCCAACTCTTTGTCCTTCCTCCTGTGTTGATCAGTTTCAAGGCTGGGCCTTCCTGGGCTTCCCATGCCTGTAACAGACTTTCTCAGGGTCCCCTTGAGCCCCAGGATGGGCCTGGGAACTGACCTCACCTGCAACCATGGCTGCGCTGCAGCAGGCAGTCCAGGGTGACAGAAGATGCAGAAGGTCACAGGGCCACACCCTCAAGCTCCAGAGAACATGGGACTGGAAACCCAGTTCCAAGATCTTCTGAAGGAGGGGAACAAATGGTGCAAAGAGAGAAAGAAACTGAGAGAGAGCTGATTTAACCTGAGGCATCCTACTTCAAAGACAGGTAGGGTTACATTATGGATGCTATTTTGCTTCAGAATTAGGGTTGGCAGTAATGGGGAGTCAGGAGTCATTTGTTTTGGTGGATTTTATTCCATGTTATACAAAGAAATGTCATGGCTGTTCTTCCTCTGCCTCTTGAGCTCTGCCTCAATTCCCAGCCACCCTGCTTTCCAATCCTGGGGTCAGACTACTCACAAGACAGCTGCGGACCTACAGAGCTGCAGAACACCTGGGGACAGGGTCTTGCGTTAGTCCTCAGGAACTAGCAGCTATTCAGAAATCATGTTTCTAGGAACTGTCCCTCTAACGCCCCTTAAACAATCCCTCTCAAGATGTGGATGTAATGTCGTGTCCTTTATGAGTCTCTTTGGCTTCACCTCCGCATCCCACCTAATAAGTGTTTTCTTCTGAAATTAAGCAATAACCTATCTCCTCTCTTCCTTTTGACCACAGTGGATGTTTCCCCCTGAATTGTAGAGAAAATCAGAGATTCTTTGGAAGACATTGCATTCTGAATATTTCCTCAACCTGAACATGGTATCAGCCATGCCCAGTGTCTTAGAGAATGACTATCACCAGGAAAGGGAGTGAAGTTGAAAGAGGAAGACATAGAGTGCTTGGTTTTACCCTAGATCACCACAGATTATACCTTGGTGTCTTAATCTCTTTTATCCTGCCAGAAATTTATTTAGAACATGGTTCTGGAGGCTGGGAGCATGGCACATATATCCAGTCAGCATCTAGTGAGGCGCTTTTGCTATGTCAAACATAGTGGAGCCAGAACAAGCTTCAGTTCAGCTCTCCTGCTCCTCTTATATGGTCACCAGTCATATCACCATCCTGATGACCTTATCTAACCCCAATCACTTCCTCCAAATAGCATCAACATGTGTATTTGGGGATTAAGTCTCCAACACATGAAACTTGGGGGACCCATTCAAACCATAGCACTTGGCATTGCTTTTTCAGGGCTCTACTTGGCCTCCTATCAGTGCAGGTTCATGTTGTCTCCTCATCCAGTTAGCCAATGTTGGTCAAAACTAAGGAGGAAGTAAATCCTATCAACTTAACTATGGCAAATACCCTGACATCCCAGTTGAACCAAAAGATTTCTAAGCCTACAATGATATCTTTCTTAACCTCAAAACTAGTTAATTGAATATTTTAACAAAACAGTGGGACTTGAACAGTCCTTGGGCCAAATTTGACTTGTACATAGAGATAAGATTTTTATTGATGTTTGACTTGTATGTATGATGTTTTCTTCTCTTTTGGAAAGCAACATACCCCTCAGAGAACATTTTTAGCATTAAGCAGAACTGTACTCAAATCCCAGTACCATCTTTGAATCTGATCCTGAGCAGATTATTTACCCTTATGAGTTAAATCTTCCTTAGATAAGATGAGGATGTGAGAATTAACTAAGGTCCTACAGATCATGGGCTGCCCAACTTTTCTGGTAATGTATTTAAGGGTTTTCAGACCAAATGACTTCTATTACCACTACTCACTTTTACCACCATGGCAAAATAGCCCTAGACAGCTACATAACTGAATGTGTACCACTGTGTTCCAACAAAACTTCACTGATAAAAACAGGCAGTGGTTGTATTTGGCCACAGGTTACCAGACTCTGCTATAGATGAAATATCTGGCAAATGATCTGGCATTCATAAATATGAAGTGCCTACCCTTTCATCGATTGTGGAATAGTTAGCTAGCACTTAGACCATATTCAGCAAACCAATTTGGCCACTATGAAAAACTAATTTTTTAAAGGCTCCTAAAAATTTTTGTTGTGGGTGTTGATACTAAGTTGTAATCCACTCTAGCATCCCAGTTAATTTTTTCTTTTCTAAGTTTGTGCATCACAGATTTTATTCTTACCCTCCCTCCCTACAGTCTCTGATTTGGCATTGGGACAACTTGGTCTTCTATTACTTCCCCAGCCCACATCTTTCAGAGAATTTAGAATTCCTGTTAGAATTCCTCAGTCCATTGCCTCCACTGGAAAGAGTTATTTTTGACCTACCCTGACCCTGTCTTGAACAACAATAAAACGGGGATTGGGAGAAATGTGACACAAATCAATAGGTTATCCCAACAGACGTGATCTCTGAAGCTGCTTTTTCTTGGACACTTGCAGCAGTAACAAAGATAAATAGCGACTCCCTCACATTGCCATCTGAGCAGTAGGTGGCTTAGCGAATCACAGCGTGAGCCCTGGGGCTGGTGAGCAGAGGGTTTGAGCAGGATGCAAAACAGTGAAGAACCAAGATTCCAGCCACTAGGAGAGAAGAGAAGGAGGCTAAAGGACAATTGGTGCCTCAGTTTCTATGTGTAGTTGTTGGTGACATGTGAGTTTTCTACCTAATTTTCAGTTTGCTCTGCTCATCACATTCTCATTTATTCTCCTCCCCTAATTTTAATCCATTCAGTATACCCTTACTGAGGTCCTACTGTGTACAGGGCACTGGCATGCTGAGATAATTTGAGTGTTAATGGTGGCTCCAGCATTTCCTTTGCCTGATTCTGAAGAAAATGTGGCTGAGAATGGATTGCTGTGTCTGATTCCAGGACCCAGGGGGAAGAGGAGACAGAAACACAGTGGTGTCAGCTCCCATTTTCCCAGGTACATCAGGTGGCTGGAGAGAACCAACGAAGCTTTGTACCTTTTGTATGAATGGCGTTTCCTCCGTGAGCTCCCATGGTAGTTGTAGCGGAGGTGGTGCTATTAGTGGTGGGAATAGTAGTGATGATACTAGTAGAGTGGTATTAATAGCGATAGAGTACTAGTAGTAATAATATTAGTAGCCAGCAAAAGTATTCATCAGTTCTTGGTAGCTACAAGGTATGTTCTAGCTGTATTACCTCTGTTTATTTAATTCTCACAACAGCCCCGAGAGGCAGGTATGGCTATTATTCATATTTTATTCTCTCATGATTCTGGAAACTAAAAGTTCAAGATCAAGGAGTTGGCAAGTTTGGTTTCCTTAGTTTGTAGACAGCCCTCTTTTCTCTGTATACTCAAAGTCTTCCCTGCTCTACAGCCTGCTGTCTCTCTGTGTGTCCCATTCTCTCTTCTTAGCCATAAGAACAACTGTCAGATTGGATTAGGGCCCCCTAATGATCTCATCTTAATTTAGTCCTCTCTTTAAAGGCCTTATCTGTAAATGTCTTACATTCCGAGGGCTGAGGCCTCATGTGACATGAGGTGGGAGGCATATTTCATCCTCTAACAGTAGCCACCTCAAAGCAGAAAAGCCAAAGAGAATTTATCACTTCCAGCATCTGAAATGTTAAGAGTTCATCAAACTATTGCAGCTAGAGCTAGATATCCCAAGTTGTCTAGAACCTTGATTTCTCCCTCCCTCTTTCCTTCATCTTTGTCTTTATGTTGAAATCATTCTTAAGCAAGCTCCTCTTCCACTGCCACCAGATGGTGGCCAAAGGGTTCAGCTTGTTCCCCAGGAAACTCCAGGGAACAGACAGCTTCTATCCCCATGGCACCAAGAAAAGCCCTGGGGCCATTTCCCATTGGTTCAGACTCTGTCATGAGCCCATCACTGAACCAATCACTGTGATTCTAGTAGGCCTGATTTGTCTTAAGCATCTTCCAACCCTAGACAAAAGGTAGAATCAGCCCAGTGAAACCACGTGGACTAATAGGAAGGGCAGTGGTTCCTCACAATACCAAGGCATTGCTATAGAAGAGGAGCTGGATGCACAGCAAGGTAGACAAGAATATCCATTCCTATGCTTTCCCATTCATCTTAGGTTGATTCACACACTGACCCCCAAAGTAGGCTTTATTACACTGATTTTCACAACAAAAGAAATGAAAGTTCAGCTCAGGGGGGCTAAGTTACATCAAAATGCTGGTAAACTGAGATCTAGATCTAAATACCCCCATCCTTTCTTCCACTGGACTCTCTCAGCATCTTCCAGGAAGGTATTTGGCTGCTAGTTTCCTTAACAACTGTGAGAAATCAGAGGTGCTCAGTGAAGTATGGAGGCTCGAGGTTGACTGTCATCAGTTGTACTTCGTGCACACTGCAACATGCGTTAAGCCTCAGATGCTGAGGACAGGCAGGTAAGGCTTGGGGCTGGGAACAGAGAGTGTCAACAAGGACCCCTGGGTGAATCAGCAAAGGGGAATGGGGAGGGGGAAAGGAGGAAGAGTGTACAGACAGCACTTCAGTCAATGTAGCAGGTGCAGTTTACTTCTCATGGATTTGCCTCGGGCACAGTAGCTCTCTTGGGGGATTTTCCTGCCATCTCCCAGTTTTCCTCCCACTTGAGTTTCGCTATTTAAGTGAGTCTGCCTGGATCCTTCCAATCCTTCTCTTTGTTCCTCTTATTTGCAGATACCTTTTCATACTCCAAACACAAGAACATAAAATTTAGAGATTGCTCAGCTCATTGCTGTAGAGCAGAGTGATTAAGAGAGCAGCAGTGGGCTGCCTGGCCCTGCCACTTAATTGCTGTGTGACCTTAAACAAAGCTTTTTAATTTCTCTGGGCCTCGGTTTCTTTATGCATAGGATGGGGATAAAAAGAGACAGAAGGTCTCCGAACAATGCCCTTCACACAATATATGTATATGCAGAAACGAAAGCAGCAGGCATTCCTGCCTCTGGTATCACTGAGGCACCAAGGGCAGGGGCTGCCCAGCCCAGGCAAAGGCCCAGTGAGCCACTGGGAAGTGAGGCGCTTCTTTTCCAAGGTGTTCTGCATATTTGACTCAGAAGTTTATGGTCCTGGGGTGACTTTGCTTTCCTTGCAGAGGGCTTAGAACAGGTTTCTCAAAGGAAGTGAGTCAGAGAGGTGATGTTAAGAAAGAGAAGTTACTGATTAATAGGGTTCATGAGACTTCAAAAGCTGACCTCCACAAAAACTTAACTAGTAAAATGGAGTAATTTTACATTCTTCATGTTAATTGGGGGCTCCTTTGGCATGGAAATCTATATCCATGGATTATATATATATATATATATATATATATATATATATATTTGCCAGTAGATTTACTTCCTAATCATGTTTATAGCTTAAATTAATATGGAAATTAACTCTGAAACCCCTGACCATTTCAAATCCCTGGATTTTACAGACCTTGAACTATTTTAAAATAAATGTTGAAAATATGAACTGCATAAATAATAAAAGCTGATAGTATTAATTTAGTTTAATCTCTGTTATAGATACCAGGAATGATTTATAGAGTTTTTAAAAGAAAAAAGGCATATATTCTATTATGGGCACTTGTATGCCACTTATGGACACAGGCTATTTGAATGAAAAATAATGCTTTTGTCAGATGCAAGTTTATTGCTGGATCCCAACCAGGAATGAAGTTCTGTGGGTTTCACTTTAATGATAATCTCTGTAAGTGCCTGTCTTTGTGCAGGCATTTCCTATCTTTAGCAACACAGAGCTGCCCACCAGGCTGAATCCCATTCCGGATCCTGGGAGCTGAGAATGCCCTGCTATGGGGAGAATGAGCTTCAAATCATTTTACCAAAGACATGAATTTGGTCACTTACAAACATTTATTGAAAAGTCACCATATGCCACACATTACATGTGCACTGAAAATAGTGGGTGAGGAGGGCAGGCATTCTCTGACTTGGTAGGATTAGGAGCCTTGGGAACAAGGGGCCGGGGAAATGAATGACTCCCACTGAATGCATGGTTATCATTTGAGGTCAGTGTGAGTGTGACTATGGGAAGGGCCATTTAACTTGGTTTGTGAGGAGTCTGGGAAGGCTTCTCTGAGGAATTGACATCTAACCTGAGATGCAAAAAAAGGCAAGGACTTTGCCTATTCAACCTATGTGCAAAGGCAAAATACATGTATATCCATGTCATTGCACACTGGATGTTACCATGGAGATACATCAAGTTGCATCAAGATGCATCAAGTTGCAAGGATCCTTATTATACCATGTGATTTCCTGGGGGGTGGAGGTCAGGGTGGGTTTAGGAACTTGGGGCACTTACTTTATACACTCTGCCCAGTGTCCTCCACTTTAGCAGATAAGTGAGGGAGAGTCAGTGAGGCTGCTACCTACTCCCACTCACACACCTGGTTAAGTCACATAGCTCAGATTTGAATCCAGGTCTCTGCTTCGAAGCTTGTTTTCTTTTACACTACTAGGCCTATTATGAAAGAGCCAAACCACATTTAACCTCCAAATGCTTCTTTGAGGGCTTCTCTGCAGCCAGTTGGGGTTTCGGCTGCCTTCTTCACTTTAGGCTGAGACAAATAGATCTTTCTCCTTTCCAGAGGCACAACCTGGACCCAAAGACCTTAGCTGCCCACTTTACCCCTGGGGGGCTGCATCTGTCAGGGTGCGGGGCCCTGACTGGTGGGTGGCTGACATGGAACAAGGAGTTCCTTGGGGTGTAAAAAGGTCTCTTTGGTCCCTTTCTCCCAGGTAGAAGCCTACAGAGGCAGTAGGAGCAGTGAGGTGGAGGGTGAAGATAAATGGACTTGCCTGAGGGTGGAGAACAGGTCTGGGCAAGGTGAAGTGTCACCTGTAGGGCTGCCACAACTGTAGGGGAAGGAAAGACACAGTGGCCTTCTAAGCCCCGGAGAAGAGCAGCATCCAGACTTTATTCCTTTTTTTCTTTTTACTGACATTTTTAAAAATTTGGGCAAATTATGTACTGTAGTTCTCCCCATCTATCCCTTCACTTTCCTCGGTTTCAGTTACCTATGGTCAACTGTGATCTGAAAATATGATGGACAATTCTAGGAAGAAACGATTTATTAGTTTTAAACTGTGCCGTGTTCTGAGTACCACGGTGAAATCTCAACCCGTCTTACTCTGTCCCACTGGGGATCTGAATCTTCTTTGTCCAGTGTATCCATGCTGTATGTGTTACCTGTCCTTTGGTCATTTTGTAGCCATATAAGTTATCAGATCCACTGTCACAGTATCACGCTGTTTTCAAGGAGCCCTTATTTTACTGAAAAATGGCCCCAAAGCACAAGAGTAGTGATGCGGGCAATTCAGATATACCCAAGAGAAGCAGTAATGAGCTTCCTTTAAGCCAGAGGGTGAAAGTGTATCGTAGAGGGGAAACAGTATACATGGGATTTAGTACTGAGGTCTCAGGCATGGGGGGTCTTGGAACCCATCTCCTATGGATAATGGGAGATTATTATATAGTAAAATGCACAGATCATAAATTCATTTCAGTGAATTATGGCAGTGTATGCATCTGTGAAACTACCACTCCAAACAAGATATAGAACATTTCAATAGCTGCAGAAGGTTCTCTTGTTCCCCTTTCAGCCACTCCTCCATCCCACCACTGACAGTCAGTGTTACACCCTATCACCATAGCTTAGTTTTGTCTTGGGTTTCACATAAATGGGATCAAGCTATTTATTTTGATGGTCTGGCTTCTTTCACTCATCTAATGTTTATGAGATTCATCCAATTTGTTTTGCGTATCAGTAGTTTCTTCTTTTTATTGCTGAATGCAATATATCCATTGTATAGATATGCCACAATTTGCTTATCTAGTTTTCCTTGGTGAGCATTTGGGTAATTTCTAGTTTGAGGCTGCTATGAACATTTGTGTTAAAAGCTCTTTGTATGGGGCCAGGGATTTAGCTCAGTGGTTCCACTGCCTGCCTCGCAAGCACAAGGTCCCGAGTTCGATCCCTGGTACCAAAAAAAGAAAAAGCTCTTTGTAGACATGCATTTTCATTTTTGTTGATAAATACCTAGGAGTAAAATTGCTAGCTCATAGGGAAGATATGTTTTATGTACTGTTATTCTAGCTTATATTGAAAAGAGATGCATCAGAGAGAGAGAGCCCTGTCTACATATGGCCTTATTGTCTTATATGATACACTTCAGTGAGTATTTCTGTTGAACGCCCAATCTGGTGCTGATCAGTCACTGGTTGACATTGGTTAGTGAGGTGCTGGTGGCTGAAAGGGCTGGCTCTCACCCTGAAATTGTACTCCCTTAGCTTCATCCCCTGTTTACACTTAGTTCTCCAGCTCCAACAATTAGGCCATTTCCATAAGCTCTCTCTTCTAGTTCCAGAAAGGCGGTGTTGTATAATTGACAAGCTTTGCAGCCAGTGGATTTGGTCTTGTCTACTAGCTCTGCCACTTACTAGGTAAGAGAACTGAGCAAGTTACTTAATGTCACTGAGCTTTGATTTCCACAAACCTGTTATCAATGGGCTGAGGTTCCTTTGCTGAATTTGGATAGAAATCATGAATAGGGAAAGGGAAGCTCCTTTAGTGCATTAACAACTTCAAGTTTTGAAAGCCAGGGGCTCTTAGTTCTCATTGTTTGTGGGCCTTCTTGCTACTCTCCTGGGAGCCACAGTACCAGCTACTGCAGCACTTCAGAACTCTTCCAATAATGGGAGATGGCAGTTCCCAGTAACTCTCATTGCTCTCCATCATTCTCTCGTTGCCAGGTGTCCTCAGTGTTGGGGACAGCAGTCTTTGGTTTTACTAAATCTTAGTGTTACCACCTCAGCCTGCTTTACCTGAGATAGAAATTATGGATAAGCAAAACTATGCCATGCAAAAGTTTTATTAGGACTCCTGCTGCAGCATAAATGTACAAACGGACTGATAAAAGAAATGGAGAGTCTGCTTATATAGGAAAAAGCAGGCTCATGCCTACATGGGGTCCTGCCAGCTCATAGCAGACTTCCTATTTTGTCATGGGGAGGACAGGGGGTCCTTGAAAATGGGATTGAGGACAGTTACAGAAAGGTGGGTAGAGAGGCTGAGTCACCTGGGATGGTTCAATGAGCAAAGTTTACTGCAGCCAAAACCAAAGTCTCCTGGGGCATCTGCTATGGCCATGGCTGGCTGTTAGGTACTTGGGGCCACCGTGACTGTCACACATGGAAGAGAGAGAGAGAGAGAGAGAGAGAGTAGAAACAAAAAGTTCCCTTTGGGGAGTGTTGGGCCCTTCTCTTTGGTCTCAGGCAGTTTAAAACAATTATCTGAAGAGTAATTATAGTGTCCTTCTCACTTTCTCCTCACGGGGACACCATATTCAACACCTGCAACTTAAAGGAGGAGAAGTTTATTTTGGTTCACAGTTTCAGATGTGTCAGTCCACACATGGTTGGCCAACTCCAAGGGAGAAATGGGACAATGGAAGAGCTAGGTGGAGGAAAGCTGCTAACATCTTTGCAGCCAGGATTAACCCACTGAGTATAGTGCCCTGTGATCCAATCACCTTCCAAAAGCCCCACCTCTGAACGCGTGAGCCTTTTGGGGGACATTCTGGATCTAAACCATAACATATGGGAAATATACGACAGCTGTCACACGTGAATTTGCAGGTTGCACATGGCCAAAGGTACTGACTGGCACATGCACGTGCTCTGTTGCTGAGCCCGAACTCCAGGTGGGCCCGTGTTGACAGGGAGGAAGGGCTGCTCTTTATAAACTGGTCTTCCAGCCTTTTTCAAACTTTTCCATCTAAAGAGGGTGTCTTTATAATTTATAGAAATACAGTTAGAGTCATGCTACCAGATGTACAGTATCTCACATTCAGAAAGTACAGTGCTCAAGTGGTAGCCATTATAATGCAAATTCTATCTAGAAAGATTCTTGGTTGCAAGCAACAGAAATTGAGTTGGGCTTTCTTATGGGTAAGAGGGAGTTTCTAAAGGGGTCTCAAAGGCTTACAAACTTGTTAGAAAGCAGGAGACTCTAACTTGGGAATGTCTAGAACCAAGGTGGGGGGTGGACTCTTTTGAGGACCGAGCAGCAGGAAATCCAGTCACAGTCACTTAAGTGGAAACCCGCTGCTCCATGCCCAGCAGTGGTTGCTGAGATAATGTAGTCTCCAACTATCCCACATCCTGTCTCACTGTCCCCAGGGAGAGAGTGTCTGGTTGTTCAGTTCAGAGACATTTTCCTGCCCGCTGTCCAGGGAAGGTTAGAAGAGTCAGAAATGGACTCGTTAGCCTCCTAATGATGGACAGACACTCTTTCCTCAAGATGTCACTCCATGGGGGATTCCCCATGATGGTGGGCAGCCACCTCCTAATCCCTAGAAGGCACTCAATGGGATTTCCCACTTTGGGAGGGTACCAGAAAGGGGGGTGGATCCCAGAGAGTCAGCAAAGCTCTGAATCCACTGCTTAGGTCAGTTTAGAGGAATGGGAGATGTTCTGCCTTATGCCAGAAGAGCTCATCACTTTGCAAACTGAGCCTCAAAAGTGAAGCCAAGTCTCCTGTCAAGTTGATGGAGGACAAAGACTCAGAGCAGGGGATGATGCCACAGCCTTTTCCACTCTGATACGTGGAAAAATACTCACCCACTGTTTGTTTGTTTTTTAATGCAGAATCACCTAAAGAGACTCCATTTGAATTCTGAGAGTTGCCTGCTGACTTGAAGAAAATTTATTCCTCATATTAATTGGCTGTTAATGTAGCAGAGTGAATGCTCCTGAGAAGCTGCAGGAATAGTGAGGACCGTGGTGGTTATCGAGGCTGACTGGAGGATGCTTTTTGGGAGAGCTTAAGTGTGGATTTGCAGCCTTGGTATTAAGGGGTTGCAAGTTACACAGGCCTTTGATACTAATCATGGGGAAGGAGTGGCATTCCAGAAAGAAGATAGAAGCACTCTGCATATGACACAACATGACAGCTCTTAGGGGAGCGAAGATATCAAGGCACAAGTGTTATAGCTTCTGTGTTGGTGAGGGTGTGGCAGGGTGGAAGGATGAATGTAGGATGAATGAGCGTTGTGGCCTCAGTTCCTGGAGAATTACAGTCTGGGTAGGGGAGGAGCAGGTGCTAATATAACGTAGCATTAGATCCAACACTTCACCGTGTCACAACAACTGAGTGGTGGCTTCATTATTCCTACCTATGAAGAAACTGAGGCTCAGGGTAGCCATATAAACTGCACTACAGTCTGATTCAGATGTAGGATGTAAGGCTAGATATTTCAAAGGAGTGTTCAGAGCTCTGCACATATTTGAGACCCTGCTTCAATGGGAGGAAAAGATATTCTAAAATTCACTGGCAGCCAAAGGATCAGAGACCCTGGTCCACTCTGCATTTTAATGATTGTTTAATGATTTGTAATTAGCAAGTCCCAGTGGCCCCAGTGATTGGCTCTGATGGCATCTCTTTCCCCATGGTAGGAGAGGAGATGGAGCCTCCTCCCCATGTTGATGGCTGCTCCTGCAGAGGGCTGGCTGTGCTGATCCAGGAGAGTTAGGATGGGGAGGAGAGTGAGCACCATCATCCTCATGCCACCTCTGCTGTTCCTAAGCAGACATAGTAGCAGGGGCAGCAGACAGGCCTGGTTTTCAGTAGTGCTCCAGCCTGCACTCCTATTTTAACCTTTGGCTTGTGAGCAGATGGAGAAGCAGACTGAAGACTGTCTCTTCCTCCATCTCTTCCGAGTGAAAGTGACACTGTAGGGCTGGCAGAAACCCTGGGAGGGGTTTCTTTCACCCACCCTTCCCATGTTTTGTGCGCTCTGAGTCAACACCTCATCCAGAGGCTAGGACATCCCTGATGACCTAGAATATGGCTAGATTATTTGGCTAATTACCACCTCCTTTGCTGAACCTCCTGGAACTTGCCTCTGCTGAGGCTTTCCAAATAATCATTCTTTCCTTCAACTACTTATTTGTCCCCACAAATTTGACTAAACACCTGCTGAGCTGTGTGGCAAGCTCTGTGCCAGGTCCTGTGGGAAGGGTTACCGGATGCAGTCCGTGCCCTCAAGAAGCTCCTAGTCTGTGTGTTTGGCAGGGTGGAGGGCGAACCATCCTCTTCTGTAGCTCCCTCTCCGACCTGCCCGAGCACTCATGTCTTTCTCTGCCAGCATTCCCACCCTAGAGCCTCCCTGCAGTGCAGACACCATGATGACTCATGCTGGTTGCTCCTCAAAGGCTCTATTGAGAGTGTTCACCAGTGCAGAACGCAGCAGCTCAGTCCTGAACCAGAGCCTGGTCAGAGCAGCTATTGTCACCATGCTCGGACAGCCTTTGGCAGTGAGTGTCTGTCAGCTCTCCAGCCTTCCCTTCCCTCCTCCCAGGGTTTCTGCCAGCCCCAAAGTGTCACTTCCACTTGGAAGGCATGGAGGAAGAGAAGATGATGACTGAGTGGAATCAGCCATTGGTCTTCCTGGTGAGCAGAGGTGGAGGTCAGGCATGGCCAGAGGACAAGTGACAGCCCAGGAGCATGGAGTGGCCCCTCAGTGACAGCCCCTCTTCTCTCTACCCATGCCTTAGAAAAGGGTGGTTCCTTCCAGGGGTGCTTCATCAATGCCTTACCCTGTGGAAACCATCGTGTGTTACTGAATAGGGCCGGAGTGGTGAGCATGTCTTGGCTAAGGGCTGAGCTACTGGAAACTGATTTTAAGAGATGAAGAAGTGAGTGAGAATTAGGCTTTAGGGTCAGACCAGGGCTATGATCCACTGCTAAAGGTATACAAGAGAGAAACGAAACCATCTGTCCACACAAAGTCATGTACGCACATACTCCTAACAGCATTATTCATATTAGTCCAAAGTGCAAACAATACAAATATCCAACTGAGGAATGGATAAAGTGGCATGTCATACAGTGGATTGTGTTTAACCGTAAACAGGAATGAAGTGCAGATCCATGTCACAGCATGGATAACCTTGAAATGCTGGTGCTAAGTGAAAGGAGCCAGATGCGCAAGACCACAGATGGCAAGATTCGATCTATATGGATGGTCCAGGGAAGGAAATCTTTAGATACAGAAAGGAAAGCAGTGGCTGCCTGAAGCTGGACAAAGAAGACACGGAGTGACTGGAAATAGCCAGAAAATGATCTTTTAAAGTGGTGGAAATGTTCTAGAACTGGATGATGGTAAGAGTTGCATAACTTTGTAAGCTTACCAAAAATTATTGGATTGTACACTTAAAATGGCTAAATTTTATGGTATATGAATGATACCCCCAATAAAGCTGCTCTGAAAACCCTCAGTATATCACTTACCAGCTGACAGACTTTGGAAAAGTTATTTAACTACTGAGTCTGTTTCTTCATCTGTAAAATGGGGATAATAATACCAGCTTCACAGAGTCATTGTGAGAACCAAGGGCCCAATTCATAGTGATCACTCAATACATGTCAATGATAGCAGCTGACAGTTGTTATACCTACTCCTGATTTAAGAAAGAGGGAGGGGGAGGGAAGGAGGGGGAGGGGGGAGAGAGAGAGAGAGAGAGAAGAGAGGGAAAATGAATCATGAATCTTGGATAGCAATGAAATTATAGAATAGGGTTGAGGACTTTCAAGACTTCACCTTCTCTCCCCTACCAGGTGGATGTTCTTAATGGTCTGCCTCCATAATACACTCTTGAATGTTCTCTCTGAAGGCCAAAAAGTCTGGCTTAAAAAAAGAAGCCCTAATTCAGCCAGAGGCATAATGGAAGTGGTGTCTTCTATGGATGCTCAGATCTAGAGGAGCTGAATTTGGCAGAAGAAAAAGTGAGAAAGCCTTTAAGGTCCACATGACAACTAGTGGTCCTAGTTTTTCTCTTTCTATTCCAGCTCTCCATTTCTCATTGATGGGTCTTGAGATGCCATAGAATTTACAGTGAAGCATAGAGGGCTGGAAGACATCCCCCTGCCTATGCGCTTTCCTGCACATTCACTTCAACCCCAGGAAACAGCTCCCCTTGTGGTGACACCAGGTTTCTCAGCAGCTCCAGGCTCAGGTTTGTTCAGCTTAACAACCCCATTAGAAGTAGAATCTTCAGGGTTTATTCTCGTGGGACACTTGGCTCTCCTGCTCCCCCTGAACTAATCCAGGACATGGTGAAACAACAAGTAAACCCTTAGCTCTCAGGAGCTAAACACAATACAGAAGGATTTTGAGTTTATGTCACAGTCTAACGTGGGGCAGGTGGTTCTCTAAAGTGGCCTCAAGGACCCAGGCTGCTTATGCCTGGCATCCCAGATATCTTTGAGTTTTGTTTTTCATTCTGGGTAATGAGAGGGAGTTGGAGAGCAAGGGAGAAGAATTGTATGACATATCCCCATTCATGAGAATCCAGCTCAGTGATTCCAACCTAAATACAAGAAAGTGTGGGAAATGTAGTCTCCCAAGTGCCCAACAAGAGACAGCAGGATGGTGAACTTACGACATTATCTCTGCCACATTGGTGGCAAGAAATCCACAGGCATGCTTATTATAAGAAGGCTGTTGATATACAGAAAGATCAAACAGAGCAAACCTAAATACATGCATTTATTACCATCCCTTTCCCCAGCTAGAAGTATGGTAAATGGGTTTTCAAAAGGTACAGGCCATAAAGATAAAGAAGATGAAAAGAAAAATCATAGAAATGAAATAGTGGAACCTGGAAAACAGAGGAACAATTGATCATTGATGAGGCAGGCCAGGAAAGCAGAAGCCAGAGCTCAGAGTTGGGGTGGAGGTGGGGCTGTTAGGGTGCAAGGACCCCAAGAAGAAGACATGCAGTTCCAGAAGCTCAGCAAGCCTGAGTTAGCAGAAGCACCTGGTACCGTTAGAAATGGGAAGGCAGATGGGGCTAGAAATGATTGGTTTAAATTTGGAAAAGCAGCCTTTAGATGACTTTGGGCATCTAGCATGGACAATCGATTTATTCCCCCTAAACCAGCAAATAGATTGAGTTTTATATTCTAGAGAAACTAAGGCAGAAAAGCTCTAGATTCCCCACTGTGGAGTGCTGAGGAGAGGGATCCCACAGTGAAAACAGAAGCATCGATGCTCTCTCACTCCTCTTCCCCCATGGGCACATCACACTCCAGCAGTCAGACTTCCGTAACTCAAGTTGAGAGTGGAAGGTTCCTTTCTGATGAAACCAGGAATACCAAGAAGAAGGATCTACATGAGCTTGGCACCTGGTGTGTCCCATGTCTGCCCTCTTGATGAGGCCTGAGGCGAAATTGCTCTGACTGTCATTGTGCTACTGATGGACAGGAGGGTAAAGTCTTAGGAACAATGTGATCCTGTAAGGAAGGGCTTTCCTGCTTTGCTTTATCTCTAGGGAGCTTAACTCCAAATTTTCTGCCTGCCTCAAGCAGTTGTGTGAGAATTCTGTTATATACATGGTGTGAATGAAAACTACAGTGAAGATGTAAATTTTAAAGATTTATTACAGTAAAAGACACATTGTCATTAAATCCCCTCAAAATACTCCTTGCTTCCAACACACTTATCCTGTTATTCTTGTTACTTTCTGAAGCAGTTCGGGAAGTCCTCTTTCAGGACTGTCTTTGTGTTGTCATGGCTGCCTCAGTGTCCTGAATTGATTCAAAACGTTTACCTTTCATTTTGACTTTGGGGAAGAGCCAGAAGCCACATGGTGCCAGATCTGGTGAATAAGTGGATGAGGACACACTGTAATGTTTTTTGATGCTGCCTTTCCATTGAATGGCACTCAGCAGCAGCATTCACCAAAGTTTTGATCACACCTTGTAAAGACATGAAAGAGGACTTCCAGAACTGATTCAGGAAGTGGCAAGAATGATTGGATAAGTGTGTTCTAAGCAAGGAGGAGTATTTTGAGAGGAATTAACATCAATCATTCTTTTACTATAGTAAACTATTTAAGTTTAAACATTCACTGTACATTTTGGTCACCCCTAAATTTATTCCTGACTTTACCATGCTACACATTTCACCCTGATTTCCATCTGCTCATCCACTCACCCATAAAACAAACATGGGTGATTTGAGTGTGTTTGGTGTACTCTATGCCAAGGAGCAAGGACCAGTTCACTTAGACCTTTATACTGACATTGTATGTATTGGGTAAATATTCTCAAATCCATCTTGGAAATATGTATGAACATATGGTTATCATAAATAAATAAATACAGTAGTCCTCTCTTATCTGAGGTTTTACTCTTTATAATTTGTGGTATCTGCAGTCAACTGCAGTCTAAAAATATTAAATAGAAAGTACTAGAAATGAAAAACTTCAGAAGTTTTAAGTTGCTCAACATCCTGAGTGACATAATGTGATTGCATGCCATTCTGCTTCATTCTGCCTGGGATGAGAATCATTCCTTAGTCTGGCATATCCACACTGTATACATTACCTACCAGTTAGTCACTTAATAGCAGTCTCAATGATCAAATTGGCTGCTTCAGTATCACAGTGCTTGTGTTCAAGTAATTCTTGCTTTACTTAATAATGGTTCCAAAGTCCATGATGTTGGCCATTCAGGTATGCTACAGAGAAGCCAAAAAATGCTTTCTTTAAATGAAAAGATGAAAGTTCTCTACTTGTACATAGGGTCTGGTACTATCTGGAGCTTCAGGCACCTGCTGTGGGTCATGGAATGTATCCCTCAAGGATAAGAGAGAATTTCTGTACATAAAGAATAGAGCTGGGCTAGGGATTTAGCTCAGTGGTGCTGCTGCCTGCCTCGCAAGCACAAGGTCCCAAGTTCGATCCCTGGTACCAAAAAAAAGAATAGAGCTGATCATCTCACTTTGATGCTAGAGAATATGCTTTGTAAATGGCAATCCTAGTTGTGTCTTCTTGCATCTGTTCTGTGGATGGTCAGGCATGGCAGTCCCTGAGTGGAGAGGAGGACTCTGGGAAATGTGTGTCTTCTTCCAGAAGGACCTCATGCTTCAGGGAATTGTAATGAGCAAAACAAGTGAATGAGCTCTTCTTCTTACCACTCAGGCTATTCTTTAAGAGTCTTTAGTCTAGATTTATACTCCTAGGTGCCTGAGGAACCCTGGTAGGTCACAGCAGTGCAGATAGTCACCAGCTAGTTTTAGGAACACCAGTGAGAGTCCAGTCACTGCTTCCTGGATGGCAGATCTTTGATATGAAAAAGGTGTCTCACTGCTCAGACCCACCACTATCACCTGTCACTGGGTGGCAGAGCCTAGGGTGTGAAGAACACAGGGGACCTGCTCGGGATCCCAATGGTCCAGCCCACATGGGCATGAAGATGTTTCATGCCCCACACTACCCACGGGGTGGCAGCCCATGCCCTTTGGCTCGGCACTGTACCCTGCCCCAGTGCCCGTGCATGCCTTGCTTGTGTGTGTGTGTGCACACTCCTGCAGGGATGTTAATAGAGAGCTACAGCCCGCGTTACCATTTGCTTTCATAAATAAATATATTAAATTGGTAAGCCAAATTTATTTCTGGCAACAGCTTGCCGGCAACACCTCTCCCTCTCATTCACAGTCCCTGAAGCAACCCCGGCCTCTCCCACCCCACCCCCAGGCATGATTTTCTCTCTTAAAATTTTATTTTTAATTTGTTGTGATGAATGAGTGACACCTCTGACAGCCGATTCGCAGAGATTAATAGAAACGACACAATATTTACGTCGGCGCTACGAACAATTATCCTGCCATCTATCTCTGAGATTATCTTCCTGATTGAAAACTACTCATCCGTGTAATCGGAATTATTTGGAATTAGAAGGGAATTTATAGCCCCCCGGAGCACACCGTCTCCCCTTGCGTCTATGCCTCTGTCTCCATCATTCTCTTGTGTCGCCTCTGGGATCTTTGGGCTTCTCTTCCCTCCCTGTGATGGGGCAGAGGAAAAGTGCCTCTCTTCCCACTGCGCTGTGTCTCAGGGCAGAGGACATCTCTTTGGGGTGGCACGAGAGTGCAAGATCTGGGACCTAGCAGTGCTGGTTGGGAGGGAGGGTCTCAATGTGCTGGAGGAATTAGGGTCAGCGAGGCCGGCTCTCGAGCTCAAGACAGATGAATATAATCTGAAGACAGAGGTTTAATGTGACGGTGGAGGAGAAAGGTGACTTTGGAAAGCACGTGAGTCAGACTGTAACAACTGTAAGATATCTAAGGGTGCAGGTGAGGGGTGGAATAAGTAGTTGAGATTGCCATTAAGAGATTATTTTGGTCAGCTGGGGCTGTTGACACAAATACCCTAGGCGGGGGCTTCAACACAAATATTATTTCTCACTGTTCTGGGAGCTGAAAGTTGGGGACCAGGGGCCCAGCATGGTGGGGTTCTTCTGAGCAACTTCTTTCTGGTGTGCAGATGGCTGCCTTTCTTTATTCTTTTCTTTTTTCAGTAGGGAGGATTGAACCCAGGGCATTTGTGCTGTGCTGCATCCCCAGCCCTTCTCTTGGTTTTATTTTGAGACAGTGTCTTGCTCAATCATTAAGTTGCTGGGCTGGGCTCAGATTTGTGATCCTGTGCCTCAGGCTCCCAGAGTGGGGGGGATACGGGTGTGTGCCGCCAAGCTTGGCTCCAGATGTCCGCCTTCTTGTTGCATTCTTGCATGGAGCGGGGCTGAGCCTGACAATTGCATCTCTTCTAAGGGCTCTAATCTCACCGCGAGGGCCCCACCTCATGACCTCATGACCTCCTAAAGACATCATCCTTAAATACCAGCGCCTTATGGATTAGGGTTTCAACATCTGGATTCTGGGGAGACACAAACATTTGCTCCATGGCAGATAGCTGGTGGGAGGGCCCAAGGAGGGCAAGTCAGGCAGATCGGAACCTGGACTGTATCCAGGCTGGCATTTGGGTTGAGGAGGTGAGGACGGGGGCCAGACAGCTCGGATCTGCAGAGACCAGTGCACCTGCTTGTCAGGCTGAGGAGGCTGGAGAGCAGTAGTCAGTGAGAATGAATGGAGGTGCCGTGAATGCGCTCTCTGTCCTCAGCCCACCCTGCCAGTTAGCCCAGTGGAGATAAGGTTGAGCTCTGAGTCAGCCAGAGGCCCCCTTCTGCCACTTCGAAGCTGTGTGAGCCAAAGCAAGTATCTTACCTTCTCTGAACTTCAGTTTTTCATCTGCAAATTTCTAATCTGCCATCCTCTGTTGGAAGATGCATGGTCTATAGACTGGGGACAGCAACAGTGCCAACTTGACAGAGTTGTGGTGTGGAATAAGTAGGATCATGCAGAAAGAGCACTTGCTCTGTTCCTAGTACATAGGAAAGGCTCCATACATGTGGATGCTCCAGGGAAGGCAGACCTGAACTCCCAGCCCCTTGCAGACTCCTTTCCCCACCCAGCATCCCATCCTTGGCACCTGTCCACCCACAGCCTCCTCCTCCTCCTCCTCCCCTCCCCTCTGTGGCACTGCCATGTCTTCTGCAGCATGAAGCAGGTAGGTCCCTCGTTTAATGGGTGCATGCTAAGATCTTAAAATCATTGCCCAGTACTTCTCTTGTCCTCTATCCCTTGTAATTGCCGGCATGTATTGAACACAGGCACATTGTAAATTGTTTACCTGCATTCATATATTTAATATAGACAGTATCCCTACAGGCTATTATGAATTAATATTTCCACTTTACAGATGGAGAAACTGAGGCACTGAACATCTAGATAAGTTGCTAAAGCCACATAGCTACAGGTAGGTAGCTTCTAAAATGACTTCAAGATCTCTAAGCTCCCTGCCTCTGGTATTCACACCAAGGTGTGATTCCTTCCCCTTGGGTGTGGACCGGGCTTAGTGATCTACTTCTAATGAGTAGAATTTTAACCAAAGCGTGAGACAATACTGGAGAGATTAGGTTACAAAAGATTGTGGCATCTGGTCCTGCTCATCCTCTCTTCCAGGCTCTTCTTGGGTAGCTTGTTGTGATGAATGGAGCTGTCACTGGTGAAGCCTCAAGGAGCTGAGGCAGCTTCTGGTCAGCAGCCATGGGAACCTGAATGAACCCTGACAAGGACCAAGCAAAGAAGTGTGGAAGTTTGAGAAGACAGTAGCTCTGCTGGACACCCTCATTGTGACCTCGTGGGAGATGCTGAGCCAGAGGACCAGCTAAACTAATTCTAGATTCCCTCTCTCACAGAAATGGTGGGATCCTAGGGTGCTACTTTAAGCTGCTGAGCTTGGGCTCACTTATTACACAGCAGCAGATCCCTGGACAGCAAGGAACAGCCCGTCCAGGACTTACCCCCAGGCAGGTGCACCCCAGAACCTTTGCTCTTGGGCCCCTCGCTACATGGCATATGACAAGCCCCCTGGGATGGAGCTACTCAGGTTTTTGAGCCGTATCTGAGCTGGGAAGGCTGCCAGCTCATCACTTTAGACAGAGATCCACGTGAGATTAAAGCCATGTCCTGGTGAAGGAAGTTTTGCAAATGCCACCTGGAAAATGTCTCTTCTCCCATTGGGTTAATTTAACCCTGTCCACGAGCCATATGGGAAATAGATGCTCTTTTAGGTCTAAAGGAGCTTCATTCCTAGGCGGTTGGTGTGTGAAGAAAAAGCTCTCCTTTGTAAAAAAAATGTCGTGTTATCAAGGAAGCCTTGGGCCCAGAGCAGGTGAGGAGAATCCCTGACAGAGTCCTCCAGAAGAGCTTACAACTTGAGGAGGCCTCACCTGGCAGGTAACCTGTCCCCGCCTCCGGCACTGGGAGGACTTTGTCAACCACACTCTACCAACCCAGGGGCTACCTCACTAGCACTGGGGATACAGGGAGCCGATCTGAATTCATTCTCCTGGTCTTTAGAGAGTGGAATTCCACTGTTCTTCAGGAAACATTAGTGTCATTGATGTGTCATTGGGATGTTATTCTTTCTTTTTCATGAATGGTTTCCTTCAGTTCAGGAAGAGTTGGCTAATTCCCTCAGAGGGAGGTTGTGGAGCCTTTGGAATTCAGTAGAGTCCAGGGCCCATCTTTGAGGAACAAAGGATGACAGCATGAATGCCAATGTCATGCATTTCTGACAGACAGGACCATGATGGGACAGATAAGAGAACAAAGCTGCATATAAATAATAGACCTTACCATCTTGGCTGATTTTTTGATACTTGAGAAAATATTACCATTTTCAAGTTGGGTTGACACAGTATGTAAAGCAGCAGTCTCCCTCCAGCTCACACTGAGTTAGCTACTAGAGAGGGGCTCCATCCAGGGGCACCTGTGTCCACTACAAGACCCAGTCCCTTTCCCATCCCTGCTGTCCATTAAAACGGGTGCAGTCGAGCATCACTGGCTATCTGATCAAGGCCTGGTCAGCTACTCCGGGACGACTGGTTCAAACTGAGCCATTGCCTGAGGACAGGGATGCCAGAGCCAGGAGAAGGAGCCCCTCCTGTGTTGCGATGACTCCCAAGGGAGGTGTAGAACATTTCGGAGGAGTGGTCTGAGAAGGAAGACTTTGGGGCCCGATAAGGAAAGAACATGGATCTTCAGCCCTTCAGTTGCAGTTTCACTTGAAGGTAGCCCAAACCCTGAGTAAAGAGAATTTCCACAAATTTGGTCTTAGAAGATAGAAGAAAGAGGCTGGTAAGGGATGGGTTAAACAGGACATCACGTCACTAGCTACATTGTTAGCTGATTGCAACCAAAAGAAACCAATTGAGCTAACTTCAGCAAACCAGGATTGTGGTGGGAGCGGGGAGAGGCTCACAGGAAGGACCAAGGCACAGAAAGGCCAGGAGCCAGGGCCACTACAGATCTGCATGCACTTGGCTGTTTCCAGTCTCAGACCACCCAGTTTAAGACTCACAGCTGAGGAGAAGGCATGCGATTTGGCTAGCTTGTCATGGGATTGACAGGGCCACCAAGGCTGCAAGCAATGGGTGTGGGACAGCTCCCCAAAGAGTATTGGAGAGAAGTTTCCAGAAAAAGGGTATGCTGGGCAAAAAGAACAACAGGTCTTCTACCGCATCCCAACCCCTCCTCCCCATACCCACAGACGCCTCCCTCCCTCTCAACCTCTCTCTCCTCTCGCCTTCAGGTTTGTCTAATATACGAGAAAAGCAGTCTTCCTTCCATTGATCCCAAGCTTCTCCAGTCGAAATGAGGTCACCATCACCTTATTGTGGACACCCTTCCTTCCCTTCACAGATGCCTGCTGTGGCCACCCGTGTCCAATGTGTGTTCTGGCGACATCAGCAGGTCCTGGGGAGAAGCTACTCAGGAAGAACCAGGTGTGGGATAACGTGTACAATTGCCCCTTTCCTATGAACCTCTTTGGATGCAAATAGACAATTCTACAGAGGATGAAGGCAGGGCCCAGGGACAGAAGCTGAACCTTATTTAAAACTGACAAGGAGATGTCTGTATTTGTTTGGAGTGGGGAGTGCAGGGCAGGGGGCACGGCGGTGAGGTGTGTGCTGGTCTGTGTGGCCTGGGAGGGTGCAGAGCAGACAAGGCCACTGGTGCCACATCCACCACAAGCCGAGGAGCCCAAATCGGCCTACCCTGAGGCAGCACCTCAGGTGCTGGAGGAGAGTCAGCCCAAGCGAGGAGTCCCGAGGGCTGCCTCTTCTGAAGAAGGGCCATGGGGGTGGGCATACAGAGTGCAGAGAGTCAGCAGGGTAACCAGCCTCAATACAAGCAGAAGATGAGATCAGAGAGGGTGGCTGGAGCTGGGGGAGTCTGAGGGAAGGAAATGACTACAGGAGAAACAGATGCAATTGAGCAAGACTCCTGGAGATGGATTTCCCTGCCTTGGTCCAAACTCAAATCCCTGTGCTCAGATTAATTAGCAAGGAAATATTTTCCTGTCTGCAGAAAAAGGCTGCCGGATTGCCAGTGGGACGTGAGGGTGGGCAGTCTATCAAATAACTACTAATTAGGTTACTTCCCACTGCTGTTGACATGCTGGGGACATGTTCCTGGACCAAAATAAAAGGGGGAGGAGGGGAGAGGAACAGAAGCAGAGAAAGAAGAGCATACCAGGTTCCTCTCAGCTCGCTTTAGAAAACCTCAGCTGGAATTAGGAAGGAAGGGATCCAAAGCCCAAAGAGGGGGTGGCAGAGGAGAAATGGTGTGCTGCCTGGAGACACCCGTGCCAAGACCTGTACTCACACTTGTATTTCATTGTCTCCTACAAGTGATCCAAAAGCGCACACAGCTGAGGCTGTCACTGGGGAGGCCTGGGAAGGGCAGTGTCGATGCAGCAGGAATTTGCGTGATGCAAGTAATGATGGGAGATGTTCATTGGGGTTTACTATCTGCCAGGAACTGTCTTCCTAAGTACTTCCTTCACTCAGGCACTCAACAGATGTGAGACGGGAGCTAAGAGATTAGCATACATTTGCCTCATTTATCCTCACAACTATAAGGAAGACATTTTAGCTCTTTATTATAGATATGGAAATTAGAGCCCAGAGAGGTTTAATAATTCATCCATATCACACAGCAAGTAAGAAGTTATGAAGCTCAGTTTTGAACCAAGATCTGCCTGACTCCAGCCCCACCTGCCCCTAATCTCTGCTTATAGATAATGCACACTTGCTAATACACAGTCTCTTCTTTCTTGTTCCTTTGCCTGAGAGTCCTAACTCCTTCCTGAAGTTCCCAAGGTGTATTCTTCAATACATCACACACACACAGGAACTGTATCTGTATTGCAAAGCTCCAGTTTCCCTGAGGTCCGAGACTTTGAGGTCTGGTAGTGACCTTGAGGTCATTGTCTAGTTTCTTTAGCCAGAAACTAAACTGGAACCGTGTCAGACGGATGGACATTCATCTAATTGCAGAGATCAACAAAGCACAGTAGTACCACCACTTCCATGGACAACACCATGAGCCATCTTCATTGTGCCCATGTGGCATCTGTCCGTTTCGTCCTTGGTAGAGACCAGGCAGGTGAATCAGCTGGTGTGGGCATCATGGCCCTCAGCTGTCCCTTCCGCTGATGGTCCATTCTCTTCTCTCCACCCTATCCTTGAAAGCAGAGTTGAACTACAGTGTGGTCCATATCTCTCCACAGTGAGTATCTCTTCTGGTGAGTTCTGATCTTCAGTGGTGGTGTGTATCTTTTCCACCTTCAAAGTTCTCTCTTGTCGCACTCATCCTTCAGTTAAAGTAGCCCTTTATGGCCATGGTAGACTGAGTATATTTTGAATCCAAGGACTGCATCTTTGCACATTTGTGTCTCTTGCACTTAGAATCATAGCGGAGTCCTGGTAATCAGTGTCCCAAGAATGACTGCTGAATGAGAGTGAAGCCTTAACGATTCTTGTTGGCTCTCGTCCAGCCTGCCTCTAAATGCCTTCCTAGTTTTAATGCTGGCCCTAGAACCCCCCTAGAAGGACCAACACATCTAACTGTCCCAAGCCCAGTAGAAAGAAAGATGACAGCACCCTCAAGATGCTGTCTCATCCTGCAGGCATCCAGGCTCCCTCTCAACCTGAAAAGAGCAGAGATGTCAAACACGTGGCGCTCCTGCCAGACCAAGATCAGGATGAAGGGGCTGCTGCTCTTGATCAAGGCCCTTTGGAAGCAGATCCAGGCCTGAGGGCCTGGGCACGGGATGCCCTGGGAGGGCATGGGGGAAGCAGCACAAGCGGGGATGAAAGAGTGCCCCGGAAAACCTACTTCCCTGGAGCAGGTCCTGTGTGAGCCAGAGAAACCTCCCTACAGAGGGGTGAGCTGGCAGAGCAAGTGGGTTACCTAAAAATAAAATTGAGAAGAATGAGTCTCTAAACTTTAGTGTTTTAAACATGTACAAGAGGGAGAAGGTGATCAGGCTCTCCTCATATCTGAAAGCACTTAGCTATAAAATTAAGCAAGCACAGTCAGGCTATCTACATCTAAGTTTAAATTCATGATTACATCCAAATATGTTTGAAGTGCACCATACATGGTCTTTTGCTATTTTATAAGGGAATGGCTCTATTTCTTTTATTTTATATTCTAGAATAAAAACATATTTGTTATTT
Source organism: Heterocephalus glaber (assembly GCF_053883595.1). Lineage (NCBI taxonomy): Eukaryota > Metazoa > Chordata > Mammalia > Rodentia > Bathyergidae > Heterocephalus > Heterocephalus glaber. Next base: position 16,365,089 of record NW_028258379.1, read on the forward strand.
CAACCAGATGCAAATTTTAACTATGGGTAACTTATCCCATCCCACTTGTTATCCTAAATGAAAAGCAAAGATAAACAAATTTCTCACCAAGCCTATCACCTTTCTGCCTCAACACATGGGTTTATTTTCATTTCTTTTCTTCAGAACCAGGTATCTCCCTTTATACAATTCGCTTTCTTTCATTTTTTAACTTGTAAACCTACAAAATTTATTTTTCTAGGATGAAGAAGGAAAAAGTCAATTGAAATTATTCACTCTGTTGCAAGTACAGGTATTCATAAAAGAGTGGGCTGGCTTCCCACGACAGGAGCTGGTCCTCTGCAGTTTTTGTCTCGGCAGCTGCACGCAGTTTGATTATTTCTCACTCACCAGAGGAAAGAATCAGAGCGTTCACCCCTACCTGGGACTCCAGGAAAGCAGGCAGGTGAGCTGAGGGAGCAAGAATCCCTCCAGGGCAGGCCGTGGGGAGGCAGGCAGGCAGTCCTGAGGTCCGCTCACCTGTCCTCGACAGAGTCACCAGCCGGGGTGGGGGGGGCATAGATCTTCATATATGTGAATGTACGCAGATAGGCTGTATCTCCCTAAGACAACCGATGAGAGACTGTGTGTAAGTCAGTTAATCAGGTGCCAGGCACACACCGTAGGGACTTAGTAGGTGTTAGTATGGGAATCGAGTAGGTGGAAGGTGAGGTCAGGACAGAGGGGGCAGAGAGACATGAGCATACTGTAAAGTAGCCATGGTGTTTTTGAAGAAAAGGGGTGGATTATAGAGGCAGAAAGTCCTAGGTTCAAGTCCCAGCTCTACCATTTGCTAACTTTGTAAGTTCAGGTAAGTTGAGAGTTTTCATCTGTAAATTTTAAGAATCGGTATAATAATCCCTATCTCATAGAATTGCTGGGATTAAGTGAAATAATACATGTAGAGTGCCTGTACAATGCCCAGGTCCAATAAATTATTGTTATTTTTCTTTTTATCATCTCCCCCCACCCCCCACCCTCCCCGTACTGGGGATTGAAGTCAAGACCTTGCACTTGTGAGCAGACATGGCACCACTGAGCTATATCCTCAGCCCTTTTTTATCGTCATTTTAAAGATGATTATGGACAATGAAGACCCTTACTAAACACCATCTTACTTTTAAAAAGAGCCCAAATTGAAAATCCATGCAATGTATATACCTGATAAGGGATTAATATCCAAAATATATGGAGAAGTCTTCAAACTCAACAACAAAAAACAAATGATCCAATTAAAAATGAGCAAAGGGCTTGAGTAGACATTTCTCCAAAGAAGATATACAAATGACCAGTAAACCCATGAAAAGATATTCAATATCACTAATCATTACGGAAAATATTGATAAATTGGTATTAATATTAAGAGCTTTGATTAGCAAAAGACAGCACAGAGTGAAAAGGCAGCTTTAGATTAGAAGAATATATATGTAATATAAGAGAGACATCTAGAATATATGAAGAACTCACAGAAATTAGTAAGAAAAAATATAATCATCCAAATTTTAAAATGGGCAAGAGATTTAAATAGCCACTTCATATACGCATACAGGATCCAAATGTATAATACACATATAAAAAGATGCTCAATATTAGTGGTCATCCAGGAAATATAAATTAGCCACAATGACATAACACACCTACCAGAATGATGGAAATTAAAATGTATTAAGCTACCTTCATGTGATTTGTGTATTTTATGTATGTAAGTTTCCAAAAAATTAACTTTAAAAATAACTTCGTATTAGTTTTGGTTTGGGTTATTAACTTTACTAGGGTATAATCTACATATAATAAAATGCACTCACCCTGAAGACAGTTTGATGGATCTAGACCAGGAATCAGTAAACTATGACCCTTGAGTCAAATTCAGCCACACCTATTTGTTTGCAAATTGCTTGTTTGTTGTTTTCATACTACTGGAGAGGAGTATTAACAGAGACCACATGGTCCTCAAAGCTGAAAATATTTACCATCTGGTTTTTTGTAGGAAAAGATTTTCTAACTTCTAACCATCACTACTCTATTAAGAAGTGGAATATGGGCAGGAGATTTAGCTCAGTAGTTCCAGGGCCTGCCTTGCAAGCACAAGGTCCCGAGTTTGATTCCTAGTACCAAAAAAAAAAAAGAAATGGAATATTATCCAGGCAAGGTGGAGCACATCTGTAATCCCAGCACTCTGGGAGGTTGAGACAGGAGGATCACGAGTTCAAACCCAGCCTGGGCAACTTAGCAACTCAGTAAGACCTTGTCTCAAAATTTAAAAAACAAATTTTAAAGGGCTGGGATGTAACTCAGTGCAAAGGCTCTTGGTTCAATCTCCAGTACTGAAAGAAGGAGGAGAAAGAGAAGGGATAAGGGGAGGAGGAGGAGGAGAAGGAAGAGGAGCATGAGAAGTAGTAGGAGGAGAACAAGGACAAAGAGGAGGAAGACAAGGAGGAGGAGGAGGACAAGGGGGAGGGGGAGGATAAGAAAAGAAAAAATAGAGTATTTCCAACAGCCCCCCAAAATTCGTTCCTGTTCCATTGCCCACCCTGCTCCTGGCTCTGCTTTGTGATGTTCTAGATTACTTTTGCCTTTCCTAGAATTTGATACAAATGCAATCATAGACCATGTACAGTATTTTTCTATGTTGGACTTACTCATTTAGTGTAATATTTTTTTTTGGTACCAGGGATTGAACTCAGGTCCTTGCGCTTGCGAGGCAGGCGGTGGAACCACTGAGCTAAATCCCCAGCCCTCATTTAGTGTAGTATTTTGATATTCATCTATGCTGTGCATGCCTGTAGTTCAGGACTTTGTATTGCTGGGAGGTATTCCACTATATTGTTATGCCATAACTTATCTGTTCATTGGTGGTGGACATTCAGAGTTGTTTATAATTTTTAGCTATTACAAGTAAAGCTGCTATGAATATTTATAAACAAAGCTTTGCATGGATATATATTTTCATTTATCTATGTGCATAAAAGTAGAGTTGTTGGATTATATAATGAATATAAGTTTAACTTTATAAGAAACTAGTGAGCAATTTTCCAGGGTGATTGACTGCTTTGCCTTCCCACCAGCAATGTATGCAAGTTCCAATAGGTTTATAGTCTCATCAATACTTAGTATTAGCAGCCTTTTCAGTGTTGGCCATTCTGATGAGCAAGTGATGGTATCTTGTTGTGACTTTAATTAGATTTTTTTCTAATCATTAATGATATCGCACTTCTTCTATGTGTTTATGAGCCATTTGTATATCTTATTTTGTCTGTTCAAATCTTTTGCACATTTTAATTGGGTTGTTTATCTTATTGAGCTGTAAGATTTCTTTATGTATTCATGGTACAAATCGTGTATGCATGCCTGTGTGTGTACGTGCCCAGGGAAGGGGAAAGGAAGAGAATATTTTCTCCCAGCCTGTGGCTTGAATTTTTTTTTTTTTTAATGATGTAACGAATGACCACACATTCGGTGGCTAAAGACAACACAAAAGATCTTCCTTCCTCTTAATGTAGTCCTCTAAAGGTTCTGAAGGGAGTGGGAAATATTCTCAAAGCTGCCTGTTCCATGTTGAGCTGCTTGGGAAGATCTCCAAAGCCCTTCAACAGCTGTGCACTTGATCCAGCTTTTCCATTCATTCTTGGTGGGAACACCAGTCCGATGCAAGATACTCCATTATATGAGAAGCAGAATATAGATGATTTTCTTTTTTATAATCTCCAGAATTATCATTTAGGCTGTGATCCAGGACTAGAATTCATACATTTTCAGACAAATTTTTACTGAGTGGATTCTATGTTCCAGGCACTATTCAAATCCTAGGGATGTAGCAATAAACAAAGAATAAAAGTTGCTGCATATGTGATATTTCAATTTTAGTGGAAGAGACAGACAATTAGCAAAATAATTAAGCAAAATATACAGTGTCTCAAACAGTGAAAAATGTTAGGCAAAATAAATCAAGAAAGAGAGCAGCAAATGTTTAAGGGAGTGAGCATGTTTTACTTAGAAAAGCCAAAGAAAGCCTTCCTGGGAAGCTGATGTATATTACCCAAAGATCTGCAGGAGGCGAAGAAGAAAATCACACATGTATGTGGGGAAGAGCATTTCAGGAGAATGGAAGAGGAAAGGCAGAAGCCACAAGGCAGGTGCACAGCTGGAACACTGAAGGACAGGAGGCAGGTGTGGCGGGAGAGGATGGTGATGAGAGGCAGCAGGAGATGAGGTCAGGGAAGAAATTCGGGGACCTTAGAGGTCATGATGAGGCCTTTAGCTTTTGCTCTGAGTCACTAAGTGGTGAATAGATAGAAGAAGGACAATGGCAGGAGCAAGAGGACTCACTGGAAGGCAGTAATCTGGGAGGAAAAGGTCTTGGACCAGGGTGTAGAAGAACACGAGCTAAGAGCCAGAAGGATCAGAAATGGAAAGAAAGAAGGAATCAAAGATACTCCTGGGGTTTCAGTCTGAGCAGCTGGAAGGATGGGAAAAATCATTTACCAAGAAGGGAAGGAGATTTGAGAGGCAGGAACGGGGATAGCAGAAGCTCAACTTTGGACATAACTGGAAATGTCAAGATGCTGTCATCTCCCACCAGAGTCCCAGTCTCGAAATCTCATGGCTAAGCAGTTGGAGGAGAGTGAGTGACAGCTACTCCCCCCAAACCCCTTATAACGGTGTTATAAGCAAGTTGCAGGCCAAGTTATGTCTCATAGAGATTCATGAATTAGCATTCTACTAGGAACAAGCAGCAGGATCACTTGAAACAACCCATTCTGTGGGCTCAAGGAGGCCCCATGTCTGTGCATTTGGGTGTCCCAAGTTCATGTTGCTTTGCACTTAGGCAAACACCCAGATTTCAGGGGCAGGATTCTTATTACCCTACAGCTCCTCCCCGCAAACAAAATTCCCAGAGTTCACTGTTTGGCCATTAAAAATATTGGCTTCAAGCCTCACCATAATGGGCCAACCCTCAGACCTCTCTGGACTCTTACCCACAGGGCACAGCAGGAAAGAGAGTGTTTTCAGGACACATTCGCTCACCCAGACTGTCTGGGATTGGGTTCCCAACAGCTGGCCCTGGGAGAAGACTGTTTGGTACAGCTGTTTTACGTGGGAGACAATTTAGGAAGCTCAAGAGAGGGGTAGGGAATGCAAAACAAGGAAGGGAGAAGACAGTAAAGGGTGTGGAATAAGTTCTGCTGTGGGCAATGGGCCTTTCCCCACTGGAGACCTTCTCAGACACCAGGTGGAACACACTCCAGAATCTTTCCCAAAGAGGACCAAAGCCAGGGCATCCACAGTCACTGAACCCCAGTGGACAGCCCCAAGGACAGGGCAGCTCTCCTGGCTGTACCCACTTTACGAAGAGCTAAGTGGTTGGTGGGGATACTATCAGGCTACAAGTGGAAGGACTCACCTGATTTTGTGCACCTAGATCCAGAGAGGGGTGGTGGGCAAGGTATCCCCAGGACCCTCTTATATAGATCTTGAAACTTCCACACAAGCACTCACATCTGACATCAGTCTGCAGTTCACAGGCCACTGCTTCTCAATACTGATCCAGTCCTGCCCCTCATGGAGCCACTGGCCCAGGGTGGCTTATTGGTCCAGACACAATCAGGAAAAGCTCCAACTCTGGGCCTCTGACCTTGCTACCCCTCCTCCTGATCTGGGCATTCTTGACTGAAATCCTGGCAACCCCTGGGTTGAGGCTTAACCTAAGTGGCACAGACAGTATCAAACTCACATGCCAAAGTACCTCAAGATAAACTGGAGACAGGCTGATGGTGGTGGTCAGGCAAGACCTCTCTGACAGAGAGACCCTACAGTTCTAACAGCCGAGAAGGAGCCTGCCCCAGGCAAGGTCCAGGCCAGGCTGAGGATTTTAGGCACAGGGACCAGTTCCTGCCACTTCCTTCTCACCACCCTCAGCTTTCCTCTCTGGATGACTCAAGAATCTTATGCTTTTTGTTTATCTGCCTGGAAAATGTCTCTAATCTACCTCCATGCCTGACCATCTCTTCTTCAGCTTTCAAAGCCCCACTCAAATAGCCCACCTTTTCATAAACTTAACAGTTATAGTCTTCTGATCACCCAAAACACTGGATCCTACCCTCTGCCTCAGTATTTATTATATTGTGTCATATTTTGTCTTTCTATGTTTGCCTTCTTAAGAATAGTGATGGTAGTTTGTTCTGGTCCTTGGCCCAACTCCTGGCTCATAGTAGGTGCTCAGTAAACATTTGCTCAGTGGGATGGTAGAGGAAAGGGAGTAATCAGGATTGTGGGGCAGGAGTGGCTTCTGTTCTTGAGTCACTTTCTTTCAAAGCCTCCTCCTGGAAGTGCAAGGCAGGGAAATGTGACAGACTCTTCTACCTGCAGAGCAGAGGCAGGACTTTAGGGACATGATGTAGGGGAGTTGCTGCCTTTTCCCATTCCAAGGTTTAATGTGTAACTTGTCACCTTTCTTGAATGTCAGTTCCTTTATTCGCCTGTAACATTTTCACCTTGCTGGGTCTCCTTGCTTACAGGACATAGCCCCAGCCCCACACCACACCTTCCACAACCTGGCCACCTGTGCTCCATGTTGGCTGCCAGGGGTTTTGGTATTTGTCTCAACCCTACTCCTCCATCCTGGGCAGCTGCAGGCAGAGGGCCCAGGGGCTTCTGTTACCCTTTGGGGTGGAACTTGCAGGCCTTGGGCAATGAGGATGTGGGAGGTGTCTGTGGAATCCAAATGGATTGTTGATCCCCCTTCGGCAGAGGCCCCTTCATCCAGGGCCTCAAGATCACACTAGGCTGTACCATCCCTTCTTCCCTCCCTTCCCTCTGCAGATATCAGTGCACAGCTAACCTGCACTGGCACAGCGAGTGACATTCCAGGTGTCTCTTCTGTGGAGGGGGCCTTACAGCAGGGGACAAATCAGCACAGCGACCTGGTGCAGGGAGAATCTGCGAGGGCGTGAGCAGAGGCGCTGACAGGAGAGGAGAGGGGTGGGCTCCAGAGGGGACCAGGGACTGAGCTGTCGGAGGAGGCCACAGAACCCAACTAAGCAGAGTCAAAGGCTTCACAATGGAAAGTGGTGTTCTTAAAACACATGTGTAGCTAAAGACATAAGGCTAACATTTGTTCATTTTGGTGGCAAGTATTCCTTACCTTTTCCATTTCTATGTATTAAAATTTCTCATGTTTAATATGATTTCTGCATTAGTTCATCTAATTAAAAAGTTTTGTCCAATAATTTACAATTGTAACACATGAGGCATAGCTCATGTGAGGCATTGTCATGGGTCCCGAGTAACTCTTGGCCCTTGTCTTATGGCCACCCGTGACTTTCTCCTTAGTCCTGTCAGCAGACTCTTATTCATCCTTTAAAACCTGCCTCAAAGATCACCTTCCAAGTGCGGTCTTCCTGCCCCTTCTCAGAGTCTGCTGTTCTGTACTTGTTGCTCAGAACATAATCCTAATAAATGCTCACACATCCTAGTTTGTTTGTATCTATACATCTTCTGTTCGTGTGCAGACTCTTCGGGTGTTATCTGCACTGTGTTCCTGTCTACCCTCAGCTTCTAGCAGAGTGCGCTGTAACATACCGTAGATTCCCGGTGACGATTCTCGGTGAGGTCTGTCAGATGTGGGAATGAATGTTTAACCTTCAAACAACAAGCTTTCAAAGAGTATTAATAGAAGGTATTTGTATACAAAGGATATGCTAATTAAATTAGTTTTATTTAGTCATTCACACAAACTCAGCAAGAACTCCACTTGGCTGCTATTAATGTTTAGCGTGATTTACTCTAAGTACTAGAAATGTAAAAAATGTGTTTCTTTTACAACGACAGCCACAGTTCCTCCTGGTTTTCCCCACCCCTGTCCCATTTGTCTGAGTCAGTGAGGTTTCACTTTAGTCCGGGTCATTTCCGGAGACTCAGGCTGGCTGTGCGGCAATGTAATCGCCTCTGACTGGGCCAAGCAACCTAGGGGGAAGGGTTATGGAGCTGGCCTTCCTTATTGAGGAGGCTCACGGGTCCTCCAGGCGCTGGTGGCGACCCAGCCCACCAGGTGTGGCGGTGAGCAAGGGAAACCTAGGAAAGCTTCACCTGTGACTGAGCCAACAGGACAAGGAATCCTCACATTAAATAACAAACAAACAAAAGACAAAACCAAGACTGAGGGCCATTGCCCCTTGCAAGGCTCCGGGGCTGTTCCTGAAAGGACTTGGTCATAACCATACAGCATTCTCTTTTCTTCGCAGGTCGGGGCGGGGTCTGGAACCCCATGCACTTGGTTCACATCCTAGCTTTGCTCTGACAAGGTGGGGTTCTCCTGGCACCTCTGGTTCCTCACCTGTAAATGGGGGTGCTGACCACCTCTCCACTTTATCGCCTGGCAGTTGCTTACAAGAGTGCCTGCCACTGCCCCAAGCACTGTCGCTCAACTCTGCTGCTGCTTTTTCTTCTGCCTTTTTTTCCTCACCCTGTCCATCGGCCGGGGGGCTGGGCTGCTGTGACTTCCCTGGCGGAAGTCCTTTTGTAAAGTGTTACAAAATAGCCAGGCTTCCTTCTAGCCTGAAGACTAACAGGTTTTTTGGTTGTTTTACAGATGTGGCTTGGGGATAAGGAGAGATGGTGCCAGTTTATCATACCTGAGTCTGATGGAAATGGAATCACTGAAAGTCTGAAATGAAATTCACACCATAGGTATTAATCCTCCAGTGTCTGTTTGCATTTCAGGGACTCTTAACCTGTGTGGTCTCAGGGCTTTTCTACTCATTTACATCAAGTTTACGTTACTTGTCCGACTTCTGACTTGCCTTGTCCTATGTAGCGTTTACCGGGGGTCCCCAGTACATCACTTACAGTGCATTAGGGGCAAGCAACAGAAAAGCAATAATGATTCACGCAATAAGAACACGCATCCTCACAGCCAGCAGCGGTGGTGCACCCCTGTAATTGAAGCTACTCTAGGCCAAGGCAGGAAGATCACAAGTTAGAGTGCTACCCAGGCAACCTAGTGTGAGATCTTGTCACAAAATAAAAAAAGAAAAGGAGTGGGGATGTAGCTCAGTGGCAGAGTGCCTCTAGGTTGGATCCCCAGAACAAAAGTAAATAAATAAAAGAACCGCATCTTCTTTTATGACTGGAAGTAGATATTTCCAGGATTGGTCTCTTGCTTCTGTGGGTCTCCAACACACCAAGCACCTGTGCCTTTTCTGTTCTTATTCACTGCCATCCTCTGACACTGGCTTTTCCCAGGTTTCTTTCTCATGGTTGTGAGTGGCTTTTGAGGTTTTTTCTCCAGGTTTCTCTTTACCATGAAGGACAACGCTGCCCAAATGCCCCTCTTTCTTCTCTCTGCAGAGTCCCGGTAAGCCTTGTGGTGTGGTGGGACATATGTCATCGATCCTCTAATTGTGAGGAAAGTTGGGGAGCAACTGGGTTTTTAGTTTCTACTGTATGTGATGGGTCCAGCCAGGAGAAGCTGAGAGCAGACTGCAGCATGGGCCACCAGTGACCTCTGCCAAACGTGCCCAGGTTCCTTTTCCACAGTCCTACACTCCCCTTCCCACAACACATTTCTGCTTGTATATTAACTGGCAGCTGGTTCTTATTTTCCTGGAAGAGGTTCTGTATCTTTCTAAATTGCTCCTTCTTCTGGGGCTGCTACATACACCTGCCCAGGCTGTGATCTCTATGACTCTAGGAAGTCCAGGTGGGCTTGTGGCTGTATCAACCATGTCTTCTGGAGAGGTACACTGCATAACCTTCTCAACCAGGTTTTTTTTCATTCATTCTGTATTGATCTCTTACCTCATTCTTCATCCTCTTAGTCTATACTTCCTAGTTCGTTGGCTTTCATTTATTCATTCAACAAACTTTTATAATTCACTTAGTAAATTCCAGGAGGTGAGATAGGCACTAGTTGGTAGTGGGACAGAGGATAATATAAACATAAAAAAAAAATCAAGTCCTCACCCCGTAAGGGTGGAGACTGACATGTGAACAAACACGTATAATACTGTGTGAGGAGTGCTATATTAGAATGTGCTACATGATTCTGTGAGAGCTCAGGGAGAGGAGAGGCTGAGTTGGGAAGGCTTCCAGAGGAGGTGCCATTCGTGTTGGGTTTCAATGGTTGAGTGTGATCCAGGGAGAGGTATGAAAGAGGATGCTGTGTGGTAGAGAACAAAGTTCCATATGGCAGGGCATGGTGAGAAATACAGCCAGAAATATGTTAGCCCCAAATTACTACACATAGGTTAGAGCCAGGCAAAGGACTTAGATTTTATCCTGTGGAATCTGGAGAGCCACTGGAGATTTTTAAATAGGAAAATTGATTCAGTGAATTCTGTGAACCAAAGTACTATGGCTCACAGTTAACATCATAGTCAATGATGAAAGATTGAAAATCTTTCCTCTAAGATCTGAAAAAGGCAAGGATGGTGCTGGAAGTCCAAACCAGAGTAATTGTCAAGTAAAAGAATTAAAAGCATTGAAATCAGAAAAGAAGTGAAAATACCTCTGCTTGCGGATGATATGGTCTTATATGTAGAAAGCCATCTCCAAAATGGTTAGGAACAATAAATACAGTACAGTTGCAAGGTGTAAAATCAACATCAAAAAATTAGTTTGTATTTCTATACACTAACAACAAACTGTCTGAAAAGGATATTAAGAAAACAATCTCATGGGCAGGGGATTTAGCTCAGTGGTTCTGCCACCTGCCTTGTAAGCGCAAGGATCCGAGTTTGATCCCCAGTACCAAAAAAAAAAAAAAAGAAAGCAATCTCATTTTTGATAGATTCAAAAAGAATAAAAACTTTAAGAATAAATTTAGCCAGGCATCATGGCACACCCCTGTAATCCCAGTACTCTGGGAGGTGGGGCAAGAGGATCACAGGTTGGCGCCCAGCCCTGGTAACTTAGCAACCTACCAAGACTTTGTCTCAAAATAAAAAAAATGTTTAAAGCTGAAGATGTAGCTCAGTGCAAAAGCCCTACATCCAATTCCCAGTACTACTCCACACCACACATGTGCATGCACACATACCCCCCCACACACACACATAGAATAAACTTAACCGAGGAGGTAAAAAAAAAGTTTACACTAAAAATTAAAAATTACTGATGAAAGGCATTAGAGAGGACAGAAATAAATGAAGAGACATCCTCATTCATGGATTAAAAAGCTTAATATTGCTAAAATGTTCATATAGCCAGAGCAATCCACAGATTCAATGCAATCTCTATCAAAAATTCCAGCAGCATTTTTATAGAAATATAAGACACAATCCTAAAATTTATGTGTAACCACAAATGACTCCAAGTAGACAAAGCAAGCTTGGACACAGAGAACAAAGCTGGAGATATCTCACTGCCTGAGTTCACAATATACTGCAAATTTATAATATTGGATGCAGTATGATTCTAGCATATAAACAGGCACATATAGTAACGGAGTAGAATAGAGAGCTCAGAAATAATCCTGCATATATAGTCATTGACACGGATGTGATGAAAACACAATGAGGAAAGGACAGAGTGCTGAACAAATGATGCTGGGCCTTTACACCACACATACAAAAATGAACCTGAAATGAATTGGAGATGTCAGTATTATGACCTGGAACTGGAAAAGTAGAAGAAATACTAAGGAAAAGCTTGACAATACATCTTCAATGACGCCAACAACAGGCAACAATAGCAAAATTAGACAAACGGAGCTATATCAAAATAAAAACAGGGGCCGGGGATTTCGCTCAGTGATTTCACTGCCTGCTGCACAAGTGCAAGGACCCAAGTTCGATCCCCAGTACCAAAAATAAAAATAAATAAATAAAATAAAAAACATTCATCAGAGTGAAATGATAGCCTATAGCCTGGAAGAAAGTATTTGCAGAACATATATCTGATAAGGTCTCAACATCCAAAACATACAAGGTGTTGCTACAGGTCTGTGCAAAACAAACTGATTTGAGAATGGGTGAAGGTCTTGAACAGATATTTCTCTAAAGAAGATACACAAATATCCATCAGGTGTATGAAAATCTGCTTAATATCACTATTCATTACAGAATTGCAAATTAAAACCACAATAAGACATCACCTCACATTTGTTAGAATGGCTATTATTAAAACAAGCAAACAACAGCAAAAACAGAAAGTAACAAATGTTGATGAGCACGTGGAGAAATTGGAACCCTTGTGCATTGTTGATAGGAAAGTATGTAGAATGATTCAGCCACTGGGGAAGACAATATGGCTGTTTCTCAAAAAGATAAAAATAGAGTTACCGTATGATCTAGCAATCCTACTTTTAAAGAAACACACACACATGTATGAAATCAGATATATACAGTCTTATGATTATTGTAGTATTATTTACAACAGCCAAGTTATGATAACAGCCTAAATATCCATCAAGAAATGAACAGATAAGGTAAATTTGGTATGCGCATACAATGTTATTTAGCCTTTAGAAAGAAGAAAATCTGCCCTATGCCACAACATGGATGAACCTAGATGACATTATGCTGAGTGAAATCAACCATGCATGGAAAACAAATATTGCATGATTCCACTTACGTGATGTGTATAAAATAATCAAACTCATAGAAACAGAGAAGAACAGTAGTTCCCAGGGGTTGGAGAGAGGTAGAAATAGATAGTTGTTTATCAGTGAGTATACATTTTCAGATTATCAGATTCTAGCAGTCTGCCCTGTAGGTAAGGATACTGCATTGTGCACTTGAACATTTAAGAGGGAAGATGTCATGATCTGTGCTCCTATCGCCATAAAAATAAACATAAAATGTTCTGGGTAATTGTGTGGAAGTGGTTTGAAAGAACAAGAGACAGGGGCCTGAGACTCTTCCTATGGTCTCGGTAAGGGTTGATAAGAGCCTATGATAAAGCAAAACCAAGGGCGAAAAGAGAGAATGAATCTTAGTGGGACCATATCCTTGTGATCAGATTTGGAGGTTAATGAGATGTGGAGGAGAAGGAGGAGTCGAGGGTAACTTGGAGGCTGCCAGCTGGGGGACAAGGTGATGGCAGTGCCTTGTTAAGAGGGAACACAGGCAGAAGAGGGTGTGCAAAAGAAGGAAATGGTAAGTCTGGTTTTTAGCACATGGAGTTTAATGCAATTACTTGGTAGTAACATTTTACAGGGAAAGGAAATAGATTGAGGAGAAAGCGGGGCCCAACAGGACACAATTTTGTTTTGATTGTGGAATGGAGGAGACTTTAAAGCACTTGGATACAGTTAGTGGAAGGAGCCATTGGAGAGATTGATGACAGGAGAGAGGGAGGGAGAACGCAGTCCTGAAGAGCGGCTGGAAGCAGGGCCCAGATGGTGCTCTTAGCTGGGGGCAAGAGGAAGAGCAGTAATTAATCTGAGATAGGGCTGCCATTAATAATCTCTCTCCCCCAAAAAGAATCACAAGTCCCCAGAGATTATTTTTTGATATGTCAAATCTATATTCCTGAGTCCTGGTTAATTTTTACTCTTAAGATTTGACTCCCAGCATCTATTTCCTTTTGGAGTGGGAACAGCACCTGAATTCCTTTTGGGGAACTACCTCTCTCCCATTGTATTTCATTTGGGTGAGCTGTCACCCTCTCCCACCTCCTCACTACCAAGGGTGGCCACAGGACACAGGTTGAGATGAGCAGTGCCTCTCCTAGGGCCTTTGGCCTTTGAGCAGCAGAAAGGATTGGGCATTTGTCTGTCTGTCTGTCTGTTCGTTCGTTCATTCATTCATTCATTCATCCTGGTGACTGTGCCCCAGAGAATCTACCCACCAAGTTCAGTTCTCAGATCCCCAGAGCCACCTTGGTTCTCTCAGTCTTTCCTTTAGTTTTTGTGCATTACCTGGTACCATTTCAATACATTTTATTTCTGCTTAGATTGGTCGTGGTCATTTTTGTTGATTTTGAGCAAAGCACATGAATGATAACTCAGAAATGATACTCTTTTTAGTAACAGAGTGTTCACTGCTGCTCAAGACTGTACAGTTATCCTCCATCCTCCTGATTTACAGAGCAGATTTGGGAACAGGCATCTCTATCCCCAGTTGTTAAGAAAACGTGATACAAGGCCAGGAAAGTGATGCCAGAGTCCGTGACCAACAGGAATTTGACCATGTCTGGCCTGAGACTTTTCCTAAACTCTTCATCCTTCCCTGGCCCCTCACCTCTCATTGCCTGCTTTAAATCCCACTCAGAACTAAGAAGTATAGAACTCCACTACTCTCTATGGATTAAACCCAACGCTGGGGAATCTTTCAGAAGTCATTGAGTTCTGAGGTTCTGCTCTAACTCAGCCAGAGGAAAAGACAAAACCATGGCAGAGACGTGCTGGGCTTGGGAAACAGCACAGGGTGCACCTGGCCCACAGCGCAAACCTTTGCCCTTATCCCTTGTTCATTCCAGCTGTGCTCTTGGTGCAAGGCCTGTCCCTTTAATTCAGTAATACCATGAGATGGTGTCACTCTATGCCCCTCAGTGTGGTGGGGTGGAAGCTACAGCAGAGATGGCCAAATGGTGGGTAAGAGCACAGGCTATCAAGTCAGACATGGGTTCAAATCCTGACTTCATTTAACTACTGTAAACTTTGTAAGAGCACTGTGCAACTTTGAGCACATCACTTGACTGCCAGTTTCCTAGATGATGAACTAAAGAAGGTGATCCCTGCTCATCAGGGTGCTGATAAGATTAAATAAGCCAATATAGATCAGGTGCCTCAGAGAGCTTGACACCCAAAGATGTTCAGTGAAGGAGAGACATCATTTCCATTATCATGGCTCAAGTACATGTGGGAAGTCACCACCCTGCTCCCCAAGGGAATGTGGTAGGTGGCTCAGGTGAGAGAGACATCATTGTTAGCAGAGTCCACAGGTGGGATGTCGTACTTAAGCAGGACTGTGAATAATGAATAGAAATAGGTAAGAAGCAGAAAGCAGGAGAGGTAGGAACACGGCCAGCAAGGACAGCGTGTTTATAGAATGTTTTGTTGGCTGGCTGAGCAGCAGAAGGTCTTGGGATTAGAGGGCCCCGGGGCCCAGGGCTCAGAGTTGTTAGTGTGGCTATGGTTAGGTGTCTCTCTGCATCTCTGGTCCAGCACCTCCCCTTCCTCTAGGACCACAGGCATCTGGAGGGGTTTGCAGTCCTGTGCCGGGCTGCTGGGCCTGCTGAGTGTCCTGGCAAATGGGTTTCTGGCCAAGCAACATTGGACCCCCACCAGGGCCGCCCTTGGTCGGTTCCTCCTGCCCTTGCCTCTGGTTCACCTGTGGGACGTCACCAGGGTTGGGCTGTGCTACCTGCACCGCCATCCCTAGAGGATGTCTGGACAGGGAGAGCCCAGCCGCGTCCCCAGCTCCTCCTTGCCCTTGTGTGTAAAGCCAACATGCCCACGATGGAGATGATTAATGGCCTCACGGCACCACAGTGTTGTGCTTAGTCTATCCCCAAGCAGATAGATCTTCTTTTCGATAAAGTGAAAGCAGCCCTTTCCTAGGCTGTGGGTCCTGGCTGCTCCTCCCTCCCAGTTGGCAGTCCATGTCAGGAAACTCTGAAAGGTAAATGCATTGATAAGACTTCGGATGGGGGATGGCTGTATCTTCCGTGGCCCTTGTAAACAGTGTAAAGTCACCTTGATGTCCTATAGCAAGCCAAATGGAGTCTGGTGGTACTGAGCCAGTGAAGGGGCATTTGTCCCTACAGTGTGGAGGAGCAGCCAAGAGCCCTTGTCCCTCCACCTGGGTCTTTTCTATGTGGCGACACACATGCTCAGCTCTGTCACATAGCAGGTACAAGACCTCCTGAACTTTATTGCTTCTTCTGCAAGAAAGTACGGGATGGGTTGAATTGTGTCCCCCAAATGAAGTTGAAGATCTAATTCTTCCCAGTACTTGTGGATGTGACCTTATTTGGAGACAGGGTCTTTGCAGATGATCAAGTTAAGATGGAGTCACATGACTGGTGTCCATATGAAAAGGAGAAATTTAGACAGGAAGACAGACAAGCACGCAGGGACAGTGCACTGTGAAATAGCATCTACAAGCCAAGAAATGTCAAAGATGGCCAGCAAGCTGGGAGGGGCCTGGAGCAGATTTCTCTCCTGACCTCAGAAGGAACCAATCCTGCTGACACTATGATCTTGGACTTCAAGCTTTCAGAACATGAGCCAAAACATTCCTACTGCTCTATGCCCCACCGTTTGGGGTACTTTATTATACAGCCCTTGCAAGCTAACACAGGGGAATAGTCATCCCCCCTGTCACTGTTTGGTGAGAATGTAACAGGAAGCCCATGGGAAGCACTCAATGCATAGCAGGTGTTGAGTAAGTCACTGAACCTTAAGGTCAGGAGGCTACCCAGACAGAAGGGGCAAAAAGGGAGTAGAGCTGGACAGAGGCCTGGGAGGCTACAGGAAAGAAAAAGTGCGATGAGATGGTCAGCCCCCTTGGCTCCATAGAATAGACAGGCCTGATAAAGAGTTTAGTAGGAGCCACATACTGTGTCATTCTGTTTGTATGAAATGTCCAGACTAGCCAAATCCACCAAGACAAAAAGATTAGTAGGTGGCCAGAGCTTGGGGTCTCCAAAATGCTTATGTTGAAGATAAATGCATTTCTCTTATTTAAGCCACACAGCCTGTGGTTTTGTGTCAAGGTGGCTCTTGCAGACTACCATATGGAGAATTGGAGGGTGACTATGTAATGTGTCCGGGGACTTTTTGGGGGGTGCTGACAATGTTCTGGAACTAGATACTTGGTGAGTATCTTTGTGAGCACTGTGAATGTACTTACCACTAAACTATGTGCTTTCAAATGGTAAAGTTTATTCCTGGTGAAAATACATTGCACACCAAAAACAAAACAAAGTTCAGCAGCGAGAACCTGAGTATTTGGAATCCCCTTGAGGGAGGAGAGGGAGGGAGCTCAAATCTCAGGGAGCAAAGATAGGTTACTGGGGTTGCTATGGTGTTTAGACCACCTGTTTCAAAAGCCATGTTCTGGCAAACTGCTGAACAGGAGGCTCAGGGTGGGATTCTCAGCTACCCTGAGACCTTGGACATTCAGAGTGGGCACAGCATTTCTGGGGACAGGGATGAGACAGTGGAAGGAGGCGTGAGTTCATAATAGCCTGGCACCTTGGACTTACCTGCTGAAGCTCAAAGTCCACACTGTCTTCTCCCCCTGACTTCCTACCTCTGGCACTATTCACCATCAGCTATTTCCTCCCAGTGCTGCCTCTGACTTTCAGAAAAGAACCAAGGCATGATGAAGGGGCGTGGCACAAGGGGTCTGGGCCATCTGCCGAATGAGGTGCCTATCTGGAGCATTTATGAGGACACTGTGTGTGCCAGGCATGGTTCTAAGGATCCTCTTGGGTTGACTCCTTTTGTCCTCATGACAGCTTTAGAAAGTAGAAAACAGAATTTTCAGTTGCAGATGAAGAAAGTGAAGTACAGAGAATTAGGGGTCATCACCAGAGTTTCCCAATAGCTGATGGAAGATTTCAACCCAAGTAGGCTCTGGAGGGATCAGCTCGAGCATCCAGCATGAGTGGCCTGGGTGGCCTGGTCCTTCAAATTGCAGAGGTTTTAGGCCATGAAAGTGAAACTATGAAGAGCTTCCTGGAAACAAAGGGCTGTGTTTTCCCATGATGACAGCCAGCCCTTCCACAGAGCATTGTGCGATGCAGGAGGCACCCATGTTTGTCAGAGGCCCAGCAAACCCTGTGTGGCCTGGCTTAGAGGGAGTGATGCCGAGTCTGGGTTCCCTTGGGAGAGCTGAGACTAACACTGTGGAATGATTCAGAGTCCAGCTGAACCAAGGTCTACAGGGTTTTCTAAGCAGACACCTTCTCAACCTATGCACTAAGGGCTTGTTGCAGACGCAGTGGAATGCTTAAAGCTAGGACAGACTCCAGCTGGAGAGAGGAAGACCTACCTGGGACCTCTGCCTGAACCCAGTGAGGGCCGGTGAGAAGCCAGGTGGTTGCTGCTAGACCAAGTGAACAGGAAGCTGGAAATGAAGGAGCTGCATCAGAAGGAAGAGCATCTCCTCAGGAAGGGAGCCTGGTGGCAGGTGTGTGCCTGGCAGCCCAGCCCAGGCAGACCTGCTTCTACTTGGCTATCTGCCTTTCCAGCCATGGCACTCACTGACAACCCCATGTGTGCCCAGGCCAGGTTAGAGGGCAGTGCTTTGTGGCTACTGGTCATAGTGACCTGAAACCCAGAAGCATGGTGGTTCTCAGACAGAACTGAGGAGGACTCCTGCCTGGAGTCCTGCTCCTAACTCTCCACCTTTCTAGGGACACCCTCACAAAACAGCCCAAAAGAGTGACTCAAATGGTAGTCATCCTTAGGGGTCACTCATTCATTTCCTTTCATCCCTCCATCCATCCATTCAGTCAGTCCACAGTCAGGAAGGTCTTACTATATGTCAAGCATCACAGTACCCTGGCGACACAATGGCAAATAGGACCAACATGTGGTTTTTACCCGGGTGGAGCTTTTGTTCCAGTGACAGGCTACTGTGGGACTATTTGTGGTCCTATGTAGGAAACAGGCTTTTGACTTCACCAGCTTGGCTGGTATCCATCCTCAGAGTTCCTGTTATCCTGGAGGGTACTGGATTAGATCTAATAGGAAGAGGTGGACTCACTTCTTGTTCTTTTTTTTTTTTTTTTTTTTGAAGATGGAGGTGTTTTAAGGATTCTAAAGGGTTTGTCCCTTCCATGTTAGCAAGGGGCTGGCCCATGGCCCTCTTTTTTTTTTTTTTGGAGGGGGGAAGGTTTGGGACAGGGTCTTGCTATAGAGTTCAGGCTGGCCTTGAACCCTCTCCTTGATCCTCCTGCTTCAGCCTCCCAAATGCTTGAGTTACAGACATGCACCACCATTCCCAGAAACCATAACCCCTCTTAAACAACATCTCACTGCGAATCCCACCTAAGTAAGCATGTACAAGTAACCCAGAAAATCAAGCCAGATGGCTCATGTGATCACACGAGGGTGTCCAGACATGATCAGTGCTCACCTGGCTCATTGTCTGGCAGCCATGCTGTTGTCCTTTCTCGTGGCTCTCCCATCTTCTGGAAACTTGGGCCCCTGGCTCAGCTCCCAGAGCTGGGCCAGCCTGACCATAGAAGGCTATCCCAACTGTGCAGAAACTGGAGCAGCTGATGTCTCTTAGAGACCAGTCAGTATCCCAAGAAGTGGAGCTCATTTTCCAAAAGAAGAAATCTTTTTAGAGAACTTAGCCTCCCAGGAAATCTTTCTGGAAAAAGCAGAGACACCAATACTCCAAAGCCTTTAAACCGCAAGCAGTTTCTTTGCTGGGATGGCCACTGGGCCTTTCGGGATCCCCTGCCTCACGGGCATGGCCAGCTGCACCCTTTGCCAGGGCCCTCACCTGCACCCTCCCCCCACCCTCCAGGAGCCTCTGCCTGTCCCCCAAGCCAGGAAAGCTCTGTTCCCTCCCTGCCTCCTGGTTTGGCAGGAGGAATGGAAACTTTCATGGAAAACTCCTGAGCTGACGAATGCTCCTAAGTCAGGACTTTGACTGGGTCCTGATGGGCCCCAGTCCCCGGATGATGGTGGGGAGGCTCTCCTTTCTGGGGTCAGGACCTCCCACCCGGCTCCTCCCCTTGTTGTGCTCCCTGCAGGCCATCACTCACCAGCTCTCCTGTGACCCAGTGAAGCCCTGCCATATAGGAGTCATTGTCTTTCACACTCCCCCTTGTTCTGGCCCTCCCCCCACCACCCCCATGATGTATGTACTCCCCACTTCCCCGTGCCTGTCGGTGGCTGTGGAGTCTGCACGGGACTTGGTGGGGTTGAAAGTCCACAGCTTTTTGTTTAAGACCTGGTTATGGTTGTGCGGGATTTTTTTTTTTTTTTTGTCAGCTGCCTGTTATATCAATCACGGAGTCGGGATCTATTTATAGGTTGGGAGTACTGTGTCCTCAGTCACAAAGAGACACAGACAGGGGACTGTCAGCTGGTGCCGGAGGAGCTGAGCGACAAGTCCTCAGCCACTGGAAACACCTGAGTGACCAGTCCACGGCCGCCCATTCTCCAGCCAGCCCAGGCATGTGAGTCACCCAACACCTTCCCCTGATCTCCACCCAGGCTTCCCTGTGCCTCCTGTCCTTCTCCCTGCACTTCTCTCTCTTTCTATCTTTCTCTCTCTTTCTCTCTCTCTCTCTCTCTCTCTCTCTCTCTCTCTCTCTCTCTCTCTCTCTCTCTCTCCTCTCTCTCGGATAAAAATATCTCCCCATGCCTGCTCTTTCATCCTGGTTTTCTACACACTAAAGCATCCCTGCGTGGCCAGGAGTAAAATGTTGCTTTTCTCTGACTGTCACGGGAAGGTCAGAGGGTCTCAGAATGGCTAGGCAGGACAGTTACACAAACTCATTTGGAATCAGTAGGTTCCCTTTTATTTTTATTTGTTTTTGCGGAGAAAAAGTAAGTAAATCAAAAGGGCAAGGGAAAGTTTACAGGCAGCTCAGCGGGGTGGTTAAGTCTCCCAGCGTGAAAACTTTTATTTGCTGCAGCTCTGGCATTTGGTTTGGCGAACTGGGGAAGGTGACAGAGGGGAGACCTGCTTCATAGGGACAGGTGATGATGAAGGGGTCCTGCCATATTTGAGGTCACCCTGGGAGCTTCCAGGGTCAGCGAGAGTTGCCACAGTCCCGATGGCCAGCTTGTCTACAGCACTTCAGAGAAAAATGACTTTTGTTCCCCTCCACGGAGCAAGTTTGCTTTGAGAAGTCAAGATGAGAGTGGCGATCTGTCTTGCCGCACAGGCTTGGGCTGGCTCATGCTTTGGGTGTATTTTCTTGATCCTGAAAGGGGAACTTGGTGGGGATGAAGTGTCAGGAAGGATGAAGCCAGGTGTGGGGAGCTGTTGAGAGCATCAGTCTGCATCCTTCACTGAGGGGGAAACTTAATATTATGATTCTCATCAAAGCCCTGCTTGTTTCAGACAATCTGACAGTGTGCTGGCTGCATGCAGGTTGGGTGGCTGGGAGATGGCCCTCCCCAGCCACTGTCCCATCCACAGGGCTTACCTGCCGCAAGACTCCCCTGGAAGCTCTGGGGCTTTAGCTTCTGGATAATAGATAGTGTTACTCAAAAATCCTGCACTTGAGGAGAGGATTTTATAGCATTTATGCAAAAGTAGTCTTCAATTTTGAAAAAAAATTACATGATGTTAATGTATGCTATGTACAACTTCTAAGATGTAGCTCATTCTTTTTATTACCAGTTTCTATTTACTACAGATGTTATGTTGCTGAGAATGGCATTTTGATTTTTTGGGTAGAGAATACCATAACAAAGAAACAATATTTCCAAAAATTTAAAAGCATTAAAGAAGGCAAATAAGTCTGAACTTTATTTGATTGCAAACAAAACTGGTTTATGGGCAAAATAGTTGATGAAAGCAAGTAAGATGAGTATATGTTAGAGGCAATTTGATCTTATTTTTATTTTGACTTTTATGAAACCTTAACTTTCACTTGGTTCTTTATTTTTGCCTGCATTTAATTTAGTTAATAATGTCTTTAATCCCATCATTCATTATTTTTGGGAGAGAGAGGGGATCGAGGAGGAATGAGAAATTAGAATGCAAGCTTCACGTGTTCACATAGTAAGACCACATTCATCAGTGGAGAAATCCAGAATAAGGAGTAAAGTGGGGGTCAGCGTCACTATTTAAGACCTAGTATGGAAAGTAAAGGCCAAGACATCCAGAAAGAAAAGGTTAACTGAATTATCCACGTAGAATGATTACTATTTTCCCTACTGCAAGGACTCTGTTTTGATAAATGCATCCTGCTAAGGTTTTCCCACAATAACCCTGGAGTGGGCTTTGGTGGGTTATTGTTAATTAAAGCTCACATGAGTCAATTGATTGAGATGTTGCACTAAGAAGTCGGAGCAGGCCACTGTTGGCAAAGCTGAACTGGCAGGACTTTCCCATCTCAGTGGCTTTTTAGAGACAGGGTGGCATTTTTTTAACCTTTCTGTACAAGAGCAAATCCTTCCTTCCCTTCCCAACATGCACCCTAGGGCCTGGCTGGCCCTGCTCCTGATTAAATGCAGTGGGAGAGAGCAGCGCATTCCTGAGCAAGTCCTGTGCTCTCATTAGTGTTAACGTCCACAGAGAAGAATATTTGTGGGAACATTGGGGAAGAACTGGCCTTGCCTTGCTCTCCGTGGATGCTTCCAGGTGGGTTAAAGGCTTGTTTGGTGGTGTGATGGAGGCCCTGGCTTTCATCTTAAAGTTCAGGATGTGATTTCTCCCCACCGGGCTTTATAGAGATGCAGCTGTGAGAAACCAGCACATTTGCATAAGGCGGCCTCTGATTACTTACTTTCTGCTTCAATAACGATTAATTTTATGTGGTCTAAGCGCCCATCAAACTCATTTTTTTCCATACTGATTTCTTAAATGCAATTGGTCATGGGGGGGGGGCGCTGTCTGTGACTTCCTGTCTAGAGAATCCAGCCCATTCCACGCTCTCTGTTGTTTATCTCTCTGGATGGAAGCAAGCAGTTGCCTGTGGGCATGCACTGTTGTTTCATGTGGCCTCCCTCCTCTAGCATGTGGGAATCCAGTCCTGACGTCCTCCCAAATTGGGGACAATGAGCAGGTGCTTTGGAATACAGCAACCTCAGGTGCAGGTCCATCAATCTCAAGGAAGAAGGAATTGCAAATACCTGGAAAGTGCTCCCCTAATCCAAACCGTTTCACATAGCTAAGGTCTCTCCAAACACCCCATAAATAAGAAAATAGCAACTGGCAGGAGTTTTAAACCAAAGACCATGGCACAGCTCTGTCTCCCATCACTGCACTCCTACAGTATATCTGTCCATCTTTTTCTTATCTCTATTTTTACATTTCATTATCCTCCCCCTCTCCCTCCTCCATTCCCTCCCCCTTCTCACCTTTCCTGAAAACACATTTCTATCTGGCACAGAAAATAAACTCAGATTGTGGGTAGTTATGTTAATCTAATTCAATCCTCAGCGGGTTAAGAGTGAAATTCTAATAGTGGAGCTGTTGAGGGCTTTTTTGTTAATGGCTTGGGGATTACATTGAGTTAAAGGCTCATTTCCTAATCAAACAGAGAGGGAGAGAGTGACTCCGAATATTTATGAGTCTCCCAGTGAGAGTTTAAACATTCAACTCCAAAAGCTGGGTTTCTTCAGGAGGAAAGAGTTAAAACCCCTCAGGGCTGCTGGGAAAAAAATTAAACCAGTTAAGCCATCAGCGTTTTCAGGCTGCTGTACAACTTTCCTGCTGGGCACAGTGGAAGAGCAAGTGGGGCTGGGGGGCAGAGGGGATGGAGTCACAGAGCGGGGATGGAGTCACAGAGCAGAAATGGAAACCGAACCCAGAGTGGGCTGAAGGAAGTCCCCCCACGCACCCCATAGCACACTGGTTCACCGAGGAGCTGGAGGGGCCGTGTGCCTTCAACTCCCCAAGTCAGTTCTCCTGCCCAACCTGGAGCTGAGGACACCCAGACAAGAGTATGACTCAGTTTCCAGCAGCCGCAGTCCCCCTTGTTGCCTGGTGGGGCTGAAGGAATGGAGCAGAGACTTCCTCTGTGAAAGGGAAAGAAAGGGTCGCCTCTTCCCCTTGCAAAGTCAGCTGGCATGTCTGCCCCGACTTGGACCTCTGCTCCATCCAGGTCTCTTGGTGCTTCTGCTCCACTGTCTTCCCAGGAGGACTTCCAAGCCCATCTGGCCCACTTGCTCAGGTGAAGGCAGGTGGAGGGATCCCTGATCATCAGCCAGAAAGCAACCCAAGCGACCCAGACAACGTCATGCAAAGTTAAGGCCAAGCTGAGGTCCAGTCGCAGCTCAGGCGAGCCTTCTGACCTCTGTCGCTTCATTCTCTGGGGCACCACAGAAGAGAGAGGATGGTCAGAGCCACATGGCTGCTGAGACAGGCTTAGGTCCCCCGGAGGGAGGCTTCCTTCTCCAGCATTCTCTGAGGACACTGTCCTTTCCCGTGCCACCAGGTGAGAAGTTTTCCTTTTACTCAGGCTTTTTTGCCTGTTTGGGAGGTCAGCAGTGGCACGGGGCAGTGGTGTGCTCTCTGTAGGATCACTTGCTCTTTATTTCCCCAGTACCTGGGCACAGCAGCCTATGTGTCTTGCTCTTTCCGGTCAAGGTGTCTTTTTAACCACATCTACATCAGCCTTTCTGTCAAGTCTTCTCCCTCTTCTTAAGGTTTCATAGCCCTGGCTGATCTCTCTCTACTCTGCATGTTCCCCTGTGGGCTGATTGTTTCTGTGGCTCCCTCACTAGACCAGGAGCTCCCAAGCCCAGGGCCGACGCTTTACCCCTGTCCTGTCCAACCTAACACACTCCTGCGGACAGTATGGAGCTGTGGTTAAGAGCAGACAGCCAGGGTTCAAATCTTGGCAACACCCTTTCTCAGCAGTGAGATGAGAGCTACAGAGGCCCTCAAGGTCTTGCTCTTGCCCTCTACTGAGTGGAGATAACAATAGAAGCTGGCTCGTAGCTTGTTGGGAGGACTAAATGCACTAAAGTGCCCATCCTGTGCCCAGGTAGCGTGGGCACTTTTATGTGACCTACACAGAGCGCTTGCCTCTACACACCCCACAGACGGCTCCGAGCCTCCCCAGGGGCGGCTTCCCGTGAAGGGTGGGTCAGTCAGCACGACCTCCACTGAACTCTCAATGGACCACCCTCTAGGAGCAGAGCTCACAGTGGTTTTTAAACCACATGGGAGAACTGAGGACACAGCTGGGCTCCGGCAGCATCACTCAGAGTTTCGTCTGCTCTGTTGGCTCTGGCTCACATTCCAATGACCAGCTTGGTTCCTGGATCTCCAAGTCGCTCCTGCACCCCTCTGTACCTCGCATTCCCTGAGAGCAGCTTGAGCTGTACCTGCTGAGGAGGCCAGGCAGTCCAGTTGCATCTGTGGACAGTAGGTGACTGTTCTGCCCTCCTCTCTCTTACTGTGACTGCTTGACAGATGCATCCCTGAGCCAGTGGGCATCACCCTGTGTTCCTGCAAAAAATGTCCTCTCATGAGTAGTGCCCCGGGCCGGTGTCCCCCACTCTCCTGTGTGTCAGTGTAAGGACTCATGATGCAGCCAGGCAATGGCCCTCCTCCTCTTCTCTCCCCACTGATGCGCCATTTGCTTCCTGATTGGAGCATGGAGTCTGGAGTATGAATCCCAATGCTGCCAAACTTTAAAGTCCCCCTGTTCTTACTCCCTGCTCTCTACTCCCCCTCCTAGCAGTTGGTAGGCACTACTACTAAACACCCAGATGGTCACTGCCTCACTTTGGGTCTCCTTGTTACCTACAAAGCCCCAGTGCCTAGTGCTGGGCCTGGCGCATAATATGTGTTCAATAAATGCATGTAAAGTGATTGCAGAATCTCTCACAGGGGAGGGATTTGAAGCTATGAATGTTCTGCCTGAACTACTGAAGCAGCTCTTGACCCACTGATCATGGTCCCTGCCCCAGTCGAGAGACAGAGAGAGAGAGACAGACAGAGAGAGAGAGAGAAGGAGAAAAACTTTGTCTAAACGGATGTCAGATTTAATTGGTAACTGGAATCTCTCCTGTGACTTTTTCTCTCACTTTCATGCTCTCTCCCCTCCCCTTTCTGAGCTGAACCCGCTTCCTCTGGCTGCTTAGACTCTGCCGGCCCTGCATTTCTCTTCTTCCTTTAACCACTGTGATCCCAGGGGGTGCACATGAGAGTGAGGACCTCCCCTCTGAAGCTTTCCAAAATGTCTGCTTTCATTAGCACAGATAAGGCCTCTGAAAGGTGGTGAGTTATGAGCATTAGTTTGGGTACTGGATTCTTCTTCCCCAGAACAGCATTTCTGCTTGCGTTTGGAAGACGGCATAACAGCGAAGGCTGCTGAGGGTTAAACGATGGCAGCAAAAGTCCAGCGTCTCTTGGGGACCAGTGCCTGGCTGCAACAATTGATTAGCTTGGCTTAGTGATCTTTCTAGCAATATTCAGGAGTGAAATTATTGCTGAGTAGGCTGTGTGTGTACGTGTGTGCATGTTTCAGGGCTTCTGGCAATGAGGAGACAGGATAAGTAGCAGAAAGAAATGTCATGAGTCGTCTGCTTCCTGAATCAGTCTTAGGAAGGGTCCTCCCACCCCAAGAGTATCGGAGGTTATGTGACAACTGTGTACAAAGGCGAGCTGAGGGAGGTGGGAGGAGAGTATGTAGGGCCTTCCCCTTCCCCTCTCTGTACAACTCCCTGAAAATTTACAATAATTTTGAAATTAAAAGTTGAACAATGGCCAGGCATGGTGGAACATGCCTGTGATTTCAGCACTTGGGAGGCTAAGGCAGGAGGATTACCATGAGTCTGGGGCCAGCCCGAACTACATAGAGAAACACTGAGTCAAAGGACAAAACAAACAAACCAAAAAGTTGAACAACAAAGCCAACTGGAAAGAGGCCCTTGGTTGAGGGCTGCTTCCATCTGCTGGCTCTGGGGCTCCGAGGACAGCCTGGTGTGCCGTGGCAGGTACCAGGTGGCCCAAGCCCAAGGTCAGCTGTAATGAAGCTGCTTGTACTCCTGGGAGCTCAGTCCCCTCCATAGATGCGGGGTTGCAGGAGATCTCTGGGACCCTCCCGCTCTAAGAGTTTACATGTTCAGAACTGTTGGCTAGGATGAACCGCGAACAAAACATAACCAATAACCATGGGTCAGTCAGCCTGTGTCCCTCCCAGCCAAGGCTGTGGGCCCAGCTGTGGCTTTTCAGGGAGGGGGTCCCTTGCTTTGCACTACTCTCCTTGGTTGGTTCTCTGTCCTCACCTTTCCCCTCCTGTAAGCACATCTGGGAAGTTAGTGGACACTGGGTCAGGGCTACACGGATTCAAATTCTGCTCTTTTGATTTTTGTTTTATTTTGCACAGACCTTTGTTTTGTATCTCTAGGGTCTTCTTACTCCTCCTTTTCCAATCCTGCCACCCAGAAGTTGCATCTAGGCTCCCACACATCTGGAGAAGCCCTGACACCAGGCACACAGCCTTCCAGGTGTTCTGATAGTCCTTTGGCAGCATCAGAAAGGAGAGCTGGGATTTGGGAGGGGAGCTGCCAAGCAGGGGACCTTGCAAGCTCTGCTGTCACTCTTTCTTTTCCCGCTGAATGGGACCCGACACTGCTCTGAGTCTCATAAGATTGGCATGAAGCTAAAATAAAAACCAAGTGAAAACATTCCTTTAAAACTGCAAGTGCTTACCAGAATTAGACTAAATGATTCCTCTGCATGGCAACCCCCATGAAGCTGTCTGGGAGAACAGCGGGTTTTATGCTAAGCTACTGGGCCTCAGCCACTTTGTACCAGCTGCAGTACTGGGCAGATTTCTCACCTCTTCACATTACCCTCAGTTTCTTCATTGTAAAGTGGAGGTGATGAGAGCACCTCCCTCCTGAGTTGTGAGAATTAAAGGAAACCCATGAAAAATACCTTCTAGATAATGAACCCTCAGAGCCATTGTTGTGGAGAAGGAGGGTGACATTCTGGACAGTAAAACATGCTGCTCAGGGATGACGTACAGACATATCCGGTCCTCCACCATTCCCTGCCAAAGGTAGCTGCTTTCCCATCTCCAGTTACCTCCTGGTATGGAAATATGAACATCCCCCATTACCTGTCTGCACTCTGGGATAATCTGGTCAAACCTTTCGCCTCCCATGGAAATCCACTCTCCATAGCCTAGCACTGTGGCTGCAGAGGTGCAGATGGGAAGATGGGAAGTGGTTTCAATAAGAGGTCTTGTGTGTCCGTGAGTGTCCCCAGTCACCACAGTGTAGTTTCTGCTTGGGCCAATTCCTCTTCCTTGGACAGAGTAACTAAGAGATTGTTTGTGTCTCACGTCTGGTGGTGCAACTTTAGGGAGAACTCAGCAAGGAATGAAGAGTGCGAATAGGGAAGGGCAATTTCTGATGCCTCCGTGGGGACCTGACTGGCATATTCCAAGGGACATGTAGAACTGCCATCACGCTCTTTGGGGAAAATTCCGAAGCCAGACATGTGACCAGCTTGAGTGCGTGTGCACGTGTGCACATTACGGGTATTGTGGTCAGCCATCTGTGACTCTCTTCTTCCCTGTCTCGGGCTTCGAGTAATCTAGAAGGAACGTGTAATTACTATTTACTCTGGGGCACTCAATTGAGAGCACTCTTGTGTAGTGACTCTTGAGCTAAGTCTGGCTGCAGATGCCCATCTGCTGCTGCTCCTCCTTGGGAAGGACCACCTTGGGCCCAGGAGGAGGGATCAAGAAATGAATATTTGTCCCTGCAAGTTCAGGCTTTGCTCTTGGGCAACAGACACATAGAGGTGCCGTCTTTCTTGTGCAGAATCTTCACCCCCGCCCCTGTCCTTGGTGATGCATATTTTAAAGCAGGGCCTAATCTAATACATTGTCTTAGTAGATTTGTTGGGCAGTAAGTAGCAGAGGTAAAGGAAGGGTATCCCATAGACTTTTAGAGATAAGAGGATACCATTTATATAAAATTTTAAAATATGAAAAAAAGCCATACATCTCCAGGGACCAGACATAAGATGTGCTTGGGATGATAAAAGCGTCAGGAGAGGAGGGGAATGTGCTAGGAGAGAGACCTGCATAGATATCTGCCAAGTGCACACGTTGGCTTTGTCTTCCTTGGGCTCCTTCCTTGCCTTCTCATCCCACTTAGTTGTGGGGTGCCTAATCATTTAGGGTGGGAAATGGGGACAGAGAGAGGGCAAGTGGAAGCATTCTAAGCAAAGCTGTAGAATCCATTTGCTAAAAATATCGGAAGTATTACCTTGAAACATGACAGCCTCCTGATGTGGTTGGACGCTTGTGGATGGTTCCAAACTGTTCTCAGAAATAAAACTGATTTCTACATTGACCCATCTATCACATTTGCTCCCAGGAGCCGCTGCCTGATGCCTCTGTCTAATCCAGACCCGAGTTTGTCTCTCTCCACTTGTTCCTTTGTCTGTAAGACCAATGGGTGACCAGAGGATCTCCAAACACTCCTGCGTGCACTCCTGAACATCAGTGCCGTGATGGGCAGCAGCCCTCTGGTGTCACAGCCGTCAGGGTGTCAGTATTCCCCTCCATCTCCTGGTACAGTGTCTGCTCATGACAGGCACCAAACTCACTTTGCAGATGCCAAAGAAAGGAATGACACAAGCAAATGCCAATTCCCCAGGCCAGGCTCAGAATGTCGGAGGCAGGCTAATTGTGCTTAAAGCCTTTGGTTTCTTCCCTCTAGACCCTCCATCACGGGCTGCAGATGGAGGCTCATTCCTTCACGGTGCGAACTGAAAATCTCTTAGTAAGAAAATGTAAATTGAGGTGTCTATAAACCTCACTATAAACACCACTTCGGAAGGCAGTCATTTCTAACCACCATGCTTGCGTCTTTCCATGTCCATTCTGCTGTCTATTTCTGTTTTCCCCCTCTCTCTATTATACTCCATTAATTTAGAAATATTACATTTGGTGACTTGCTAAATAAAGAGTCCTCAGAGCCCAAAGTATCTCTTATCTATTTTCTGTGTCCCTTTGTGCTCCCTTGTAAAGATTTTTCATATTTTTTTTTACTAGATGGCCTTGATTTTATCATTAATCACGGTGTGACCATTCTTTTTACTGTTTCTAACTTATTTCTGAAATATTCTCCCCTAAGTCCTTAAGTCTGCCTCTGTTGGTCTCTGTGCCCCTTTCCTCTCCTGTCTTTGCCATTTATAAAACTTAGAAAGTGATTCCTTTATATGTTGGACCCTTGATCTCAGACCTTCCCTAGTTTGCACCGAATTTCCCAGAAGAACAGTTCTGACAATCGGACTTCCACAGTTCAGGTGGTCGTGGTCTCTGTCATTTCCATACTGAGCCTGGGGACACGCTTTGTTCTCGATGCCCTAAAACCTCATCTTTTCTTTAACCAGCAGTTTTCACTTTGGGGATGAACCACATTATGAATTTAAAGCTTTAAAAATTGTTCAGTATCTTTTCCTTCCTCCACATTGTGAATGTTTTCACTCCCACCCTCCCCAGCAATAAGTTCTCCTCACATTAACTGCACCATTACCCGGTACCTAATCATGGCATTTCTTTGAGATATTTCTTTACTGTTCACCACAGTGATGTTGAGTGCTGGCCTGGTTTCCTGACTTTTTCAAATGTTGTATCTCTGTGATTACTCTTCTGAGTGAGGGAGAAGGAAGAGGCATTGTTTTGAGTATCTGCTGTTCTAGAACTCTGTGCAGTTTATCTCATTTATCCTTGTAACGACTGAAAGGTGTAAGTGTCATAATTATTCCCATTTTACAGAAGGAGAAACTAAAGCACTGAGGTTAAGGATTTTGATTAAGGTCACCAAGATAGTAAATTATACCATGTGATGTCACCTTCACAATGTACTACACATCTAAGTCTAAGTTTGAACAGGCAATCAATAAAATACATGTGAATACCCTTTTGCATCATTTAAACATGCATTAAAGTGGGTTCAACATTTTCAAAGTTTCCATCTTTTTATTTATTTTCTTTGAAATGTGCTGGCCAGGCATGGTGGTGGTGCATGGCTATAATCGCAGGACTCTGGGGGACTGAGGTAAGAGGATTGCAAGTCGAGCCCAGCCTGGGCAGCTTAGAGACTTAGGGAGATCCTGTCTCAAAATTAAAAATTAAAAAAGGCAGGGGATGTAGTTCAGTGCAAAGGCCCTGGATTCAATCCCCAGTACCACAGAAATAATGATTTAAAATAAAAATAAATTTTAAAAGAGGCTGAGGGTACGGCTCAGTGAGGAGACCCTGAGTTCATTCCCCAGTTCCACAAAAAATAAAATTAAAAAGAAAAGAAAGGAAGAAAGAAAGAATAAAAGAAATGTGCTGTGTCCCCCTTCAAAGACCCATGTGAAAGAGATCCTAGAACTCTAGCTTTTGTTCCCCCAAGTCCTTGCATCCTTGTAAAAGCCATGACACGGGTGCTTACACCAAGAAAGTCCTCTGTTTACTCTCCTTTTTGTTCCTTTGCCATTCTTGCAGTCTTGCTTTTCCGTAAATCAATTTTCAGAAACCTCTACAGAGGAGGAGGTAACCACGTTGGTAGACTGTGGACCTAATGCATGAGTTAAACAGGTGGACTGGAAGCATGCCCATGCGGCGGGGTGCACTTTTAGAAAGCGCATTCCTGTCATCCCCAGCTCTAGGGCGTCCCCACCTTCCTGCCCCCATGTGTCTCCCATGTCCGACTTTATATCCCTCCTCAGTCAACTCACAGCAATGTTTTCTTCCTTTTGTGTTTCACACTTTGTTTTCCCCAGCATACTCTCTCCACATCTCATCTTTCTGGAGCCTGAAAATTACGGTCTTTCACCTCTCCTGCCACCAATATGACCCTAACTCCTGCAGTGGGGGACCACACCCTCATGTATACCTGCATGCATACCCACATACCCACGCATACCCGGATGTATTTGTCCTTCCTTCTATGTGGCCGTCTCTACCTTAACCCACCACCCAGTGCTCTTGTGGAGGGGGGCAAGCGAAGGAGGCAGGGTCTCTTGCCAAGGTCACAGGCTCCACAGCAGACTCCTTGCCCACTTTCCTGCGACCTTGGTCTCCTCTCCATCCCCCCACCTTGGCTCTTGGGATGCTAATCACATCCCCGAGGAGAATCAGAACACCTCCCCACCTTGGATGGAGTCCAACATGCGCTCACTGTTTGGGACAAAATGTTTATCCTCTCTGCGTCTGTGGCCTTGGCTTCCCTCCAGGTGCTCACAGCCCAAAGTTTCACACCCCACAGCCTGGAGCAGAAGTGTGGGGTGCTGGGGGTACTGGTGGATGTCTGTAGTCAGTGATGTGATCACCCAGGTGTCACACTGGACACCCGAGTCAGACCATTGACAATACTTAGACAGTTCAGCGGACAGTTTGTTGTTGTTGTTTTGATTGATTGACTATTTATTAATTTATTTACCTATTTATTTATTTATGCACTGAGGAATGAACCTAGAGGCTCACACATGCTAGGCAAGTGCTCCACTGCCAGAGGTACTAGCCCTTTTTATTTTTTATTTTGAGACAGGATCTCCCTAAGTTGCCAGGTCTGCCCTCCAACTTTCAGTCTTCCTGTTTCCTTCTCTCAGGTAGCTGGAATTACAGGCTTGCAACACTGCGCCTAGCAGTCAACACCCTTTTTGGTCTCTGGCAAACTCCCTTTCCTCAGGGGACTTCTTCTCCCCTGTCCTGCTTGGCATTCCTAGTTCCCATTTTTCAGTCTCTCTTTTCACAGGAAGATGAACTAAAGTTTTCTGGTGGGGGACTAGAGAGGCAAAGTGGCATGACTATGTGCTGCCAATGGAGCCTGGCTGCAGAGTGACAGGCTGCTCGGGTGAGCTGGAGGACATGTTGGCTTTCTGAGTCATGGTCCTGATCCAGGCTCTGGTCCTCCAGGCTGGAGTGGCCCCCAGGGAGGTCTCTGTGTTCCCCTTGATTCTGGGCCCACTGCCGATTCTGGAGTCTCCCCCAGACACATTTGAGTCTCTCGTTTAATCGGCCTTCTCAGCTGATGGGGGCGCATGTAAGCATCCCTGCCAGGCCAGTTTGGGCATGTTCCTGGTTGCTGGGTTCTGCCATCACCTTGCTGTTTAGGAAAGGCTCCAGGGAGGTGGAGGCTGCTGTCTTAGGTCAGATTCCCCAGAAGCAGAGCAGAACTGAGGAAGTGCTCTTGGGAGGAAGCTGGGAAGGTGAGGAAAGTCAGAGGACAGGGAGGAAGCCAGGTGGACTCAGGGATTCAGCTCTGAGCCAGCCTCAGCCTGTACCCCCCAGAGCACAGGTGCATAGGGCACTCCCTGAGCCCCAATTTAGGCAAGGAGATGGGCCAGTTCGACTCCCAGTCAGTTCAACAGTGGCTGAGAGTGCCCTGGTGAGAGGGGAGCCTCCCTGGCCCACCTGGACCATAGGGGCTCCCTCCTCAAGGGGGCTCTCAGGAGAGCCTATAGCTGGCAGCACTTGGGAGAGACCCAGCAGGATCTACCACAGGGAGAGCATATGAGATGGCGTCCTCTCCTTCCGCTTCCTCCGTGCCCATGAGGGCCTCTCTAGCACGTGACTGAGTTTCCACCACTGTCCAGGTTGAGCCCCAGGTGGAGCCATCCAGAGCACCAGGATCCTGGGTCCCAGGGACCCTGGGACGATCCCAGGCACCAAGACAGAGACTCTAAAGATGGTCAGTGCTCAGAGCTTGGGCTCCCTCTCTTTTCTCTCCTCTCCCTTCCTTTCCCTCGGCAGAGCGAGCTGTCCCATAGAGGAGGACTGGAGAAGAACAGGTCCCCTCCAGGCCCCCTGAATGTAGTTAAGAGCTCCCCAACTCATTGCTTCCCTCCAGGAAAGTCTTTTGCCCTTTGATATGCTTTCAGCAAAAGGCCAAGGTGGGGAATGTAGGCATTACCTGTTCCTAACAGCCATGAACCTGGCTCTGTACAGAAAAAAGATAAGTTATTTTTCTTTTGGAGTCTGAAATAGGAGTTTAGTTGGAATAGGAGTGTAGGGCAGGGAGGCTTGCTTTAATTGGCTGCAGTCTGTCTAGCTCCCTCCAGGAAAGGGACAGGGATGCAAACGCATGGGGAAGGGGAACTGGTCTTGCTAAGGGACTGTGCTTAGAGCACTGGGCAGAGTCTTTGGATATTGTTACATCTCATCTCCACCGAAATTCCTTGAAGCGGGTGGTATCTCCAGTTTATAGCTGAGGGGCTCCCAGATCCATCCACATGTGGGTATTGCAGGTCTAGGAAATGATAAAGACACATTTCAAACTCAAACTTATTTGCCTCTGTAGCTATCTTATCTAGTCACTAAACCAATAAGCCTGGACGCCTGATTCTGAGCACACTGTGGGGATGGGAGTGGAAGTTGAGTCCGTGGGAAGTGCTGCTCCGTGACTCCAGGTTGTCAGCTCACCCAGCCCCGTGTGAATGCTTCTGCCCTACCAGGGGCCCTTCCTGGCATGCATCTGCCTGAAATGCAGGTCTGCTACAGCATTTCCACAGGCTGGAGCCCCCTTGCCCCAGCCCTCACCCAAACCACATCTTCTTTGTTTATTTTAAGATGCCTCCTTCCCGAAGCCTCCCTAGTGATGACACCCAGCCGGAAGGAAAGCAACCCTGTTCCATACTGTATGTTGAGCATCTGTGGCTGATCCTCACCGGTGTCCACACACCTGAAGCATACACCAGTCACATCTGCCCTCGGATACCTACAGGATGCTCAGAAGCTCCTTGCACCCCCACTCACTAGCAGGTCCCAACACCTGCCTGCACTCTGCCTGCTAAAACCAAACAGATTTGAGACACAGAGGGACCCTGCGCTCATGGGACCTGCCTATGTCCACAGTCCCCTGATGCCACTTTAGGAGATAGTAAAAGTCCAACTTTGGACTTGAGCAAGTCTGGCTTTGAGTTCCCGCTCCACTGCTCATTAGCCTTATGGTCCCTGGAAAGTTTGCACCACTGCTTTGCACTGAGATTTGCTCATCTGTGCAAGGGGACAGTAAAATCCAGTCTCATGGGGTAGTCTGAGGGTTAAGTGGGTGAGCCTTGAGGAAGCACCAGCCCTGGGCTCTGCTCTTCTTGTGGCTCTGTGGCTGAAGATCACAGATGGTGAATGCATTCAGGTTTGGGGGGACACAAAAGCATGGGAGTGGGGGAGTTCTGATGGTCACAGCATTAGTCAGATCTAAAATTTAGCCGATGCTGGAAGCTGATTGTAGATGTGGGTAGAAGGGAGGAGCCAGGTTTGCTCTGGAGAGTGTTGGTACTACTCTTCCTCTATTTCAAGACCCAATTGTACTACTGATGGCCACAGCTGGGTTTTTTTGGCTGTGCCACACACAGAAAGGGGCAGAAGCACCCTTCCTGCCAGCTACTTTTTCCAGTGCCTAGCACGTTCATGTTCCTGGGCAAAAGGAGGGCTCAGGAATTCACAGACCACCATCTGCTGGAGCTGCTGTGCTTGGGCCCAGCACCAGTCAGTCCAGCTTTCAGCAGCTCCTGGGGTGGGGTTGCCCAGCCTGGGTCTGGTGACCTTGCAGCTGTGCCTGCAGCCCCTTGGGCCTGAGTTTTGGTCTCTTGATCAGGGGCTTCCAGGCTGCAAGGCAGACAGCCCACTGTCCTTCACATTCCCTGGCCTGTGCCAGGAATTGGCAAAGGATCCTCCCCAAGAGGCAGTGCCTCTTGCCTCTGTAGCTGTCAGATGCCCTGCCAGAGGCCCAGACCCTAAGTGGGAGCAAAGTGAATCTTTAACCTCTTCCTCCTAGAACTTTCCCAACGTTTCCATTTCTCTCTAGTATACCTGGAGACTCCTCAAAAGGTACCTGTGCTCACAACAGTCAAAAGGGAAAACAGGGCAGGTGTCTCAGAAAGCAGGGACCCTCGCTACATCATACTGAAAGGATAAGGACACTAAGCAAGGGACCAGGTTTTCTATTCTGGCTCCATGGGGAAACTACACAGTTTGTAAGGATGGGGATGAAGTGCAGAAAGAAAGCAGTCCTGTTATCCAGCACATTCTGGCTCTATGCCTGCTGCTCTATTCCTGCCATCCCTTCTCATGCTCAGCAGCCAGAGGAAGTGGGTGCTGGAATGCTCCTTGCCCATTTTACAGATGGAAAAGGTGAGGCTCAGAGGAGTTCAATGACCAGCCTGAGGGGGCACAGCTGCTGAGTGTCAACACTGGAGTCTGAAACAGTTCATAGGTGCATGTCTATGCTTTGGGCCTTTTTCTTGCATGCTATACTTCAGTGATG
Source organism: Heterocephalus glaber (assembly GCF_053883595.1). Lineage (NCBI taxonomy): Eukaryota > Metazoa > Chordata > Mammalia > Rodentia > Bathyergidae > Heterocephalus > Heterocephalus glaber. Next base: position 16,400,931 of record NW_028258379.1, read on the forward strand.
GTGAGCCTTTTAGAGCTTTCAGTGATACAAACAGCCCACTGTGACACATGTGCCATAGGTTTGCCACTACTGTGTACCCCGACACTATGCAATGCTTTGTAGCACTAGGGGTTGACAGAGCTCCAGAGGGGACCCCCAAGCAAGTGAGGAGTACCTCCCCATTTTATAGGTGGAAAAACTGAGGTGGGCAGTCAGAGAACCCTCAGTCCCATGCACATGTCAAGACAGGATCTCTGTGAGGGTCCCTACCTCCTGGGGTGAGCCACGGGGCAATGGACATGCATTTTAGCCAATGCTGCATGTGCTTTAGATACCTTAAGGGTAGGCAGACAGAGGAGCAGGGGGAAGCAGCGAAAGTTGACCTGGGAATAGTGTGCCCTAACCAAGTTATGTTCCAGGACCATCACCTTCTGGCCAACTCTTACCGAACTCCCCATCTGCTCACAGTGTAAAGACAGCCTTACCCACGTGCATGTGGCCTCATGCACAAGGGTGTAACTGCTGTTCCCCCCATCGCTCCCCACATACCTCCCGTGCTACACATCCTCCACCCTTGCACCGTCCTTGATTTACCTGCTGAACCCATTGCTTAAATGAGGGCAGGCTGGGTGGCATACCCGGGCCCTGACCCCCAGGGTCCTTTATGACTCAGCTAACATCCCCCCTTCTCTGAAAAGCCTTCCTCATGCCTACTCTTGTAGCCATCATTCCTCCTGTTCTGGTCTCCTTGTGTGCTCTGTCCCCTTCCCCAATTGCCCAAGTCACAATTGTGAGTGGCTGTGGCTATGCAACATCTCTAGAGCCAAGCCCTGTGTTGCAAATATTTAAAAGAATGCCCCATAGGTGTCAAAGATGTGTGTGTGTGTGTGTGTATGTGTGTGTGTGTGTGTGTGTGTGTTTTAATCCCCCATGCACACAAGAGTTGCCCAGTGGAGTCCAGTCCAGATAGGGAGCAAGGACTGAAAAGTTAGAGGCAATAGGGTTATTTAGGGAAAAGCAGCTGGGTACCTGTGTATCTCTACCCACTAACTCTAGTGTCAAATTGGGGTTTCATTCTGGGAAAGTTGCCAGGAATGAGCTTGTCTCCCCAGTGCCCAGGAAAGAGTTCGGACATGTGGGTGGTTCCTGGGCCAAAAATAAAGAATCAAGTCAATCTCAGGTTTAATTGCTCTTTGACCTCATGCTCCTGTCACTGCCACCAGGCGTCCCAGTGACATCAGGTCACCTCTGTGTGCCAACTTCCTGTCCTTGCCTCTCTGCAGGAGGCTGGGAAGCTCTTCACATCCCAACACTGGTTGGCCTGGCTGGAAACAGCTGTGTGCTGGCTTCACATGCCAGACCCTGACCTATACAAATACAAGCAGAATTACAGCCCCCCATAAACAAATTAGCATCCTTTAAAAGGTGAAAAGCTCCATAAAATGTCTGGGTTTTGTTTACGGCTTCAAGGTAGGGTGGATGGGAGTTGGATTAAATCACCGAGGTGTCTATGTGGCGCTGGCTCTGTTCTTCCTCGTGCCTCCTCCCACCGGCCTCCCCCCACCCTTCACACGCACACACACGCACACATACTCACATGCGTGCACACACACGCATACGCACGCACACACGCCTGTCTGCGCCTGCTCACCGCGGCCTCTCAGTCCGTCCTGCCGTTGTTCCTGCCAGCCCAGGTCCCAGCAGGTGCTCCCTAATTAGCAATCTCTTCATTTCCAATCAAAGCACAAAGCGGCCCCAAAAGCCTGTCTTTATGAGGGAGCGGAGCGGCAGCAAGGGACGTGGGGGGGGGGGGCGGATAATTGTCTTCGCCAGTGGCGGCAGTAAGCGGGCTGGCTAATTCATTATTGTAATAACTTTGCTTGTCCTTGGGGAGGCGTGGGTGGGAGAGGGAAGGAGGGGAGGGACAGGGACGGAGTGTGGCTGAGGGTGGGGTGGGTGAGGGGCAGGGCAGGGGTGGCAGATGGAAGAGCCAGTGAACCAGCCATCGGCTAGCTCCCGTTCTTTCAGCGGGCTGGGATGTCTCCTCTGGCTCAGAACCCACTCCCCCTGCTGGTGGGCAAGTGACATGTCCTCCCTCTGCAGCAGCCCCCGTGTGGCAAGAAGTCCTTTGCATGGTGCCGGGGCCTGAGGGAGGCCCTGGACTGTAGGAAGCAGCCGCACAGCTCCCTTCTGGCCCCTGACCCCCGAAATACATTTTAGGGCCAGGGCTGTATGGTGGGGTCCTAACTGCAGGTCTCTGTCTTCCCAAGAGCGCCAGTCCCATAAACTCCTGGACCTGGTGCCACCCAGCACAGTGGCAGAGGGTGGCCAGCCCCAGAGAGCCGCCATATTTTACACTGCTGTTGGCAGAGTGATTTAGGTGGCAGCTCAAAGACCCCCTCCAACTCAAAGCGGGAGCTACCGAAGTGGCTATGAGCGTCGCTAACCGGGAGCTATGGTGGCTGCTGGCCTGGGCTGCTCCTTGCTGTCCTGGTTATTGTTGGCCCAAGATGGTCCACTGGTGAGGGAGCAGAGCCTCGGGGTGCAAGGCTGAAGAACCCTCCCTGGAGCAGGAGCACAAGCCAATGAGAATTGAGAGGGAGAGGAGAGGTTGTTGTGGACTGCAGCAGCCTCGTGAAGGACTCAGGACTCCAGCCAGGATCAGGTACACAGGTGGGAAGGGGGTGTCCTCATAGGAGCAAATAGCACAGGCTGAGTCCCCAAATGGGACAAGAGAGGGCCATGCTGAAGACTCAGGAGAACTCGGGAACACAGGCGAGGCCAGCCATGGAGGGGCCAAGCTATGGGCAAAATCAATAGCAGCAGCAGCCCCTGCTAGAGAGCCTGAGGGCAGCCTTGCCCTGCTGGGGGAAAAGGCATTAGGGTAAGTGCTCCCCGTTTCAGGTGTCAGCCAGTCCCCACTCACCCTGGAATTAGGGGAGATGCCTGGACCAGAACAGGCCCTCTGATGGCCAGAGGGAAAGGGGACACCGCCCCAGGCTCCTTGTTCTCCCCGAGCTGCGATCCAAGTTCCCAGGGGACATTAGAAGTGTATTTCCAGCCCCCTTGCTGGTCTCCTCTTGGGCTTCCTCCGTCCCCTTGGCCTTGGTCCAAGGTGGCGACCGGCCAGCACTTAAGATGACTTTTGCATCAGAAGACCAGTGATCAAAGTGTGGCTCCATTTATGAGTTCACCAATCTGTGCCTCAGTTTCCTCATCTGTCACATGGGATGATAATACCTGCCTCACAGGAGTTAATACGTGTGATGTGCAGCACAGGGCTCTACCTCCTTAGCCCTGCACTTAAGAGATGTGAGGAGGGGGCTCAGGATGGACCGCTGACTTGGCTTGTGTGAGGCCCTGGGTTCCATCCCCAGCACCAGAAAAGAGATCCAAGTGGGTTGGGAGCTGTGGGGGAAGGGAGAAGTACCTGTGCCCCTTCTCGAACCCATTTTCCTCTCCTCTGAGGAGCAGGATGGGGGAGGCTGCATTGGAGCAGGGGATGTGCAGCAGCCTGACCCCACTTCCCAGGCTACCTTCCATCTCCATGAGCCCCTGGCAGCAGTGACCCCTGGCAGAGCCGAGGCCCAGCCCTGTTCTCCCTCTGTTCGGTTTGGGCAGGAAACCCGCAGCCGGGTCCTGGCCCTGGCGCTGTGAGCGAGCAAGGAAAGTCCTGGACCTCTCGGCCGGGCGCCCTGCAGTCTCCGTGGTCAGATCCTTGTGTAGTGCCCAGCTCTCAGTCCAGCTTAAAGGCCAGGAAAACCGAAAGCCAGCTCCACCTCCGAGGCCCACCCCAACCCACATCTGGGTCTCAGCCTTTCAACAAGTATTTCAGAAGCATCTGTCATGTGCCTAGGGAGAGAAGCCGATGCCAACCCCCCAAACGGGAGAGTGGTTGGGGCCTCTTCGTGGAGGTGGAGAAAGCTTCTCTGAGGAGGTAAACTTCAAGCTGGGAGACAAGGAGAAAATCAAGTCAGGGTCTTTATGGGCAAGAGCAGCCCTGTCCATGGAAATCTAGTGCCAGCTGTAATGGGGACATGTACAATTCGTGATCATCTGTCTAGTAGCTACATTTAAAAAAAAAAGTCAGAAGCGACAGATAAAATTAACTGATATCATTTATTTAACTCATATATAAAAAAAATCATTTCAACATCTAATCAATACAAAAATTATTACTGATATATTCTACATTTTTGTACTGTCTGGGACTCTCATTTCGTACTTAGCATTTCCCATTTCAGACTAGCCAGCTTCATGTGGCTAGCAGTTACTGGATTTGACAGCGCAAGCCTAGTGGTGGAGAACATAAACACTGGAGCTCCTTGCTTGCTAGCTGTGTGACTTTAGCAAAGATGTCCAACCTCTCTGTGCCTTGGTTCCTCCATCTGTAAAATGGGGTCATAACAGAAGTGACCCCTTGGAGTTGTTCTGAGAATTATGTGATATAAAGGGCTCAAATAATGCCTGGTGGGTAGAAGCTCTATCAAAATGATAGCTGCTAATAAGAATTAGAAAAGTGAAATATATCTCCGAAGGAAACGCAGTGAGGCAGAAAACAGAGAGAAAGAGCGGAAGGCCAGAGGGGTGGTTGGGGTGAAAGGGAGGAGACACCAGGGGCCTGGGCTGTCCCCTCCCCTGCTCCAGGGTCAGACCCTAAGACCTTGGGAGCAAACCGGGGGGTGGGGGTGGGGGGAGCGGGTGCTGAGCCTTTGCCTGACACCTCAGGCTCCAGGGGTGGAGCTCGGGCCCGGGGCGGGGGCTGGTGCACCCTGTTTCCCATCCTTCTCGGGCACCAAAACTGTTGCATGTCTCCAGACCGCTCACAGCTGCCTGGGAAGCACCGGGCATCAGCTGGAGGGGGAATATTAATGATTCAATTTTCAACCGGGTTCCACTCCAGGGCCTCGCCTGCGACATGCATTTTTAATCATAACAAAACAGAATGACAAAAGGAGTCATTTGCAGCAAGGCAGCCCCTGCCGGCTGCCCCCTAAGGGTCTGCTTGGGGGAGGGGTGGCTGGGCCACAAGTCATTCCCGGGCTGGTTCCAGGCGACTCCCCGCTGTGGGCTGCGGCGCCCTCGGCCTTGCCTCGCTGGGCGCATCTTTGTCCTGGCTGCGGGGCTGGGAAGCTGGGGAAGAAGAGGTCTGACCAGTCTCCTTAGGGTTCTGGCTAGCCCACGGCTGGGACATGGGACCAGGAAGATGACGAGGCTCCTGTGGCTGTGGAGGGTGCACAGAACCCCACCACGGAGGTGGTCCTGGGCCTGGAGTCCTCGGCTCCGCGCCTCCCGCAGGCTAGGGTGAACGCCAGTCTGTCCAGGTTCTTCTGGGCGGGCCTTGCTTGGTGGTAGGCGGTGATTGGCTCACCCCTCGAGGACGGAGGCTCCTTATTGGCTCACCTCCCACCTGTGGTCCTGGCTCAGCCAGCAGGGGCCCACTTGCTTTGCCCCGAGTCTGCTGAGACGTTCTCCTTCACCCTGCCTGGTTGAATCCCCATTAACCGAGCTCCCTGTCTCCTTTCTGCCTGTTTTATCCACCGTCTGCACCACTCCTCAGGCCGACCCTCTGTCCACCACCCCGCAGTGTCCCGAAGCCATTTCACCGTGTAGAAAGTTCTGGAGTCCGAGTCCCCAAAGCAGGTGGAGAGGCCAGCATGGTTTCCTGTGCACGTTATTTGTTCAACCAACACAAGACGGACACGGTCTCCCCCTTCACAGAGTGTTCGGCGCAGTGGAAAAGGTCAGGCGTCTTCTCAGGCCCTCCCTGTGCCTGTACACAGTGGGTGCTCTGTACAAGCTCCTTGGCTGGCTGGCTCTTAGTTGGCTCTTCTCTGATGATGCCACTCTCTTCCCCTTTGCTTTGTATTTGTGAGACTCATTCCTGCTTCCTGCCAGGAAGTTCCCTGTCCTGATTCTGCCAGCTGTAACCTCAGGTGCTATAGACTAATAGCCGCAACTAGCACGCAGCTAGCACTTATCAAGTGCTCATTATATGTCAAGTGCTAAGCGCTTTGCCAACCCAGGCAATGTAATCGCATCTAATCTTCACAACCACCCCGTGGAATAGGTGTTATTATTCAACCCATTTTACCGAAGAGAAAAATGAGACACACAAATGTTAAATCGCTCATTCAAGGTTGCACTGCAGATAGTGGGGAGAGCTGGAATATGAACCCAGGCAGTGGCCCCAGAGCCTGTGCTTAACCATACTGTATCCTCATGTGGCTGCCTGTGATCATGAGGAAAGCCACGTCAGAAAGACCCTTGTTACTCCATTTGCAAAAGTTTGCTGCCTCTCCATTGACAAAGCACTGTGCTGTGCAGGAATCACAGGGCTGCCACGCTGGGAGTCCTTAGATGCTCTCCCCTGCCCTCTCTCAGGTTCCAGCAGAGGGAACCGAGGCCCATGGGAGAGGAGTGGCCCAAGAGCTCATGTCCAAGTGTGACTCCTCCCCCAGCGTGACTCCCAGAGCACCTTTTCTACATGCTTCACAGAGTCTGGGCAGCAGGTGGCTGGCCCAGATGGAGGCGCCAAAGCCCATGACCTGGAGCCTGCACCCTTCCTTCCCTGGCCCTTGAGACTGACTCCAGGACCTTGGGCCCACCCTCTTCACACCTGGCACCTCCCATCCCTTCCATTGTTGTCCCCCTGGTGTGACAGAAGCCGGCAGCCTGCACTCCTAGACAGCCAGAGCAAGAGTGCGGTGAGCCAAAGGTGCCATCCGACAGAGCTGCTGTGACCTCAGCTCCCTGGCACAGGGGTGCCCCCCACCACGTGCTCTACTCATTCTCTACCCTTATTCAGCCACAGATGCTCTAGCGTGCCCTGGGCATGGGGGGGGGGCAGTAACGAGCAAGAGATACAAATGTCCCTGCCCTCAGCCGGACATGGTGATGCCCGCCTGTAATCCCAGCACTCAGGGAGGCTGAGGCAGGAGGATAGAAAATGTGAGCCCAGCCTGCACAACAGCAACTTAGTGAATCCCTGCCTCAAAAGGAAAAAAAATTAAAAAGGGCTGGAGATGCAGCTCAGCATGAAGGCCCTGGGTTTAATCCAAAGTACCCCCCCCCCCAAATAATCCCTGACCTCCTGTATCTTACATTTATGTGTCGAATATGTGGAGGGGGCGGGCAGACAAAAAACCCAAAAACCAAGATAGTAGGTGAATTTAGTGTATTAAATAGATAAGGACCATCGAAAATCAGTACAGCAAAGGAGCCGGGGAGACCCTCACTGTGCTGCACTACCCCATAGAGAGGAGAGAGCCCTGCGACATGCAGAGAATTTCAAGCAAGTGCCAAGGCCCCGAGATAGGAAAGGGCCTGGTGTGTTGGGGCACTGAAAGGAGGCCAGCAGTTGGTGTGAATTTAAGCTGAATTTAAGGACTGAATCTAAGAGTAGATCCCTACTGACATCTGTGAGAGACTGACAGGAGATGTCTATGTCTGAGTGAGAGGTGGAACTCAGGCGATGCCCCCATCCTTCCTGTGGCAGAGGTATCCTGTCCCAGTGAGGGAGGAAGGTAGAGTTGGCATCTCACACCGGTGAAGGGTGGGGAGGTGAGAAGGGATCACCATGTGGTTGTTACCCGTTCTTTCCAGCCCCTGCCTCCAGACCAAGGTAGTTCCAGAAAAAGACGAGCCCACTTGTACCCATGACCACCTCTCACCTTCTGTGGTGCTGTAGGCAGAATCTGTAGAACTTTCCAGAGAGTGGTTAGTGGGGGTGGGGGCTGGGGAGCAGGTTTTTGATGGTCTGTCTGACTCCATCACCTGGCAAGCTTGACAGTGGAGGTGAGCTTTCTCTTTGCTCCAAAGGTTTCTAAACACTGTGGGCCTAAAAAGGCAGCCTCACTCAATCACTGACTTCTAGGAACTTATAAGATCTGGTCATTGTTCTGAGGGGGACTGTGCCCAAGAGGACACCTTCAATGAGCTCTGCTCATTTGACCCCATCCTTCTCCTCCTGCAGTGGCCTTGGGTAGGAGTCCCTGATGTGACATGGGGTCTTGTGGGGACACAAGCTACAGAGCTTAGGCCATTGTGCCGGAGGGTGAGGGGGGTGGTCCTGCAGCCTCTGCTTTCTGTGCAAGTTTCTGTTGTCTCCTTCATTCCTGCAGCCGTCTCTGATTTAAGGGCAGGTTTTATTCCCGAGCTGCCTCGGGGCTCCTCTTTCTGATTGCATTAAAGTCTCCGTAATTCTCCCCTCATTAATGATTGGCATATTTTTACCTCTCACTAAAGGAGCTTCAAGGCAACTCCCAGGGGGCCCTACTCTCCAAATGAAACAATTTCATCCTGCTCCAGAAATGAATTAAAAAGGGTTTGTCAGGATCTTATCACCAGTTAGAGAAAGCTAATCAAATTACTTCTATTTATTAGTTGGTATAGCAGCATGGTATCCCATCAGGCCCTGGTCCTGGCTCCAGCCCAGGTGGGCATGTTGCAAGCACCCTGGCACCCTGGCATCTTGGGCCTGGAGGTGGGCTGTGCTGAATGGGCTGTCTCCTGCCCAGCCAGTCTCTCTTTCCCCAGCATGAACTGTATGCCAGCCCCACCTGTCAGGAGAGCTGGGATGAACCTCTGGAACACTTGGCCCAGAGTTAGCTGCTACTCACCAGAGATGGTTCCTTATAGGCATCTGAGCACTTTCTTGAGCCAAAGTGTGCATCTCAGCAGTGGGATATGAAATAGTGGTGCATTTCTAAGAAGACACACATTCTTCCTTCCTTTGGAAGAGAGGGATATGACTTATTTTGTTTTCCTTTAGGGAATAGTGTTCGCTTTAAGAACAGAACATAGCATGCACCCAACATTGACAATTAATAATATGTTGTTATGTGAGATGTGATTGAAAAATACAATGTTTAAATTATTTAAAAAATATTACAGTAAAAATACATTACCATTAATGCCCCTCAAAATATTCTCCCTTGTTTTGAACACCCTTATCCCATCATTCTTGCCACTGTCTGAAGCAGTTCTGGAAATCCTCTTTTGTGAGTGTCTTTAGTTGCACTGTCGTGGCTGCCTCATGTCCTGAATTTATTCAAAAGACTACTTTTCATTTTGACTTTGGGGAAGAGCCAGAAGTCACCGAGGGCCAGATCTGGTGAATAAGGTAAAAGAGGACACACTAACATATTTACAAGCCTCCTTTTCTGTTGAATGGCACTTGGCAGCAGCATTCACCACGTTTTTGATCACCCCTTGCAAAGACACTCACAAAAGAGGGCTTCTAGAACTGCTTGAGAAAGTAGCAAGAGCAATGAGATGAGCGTGTTCAAAGTAAATGGGGAATATCTTGAGGGGAACTAATGACAATGTGCCTTTTACTGTAATAAAATTTGGGGGGAGATTAAAATTGGTTTTATTTATTTTCTTAAATTTAATTTTTTTTTTTTTTTTTGGTACCGGGGATCGAACTTGGGTCCTTGTGCTTGCGCAGCAGGCAGCCGAAACCACTGAGTTAAATCCCCGGCTAAAATTTTTTATTAGAACACGTTTGCAGCACATAATAATTACATTCACTGGGGGGAGTTGGTATATGTACGTAACACATCTTAATTCTTTTTATATCCCCTTCCCCTCCTCTCCCTTCCCTTTCCTCTATCTCTAGGTCCCTTTCCCATTGCAATACATTTTTAAAATTTAACCACTCAGTATGTATTTTGATCACACCACATATATGTTTCAGGTTTTAATAGCAGAATTAACATTTCCTTCTTTTCCGCTCCTCCTCCAGCCGCGTTATTTCCTCTCCCTCCCTAGTTGTGAGTATCATAAATTGATCGTGTGCCTTCCTGGGACCCTAATGAGTCTTAAATATCGCACATGTGTCGAAGAACAGGACTGACCATGAGGTGCAGATGCTCAGCTTCCCTCTGTGCTGTCATGGTGTCAGCATGGGCTGTACTCGAATCGCCTGGCCTTGAGCATGCATCTCTTTAGCTGAACTTTCCCCTGCCTCTGTCTCCCCATCTCTAAAATGGGAATAACAACAGCCTCTACCTTATAGGATTTGTTGAGGATGAAATGAGATACCTAAAGCACTTAGTGGCAGGCCTGTCACCTGCTACAGTGCTCACAAATGCTAGCCATTGTCACTGCCACAGTCTTTCTCCGCTCTACCTGCACCTTGCGCTCAAATGTTCACATTCCCGCCCACCCAGCTATATCCACTTAAGGCTGTGTGGTATATGCAGTACCCAGACAGGCCCCGGCCATGTGGCCATGTGTGTGTTGTGCCAGGAGCCCTGGACTCCTGAAACTCACTGTTCAGAGGAAGCAGCTGGCAGGAGAAGAGGCCAGTCTGGCTCCAGCAGAGTGTGCCTGAGTGGAAGAGCAGCCCCACCCCCGCCAGCCCCAGGGTGAGGCCATCCCAGCTGTGACACTGCCTCCCTGGCCCCGGGAATGGTTCAAAAGGCTGTGCCGAGTGCCCCATCACGTTGCACAAAAGGACATATTGATTGGTTTGTGGAAGCATTTCCTGGGGTCCTTTATATCTCTCTCCCTGGTCACCGTAATGAAGAGGCTAAGGCACGGAGGAGGGAGAGCCCAGCACACATCCATCCGGGTGGGATTTCTTCATCTTATCAATCAGGAGTTTAATTAGACACGTCCGAGAGGGCAGTTCCATCTCGGGGCAGGCGGCAATCTTTATCAAGCATGCCACATCTCTAATTACTGTGTACTGACAGATAACAATTGGGGGGCAGGGCGGGGGGCCCAGGAGGCAGGGAAAGGACAGCAGGGCTTGGGAATGGCCATCTGCCCAAGGAGAGTGTTCTTCCAAGGCAGGCTGGACTGCGTGGCTCTAACCCTGACATGCAGGGGCAGGAGTGTGGCCTCAGCGTGACCGAAGGGAGACAGCCTGAGAAAGTCCAGGTCAGTGGCCAGACAGAGGTAGGCGTCTGTGTCCCCTGCCCCCGGCCCAGGCTCCTGACACACATGTGCTTCTTTTCTTTATATCTGAGCACTGTTGCTCAGTGTTTTTAATGGCACGGTAGAAAGAGGCAAGAAGACTCAGGCTTGAATCCTATGGCTTGCATTCCTGGCTCCATGTCAACCAGCTTATGTAATCTTAGGCAAGCGTCCTAATCTATCAGGGTTCGGTTCCCTTCACCGCTAAATGACATAGTCCCACCTTCTGGTGGTATCACCAGAGGGGTCCAAGGATGTCCCTCAAAGAGGAAAGGTGAGGGGGGACCTCAACTTAGCCCACCAAGTTGGTTCTTGATTCACGTCACAGACAGAGAATTTCAGGATCCATCCATGGGAGGCCCAGGCAGATTTACTCTTAGGACGAGTTAGAAAGTAAGGGGAAATAGAAAGACTGGAGCTTGAGTAGAGGGAGCGCACTCTGATGCAGGGGTCAGCCTGACCGACTCACCGAGGCATGGGCAGCTTTTGGGGATGCACTGAAGGGGAGCAGGGCCAGGTGGGTCATTATCTCAGTCCTGGCTTCCGCAGCTCTGGCAGAACACTCTTGGCTAGAAGGGGAGTTTGGTTCCCAGGAGATGGTTGTCCTTGCTCAAGAGGGGCGGCCTCGGTCAGCATCATGGAGTGATTGCTCCTCATGATCCCAGCATGGAGGAGATGATCCATGTGGCTCTGCGCTTCTTGCAACACAGGTGATCCCAGGTTAAGGACAATGACTGGAATCTGGGACTGGATGCTATGAAAGCTGGCGATGAAGTGCAAACCTTGAAAACTACTTCACTTACATCTTGATGCCCTCAGACTTGAAGGGGGATGAGACAGACTAGGTAAATCTAAGGTGGATAAATTTTGTTTTACCAGGGGCTGGGGATTTAGCTCAGTGGTTCCGCCGCCTTTCTTGCAAGTGCAAGGACCCGAGTTTGATCCCCAGTACAAAAAATTTTTTTTTTGTTTTACCAACTTTTTCTCAATGATTAACATTCTAGGGCCGGGGATTTACCTCAGTGGTTTCACCGTTTGCTGTGCAAGCGCAAGGACCCGAGTTCGATCTCCGGTACCAAAAAAAAAAAAAAAAGAAAAGAAATGATTAACATTCTACATGCAGTGCTGCACTGGGATCTGACCCAGAGTTTTAAGGTAATTAGGGAGTCAAAACATTGTTTCCTTGTCTCCTTTCTACTTCCTTTTATTTCTTCTTCCTGCCTCATACCCTGGCCATGAATGGAAATGATGCCTCCCCCGACCCCCATCAGCAAACAGCTTTATTTAGGGAGAGGGGAGCAGCTCAGGTAAGCAAAGGCTGAAGACAAAGCCTCCTGCCTTTCTGGGGTGGACTTTCTGCTCAGCAGTGTGCACAAGTCTCAGGGACAGCGAGTCTGGGGGTGGTAGTCGAGGCACGGAGCAGCAGGCTGGCAGGCTCTGTTGTGGGTGAGGTCACCAGCTTGGAGGTGATGAAATCACACGCACTCCTACAGTGGGACTGAGCTGAAACGCTGCTCTCTCTGCCAGGGGCTGAGTGAGTTCAACTGTTGATGTTTTCATTGCCTCAGTGAACTCAGGAGCAGAACAGGAGTAATGATGTCCCCATCGGCTTGGATAGGGGACTTCACCATGCCTGACTCAGCCCTGTCTCACACCCAGGTAGCTGCCCAGCAGGCTAATCAAGATGGCGCTGCCCTGAACCCCACTTGAATCTGCATGCCCAGTCTCCTGTCTCTGGGGTTCCCTTTCCTGGTGTTCTTGGGAGAAGCTTGCACGGCCTTCACTCAGCACCTGTCCGTTATGTCTAGACATCCTGGTGCTCAGCCTGGGGCTCTTGTGTCCTCCTCTCTCCAGCCACCAGAGATACCTCAAAATTCACTCCCTTTACCCAAGTCTCTGGAAACAACTCCTATCTTGTATCTGCTATCTCCTATCTTCCTATAGGTACCCATTCACCTGGTTCTGTCTTACCCTCCTATCACCCTCAGAGTCCTTGTTCTCAAGCCTGGAAGACAGCACTTTTCTTGAGACTTGGCCTTAAAACCATAAGTACTCTGGCTTGAGGGTCCCAGGTGCATCCCATGCATCCCTGAGGCTCCTAGTGGGCAAGACAGGAAACAAGACCAAGACCAGAGGTCTATGAATCATTGCATGTCTCAAAGCACCTAAACTGAGATCCACTCCCTGTTCTGAGAGGTCAATAATCCCACCTTGGTCCCTGAGACCCAGTATTGGAACCCAGTTCTTTTGGTCACATTGGTGGCCTTTAAGCTACCCAAGCAGGAAAGAGAGTAAGACTGAGCACCAAGGGCTTGAGAACATCTGAGAATGTCCCCAGGTGAGAATTCTCACGAGAAGTTCTGTGCAGAGGATGGCGAGGGCCCGAAGTGGCTCTCAGGGAGATGAGAGTTCATGTGTCCAGAGAGCGCCAGAGAGGCTGCTCCCCAGCACTACCTGGTCTTGGGCTGATGGGCATGCTGGGATGGAGCAGGAGAATAGTGGGCAATACGGGACACCATGGCGACAGTGGTGATGGAAGTGCACAGAGAAGGAAAGGACCTGTCTCACCTTGGAGCTGCTGGGGGGGTGTGGGGAGATGGATCCCACAGGTAAAACAAACCTGACAAAATCAAGGGGCCTTGTGGGTGGCATGACAAATGGCATATGGGCCACAGTGCCAGCAGGCCCTCCCAGTAGGAGCCACATTCTCCCACCCTGGCTCTGTAAGTCAGACACAGTTCTTGGAAGTGATGACATTTTTCGGGAAGAGGAAAGATCAGGGGCAAAGGCCAGGGGCCTGAGCAAGCCTGCAGGAAGAGCCCTCTGGTCACAAAGAACGCTCCCCAGCCTGATGTCCCCACTCATCCAGACGAGGAAATTGAGGCTCAGACAAGCGAGCGGCACAGGGAAGCCACGTGGTTAAGAACACAGGCTAGGAAGCCAGGAGTTGTGGCTTAGTTAAGCTTTGATTTTCTCATCTATAAAGTAGGAATGGTACCATTCATGTGGCAGAATCACTGGGTGTTGATCACTTAACATATTTCCAGGTGTGGTTCCTGGTAGAAACTTGATAATTGATATGTAACTACCTTTACTCATCCCTTCATTGAGAAAATAATTGTGAGGTGCCTACATTGTGTCAGATCTTGGGATCACAGCAGTAAACTTGACAGCCACATTCCTGCTGTCAGTGATCAAGGAAGCCGAGACTGAGGTCATTACAAAGTGAAGTAGGGGCTAGGGATTTAGCTCAGTGGTTTCACCGCCTGCTGCACAAGCGCAAGGATCCAAGTTTGATCCCCGGTACCAAAAAAAAAGTGAAGTAAGTGGTAGTGAAGGAGATCAACAGGGAGATGGAGAGAGGGTGGATCTCGGAGATGGGGTGTTCAGGGAAGACCTCTCAGGACTTTGGGACCCAGCCTGAAGGGGAGGAAGACACAGTCATGCCAAGGGCAGCCCATGTCAAGGAACAGCAAGTGTAAGGGCCCAGAGTCTTTGCAGTGTTGGAGGAACAACAAGGAAGAGGGTCAGCCCAGAAGGAGTTGGAGAGACAGGCCAGGCAGGGCCTCAGATGTCACGGTAGGGCTTGACAGTGTGTTCTAAGCCCAGTGTGAGGCCATGGGACAGTTTGAAGGGGCAGAATCAGGGCAGGATGCAGTGCTGGCAACGTGGACTCTGGAGTCACTGTCTGGATTTGAATCCAGCACATGTAACCAACTCCCCCAGAGTGTAGTGTCTTAAAACAACAGCATTTTTAGGGGCTGGTGGTGCAGATTTGTAATCCTAGGATTCTGGGCATCCGAAAGTCTGAGGCAGGAGGATCACAAATTTGAGCCCAACCTGGGTAATTTAGGGACTTAGCAAGATTCTGGCTCAAAATTTTTAAAAAATTTTAAAGGGTTAGAGGTGTAGCTCAGTGCAGAGGCCCTGCATTCAATCCCCAGTACCATAAGAAAACCCAAACCCAAAACAAAACAGCAATTGTTTCTTTCGCTCACAAACCAGCGGTGGGCAGGCCTTGTATTACTCCTTCCCCTTGTAGCTCAGTAGCACATGGCACCGGCTGTTGAGCAGCAGCTCAGCAGCTCAGTCGAGTGGACTGTCAACTGCGTTCTCAGTTCCGGTCCCCAGGGCTGCATGGGCGTCCTCAGAGTGTGGAGCTTGGGTTCCAAGAGCAGTTCCAAGTTGCGAGGCCTCTTCTACCTCAGCCTTGGCGATCATGCCCGTCTCTTCCCCTTGAGCCAATTGATGAAGCTGGTCCCTAGGCTGGTCCAGATGCAAAGGGATGGGAATTCGACTGGATTTCTTAATGGGAGGAGGAAAGACTTTGCAGCCATGTACTACAAAGAGTTTAGAGAGGTAGGTCAGGACAGAGACCATCAGGCAAGACCTTGCAGGTCTTGGTAAGGATCTGGGGTTGTACTCTACATGTAGTGGGAAGTCATTAGTAGTCTCAGTGAGAGGTAATGACAAGTGCTGTGGAATACGGTGTGGACTCTGAAATTAGCCTGCCTGGATCAGAAGGATGCCTGAGCACATCTTAGCTAGGCAACTTTGGACATATTTCCTGACTTCTCTGTAAAATGGGACTATTAATAGTGCCTACTTCAGGGGTTTAGTCTGAGGATGAATTTAATTTAATTCTTATAAAGGACATAACAGTGCCTGCCACATATGTGCTCAAAATGTTCATTATTATTATTAGAGTTGTGCTTTTAAGTGTGTGCTCCGGCTGCTCTGCAGAGAAAGCATCGCAGAGTGGCTGGAGCAAGATCAGGGAGACATGGGGCACAGAAGTGAGACTCAAGTTCAGCCCCCATAGGTGCTCTGCTGCATCTGTTCCTTTAGGTGTTTGCTGTATCCCAGATGCTGTCCGTGTGGGCGTCCAAGAGCTGCTACAACAAATGACCACAAACTGGGTGGTTGCAGACAGCCGGAACTGGAATCTTCTCTTACTATTCTGGAGGCTGGATGTCCCAAACCAAGTTTGGGGGGATGGCATTTAAAAAGGGATTTCTAAGAAGTGACAATGCCACAGATGGATCTTGAGGCCATAATACTATGTGAAATAAATCAGATTCGGGAGGTTAACTATTGCGTGGTCTCCTGACTTGAAGTATAAATAACTAAAGAGCAAAGTGCAAAAGAGATGGTAGGGACCAGGGAAAGAGGGACAGGGGAGGGCAGGGGGAAGGAAAAGGAAATAAAATCAAGATCAAGATGTGATATGTACTAATTCTCCAAAATGAATGTAATTACTGTGTATTGCAAACATATATACTAATAAAAAAAAAAAAGCTGAAAAGGCAAGTATGGAGGGAGGCAGGAAGGAAGGAAAAAGAGAAAGAAAAAAAAAGAAGGAACCATCCCAGGCTTCTGGCTTCTGGTGTTTGCATCTAACCCTTGGAGTCCTTGGTTTGTAGACGCATCCCTCTTGTCCCTGCTTCTGTCTTTACAAGGCCTTTCCGGTGTCTGAGTCTAACTTTGCCCCTACTTATGAGGACACTAGGACCCTCTCAGATCTAGCATGGCCTCCTTTTGACTAGATTACATCTTCAAAGACACTACTTCTTAACTAGGCCACACCCACAGGGTGGACTTGGATTCTAGGGTTCACTATTCAATCCAATCCATGGCCAACGCTGTCATCAAGACTAAAAAGACAGACTGTTGAAGATGCTACCTTTAAGGTGAAGGAAAACTGCTGCTTGTGCCGGAGAACCTAGAGAACCGCTCTGTGTCTTCAGCAGGGGATGCTGACACCCTCAGCCAACCTTGAACTCAACCTCCTCTAAATATCTAAAAGCCAGACCCAGAAATGACCATCCCAGAGGTGCCCTTCCTTGGCCCTCCCAGGCAACACCTTTGGTTTCCTGGGATCAAAAGAAAGAGGCAGAGAGGATGAGGCTCCACAGGATGCTTTTATCCACAAAGGGATTCCTCTGGGGCTGCCCTCAAGATGCCAGGAGCACCTGCTGGTGAAGCTGGGAATGCCAGCTGCCACATCCCTCCTTCCAGATTCCCATGCAGCCTGGCTTTGTCCAGACACCTCCACAGAGTGGCTGCTTCTGGGTCCCACTTTCCATGTGGCAGGCCATGGGACACCTGCCCAGACCACTCCTGATGGGGTTGCTTCTAGTCAGCTGAGTCCAGGCCTGTGAGGCCTGAAAAGCATGCCCAGGATCAACCAGGATCTGTAATTGGACTGTTGTTCTTTCATTTTGCCGAGTTGCCGAGTTCGGATTATAGACACTACATGCTATAGATTTCCTGTCAGAGCTCATGAATCAAGCCCACTGTCTTATTTACTGTCAGCCACAGCTGTGAATAACATCACCCCGAGGCTCACACTTCCCGGCCTGTGCTTTTGCAAACAGCCAGGCTGAGCCCAGGGCCGAGACCCCTCTGCAGGGCTGTGGCAGGAATGAGGCCTCTCAGGAATGAGGCCTTGCTTTGGAACAAGCATGGGGGTCTGCTCACCTGTGCAGCAGGCTCAGCCCGTTCAGAGACAGCTCGATTCAGACTCTGTCTCCCCTCATCCCGTGTAAGAAGAGCTCAGACCCTCCTTAAACTGCTGTGGATGCCTGTGCCTGTGGGCACTGGGGATGGATTCATATCGTGCCTGGACCCTGGAGGCAGAGATGTGGCTCAAATCCGAGTAGGGTCTCTTGCTTGTCAGGCAACCCTGGGCTGGCTGTATGTTCTCCACCTTGGCTTCCACATCTATAACATGAGGTAATAACAGTATTCATTCATGAATGTGTGTGTGTGTGTGTGTGTGTGTGTGTGTGTGTGTGTGACAGGGGGATTAAATGAAAATTCATGTAAAGTGCTTAGTATGGTTTGCAGGGCCCAGTGCTATTATTAGTGGTGCTAAATCTGCTGCCTGTGTACAGTATACATACTGATCCGGCTCATTTAATCTGTCTAAAAACTTTTCCTTGTGGGTATCACTCTTTTTTGTATATAGAGGGCCCAAAGCTCAGAGGGGGTAAGTCATTTTTCCAAAGTTGCATAGGTAGTAAGTGATGAAGACAGCACTCAAATCCAGCTCTCCCTGACCCTAGGTCCAGGGTATCTCCATGAAGCTCACCAAGGTCAAGGATTCTGATCAAATACTGGCGCTTAGAAGGAGCCTCCTCATCACACTAAGCCAGAAACCAATCCAATCACCCATGACATTCAGCCCCTTCTTTCCTCTCTCTTGCCTATTCAGGGACTAAGAGAACTGTGTGTGCGTGCGTGCGTGTGTGCGTGTGTGTGTGTGTGTGTGTGTGTGAGTATTTTGAGACAGCATCTCACTTGGTAGTCCAGGGCAGCCTTGAACTCACTGTTCAGCCCAGGCTGGTCTGGAGCCAGTAATCCTTCTGCCAAAGCTTCCTGAGTGCTGGGATTACAGGCATTCACCACCATGCCCAACAAGAATGGATTTTTGCCCTCCTCATGGAGCTTCAATCTGATCTTGCTGCTCGGGGCTTATTAGAGTTTTGCCTTTTTAGCTAAAGTAGCTTTATCACTGATAGCGTGTGCATTAGACCACAGGCTTTCTGTGGGTGTGGACCGTGGGTGTCTAATCCACTCCTCTCCCTACATCTGATAACTTAGATTAGGAGATATTCGGATGGATAGATGGATGGATGATCGTCCTACAAACTTCATTAGAACACTGAGTATTTCAAACTGTATTGATAGTCTCTTCTTTAGCATCTTTTAATAAGTTACTTCACGTTGGCACAGGCCTGGGGAAATTATCATGAAAATACAACTTCCATTTTTTTAATTCAAAAGGAGGTGCTAGACCCTGCCTAGGAAGCTCTCATGGGCTGCAGGAGGCTGAACTTAGAGGACAACGGGACTGTGTCTTATTCAAAGCTGGTTTCCATTATAACTGATGAACTTCTTTTTCCCTTACCTGTGTCTTTAAAATGGTAGGTCAGGAAAGAAGACCAGAATGTGGTTCCTCCAGACTGTCGTCCCTTTCAGTCTCCCGTCATGCTTGATGACAATTCCGTTCCCAGAGCCCATGTGGTTCCCGAGAAAGCAGATCACTTAGCCTGGCCAAGCCTCAACTTCCTGATCCATGAAACGGGACTGAGAATCCCCCCACCCCCAGGCTGTCATGAAGCTTAGAATCTTGAATTCTCCGCAAATGCATGGTGAAAGATCATATTTTATGTTCTCTATGTCTTGACGGGTTCACAGACTGTGCTAGACAGATAGAGGTGATGCATTTTGGAGTCATGGGGTGCCACTTGGGATTCCGGTATAGAGCAAAAGCTTCGCCTGGGCTGACACACTCTACTCCGGTGCATGTATGAGGCCCCCTTTGCCTGGGGGCAGGGGCACATTTCTTCCACCCCTCAAGATGAGAAATCCCAGGAGTGACAGGCCTGGAGGGCGTGTATAATTCGAATGAGACGCACCTCCCTTGCAGGAAGCCACTAACCTCCAGGCTTGTCCCGTGAGTCATCTGCAAACAGACCCCCCTTCTCACCTCCCCCAAAAGCTTTCACGGGCATGTTCTGTGCCCAGAGGAAATGCTTCATCCTCAAATGTAATTGTGTCTGAGGAGGTGTCCTCTGCGACCAGGCGGGTCATGGAGCCAATGAGTGAGTCAGCGCATCCGGGCAGAGTTAATTAAAGCAGAGAGGGCTGGAGGGCGGCTGGAGTCCAGGGCTCTGAGCTCTGAACGGCTGTCGTGGGAGGTGGCTCCCATCAGGGCAGGCCTCCCTTGGTGGCCTGCTGGGCTCTAAAGGGTACAAAGGGGGCCAGAGTCAAAAGTGGGGTGCTCTGGGTCTGGGAGGGATAAGGGAGTCAAAGCCTCAGTAACTCTTCAAACTAGCTCAGTACAGTGGCTTAATATTGGCTTTTTCTGCTTTCTTTGGATTTTTTACACAATATCTATGAATAATCAGGAGTTTCCTGTGACTATTCTGTGCCCAAAGGAATCCATTAACCCAGGGGTGTGGCCTCAAGCCCCAAGGCATCCAGCCCTAGAGCGGTGCCTGACACAGAGTGGGCACTTAATTGACAGCTGGAGTGTGTGAATGGGTTTAGACTCTCAGGATAAGGCTTGTCTGGGCTTGATGGGTGTTTAGCAAACAGTGTGAGTCGGGGGTGAGCTACTGAAAGGAAAGGAGAGATGTGTCCAGACGATGCAAATTCCACGAAGAGGGTGGTGTCTCCTCCATTTTCTCCTCACTGGATTCCTGGAACGAGGCCTGACTCAGGTGTTTTGTTCTGTTTTGCTGCAGTACTGGAGATTGAAATCAGGGGCACTCTTCCACTGCCTTTTTATTTTTTAATTTGACACAGGGTCTAAGTTACCCAGGCTGGCTTTGAATTTGTAATCCTCCTGCCTCAGCCTCCTGCATAGATGGGGTTATACGTATGCACCACCACATTTGGCTAAAGTTATTTTTTTAATGATGAATGAACAGGAAAGGAAAAAAGGAAGGAAGGAGAAACAGATACACTAAGAAGAAGGAAGGAAGCTCTGCAGCTGGGAAAATGCCACATGGCTGGGGAGGCACGGTCCATGTGACCAGGGGCATCTAGAAAAGCAGCTCGATCGGGTGATGCTGTTCTCCACCCTACTTCTCACCCATTTCTCAGGCACCTGTTCAGGAGGGAGACAAATGTTCTCTTAGTGACTGATGTGAAGGTTTCTTTTTCCACAACTTGGGGCCACCGACCAGCCTGCTCTGACTTCTGCACTGCCCACCGAGGAAGTTCCGGCTCAGAGGCCAGTCCTATCCTATATGGGACACTGGCCTGATCTCCCCGCCTCGTGGGCTGGCACAGACAATCCAAAGGAAACCACTTACCCCTAAAGCATGTCCTTCCTCAAGCTCCCTTTGACACTGGAAGACACTGCGCCAGACTCAGGAAGGTCCAGCACAGCCCTGTCCTCCCAAGGTCTGCCGACTTCCTAGAGAGATGGACATGTACACACGAACGTCTGCATGGCCAGGGGAATGTCAGGAGCTGAAGCGGTTAGAGCCATGAGGTGAGCTGTCCCGGAGATTCAGGGTGACCTCGAAGAACAGGAGCAGGTCCCAAGCCAAGCGAAGCAATATTCTGTTTCCCCAAACCTGGAGCCCTCACATGAGCTGTGTACGATGACAGCTGTATGGAGGCTCTTTGTAGAGTGACTGCTGACTGACAGACCAAGTTATGTGTGACTCCCCACAGGGATGATGGCCTCTGCCTGCCACTGTTGTGGGCTACCTGCACTCAGCTGGATGGGCCAGCGTGACACTGCTCTCCCTTTGCCCATCACTCTCCAGGAGCCAACAGGCTGCACGTTAGTGACATGAGGCTTTGGCAATGCTGAGTGAGGCTGGCAGAGTTGGGGCTGGCAGGTGAGGTGCAGGGACCCTGGGCACACCTGCCCATTGTCCTCCCTGCCTCTGCCAAATGAACATACCTTTTTCATTCTGACTGGGAACCACGGGTTACTTCAGTTAGGTAAAGGACAGCGAGGTGAGATCCCTGGCCTGGGCTTGATGCCACCCTGGCCTGGGCTTGATACCACCGTGGCCTGTGAACTCTGCACCAGAGCCTGACCTTGGTGTTAACCTTGACCCTGAACACTACGGGAGGCATGAACACTGCCCCCAACCCCATGAATCAGAACAATGTTAAGTTATGAAGTAGTTTCCTGGGGCAGCTGTAACAAAGCATCACACACCGGAGGGCTGAGGACAACAGAAATGTATTCCTTCCCAGACCTGGAGGCTGGGCATCCAAGATCAAGGTGTCAGCAGGACCATGTTCCCTCTAAGGGAGAGAGGATTCTTTCATGCCCTTCCTCACTTCCGGTGGTTGCTGGCAATCGCTGGCATCCCTTGGCTTGCAGTTGCCCCACTTCATTCTCTGCCTCCATTGTCACCTGTGTGCGCCTCTGCCTTTTCTCTCCCAGGCACACCGGTATCAGGGCAGGGCTCACCCTGCTCCAGAATGACCTGCCTGGACTAGATACATCTGCAGAGACCTTACTTCCAAATAAGATCCCTTGCTCAGGTACCAGGAATTAGGACTTCAGGACTTTTTGGGAAATAGCTAAACTCAGAATAATCATCAATCCTCTGCCTTCCGGGGAAAGGTCAGGAATATTCTGCCTTGGACCTCACCATAAGCAGAAAGCTTCTTTTCCTTTCTGTGCAGTGCACACATGGCCTCTTCTCAGAAATCCTCAAGAAACAAGTACTCGGTTAATGTCACAGGGACCCCTGCAGCGGGTGAAGCGTGTAAACCCCAAGAGCATAAGGGTTTTCATCTGTCCAGTTTACTGCGGAGTCCCCGGAACCTACCCAGGACCTGGAACCGAGGAGGACTCAACAAGCATTTGTTCAATGCGTGAATAACTTACAGCTAAACTGTGTAACCCAAGGGAAATCACTTGCCTCCTTGACTTTGTTTCCTCATCTGTAAAATAGGAATACAAATGAACATAGAATGTACCCATCATTAGGAGTATTGCATGAGAAACTATGGAAATGCATTAACTCAGCTGCCGGCACATACATGTTCAGTGAGTGTTTGTTAAATCAGAATCTGCCAGAGGCCCTTGGGTAGGTTGAGTAATGCCAGCCCAGAGTGGAAAATAGATGCTCAACTTCTTTTCCCCAGCAGTTGGTTGTGTTGCCTTAACCAGTAATCTGCTAATGAAAAAGTGATCGACCTTAAAGTAGAAGTAGGATACTGGATTACTGTACTAGATCAGTACAGGGCACCCCTTAAAGGACAACTCTGGAGCAGACCTGGGGCTTCAAATCCCAGCTCTGGCCCTGGCCAGCTCTGGAACCTCTGGCACTGGAGACTCAGTTTCTCCGACTGTAAAGTGGGGACAGTAATAAAGGCATCTACCTTACTGGCTGCAGCGGGACCGTGTTTGGCACCAAGGGAATAATGAGTAAGTTTTTATTATTAGCATCCTCTGTCCCTATCGCTCCGAACTAGATCCTCGGAAAACCTAACCCTGGAACTCCGGGTTGACTCTGGGAAGGCGGCCTTAAGCTCTTCTTTCCCTCGCCAGTGCGCACAAGAGCATGAACCTGCCCACCCGCGCCGCCCCGCGCCGCCCCGCGCCGCTCTGCAGACTCCGAGATCCCGCGCGCCCTCTAGTGGCGCAAGGCCCGGGACCAGCAGCGCTCAGGTTCCCGCCACGCTCCTACCCGGCCGAGTCACCCAGTGGGCTGGTCCCGCGGCCCGACGCCGGCTTTCCAAGGTTCCCTTGACCTCCGTGTCCATGGGAAGAGCCGTCTGGCTCTGCGGCCTCCCCGGGGGATGCCCCGTGCTGGAGAACAGGGGAGTGGAACGGGCCCTGAGGGACCCCCACGGGGGGGGGGTGCTGCACCCCTGGTTCCCCGTCGCCCGGAGGCGGGTTTCAGGACCAGTCCTCCGCGCCTAGCCTCAAAACGGGGCAGCACACTGCGAGGCGGTTTTACAGTCCCGGGCCCTGCAGCTTTTTCTCTTGGGTGTGATGTTGAAACCGGCAGGCAGCTAAAAGAGCTTGTCCCTTGTGAATTTACCTCTTAGGTGTGGTGGGCACACGGGGGTGAGCGCGAGGCGCTGGGCACTGTTGGGCGGGCGGATTGAGGGTGCCCAGCCCCCCCCCATTCCCTCCTCCTCCTCCTCTTTCCCAGCGGCGATGAAGGCCTCTGCGTGTGCAGGAGCCGGGTGTGTGTGTGTGTGTTTTGCTTTTTTGTAGTAGGGATCCAACTCAGGACCTTCCGCTTTCGGGGCAGGTGCGGTGCTACTGAGCTAAGTCCCTAACCCTCAGAGGTGGTTTTGAGTGCTTTGAGCGCATAACTCATCCCATCCAAACAACAGTAGGACTTGCAGCACCCGTGAGGAAACTGAGGCACTAGGAGGTTAGGAACTTGTCCCAGATGGCATAGAGCACATATTGAAATCCTGGCGGTCTGGCTCCAACTGGTGTCCCCACCACTGTGTCCCACGGCCTCCCTCCTGTGTCTTGTGCAGTGGCTTCTGCTCAGCACTCCTGCGGATGCTGTCTGACTGCTCCACTGGAATGCATGCTTGCAAACCCTGCTGTGAGCTCTTCCCTGCGACTCCGGGCCTGTAGGACTCCCACCCAGCCGGTCTCTCTGTGTGCCTGTCCTCCATGCTACTCAGTTGCTCTGCTACTAGGCTGCGGGTCTGCTGTCAGCTGAGGTTATTTGCTGTTCCCATTTGCTCTACCACTGCCCGCACAGTGCAGAGTGGCAGGCACACAGTAGGTGGTCATGCGATGATGCCAGTGTCCAAGGGCACTGCCTTCCCTGGGGCCCTTGCTGGCCACTGCACTCGAAGGGTCACTTTGGAGATGGCAGAGCTGGGGTCACAAGAGACAAGGGATTCATGAACGCCACGCGGTGAGCCAAGCAGACTGCAGAGAGCACAGTGGAGAGCTGACAGAAACCTGTGGGGCCTGGGGACCAAGTGTGGGCCTCCTTTGTGCAGAGAAGTCCCGGCCTTTGTTCCATAGGCCAAGGAGGGGAGAATTTGAAACCCACATGGAGTTGATTCTGCAGGGTCTCCTCTTAAAAGGAAGGTTCACCTTCCTCTCTGGCTAGGTGGCCTTCTCCGAAGTCTGAAGCAGGCCAGGAGGCAGTGGAGACACAGGTAGGAGCTGGAGGAGTTGAGGATCAGAGCTGGGGTGCTGGTCAGCAGGGCATCTGGGGTCCGGAGCCCAGAGGCTATGTCTATTAGTGGCCCTGGCACACTTTCACTCGCCTCCAATCAATGACTAGTGTTTGTCCAACTTCCCACTGCCCATTCATGTGGTTCCCAACCAAGACCAAGGCCCAGCCTGACCCTGGCCATGCCCCTTGCATCCTCTGACCTTTCGCCCTGCACCGCACTCCAGCTGCTCACTGAGCTTGGGTGCTTGAATCTGCGTCATTTACAGTGACTTTCCAGCCTGTTTCTCTGCTCTAGGGTTTCTAGGGTTTCTGTGCTCCTTAGGAGGAGGGTCAGGTCTTCTGAGCTGTGTCCCCCTGCCATATCCAGTGCTGGACACTGACAGATGCTCAGGGTTAGGGTTAGGCAGGTTTTGTGACCTCTGTCTCCTCCTCTGTGAAATGGGGATAATATATTCGTGTGTGAGACTGGGGCCATCAGAACATCTGGCACGGAGCCTGTGGTCGTGCAGGGTTAGTTCCCCCATCTTCCCAGTCACCCTCTTCCTGCTGAGACTCAACTTCTTGCTCCCATGGGAGAAGGCCCCCTGTGACAGTAGTGAGCTCTTGTTCTCCCCATGGGGCCAGGTGACCAGAGTTCCGAGGTTCAGAAGCCCCTCCTCTGCAGTCCCCTGTCCCCACCTCGGGGGTAGCATTTTGGGAGCAACTGTCTGACCTGACCCGCTCCAGAGCCCCTTGCCACTTCCCCCCTAAATGGATGAGGAATGCGTGCGTAGAGGGCCAGGGAGAGGACCAGGGTCAGCGGTGGCAGAAGGCAGGAGAGACCCCTTCTTGCCCTTCTTGCCAGCACTGTCTTCCAGCAAAGCGTTGGCCCCTCCAGTGTGTACAGGGGTAGGTTTGTTGGGTGTTTTCTCGTCTTGCCCCATTTCACCCTCACAGCAACCCTAGGGTGCAGGCACTGCGTTCTCACGTGTCACGGATAAGGACACTGAGTAGCAGAGAGGCTCGGGACTTGCTCAAACTGTACGAACACCCCGGAGAATCCAGCTGGAACCTGGGCTCCCGCCACTGTATTATGCTGTCTCGGGGACCTGGGCCGTTTGAACCCTACAGCCTGGCTTCTTCTCGTGCCAGCGCCTTTCTGATCCGTGGCCTTGTGGGCCTGCCAGTCTCACAGCTTGTGTGAACTCTCCTCTTAGACCTCCTGCTCTGTGCCTGCTCCAGGCTCATTCCACCCTCTGGGCCTGCCTACCTCCCCCAGGAGGTGAGATTCCCTTGGGACTGGAGAATAGGCAGCCGGTGAATAAATTATCATCTGCTCATCAGCGCCAGCCCGGCAATGATGCTGGGGTCCTCCTGTGGGTTTCCACTGGGTGGACCTTGCTCTCTTGTCCCCCTTCATACTCCCTCAGAGCACCTAACCTACCATCGACCCTGTTTCTCTCATGGAAAGGGCTTTGGGGGACCTCTGATGGCCCCTACCAGCTTCCTATATGGACCCCCAGGGAAGGTTAACTCTCTTGCAACCCCACCTCCCCTGAACATGCAACTCCTGGAGAAAGGCTTGTCTGGGCTCCTGCATGGGGTCCCTGCAGCCTACTAACATCTGCCACTCCTACCCGGTGTTACCAAAAGCGCTCCTCTGAATTCACAGGATGGCGGGAGCAAAGAGTCCATATCCAAAATTCTGAGGTGTGGGAGGAGCCCAGAAACGCACAAAAATATTACCCTAAATGGGATGGGAATTTTTTAAAAAACACTATAGACAACAAAGAGCTCTAATAAAATATCCAGGGCCTTTGATTCACTAGTTTTGCTTCTGAGAGCCATTTCTAAAGAAATAACTCCAGGGAAGAGAAAGGAAGCACCGGGCCCAGGGAGATCTGCTGCAACATGGAACAGCTGCCTAGGGCAGAGTTGGGAGGCAATGAACACTTTAATGTGACGGTAGAATGTGGAATGGTTTTACATGATGTTTATGGAGAGAATGTAGCAGCACTGATATCTTGATACCTAGATAAAGCATAACACTGCATAGAAGACATGTGCAGCTGGGGATGGGAATAAGCAGGACAGAAATAATTTCAGTGTTAGTGAAGTGATTAGGAAGGTAATTTTCCTGCTTTAAAATAATTTTCTTGTTTGAAATAATACTGCATTTTAAAAAAATGAAATGAATAGGGCAGGGGTAGTAAGGGGCGACATGAGGGGAGTTGGCAATGTTTGATTTCTTAATCAGGGTGCTGGGGACATAGATGTGCCCGTTTTGTGATGATCAATGACCTGTACACCTAGGATATGTGAGCAGAAAGATAGGGCTGCTGGCGTAGCTCAGTGGTCCACTAGCATAAGAGATGCCCTGAGATTCATCCTTAGTCCCACAAAAAAAGTAAAGAAATGAAAAATAAAGGTGAAAAAAATTTTAATGAGATTTTAAAAAGCAGTTTCCAATGATGAATATCATTATATTGTATACCTAATATGTACCAATGATTAGAATGAATAATCGATAATGCAAAATATGCAGAAAAGGTCCAAAGGGGTCGGGGTAGTGGGAGGGGCAGGGGAAAGGAAAGAAGGGAAAGGAAAAATGCTGAGAAATGGAAAAAATGGAAATAAAGTCTTTGTAAATAGGGAAGGGTGGAGGGGGTGAAGGGAGGGCTAGGAATGGGGAAAAAATAAGAACCAAGATGCATTATGTAAAGGTACAATTCCCAATGAGAAATGTAATTGTGCTGTATACCTACAATGTACCAATAAAAGAATTTAATACAAAAAATAAAAATAAAATTAAATGTGTAGAGTAAAACAAACAAACAAACAAAAAAGCAGTCAGCTCATGTTCAGTAAGACTCACTGTGAACTGTAGCCTGCAGTCAGTAGATTGTGGGTTTCTCCCCTAAAATGTCCTCTTATTCAAAGTTAATTATGACTGGTAGTTTTGTTGTTTTGTTTTGGAGATAGGCTGACCTCAAACTCATGATCCTCCGGTGTCAGCCTCCTGAGTACTGGAATTATAGGCATATGCCACTGCCCCCAGCTCACGACTGGTTTTAAAAATTATTTTCTCTGGGATTCATTGAAGTGGATTCTTTTGGGCAGTAACAAGGTAGGCTTAAGGAGTTAAAATATTCAATATCTGTGAAAACACTGTATTAGTAGTTCCCAAACTGAGAGTCTTATGGTGATCCCAGGCCATGGGAAAGTGCAGATTGCCGGGCCCACCCAGCAGAGCTGGGGTGGGGCCTGAGAATGTGCATTTCAAACAGATCACCAGGCAATACTCATGGTGGTGGCCTGTAGAATCCTCTTTGAGCCTTAAAATCACCCTCTAGAATCTCAAGTGCTCTGGTCAGGCAAGCCCACTGCTGATGAATGTCAAGGCATATTCTTCTTTCTGCAAAACTGAAGGGGCTGGGCCGGGGATTTAGCTCAGTGGTGCTGAGGCCTGCCTGGAAAGTGGAAGGTCCTGAGTTCAACCCACGGTACAAAAAAACCAAACAAACAAAAAACTGAAGGGGCTGCTGAGCATGGTGGTACACACCTGTAATTGTAGCCATTTGGGAGGCTGAAGCAGGAGGATCACAAGTTTGAGGCCATCCTGGGCAATTTGATGTCTCAAAAAACAAACAAAAAGCCTGAGAGGAAGTTCAGTGGTAGAGCCCCCCTGAGTTCCAGCCCTAACACGCACACACCACACAAAAACAAGTTTCTGTTAAGTCTGGATAATAACAGTTCCTATTGTTCAGGAGAATATCAGTCCCAGTGGTCATCTGGCACTGTTTGTACAGAAAGAATTTATTTTAACTATTTTTTATGTCTTCCAAAGGTTCTAGTATTAAGCTCATATAAGTTGCTCAACGAGCATTCCTAATCCAAAAATCTAAAACCCAAAACTTTCTGACACCAAAACTGGGAAACTCCACACCTGACATTGTATGATAAGTCAGCATCAAAACACAGGCACAATACCAATAGTGTATAAAATTACTTTCAGGCTACGTGCATAAGGCGTCTATGAAACATACCTGAATTTTGTGTTTGGACTTGAGTTCACCCCCAAGATATCTTATGTGTATTCAAATATTCCCAAATCCGAAGGAAAAAAAAAACCCCTGAAATCTTAGACAGTTCTGGGTCTGATGGTTTCAACCTGTGTCAGCATTGCCAGAGCTGAAAGGCAAACCCATTCAAAGATGGGGAAATTTGAGGATTAAAGATATATTGGCAATGTATCACTAGACACAAGTGAGTGCCTTTTTAGAGGTGAACAGGCAGTAGTACTACTGAGCACGCACTGTGCCAGGTCCTATGCAGAGAGCTCTGCGTGTCTTGTCTCCTCCAGTCCTCGTGTCCCCGTGTGTGTGGTGTCATCACACCATTGCCCAGGGCCAAGTAGCTCACCCAAAGCTCATGGCTTGTAACTGGGGAATCACCATTGAAGCTCAGGCCTAGAGCCTGCACTGGCCCAGGCAGATCCCCATGGAGTCTCAAGAGGAAATGCCAGTGAGGAGGAGAGGGGTCCAGGGCTGTCTGCAGGAAAAGGCCAGGGGACATGCAGGGCTTGGGGGATGAGTTGGTATGCGAGGTGGGTTTGGAGAAGATAAGCATGATTGGGATGAAGAAGAAACAATGTGTAGGAAAAGACTCAGGAAGCAATATAAAGTGGCCAATATTTGCTCAGACTTTTAGGAGTCATGGAAATACAACCCACAGGGCAGAAGCTCCAAGAGATCATATATCTGCTGAATCTAGGGTAGAGTCTGTCTTCAGGTATGGCTGAATCTAGGAGCCCTCCGGGCTCTACTTCTTATTTTCTGACTTTTCTGAAGATGCATAATAGAGCTGGGGATATAGCTCAGTGGCAACAGTGCCTGCCTGGCAAGCACAAGGCTCTGAGTTCAATTCCCAGTACCAAAATAAATATAAAATAGTAACAATAATAATAATAGAAACAGAAATAAAGAGTAGGAATAAGGCTAGTGTCATAGTGCCGGGGTCCAATCTTCAGCTGCCTGACAGTTCTACTGCAGGACTTTGAGGCCTCAGAGTTTGGATGCATGTGCTGAAGGCTTCTCTTTCTCTCTTCCCTGGGTGAGTGTAGCAGATGGAGAGCTTCCTGTTGGCAAGCCTGCACCCCTGTTGTGCTGTTGGACTTCTCTGCGCTGCACTGGGTCCCATCCTGTCTTGTGTAGCACAAGACACAGATCTGGAGCAGTCTCTGGAGTAGA
Organism: Heterocephalus glaber; assembly: GCF_053883595.1. NCBI lineage: Eukaryota > Metazoa > Chordata > Mammalia > Rodentia > Bathyergidae > Heterocephalus > Heterocephalus glaber. The sequence continues at coordinate 16,430,716 of NW_028258379.1, forward strand.
CTCTGACCTGCTCAGGTACAGACAGTGGAACGAGAAGAAGTCTCTCTGTTTTATGGGTATCTGAACACCAGAGACTGAGAATGGAGATTTGTTTCTTATAGGGTTGGGAAGTCCAAGCAGGAGGGGCTGCCCACTTAATTGCCTCTTAAACATCCCACCTCTCAACATTGTTGCAATGAGGATTGTTTCCAACACAGGAACTTTGGGGGGGCACATTCCAACCCCAGTAGAGAGGGAACAGGAACAAGCTGCTTTTGTCTGTAGGAGGCAGGAAGTGCACCGAAGAGAGTGCTGGGCAGGTGTGTAAGCCTTCAATGAGCAGCGGCTGGACTACCAGGGAGAGTGCAGTTGAGATCGTCCTGGACGCTGGTCAGGGCGGAGGAGGGGATGCAGGGAGAGCAGGCTGAATGTCTGTCTTTGGCACACATCAGTACATTTGTTGGGGACCTCCCCAGGTCTGCTGCCCCTCTGACTGCTTTATGACAAGTTCTGTGCTAGCATCTACTGTAGGAAAACTCAGATGATGAAGATGTGCGCTTTCTGCCCCACTGGCCTCAGATCCTAAGTACCTTCTACCTTCCTGGGCTGCTCCATCCTGCCCAAGGACGTGCTACTAATCAATATCTTTTGTAACCACACCAAGAAGGACGAAGGAGGGTCACAAAAGGTGGATTAATTTTATTCATTTCCCCCTCACCAGACTGAGGAAAGGCACTGTTCTGCTCTCCATGTGAGCTAGCAAAGGGCAAGATACCATAGCCAGGAAGGGGTTTGAAATGTCAGGACATCTGCACAAACACTTCATGGGTGGTTCTGCCTTGCTTGGAGGTGCTTACTCCTGACTCCGCCTACAGATGGTGGGCGGGAGCCCTCTCATTTCATTGGTGGTAGAATCATGAATGAACACATCTGAGAAGCAGTCCCTTGTTCATTATCTTCAGGCCAGTCTACGTTGGAGAGGGCACTACCTATCCCCGTGTCATCTAGCATCCCAGCAGTTGGGGTCGGTGGCTCACATGCGTCTCTGCCTGGGCTGTTGTCTGATGCAGATTCCTGGAGGTGGGAGGCAAGGGTATGAGAGGGACCCCAAGGCAGTCAGCTCTCCTCTGCCACAGCAGTGAGGGAGGTGAGCTCACCTGTGGCAAGTGAAATAGGCCCTGTCTCTCTACTACCTCCCAAAGCTTCTTTGCCGCAGAAACGGTCAATGTTTAAATTTTTCCATATTGATGACTCTTCTTCCATGATTAAGAGGTAAGAGTGACATATGTACTTCTAGGAGTTGTTTGGGAAGAAGGCAGGAAGATTTGCAAGGACATGGAAAAAATCTCAAGACTCAAGTACCTATAGGTGTTGAGTTAGTATAAAACTCCATGTCCAAATCATAAGGAAGATTTGAAACAGATGCACAGCCTCTCTCGTGATGACCCTGCCCTTGTAGCCTCATTCCCTGGACCAGGAATTGGAGTATGTTTCTGGAAAGCACACGGGCAGGTGAGCAGAGGGTGGGGCTGGCCGTGCTCTGCTCACGTCTGGGAAGATGTACTCAGTCCTCCTAGATCTGGTGGGAGCTGTGAATAGGACTCATATAAGGGTTGTCACCATAAGTTCAGCCCCTAGCTAATGCCTGAGCTGCACTCTGCTCTAGGGGTACTGAGTTCACCAAACTCAAGTGCAGTGTGGACACTGGATACGACATAGTGGAGAAGTCAGCTCCTTCTCCCCAGAGTTGAGGTCAGAATTTTCATTGAGAAAAAGGGGGGAATTAGTGTCTGTTGACCATTTACTATGTGCCAGGTACTGTGTGAAGGTTTTTATATACAACCCTGCAATAAGAGGGCATATATTGTCTCAGGGTCATGTTGCTAACGAAGGGCAGAGCAAGGATTTGAACTCAGGTCTGCAAGACTCCAAAGTCGGTGTTTTCCTTTCCCAATATTAACCTATGGACATTGTGCTTGACTTGAAATCCATGTGGACACCATGATGCTGGTTGAGAACCACCAAGCCACACTACCCATGCCAACAAGCTTGGTACTCAGGCCAGTGTGCTGCAAGGCCAGCCAGTGAAATGGTGTTGGCCTAACATACCTGTTTTGTTTTGTTTTGAGACAGGGTCTTACTATGTAGCCCAGGCTGGCCTCAAACTCACAGCAATCCTCCTGCCTCAGCCTCCTGAGTGCTGGGATTACAGGCGTGTCCCACCATGCCTGGCTGGCCTCCTACTTAATGAATAGCTAAGGACATTGACCTAAGAAGCAAGGGCTTTGGGGAAGCTGCTAACTTTTAACTATGGCCTCCTCTGACATGCCCCCAGGGTCTCCAAAGGGGAGAACATTTTGATTTATAATAGTAACCCTTCCTTCCTTTTTTTCTCTTCCTGTCTCTCTCCATCTCATTCATAGAGAACACCGATTTTAAAGATACCACCTTGATTTTCAAAGCATGCTCCAGCGAGGCTAGGGACTCCATCACGTTGGCTCACAAGCTCCTCCTCGGGTGGGAGAAGGACCGAAGGAGAACAAGATGGTCTTTTCTCCCCACTTGCTTAAACTAGAGCCACTACTTTTGTGCTCTTTATGTATCAGCTTTCAATGTGCATGTACATCCAAAGAATGACTATTTTTGGCTCTTTTTTAAAGTTTGCAAACCAGTGCTTTCAAATGATGTTTCTGCAATCCCATAGGCAAAAACGTGTCTGTTTGGGGGGGAGTCTCTCCCCCCAGGACTGAAGAGACTGAGCGCTGCTAAGGAACTAATGGCTGTACAGACCCATTCTCTAGCCCCTCGTTTGATACTGGAAGCAAGAAGTGAATCTCCTTGCTTGAATGGTGAGGTTAGCCAGGATCCAAGGAATAAAAGGAAATGTGCTCTGGTTGATTTTGGAAGACACAGGAAAATAAAACCAGCTATTTGTTCTCATTGTGGCTTTTCAAGTTGGGAAGAGAAGGTATACAAGGTAACGAGTCCTCCTTATTTTATTGGGGAATTTCTTCTGCCTCCAGAGGGGACCTCCTGATTTCTTGGTGTATTTGCAGAAACCCTTCGAGGGCATCCAGCTGGCTGCAGAATTGGTGCCCATTTGAACCTGCTCCAACCAAGCGAATTGGCCCTCATGGGGAAATTCTTCTTGGCAGTATTGGCCTCCTTTTCGTCACCTCCTCTTTCTTCCGGCTGCTGCCCTTCACTTTCTCCAAGTCATAGAAAGTTAAAATATACACTTTGGCACCATTCCATAAAATCATTTGCTTTCTTCCCCCACATCACATTCCTCCGCACATTCTCTCCTTTCTGTGCTGAGAGCTCACTTCATTCTCATGGAAAGAACTTTTCTCTGGGGAATGGACATGTCTTGCTAAATACAGGAGCGATGGCCCACACCAGCCTCACATATTGTCCCAGTTATCCACGGTGGTCAGGTTTTCAGGCTAGTCCACAAGGTTTTCCGCCTTAGCCATAAGATGCCACACCGGTGTCTTAGTTACTTTTCTCTCATTGCTGAGACAAAAGACCCGAAACCCAAAGTTAAAGGAGAAAAGGTTTATTTGGCTGGCAGTTCATAGAGGTTTCAGTCCATAGTTGGCTGGCTCCAAGGCAGAGGGACACATGACAGAGGGGGACCACAGAGGAGAAACAGTTCCTTGCAGTCAGAAGGCAGCAAAAGCAACAACGGACCTTAACAGTGTCCTTCTGTCCCTTTTATCTTACCCAGACTACTTAAGGCAGGCAGCACTCACACCCTTAATCCTAGTGCCCTTGAGCCTAACATTGCACCATGAATCAATTCCAGCTTCACACACTCTAGATCCAGCCACCTCTGAAAAAGCCCCACCTATGACTGCATGAGGCTTGGGGGGGTCACATCTAGACACAGCCATAACAACTGGCATGGACTCTGTTGATGACATGGTGGAATGGACACAGCATAGCTTGAGGATTAGCTTGACTTGGGCTCTAACCCCCGACTATCCTCTGGCTTTGAGCTACTTACCCTCAGAGCTTCGTTTTCTCCCTATCAATAAAACAGAAAGCAATTTTACCCACTCCCATGTGAGCTTACCCTGGGGTAGGACGCTGGCAGAGCACTGAGCCATGTTTAGAAATTCTGGCTTCCTTGACAGTGCCTTGGCCCCCATTCACTGAGTCCAAAGACTCAGGCAAGTTGATGGACTCTTCATGTCCCATGAAAAGGGGGTAGGAAAATGCTACAGTTTTAGTAATTGACTAAAACAGAAAAACCAACCAGCTGATCGAATAATAAAAAGAGTTTCTGCCTTTATTGTTGGTATTTGATAAGAGGCAGAATTGTTCAACTGGAGAAAGATAGGCTAGATGGGCAAATGATGAAGATGCTGAGATTTCTGAACCCTTCGGTGGGTTCAAAGATGGCAATTACTGATCAATTTGGAGATGAAATCTCTTTAAAATATATCCTAGGGAAATGCGGACAGTTGCCTGTTTTCTGTTTCTCAGGACCACCTACCCAGCTGGTGGTGGGAGGGGTGGGTTGGAGGAGAAAAAGAATAACTGGGTCAAGGGAAGGGGTTAGTGTGGCTGGGCTAGAGCCTGAGTATTTGACACCTGGGTTGAGTCTCCCCCCTCCCCACGTACTGGGGTTTTTTGTTTGTTTGTTTTGGGGGGGGTTGTACTGGGGATCGAACTCAGGACCTTTCACTTTCGAGGCAGGCGGCAGAACCACTGAGCTAAATCCCCAGCCCAAGTGCTGGGGTTTGAACCCAGGGCCTTTGCATTGAGCTGCATCCCAGCCCTTCATAGTTATTATTTTGCCACATGGTCTTGCTAAGTTGCTCGGGCAGAACACGACTTTGTGACCCTCCTGCCTCAGCCTCCCAGTTTACAGGCATGCACCACCACTTGGTGGGCGGAGTCATTTCTAACAACCATCCTCCCTCTATATTAAAACTATTCTTCGTAATGATTACATCATGATTAATATATCATTATTTTCCTGATTTGTGATTTAGGACTGAACCATAAACATTTGAAAATGAAGAATAAATTTCAATGTTAAAGGTATTACTCAAATTCAGTAAAATCCGTTATGCATGAACTAATATTTGACCTTACCAAATATTGCATCTCATAATTCCTGGTCTTTTTTTTTTTTTACCGTTTTCCATTTTAAATACAAATAATAATTGCAGGAGGGGGCTGGGGCTGTAGGACAGTGGTAGATCATTTGCCTGTCACACGCCCTGAGTTCAATTCCCAGCTGCACGAAAGAAAAAAAAGCAAAAATTTCCACACGTAACTCTCAATTTGACATGAGGTGACAGTAGAGAGCCTGAGTTTGCCTGTGGAACACGTTGGTTTATTTTCAGTGCTTGAAAAAACACTCAAAGATAACTGGTTTAGGGGCCAGGGATTTAGCTCAGTGGTGCCACCGCCTGCCTTGCAAGCACAAGGTCCAGAGTTCGATCCCCGGTACTAAAAAAAAAGATAATTGGTTTGGGAAGACACCATGCAATTTTCAGTTAACTTGCATGCTGTAAATGTGGTTTATATCTAAATAAAAAGGAAACATTTATGAAATGTTAAAAAAATTCCAGAAGATCACATAGAATAGCCAGACTGAAGTGAATCATGTGTCTTGTCTTTAAAATCACTGTGGTTTCACTGTGATTCTACTGCTTGAACCCAAGGGTGTGTGGTACCATGGGGGGCTGAGATTCAAAGTGCACCTTAAGCCGAGTTGAGTGATTCTGAGCCATTGAGTTTACTTTTCAAATGTCCATGTAGTTTGTGTGTGTCTGAGACCCTCCCTCTAACTGCCATGTGAGATACAATTTCTATTAAAGAATAGTTAATAAAAACATGCTAGTCTGAGGCTTCCACATATTACTAAAACTTAACAGCAATGGCAACAGCTGTTTAGAATTTAGACCAATAAAAGATTTTGGGGGATGAGTATTTTAGTATCAGCACTGTTGTGACTTGCCGGAGCAAGAGGATGATAACAGGAAGCCTGAGTTCGAGTCAGTGTTACTATCATTTCTATGTGGCCCTCCTGTTGCTTGTCCACCTGGTGGTCTGTTTTCACCCCTACCCACCTGTACCACAGCTGCGGCAGACACTGTTGGCTGCCTACCCAAAAGCCATTCTTGCTTCCTCTCCTAACAGAAGTGGGTTTTTCTTGTTATTAAACATTGATATAGCTGGGCATGGTAGTGCACGCCTGTGATTCCTGCACTCAGGGAAGCTGAGGCAGGAGGTCACAAGTTTGTGCACAGGCAGGACAACTAAATGATTTAGGGAAACCCTGTGTCAAAATAAAAAATTTAGGGCGGGGATTTAGCTCAGTGGTTTTGCCGCCTGCTGCACAAGCACAAGGACCCGAGTTTGATCCCCAGTACCAAAAATAAATAAATAAATAAATAAATATTAAAAATTTAAAAGTTCGCTGGGGATATAGCTCAATGCAAAGGCTTGGGTCCAATCCCTGGTACCACGAAACAAAACAAAATATCAAAGTGCTCAGGAAAATCCAGCCTTTCTTCTCCCTTCAGGGAGTCAATATATTTTTAGCCAGCCACGGCAGGTCACTTCTCCTTTGACAGTGATTGGGATTTTTTGGTACCGGGAATCGGACTCGTGTCCTTGCACTTGTGAGGCAGGCAGCGGATCCAATGAGCTAAATCCCTGGCCCCTGACAGTGATTAGTTTTGAGTAAGCAGTTGACTGGATTTTGGCCATTAAAAGTGAGGATAAATCTGTTTGAGTGGGGATGGAAAGCTCCTGGGCAAGATTTTCCTCTGTACTAAATGCAGATCAGGCTGAGCATGATGGGGCACACCTGTAATCCCAGCTACTTGGGAGGCTGAGGCAGAAGGATTGCAGGTTCAAGGCCAGCCTGGGCAATTTAGTAAGACTCTGTCTCAAAATAAAATTAAAAGAAAAAAGACTAGCTCAGTGGCAGAGTGCATTGTAGGATACTTTGCGTGCAATCCCCAGTGAAAGAAGGAAAGAAAGAAAGAAAGAAAGAAAAAAAAAGGAAGGAAGGAAGGAGAAGGAAAGAGAGAGAGAAAAGAAAGAGAAATAAGGAGTGACCCTTTCCTCAGCACAAACACACCTGTGCCTTCACCCCTTCCTGGTGAAGAAGTTATTCTCGGCCTACAAGAACCATCCTTCCAGCATGGCAGGCCAGGCTGGAGGCAGAAGTCCGTGTGCTAAGGATGGGCCAACACTGAGGAACGCCCTGACCCTGGAATGTTTGCCGGGTGAGATGATGGCCTCTTACTCTCTAGGCCATCGTCTCTTGATGCTCCCATTGCTTGAAGCCAAAAGCAACTTGGAGGTACAGCTGGATGTGTGTGCTCTTGGGAAGAAGATGGTCCTCAGAAGGTAGTTTATCTCAGGACAGAGGACACCAGGGAAAGGGAGAGCACAATCGGTCCCTGGTCTCCCAGATACAGTGGGAGAAGAAAGCAAGCAGGGGTATCCGGCCAGACAACCGTTGGTTGGCTTTAAATGGCACCACTGACCGGGATATCTTAGCAACCCAAGCGGGACCCGAGTTCTGCGAGGTGGCTGGGTGGACGGTGGCAGGGTCCACGTGGGCCTTTATAAGAGAGTAATATGTAACTCGAAGAGAGGCTACAGACAGGAACCCGCCAGCTGCTGTACTCATCCCAACCAAAGGGGCGGTGTCAACAGTAAAATAGTCCCCGGGAGAGAAGTCAGTGGCCCCAGGCCAGGCACTGATTCAGTCTTTGGCCTGCTTCTCTAGAAAACAGATCCCTGAAGCCAGCACTAAAAAGCGGACTCATCATCCTTGGGACAGGGCAATGCCAGGGAACTGAGGTGCTGTAAAGGAAAGTGAGATGCGGAGAGGTACCAAGCAGTGCCACACGGGCTGCCGCTCTGTGGGCCAGCCCTCCGTATCCAACCTCCCAGGACTGAGCGGGCTGCTTCGTCTGCTCTGGATGGTTTTAAAAGGAAGCCCATGAGGAAGCAGCACACAGAGGGGAGAGAGAGAGGAAGTTGGGGCATTTCTCCCCTTCTCAGCTGTAGAAGCCCGAGCTCAGGCAGGGAGAGTGGAGGTGAGACTCTCCTGTTGGGGTGATGACAAAGAGAAACTAAGGGGCAGTCTGAGGACCTGAGAAAACCCCCACCATTCGTGAGAATGTGAAATAGTTGTCCTTTGGGAGGCAGGGGCCGCCCGTCCCTCCTCATCCTGCCTCTGTCCCTCACCTTGTGGGGCTCACACACCCTCCCAAGGCCTTCGACCCCTTCTCCTCCTTCCTTCTTCCTTCCAGGCCCTTTCACATCACCCTTTCAGTTTGCTTTCCAACCAAGCCCCCAGGGTGAGTGTAAACCTCCATCTGTGCCTTCAGTGAGAGTAAAGAGGAATTATGGCTGCTCCCTGCTCTGCTGGCTGGTAGAATTACCCCCAAAGCCGTGTTTATCATGCCATGGAGCTGGATGCCACGTTTAATGTGCTATCTGCTTTGACCCCAGGTGTCTCTCTGCATCACTGCTCTCCCACCAGCGAGCCCGCAGTCTGTGGCTCTGCCGAGGGTCATTGCTGACAAGTGTATTACCGGTGTTTATCCATATTAAATCTTGCATTGGTGACTGCCTTTTACCCATTTTTCTAAATTCTCAGTGGTTCTCCTACAGTTGTCTTGCCCTTCTTGGAAAGGCAGATTCTCCGAAGTTAGAAATTCTATTGTAGCTTTGCATTCCCAACTGCTTAGAAGAATAAAGACGTTATGGATGGCCCTGCTGCAAGCCTGAGCTTTCATCTGGAATTGGTACTGACCCATTCATAATGACATCATTCAGAGCAGTGGGGAGCACACCAACAGGACTGGTTTAATTACAACATACATCTGTGAAGGTAGTGGTTGTCCCGTGTTTTTCATGTAAGAGCACGGTTTAAGCAATCATTGTAATCATGCTTTATATAGATGCAGTGCTTTACATTTAACAAAACACCTCCATTTAATTTTTTCTTAAAGCCTAGAAGTTTCTACTATTTATTTTTCCTCTCTGCAAAACATTTTATAAGAGCAAAATTAAGGTGCATTTTATTTTGAAAAACAGGGCTGGGGATTTAGCTCAGTGGTTCCACCGCCTGCCTCCCAAGCGCAAGGACCTGGGTTCGATCTCTGGTAGCCCCCCCCACCCCATACAAAGAAAACTAAGAAGTTTACCTTAATTGAACCACTAGGAAATAAAAACATATTCAATTGTCCTCAGTTTTGAATTTTATGTTATTAATGCTAGGAAGACAAGCTCAGCCACCAAGTTTCTTTGTAGGCACATTTAAGTGGTTGGGGTACCTTAAAATTAATTTTCCCAAAGTTTCCTGTATTTCACGGTTCCCCTAAGATAGTTATCCTTGAGGATGGAAATAGAGATTGAGATTGTAATCCAGAATCTGTGAGTGGTTCTGCTGCTGCCTCGCAAGCGCAAGGACCCGAGTTTGATCCCCGGTACCAACAAAAAGAAAACAGAATCTCTGAGTTTACAAAGCAAATTGTTTATTCTTTCTGGGGCTGTTGCTGACCACGGGGATTGTGGCAGTCAAAACTATCATAAGCCACAGAGAAGTCTTTCTTAGACCAATGATGAGTCTCTAGGAACAAACTTCTTGTACTATTTCAAGCCAACTGTGTGTTATGCTTACACGGGTGCCAAAGTCTCAAGAAGTTGGATGATAAATTAATATGTGACACTGACAAAAATAAGGTCAAGTTTCTTTGTTATAAGAAAAGAAACCACAATCCACTGTAATGGAAAATATTTAATTAGACAGACAATTCATTCAGTCAATAGCTAGTTGTTCAGTGCCTCTTAGCTACCAAATACTCTAACCGCATGGCCATCTTTCCTGCACTTCTTCCTCCCCCTCCTCCCTTCTCTTTGTGCCTCTCCTACGTCTGCTTTTCTCCCCTAGAAATTTGGCAGGGGAAAAAACTATTACAGTTATGGTGTCCTCCTGTTCTCCTGGTGATCAGGAGGAAAAAAAGACCTTTGTTTCCAGGAAGTGACAAATGTTGTTTTCCTGGTCCTCCACCTGCCAGCTGACTGCAGTTCCCACTGCACACAGGGCTGCAGGAAGAGGGCATCTTGGTGGTGGTGGGGAGCTGGAATACATTATTCAGCTATGTGGATAAGAATGGGATCTGGAGGCACAGGGAAAAAATAATAGAACTTTGAAATACCTGGAAGTTATCCCAAGACCCCTGGCAGAGATGTCACATAATGAAATGGGCGAGGGTGAGTGTGGAAGACAACCCAACCATTTAGCCACTCAAGAAGTCCCCTTCGTATTTTATTTAGTGTCATGGCAGCAGTGCTAACAGGACGTGCGCCTTCTTGCCCCAATAATGGCCCATTACAGCTTCAGGAAAAGCCATCATGTTTCCCCAGCATTTATCTGTCAGCAGGAGACTATTATGGAGCACAAACTCACATTGTTTTAGCTTTATCAGTTAATTATGATCCTCGGACCAATGCCAGCCAATGGGCTGACAGTGTGCTGACCACCACTCAGGGATATAACCCTATACCCAAAATCGAAGCATGTGAGAAAGACAGTAGGTCCACAAAGGTGTGTGGTCAGGGACACTCCTCCAGCCAGGACCCCATGGAGCACTGTCCCCAGAGATGCTCAGGTTAGGCTCCCCGTCCAGGCCAGGCCTACCATAGTCATCCACTGAGGACTTTCAATGGATGCCCCACCCGGACTCACCTTCTGCAGCCCTCACTTCGGGCAGAAACAAGCGTTGCTGGAGATTCAGACAGTTCCACCGAGGCATCCTGCCCTTCCTGAGTTGGTGGTAAGAAGTGGTGGCACATGTGGGGTGTTTCCCAAGGCATCATTCCCACCTGGAATCTTGGCTTCAGGGAATGTGGGTATGGGTGAGGTTAGGGATGGCATAATCAAACAATTAGCATTCCCGAGTCCACCAGGCTCTGAGAGCAGAGGGCAGTCGCTCCATAAACGCCTGATGGGTCTTTTCAGCAAGGGAGAAAGCTAGCAAGATCTCTGCTCTCCTGGACTAACGTGGACTCACTGCATCCTGCTGAGCTACCTGGCTTGAAAAAGGCAAAAAACTTTCTTTAAGGAGGGAATTCAAGGGGGATGGCTTGCTTCTGCCTTATTTGTGCAAAAATGACTGGTGTCAGGGGAAGGTGATTCAAGGGAGGGAAGCCACAATCAAAACTAGGCTCTGTGAAGGGTGGGGATTTCCACTAGACCTTTGGCAAGGGATGCTGTACTGGCGTCAGGTGCACAGATTATGAAAGACCACACCACATGCAGGAGCAGGCATTAAGACAGCCACGCTGAGGACTGAGCCAGGCTGTGATGGGAAATAGGAGGTGGGTGGTTAACACGGACCTGTGTTTGAACAGATCCAGGACCTTCGTCATGCTTTGTGTCCCTACAGAGATACAGGCTTAGGGAACAGAGTGGGCTATGCTGTGTGCGATTCTGCTTCCTAATTACCTGCCATGGATCCGGACAGTAGGTCAGGAAATCAGTTGCCAGTGCTTCCTTTTGCCCTCCCAAGAGATCATCTGGGGACACAGAAAGCTATGTCCTCTCCGCCTATCAGGTGAAGCGTGTATGGAGAGAGATGCTCTTGGGATGGTTCTTGGGTGGCTTTATAGTCCTTGGCAAAGGACTTGCACTCAGCGAAGGAGGAATCAGGGAAAGGGAAGGGACCTGCCAACAAAGATTTAGAAATAGAACAAGTAGAGATTCAGAGGCCACCAATGGCATATTTTGCCAGTTATTCCCTGTACAACCTTGGGTAGGACATTTCACTGTACAGATGTACAGAGTTCTTGATTTGTCAAACCCAAGGACAGTCCTAAATACAGATGCCCTTCGACTTCTGATATAGGGTTACACCCCATAAACCCATTGGAACTGCAGCTATCACTAAGTTGAAAATGTGTTGAATGAACACACCTAGCCTACCAAACATCACAGCAATACTGCACGCTGTGGACTGTGTAGGTGGGTTGGAGCTGCAGCTTGATGCTGCCGCCCAGCACCTCAGGGGAGCACTGGACTGCATGCCTCCAAGACCAGGAAAAGAGCAAAATTCAAAATGGGAAGTATGGTTTCTTCTGAATCTGAATGGCTTTCTCACCATAGTAAAGCTGAAAAATCATGGCAAACCACGTAAATTAAGGACTGTAATTCCCTGAGTTGAGCCCTTCCTGCCTGTAAGGTTTCATGAGTGTAATAAATATCTATTTAAGTGAGTTTGTCACAAAAACAAAGTGAGCCACTGTCACCTTATACCCTGTGCGATTACCGTGTCTAATGCTTTTTGTCCTATTCCCTTTGGCTGGCTTGCCCACTTGGGGTGTCAGAGCTGGGCATAGGGGAGTGAAGGGGTGGCTCAGAACTTTTGCTGGAGGTGAACGCTGAAAATAGGAAATCATGATTGGCTGAATACATTTCAAGCTTGAAGGAAGCCAAGAGCTTTGCCCACCCCACCCCACTCCTCGCCCTGCACAACCTTTGTTTTCTGGAGAAGAGATGACCTTCACAAGGTCACATGAAGTCAGGACCAGATCCCGGAGTGCTCTGTACATTTCCACACTGTGGCTTCTGCAGCCAGAGGTGTGGAACCTGACCCTGGCTATAGGGAGGAGCCCGACCTCCATGGGCTGGCTGAGGATGAATGGGGAAGGCTAGTCTTCTATGCAGAGTGTGAGCTGGCCAGGTTTGCCTGTGTATCATAGGAGATGCTGGATCATGGCACCAGGGTATCCCAGCCTGCTGGCCCTCCTCTCTCCTCTAGTAGTACGAAAACTCACTTTTGCTGGGAGGGACAGGAGAAAGCACAGGGCCCAGAGCTGTGGGGAGGATCTGGGCAGGCACAGGCCAGAGGAGGGCTCCCTGGAGTCTCAAAAACCTCCTTGGGGGTCTGGGGATTTAGCTCAGTGGTTTCGCTGCCTGCTATGCAAGCGCAAGGACCCGAGTTCGATCCCCGGTACCAAAAAAAAAAAAAAAAAGTAAAAACCTCCCTGGGTGGTGGTGGTGGGGGTAGCTCAGTGGTTCCAGCGCCTGCCTCAAAAGCACCAGGTCCCAAGTTTGATCACCGATACCAAAAAAAAAAAAAAAAAAAAACTCCTTTGGTGCCACTGCCTGCTTTGCATGCGCAAGGTCCTGAGTTCAATCCCCAGTACCAAAAACCCCCAAACAAACAAAAACCCTCCTTGCTGCTCTGAAGAATCATCCACTATGCCCAGAGGCGAGGTTCTCAGCTCCTGCCCCAGGACCTTGGAGGCAGAGGATAATTGTGGACAGGTCAGGCCCTGTTGGGTGCTGGGAATTCTGCAGGGAAACAGATAGATGCAGTCCCTCCCTTTATGGGGCTTACCGTCCAGTGAGGTAAGGGTATTAGGTGGGAGTGTCACGGATGCCAATATATCTGCGATGACAAGCTGGGCTTGACTACTTGGAGAGTGAGTGGCAGGAGGTTCTGGTGGTGTCTGCAAAGTGGGGACTTTTGGTGGCAGGTACAAAGATGGGTTTAAAGCAGTGTGGCATGGGCTGTGGTGGGGTGCAGAGGGACCCACAGATACCTGTCATGTGAGGCCTTCCTTGTGAGCCAAGCCTGGGGCCTCGTTCCTAACTGCAACAAGGGGACACTTTATGTACCTGCTAGAAAGTGGGGCCTAGCTGCTGTATGCTTGGAGAATGGGCCTCTGGGGGGCAGAAAGGATGCAGAGAAACCAGTTACTGAGGTCCTGGCAAGAGATGGGGTTGAGTAGAACCCAGGCTCAAAGAAAACACCTATGCACCCCTCTTTCTGTCTCTAACAAAGTATCTATGTGATTAAATTTTTTTCTGAGACTGCTGGGGGTCTGCTGACAGCAGACCCCTTCATCCATCTCTTGGGGAGATCTCGTTCCTCCACTTCCACACATATGAAAAATCTCCACTCCTTCCCCAGCCCCACAGTGACATTTATCCAAGTAAGCATCATCTGTGAGGCTGCTGCCTGTTTTCCCAGCCCCTCCCTGAGGGGGTGGCCCCTCCTGGGGTTCCCTACCACCTCCCTCCCTGCTTTATTCCTGAAATGCATGACACTGTCTATAGTTACACTCCATTTAGACATTATTTTGATGATAAAATTATGTCTTCCCCCCTACTGCTCATTGTCTTCTGTAAAATATAGGAGAATAAGGTGGTGGTCTCTCCTGAGGGCTTTTCCCCCCTTTTAAATAATTCTATACCTACCCCCTTCCCACACTCATTTGAATCATCAAATTGATTATTATCCCTGTGGCGGGCACATCTCAAAAGATGAAAAGCCGCACAGAAGGATTGGGGCTTGACTTACAGCTCATTTTGGTACAGTGGCAGCCCATAATACTCTGGTTCATGGAGGGAGCAGGGATGCAATGCAGGTGTGTTTGTAGCCGGGGATTCAGGTGTGTATTTGAAAGTGTCTGCTTGTGCCTCGGCGTGGCTGTGGCAGGTACGTTGGGGATTTAACCAGGATTCATTCCCCTAAGCAGAGATGGATTTAGGCGTCTCTGGGCCACTGCTCAGAGTTGCCAGTGAGCATTTTATGGATGTACACCCTGCATCTAGCCTTATGTCAGCGGTGTTTCAGAAGTGACTGGCCCAGGTGAGGGAAGCCGGGGAGGGAATCTACTCCTCTTACCCTCTTTGATTGGGCCTCACCTGCCAGTCTGACTCTTTGCACATGTGGGCTCTAAACATAAGGTTTGAGGCTGTGAATGTCACAAGGCGCTGAACGCTACTCAAGAGTATGGAGATGGGAAAATGTGCCTCACTTTTAACTGGAAAATAAACCCAATCCAGAAGGCTGAGAGGCGAGTCTGTCTGCCGGTTAAAAGAAGGGGCGACCTGTGTGTGTGGGGGAGTTGGATAAGCAACAATTCGCCCCCCATTCCCAGTCCTACCAGGCACTGGACCTTTTCTGCCCCTTTATCCGCGAAAACACAAGCCTTAGGGCTCTAAACATCCAACCTCCGATTCCTCCGGAGATGGGGACCTTGCGCGTCCGCTCGAGCGTCTTATTCATTAAAGTCTCCCGGGCGGCCCCCTCCCCCACCCGGGCTGGATTCTGTCACTTTAAGTCCAGCCCCTGAGAGATAGCCAATAGGAGCCAAACCATACATCAGTCTCTGAGCCTTAAAGCTACAGTAGGGTTAGTGGGCTCCAAGTCTCGGGTGCCCCAGCCTCCTCCGCGGCTTCGCATCCCCTCTGCCCGCTCTCTCCGCTCCAAGCGCGCGGATGAGTGGGAGCGTGGGGCGGCGCGCGCGCGGCTCCTGGCCTCCCTCCCCTCGCAGGCCGCTCGGCTCGCGGTGCCCCTGCCGGGACTCGCACCTCGCCCGTGCCCTTCACTCGTCTTCCGCGTGACTGCCCCGCCGCCTTTCTCCCCCAACTGGGAATGCTCAAAGGGGACTGATGGACGTGTCCGAACTCTGCATCCCGGACCCCCTCGGCTACCACAACCAGTAGGTGCCTCTCTTGTCGGTCTGTCCCTCTGTCTTTCTGCCCGTCTGGCTGTCTCGGTCCTGGGTGTCGCAGTTTCTTCTACATGTTCTTGAGGTGGCAGGGACTTCGGGGACAATCGGGCGACAGTAGGAGGGGAAAAGCCTTATATTCCTGGGTTTTTCTCTCGGACTCACACCCGCCTCTAACTTTTCCCGCATTCCCTTTTATGAGCCCTCACTTTTAGGCAGGAGTAGCGTTTTCTCATCCACTCTGATCGCGCTCCGCCGGGAAAAAACGTTTTAGTTCCCGTGCAAGGGAGGCGGAAGCGCAGAACAGGTGCAGGATCATGGCTCTGGGGAGGTTCCGTCCCGTCCGCGAAAGCTTCCCCGCGGGCGCTTTGATTGTATTTACATCCTGGTGACCAAAAATGATCTTGCCAAGGGGAGAAAATCGAAAGCTCCCCGATCGGTTGGGAACTGTAGGCGGCTCTCGCCGCGCTCGCCGGGAGGTCCCAGTGGGGCGCCCCGAGGGTGCGCACACCGCTGCGGTGCCCCGGAGCCCGGGGGTGCGGGGGCGCGGCCTGGGCCACGCCGCGCTTTGCACGCCCTGCGCGGGCAGCCGGTGCCCCGCCAGGAGTTGGGTAGCACTAGGCTCAGCGCTGCGGCGGAGCCCAAGTTAGTGCGGAGTTTTGGGGGAGGCTTCGCTCGCGGAGCAGACGGACTTGACTCGTGTCCCGGAGCCCCGGGGCTAGTGGCGAAGAGCCTGCCGTGGTCGGAGGGGCGAGGGCGCTGTCGCGGTGGCAGGACGAGGCTCTCCTTTTCCTCCATCCTTCGGGCGGCTCCCTGGCCCCGGGGCGCACGCCGAGCGCACAGAGTGGGAAAGTGGAGAATTGACCCCCCTGCGCGGCTGGTGGCTGCCCCGCGCGTGCTGCCTGGGCTCTCCCGGGCTCCACACTGCCCGCCCGTGCTTTCCTCCCTGCGCCCTCTCCTGTCGCTGCCCCGCCTGCTGGAGTAGCTGCCGGGTCTCCTCGGAGCGCTCGGTGTCCCACAGCGGGTGCGCGCTTGCAGAGTGGTCCCTAGGGCGGCTGAAAAATGAAACCTCTCCGTTGTCTCGGACAGCTTTTCTGCTTAACTTTGTGCTCTTCTTCCTTTCCCCACCCCCTGAAGCAAACTACACTGCCGAAGTCCGTGTTTCTTTGGTTGTATCAGTTTTTCAAATTTGTACAACAAAATCCCCCTAATGTAGCACCCTGACGGCATCTCGGAAATAAATAGCCTAGACCTTGTGGGGTTCCGGAAAGTAGCCCCCTGCTTCGCAGTGCAGACTGCCTCCATCAGCGGGGCGCACGCGTGGGACACGATGCAACTTCACAGCTGCTGCCTGTGTTGATGACCGGATGCCCCGGCTGGGGTTTTTGGTTCTAGTTTTAGGATCCTTAGAGGGTCCTTTAGATGCCACCAGAATTTAGGCACTGTGTCGTGTCAGAAGAAGGCATTGTGGTGGGAAATAAGGGGAATCCTTAAATCTAATGGGTTCCATTTTCCTCGGCTGGAAAAGTGCTTTTCATTCTCTTCAAAGGTTACACTGGTTGCAGCTTGGTCGGCTCGGGGCGAGGTCACACTTTGCAGTGGCCCTTCTGAGGAAGTGGAAGACCTAGAGGCGGGGAGGGGTTATGGAGGCTGTGGACAATAATGCCGGTGGGACATTTCCTCACATGAAATTACCAGCTCCAACAAATATTAGATATTTAAATTATTTAGGCTCCCTCTTTTCAGAGGTGACTTCTTTAGTTGAGCTCAAAATATCTGTTTGTCTTTGGCTCAAGTCATAGTCAATCAGTATGAAAATATGTAGGGTGAGGGAGTACATTCTTGTGATCATGTTGACCAGAAAAGCCAGGAGAAATGGAAGGTTTAGCAGCTACTAAAGAAGTACCTAAGGTTTAGCAGGTACTTCTGGGGTTGACAGGAACCCTGACTTGAGTTTGAGGAGGAATGTGGGCAAAAAGGGAACGTCGGGGAGGCAGCAAAGGGGATGTGGGAGCAGACATCCTGGGTGTCAGGGCTGAAGTGGAAATCATTTCTAAACTAAGGTTGTCAGTGGTTTCTATCTCCCACCTTTCCTGATTTCTTTGCCCTCCCCCTCAAAAAATAAGCTTCTCACTCCACAGGGCACGGGAAAAGCCAAAAACACACCTGCTCTCTCCACTGGGGAATGAGGTGTCCCTGTGGGATGCCATTTCTCAAAGCCCAGGACCTGCTAGGCAGCAGCCCTAAGCATCAGTGAGCTGGCCCTGCGCATAGATGCACGTCTCCCAACCAGGGTTTACGTTTTCCACGGTGCAGGAGCCGGTATGCCAAGGTTGGGCCTGTGGAGGTCAGAGGCTGGTGCCTGTGGGAGGCATCTTTCTGACCTCTACCCAAGAGAGGCTGGGTGACAGCTAGCGTTAGAGCCATCAGTAACAAAGTACCAAAAGGGGGACTGCATTTTGGGGTTTGTCCGAAGGACAGTAGGATGAGTCCAGTTGTTACAGTGCCAAAGTGTCTCTGGGACTGTACCGGTGAGGGCGTTCTTGTGCTTTGCACAGTTTTTACCCAGGCAGGGTAGTTGATGTTCAAAGACTTGAGAAGACCCAAGAGCACAGGCACCGGAGTTTGGGAAGAGAAAATGTCACTGCTCTGCTCTTGCCTGTAACATACAGTGTTTTATAACGCTCAGTGTCATTCTCCCTGTCCCACGTGAGAAGTGACACACTATGAGACAACACATACACCTTCCTACCTTTCTTACCTTCAGTTTCATTTTCCTGTAGCCAGTCCTGTAGGTGACTCCATTACCCTTTCTGATCAATATTTTATGTACATATATAATCAACGAGAGCAGGAGTGAGCGTGCTCGGCTCTGTGTCCCTGGGTACAAATGTGTCCACAGTGGGACACATTTGGGACCCAGGCACAAAACCCAAGAGGGGCTGTGGGAGGGTACCACCATCCGATGACCATTTTGCCGTTGTTAAGGGAACAAAGAACAAACTGTCCTGCACGTAAAATATGTGGGTTCACACATAGGAAAAATGCCACATGGTAATTCAGAATCAGTGACCCAGAGAAAAACAAAGGGGGGAATTAATTTTTAATGGTACATTTAAAAATAAATCAGAGTGAGGACATTTGTCTTGGTTTTCCAAGGCAGGGGTCTAGAAAATAAGCCTTTCTGTGTTGGCCACTGTTCTGCAGGTGCAGGTGGCTGGAGAAGAGGGTGGGTGACAGGAGGTGGCAGTCACTGAGCCCCAGGGCTCAAAGTGGAGAAAACATGTGCTCAGCGTCACAGGGCTCATTCCCGGCTAAGGTCCTTTCCAGCTCAGTGAGATCCTGACATCCCTGGAAATTTCCTCTTGGAGCTGATTATTTCCCCCAACTCCTTTCATTTTAGAAACAATCCTCTATTTTACTAGTTCTTAGAATATATGAAATATACGGAAAGATGTTTCTTTACCAAAGAAGAAGACAATGCTACAACCTGACCCACCAAACAGGAACCTTTTCATTCTATTGATTTGGAGTAATCAATAAATATTCCATTTAGTCCAAGAGAAAAGGATGAAGGGGACTTTCGGGGAAAGCACTCCAAGGGAGGTGGCTGTGACAGAGAGATCATGTCACTCCTGCCTTCCCAGAGTGCTCCTGTCCCTAGCACAGGGGCCTCTTGTAAGTGCCCCTGCATGTCCCCTTCAAGTTCCTAAAACAGGACATTTTGCCAAATGGCTTTAAAAGGTAATCCAAACTCACTGAAAAAGTTCATGTCCTTCTTCAGTCCTCTGGAAAATGCCTTGTTTCTCTTGAGTGAAGATCTGCATCGCTCTAGCTGGCCCCAAAGAAGAGTCTGGGAGACCCTGGGAGAGCTGGTGGCTCGGCAGGTGGTGCAGTAGCCGTGTGCATGAGTCGGGTGCAGGAGAGAGCATTCAGTAGGCAGCACCCAGAGCAGAGACGGCCTGCTTTTGACCTGGCTCTCAGCACCTCTCTTTTGAACTTACCTTCCCAGGTACTTCAGATGATAGCCTCAAAATGATTAAAATTCCTTTGGTTCCAAATTTAAGGGAAAGAATAGCAGATATTAAATTCCCCTTAATAGAATTTAAGGGGAAAACTAGCAGATATTTAGGCTACAATCCAGCCACTTCTTCAAAGTAAAGCCCACCTCACACCTGAACATCCCTGTTCTGACATCTTCCCTCATCTATGTGCCCCTCTCTTCAGGAGACCCTTGAAGCATTCTTCCATAGGACAGGATCCCTGCTCCAATGCAGCCAGAGGTCCTCAAAACCACCCTGGAGCTTCTGTTTTGGATTCTGGTGGCTCTTGACCAAATGTTCCCCTGAGGGGGACCCTTCCTCGGCTAGAATTTCAACCTCTGTGTGCACTACGGTTTCTGGAGGGTGTGTGGGCCATGAGCATGGGGTCTGCAGAATGTTCCCCGGAAGCTGTGAAGTTGGGGATGGATTGGAACCAGACCAGTGAGCCCCGAGCCTTCCTGAACATCCTGCCTGCTGCCCCTGTGGCCCCTCACCAATTTCTAGGGATAAATCCTTTTAGCATGTTCGTGCTGGTGACCTTGGTAGAGTTTTGTCATTGGTGAATTTCCCCTTTCTGGAGTCCTAGCAGACTCCAGCCTCTGAGGAATGGTCATGGATCTGGTCATTCCGTGGAGGAGGGTCCCATAGGCTTCAGCTGGCCCTGGTGTCCCCTGCTGTGGCTGGGGCGGCCTGTGGGGGGATTATATTGGATGTCCCATCGGCTTGTGTGGTCAGGTCCCTGCACAGGGAGGTTGTGGTGTTTATAATTGCAAATGTAATTAGCAGACCAGCCATGGGGACTCGGTTACTCAACTTCTCTACACATCACCGGTGACCCCTGTGCTGACTGGCCCGGCGGATTAACCCTCACAGGACCAGTCTGCCTGTACCACTGACTAGGCCACTGACCTTTCACTGGCAATGCAGCGCTGTGCTGGGACCAGACATCTTCCTCGGACGGGATGTCAGGGCAGTGACTGGGAGGGCTTGGTTGCTGGGTTTTTTTTTCTTTCCTTAGAGTACTGGGCTAGTGACCCTCACCTCTTGTGACAGTGGGACCTTAAATAGCAGTCTACTGGGGCACTTTCTTGCATGCTGGGAGGATGTGATGGGAAGACTCTGGGCCATGCTGGTCAGTTCTGTGGCTCTGGGAATGGTGATGAGGGGAGTAGGGCTCAAAAGGGGCTCTTGATGACTTCCGCCTAGTGCTCCTGAGGCTCGGGGGCAATGGCTTGTATTCACCCATCTCATCAGCCTCTTCCTGGAGCTGGCTTTGGGAGGGGAGCACTCACTGCTGCCTGGGCTCCTAGCGAGTGTGTGCGTGTTTGTGTGTGTGTGCGCGCGCGCGCGTGCTCTGAGGAGCTTTGCAGCTTCCAGCTGTCTTGTTCAGGCATCTGGGGGCAGTCCAGTCTTTGGAGAGCTCAGGCTCAGTTTGTTTCTGGGAGCCGAGAACCCCCTCAGCTAAGTGCTTAACCAAAAGACCCCAAAATGCAGAAACATGGAGCTCCACGGTATCTTTCCCTTCCTTAATGTATTTGTCTGCTTCTCTCAGGTGCCTTTCTCTACTGATCAGGATTAGAACCAGAAAGGATCTTAATGGGCCTTTACTTTTAAGTCTTGCTTAAGGGAATGTCACTCTGTTTCATGATGCCATTAAAGCCCTGTTGTAGAGGATGTTTCTGACCATCAAAAGCCATGTCCATTCTAAGAGGGTTTCTGATGCTGAGGCTCTCTGTGTGTGAGCGTGTGTGCAAGTGTGTGCCAGTGTGTTATGGTAGAAAGTTCCTTTGAAGAAGGTTAACAGTGGGCAGAGGGCTCTGCCCTTTAAACATGGCCGCTGCTGCCTGCTGTGGCCCTGGCCCTGCTGAGGTCTGGTGTGGCCATATTTAGGATGGGCTGCTTGTACCTTGGGCTTGTGGGTCCACAGAGTGGCCAGAGACCTGCTGACTGGTTGTTCCAGTAGCCTGGGGGTTTCAGTCTTCCCTAAATGCCTCTCTTCAGTTTTCTGGCCTCAGTAGGACTGGGGCAGACCCCAGAAAGGGAGAGAAGGGCATCCTGCCCTCCTCCGGAGTCACTAAAGGCTACACTCACAGGGGCACCTGGCTCCTCCACTTCTCTGTTCTGCCTGAAGTGACCATGGACAGACTGTAGCTGAAGGGGTCACACATTTCCTTAAATCAATCAGAGAAAATCACAGTGGTTAATCTGCCAGTAGGACTTTCAGTACGGAATCTGTTAAGGTGGGAGAAAAATTAGCTAAAGTCTTTAAATCAGAATTGTCTTGAGTTTGAGTTAAAATTGTATGAATCTAAAACCAAAGTTTTCCTGGGGGTTAGAGATATAATATTTTTCATCTCCATTACACTGTGTGTTTTAAAACTTATATGCATTTTAGTCTTAAAAATGTTTTCTTTCATTTTTTTTCTCTTTTGTTCTTTAGGACTTTAAAATATTCTATTCAGTATCATCATTCAGCATTGCCCAGGATAGAGGCTTTTCTGGGAATAGTTTCCTGGAAAATATTATTTTATTCTCAATGTCATTTCATTCAGAGGTCAAAAGGCAGTTAAACAAACTCTGACAAGGTTTCGTTTTTATCTTCTGGTTTCAAATGTGATCAATTTTCATTTAAAACTATATCGGGGTCCTCTCCTGCCAATTAGAACTGCAGTTAGCCTCTTGCCTGACTGTGGTGTTTACTACAACACGGCATTTAAAACAGTTTGAATGTGACACGCAGCTGGACTCAGACCCTTTAATAGAGGAAACTGAATTTCAAAACCTCAGACATGAATGTTATTTTAATTTTAATTTGGCTCTTTTCTTTCTAATTTCTTGAATTAACTTGTGTTCCTAAATTGCTTTCTTTTTGCTTTCTTCTTTTTGTTAATTCATCTTACAATTTTATTCTACTTAGATTTCTGGTTTTTTGGTCTTGTCACCTGATTTTCTGCTTTATAAAAGAAACCTGGGAAAGGGGCTTTGACTATCACTGGCTTTTTCCTGTGCTCGTGGTTTCTGGAGGGCAAAGAACAAGGAAATGCTGTGGGGAGGAATTGAGAGTGCAAAGGCTGATGTTTTGGGTGGGATTTCTCACATGCCTTACAACTTAGCATTTTCTTTTGTCTTTATTTTTTCCCTTTGATTTCATTCCAGCTTGTGGCAGTGTTTGCCTTTGTCCCATTCCCCCTGTGCTCGCAGGAAAGTATGTAGGGGCATGAGTGTGTCTGAGTGTGTGCAGGTGTAAGTGTGTGCATGAGAGCAGTTGAGCTGCTTGGAGGTGCTGAGTGCAACTTTACAGGTGAGTCCCAGAGCAGAATCCCCGTTACTGTCCTCCCTGTTCCGATCCAACCCCTGGCCCTGGCCCAGCCTGCTGCATGTTGTGGTGGAAGCACCAGCAGAGTAAAGCTCTGGTTACAGGTTGGCCATGTCTGTTGCCTGCAGAACCAGGTGATAGGATGTGGCCAGGGTGTCAGGAAGCAGGAAACTTTGTAACCAATTTTTGAATCTTTGCCGCATCTCACTGTGTGGTGCTAGGAGCCCAGCCCTAGTTTGGCACCTTGGCAAAACAGTACAGGAGCTGGTACATGCTTTTGTTTTGCCTTCCTGATCCATCAGCAGAAAACGTTCCCTTTTGATGGTGAAAACAGCCCTTCAGCATGCAGAGTACAGTATTTATCCTCTTCCTTTTAGCCTCTCTCTTTGTCATTTGTCTCTTGGGTGTGTTGACATTGTCTACCTAAACAGTCAGGCTAACAAGCTTTGGCAGAAAGAACAGTGCTTTTACAGAAACGATGGCAATAATGGGATGGTTATAATAGCGATTAGAACACTAATAACTGCCTGCAACTTTTTTCTTCCCCCAAAGCACAAAAACAATTCTCATAACCAGTTTTCTCACAGTAACCAGATGAGGGTGGCCATGTCTTGCTCTCTGAACATAAGTATCTCCGTGCAAATGTAAACATGCAGAGGCTTCAGGTTTGCATGTCTGAATTCACCCAGGAGCAAAAATTCCCTGCTCTCTGAATATGGAAAAGCAGGTAGAGAATGAGGTGTTAACCACACAGCCCCCTGAGAAATGCCAGGTGCTTTGCCTTTGAATGCAGAAGGGAGAGATGTTTCTTGTACAGGATGAGGTGTCCAGCGTGACCCCACTGCTGCCAGTGGCCTCTCGGGTCCCCGCATCCCTTAGCGCCTCTGGCTGTGTTCTCAGGAGAGGCTTGCAGACCAAAGGCACAGAGAGGACGAGCAGGTCACAGCGTGGCAGGAAGGAGCGTCTAGGGCGAGAACTGTGTGAAGAGAGAAGCGGTCACCTCTCCACCCTCAGTTGCCTGCGTGGCCATTTGGCTTCACTGAGGCCCTTGTCGGTGCTGCTGGGGACCTGAAGCTGTGTTCAGCAGGCAGAGATTAGAGGGAGTTAGCAGGGACGGAACCCCTGTTATGGGGGAAGTAACCCCTCCTGGCCCCCCGACCCCACCGGTGCCTCTTCATGTCGGCTTCCAGAGCCGACCCTGTTCTGGGCATTGCTTTGGAGTCTGGCGATGTCGTTGTCCTTTCCTGTCTTGTTGCCTTTTTTTGTATTGCATTGGAAATAGGAGGCACTTTTGCTTCACCTCATACGCCAGGCTCCCGTGGCTGGCTGCATTTTTTAAACACCTTAATATTCTTACTCATGCTCTTAATTTTTTTTCCTAAGGGGAAAAAACCCCCAAAGCCTCAGATTATTAATTGATTATTAACTGATTTAACAAACGAAAACATTCCACTACTGAGGAATGCAAGCAAGAGTTTGGCTGCACCGCTCAGGCTGAGATTTGCTTTTTCCCTCAATCGGTGAAAAATGTTACAGCTGCAATTCCCTTGTTGGACCCTGAGTAAAAAATTAATTCATGAATAATAAAGACCAATCAGTCCGGTTGAGTTTAAGAAGGGTTAGGAGAAAGGGTGTTTTTTCTTCCAGAGAACATTTGGGGTCTGTGTGTCACTGTCGCCGATGTTCGGGGTGGCTCCAGCGTGCCTGTATTCAAGGAAAATGAGCTGTTTAGTATCCCGGCATGGTAGCCCACATCTTCCTCCGTGGTAAGGCCAAGCTACTGATAGTGGCTTCCTATCCACTTCTCTCCCACTGTCTCATACCCCAAGCCAGGAGTAATTCATTGAAATTAAAGACAGTTTCCTGTGTAGAAGGGATACTATTACCAAACAGCAATGGACTTGGCATTGCATTTTGAAGAAACCCAGTTATTGATTGTAGGGAGTCCACCCTTTCCCTCTTCTTTCTTTCCTAGGCAGTAATTGACCAGAAATTTACATGCTTTTCCAAGAACCACAGAAATTAGATTTGTAGATTTCTACAGAAAGTAGATTCTTTTCTATTTCCACAAATAGTACACCTCCCACAGTTGTTGTGCAATTAAATGGGGTAAGTTACAAGAGTAATTTGCAAGTTAAGCCAGAAATTTACAAGTGCCAGGCACATAGTAGGTATGCAGTGTTATTGATTTTTTGATGTTATCTTTTGGAAATTACTTTTTATTCCTCTGACTTAACCTCACCATAAGAGGCCCCCCAGCGGTGAGATTGGGTGCCCACACTGATTACTTTTTTAATGCGATCAACCTGCTTGGGTTTCCATATGTAACACAGGGGATTAGAGAAAGAATTACCACTTAGGGTAGGGTTGATGGATAGGAAATTTTCCTCTGAATGAATCCCTGTATTCTCAGACTCCTGGGTAAAGTTGCCTGATGAGATATGGAACACCCAGTTAAATATGAATTTTAGATAAAAGAATAATTTTTTAGTATAAGTAAATCCCATGCAACATTTGCTAAACTGACAACCCTGCCCATGACTAGTTGCCTTAACTTGGTCTCATTAAGAAACACATGAGATTTCCTTTTTTTGTGTGTATGTGTGGTTTTGACCAAGCCCCAAAGAACAATTTTTGGTTTCTTCAAATTATTCCTTAAAAGGCTAACTTTTCGCCAATATTAATTTGTTAGGCTGGTCATGTCCTTAGAGTTGGTGGGTAGAAGTGATTTCTGTCATCTGGACGTATTGATAAGCGTTGAGGTCAGGTAGAGAACTTGGCAGAATGTTGTCTCCTAATGTATCACCCAGGGGAGTTGAGTTTTGCTGTAGGGAGGAGCGGGTGGGTCAAGCCTTCTGGGGCACCTGTCTGAGCCATGATTCCCCGACAAACGACAAGCGGGTCGCAGAGCTGGACTGCTGGAACCTGAGGCTCCGGCAGGTGGAAGACTTTGGTTGGCTGGGAGGCGAGGCCTCTGTCTGCTTCCCTATGAAGGACCTAGGACGGGGGCTGAAGGAGAAACAGCCCAGATCAGTGTTAGGTGGTAAAGCAGCGAGGGCCAGGGACCCAAATCTGAAACAGAGCCGGGGGCAGCGCGGCTGAACTGGGGCTTGGCCACCAAGTAACCCCAGCTTCTCACAGGCACCTACTTCTCAGAGCGCACAGTCGCACGGCCCTGGGAAACGCAACCATTGTTTTAAGCGTGGTACCCAGGCAGCCTGGTGTGGGGAATGGAAGGACTCTAGAGCCCCCTGCAGGCCAGCTCCGGGACTCCATCCCATGGGTGACCGCTCTGCAACCAGCCCTCCCCCTTCCTAAGGCTGGGAGGAGTAGGATGGGATGGGGTGGGGTGCGGGGCGAGCCTTCCAGACTCAGGCTTCCGGACGCAGGCTTTGGGCTGCAGGGAGCGCAAGACTCTGGCGTCAGAAAGCAGCGCTGGTTTCAGAACCGCCTTTCTGAGCCACTGCAGGCTCTTTAGCCCTGGCCGCCCCCAGCACACAATCACACACACACGCGCACACGCGCCAGACGCATTGCCGGGCTGGAAAGCATCCAGGGCTCCTGCAGTCTGAGGAATGCCCTCCAGCTGCTGACTATCCACAAGCAAGGCAGCCTGCATCGTTTTCAGACCCTGTTAGGGATGGCTAGGATTCTCTTCTCTCAGATGATAATAAACGATAGAGCCAGAGGTGGATGACTGTAATAATAATAGCAATAGTTGCAATAATTGACGTTGATTGAACGCTTGCTGTATGCGGGGCATTGTCCTACGAATATTGCATGTATTAACTCATTGCTGCTTCATATCAACCTTGGGAAGTAGGTACTGTTATAATGCTTATTTCACAGATAAACTGAGGCACAGAGATGTTTAGTCACTGACCCAAGGTCACACAGCTGACAAAGCCAGTATTCAGGCAGAAGCCATCTGGCTGCATGGCTGCACTCATGGTCACCGTGTCAGGTCACTCATTGTATCTAAAATTTTATCTTCTTTTTAAAAAAAATTAAATTCTTTTATTGGTACATTCTAGGTATACAACACAATTACCTTTCTCATTGGGAATTGTACCTTTACATGATGCATCTTGGTTCTTATTTTTTCCCCATTCCTAGCCCTCCCTTCACCCCCTCCACCCTTCCCTATTTACAAAGACTTTATTTCCATTTTTTCCATTTCTCATCATTTTTCCTTTCCCTTCTTTCCTTTCCCCTGCCCCTCCCACTACCCCGACCCCTTTGGACCTTTTCTTCCTATTTTGCATTATCGATTATTCATTCTAATCATTGGTACATTTTAGGTATACAATATAATGACATTCATCATTGGAAATTTGCACCTTTACATAGTCTCTCTTGGTTCTTATTTTTCACCCTTGCCCAGCCCTCCTTTCAATTCCTCCATCCCTCCCTATTTACAAAGATTTTGTTCCTATTTTTCCATTTTCTCATATTAATCCCATTCCCTTCTATCCTTTCCCCTAGCCCTCCCACTTCCTTCCCCTTTGCCCCTTTTCTTCCTATTTCACATGACCTATTATACATTGAGTCCTTATTTACACTTTCAGTTTCTCACACCAGAGAAACTATTCGGTATAAAATCTTATCTTCTAACCCCAGCCTTGAGAACGTACTTTCTTAGTCTGTGTGGGTCCAAAATATGGGTGAAGTTTAAGGTGGAGGCAAAAAGAAAAAAATTGGGTCCCATGTTTTGGTCCTAAAAGAAAAAGTGTGGAAGTATTGGCACAGGGAGCTGGGGCTCTCCTTCCCTGACCCACCTCTGTCCCAGCATCCTCCTCCAGGCCCATGGCCTCCTGCTGGCCTGGCCCTTTCATGCCATCCTCTGAGTCCGTCATAGTTGTGTTTAGAAGCAGAGTCCCTGGCCCGTGCTTCCTTCTGACCTGTGCCCTCCCACCATTCTCCCGCCCCCATCCTCCATCCATCCTGAGTCTGGATCTCAGCATGTGACTCTGGCGCCTGACTTGGGTTCCTGCTCGCAGCGCCCCGCAGCGTGTACAAACTGGACGCTAAGCTCCAGCCAGGATACACAGTGTCTCTTCAGTTATTCCTTTCCTCTTCACTGACCAATCTCCACCTAGATACACACCTCAGATCTATTCCTTCCTATATTGTTTTCCTCCAGCCTGGTTTGCCTGGCAAACTTCTATGCATCCTTTAAAACCCTGCTCAGGTGTTGCCCTCTATGTGTAGCTATCCCTGGCCTCTTTCAGGGAGAGCTGATCTCTCTCTCCTTGCAGTTACTCCTGGCTCATGCCCCTAACTGAGTTGCAGTCTTTTGGGTCTGAATTTTTTCTCCCGCTAAGTTATGAGTCCCTGGAGATGACCAGTTCATCTCCTGGGCCCCAGGGCCCAGATCACCTGGCACAGGACAGGTGCTTACTAAGTGCTGGTTGAGCTACCTTAGGAAGAAAGGAGGTGGGTGGAGAGGTCACTGGGGTACGCTCGGGGAGGAAGGTCATGTAGGAAATGGCCAGTGGGGACCGAACTGCAGCAGTTGCTGCTGGGTTGAGCGCTGAGGCAGCTGGAGCATCTGTGGCCCCGAGAGGCAGCGGGTGGCATGGACAGGAGGTAAGCCTGGCTCCGACTGACCAAGGCTGAGTCCGAGCCCTGCGGTGCCCTGCAGCCAGCTCAAGCCAGCTCAGGAGAGCCCCCCGGTAAATTTTCAGTGGTTTTGTGAGCTCATTGTCAAAAGAGACCATTATTGAATTGAAAATTAAATGAAGTTGGGCGTAATGGCACACATTGTAATCCCAGCACACTGCAAGGCTGAGGCAGGACGATCAGATCACAAGTTCAAGGGCAGCCTGGACAATTTAGCTACTTACAAAGACCTTGTCTCTAAATTTAAAAGAGGGTGGGCTGGGGATTTAGCTCAGTGGTTCCGGCGCCTGCTGTGAAAGGTCCCAAGTTCGATTCCCGGTACCAAAAAAAATAAAAGATAAATAAATTTAAAAGGGGGGGTGGGTGAGGCTGGGAGTGTATCTTAGAATGAAGGCCAGTACCAGAAAAAAATTATGTAAACTTGCAATTAAATATATTGTCTTAAAATCAAAAGTCATAAATCCTGAAAGCTCATCATTTCCTCCCACCATCCTACATCCCACCACGTGTACAGCCGTACCTTTACATGCAGGGTACCCGTCAGCTAGAAGTAGACACGATGCTATGCCGTGCCTGTCTCTTCCCGCGCTTCGTGCAGAGTCGTCATGTTGGTAGTCTGAACCCAGCCATGACGGGAGTATTAACACCACGGACGTTAGCAGATGCTGTGAGTCAGTGCTCACCCACACCTGCCTTTCAGTATTGACCACCACATTGCTGCCTGCCTCTGTCCCTTCCTGCTCTGAGGCCCTGGAAAAAGGACTTGACCTCTCTGGGCCTCAGGTTCCTCATCTGCCGTGATCCTCCTCGTTGGCTTGTTGTAAAGATTAAAAGCTGATGAACACAAAGAACTAAGTGCTTAATAAATATTGGCTCTTTTTAGTATCTCTTCTCACTGTTCTGGACACGTCCTTTTCCAAAGTCTGTTGAACCAGAGGACTTCTGAGGAGAACTGTACGCATGGAGTCTAAGGCTGATTTCTTTCCCTTGCTGCCACTTCTGTCCCAGCACGAGGCACAGAACACTGACTTGAGGAGGAAAGGCCCTGGGGGAGAGGGCCTCTGGCCGCTAGAGGCTTGACAGTCTGGGGTCATGGCTTTGCAGGGCAGTGAGGCAGCCACAGGGGACATGAGGGGTGCAGGGGAGCAGAGGCTAAGAAGCACTGAACGGCACTGCGATGACAGGAGGCAGGTGGGGGCTGCAGCAGGCCCCGAGACCCAGGGACACCATTGTCCTCCGCGTGCCCTTGAAGGCGTGAGCTCCCCTGGCTTTAGCAGCTGAGGCAGTGTTCCTGGCCATACTAGGTGTGTACACACACCCTAAAGGGCTGGAGCTGGGTCATGTTGGCTTAGTGGTGCCCCAGGAAAATGGGAGGGTGAGCAGTTGGGTCTGCAGCCCCCAGAGGCCCAGGACAGCCAGCTGAGCAGGGTCCTTTCTGTTCTAAGGAGGTGACTCCTTGGGCCCTGGAGGGCGTGTGCACCATAGTGACCTAGACACTGCTTCAGGCTCAGGCCCTTGACATCAGGAGGACAGCTCAGGGCTCCTGCACATGGCTTCCAGGCCAGCGCCCCTTACAGTGCTAGGCAAACAGGAGCTTTAGGAGCCTGATAGGGCTACATCCGCACACCTGTACAGAAGGCGCATCTCACTGCTGAAGCTCATTTTGTGCTTCGAACCCCTGGTCTGTAGACCAGGTACTTGGTACTCGGAAATGACAGTACAGAGCAGGAGGCAGCCTTGAGAATTAAGCTCTTACTTCCTGTCTCTCCATAGCAGTGTTTCCCTTACGGTGACCTCCTCCAGAGCCTGCCTGGATCTGATGTATCTGTGAATCTACTGCAAGGGTCAAACCTGGAGACACCTTTAATAATTTCCAGATGAAAACTTATCTAGATTTTGAGAAAATTTGTGTGTTGGACTGAACTACTGGTGAGCCGTCTGTATGGCTGGACAGGTGGTCCGCTGCCCAAGGCTGCCTGGTTGAGGGGTGAAGGAGGGCTGAACCTAGCGTTTCTAATCACAGCAAGGCACACACAGTGAGAGGGAAAGGGAGGTGAGAATCCAAGGTGCTGAAAACCTAGAAGGGCTGAGAAGCCCAGGCCCCAACCCATTGGCTGGGAGCAGCTCCCTGACTAATCCAGCATGTGCCCAAGTCCCTGCAGCCTACATCCAGAGCTTGGTGACTCTTCAGAAGGCCTTCCGTGCTGTGTAACTGTAGGACTGAGTGGGGCCTCACGGCTCTCTAAAGGTTGGGGCAGCCAGGGGCACCCATCCTGCTCTTGCCACTGATAATGCAGGATCCCAGCGAAAGTGAGCTGTTGGGGCCCTGTGCTCCCCGACACCCGGGGAGCCCTGGGCAAGGCCTGGCTGGCAGGAGCAGCTTGGAGGGAGAGGGCCTGAGGTCCCTGGGCTCTCAGGGCCTCTGTGAGTGGGTCTTGGGGCATCACTGGTGTGTAGCAACTCAGAGGGTGATGGAAGGGAAGAAGACGGCTGCCTGGCGTTTGGTCTCTTTAGTCTACAATGCTGCCTAGGAAGAGTCCTTGGCCGATGCTCGAGAGCAGTGGAGTCCTTGGCCATGATGACACTGTAGGTTCACTTGAAGAACTTGATGCAAATCCAAGCCAGGGCCCCCGAAATAGCTCAGAAGCCCAGGGGACTGGAAAACCCACCCTTTCTTTCCAGACCAGCCCTCCTGACATTTTTCCTACACTTACGGTCTAAGGGGAACTGTTCCTCAGATCCTGGGCTTAGAAAGGGATGCATAGCCCCTGAGAGGAGTGAAGAGGCTGCCACCAAGCCCCGATCCCAGGACAGCTGCACAGAGGCCTGGGGCGGCTGGAGATGCCCGTGTTACGGCTGTGCATGTGCTGTGAAGTGCCCCTGTGCAGGGAAGGGAGGAGGAAGAGGAAGTGCGGGCACAGGCCTTTGTGGAGAGGTGCGCGTAGGGCTGTGAGCATGGAGGGCCATCTTGGAGGACCTCTGTGTCCTGTGCGTGGTGGGTGGGGACAGAGGAGAGGGGCCACTGTGGTCTGAGTGGTGCCCTGTCATAGCCAAGAGGCCTGGGTTTGGGCCTTTGCTTTTATGTCCCTGTGCCCCTCGAGCTCATTCAGCTCCGTGCCTGACCAGCAGAACAGTCCCTGGGGCAGACTCTGTAGGCTTGGCATGGGGTAACATTTGGGGACCTGCACCCAGGGAA
This sequence comes from Heterocephalus glaber, assembly GCF_053883595.1. Lineage (NCBI taxonomy): Eukaryota > Metazoa > Chordata > Mammalia > Rodentia > Bathyergidae > Heterocephalus > Heterocephalus glaber. Next base: position 16,462,385 of record NW_028258379.1, read on the forward strand.
ATGCCCCCAAGTGCAGTCTTGGTCGTCAGCCTCCCTTGGCTCCTAGAAACCTCTGGGCTAGTTGCTCCATGTGGCATTAATGGTAACGAAATAGCACACGGGGTCTGGCAGTGGATCTCTTATTTGGATCAGTAAATGTAGTTTACATCTAAAAAATGTTGTGCTTCACGACATCAAGATATTGCGCTAAAAATTTTTATTACAAGGAAAATGTCACCTGGGATCTGAGCAGTCCCAGAAGACAGGGAACCCCGGGCAGGAGACAGGTTTGGACTGTTGGCAGGCGGAGGGAGTGGCAGGGACGCAGCTGCAGTGGGCCGATCCCAGGGATTGGGGAGCAGTACTGGGCAGCAGTGGGTACCCCAGAGCCCAGATGCCTGAGACCGGAAGCTAGGGCCCCTCCTGGAGGCTGGAGGACCTGGGTGCCCATGGGGCCTCTGGCAGGTCCCCTGCAGGCTTCTCAACAAGAACTCTTTGGATGCTGCAGTACTTCTGGCTCCGGGCCACAGGGACCAGACCAGAGACTGTGCCTGTGACACCTGCCTCGAGCACTCCAGGCTGAGCTAGTGCCTCAGATTCTGGGCTTTTTCCGTCATGCTTTCTTTCTGTCCCTTATTTCTGCCTCTCTCATTTTAGGCCTGTTTCACAGGTTTTCTCTTTCCCGCTACAAATGACAACAATGATACCTGCTGACATCTGCTGAGTGCCCACCCTGAGCCATGCTCAGCGCTTCTGGGGGCCACTCCTGTGGGGCCTTCTGTTCTGAAGACACCCAGGACCCCCTAGCATCTGGGGGCTGAAATGTGGGACCTCCCCTGGGGAGAAGGCAGGACATGGGTGCTGGGAGGCCCCAGGGGCTCACTGGCTCCAGTGCCCTCATTTTACAGACAGGAAGACTGAAGCCCTGGCAGAGGAGGGCCTTGGCAACAGTTTGGCACCACAGCCTGAGGCAGAGCTCAGGCCAGGCCAGGCCTCTGGGCAGGGGTGCAGAGCTTTGTCTCCCCATCTCAATGGGGTGCTTTCAGCGCCCACAGGGCCTCTTCCACCTGGTGATTCTGAGGACTGGAACTGTAAGCTTCAGGCCGAGTGGTGCAGGTCAGATGTGACATGCCAGGGCCACACTGTGAGCACCCATGCAGGGCTGGGAGAGGGGGGCTGCAGGAGCCAGAGAGGAGCCAGAGGAGGCCAGGACAGACTAATGCAAATAATTCTACTGTTAAAAAAATGTCGAAAGAGTTTTACTAGATGGAAACTGGCAGGTGAAAGACGAGGCGGCCGTGCCCCGAGAGGCGGCTCTTCCGCAGGGTTCTCTGCTCTGTCCCGTGCAGCCCACGGCCCCTCAGGCTCATCTCCCTGGGCCATCTCCGTGGGCTGTTCTGTCCTCCGGGACCTGAGCATGGACATGCTGAGGTGCTGTCCTTCACAGTGACCGCCCCTCCGGTGGGGGTGTGGTGGAGAGGACGGGGTGAGGTCCGGAGAGTAAAGCCCTGGTCTCCGCCTGCTTCACCTTGATCTTGGCGGTGTCTCAGCCCGGAAACGGAAGCGGTGCTCCGCTGCCCGCCCATGGCTGCTCTAGTCAGCATCCGGCCTATTGCAGCCCACGTCCAAGGCCGGTGCCTGACTGGCCCGCTGAGCGTGAGGTCAGCGTCGGGTCCGGCAGTGTCGCTCTGTCTGTAACGCTGTGGCTGGAGGAGCATACAGGAACCCGGCCCTGAGTGGCGTGGAGAGAGCCGGGCCCCTAGCGTCCGGCAGGTGCAAAGCCGGCTGGCAACTCTGACTGCCTGGCCCTTGCAGTGCAGCCTTGAGAGATCGCCTAGCCTCCCTGTGCCACACTGCCTCCTCTGAAAAGTGAGAATAATGAACAGTACGCTTCCTTTACAGGGGCACAGCAGGATTTAATATAATAATGTTTGTGAAAGGCTCACACAGGGACACTGCCAGGCTGCACAGAGTCAGGTGGACCCCACGGATTCTGTGAAGAGGAGACTGTGGTCATGAGCAAGAAAAACTGCAAGTTCATTTTAAAGTCTACTGAATTGAGTTTATGATGTATTTTTCCAACTAAGGAAGACTGAGTGTGTTAAGATTATGATAGAGTCAGGCTGGGAATTTAGCTCAGTGGTTTCGCTGCCTGCTACGCAAACTTAAGGACCCGAGTTCGATCCCCGGTACCAAAAACAAAACAAAACAAAAGATTATGATAGAGTGGATCCAGAAATGTTTTGGGTTAGGGTTGGTGGCACACACTCATCATCCCAGCACTGGGGAGGCTGAGGCAGGAAGATCATGAGCTGCCTGGGCTACTTAGTCAGTTCAAGACTGGCCTGGACTCAACAGAGAGGAGAGAACCTGTCTCAAGACGAGAACAGAACATAACAGAACAGAAGAAATGTTGTGGCATTAGTAAGTGGTCCTTATAGCGCTGCAGAGACTGATGTGGACATATAGGCAACATTCAGTAGAGGTTTTAAAAATAGTAGCTGTGTGCCGGGGATTTAGCTCAGTGGTGCTGCCGCCTGCCTCGAAAGCACAAGGTCCTGTGTTCAATCCCCGGTACCAAAAAAAAAAAAAAAGTAGCTGAGCAGTGAGCACATTTATGGATTTTTAAGCTCCAGATGCTGGACACATGGTTTGGAAATTTCTGGGAGGAGACACAGGAAACTGCCATTTGAGATACCTGTAGGGAATGGGCTGGGGGATCCTGGTATTCGGTGAGGTTTTTTTTTACTTTACTGTTTGGACCATGGCTGTGTATTCTACAACAAAAACAGTTTTAATTTATAAATAAAGAAAGCCAACCTAGCACTCTGGAAGCTGAGTCAGGGCAATCACAAATTCAAGCCCAGCCTGAGCAACTTACTGACTTAGGGAGACCCTGTCTCAAAGTAAAATTAAAGAAAGAACTGGGATGTAGTTCAGTGAGGAGGCCCTGGGTTCAATATCCGGTAACACAAAAGCAAAAAAAGAAGGAAAGCAATCAAGCTGGCCAAATATATGCAAGCAAGCAAGCAAACCGAAAAATCCTTCTAAGAAGAATGTCAAATAACAGGGATCCTTATGCAAACTTGGCAGCCAGAGCTCGGACAGAGGGGCCCCAGAAGCTGGATTCCATCCTTGCCCAGCCCCCTGCCCAGCTGCTCCCCTGCTCTGCCCCAGCCCTGCTTCTGCAGCAGCTATAGCCTGCCCCACCTTGGTCCGTGGTGGCACTGGTGATGGCCCTGGCTGTGAGGCTCTGCCTGGTGGTGAAGGTCAGCTGCCCTGCCAGGTTCACTCCACGCCTCACGGAGCCGGCCAGGCCAGGGAGCTGCGGAGGATGGTGACTGGCAAAGGGCTGGCTGCTCACCTGCCTGGGAGGCCATTAATCTTGTGTCTCTGAGGGCTCTCATCCTCCTATGCCAGCTACCCTGGCATGGACCGATGTGGGAAAGGCCAGGTGATTTTCTTATTGTTATTCTTTAAAATTCAAGGTCACAGTCAGCCATGCTCCTTCAGAGGCCGAGCGTGGGCTCTGGGACCTTCCCGCCCTGTGGATGTCTACAGGGGTGTTGCGGAGGTAACCCTGGAGGGCCAGGCAGCCAAGGCCCATTCACTGCACCCTGAGCACCAGTCCCACAGCCGGCCAGGCTGCAGAACTGACTCCCAGCACCGAATTCCTCTCCCTGCCATCTGACACCTCCCTCACACAGTGGCAGAGGTGCTGGGTACCCTCCCCAGGGGTCTGCAGATGTATGCAGCTTGACCTTGGCCCCTGGAATCTTGGCTTTAATCACAGATCCGTATTTCCTTTAAAGGCTGGGGTCATTGACCTTAGAGGAATTCCAAAATAAGAGTTACTGGGGCAAAATCCGGGCAAAAATTGGGACAAATGAATTTGGGGCCAAAGAGAAGGTCCTTGATTAAGCTGAATGTTTGGAGTTCTGAAGCTGACTGTCTTCAAAGGAGTGAGCTGCTTGTCACTAGAAACATCTGAATGGACAGGGACCTGCTGGGGATATCATTTTGTCCCTTTTATATTGATGGGTGCACAGGGTGGGGCCCCTGGGACAGCCTCTTCCAGACCGGAAGTGCCTCCCAGGGGAGCTTGTGCTTGCTGCAGATTGGAAACTGTAACAGCAGGGGTCTTAGTGTGAACTTCCAGCCAGGCACACTATGGAACACTTTACCTACTTCTGTTTTTGAATCTCATAACTGTAGTGCAAAGCGGGCACATGCATTTTCCTCATTCATATCACAGCTGAAAAGGGAGCCTAGCGAGGTTGAGTGTCGTCCCCAAAGTCACAGAGCTAATAAAAGTCAAAGTCAGGATTTGCACACAAGTCCGCTTCTGGAGTCTTGCTATGTAGGATGCACCCGAGGATAACCAGGGGCCCTAATGTTCTTCTTGCTCTTCTCCTCTCTGTCACATTTGCCCCATCAGCGTTCAAAGGCAGTTGAGAAACTGGTGGCCTCTGCTTTGCTGCTTGCGGCCTTGTCACTGTCTCGCTCGTGTTTCTCCAGAGCAGGGCACAGGGCCCTTCCCTGGCAGGGTCTCTTGAGGAGGGAGGTGATGGAAGGCAGGGCTTAAATGGGTCAGAGGAGAGGGACTCAGAGGCAGCTGCCAAGGCAGAAGGGGCACAAGTCTGGGGTACAAGAGTGGCATTGGGCATCACACTTATGCCACTCGTTCCAGATTTGAGACAAATGTCCATATCGGATCCTTGCAACAGCCCTAGGAGACAGAAGCTTCTCTGCTTCTCATTTTAAGGTGCTGCCACTGAGGCCCAGAGAGGCTGTGTGGGTGTCCAGATGCTCAGCAGGACAGGAACCTGGGTCTGCTAGACTCCTCATTTTTCTGTTCATTCAGGTCAGCCTCTGGTCTTCTGTGGCTGGGACGTGAGGGACATAAAGGACACAGTTGAATATGAAGGTCAGGGATTATTTAGTCCTCATATTCTAAATGCAGATCCTGAGGCCCAGAATGTCTTGTTGAAGCCAGTGAGTTGGAGACCAGAGTCACCCCCAGGTCCCTCTGTGTCCCTGGCTCCAGTTGGCCTTTTGTGCAAAGAGCAGATGCAGTCCTCTGGGAGGGAATGGTCACCGTGGCTGTTGGGACTGGTGGTTCTTTAAATCATCCACACATCTTTATTGAAATGAACAGATGCCATGCTTTTGGCAATCCAACAGGAAGCTCCCTAGGGTGGAGACTGAGGCCTCTCTGGTGGCTCTGATTCTGGACAGGTCCCTTAACCTCTGGACTCAGAGTTCTCATTGACATCATGGGGCTGATGACCTCCAGCTCATGGGGCAAATAGGAGGGCAGGTGGAGTGGGCATCCGGCAGAGGTTAGCTATGGGTCTTTGGCGGGCAGGATCTAGCAGTACCCTGTTCTCCCTCCGTGTTACACCTTCAGACTCTGCATCGTCTTTGGATATCCTCACTGGTGGCGAATCCCCTTCCTTTGGGGGTGGATTTAATTTTTAATGCAGCCAAGGTCATCTGAAGGCAAGGCTCAGAAATTAGCTGGGTGACAAAGCTGAACAGAGCAGTTTTTGCTTACAAAGAAAATGAGGCTGTGACTCTATTTCTCACTTAATTTAGCCCCAAGAGGAGCTCCAAAAGCCCCGTGACCCCAGGCAGCTTCACTGGGGACTGGGGAGGAGATGCCCAAGCTGACCCTGTTGAAGGGGACAGCACTCATCAGGTATATAAATATCTGTTGGTCACAATGATCCTCCTGACTTCACAGTCACACCTGGCTGCTCCTGACCAGCTGTCCCCACTTTGTGGAGCCAGCGTGGTGGGAGTTCACTTAGACATCCGGGGGAACTTGGGTTTTGTGGCAGCCACCGGTCAGGCTTGCTCCCTGCTCCATGCAACATGCCCGTACCCTTCCCATCTTACCAGCCAAACCTGCAGATTACCCAGCAGAGCCCACGATGCTTTGGCCAGGAGGACCCAGTGAGCCACAGCATGCAAGAGTCTAGCTAGGGCAGAGGCGAAGAAGGACACACAGTCTCTCCTGCCCCAGGGACATCATTTGCTCTTGAGAATTACCCTGGCAGTGGGAGCCATCAGAGCGGGCACTTCTTTCCCCTGTTCTTGCACCTCCATCCCATGGCCTGGCGCTGGGGGTTGAAAGAGGCCCTTGTACATGCTAGGCAAGCGCTATACCACTGAGCTGAGCTACACCCCCGCTCCGTCCTTTGGTCTGAGATAACACTCTTCCTCATTCAGGTGTGTTATGAAACAGTGATTATACTGGGTATCTTTTCCCCTTTAATAGTCTTACTCGACAAATAGGCCTGTATCGATCCCCAAGTTGGGTGACAGTAGGAGAAAGTGGGGTATATTCTGTGAGATTGAAAGATGGAGACTCCCTAATCCAGGACCCAGAAACTGGAAGCCAGGGGTCCTCAAGCTGGACTTCAAGGCTCTGTAGGGGACCTGGAACCAGAAAGCGAAGACACGAGAACAAGTTAGTATTTGCTGGGCTCCAGGAATTCTCCTCCTCCCTTGGGGCCTGCCCTTTGTGCCGCTCAGAGGACCTGGGGACTTCCTGTCTGGATTGGCTGAGCTGTGGGGATGCACAGTGCTCCTGTCCCTGAGCTCTGACAAACTTTTTTTTTTGGTACCCAGGATTGAACTTGGGACCTTGCACTTGTGAGGCAGGTGGCAGAACCACTGAGCGAAATCCCTGGCCCCCTGAGCTCTGGCCTCCTGCAGGGAGTCACCAGATGCTGTGTGAGCAGAAAGGTCCCTTTCCCCCTTAGCCATGATTGAAGCTTAGCTCCAGGCTGCTGAACCCAGCACAAGCCAGTGTTCACAGTATCCATGTGGGAGGGCTGAGAAGAGAAAGAGCATCAACCTCCTTGTGTCAGAGGAGGAGGGAACATGACTGGAAACCCAAGACAGACAGAGGATTGTCATTCACAAAAGACCACGTGGCCCTCATGCTATTCTGTTCTTTCCAGCCTGCAAGACTTTGGATGAAAGAGGCTTGAAGGATGGGAACTGTGGGGATCGGTCACTGCAGGGAGGGCCTGGGGTCTAAGCAGGGGTTGGCCCCATTTGCTGGGCAGCGGGAGGTGGGGAGCAGAGGTATGCAGCCTGCTTGGAGTCTGACCCTCAGGGGCAGCGTCCCTCGAAGTGTGCGTGGAGCTCCACCCGGTGTGCATGTGTGTGCCCGGAAGGGGTCTCGGTGAAGTCCTCTGGGAAACAGACCCAGAGAAGGGATGTGGCAGTGGAGGTAGGGATGATAGATACAGGTATAGTTAGGGTTATGGGTGAGATACATTATAAACAGTCAACAGTCAGTTTCTGTTTATTCGTTTTGCAGTGCTAGGTTTTGAGCCAGGACCTTTGCACTGAGCTACATCCTCAGCCCTTAAAAAAAAATTTTTTTTTAATTTGGAGACACAGAATTGCTGAGTTGATAAGTTGCCCAGCTGGGTTCGAACTTGCCATCCTCCTACCACAGCCTCCCAGAGTGCTGGGATTACAGGTGAGCGCCCTATAGCTCATGTGGTTATGGGGGCTGCTGTGTCCCAAGACCTGCAGGGTGAGTGGGCGAGCCAGAGCCCCAAGACGTGGATGGTGCTGCTCCTGTCCAAGGCTGGCAGGCATGAGACCAGGAAGACCAATACTTCAGTTCCAGTCTGAAGGCAGGAAGAAGTGGAGGTCCCAGTTTGAAGGCTATTGCCAAGTGCTTTTTCTTGGGGGTGAGTCAGCCTTTTTATTCTTCCCAGTCCTTCAGCTGAGTGGATGAGACCCACCCACATTAGGAAGGACAATCTCCATTAATTGGACAATTTAAATTGTTTTTTTTTTTTTGTACCGGGATCGAACTCGGGTACTTGTGCTTGCCTAGCAGGCAGTGAAACCGCTGAGCTAAATCCCCGGCCCACAATTTAAATGTTAACCTCACCCAGCACTATCTTAAAAAAATGCCCAGCATAATGTTTGGCTGAATACCCGAGCACTCTGTGGCCCAGTCAAGTTGACATAAAATTAAGCATCAGAGCCATCAAATGAGTTTGGGAGGCTCTGTAGGCTGTTTTACAGGCCTTGATGTTAGTGTGTGAAAAGTCTGGGGAGTTCTCCAGTAAGGAAACCTATTTGACTTGTTCATCCAGGTCTTTTCTTTACTTCTTTGACTATGGTACTTTCTGGGGACAGGGACAGGATACCTATTGAAACCCCACAGAACTGGGTTCTAGGAATGACACCCTGGGAAACAGTACCTTGGAAACACCATGTAAATCTGGCTTTGTCCTCTTGGGCCATTCTCCTTCCTCCCTTCTGCTCTGCTTGACCATGTGTCATGATCAAGAAGCATCCATGTACTGTCACGGTCAAGTGCATCTAAAAGTGAAGGAACTCAGAACTTTCAGGGAGTTCTTAATTTGACTGCTTTTATCTGGTACTTGCTCAACGCCAGCTCAGTGCTAAGTGCTTTGCACGCATGGTCTCATTTGATTCTTCTAACTACCCTTTGAGCTAGGAACATGTATCTCATGACTGGCATGGAGTTTTATGGGACTTACTGGCCAGACAGAAGTCAGGATTGGACCCAGGCCTAACTCCAGAGCAGTACCCTTAACCACTGGACCACCTGGATTCCCACTGGGGCTAGGAGACCTTTCAAAGGAAGTAGAGGTTTGGAATCGATCAGTTCATCTAGAAGCCCATAACCGAAGGGGTACCTCGTGGTGGCCGAAGGGAAAGTGGAGAGATTAGGGAATAGGGAGAGGGGTGAAGGTGTTAGGGAGGAGAGTGTGTGTTGGCCCAGTGCCCCATGTCCAGAGGGAAAGGCAGTAGAACATGGGCTCAGCATGTCCTGAGCCATCGCCGGCCTTGCTGGTGACAAACAGCCTGCTCACTCGCTGCGTTCCACTTGCTGCCTGAGGGCTGGGTGCCCTCACGGGTGGTCCCTGAGAGTGCCAGGCAGGTGGGCGTGGTGCCAGGCAGTAAGACCCAGCTAATTGGGCACAGAACCTTGTGGTCCAATCATTGATCTGAGTTGGACAAAATGTGAGTGCTCTCAAAAATCCCCCATGCTCTCTGCCTGTGGGTGAAGCAGACGAAGACGGCGTATCTGATTTTGCATTAGGATGGTTACGTGTGTGTATGCGTTTGTGTGTGCCTTGACTATGTCTGTCTTCAGCAGCCAGTGCTTACCAGGGACCTGGCCTTGTCACTTGTGACCGTATAGGGCCTGTGTACATGCAAACTCAGTAGGAATGTATTCCTGAATAACATAGCGCTTAAATTATATTATACTTACATCCTTGTTAATCACATCTGGCAAGAATTCCTGCTCAGCCTCTTTAATATATTTACTGATGGTTTGGAGTTTTTTCCTAAAAAACACACAAAAGTTAGGAGCCGAATCAGACACATGAGTTGCTTTGTTGGCCTCTAACTCAGGTACAGAACATGAGGTGTAGTCCTAAGACAGGTGCTTTCTGTGGCCAGTAAACCATCGGGAATGGCTGTTTCCTTAGTAGCAGGGGCAATGCATGGGCACAGCAAGGGCAGAGGGGCTCCCCAGAAGGGCATAGACCAGCTGGGTGAGGGCATTCTGGGGGCAGAGTTCACTAACCAGTGCCGCAGGTGTTTGGTCCTGCACCTGCCGCCTGTGTCACCTGGAAGGAAGCTGTACCCTGAGGCTTCAGGAGCTGTTTGGCTGTGGCTGGTAGGGCTCTCGTAATAAAGGAGACCCACTGCCTGAAGCTGATGAACTCCGGCAGGGGTTTCCTTGTGAGGTAGTTGGGAGCTGCCCCTTGGACCTGCAGTCCATGGTCAAGATCTGAAAAGGTAGAAGGCTTCCGGAGCTTCTATGGACCTGGGGGAAGGTATCCATGAAGGTCAGCAGACACCCATGGAACATGGACAGAGCCTGGGATCTGTAGTAGCTTGTTGTGGCCAGGTCAGTAAACCACCCTTAAAATTTAACTTCTCTGCCTCTAAGCCTTCCCTCGGGCTTTACCACAGTGGAAACCTGGGGGCCTTGGCAGTCACCGACACTCTGCCCCAGTCCTGCACTCAAACCTGGCCCTGCCTTTTGGTGATCACCCCTCACTCCATCCTGTGCCGTCATTACCCGGAAGAGCAGCCACCCAGGGGCAGAGCAGGCCCTCCCAGGATGGATAGAGGGGCATCAGCGGGGGGGGGGGGGTGTGTGTCCCGCTCCACTTTGCAGGTGCAGGTGAAAAGGGACTGCATGGCTGTGTGTGCTGCTTCACAGGTCACCCATCCCGGGCAGGTCTGTTATTCTGTCCACCAAACTGGTCCTTAGGCTGTGCTGCCACTTCCTGCCCAGGTCCCTGGGATTTGCTTTGCAGTCACAGTCCCTGCTGCTCTCAGAGTTTGGCACCAGGCCGTGCTAGTTCACAGCCTCGGTTGTCAAGGTCTTCACAGATTCAGATGGTAGCATACGTGGTAAATATCTTAGCCTGGCATGGGAGGAGTGCCCAGCACTACAGAGGTTGAGGCAGGAAGATCACCATGAGCCCAAGGCCAGTCTGGGGTGCCGTGTGAGTTTAAGGCCAGCATGGACTACATGGTGAGATGCTGACTCCAAAAACCAAAACAACATGACTTAATTTTATTGTAAAAATTATTGAGAAAATGTCAAAATTACTTGGAATAATTTAGATGCAGATAACTCACTGACTTTAAATAGGCTGTGATTTAAATCGGCTTGGCAAAACTCAAGCCAACTCAGAAATTCTTACTGAGAAAATCTAACCTGCAGCCAGATGTGTTGGCATATTCTTGTCATCCCAGAACTCTGGATCACAAGTTTGAGCCTAGCCCGAGCACTTTAGTAACTCAGCAAGACCCCATCTCAAAATAAAAAATATTTTAAAAGGGTTGGGATGTAGCCGTCTGTGAAAGGCCTTGGTTTGATCCCCAGTACTGCAAAAAAAAAAAAAAAAAGGAACCTACAAAGTATTTTTAGGGATAAGGAAATACTTATGAATATAACATTAACCTGACATCATGTTGTACTTTGTGGATGTTTCATTAAAAAATTAATTTCATTAAACATTTAAAATTTTTAAATTTTGCAGCTAGGTGTGGTGGCACACACCTGTAATCTCAGCATGCAGGAGGCTGAGCCAAGAAGATCACAAGTTCAATCCCAGCCTGGCAGTTTGGTGGGTTAGAGAGACTCTGTCTCCAAATAAAGTCAAAAGAGATCTGGGGTTGTAGCTTAGTGTGAAGGCCTGTGTTCAGTCCCCAATACCACCCTAAAAAAATTATTTGTGCATTTTCCTTTTCATATTTAAAATTTTTTTCAGCATATTTCAAACTTATGAGCCAGGTGTGGCAGCACACACCTGTAGTCCCAGGGAGGCTGAGGCAGGAGGATCACCATGAGCTTGAGGACAGCCTGGGCTACATAGTGAGTTCAAAGGCAATCTGAACTACACAGGGAGACCCTGTCTCAAAAAAACAAAAAAGTGAAGATCTTTGGAAGAATTCCCAGGCCAGAGGTCCTGTGCTCTCCTGCCAAGTGGGTACACAGCAACCCTGCTCATGCCCAAGGGGTTACAGAGCAGGGAAGGGGCCGGGGCGAGCAGTGAAGAGAGGATTGCCTGACGGAGTCTGGGGCCTCTGAGGGGCAGTTGGGTGGTGGGTGGCGTGGAGCCAGGATCAGGGCTGGGTTCTGGGTTGTTCTCTGTCAGTTCCCTTAATCTTCGGGGGAACTTTGGAACCTTGGTCCTGCCGCCACAGGTGCCTCACCTAACACTCCAGATGTCTTTTAGCTCCTTCCTCTTTTCATTCTAGACTTTTCTCAAATGAACCTTGGTTAATATGATGCCCATCCCTCCTGAATGTAAAATATCATGTTAAGAAGCCATTCATGCTGTGTAGTCAGATAAGCAGCCCAAGGGAGTTGGGAGCGTCCTCCCTTATTTATTAGTGTGTTCACTTCCAGCCGCAAAGGCTACTCAGCACAGACAATGGGTCTTGGGCCAGCAGGGCCGTGTGGCCCGTTCACACTCAGCCTGAAGCCCTCTTGGTTGAATATGGTTGGGAACTACGCTGTCTTGTGGAAGTGGGTCTAGGTACTTCCGGGAGGGCAGAGCTTCTACATTCCCACCTGATGCCCTGGAAAAGGGGCACGGGTGTTGGTTTGGAGGCTGAGCAGGGAAGCCTGAAAGTGAGCCTCATGTGTGTGGACAGGGGCAGGGGGCTTGCTCACTTCCGCAAAGCAAGACAGACCCTCTCGGCGTTGTTTGCTTGTGTCAAGCAGCCTGTGAACTTCCCTGTGCAGTCACTGGGTGGGTGGCTGTTGGCGCTGCAAGGTCCTGGACAGACACCAGGTCTGAGAGGGAGCTCAGGAGGAGCTCCGTTCCCAGGTGCACCAGCCGATCTGCATGGACAGAGTGTCAGCTTCCAGGTGTTCACATCTGCAGAGCAGGCTCCAGGCACCAGGCAGGTCTGAGGGGCGGTCAACCCCTCCCACCCACGCACACAACAGGTTCACAGCCTCCTCAGGCCAGCTGGCCCCACTTGGTCTTTGTTAGGTCACAAACATCTGTTAGGCACCTCTGTGATGACACAGAGATGACAGAGGCAGTGCCTGTCCTTCCAGAACTTAGCTGAGAAATGAGCCCGAAGCACTGGCACTGGCTGGGGCAGGGAGCAGCTCTCCCCACACAGAGCCAGCACACAGTAGGTTTGCAGTGATCACAGCTTCCCGAGGTGCTGGAGGAACCTAGAGGAGAGAAAGTGAGGAATTCGCCAGAGAAGCTCCTTCAAGAAGGAGAGAAAAAGATGTGAACATCGCAGTAACTAGAGAGAGACAAGAACTGTGGTGTGAAGCTTGGAGTGGTTGTGCACAATTATAATACCAGCATTCTGGAGGCTGAGGCAGGAGGATCACCATGAGTTTGAAGCCAGCCTGGGCTACATAGTGAGTTCAAGGTCAGCGTGGAATACATAGAGACCCCATCTCAGAGAACCAAAATGAAAGAAAAGAAAAGAACTATGGTGTGAGCAGCACTGTAGGGAAGTGAAGCAAGGGCTAATTGTGATGGGCACTCCATTTCCGCAAGGCTGATCTCATTGTGCCTGTCACCTCCCTCACCCTTTGCCATCGGTGCTGCTATCTTCATGCTGTGTTCAGCTGCGTAGCCGCAGGCCAGAGAGGTCAAGCAGATGGCCACAGCCGTGCAGATACTCAGTGCAGGAGTCCGATGCAATAGGGCATCTGTCTAGGGGACCAAGGACTGGGGGGAGAACATAGCAGTCACTGGACCACTTACTGGGGCCCTGGAGAGTGAAGCTTAACTGGTGAGGGACCCTTGTGGAAGGAGTTGCCTGGGGGTAAAGTCTGAAGGGGAATGAGAAGTTGAGACAGGTGTTCGTGGAGTAGGACGCCATGGGTCTCTAGTGAACACTTGGCCGTGCCCCCACCCGTCTCTGAGAGGAAGGACACCCTGGCGACAGGCTCCTGCCTTAATACAGTGTGTGCATTTTATCTCTGCACACTCCTCCAAGACTTGGTTTAAAGATCCCAGCTCAATACCATTAGTGTCTATCTGCGCAGAGCCCTTTGTAAAATTGATTAGAAAGTGGGCTTTTGGATGCGGGGAGGAGGGGGTAGGCCTAATCGGATTTGAGCATGAGATGGTATCTAATTCCCTGCATCTAGCAACTGGCTTGGGGACCTCCCCTGGAGCCAGGGCCCCCCTAATTTGGTTTTCGAATACATTAGCCAAACAAGCTGAGGGGGCTCCTGTGGGGAGAGGGTTTCTGGGGGGTTGGGAAGGGACATGGTAGGAAGGCTAGGGACCTGAGCAGGAGCAGTGCTTTCCAAACAGGTCTGGAGCATAAATTTCAGCTGAGGTCACTGGGGTGTGCATTTCTGCTGGTTGTACCCTATCCAGGAAAATGAAGCCAACTTCCAAGGTGACTTGTTATTGCATTGCTTGCCACTAATTGAGCCCCTATGCATACATTAAAAGTTTTTTTTTCTTCCTTCCCTCTCTTCCTCCCTCCTTCTCTCAAAGTGCTGAGAATTGAACCCAGGGCCTCCCACGGATGAGGCAATTGCTCCACATTGAGCTACATTCTCAGCCTCTTTTAAATTTTATTTTATTTTATTTTATTTTATTTTTACGGGGATCAAACTCGGGACCTTGCACTTGAGAGGCAGGCAGTGGAACCACTGAGCTAAATCCCCGGCCCCCTTAAATTTTATTATTGAGACAGACTCTTGGTAACTCACCCAGGCTGGCCTCATACTTGGAGTCTTCCTGCCTCAGCCTCCCAACAGCAAAATTCCAGGTGTGCACCTTCACACCCAGCTTAGTTTTCTTTCTTTTTTTTTTGCAAAGTAGTAATACATAAGAGCAGTCACACTCTGAGATACAGGAGGTGACTATTATGTCACTCTTTCTCCTCTCGTCCTTGGTCTCCTACACTGCCTCTCCAGGATAGCTGCTATTTCCGGGTGTTCTGTGACTCTTGTCTTCTCACGGATTTCCCACATGCGTGCATGCACAGCTTTCTGGACCTGTCCAAGAAACCTGCAAGCCTTCAAGGGGAGCCCAGTTGTCCCCATCGGGCAGTTGGAGAAGTGGAGGCTCAGGCTGGGTTAGGTGCCCGTGGCTGGGTGGCAGAGCCAGGAACCAAAGTGTAGATGGTCTGGGTTTAAATCCTGGGTCTTCCTGTGATGTACGTATCCTTCCCAGCAAGAGGGGGCTGCTCCGAGCTAAACAGGAAACCTCTGGGGTTTCCCTTCCCCAGCTCTTCCTGTCCATCCATTTGCTCTCCCTTGGCCACTGTATACCCAAGCATCCTAAGGAGGATGGGGCACTTGCAAGGATTATTTTATTTTTTGGTACTGGGATTGAATTCACACTGAGCTCTATCCCCAGCCCCTTCTTTATTTTTTATTTTGAGACAGGGTCTCACTAATTTGCTCAGGCTGGGCTCGAACTTGTGATCCTTCCTGCCTCAGCCTCCCAGAGCACTGGGGTTACAGGTGTGAGCCACCAGGGATTCTTTCTTAAGGCCTCCTTCAGGTGGACACCCTTAATGAGCGTGGGGACAAGTGAGTTGAGTGAATCCTCACCTGCTTTATCAGGATCTTGTGGGCTCTGTCACTTCCCTACAGGGTGCCCCGGGTGGGGGGAGAGTGTTGGCAGGGCATGATGGGAAGTGAGTGTGACATCAGAATCTAGGGGCAGCATCTGGCTTCACCGAGTGAGGGCCTTGGGAGGTCTCAGTGGCATGAAAGCCTGGTACCTGATGAAAGCCCAGTACCTGGTTGGCTCTTAGTAAATACGAGTGTTGTTAGCATTACTAGCTAGATTACATGTATGTATGTATGTAAGTATGTATTTATTTTTGGTACCAGGGATTGAACTCAGGACCTTGTGCTTTCGAGGCAGGCACGGTGCCACTGAGCTAAATCCCTGGCCCAGCATATTATTCTTTTTTTGGCATATTGGGGATCGAACTTGGGACCTTGAGCTTTCAAGGCAGGCGGTGAAACCACTGAGTTAAATCCCTGGCCCACTAGATTCCCTTTAATACATTACTCACCCACTCTGTGCAAGTTGCCTTGAATATAAGGCTAGAATATAAGAGCAAAATTGTTCTATGCTATTATTTAACACCTAATGTTTAAAAAGCATAATCTTTACAGTGTAAAAGTGTGTTGTTTTCAATACAGAGTCCACCAAAAAGCATATACACAAGTCAGTAGTTTGCCATACTAATAAATGTCAGGAAGCTGATGGCCACCACTTTGAGCACCTCTTGTAACTTTAGAGGCCAAAGGTAATGTGTATTAATCCCATGATGGCTCAGTACATTTAGTATTAAAGTATTTATACAAGTGTTTCTTTTCCTGATGTATACATTTTTTGGCGGACTCTGTAGAATAGCATAATGCCAAGGTGTACCAGAGGCGCTTGGTAAATAGGATTTACCATTTTTGCTCCCTTCCCTTTACCAGCTTTCTTGGTTCATCTTTATCCTTGTTCTGAGTAATTTCTGTAAAGTGAACCAACTTTAGTTCCCTCTTAACACATTACCGAGCACCTGCTGTTTACCTGGGACTCTGCTATGTATTGGGGCACAAGGAGGAGCAGGTCATAGCCCCTGCCCTCTGTGACCCAATCATCAGATGCGGATGGGGGCCAACTGCCGTCCCAGTGGCCCCTTTGTGGCATGGGAAATGTCCACATCTCTGATACCCCATTTACCATGCTGAGCAGCGGGGCTGTCTCCCTTTCTTGGTCTTGATATTTGGAAGACATAGAGCAACCTGGCTGATGTGGTTTTAGTCTTGTGGGAGCCAGAGAGGCTGAGCTCCCTCCTTCCGCCTTCGAACCCCAAGAGCTCATTTACAGGGCTGCAGAAGGCAGTCTGCCAGACCCCCTCTTTGGCAGTGCCTGGCATACCCACTGTGCCACTTCCCACAACCCACACCCCCTGGTGACTCCCCCCAACCCCTGCCCCTTCCCTTCCCTCATCCTCCCCCAGGAAGGTTTTCTAGGGACCAGAGTGTTTCAGCCCTGGTGCTGTACTGTAAAACCCAGAATTAATAACAGCTGGATTATGGGGTGATTATTAGCTTTGCTTAAAGATTTTCCCTTTACTCAAGGATTAGCTCGGGGGTTCCTTTAAATAGCTAGCTTTGCTAATGCATTTGTATGGCAAAGAAAGGGTGACTGGGGAAAAAAGGACACCCCTGCAAAGCAGACCTTGCCTTCTAAGCCAGCCATGTAGCTTGCCAGGTGTGGTGGTACACACCTGTAACCCCAGCACTCTGGGAGGCTGAGGCAGAGCATCATAAGTTCGAGCCCAACTGTCTCAAAATAAAAAATTAAAAGGGCTGGGGGTATAACTCAGTGCAAAGGCCCTGGGATCACTCCCCAGTTCTGAAACAAAAAAACTAAGCCAGCCACGTGACATGTGAGGCTCATTCGCCTCTTGGAGCCCCAGTTTCCTTGGAGGAGGACGTGAGCAGAAGCCTCTGGCCCCAGCCCGGAGGATTGAGGCAGAGGTGCACGAGGCAGTTAGCAAAGGGCTGGCTGTGCATCAGGGTTCATGGGTCACAGAGACCCGGGTGTCCACACCTAGGCCAAGCCCTGCCCACCTCTCCATCCTGGTCTTTGCCCACACTCCCACCTGCCTTCTTCCTGGCTCTGTCACCTGCCACATATCTGCATCCCAGAATTCCCAGCGCTTCCAGTCCAGATGAGGTCTGCCGTTTCCTACCTCTGTGATTTGCCATTCCCCACCCTCCCCCACGTTGGGCTGGCTGACACCTACTTATCCTCCAAGCAAAGCAGAGACTCTGCCACCTCCAGGAAGCCTGCCCTGACCACTTCCCTTACGGAGGGCTGGACCCCTCTGCTCTGCATGTACACCCGTCGTGTCGTGGCACTTTAGAACACTTTCTCTTCCGAGGGACGTGTGGTCACTGCGCACCTGTATGTGCTGAGTCGTGGTGTGCAGCATGCGGCCATGAGCTCAGGGGCAATTGATTCAGTGTGTGGCACATGGGTGCATGTGTTTCATTGAAGCCTGTCCTGAACATGTCCTCACCAGCAGAACCTTGGAACTGGACACCAGGAGTCTGAATGAGTCTTTGTTTTTGGCAAATCACTTGGCCTGGCTTTCCTGGGCTAGGAAACAGGGTCACGATAGTTGTGCCCTCCGGGGCTGCCAGGCAGATGCAGCAGCTCCTGAGTGCCCCTCTGCACCTGCCCCAGAGCCGATCACTGAGGCCCAGAGTTCTGCCCCTGAGCCCCCCACCATCCTGCCTCCCCAGGTTGCTGAGCTTGCTCTCTCTCCTCACTCGCTCCAGTGAGCTAGGTCTTCCCCGCCCTCCCCAACCAGTCAGCACAGAAGTAATCCAATTTTACTTGATTATTAGTCACTACTTTCTGTTGCTGTTCTTTGTTGTTGTTGTTCCTTTTTTTAAAAGCATCGTGGATTTAATTGAGTTGATTGATCAGCACAGTCACTGACTGGAAGGAGGTGCTATGTAACCCTCTCCTCCCTAGCCTGTCCCTCTGTCCAGAGAGGCCCCATGCTGTCTGTCATGCTCCAGACTCAGCTGTCCCCAGGACCCGGGCCCGCAGGTGCAGCAGCATGGGGGCTGGTTGGGCTGGGGCCCTGGCCTGGCCTCATGATCTGCAGCGTATCCTTGGTCCTCTCAGGGCTGAGTCTGCAAAGAAAAAAGCAATGAGAATGTAGCTCAGTGAAAAGGTCCTGGGCTCAATCCCCAGTACCAATAAATAAATAAGTAACAAACTGTTGTAAGCTCTAGTTCACCCCGCTGTGCTGTAGAGCGTTAGACCTTGCACCTCCCATCTAACTGCCACTTATCCGTTACCCAGCCTCCCCCTCTCTTCTACTTTGCCTCTTCCTAACCTCTACTAGCTGCTACTCAGTTTTCTCCTATGAATTCAACTCTTTAGATTCCACACATGAATGGGAATATTGTATTTGTCTTTCTGTGCCTGGCTTATTTCACTTACTAAAACATTCTCCAGTCCTATCCGTGTTGGCATAAACGATGGGATTTTTTTTTTCAGTAGCTGAATAGTATATATACATATAATTGTGCATCACTAGCACATTTTCTACCTGTGCATCCACTGATGGGCATCTGGTTGATCCCATGTTTTGCTAGTGTGAATAGTCTCCAGTACACATGGAAGTCCCATATTAACTTCCTTTCCTTTGGATATATACCCAGTAATGGGATAGCTGATTTGTACCGCAGATCTTTTCTTAGGATTTTTAAAAATTTTTTTAAATTTTTTTTTTTGTGGTACCCAGGATCGAACTCAGTACCTTGTACTTGCAAGGCAGGTGAGGTGCCACTGAGCTAAATCCCCGGCTTACTTCTTTTAGCTGAGAGAGTGGTTCCCAGGGCCTTGTACATGCTAGGCAGTGCTCTATCACAGAGCTACATCCCCATCCCTTTTTACTTTTTAATTTTGAGACAAGGTCTCACTGAGTTGCCTGGGCTGGCCTCAGACTGGCAATCCTCCTGCCTCAGCCTCCCAAGTGCTGGGCTTACAGGTGTGTGCCAGCACACTTGGCGAATGTTTGTTCTTTGGTTATGGCCATTCTAATTGGTGTGAGATGGTCTCTCGTTGTGGTTTTGATATACATTTCCCTGATCATTAGTGATGTTGAGCATTCTTTCACATATGTGCTGGCCATTTGTATTCAGTATTATCTTTTGAAAAATGTCTATTTGGAGCTGAACATGGTGGTGCATGTCTATAATACCAGCACTCAGAAGGCTGAGACAGGAGGATGGTGACTGAGATCAGCCTAGACTACACTGCAAATTCAAGGCTAGCCAGAGTACAAAGCAAGACCCTGTCTTGGAAAAAGAAAAAAATGGGTGAAAAAATGTCTAGTCAAATTATTTGCCCATTTTAAGATGTATTCAGGTATTTTTTGCTGTTGAGGTTTTGCAGTTATTTTTCCCATATCTTACAAAACGATTTATTGGGATAGTCCTTGGTCTGTAGGAAAATTGCCAGCACTGCAGGGTGCCCACCTCCCCCTGATCTTTTGTTAATGGCTTACATGACCGTGACAAGTTTGTCACAGCTGAGAAACTGCCCTTGGCACATCACTGTGAGCAAAACTCTCTGCTTTCTCTGGATTTTATTGTTTCTTTGCTAATGTCCTTTCTCTCTTCTAGAATCCAATCCAGAATCCAGTGCTGCATTTAGTCCTCGTGCCTCTGCGTTTCCCTGTCTGTGACACTTCCTCAGACTGCCCTTGGTTTCCGTGACCTTGACATTTGCAGGTTGCTGGCCAGCATTCTGCTTTTGCAGTTTTCAGCTTTCTCTTTCCATTAGGACTTGTGAAGTTATGAGGCTGGCTGCACAATGTCAAGGTTGAATTTAGAACCGAGAAGTGGTAGGGGCTGGTGAGCTGGGTTCAAATCCTGGCTCTGCCCCCCAACACACTAAGCAATGTGAACAAAGAAGCCTTTGTGCCTCAGTTTCTCTGGCCTGACAGTGGAGGCTCCTCTGCAGTGAGGGCCGGAAGCACTTCTAAGTTCGGGCTCCTTTGGTTTCACCGGTCCCTGGAGGGGATCTTGTGACCCTGAAGGTGTTCACTTCTCCCAGCAGCCAGGGGTGCGTCACCATGCCCTGCTAATTATTCCAATTTTATAGGTGAAGAAAACTGAGGTTCAGAGAAGTTCAAGAACCTACTGGAGGTCACAGGGGAAGGAAGGGCAGACGGAGGACTTGAACCTGGTTCATGGGAATCAGTGCGGCCTCCGGATGGGCAGCTCAGGTGGGGCGGGGTGGAGTCTGTCTGCAGGTTTGAATGGTGGACACTCAGGACCAGAGTCCAGACAGTTAAGGACTTCGGGCTCTCTGTGTCTGATTTCAGGCCATTCAGTGCTTTATTTTGTAATGTGGATTTTTAACCCTTGAGTTACCTGTGAAATAGCATGAGCCAGTGAGCCAAAACCTCATGTCTGGGATTCAGCTTCCTTCGGGAGGCCAGTGGTCTTAGCTCCTGCAGCTGCTGTGTCTTCAGTCCTTGCTGGCAGATGGCTGGGCTGTCTGTGTTTTCTGGAAAGGGAAGTGGAACGACAGACCAGACAGCTAGGGTGGCTCTGTCAGTGACAGGAAGCCTCGGAGCTGGAGCGGAAGCCAGAGCCAGCTCTGGGCTCTTTCTACCAAGCTCAGGAGGCAACTTGTACCATTGATTCTGTTTATTTAAACCTGAAATGTAACCAGGCGTGGTGGCAAATGCTTGTAATCCCAGCACTGGGGAGGCTGAGGCAGGAGGATTGCCACAGGTTCAACCCTGTCTCAACCAAACCAAAACAAACCCCTGAAATGTAAACTCTCCCTCTGTCCTCAGCCTTGGCCTGCCTCCCACCCTGGACCCCCTAGGAGGTCAGAGGCCATGTCCTCTGGCCGTGAGGGAAGATGGCTCACCCCAGATGCTAGTGCCTCGGTGGACTGGAACTCAAGTCTCTGCCCTTCACTGTCCCTCAGAAGCCGTGTGGCCCATGTGACTCAATGTTCATGTGTCTCAGTGGCCTTTCCCTGGTGTAAAACAGCAAAGGCCACGGAGCTGTTCTGAGGAGTGAAGAAGCCTGTGTGTGCCAGCACTTTTCTCATAGTGAGTGCGCACACTGAAGGGAAACTCAGCTTTCTGTTCCCTTCTCAGAGCTTCCTGCCTGTCTTCGCACTGTGTCCTTACAACAGCAGCAAAGCAGGGTCGTACGTGGGGCCAGCTTCCCAATGCAGCAGTGAAGACACAGCGAGGTGTAAGGACATGCCCAAGGCCACTCGGGAGCAAGGGCATGGGTGGGCCTTCGGGCAGGAGGGCAGGGTCAGCATCAGCTCGAGGGCCCTGCCCAGCAGGCGCTCGTCTGGGAAGGCAGTCGGGTGCCTCTATGTCTACCCTGCTGCCCTTCCCCTCCCCAGTGGCAGCTGCCTCCCAACCACTGTGATTTCCTGGGTACTGGGGGTGGGGGCAGCTTCACCTCGCCTGCGGGGGGTGGGGGGGCAGGGGGGGAAGGCAGCCTCGGGAAGTGAAAGCTGCATTAGTGAACAGTAATTGAAATGCAAAATAACATTTTGATCGAGCCTGTGGGCTGTTTATTTATCAGATCAATAGTCAAAACACCCATCTGAGAAGACAGTGTGATAAGTGACAGCATTGCCAAGGGCAACCCTGGGACTCCAGGGCCTCCCCCAGTGGCCCAGATAAAGGAGCCTGGGTGTGACCCCATCTCTCCTTCCCTTCCTCACAGCCTGAGGTGCACCCTTGTCTTCATTTTCTTACTTTTTTTTTTTTTTTGGTGCCTGGGATCGAACTCGGGAACTTGCACTTGTGCAGCAGGCGCCGGAACCACTGAGCTAAATACCCGGCCCCCTTGTCTTCATTTTCAGTTTTGTTTTGTTTTGAGACAGTCTGTGTAATCTAATCTGGCCTTAACTTGATATGTAGCTCAACTTGGCTTCAAACTTCTGGAGATCCTCCTGACTCAGCCTCCTAAATGCTGAGATTACAAGCATGTACCACCACACCTAGCTTTCATATTCTCCTTTCACCCAGTTTACAGAGGAGACCGCTGAGGTCCACACTGCCAGGGATGGCCCTGGCGTGGCTGACAGGCCAGTGCTCACGGGAGCTGAGAGACCCTAACTGGGCACTCACTGTGTGCATGCAGTGCTACGATGTTGTTTCATTCTCAGAAAAATTCTGAGTTAAGTATTTATCTCACAGGGACTGCTGGAGCCCAGGTCTTTGTGGGTGCTGCTCCTGGGGTGCTGGCTGGCTCCTTCCCTGTCCTGTGACTGTGGCATCCCCAAAGGGGAGTCTGTGACACTGCTTTGACCCAGTAACTCTCAGACCTCCTGGTTCATTTCTCCACTGAACATGTATTATACTTACTGAGCACCTACTGTGTGCCTGCCTGCGTTCTGCACACTAGAGTAGAAAAGGAAAGAAGCCAGGGGGAGGAGGCCCTTCGTCTGGAGACACCAGTATCTCCATCACTGAGATCAGAACCGGATTCCATTTGGCTGTGGTGCAGGACCCACCTAGCCACCCAGGCTGCCTGTCAGCACAAAGAACGAAAGACTGACTTAGGGCAAGAAGAGGATGCTGGGAGCCCTAAGCACTCTCGTCATCCCTGCTGTGCTTATGCCACATATGCCGTGACTTGGGAGCAGGTGGACGTGTTGTCCCTCCTTGGGTCTGCACAGTGCCCTTTGGAGAGACCCAGTAGCAACACAGGGAAGAGTCGGGAAGGGAATCACACAGGGAGCAGAGTGAAGGTCAACTGTGTGTGGGTGTGTGTGGGGTGGGGTGGGATGGAGCAGAAGTAAGATGTGCTGAGTACGAATACCAACTCCCCACCATGAGTGTAGTCATTATACACTGTGAATGTGCACTAAAAAAAAAAAAAAAAATGGAGCCAAGCCCCTTGACTGCTGATGCTGTCCCGAGCCGCATGCGCAGAAGTACGCTGTCCAGAATGAGGCAGTGTGGGAGCTGTTCTGCTTGGTACCGGGCAGAACTGAAGAGAAGACAGAGCTGCGCCCAGTTCTGATGGCTCTGTGTAGACCGGGAGTTAGATGGGCCATTCTCAGAGGTCCCAGGGATGTTGACCCTGGAGAGGCGATGCTGTGCAGGGTGTTAGACTTCTGTCGGTCCTGAGGGTGGAGTTGTGTAAACTGTAACTGGAAGCCCAGAGAAGACATACTTTAGCTCTTCACAAAACTTCCTCCCTGCTTCCTTCCTTCCTGTGTTTGTTTGTTCGATTTGCGGTGCTGGGGATGGAACTCAGGGCTGCACTTGTGCAAGGCAAGAGCTCTACCGAGCTGCTCTCTCAGCCTGCAGAGCACTTTGAAACAGTCTGAGTGGTCTGGCAGTCCATGTCTCTGGGGTCCTTGAGGGGCAGCATTCACTCTTCTGGGCTGCAGTGGGAAGGGTCACAGTGGGATCATTAGAGGACTTCCAGGTCCTGTCCTGCCCCTCCACCTCCCTAGTACTGTATCATACCATCTGGTGGTTAACCTGCTGTGCAGTGAGCTTTGGTGATTTACAGGCAGATGTTTACTTTGTTCACATGGTAACATTTTGAGGGTGTTGGCAGGAGCCTTTCCATCAGATGATTAGGGGGCTGGGCTCCTTTGAGTGTGACTTGGTGATCTCCAAAGAGTCTCTTTCTAGATGGCCTGTGCATAGGGGACAGAGGAGAAGGGGAGAAGCAGAAGAGTGCTTGTGGGAGATTTTTGTGGCCTAGATAGGGGAGTGGCTTTTATCCCTTTGCCTATGTTCTTTTGGCCAAGATCCAGTCATGTGGCCACATCTAGCTGTGGGGGTGACTGGGAAATGTAGTCTTTTTGGTTTCTGGCAAGAAAGTAAAATGGAGAGCTCATGGCTGTTTTGGCTACTTTATCATGTTTCATTGACTCTGTGACATCATCTACTGTGTAAGACACCAATATTGGGCCAGGTGTGGTGCCACACAATTGTAATCCCAGCTACTCAGGAGACTGAGGCAGGAGGATTACAAGTTTGAGGCCATCCTGGCCAATTTTGTGAGACCTTACTCAAAATAATAAAAATGGGTGAGAATATAATTTAGCACTCTCTGGGTTCAATCTCTAGCACCACCCCCCCACACACATACATACACAAAGATGACATTATTTAGGGGACTATTATACTATGACCTACTGTCCATTTCAGAGGTAGTCAGAATGTGAAAAAAGCATGCAGTCTTGAGTCTAGCATCCCCAGGACTAGGACAGCACTGAGTGCTAAGTGGACAGTAGATATTTAAAGACTAGTAGTGGAACGAGGGCTGGAGGGAGCAGATGTGGTGGCCTCTGAGCTGTTCTTTGAGGGTCTTATGTGAGCTGAGGCTCAGGGAATAAGGTAGAGCTTGCTCGCTTGAGGGGAGAGGCTGCTGGTGCTCAGGAGCCGGCAAGGGCAGTGACCGCCTCCCAGGACTCTGCCTCTGACCCTTGTTCTCTGCTGCCAGCTCCGATATTCTTCTCTCTCACTGCACTTTGGTGGGATGTGTGACCTTGCTCAGCTCTCGAGCTCTGCATCTTGCTGCTTCTGTCCCTGAAGAGGTAGCCCCAACACCAGAAACCTCATGGGAGACACTCTGCAGCCTCACCTGGGTCAGGTGCCCACCCGTGGGTCAGTCCACTTGGACTGCGGGTGGATGCCTGTAAGAATATGGCACACCCTGTGGGAGCATTGTGTGTGTGTGTGTGTGTGTGTGTGTGTGAGAGAGAGAGAGAGAGAGTTCACAAGAGGGAGCAGAGTGCCTGGAAGTCAGCTCTAGAAGTACCTGATTAAGGGGCCCCTTTATCTGAAAATGAACTTTCTCAGCAGTAGTCAAAACAGCGAGGCAAGTGCATGGTTAAAGGAGTGGATGCATGGATGGATGGATGACAGACAGGAGAAGACAGTCTTCGTTGATGTAGGAGTGAACTTTTTAGATACTACAAATGGAAAGTGTCTCCATATTATCAAATGGGAATGCTAGAAACGATTGCCAAGATTCACTTAGTACTTAATGCATTCCAGACACTGTTCTAGACTCTTCGTTTTAATTTGCTAATTCTCAAGACCACCCTGCAAGATGAGTGCTATAATTCTCGTCCTCATTTTACAGATGAGGAGAATGGACACCGAGAAGTGAAATAACAGTTTATGAGAGGCAGAACTGGGACTCAAAGCCAGGCAGTCCAGCCCTGACCCCTAAGCTTGACTGCCCAGTGCCCTGGCTCTTAGGAGAATCCCTTTGACTGGAGAGTCTGTTCAGTGACAATAGGTGGGATGTTTACTCCGCATCCCTGCTTGATGCAGAGTGGAAATCAAAACAGACTAAGATAAACTCACTGATGTCAGATCTCCAATAAAGACTGAAAGGGAGAATGTAAGAGGTAGATTCTGAATATTTTGTTTGTTTTCGAGGCAGGGTCTTGCTGTGTAGCCCAGGCTGGCCTTGATCTCACAGCCATCCTCCTAGGCTAAGGTAAGAGCCACCAGGTTCCTCTGGGCCCTGTGTGAGAGCACTTGACAGAGGAGACCCAAGTGAGGGCCGAGGTTTCAAACCTGCAACAGTGGCCACCAGCCTGGAACCTCCTGGCTGTTGCAGGGCAGCCATCATCTTCCTGCCTAGACAGAACTGCTCTCTTCTCATTATGATGGATGCAGCCTGGAAAACCATGGATAAAAAGCCCTGATTGAAAGACACTAATTACCCATCATTATTTTCCATGCCGTAATTTGTATGGAGCGAGATTTCCATCAGTTGTCTGGGATCAGCCTGGTTTTGACTAATCTTTCTGACGACAAGATGCTTAATTACAGATCTTTGCCTGAGCGCCAGCACACGCAGCGGGAGGCAGGCAGGCTTTCTGAAGCCACTGGGGTCATTTTGCAGCTGAGGTCCCAGAGGGCCCAGGGGCAGACGGAGTGTTAAGAAATTATTCCTGAGGGGACCACATAAAATCAAGCCATGGCAGCAGCGTGGCCCGGGAGGGTGGCGGGTAGGCAGGTCCTCAGCTCTCTTCTACGAAACCTCTTCAGCCACCTCCAGCCAGCCTGGCTCTCTAGGCAGTGACTGAGCAAGTCACTTTGCTTTTCAGGGCTTTAATTCCCTCATCCGAAAGTCACCAAGGAAGGAAGGCAGTTGGATTTCTAAGAACTTAGGACTCACTGATGCCAGCTGTGTGGCTGTGTCTGTTGAGAAAAATGTTACCTAGTATTGAAAGATACACACGTAGGCAAGATTCCAACCACACAGGAGTGGTGCAGAGTTCATCTGTTAAACAGGCAATTTAGACTACTTAGGGGAGGGTTGGTTTAAAGTAATGAAATTATTTTATTTTACTTTTGAGAGAGGGTCTCACTGTGTAGGCCAGGCTGGTCTTGAACTCGTTATGTAGCCCAGGCTGCACACATTCTGGTGGTGATGCAGTTGATGGTTGCTCATTTTGCATCTACTAAGCAAATTCATTTCAGCGCTCTTTTTCTTTTCCCTGGTATTGGGCATTGAACCTAGGGGCTTCTTCACAAAGAGCAATTAATGAAATTTCTGAGTTTAAGAAAAATGCTACCAGGCCTAATGGCAAACACCTGTAATCCCTGCTTCTCTAGGAGGGTGAGGCAAGAGGATCAAAAATTCAAACCCAGCCTAGGGAAACTTGATGAGACCTGTCTTAAAATAAAAAGGGCTGGGGAGGCAACATAGTACTCCCTGGGTGTAATTCCCAGTACTGGGGTGGGGGGGGCAATATAATTGATGGATCAGTGCATAGAATTGGATTCATCATGATCTTTAGTTCATAACATGCCTCATAACTGCCTGTTCTCCTCCCCTCTGCCTCCCTCCCTCCCTCTTTCTCATGTAACAAATGCCCTTAAATCTACGTCCAACAGGGAAGCTGGGACTGTGGTAGCAGCTCACATCTAGCCACATGGTCCCAGCCTTCTGCATTTTTCACTACTGTTTTTTTTTCATTAACTTTATTTTGGTACATTTTAGGTATAAAATACAGTTACATTCATCATTGGGATCTTGTACCATTACATGAGTCTCTTGGTTCTTATTTTTTTTCCCCCTCCCTTGCCCTCCCTTCACCCCCTCCACCATTCCCTATTTGCAAAGACCTTGTTTATCTTTTTTTCCTCTTCTCAAATTTTTTCCATTCCCTTCTTTCCCTTCCCCTACCCCTCCCAATTCCCCTGCTCTTTTAGACCTTTTCTTCCTGTTACACAATATCAGTTATACATTTTTAAAATTACAATATTAAGATCTAGGAGACATTACCACAGATTTTACAGAATTTAAAAGGATATAGAAAGGATATTACAAAAATGTTTTTTGAAATAAATTTGACAACTTCTAAGAAGTACCTTGGAAGACAAATTAATGAAACTAACTCTGGAGGAAATATAAAATTTGAATAGCACCTATTAAAGAAAGTATATTCCTAGCTTGAAAACCTACCTATATGACAACAGCAGGCTCATAAACATTTTAACTGATAAATTATATCAAACAAAGCAGAAAAAAGAAGGAACACTTCTCCTCTCATTTTAGGAACTCAACATTGTGCTAATCCTAAAACTGAATAAAGATAATAGAAGAAAAAAGTATGAACATAGATAGAAATTTGTTTAACAAAACAAACTATTAGAAGTCAGATCTGGCAGTATGTAGAAAATGGTTTTGTTATAGGGATGGCAGTGTTGGTTCAGCATTGGAAGATCCACCCCCAAAAGTCATCATTTTAACAGAGGAAAGGAAAAAGCCATATGATCCTGTCACTAGTTGGAGGAAAAGTATTGGACTAAATTCCACAGCTGTTCATGGTAAAAGCTATCAGGAGACTAGAAGTAGAACAGAACCTTCTCAACAGATTAAAGACATGTACTCCATACTTCCAGCGAGAATGCCTCATATGAATGGAGAAGATACAATGCTTTCTCCTTGAGGTGGGGAACAAGGGCAGATATGCTTACTCTTTATCTGTCATTAAACTTTGAAACCTAGTCCCCACCAAAATAGTCTGGCAATAAAATGACACAACTAGGATAGGATTGGCATGGCAGAAGCAAAATCTTTATATGTAGATGAAATGATCATCTACAGAGAAAATACTAAGAAATCTCTAGGAGCCCCTAGAACTTGTACTTGAATTTAGCAGGATTAGAAAACACACAGTATATATAAAAATTCAGGTCTGTGTATACTTGCTATAAATGAAGAATTGGATATTGAAATTTAAAAGTTATGTAGGAGTACAAAGGACCTAGAAAAGTTAAAAACAAAAACAGTGTTGTAAGACGTTTAGTACCTAATTTTAAGACTTCTTCTAAAGCTACAGTAATCAAGGCAGTGTTGATGTAAGGAAAGACATATAGATCATTGGAATAGAACAGAGAATCTAGAACTAGAACCACACATATATGGTCCACTGAGTTTTGAAAGATTATTTAACATTAGCATTTTATAGAATATAAACTCAATTCAAGAGCCAAGGAAGAGATAGTGTTTTCAGCAAATGGCACCAGAACACCTGGTATCCGTATATAAAAAATTAACCTCAACCCTTTTTTTCTATACATGAAAAGAACTTGAAGGGATCTATGAACCTAAATAAGAAAGCCTAAAAGTATAAAACTTTAAGAAGAAATTATAAGGGAAAATATTTATGAATTCAGGGTAGGCAAGAACTACCTAGGATACAAAAAACATGATGTATAAAAGAAAAAAATTGATAAATGAGATTCCATCAAAATTTAGAACTTTAAATGACATCATTAAAATGAAAAGTAGTCCTTAAACAGACCATATTTACAGTGCATATAACCTATGACTAGAATATATAAAGAATTCTTAGAGCTCATTAATAAACAACCCAATTAAAATGTAGATGTAAGAAGATGATAAATAGCCAGTGTAGCACAAGGAATGGTGTGCAACTCTAGAATCAGAAAAATACTAATCAGTACAGTAATAAGATTGAATTATACACTCATTAGGGAGATGAAGTGAAAAGTTTTAAAAGCCTTGTCCTGACTTTTTCTTTTTGTTGGATTCTCCCCCTTTGCATTTAATTTGTCATGCCCAATGGATTCATTGTGCTGGGTTTCCTGGGGTTGTGATCCTCATTGTCTTTTCCTAGGGTATTGTCTAAAATCTTTTGGAGTGCCAGTTTAGTATTCATGAAGTTCCTGAGGTGCTCTTTATCATGAAAGTATCTTATTTCTCCATCAATTTTGAAAGATAGTTTTGCAGAATACATCAATCTGGGTTGGAGGCTGTTTTCCTTTAGGGCTTGAAATACATCACTCCAAGTTCTTCTTGCCTTGAGGGTTTGCATTGAGAAGTCTGCTGTGATTCTGATGGGCTTTCCTTTGTATGTGATTTGTTTCTTTTCTCTCACTGCTTGTAGAATTTTGTTCTTGTTGGATTTCTGGAATCCTAACTATTATATGCTTATGTGTAGATTTTTTTTTGATTAAGTCTAGCTGGAGTCCTATATGCCTCCCTTATCTGTATGTCAAGTTCTTTTCCCCTGCTTGGGAAGTTTTCTGCCATCACTTCTGTGAACCGTTTTTTTATGTCGTCTGCACTCTCTCCTCTTTCTTCATTGACTCCAATCAGTCTTATGTTATTCTTCTTTGCATCGTCTAGCAGCTGCTGGATTGATTTCTCGTGTTCCCTTACAATTTTAAAGCAATTTTTCTTTTCCTCCTCACTAATTGCAATCTTATCTTCTATATGTGAAATTCTATCCTCACATTGGTTCATTCTGCTGCGCAAACTTTCAATGGAGTTTTTAATCTCTTGGGAATCTGTATCTGTTTTATGGATTCCATTTGTTTCCTATGGTGGGATTCCATCATGTTCCTCAGATCCTCTATTTTTTTATCTGTGTCCTCTCTAGATTTATTAATCATGTCTTGCACCATGAGCAAAATCTTTGCTATTATCTGAGTAATTATTTCTGATTTCATTTTTCCCAGATCCTCTTTTGTTGCCAGTTCAGAGAGTCCAGGTGGTTGAGTATCAGATTGTTCCATCTCCTTTCTCTTTGAGGTTGCTGTAGGTGATCTGGAAGTCTGTTTTTGAGGCTTGTTTATGTGTCTTCTCATTTCCATGGGGGGGGGTGCTTCTGTTGCCCACATGGCTCACCTTCTCTGCCCTAGGAGCTTGGGATGGCAGCAGGGGAGCTTCCTTCCAGGTTCTGGGACTGGCTCAGCTTCTCTGCCCTAGGAGCTTGGGATGGTGGTGGGGGAGCTTCTTTCTGGGTGCTGGGACCGGCTGAGCTTCTCTGCCCTTCACTATTGTTTTTAAAAGCAGTTTAGCTGCATTACTTCCAGGTGCCTGAAGGGTGATTTGTACCAAAGCCTTGCAGGAGGATTGAGGATCTGAGGATTTGCTTTAATGAATGGCACCATGGCCCCTGGTTAGCAAATTAATTATTGAAATGTACATAAGAGGCTCTCAAGTGTTCAGAAGCCATTTTTCTTCTGTAGAGTGGCTTCCCAATTGAGGCTTGTTTATCCTCTTAATTTGCCTCACCAGCCCCTTTCTGTCCTGGTCCCTGGCAAGTTCCTTGCACAATGATCCTCAGCTGTAGATCTAGGGAGCTCAGATGAGGTGAGGAATCTGCTGGCTTTTCTGGAAGGTTTCTTAGGAGAATCCCAAGAGCAGCCAACACCCACTGAATGCCAGCTTGGGACCAGCACTGTCCTAAACCTTCACCTGAATTGGGTTATGCTCAGAGGCCCCCTGGGAAGGAAGGGGTGTGAGCAAACCCATTGTATAGATGAGTACCATGAGGCACAGAGAGCGTGACCTGGCTACTCAATGCCAACAGTAATATAGGAGGGGCAGAACTGGCACATGTGATGCCCAATTGCAGGCTCTCAACCATTAAGTGACCCAGATGCTTGGCCTTGCTCTCATGAGTGGCCTGGAGCAGAGAGCTAAAGAGGGCCCTGGGGTGGTGGTTCTGTGTGACCCGGATTCTCGTGTGTGGTGGGAAGACTCCACTCCAAACAGGAAAGCCAGCAGACTGGAGCTTTCCTCTGTCCCACCTGAGCACAGCAGGCCACCTCAAGGGGTTCCATCCTTGGGATTCCAGCTTAGAAACCTATGATTGCTGATACCCAAGAATTCCTCTTCCCCTCAGGATCCCTTCAGCAGTAGGGGTTTCATTCAGAACATCGGAGATTCTGCTGTTCTCCCTGCTAGGGGAAACTTCAACCTTTGTCCAGCAGAGGCAGGGACCCCCTTCCCCAGCAAACTCCTCCATCCCTGGGTGTCAGGTCTCTCTGGGAACAGGACTTCAGCTTGGTCATGGAGAGGCTGAAGCAGAGCCAGGTGGGTGCAAGAGGGAGGCCCTGTTTCATTATGATGAAACTGAGGCCAGGGAAGCGCTTTGCTGAGCTCCAGGTACCAGATGGATGAAAGGGAAAATGGTGCCTCCAGGGGCTTCAACCACTGCTGATTGCTCTTTCAAAGGCTGCTTAGATGGGTGTCTGTCCCCTCCCCAAAGAGTCAGTAGCCATTGGGGTTGGGGACTGGTTCCCAGCCAGCCTCACCTCCTCCTCCCAGAGCACAAATGTCAGCCGCCTGACACCCTCGTGCCAAGGCTGCTCTCTTCCTGGGCCTCCCCTTGGCCACCCATCCCATGGCCACTTCTGGTGACCTGTTTTTTGAGAGGGATTCTCACTTCATTGCCTAGGCTGGTCTCAACCTCTTGGGTTCATGCGATTCTCCCATTGCAGCCTGCAACCTCCCAGAGTAGCTGGGACCAGAGAGACATGTGCCACGTGCCCACCTACCTGTGAAATCTGTGTGCCAGCTTCTCAGGCCCTGACCCAGCATTCTGGCTCCTTCCTCCTGCTGCAACTCAGCCTCCACCTGTGGAAACCCCACATACATGGTCTTCATTTCCCCCCAGGTCCTCCCTTTCTGATCACTCCCTCACTCCAGGGGCTTTGTGTTCCGGCCCTCGGTTCCTGCACCCCTTGTACCATCCTCTTCCCTCTTCCTGCCAAGTCAGGGGTGCCCGGGTGGGGGCCCTCTCACTTGGTGATGCCCAGGAAGGTTTTGGTTTTCATATCTGGGTGGGTATGCTGCTGGCATCTGGCGGGTCAGGGGAAGGCAGGGATGCTTCCGCACATCCTGCAGTGCAAAGTTCAGCCTCCACACCGAAGACTCACCCAGCACCAAACGTCAATCATGCCAGGGCTAAGAATCCCTGCTCGCAGCTGCTGGAGACCACCAGGGTCCCCTGGCAGAGTTGCCCCTACAGAGCCTGGTAAACCAGCATGCCCCTCGTCTCTGCTCTTCCTGCTTTGTTGCAAACCTTCCTTTTCCTAGGCCTCCTGCCCTTGGGCCTCTGCCTTCAGTCTGCCTTCCCCTTCTTGCAGCTACTAAGAGGCTGAGTGGAGGCAAGAGTGGGTATGCATGAGGGGGATAAGGGGACCCCTCCAGACTGCCCATCTGCAAGGCCAGCCTTCCCTTCCCCTCTTACCATGGCAGCTTATTTCTCTATCTGTATTCCAGATACCTCCCAGGCTCCTACCAGATCCACCGTGGCTTCCTTTACCCCAGTGTACTCCCTCTTGAAGCCCCAAAGAATCACAGTCAGGTTGCCCAGAACAAAACCAGACAGACTCATCCCTGCAGACTTCTGGGCCCCACCCACAGAAGCACTTGCTCAGAACCTGGCAGGAGGGCCAGGCCCAGCAGTTGAAGTACAGTTTGAGAGAAGCTGACATTGATATTCTGTATCTCCAGTCTTCTCATCCCGATTTTGATCTTTACCATGAGCTTTTTGGTTTTGTAGATACTAGGGATTGAACCCAGCTACATCCCCAGCTCTTTCTAATGTTTTTATTTTGAGACGGTCTCACTGAGTCACTAAATAGCTCAGGCTGGGCTTGAACTTTCAGTCTTCCTGTCTTAGCCATCACAATGCTGGGATTACAGGTGTATGTCACTGCGCCTGACTTGCCATTAGCAATTTAACTTTGAGTGATTGTGCACAAATTGAGCACTCTTAGTCTAAAAATATGAAATCCCAAATTCTCCAAAATACGAAACTTATGGTTTACTGTATACAAGCTTTGTTACATGGACAAAAGTACTAAAAATATTCGTAGAGGGATGTAACTCAGGGCTAGAGCGCTTGCCTGCACATAACCAAGACCCTGGATATGATCCCTAGCACAGAAAAAAGAATTTACCTTTAGGCAGCTTGATATATAAGGTGTCACCTAAATGGGTTCTGTGTTTAGCCTTGGGCCCCATCCCCAAGACATTTCATTATGCTCATGCAAATATTCCAGAATCTGATAAAATGTGAACTCCCAAACCCTTCTGGTCCCACGTACTTCAGATAAGGGATACTCAACCTGTAATTCTACTTTGGGGAGATAAAAGGGAGTGATTAAGATTGATAATGATACTGGATCAGAAGGTGGAATCAGGATTGTTCAGGGCAAAATGAAAAGTATGAACACCATCATTTTTTTCTGTATTAGAGATGGAACCCAAGAATGCTCTACCACTGAGCTATATCCTCAACCCTTTTTTATTATTAATGCTTAATTTCAATATAGGGTCTCAATCAGTTGGCCAAGCTGGCCTTAAACTTGGAATCCTCCTGCCTCAGCCTTCCAGGTAGCTGAGATTACACGTGTGGGCCATCATGCCCAGCAGATACTATCATTTTTAAATACCTTAAATTTCTTCCACTCTCAGCACATTCCCTCCTCTTCAAAGAAGCAAAGAATGACCAACAATAACAACAAAAGCAACCCTTCCGGCACCCACACCAAATCCAGAAGGGCCTGAATGTAGACAAAGTAGATGATGTCACAGAAGGTGTGCAAACACACCCCCACCGTGCCCCTTCTCCACCCTGGTGGCTGAACTTCTTGAAAGAATTGTGTGCATTCACTACACACATTCCCTGAGTATCCCTACCTGTTAAGACCCTATGCGGGCATCCTGCCATCCCCTCTCTGCCAAGTGCAGTGGCCACTGGGCGCCTTCCTCCTTCACAGGACCTTACAGAGCATGAAGACTGTGTCTTGGGGTGGTAAAGATGAGGCTCAGGCCTGGGGTTGGGGAGACAGTAAAGCAAGGAGCCCCAATCTGCAGCCAGACAACACTGATTGGGAGCCCAGCTTCGGCGGTCACTCAGGTGACTTGAACAAGCTTTGTCCTCCCGCTCAGCTCTTCAGTGAGGATGACAGCACTGGGGGTGGACAGGTTTCGAGGAGTCAATAAGATGGCAGTAAACAAAAGCCAGCATGAGGCTGGGACTTGAGAGTGGCAGCTCATGTCACCCAGCCTTGGAACAGAGGGGTAGGAGGAGGCTCTGGTGAGTGAAAAAAGCAAGCAGACGAGCCTGGCAGAAATTTGGGACACAGAAATGAAGCCATGGCGAATGGGTTCTCCATACACTCTGCAAGTGTGAATGGACAAGTGAGCAAGTGCAGCAAGCCCAGAGGGGTGCCAGGTATCCACATGGTACCCACATGGCTCTGCCTGGTGCACTGTGTACTTGGTTTGCTCAATATCTTGTCCCTCTGAGAGTCTGACCTTCAGGCCTTGTGCCGTTCCTGACCGCTCCCCATTATCCGCCAGCACTTGGCGCATGGTATGTGCCCCAAATATGTGCCCGCTGTCTCTGGCAAAGGCACGTTTGTGGGGCCTGAGTAACAGTCCCGGAAATGAGAATGCTAAAGGGATGACATCTTCAGGCCCCCCTCAGCCGGCACTCAGGCACCCAGTTAGCAGCCGGCTTCCTGTGCCAGCTCTGACTGTGGCCAGGATCCAGTGTGCTTCCTTTTCAGTCCTACACTCCAGCCAGGACTTGAGTGGGGGACCCGGACACTGCAAGCTGCTTTGGGGACTTCTGAGCCAAGAAGGAGGGGCAGGTTGGGAGAGCAAGGTTTGGGGACACAGACACCAGCCCTCCTGGGGGTGCTTCAGGCTTGGGTGAGCTGGGGGCTGGAGAGGCAGTTGGGGAAACAGGCCTGCCCTGTCCTGGGAGAGGCTGTGCTTAGTCTGCTTTGCCTGGGGTAAATGCTTCTGTACCTCCAGGGAGAGACTGAAGTGAGGGACAAATGGTACATGCTGACTCAGTAGGACCTGCGGTCCTGACGGTTTGTGTCAGGTGTATCTCCTGAGATCTCGGGAGCCCCGAAGACTGAGGAATGCTGGGTGGAGGCCTGGGTCTTTGAGCTCAGGCTCAGCTGGTTTCCAGGGGTCCTGCAAGGCTCCTGTGCAGAGCAGAGCCTAAGCTGGCTGTGGGGGTGCAGACCTGTATCCCAGCATGGGCTGAGGCTGGAGATTCAAGAGCATGTGGTCAGCTGTCCTTGGCCTGCCCAGAGAAGAGGGGAGCTGGGCAGAGCCCAAAGTGCACCCAGGCTTCTCTGGATGGGCTTCTTCTTGGAGACACACCTCTGGTGACTGGTTCGGTGGTGAGTGGCCTTACCCAGAGAGGCCTAAAAGGGCCCCAAAGAAACCCTCAGCTGGAGAAGCCTCTGCCAATGCAGGGGAGATTGGGGGCCGGCAGGGGTGTCTCAGTCTCAGAGGACTGGGACATTCCATTGGGAAGGCTGCATTCCGAATTCCAGGGGGTTGTAAACTCAGAGGAGCCTTAGGTGGCCTTTTATCTTGGTATCTGCAGCTCCCAGCTTCTGATTAGAACCCCATGGGGCAAGCGTTCTCTGTCTCTGGACACATTCAAGTGCAGCGAGGGGTGTGCTGTCCATCAGAGGGACCCTGGATCGAAGAGGCCTCTCCATCGGAAGGTCACACAGACACATCTGAGGGCTGGTTTGGTGTGTGGCCAAGGACAGTGATGAGGGGTGGCTCTGTGGGGTAATGAGGCAGCCCCTTCCCTAGGGAGTGGCCAGTCTTTTCATTTTGGGGCTGCTCAGAAAGGGGGGCTACCAGGCAAAGTAGCACTGCCTCTGGGCATCACTGAGCCCCTCCTTCCTGCCCGGGAGTCTTCATCAACAGGGCTCTGCTAGCAGCATGTCCACCTTCTGTGTTCTCGGACACGTGCCCCTCAGGTGTCAGGCATCATTCCCTCTTGGCTCCACAGAGAGGCTCAGACAGTGGGGCCACCTGTCCAGGTCACACAGCCCAGCCCTGGATCCGACAGACCAGCCCTGGCTTCCTCACTCAGATCCCAGTCTCACCGGTGAGGTGTTCTGCAGCTGGGCTCCTTCGAGCACACACCTTCATCTCCCGCTGTGAGCCCAGAGGCTTTGAGTCCCTGCCCAGGGAGGGAAGGTCCACACTCCTTCTGGAAGCTGGGTTGTGGGAGGAGCACACCCTTGTCCTCCTGTCCTCGGCCTGGGAGGCTTGGAGAGGAGCGGATTTCAGTTGTCAGAAACGTTGTTATCATGCAGTGGTCCTGCCATATTGGGAAGGCTCCTGGCCTGCTGGTGAAGCAGGGAGTCTTTGAGTTTAAGCTCCAGCATAAGGGCGGGGGTGTGGCCCAGTGGCAGAGCACTTGCCCAACATGCACCAGGCCCTGAGTTTGATCCCTAGTACTGAAAAACAAACAAAACTTTAGGCTAAAAATAGTTGGGGTCTGGGCATAGTTGCACATACCTACAGTTGCCAGGTACTCAGGAGGCTGAGGCAGCAGGATTAGAAATGGAGAGAGGGGGTCAGGGAGCCTCCTTCCGGATGTGCCCTCCATTACCAAGTCTGGACCAGAGGCAAAACCCAGAGGGCAGCCACTCTGGCTGGTGCCTCTGCCTCAGGCTGCCCCTCTTGCCCTGACCAGATGCCTTAGCACCCCAGTTCTGGTTTTGGTGACATTAAGGGACCGAGGGAAGCACAAACTTGGCTTGTTTCATAAAGCGGCCACCGTCATGTAGGAAGGACCCTGAGAAATGGGTTATTATGTCCTACCAAGAATGCCTGATCCAGGGCTTCGCACACTGGGACAGTTAAATTGTAACCAATTTGTACTGCTTTTTTTTTTTTTTTTTGGTACCTGGGATCGAACTCGGGACCTTGCGATTTCCAGGCAGGTGGCAGAATCACTGAGCTAAATCCTCAGCCCTATGTACTGTATTGTTGGGCAGGAAGGTTGGCCAGTCTCTCCCTCGCACCGCCATACTGGGGATTTGAGCCCAGGCCCTTGGCACTGAGCTACATCTCCAGCCCTTTTTATTTTGAGACAGTCTCATTAGTTGCCCAGGTGGTACTCAAACTTGTGAACCTCTTGCTTCAGCTTTCCAAAGTGCTGGCGTTACAGGTGTGCCCCACCATACCCAGTTTATGATGGCCAACATTTAGCCTGAATCGTTAGCATCTGGTGACACCTTCAAGCCAGTAGTTCACAAAGTTGGAGGGTGCCTGATCAAAACAGTGTATTTGAGGACTCAGGGAGTTCTGGGGCTGATGGCAGAAGCTTGCTCTGGGTTGTACCACTTGGCTTTCTGGACTAGAGCCCCGCCCCTCTAGCGCCCGCCCCCGGCGTTCCGCCCCGCCCCGCCCCACCCACTGACCCTGCCCTGTGTCCACAGGCTGCTGAACAGGATGTCCGCAGACGACCGGCACCTGGGCTCCAGCTGTGGCTCCTTCATCAAGACCGAGCCGTCCAGCCCATCCTCGGGCATTGATGCCCTCAGCCACCACAGCCCCAGCGGCTCGTCGGACGCCAGCGGCGGCTTTGGCCTGGCCCTGGGCACCCACGCCAACGGGCTGGACTCGCCGCCTATGTTCCCAGGCGCGGGGCTGGGAGGCACCCCGTGCCGCAAGAGCTACGAGGACTGTGGCAGCGGCATCATGGAGGACTCGGCCATCAAGTGCGAGTACATGCTCAACGCCATCCCCAAGCGCCTGTGCCTCGTGTGCGGGGACATTGCCTCTGGCTACCACTATGGCGTGGCCTCCTGCGAGGCCTGCAAGGCCTTCTTCAAGAGAACCATCCAAGGTGAGTGGTGGGCAGCGCAGGCCCGGGTCGGGCCGGGTGGGGACGCCTGACTTTCCAGGGAGCGGCCAGGTCTGTGACCCTGGGAGCAAAGGTTCCAAGGGCCCCTTCTTATGCCTCAGGGGTCCTCATGTCTGGGACTCCAGGCAAGGACTCTCTGAGGCTTGCACCCCAGAAACCACAAAGAAAACCTACACAAATGCTTAGCCATGGGCGCCTGATCTGTATGGCAAGCGCTGTCCGATGTGTACCTCCCCAAAAGCTCAGTTTTCTGGAAAAAAAATAGCATCATTGCCCTGCCATTCCAGACCTGTGAAACGTAAAGGGTTCCCTTACTTTGGTTCTGTTGTTGTTGTTTCTTTGATTTTTGTTTTTTTGAGACAGGCTCTCACTGTGTAGTTCAGGCTGGCCTTGAACTCACTCTGTAGCCCAGGTTGTTGGCCTTGAGCTCACTGCAGTCCTCGGGCCTCAGCCTCCGGAGTGCTGGGATTATAGGCGTGTGCCACCACACCCAGCACTGGCTTTGTTTTTAATCTTTTAATTGCACAAGTGAGACAGTGACTATTTTCTCTTGATAAAAGACTCTTGGCTTGTGTGAGTCAGGGCAGGACCACCGTTCTGGGATCCCAGTGGGCCTATCTTTGGGGCTTTTGGGATACATCTGCATATCAGCTGAGTCACAGATCAGCTGAGTCCAGCAGATGGCCGTGGGGGTGGCTGCCTCTTTGTAGGTGGGGTGAGTCATTCTGATACATGTATGGGTCCCTGTGCACTGGGCCACAGGTGCCACAGGTTGGATGGGGGACTGCCTTCCTAGGGTGGCTCCAGGTTTCTGACTCAGGGAGCTGGGACTGCTGTGACTGACATGGCCGCGGGGCCTCAGGCCCGGGGCTGAGCCCTTCTGTTCATTCAGCCCAGTTGCCTGTTGAGCACTTACTAAGTACCAGGCTTTGTTCAAGGTTCTGATGGCCCAGACAGACAAGTGTCCTGGCTCAAGCAGGTAGTTGAGAGCATGAGGCCCTCCCACTGGGACAGCAGATAAGGAGATCCAGGGGACCCGCTCTGCCCCCGTCAGATCCCCTCTGGTCACCAGGGACAACTCCCCACCCCCACCCTTTCCCTTTTTGGAAGAGGCAGGCTGAGCTTCCCTGAGATGCTTGTATTGGTTCCTTCATTAAATATTTACCTGTTGAACTTTCTTCAGATGGCAATCTGTTAAACCAGCTGCTGGCATAAGGATTGGGTGTGTTTCCAGTTCTGCAGTAGTAGTTGGGATGAAGAGAAACAAGGGCTAACACCCCATCCCTGCTTCTAGGTCAGACAGTTTCGTGCACTGCCTTTTAGCTGACGTGCTGCCTTGGTTTCTCTTTGTGCTTCAGCTTCTCCATCTGTGAAGTGGGATAGCCTTCCTACCTCACTTAAACCTGCTAGGACTAAATGAGATAACACATATAAAGCACTTAGGATGTTCCCTGCCACCTGAGAAGTGCTAAATAAATGTTTACAATGATTATTTTTACTTTAACAGTGTCACTTAAGTCATTCCCTAAGACAACAGAAATGTAACTTGTTTGGGTTTTCAGAACAAGATTTTTAGCCGGGCATGGTAGTGCATACCTGTAATTTCAGCACCTGAGAAGCGGAGGCAGGAGGATTGCCATAAGTTCGAGGCCAGCCTGGGATATGTAGAGTTAAAGGCCAGCTCCTTCTGCCTCTTCCCAAGTGCAAGAATTACAGGTATGTGCCACCATGCCCGGCTTGAGAACAAGCTTTTAAAACCTACATACATTTAAATAAAGCCAGGCATAGTAACACATGCGTAATCCCAGCACTAGGGAGGCTGAGGCAGGAGGATCACAAGTTTGAGACCAGACAGGACTACATAGAGAAACCTTGTCTCAAAAACAAAACAAAAAACCAAAACAAAGTCCATAAAACTACATGTATTTAAATAAAACGACAGAATTACTATTTTGATATAACAAATTAGGTTATTTTAGCTATTTTAGTTATATAATGTTTATTTTTGAATGAGCCCTTCACAAAATAAAAGTAAAAATTCATACACAATGAAAGATTAAAAGCAAGTTTTCCTACCACCCCCATCTTAGTTCACTTACCTAGTCTACAAGGAGCCCTGTTACCAACTGCACCCAGCAAACACGTGCTCACTACCTTCTGTTCGCTGCGGTAATTTCCAGGACACCATGATGGCCTTGTCCTGGTCCTTGCCAGAGTGTTTTTTTAGTGGTAGATTTGAACCCAGGGCCTCTCACCTGCTAGGTACTTGCTAGCTTACATCCCCTGTGCCTGGGGGCAGCCCAGGGGTCCCTATGCTTGAAACGTACACTGTGTCAATTGTGTCTTCTATTTGACCCAGGAGAAATGTTTAAACTAGCCAAAGTTACTGACACAGCAGCGTTTTTCTGCCTAACTTGGGAAGGGTTCTTGACAAGGCTGTCATTATTTTGGATACATGGAGATCACTTTTTAGAATGTTGCATTTTAGAAGACAGTCGTGTTTTTCTTCTCTCCATACTGTTCCGAAGTGGGGCTGGAGGGTTCCAGGTCAAGGATTTTGAAAGCAGAAGCAAGTGTGTGTAGACCCAGGAGCCCCCACTGCATCCTCACCAGGGCCAAGTGGCTGGAAATGTTCTCAGCAAGTCTGGAGCCCACACAAAGATTCTGTAAATAGCCTTAATTATTTGCTTCCACGAATAGGATATTAATCGCTTCGTAGAAGTCCAAAGACAAACAACAGCTATCCTGCAGGGAACAGAACTGGCCGGGGGGGCCCCCCCCTTTCTCACAAGAAGAGGTCTACCTTACTACTACAAAGAGGGTTCTCTGAGGAGCAGGGAAAAACAAACTCCGAGGCAGATGGAGTCCTCTCACTGGGTCATTAACTTTCTGGTTTTGTTCTCACAAAGATTTTGACTTTGTTGTTTCTAATAGAAAAGTTGGAAGATGGGAAAAGTATAAAGAGGAAGATCGAACCTGAAATTGGACAACCACAGAGACACGCTAGGAACTGAGTGGGCAGCTATTGAGCCCCTGCTCTGAGTAAGGTTCAAGAGGGGACGGGAGAGATGGGAGCAGGGGTCCTGTCTCCAGAAAGCTGGAAACCCATGCTTAATTCCCTGGGAGTCTCAGGCTCAGCTCTAGGCTCCCAGCTGGAGCACAGGCTTCTGGGCCCCTCTCTGTGGAGGAGAATATTCAACCATTTTTCTTTTTCCAAAGCACAGTGGGGGAGGGGGGCAGTGGTAGTAGGTGGTGGTGATCATCAAACCTAGGGCTTCACC
This sequence comes from Heterocephalus glaber, assembly GCF_053883595.1. NCBI lineage: Eukaryota > Metazoa > Chordata > Mammalia > Rodentia > Bathyergidae > Heterocephalus > Heterocephalus glaber. The sequence continues at coordinate 16,503,675 of NW_028258379.1, forward strand.
AGGAGCTACGTCCTCAGCCCCCCAGCCTTTATTAACTGGAGCAAGCTCTTGGCCTTGGCCAGAGGGCTTTAGTCCTGGAATGCTCCATTCCTCTGTATCAGTTCGCCCTCCTGCTCCCATCTGGCCTCCCCACTTACCTCCTCCCAGTCGGCTCCTTCCAGTGCTGTACTGGAAAGGGACGGGAGTTGGTATAGACCAGGATGTCGTGATAGACTTGGGAGGGAAGCCCTCAGATTCCCAGTCCTTGACGAATACTTAGCGCTCGCTGTGTGCTTGGTTGGAGCCAAGAGGGGGGCAGATACTTGTACTGTGCAGATAGGGAGGAGAGAGAGGAGGGAAACAAATCCAGGCTATTTATTTATTTATGGCTTTTTGAGATAGGATCTTGCTATATAGTTTGGGTTGGTTTTGAACTATGTAGCCCAGGCTGGCCTCGAACTTTTAGTAATCCTGCTTCAGCCTCCGGAGGAGTGCTGGGATTATAATAAGCGTGTGTGCGACCACACCCATCTTGTTTTTGTGAATCAAGTAGGGTTGGAATACAGCCACACATGTTCGTTTACATATTATCTGTGGCTGCTTTGATATGGTACCTAGGAGTTGAGTAGCTGCATCAGAAATGTCAGACCTGCAAAGCCTAAAGTACTCACTGGCAGTCCCTTTTATAGAAAAGACTTGCACTCTTCTGCCCTGCAGCCTTGAGCAGGACAGGTTCAGTCCCCAGGGGCTCCTGCTAGTGCCAGCTCTGTTCAGTTCCAGGCTGGGAAATGTTACTGGCACTAGGGGCTGGGTTGGAACTCACTGAGGATAGATTAGCTCAGAGATAGACAAAGGCACCTTCCTGAAGGTACAGGAGGGACTTCAGTTTGAATTCCCTAGTCTGTCTAAAGGAAAACTGTGCCCATCCTGAAGGGTTGGCCAGCCCTGCAGGCAGAGAGCAAAACAGAGTCAGGAGAAGGCACCAGCCTAGGGAAAGGGAGTTCTTGGTTTAGGGTTAGCCTGCTGCACTAAACCTGCCCTAGATCTCATGAATTTCTCTCTGGTGATGACCTAGCTCCCCTTGGGCCGTCTACCACTTGGGGCCTGTCAGTTTGGGCTTGTGTTTGCCCTGTCTGTAATGTATGTTGGCCTCACTGGGCTCCATCAGGCTTCTCCATGTGGGCAGTGGGAGTCCACCCTGAGAGAAGCCCTCATGGATCCGGGCTTGTGGGGTGAGGGCAGAGTGCCCGATTCTGGGCTTTGGTACTGACGCTGCCGCATCAAGAGCTCATGGAACCAATGCCAAAAGTAGTGAGGCGGCTTTCTAGGGCCTTTTCCAAGCTGTACCCCCAAATCTCGACTCTGTCGCCCTGTTTCTCACTCTCAGCAGAGACTCTGCCTCCTGCTTTGTGTTTTTGAGACAAGGACTCTCACTAAGTTGCCCAGGCTGGCCTTAAACTTGCAGTCCTCCTGCCTCTGTCTCCTGAGTGCTGGGATTATGGTTGTGCACCTCCACACCTGGCTGGCTGTTGTTTCACCCAGAACTGGAAGCCTTCAGCCTTCAAGTGGGCGTCAGCAAACCCACCCACTCTCCCACACCTGCTGTCTTTCTTTGTGGTTCATTCCGGTTATTTCTTATTACCCATTTACTTGGAGAAGAGGTACCCCTACCTTGCTAAGTTTCCCTCTGGGCAGAAGCCTGTCTCCTCCCTCTTCCCAGAGCCTGGTCTTTTGTCTCCTCTCCTTTGTCTTCCCCTCTCACTTTCTAAGTCTCCTTCTTAGCATTTAAATACCTCTAGTGTCTCCAACCTAAACACCTGCCCCCTCCCTCCTCCTTTCAGGCCCTGGCTTCTGCTGCCTCTGGAATCCGAATGGACAGTCTCTTGCCTGCAGCTCTTTCTGAGCTTGGGTTCCCTTAACACCCAATGCCCACGTCCTCGTGGCTGTCCCTTCCCCCTTGGAAGATGCCCGGATGTACCTGTGCCACTCTGCCCACACCAGCCCAGGCCCACCCTATGGCTGCTGTCATGACCGCCTGGGTTCTCAGGGAGACCGTAGCCTCCGGAGGGACAGGGTGACATTCACCGTGCTCTCACCGACCCCTGTCCTCTCACAGGTCCTGGCATGTAGGAAGGTCTCAAGTGTCTGAATCCTAGTGTCCAAAGTGATCCCCCACTTTCCCAAGGACCGCAAACCAAAGGAGTTTGGCCCATTTGGGACTAGAAACTTGTGGGGATCTACAGAAGGTTGTTAAATTTCTGGTTACCACAATATGCAGTTTTAGTTTTACTTACGTATTTTAAATCACATAATGTAAAACAGTATGTTATTTTTTGAAAACCTTTTCTATTCACATTTTGTGAAGCGAGCTTTATGGAATTTTTCATAGGAATCTCTAGTCTTTGCTTTTTCTCAGCCCCGTTGAGTCATAGAACACAGTAGTTCTGGCCGCGCTGTCTTCCCCTGTGTGTTAGGTGCTTGAGTGTTGATGTGTATCTGTTCTGCTCTCCCAGCCATGTTTTTAAAACCATACAAATCTATCTAGACCATTAAGATATGATTTGTGTTGATTTACAGCATTATTTCTATACCATATTAGGTATTACACTGCTTTGAACACCCAGTATTGGTTATTGTAAGGTACCATTTCTGGGAATAACTAAATTTAGGTTAAATTTCTTTGCTTCCTTTGTTCTTGATGTGTGCAAGTAACTAGCCTTTTTTTTTGGTACCTGGATGGAACTTGGGTCCTTGCCCTTGCGGGGCAGGTGGCGGCACCACTGAGCTAAATTCCCGGCCCTAACTAGCCTTTTTTTTTTTAAAGACAGGTTCTCAGTAATTTGCCTAGGCTGGGTTCAAACTTGCAAACTTCCTGCCTTAGCTTTCCAGAGTGCTGGGATTTCAGGTGTGCACATCACACCTACCCTCCTGGAGATGACTAACATTCATTGAGGTCATTTTAGGGCAGTGGTGGCAAACCTGTGGCATACGTGCTGCAGCTGGCTGTTTGTTATCATTGAAAGTTCTAACAGGTTCACCGTCACTGTCTTATGGCAATGTGATCATCATTTGTTCAATGTAAAGTGACTGATGTAATGGCACTTTTTTTTTTTTTTTTGAGGCAGGGTCTTGCTGTGCAGTTGAGGATGGCTTTGAACTCACTATATAGCCCAGGTTGGCCTCAAACTCATGGCGATCCTCTTGGCTCAGCCTTCCAAGCGCTGGGATTACAGGCGTGGGCCACCAAACCTGGGCATAATGGCACTTCTAATGTGAGGCTTTACAACACTCAAATATTAAGCAACTTCCTCTTTCCTAAAGGACAATGTCAGGGAAACCCCTGCCTTATGTTTGAGCTAAAGTAGTTGTTCAGTTCTTTGAGTATTTATTGAGCATCACCTATTGTGCTGGGATCTGGGGACAGTGTGGTGGCCCCTACCCTGGTGGGCTTGCTTTCTAGGAGGAAAGCATACAGTAAATGTTACAAAGAAAGAATGCATGAACAGATGGAGACAGGTGCTGGGCAGGAGAAAGTCAGGGCCGAGAGCAGACTGAGTGGCAGAGAAGGACCATGGGAAGGGGTGGCTCCCACTTACACTGGAATCCTGGGCCAGCGCCCCAGGCCGAGAAAAGCAAGTGTTTCAGGACAGGAGGAGGAAGTGAAGGTGACAGGAAGGTGGCAGGATGTGGAGATAGAGAGGTTGGACAGTCTAGGGGACATGGTGCCGGACTTGGTGGTACATACCTATAATCCCAGCTACTTGGGAGGCGGAGGCAGGAGGATTACAAGGTTCAGGTCAGTATAGGCAATTTAACAAGACCCTGGGGGTGTAGCTCAGTAGTACAGCATGTGTGAAGTCCCAGGTTCAGTCCCGGACCCCCAAGATGAATGAGCCTTAGTGAGTGCTGGGCCGTACAAATAAAGCCGACCTGACCCTCCCTGAGCTCCCAGGAGAGGCGACTGCCTTTCGGTCAAGACACTGGGAAGCCCTGGAGCCACTCCTGGTCTGTGGCTTAAGGCAGAGCCACCGAGAAAGAGCCCTAGTGTGAGGCTTCCTCCGTTCCTGGGCTCAGATGCAGGCCTGGAATGAAAGTCCCCAAGGACAGGGCAGGGGTGTGAGGGGTGGGTTATTCTGCCTTGGACCACCTCCAGGCCTTTTGTCCTGGAGAAGGAGGCTGGTGGGTCCCAGGGGACACAAGACAGTGGCAAAGAGACAAAGACTGGGAATGGGTAGCAGTCAGGAGCCAGGTGTTGGTCCCAGCGCAGGGACTCGCCAGCTGGCTGACCTTGGGCAGGACTTGGATCCTCCAGCCTCAGTTTCCTCATCTATAGAGGAAAAGTCAGACCCACAGGAATTTGCTGTCGGCAGGGTCCTGGGAAACAGCAGGGGGAACAGCTCGTAACCGCCTGTTTGGAGGCATAGGTCAGGATGTGTTTGGTCTGTGTCTCTGGTGACACCCAGAGTTCAGAGGAGGGCTGCTTAGCCTGGTTTAGAATCCCAGCTCCACACCCTCTTAATTTTAACCCCCTGGGCCTACTGTTAGTTCCTGCCCCCAGGGTGTTATTGCAAGAACTAAATGACATGCACGTGAAGTGTGTAACTCAGTGCCTGACATCTGATGACCATAAAGTAGATAGTAATTTTCTTGTCATTTATGCCTGGCCACCGGAAGTCATTGAAGGCTTTTGTTGTTGTCTTGGGATGAAGTCTCACTGTGTTGCCCCAGCTGGGGTCTCAACTCCTGGCATAAATGATCCTCCCGTCTCAGCCTCCCGAGTAGCTGCACCTATAGTCACGTGCCACAGCACCCAGTTCATTGATGGCTTCTGAGCAGGGGATTAATCCTGTCTCCTTTTAGCAAGACAATTGGGAGTATCCGTGGTCTGGATGTAGGGAGTCCGGGACAGGGAGACCGGTTTGAAGATGCTCCTAATAGTCTAGTTTAGAGCTCTACATAACAGTCCAGCTCGGAGTATGCAAACTGGGACAGTGACAGAAGGGTTAAAATCCTCCCAAAGTGGCTGATAGTATGGCACATCTTGTGATTGCAGCTACTGGGGAGGCTGAGGCAGAAGGATCAAGTTCTGCCTGGGCAACTTAGTGAGACCTTGTCTTAAAAGTAAAAAGGATCTTGGTGGCAGGTGTCTGAGCTAGCATGCACAAGGCCCTGGGTTTGATGCCCGGTACTAGAAGAAAGGGTCACAGAGACCCTGAAGAGTTGAAGTTAGAGCCTAGAGCCCAGAGTGGGATCCCTGTGGGGCTTGGGGTCTAGTGAGGTCTTGGGTAAGTGGTTCTCAAAGCCTGGCCCCCAGTCAGCCCTACCTTTCAGCCAGGAGCTTATTAGAAATGCAGATTTGGAGCAGGGCACGGTGGCACCTGTTAACCCAACCTGGTGGTGCACACCTGCAGTCCCAGCACTGTGCGAGGCTGAGGCAGGAGGATCACAAGTTCACACCCAACCTGGGCAACTTAGTGGCTTGGCAAGACCCTGTCTCAAAATAATAAAGAAAAGGCTGAGGATGTAGCTTAGTGCAAAGGCCCTGAGTTTAATTCACAACACTAAAAGAGAAGAATGGGGGAAGGGGGAGGAGGAAGAGAAGAGGAAAAGGAAGAGGGAAGGAGAAATGCAGATATATTTTAGGGCCCCATCTGCACCATCAGCACCTGAAAGTCCCGAGGGCTGGGCTGGGCTGTCTGATTTACCTGGTCCAGGCCCTCTGTGAGCCTGATGCAAGCTCCAGTTTGAGAACATCGGTATGGTAGGGAAAGCTCCTCAGGGAGGGCGGAGGGAGGGGAGGCGGCCTGAAGGAGGCTGGGAGGACGGAAGGTGTTTCATCAGTGCCAAGAGGCACATTCAGCCACGGCCCATCTCTCTGCTGGGCTGCCTGTCACGGTACTGTCATGTGTATATCAAAGCTTGCAGAGCAGGGGCCAGTGGCCTAGAAGGTGACCCTGAGACTGCAGTGGGCACTCTGAAGAAGCTCAGTGTGGTTGGCTCCCGTGTCAGAGGAGAGGACGGTTCTGCAGGGAAATAAGAACAAGATGGCTTAATTCAGAAGAGTCTGAATATCTCCCTCCCTCCTTCCCTCCCTTTCTTCCTTCCTTTGTTTCTTTCCCCATGCTGAGATCAAACCCAGGGCCTTGTTCATGTTAGGCAAGCACTCTACAACTGAGCTGTACTCCCAGCCTCAATTTGTTTTTCTTCTATTTTCTCTTTGTTGCTGTATGAGCTAGGCCTGGTGGCACATACCTATAATTCAGCACTCTGGGCGGCTGAAGCAGAAGGATCGAAAGTTGAAACCCTCCTGGCCATCTCAGTGACTTAACAAGATCCTGTCTCAATAAAAAAATAAAAGGGAGTGGGGTGGCTCAGTACAAAGCCCCTGAGTTCAATCCTGAGTACCACAAAAAAACAAAAACTTAGGTGACCAAATCTCTACTTAAAAAAAAAAAATCTGTAAATAAACCCCAAAGAACTCTTTAAATGAAAATACTGATGACAAGGAAGCAGTCCTGGAGCCCTAGTCCAGCATGTGTGAAGCCCTGGATTCAGTCCTCAGCACTGAGAAACAATGTTGATGCACTGTACCCTTGAAAGCATTTTAGAGTTGATGAAATACACGTGGAGGCAGTAAGAGACATTTGAAGAGTCCCTGCAGAGAGAAGGGACGTGAAATCTAGCCATTTGTCTGTTTTAAGAGGTCAGCGATGAGTATGTGCAGCCTGAGGAAGGAGGACAAGGACGTAGAGGAGAGCCCTGCATGTGGCAGCTGCAGGTCACCGTCATGGAACCTCCAGATTCTCAGGGTGGGAATCCTTCCTCGTTTCATTTGTATTTATCCTCCTCTCCACAGATGGGTAATCAGGGGCCAGGCACTGCACGAGAGATGCAAAGACGTAAACAAGGACACAGTGCAGGAGGAGGAGCCCCGGCAAGGTCCTGCTTCTGAAACTTAGCTGTGGCTGTAAATATGCCACAGTGGGGTGGTAGGGAGGGGGGTTCGAGCTTCCCGGGGATAGAAGGGATGGAGGTGTCACCGTGAAGCTTGTGAGGCCACGTGAAGACTGAGACTCCAGGGATGTGGCCGAGACTGCCAGGGGGCAAAAGGAGGAGTTTCAGACAGAGGGACCTGGGAGAGGGCTGGGGCCCAGGAGGACTTGCCTGGGAGGGATCGAGCTATGGGAGCCTCTCCTGGGGAGATCAGGGTGCAGGGGTTGGAGGCAGCCAGAGCACAAGGGCCTTTTGTTTTTGGAGACAGGGTCTCACTATGTAGTCCAGGTTGGGCTTGAACTCTCTTTGTAGTCCAGAATGGCCTCAAACACACAATCCTCCTACCTCGGCTTCCCAAGTGCCGAGATCACAGGTGTTCACCACCAGGCCTGATCCAGGCTGGATCATTTCTTGAAGTTATATTTTAAATGAATTCTTAACCTTTATCAAAATGATGTGTGAGGGTCAGGGATGTAGCTCAGTGGCACCATGCCTACCTCATAAGCACAAGGTCCTGAGTTCAATCCCTGGTACTGGTAAAAAAAAATGATGTGTATACCTTGTTGACAGAGTATAATAGAAAGATAAATTTTATACTGAAAGATAAGTGTGCTGGTCCTGCCCATTCTCCTCCCACCCCAATTCAGAGGTAACCATTTAAAAAAAATCTTACTTCATTGTGGTGGCACGTGCCTGTCATCTCAGCACACTGGGAAATCGAGGCAGGAGGATCACAAGCTTCAGGCCAGCCTGAGCAATTTAGTGCTGTAGTGAGAGATCCAGTCTCAAAATTAAAAAATATATAAAAAGGCTCAGGGGAAAGGCTCTGGATTCAGACCCTGGTACTGCAAACCACAAGAAAACCCCTGGTGGTTGGCTACTGAACTTACAGGGTCAATCTCTACATTCTTTTTTTTTTTTTAGTCTCCACATTCTTGCAACTTTTCTAGTCTATTGTCCATGTCTTTATTTTTTTTTTTTAAACTGGAGTAACTCCTGGGCTTTTCTTTTGAAATCTGTCTCCTTCCTTCCTTTCTTGCTGTACTGTGTGTGTGTGTGTGTGTGTGTGTGTGTGTGTGTGTGTGTTGTGTGTGCACATGCGCACTGGGCCCTGAACACAGGACCTCGTACATGCTAAGAAAGTGCTGTCGAAGTGAGCTACCACCCCAGCCCTTTTTTGTTGGTGGGGGGCAGGGTCTTGATAAATTGCCGAGGCTAGTCTCAAACTCTCGATCCTCCTGCCTCAGCCTTCTGAGTAATTAGGATTACTGGTGTGTGTGGCCAATCCTGGACGGTTCTCGCTCCTTTGCTGTCCTTCAGCAGCCTTCTGGGAAGGTGTGTAGATGTGTGTTGTGATGAACCAGGGTCCCTCTGGCCGTTTTCCCCAGAGGTCCTCCATGTCCCTCCAGCAGCAGAGTGGAGGATGGGCAGGAAGGGAGAGGTAAGAGAGGACACCAGAGTGGATGGGTATCCAACTGTGGCAGCAGAGGAAGGAGGGAGGAAACATCAAGGAAGTAGAATGAAAAGGCTCCTAGTAGCAGAGAGGGAAGAGTCCAGGATGCCATGTCAGTCTGACTTAGGTGGCAGGGTGGCTGGTTGTCCCTTCCATGCAACCAGGAATAGAGAAGAGGAGCAGATGGGGTGGGGCCAGGTGTAACTTGAGAGAGTTTGGGAGCCAGAGGGACCTCCAGGTGGAAACCTTACAGGCAGGGGCTGTGGAGCCTGAGTCCAGCTGGGCAGCCACAGCGAGGGCCAGGTACCGAGAGCAGAGCGGCCCACACTGAGATCACCCAGCTGTGGGGAAGGGGAAGCCACGCAGAGAGCAGAGGACAGCTGGTCACTCACAGTGAAAGGGATACATCCGTCCTCTGGCAGTGAGACAAGGAGTGAAAGCGAGGGGCCTGCAGTCCAGCCCTTTCCTCGTAGCCCCTGACTGGTGACCACACAGGCTCTGAGGTGAGCCAGAAGCGATACTTGTCCCCAAGGGCCTTGATCTGAGCTCAGCAGCCCCCAGCTCAGAGCTGGGCCAGGGCTGCCCCATAGGCCCAGCAGCTGTGGCTCTGAGGCCCAGCTGTGGGAGGCAGATTTTCAAGTTCTTAAATGTCAGCATGGCAGCCTCAGATCTGACACCTCGGAGAGTATCCGGGAGCCCTCTGGCTGTGCCCTCAGATCTGCCTGGACATAAACGTCAGCAGTAACCTTAACTGCTCTTGAGCCAAGGGAGGTGGTACCCATGGATCTTGTCCCTCGAATGCTTTCCCCATCTGCACAACCGTAAGAGATGGGAACCATGCCCATTTTATGGGTAAGTATACTGAGGCTCGGAGAAGTTATGTGACTCGGCTGAAGTGGAATCAGCCCATGTCTACACTGGACACAATCCCAGGTTAGAACCCTGAATTGGAGCTGGCTGTGACCTATGTTCCTGCCTTGTGAGAGCCTACCCTACACTTGCCCACTTCAGTTGGTGGAAGCTGAGTGTGCCACCAGCACCCCTCTCTCTTCCTGAGCTCTTCTAGACTCCCCTGGAGGCTGCAGGAATTCTGATGGATTAATCTCATCACTTTATCGAAGAGGCACTTACAGAAATTACAAGGCAGGCCACCAGCCTGGCTTTGCTGGCAGCCGGCCGTGGGGGCCATAAGACAAATTAAAAGGCACAAAAATAAGTAAAATTAGAATTCTCTCTCTCTCTCTCTCTCTCTCTCTCTCTCTCTCTCTGTCACACACACACACACACACACACACACACACACACACACACAGGGTCAAGAACATTGCTTGTGACTTGCCCTTGGCACTTGGTCCTCTCCTTATGGGAGGCAGCAGGGTCAAACCCACACACCCTCTTGATCCCTGCTCTGAGCTACACCCTGTGGTCCGTCCTCCCTCCAGGGATGGCCAGCTGCTGTGCAGGAGGGAGCAAGACACTGGAAGTGAGCTGTGTGATGGTGTCCCAAGCGACATGTGTTACTGTACCACCTAGGTCACTACGCAGCCACCAGGCTCATTCCTCAGCCGTCCCTCAGCCTGGCCCTGCCCACCTTTATCATGTATATGACGGGCAAGTAGAGGGTTCCCTCCAGGGTTGTGGGCAAGGTTAAAGACCCAGTATTCGTGAAGCATGACCACAGCGACCCTTCATCTGTTAGCCCTCAGTGGGTACTGAGCACTACTGTGTCAGGTGCTTTGAGTACAGAGGAAGCCAGTCTGGGTGGACCAGACACGGTCAGTCAGTGGGGACATCAGTGGTGAGGGAAGGAGCACCTTGCAAGAGGGACCAGGAGAGGTGGCCAGGCGGCCCAGGGTCAAGGGGACCTGGTGGGCTTGTTCTCGGCTGCAGCAGCAAAAGCCAGTAGGCCTAGGTGGTGCCTGAGTTCCAGGAAGTGACAGCTGTGCAGACGGTAGTGGAGAACTCAGGACAAGCAGATTGGAAACAAGAGCGAGGGATGGGGTGGGGACGGGGGCCGAGTTCAGCTGCGCCTCTGAGCCAGTGCGAAGACTTGGATGAGCTCATTGATATGCGTGTGTTTTCCTCTCTTCTTCTCTTGATCATTTCACCGCGCTTATGCGAGTATTGAAATTATTTCCCAGAAAGCCACACAACTGAGTACTCTCAAGAAATGATTAGAATTGGATAAGATCGGGCTAGGGGCACAGAACCTTCACCTTTCCTCTTCCTCATCCCTTCCGTCCTCCAGCAGAGGGGTCAACCTTCAGCCCCTCTGCACAAGAGGTGGGTAGGGAGAGAGCCTCAGGATCTCCAAGGTGCTCTGGGGAGCCAGTAGGTTGGGGTGAGGATGATCCTGAGCCGGGGGGCATGCCCTATTCAAATAGTCGTTGGTCATGGGGCCCCGGATGTCACTCTTTCAAAGCCTTTTGCCATTTGTGGCACATGGCCCATACATACTTGTTCCCAGAAAACACAGTAGAAAGTGGTCTCCGTATCCCATGTGGCAGGGACACCCGTGGGTGCCCTTTTCATCTCCTGGTCACCAGATCACCTCAGCTGCTGGATTAGTGACCAGGATCTGTTCTTGGAGGGGCAGTGCACTTCTGATTTCCGAAAGCTGCTTGTGAGATGCAGGCGTGGCACAGGGGCTTTGGGTGGCCTCAGGTAACTCACTTCAGCGGTGTGAGTCTGTTTCTTGGTATGTGAAGTGGTGCCTGATGTACCCAACTCAGGGCTGTGGTGAGAATGGAGGGAGCTGATGCAGATGAGGTGCACAGGTGCACAATAAACCCTGGCTGTTACTACTGTAATGGGGGTGTATTCAAAGGAGAGGGAGGCCTTTGCTCCTTCCAGAGGGCAGTGTCTGGGGGAGGAGGGCAGCTGGAAGGAGAGAACCCCCCCCTCATTGCCTTTCTTCCTGGCCCCAGACACGTTACAGGTCCCTAGTGCTTGTGGGCTAGATAAGTCATAGGAAAGGGTACATAGGGTGGACGCTGTACCCTCCATAGAAAGGCAGCCACAGCTTGAAAACCATCCTGGGAAAGAGGCACTGAAAAGCGGGAAGGGCCTCTGGGAGCATTGGGAGGAAAGTCACAGCCTTCCCAAGGCCTACATGGTCACACTGCCAGAGTGTGCCCCTCAGCCTTCCTGCCTGTACAGCGGGGAGATGCTGGTACCATGGGTGGTGCAGGGAGCGCCTGATACGGCTGCCCCCTGGGGGCGGGCAGCGCCCGACCTGCCTTCCAGAAGACCTCAGCTTCTTGGGAACATAGGCTGGACTCACCGTTGGTACATTATAACCCATCTAAGGGGTGATGTGGAAAATTAATCACAAATTCCCTCTCCCACAATGAACTGTGCTTATAATCACTTCATGTTGACAAGCACTTTATTTCTGCCAGGTTTTTTTCTTTCTTGGTGCTAGGGCTCAAACCCAGGCCTTGGCACATGCTAGGCAAGCATTCTACCTCTGAGCTATACCTCCACTCCTTTTTATTTTTTATTATTTATTTTTTAAAATTTTTAAAATTTTTTTCTGCAGTACCGGGGATCCAACTCAGGACTTTGTGCTTGCGAGGCAGGCGCAGTGCCACTGAGCTTCATCTCTGGCTTTTATTTTTTATTTTGAGACAGAGCCTCACTAAGTTGCTCACTCTAGCTTCCAATTTGTTATCCTCCTGCCTCAGCCTCGTAAGTGGCTGGAATTACAGGTGCACACTGGGTCACAGTGTTTTAAAGGGAACTTTCCATACAATGACTTGCTTAACCTTTAGTTAGGAGCTAGTAGCGCATTGTTTTGCAGATGAGGAAACAGACTCCGTGAGGAGGTGAGCACAGCTGGTGGCTCTGGGCCGCCCAATGGGGGCAGAATCTGGGTCCTGACGCCACGGGCTCAGTGTCCCTGAGTCTTTTTCTCGCATGGGTTGGGGCTGGCAGTGGAGGAGCCGGAGGTGGTGATGGAGGTCTGGTCGGCACCGGGGCTGTTCTCTTCTTGGGATAAAAGCCAGCTCGGTGAGCTTCGATGTCCCTGAGCAGCAGTGGCTTTGTAACTGGGAGTGACCATTTTCTGGAGCCTGATTTTCCCAGCAGCTCCTATGCAGGGAAGACTTGAACTGTCATGAGGAGCCTGACAACCCTCTCTGTCTGTTGCAGGGAACATCGAGTACAGCTGCCCAGCCACCAACGAGTGTGAGATCACAAAGCGGAGGCGCAAGTCCTGCCAGGCCTGCCGCTTCATGAAATGCCTCAAAGTGGGGATGCTGAAGGAGGGTAAGGGCCCCACCCGCGGCGCTCACCCACCTTGCTCCTCTCCCTCTGGCCGTGGGCCTCCCCTGGGAGGTGCACATGCGCATGCATCCTGCAAGTCCACCCCGAATCCCTGGTTGCTCCCTCCAGGTGCCGGTGTCTCCCCCACACTCTGCGCTCCAGCCCACAGCCCACACGCGCTGCTTTTTACCTTTCTTAGTGTGGCTACTAGCAAACCTAAGATGACGTGTAGCTCGTTATGTGCCCAGCTGCTCTGTCTAGGTCCCCTCCGCTTCACCCTTTTCTCTGCCCTCCTTCCCTTTCCTCCCCTCTCCTCCACTTTTCTGAGTCTGGGTCTAAACTTTCCACCTTCCTGCCTCAGCCTCCCAGCTGGGATTACAGATGTGTGTCACCATGCCTGGCTTTCGATTTCCCCTTCTCGGAACTACTCAGTTTGATGAACCTTGTTCAGGGTCACTCGGGGTGTTAGTGTAGGTGTGCATTTCCTCATTTCTCTGCCTGCCAGGGGAGCCCACTAGTGGGAGGCCTGCAGAAGCCCAGCCAGCCTTCAGGAGCACTTTAGGGTGCTCCTCTGCTCCCTCTCCTGGCACCCTCAGGGAAGGGCCTGAATTAATGATGCAGCTTTAGTGAGAAGAGTTGGACTTTTATGCTGTAGAAATGGAGGCTCCCACTTCCCTTCCCGTTCCAGGTCCCCTCTGTACCTATAAAGTTCTTGAAGAAGGGTCGGAGTCACCCTTTCGTCTACATAGCATGCTGACTTTTATTTTATTATTTTTATTTTTTGGTTTTTTGAGACAGGGTCTCTATGTGTACTTTAAGCTGCCCTTGAATTCACTATGTAGCCCAAGCTGGCCTCAGACTTATGGCAATCCTCCTGCCTCAGACTCCTGAGTGCTGGGATTACAGGTGTGTGCCACCACGCTCAGCAGCATGCTGGCTTTCAGAATGCATCTCATTAGTCACTTAATTTGACCCCTTCTTGATGGAGACACATTTCCTTGAGGGCTCCACTGAGGAAACAGCCCTCTTTCTGGGTGAAAATGAGCTGTGTTGGATCTGCTGAAAGACTGTATGTTGGTTTTTCTTCTTCTTTTTTTCTCTCAGTGTGGGGGATTAAACCCAGGGCCTAAAAGCATGCTAGGCAGGCACTCTACCACTGAGCTACAGGCCTAGCCCAGGGTTGGCTCAGTTTGATTCTTCACGGTTTGAGTGTGAGTGTGTGTGTATGTGTGTGTGTGTGTGTGTGTGTGTGTGTGTGTGTGTGTGTGTGTGTGTGGTACTGGAGACTGAACCCAGGGCTTTCCCACTGACTGAACTATATCTCCATCCCTTTTTCTTTCTTCTATTGAGACAGGGTCTTGCTAAGTCACCAACTTGTCCAGGCTGAACTCAAATTTGGTATCTTCCCACTTCAGCCTCTCAGAATGCTGGGATCACAGACGTGTGCCCCCATGCCTGGCTGACTCTTCACAGGCGTATGGGCTGTAAGCCAGCTAGTGGCTCCCACACTAGGCTCTCTCTGCTCCTTCAGAGCCTCCTTGTGTCCCGGATGAGGAAGCAGGCATGAGGGTGTGGCGAGGCGAGCCTTAGTGCAGTGCTCTTGCCTGGTGCCTCTCAGAGGGACCCTGTCTCTGCCACCTTGATTTGCAGGCAGGGTGAGGACGAGGTCGGGCTGGGGCTGGCTGTCCAGGGCCTCTCCTGCCTGGAGTGTGCGACCTCGGAGGAACTTGGAGCAGAAGGAAGCCTTGTTATCAGTGCACCTCTGAATGTTAAGGGTGACATTGGGCCCTGTGGTGGTTGGGGCGAGATGCCTTCCTGGCTACACACCAGCCTGAGGGGAGCTGGGCCTGGCACAAGGGTTCCTGGGTGGGGGGCTGCTGCTCACTCCCTGGACTATGGCGAGGCCCTCCAGTGCCGGAAAAGAGGGGGACATGCTCTAACAGCTTCGCCGAAAGTGGCACATGATGCGGGGGTGGAGGACACTGACAGCAGGAGATGGGGCGTCTGAGTGCTTGGGTGACAGGCCGTACTGTGGCACTAGGAGTGGAGCTTGTAAGAGAAGCAGGATGGACCGGGATAATGGTGGGGGAGCTGGCAGGGTCAGGGCTGAACTGAGTGACCCTGTCCCTGCTGTAAGTTGTCCCGTGGCTGATGGCTTCTAGCTAAGGTGACGCCCAGCTGTTCTGACCACTGGGCAGATGTGCTGAGCATGAAGAGGCCTGTTTAGCCACTCTGCCTGGGACAACCCCTTCCCGTGCTGGCCCAAGTCCAAGAGGGGACAGATGACACAAAGCCTCCAGAGCGTGGGGACGGCAGCCGCCTCTGTGAGCGGCCCGCTGAGCCTTGGCGAGATCTGGGATCTGACTCTCCGTGGGGACCAGCCCCTCAGGAGCAGCCTCGTCAGGAGCCTGGGTCCCTGCCAGTAGAGCTTGGCAGCCGCGTGGCTCTGCCTTTGTTTGGGTGTCCTCCTGGCTCTGCACACAGGGCCTGGCCCCTGGGACGGCTCAGGTGCCTGCCTGTCTTCCCTCCGCCTCCCCCTGGGCTCAGAAAGGCAAACTTCACCTTCTCTGGGGCTGCTCCCCTCCTAGGGTCCCACAGTGGGCCTTGGGCTTTGGGGAACCCTGAGTCTTATGGGAAGGAAGAGTGAGAAGGCCACCTGTCCTCTTCCTCCTCTGTCAACTACACATCTAAACTTGCTTCCCTCTGCTCAGCACCTTGAGATGTCTTCTTTCTCTCTCTCCTTCTCCCTCTCCCTTTTCTCCTCCCTGTCCCTCTCTTTTACTTATTATTTATTATTTATTTGAGATAAGAGGTCATTGTGTATTCCAGGTTGGCCTTAAACTCACTGGGTGGCCCTGATCCTCCTTTCTCAGCCTCCCTCCTGCTGGGATTACAGGCATGTGCCACCATGCCCAGCCTCTACTACTTTTCCTTTCTTTGGTAAAATAATCTGGAGACCGTTTCATGACTTTGGGGCCCCAGCAGTCACCAGGGTGAGGGTCAGCTGTGTGGCTTCCTAGGTCTCAGGGACCTAAGCTTATCAGATTCCTCAGCTGGTTGGGGACTGGTCCTAGGCTCTGTGTGCCTGTCCAGAGCAGGCTGTGGACAGCTTTGTCTTTCTGTAAGCAAATCCAGGATATGAAAATCTGTGTTTTCAGGGGAAGAAGTAATCTTTCTCTTTGCTACTCATTTTTTTTTTTTGGTACCAGGGATTGAACTTGGGTCCTTGTGCTTGCAAGGCAGGTGGCAGAACCACTAAGCTAAATCCCCCATGGCAATCTTTCTCTTTATATACAAAATACAGTACAAAAATCGGAACTGGGTTGGGATTCATGGCCTGCAGGGTCTTCCTGGTTCTCAGCACAGCTGCTGTGTGATGCTACTTTTCACACCCACGGAACCCCATCTCTTCACCTATCAGGGATGTTGATACCTGCCATCCGTCACCGGCTAAAGGTGGGCGTCCAATGGGACAGCGCCTCCTGGCAGAACCCATTGTGGCACTGCTTTGACACATCAGTTCCCTGGGAACATTCAGTGTTTCATTCAAAGATAGCTTCAGCTGAGCATGGCGGCAGCACTCTGGGAGCCTGAGGCAGGAGGATCAAACGTTTCAGCCCAACTGGGCAACTTAGTAACTTATTAAGATGCTGACTCTAAATAAATTAATAAAAAGGGCTGGGTATGTAGCTCGGTGCAGAGAACCTGAGTTTAACTCCAGTACTGGAAGAAGAAGAAAAAAGGTGGCCTCATTCCCACTCGGCTTTTCAGTATTCTGCCCATTGTGTCCAGTGATGCAAATGTGTCTCCAGCTGCCCTGATTTTCTTCCTGCATTTACTGGTGGGAATCTTAGATAGTGGCATTGTCTTGGGCTAGCCCCCTCTCTGGGTTCTAGAATCAGAATGGGAGGGTTCCCTGCAGGTTGAGCTTCACAGCCTGGTTAGAGTGTGGACTGACTCAGCCTCCAGTCCCAAGGAACCCTGGAAACCTTGTTTGTTGCATTTCCCGGGGTGCAACCCAAATCTTCAATCAGTGCTGGATTTCAGCCACTCTCCCTGGAACTGCAAACTTCACCTTCTCCTTTTCTGGCTTCACCTCCCTCCAGCCACCAGCCCCTCGGGCTGCTGCTTCTCACCCCCAGCCCCTGCCTGCTGCTCCGCAAGTGTTTTCTAAAAGATATTTGATTTCAGCAAGAGCTAGGCTGCCGTCCACACAGTGTGCGCTCCCTGTCTCTTTGTGCTTGTCGGGAAGGCGCAGGCCTCCTCCGGGGATTCTGGGTAATTGGGTTAGTGGCCAGCTCATGTCAGGAAATTAAAAGGAGGCCCTGATCAGGTTTCTGCTGCATGGGATTTAATGGCTTTGTATTTATAGAGTATTCTGCCTCTAGCCCATGCCAGAAATACCATTTTTCTGGCCCTGTGAATGAAGAAAGAGAATAAGAGATGACTTGTTTTTAAAAATTCTTTAAAACACATTAGTGTTTTTGAAACAAACCCCAGCTCTTCAGCACTTCAGAGAATAGCACTGAATGACAGCTGGAGAACTCTTAACGCATGCTCCTGTCCCCAGAACTGCTTTCCGTCCTGCACATGTGCAGTCCCCCCACCGTGTCTGGCAGCTCACACGATCGTAATCTCCGATGCCCTGAAGTCCCTGGGCCACTCAGGAACAGTGACCTCTAGCTGGAGAAGCGTGTTGAGTCTTTACCTGTTCACTCGGGGCATTTGGTGTTCAGGCATTGGATAACAGGTTCAGGGGCATTTAGACCTGCTAAAATCCCTGCTACACCATTGGCCAGCTTTTTGGGCACGATGCTTACTCATCTGTAAGCCTCTTTTCTCTTTCACAACATGGGAACATTAGTGGCCATTTTCATCATATTTCCCATCTCTGGGGACGTCCCTAGGGTTGAACCATGAAGTCTGATATTGATCATTGATCTGAGATAGATATTCTCCATCATATTGTAATATTGATTTTCTTTTTATTCTATTTTTAGTTGACAAGTAATTGTGTACAGCTGTGGGGTGCAATATATTTTGATTTTTGCATACATTATAGAATGGTCAAACTAATGATCTCATCAAAGTGTTTTGTGTGGTGAGAACATTAAAAATCTATTTTAGCAGTTTTGAATATGCAGTGTATTATTATTTGCTGTGGTCACCAGGTAGTACAACAGATCACTGAAACCGCTAAAGCTTACTCTTCCTGTCTAACTGACACTTTGTACCCTTTGATCAACATCTTCCAAGCCTTTCCCTGTCCCTCCCTAATACTGGTTTTCCTCTGTGATCCAGGAAGCAGCTTTTCCTCCAGAGCCCCTCTGTACTTCAACTCATGATCTTGCTTCATATTTTCTTGAGAAAATAGAAGCTGCAACAGTCAAGTGGGAAATTGTTTTCTCTCCCTCCCCCCTTGCTTTTCCCCTGTCCTTCTCCTCCCCCATCTTTCCTCCTGTCCTCCCTCCCACTCTTACTGGGAATGGAACCCAGGGCCTTGAGCATACTAGGGAAGTGCTGCACCACAGCTACACCCTAGCCCATTTAAAAAATTTTTATTTTGAGACAACAGGTTCTCACTGAGTTGTCCTGACTGGCCTCAAACTTATTTGCAGTCCTCCTGTCTCAGTCTCCTGAACAGTTAGATTATAGGCACGTTCACAAACATGAGTGTGTTACCCTATTCTAAAAACAAAATTAGATTTGAAACCCTTCATCTTCATCCAGAAATAACCACCTTACCCATTCCCCTTTTCAACAAAACTTCCCAAGGACCACAGCACTTGCTATAGTTCCATCCTCACTCTTTAAAAAAAAACAGTCCTTTAAAAAGCAAATATCAGGGCTGGGGATGTAGCTCAGTGGCACTGCGCCTTCCTCATAAGCATAAAGTCATGAGTTTGATCCCTGATACCAAAAAAATAAAAAATAAATAAATAAAAAGCAAACATCGAAGCTGGGTACCTGTAATTCCTACACTTGGGAAGCTAAGCTAAAGCAGAAGGATTATGAGTTCAAGGTCAGCCTGGATTACATATCGAGATTCTGTCTCAAAAAAGCCATAATAGTGATAAAACACTGAGTGGATCCAGAAATATTATAGTATATGATATTAGGTAGAGTAAGGCTAAATATCTATAACAAACGGACTACCTTTCCACCACTAAAATAACAACCAGAAGGCTAGAAGTTTAGTTCTCTCTCATTTTGAATGAAATAGTTAAAAGTCTGTGGTAACCCAGAACTGGTTGGCAGCTCTATCCTTAGCCTGGGGCTTCCACTTGAGCTTTTCACCTCAAGACAGCCTGAAGGAGGAAAAGCCTACTCCAGGTCATTTGAAGTCCTTCCAGTCATAGCCCATTGGTGGAACCTAGTCACATGGCCACCCCTCTCTGCAGGGGACTATGAGAATTGTAGTCTTCACCTGGGATGCCATACAACCAACTGAAACTGTTGATGTAAAAGAAGGGAATAACATGGAGGATTGTTAAAAATACATGTCAAACCTAAAAGAATGTGGGTGCCTCCACCCATTGTAGGACCACGAAGAGTGCCCTTACTTCAGAGGTTTTCTTTTGCCCTTTCTCATTTTCATTCCCTTTTCTCCACCCTCCAAGGTAACCACTGTCCTGGAGTTTGCATTATGTTCTTGCCTTTCTTTATAATTTTACCATCTCTTTGTTTTGTTTTGTTTTGTTTTGTATTTTTTGAGACAAGGTCTCGCTATGTCGCCCTGGTGGCTTTGAACTCAACAATCCTCCTGCCTCAGCCTCCCAAGTGCTAGGATTACAGGTGTGCACCACCAGGCCTGGCAGTTTTACCATCTGTTTATACTTTAATGCTTTTATAGGGGTGTTTTGTTTTAAATGAAATTATACCACATCTTCTGCATCATGATTATTTTAGTATTTTTGAGATGAAAGCTTGTTGATCTGGACATGATGGTTCATGATTATAATCTGGGCATTTGGAAGGCTGAGGCAGGAGAATGAACTATGCAGTGAAATCCTATCTCAAAATAAAACAACCCTGTCAGTTGCATGGTGCTGTAATTCATTTAATTTCCTTCTTCCTTCCCTGCTTCCCTCCTTTCCTCCTTTCCTTCTTCTCCAGACCTGAGGATTGAACCCAAGGCTCGTATGGTTCATGGTGAACTATATTTCCAGCCTTTCTTACTTGTTTGGAGCAGAGTCTCCCTGAGTTGCCCAGGCTGGCTTACATTTTCAGTCTTCCTGTCTCAGCCCCCCACAGTGCTGAGATTACAGATGTGTGCCACCATGCTCAGGTTCAAATTCATTTCTGCCCAGCAGAAGTCAGTAGCTACTTTAGGTCTCTGACCTATGTACTCCACTTTGCTGTGGTACTGACACAGTGTGTAATGAACTAGCAGGGCTGTGTTTGGGTAGAGACGCAGAGGGCTGGATTTAGCTCTTAGACCACAGTTTGCTAATGCATATGGTATAGTATCATTGCACAAGTTTATTTTTCCTACTGATGTGCATTTAGGGGTCTGGGTTTTGAGGGTGCTGAGCAGGTTTCCTAGTTGCTTGTGCATACTGAAGGAGTTCTAGGACATGTATCTCCAGCTTTATGAGAGCGTAGTAAACAGCTTTTGTTTTTCTTTGGTACCAGGGATCGAACTCGGGTCCTTGCACTTGCGCAGCAGGCAGCGAAATCACTGAGCTACATCCCCGGCCCGAAACTGCTTTTGATTTGTTTGTATTGATTCACATTTTTTTGTGCTGAGAGTGGAACCCAGGGGCTTGTGCATGCTAGGCAAATACTGTACCACCGAGCTACATCCCTAGTCCTTTTTATTTTGAGTAAAGCTCTCGATAAGTTGCCCAGGGTGGCATCTAACTTGCAATCCTCCTGCCTCAGACTCCTGAGTGCTGGGATTACAGCTGTGTGCCACCCAACCCGGCTCAGACTGACACATTTATCACCTGTATTCAGATACTCCTGTTGCTCCATAATGTCACCAATGCTTTTTTTTCTTTTTGCTAGCTGCTTTTGTATAAAGCTGCTGATCAATATGTACTTTCTTTGCAATGAGATAAGCATATTTCATGCATTTGTTAGCCACTAAGGATTCCTTTTCTGTGAAAAGATCCTTGTATGAGGCTTTCTCCAAAATTTTCTCCTTTATTTTTTCTACTGATTGCAGAAATTTTTAGATCTTCTGGTGTATAATATATAATATAATATACTTATATATATCATTTTTCTATTATTAGTGTTGTAAAAATCTCCCCATTTATACTTTCTCTCCCTTTATGGAATCCTTTGCTAAGTGGAAGTTGGCATTTCTAACAAACTGAGTATATCAGTCTTTTTCTTTGCTTTATGTTATCTAAAAACTTTTTCTTCAGCTGTTTTGGAAATTTTTTTTTTGTATCGGGATCGAACTTGGCACCTTGCACTTTCGAGGCAGGCGGCAGAACCACTGACTAAATCCCCGGGCCCCTATCTTTAGCTGTTGTTAGAAAGATGCTTCCCTAATCTGCCTCCCACACTGGGTTTCCATCTCTGGAGTTGCTTTGACTTTTTGTTGTTTCATTATTTGAGACAAGGTCTTGCTATGTAGCCCAAGGTGGCTGCGAACTCATGATTCTTCTGCCTCGGCCCCCCTGAGTACTGGGATTGTAGCCTGGGACACGATGGCCAGATTGTGACCTTGACTTTGATGAGACACCTGTCTCTCTGTCCACTCCTCCTTTACCACTGCCCCACCTGTACCCTTGAAAGTGCCCTCTGCCAGCTCTGGGCCATGCAGCCTGGTTCTTCTTTGAGGGCAGCTCCTTCGGCCTCTCAGCAGCGCGCCATGTTCCCTGCCCCTGTGCTCTTGACTCCCCAGACCGTGCTGGCCTCCTCTGCCCCTTATCTCATTACCATGCATTTTAGACTTATTGGCTCACTCTGTCTCTTGCTGACCTTTACATTTCAGAGCTCTGTGGGTCTTAGAACCAGACCTTCTTCCCCACCTGCACCCTGCCATCATCTCTTCTAGGTTAGGCACTAGGTATCAATAGGTGGCTCTCACTCCCAGCCCCCGGCCCCAAGCCTTCCCTTGGATGCTTAGCCCCAACATCTCACCGCCGTACTGGGCCCTTTAGGAGGGAGACTTGAGGTTGGGACCACCCTGCCTCCACTACTCTCCATCTTCACCTAGGGACATCACCTTCCCTGAGTCAGTGTCCAAAATGTATTTCACATTCTCCTGCTTTTCTTCATCACCATGGTCATGATTCTGGAACCACTGAACCCTCACAGTGTCCTGACTGGACTTGTGGTCTTTGGTCTTGGTCCTGTTTCTTCTAAGCCTCATAGCAGCCCGAGCTGTAATATGCAAGTCTGCCATTTTGTTTTCCACAATCAAGTGACTCTCCATTGACTTAGAATGAAATTCAGATACTTTACCCTGGTCTTCCAGGCCCAACATGGTCCAGCACGCTGTTGATACCAAGCATGATAAACCCTTTTCCACTTAGGACTTTCAGATTGTTCCCTCTGCGTGGAATGCTTTTCTGGAGGCTGACTCCTTCTCATCCTTCCAGTCCCAATTTAAATGCCATCATCTCAGAAAGACCTCCCTTCCCACCCCATTGCTTGCTATTGTATCTCCTTCTTTATTCTTTTTTTGTTTTGTTTTTTTGGTACTGGGGATCAAACTCAGGTCCTTGCGCTTGCGAGGCAGGTGTGGTGCCACTGAGCTAAATCCCCAGTCCCCTTCTTTATTCTTTTTTTGTTTGGTACCAGGAATTGAACTCAGTACCTTGTGCTTTTGAGGTAGGCACAGCACCACTGAGCTAAATCCCCAGCCCCTCCTTCTTTATTCTTCATTGAACGTTTCCCAGTCTGAAATTATCTTGTTTGTGCATTTGTTTGCTCTGGCAGCTCCTAACAGTTCTTCTTTTTTAAAAAAATTAATGTATGTTTGCAACACATAATCAGCACATTCATTGTGGGAATTGGTACCAATAAAAATCACATCTTGATCCTTTTTACTTTCCCATCTCCCCCATTCCCAGATCCTTTTCCCATCTCTCCATGGTATATCTCTGTTTCCTCTCTTTTATTTTGCTCTTTAAATTATTTATACTTTGGGTTTCTCATGTAAGTGAAACCATGCCATAGTTAACCTTTCTTGTCTGATTTATTTCACTTAGCATTATGGTCTCAAGGTGTATCCATTTTCCTAAAATGACTCAAATTTATCCTTTATGGCTGAGCAGTACTCCATTGTGTATATATACCATATTTTCCATATCCATCTTATTGGTGGGCATAGAGGCTGCTTCCAAGATTAGCTATTACAAGTCATAGTCATTCTTAATTCAGGCCACAGGATGGCGAATTGCCTTTCAGTGGTATGCCAGCCCTAGGGTGGGCAGTGGCTGCCTGGAGCCCATAATTGAAAGGGCTTTGAGGCAGTGCTGACATCAGCAGGCAACAGTGCCCTGGCTGATTGGCGATGGCCACCCCAGGCAAGGAAACGGAAGGTGGTGGCACAGATGACAGGTGTTTGCTGTGCTTGAGCTGGCCCCTAGGGCCTCACAGCTAGGAGATGACAGAGCTCAGTGGAATGGAGTCTCCTTGGTGATGTGGAACTGCCCATTCCTAGCATCACTGTGGATGCCTTGGGCAGTAGCAAAGCCCCAGCCCTCCTCAAAGAGGAAAACAGGAGGGGAGGCCAGGAAGTGACATCTCACTGTTGGGTATACAGTTCGGGATGTTTCTGGGCAGGGAAAGCTCATGTTTGTTGAAATGTTCTTGGGGACGCTGTGCCCTGGGTGAGAAGCATCCAGAGGACACAGCAGAGTGACATCAGATGCTTTTCAATGGGCAGAATGCTGGGGCTCCATGTTACCAGCTGTGGAGCCCAGACAGAGCCCTCAGAGCGTTGGCAGGAGCGCCAGGGTGTTAGCTGTGGTTGTCTTAGGTTACCCACCAGACTCATACCCCTGGCTTTTGGGGAGCCAGCCGTGAGATGTGTGGACCGGAAAAGAGTCAACTCCCAAGTCCCTGGAGAACACTGGTCAGATAACAGTATTGAATAAAGACACAAACCTGGCATACAGTCAGAGTCACTAAAGGAACTTGGAGAAAATATCTGGACCTCCTGACTCAGGACCTGCCTTGGAGGGTTAGCTCTGAGTCTGCGCTGTTCAGGGCTTTCCAGGGCATTCTGATGGTCACACAGGACTGATGACCACAAGTTCAAGACAAAGGAGACCTGATTTAGGCATCTGCAAATTAGGGCTTAGCTCCTCCCATGGTTTTTCTTGGTTGTGTAACCCTGGGCAAGTTACTTAACTACCCTAACCTTCTGTGTGCTTCTGGCACTGGTAATAATCCTGTAGTTGCCCCCTCCACACGGTTACACAGCTCAGATGAGAGAGGGATATGAACTGGCTTCTTAAACAGAAGCATTGTCCAGGTGAACCTGCTTATATCGGCTGTTGAGTTGGGTGCTGATGGTGGAGGCAGCTCTGGATAAGGGCAAGAGGAAGGTCTTGGCCTTGAACACTGCAAGGTCAGGGGGGATCCTACCTGCCCCTAACCCCAGACAGGAGCTGGGGAACAAGGACATTGGCCCTGGGGACTTGGCTCCTCCTGTCCTGTCTGAGCTGCCCCTGTGGGAAGAGATGTGTGACGGGGGAGGGCAGCGCCAGGGCAGGCTCAGGGCCAGGTGCAAGGCCATGCTCTGTGAAGCTTTGGCCAGTTATTTTTAGTGCCTGGATATAAAAGAAAGCAACTTAACTAGCCTTGGCTGCCGCCACCCCTGTGCATTTGGCTATTTTTACTTCTGAAAGACTGGGATCTCATCCAGCTTAGGGAGGGAAAAGGAGAAGAAAGGAGGGCGGTGAAAGGAGGCAGGAGTTCTTTTACTTCCATTAAAAAAGAAATCCGAAGCCCGATCTTGCCAAGTCAGCAAGTGGGCATCTGATCGGGTCAGGGATCTGTGGGCCCTGGATGCTGTCTAGAGGCCTCTGGGGGCTGGAGAGGCCAGCAGATGGGGTGTGGCCTTGAGAATTCGGGGAGCCCCCTCCCCTCCCCTCTGACGGAGGAGGTTCTGCACTGGAGCAGCTTTGCCATTTCCTGTGCCCTGAGCTGGGAGCCCGCAGGCACCAGGGGCATCGGCCAGGTTGTGGGCAGGGGCAGATACAGGGGCAGTTACAGCTGCAGCCACAGGAGGTGCCTCTGTCTTGGGCTGAGCAGGGCAGTACCTGAGCTCTGGTGGGCATTATTGAGGCAGCACCTGTGTAGGGGCTGTGTGCTCATGGGACGAAGGTTTAGCCTCTCTGAACCTTAGGTTCCTGAGGACTTTGTCACTACACCAGTCCCCTGCTAATCATACCTGTAGGGATGCATCTCTTCTTGGAAAAGCAGTTCATGTACACTCCACTGCCTTCAATAGGCAAGTGAAAGGCTGGAAGGTACTATTGAGTGCCTACCGTGTACCAAGCCCTCTGCTACATGTGTCAGTGTTTTATGTTGTTTAATTCCACTGCCCTTAGGTGAAATTTTGGTTTTTTTTTGTTTGTTTGTTTGGTGCCGGAGATTGAACTCAGGACCTTGTGCTTTCGAGGCAGGCAGCAGAACCACTGAGCCAAATCTCCGGCTCGGTGAACTATTTAAAAGAATTGTTTTTTTCTTTTCTTTGGTACTGGGAATCAAACTCAGGACCTTATGCTTGCCAGGCAAGTGCGGTGCCACTGAGCTACATCCCTGGCCCTAAATCAGTTGTTTTTAATGGTACTTTAATGGATTAAGCCCAGGGGCACTCTACCACTGAGCTACTGCATCCCCAGCCCTTTCTGTTTTATTTTGAGACAGAGTTTCCCTAAGTTGCCCAGGCTGGGCTGGGATTACAGATCTGCACCATGGGTTTTTTTCCCCATTGCAGGGATCGAACTCAGGACCCTGTACTTGTGAGGCAGGCTCGGCACCACTGAGATAAGTCCCTGGTCCTTCTGCACCACTGTTTTTAACATTTAACATGTTTTTCATTGAGATACTGCAGTGGTGAGGCCTAGTTGTCAACTTGATGGCCTTGGGAGCTGCGTAGGGCCTTCTGGGTGTGTACGGGCAGGTCACAGATGTATGTCCTTGCCCGCTGTTCCCCTGTTCTGCTTCCTGGCCACCATCACCTGCTTCTACCCTGATCCTGCTTTGGAGCCAACCGATGGCACCTCTCAAACGGACCCAAACCAAACCTCTCCTCTAGGTTGTGAGTGTCGAGTATTTTGTTCCAGAGACTAGAAAGCTGCCTAATACAGATACCATTCACCCAGTTAAAGTGTATACTTTGATGGGCTTTGGTGTGTTACATTATTTTATGTGTGGCAAAATATGTATCACATAGAATTTGCCATTTACAAACCACTTTAACTGTTCAATTCAGTGGAACTCAACTCCACAGCATCCTGGAACCTTCGTCACTGTCTCTTCCCAAACCGTTCTCACTCGCAGTGGGAACAGTGCACCCACCACCCCCATCCCTCCACCATCTCCAGCTTACTTTCTGTCTCTGAATTGAACCACCCCAGACGTCTTACGGAAGTGGGACTGTACATTTGTCCTTTTGTACCTGGCTTATTTCACCAAGCATAGCGTTTTTAAGATTCATCCATATTGTGGCAGAACATTATTTCTTTTTATGGCTAATATTCCATTATATGTATGCACCCCGTTTGTTCATCAGTCTATCTCTTGATGGCTGCTGCGGTTTCCAGTGGCTCCCAACAATAATGCTGGCATATACATGTCTGCTCAAATCCCTGCTTTTAGTTTTCTGGGGTATATACCTATGAGTAGAATTCTTGGATCCAATGATATTTCTGCTTAGCTTTTCAAAAAACACCAAACTTTGTTCCACCCACAGGTATACTATTTGACTTTTCCACTAGTATTTTTTTATTTTTATTTTTATTTTTTTAGGCAGGGTCTCTCCCTTTGTAATTCAGGCTGGCTCTGAACTCACTAGCCCAGGCTGGCCTCAAACTCACAGCGATCCTCCTGCCTCAGCCTCCTGAGTGCTGGGATCACAGGCATGTGCCACCACACCTGGCCACTAGTATTTTTTTTAAGTTTTTAATTAAATGTTTTATTTTGGGACTGTCATACACTCATTTGCACTTATAAGAAATAATACAGAGAGGGCCTCTGTTCCCTTCACCTAGTTTCCCCTGGTGATAGCATCTTGCAAAATTAAATACAATAATATACAACCTGAACATTAACATTAGTATCATCGAGATATAGAATATCTCCAGGGATGAAGTATTTTAACGATAATATTAGTTAACATTCAATTGAACACTTACTATTTGCTGTCTATGATGCTCTAAGCACTAAAATATTGACTTATTGAGGATTAAATTAGTTAGCGTCCCTGTGAAGTAGGCTGTTATTGCCCCCATTTTATAGATGATGAAATGGAGGCATGCAGTGGCAGGGGGCGACTCACGATCACTCGGGTAGCCAGAGTGGTCAGGGGTGATGTCCAGATCGGATCCTGAGTCTATGGTAGTACTTCTTCCTTCTTATACTCGAGTTATAAGATTTAGGGGTGCCAGTTATGTTGGTGCTTGGGAGGCTGAGATGGGAGGAGTCTAAGCTTGAGGCCAGCCTGGGCAATTTAGCAAGACCCTGTCTCAAAATAAAATTTTTAGAAAGGGCCTGGAGATGTAGCTCAGTGCTAGAGTGTGGCGAGTGTGAGACCCTGGGTTCACTCCCCAGTACTGCAAAGATTTAGGGGTTCCTCCCATTGGCAAGGGAGGGGTCACACTTTATGTGGTCTTGGGCTCGCTCTCAGACTCCATAGCATCGTGCATTCCAGTGATTGGCCGAGCTTTTGTATTCATGAAACACTTTAGAAAAATTAAATTTTTGATCTGCACGTATTAAGGGATTAAATAGTATTCACCAGTGGTTAAGTAAAGGCTATATATTTATTACAGTATTTGGATATCTGTGACACTTTACACAGTAGCATTATTAATGGTTTTTTTATACTCTGAAAGTACCAATGAAATGATAAGATCTAATAATCCCAGACAGTAATTGTAAGTTAATGAGTATTTTAATTGTGCTTCCTGACTCTATAAGTTTTAGAGATTTTTCTAATACATGGACACAAACAGTAAGGCAAGTCCACTTCAAGTCCAAGACTCCTTTTGCTGGGCAGTGTAGCATGCACCCGTGGCCCCTCACTCAGGAGGCTGAAGCAGGAGGATCAGAAATTTGAGGTCAGCTTAGACTACTTAGTGAGACTCTATTGCCAAAAAAAAAAAAAAAAAAAGACTTTTATCCCCACCCAGTTGGTGTTGGGAAGTCATATCCTAATTTAAAAAGTAATTGCCCTGTCTATCAATGAGTGAAAATTGCTTTCTGTTGCAAGTTATGGACCGCCTGACAGCTAGTGGCTTAAGCACGATAAATAAAGTTGATTTCTCCTCCTAACAAGAAGTCTGGAGATGGGCAATTGCTGGCCTTGTGTGTTCTTCTCAGCCGCAGCATCGAGGACTTAAATTTTTTGTTTTTGTTTTTTTCCTCTTATGTTCTTTTGTATCCTCAGATGCTGCCTCATGGTTACAAGGCAGTTGCCACAACTCTAGGCTTTGCCTTCCAGGTCAGAACAGACATGCCATAACAATTGTAACAAATGTGTTTGTTCCTTTTACCAAAAAGGCAAAACCATTCCCAGAAGCCCCACCATGAACTTCCCCATACAAGCCATTGGCTGGAAACAGGCCATTTGCCCAGCCCTCACTGCCAAGGAAGCTGGGGTATGGGGAGCGGAAATGTTGGGACTGGCTAGGACAGGTTGCCTCCACCAACCAAATCGAGATTCTGTTGAGGTGGAAGGGAAAGAAAGGAAAGGAAGGGTAATAGACAGCTGTAATGTCTGTGGGATCCAGGCTTCTCATAGAACTCAGGGCGGGGACCCAGTCCATCCATTATCTCTCAGGAAGGGACTTCTTTATTAAAAATGTGAGCAGCTTACTTAATAAAACACATACACACTCGTGGGTGAGAAGTAGAAATGTAGCTGACCAGTGTCTGTCTGGGCACTGTGTGGAGGGATCCACACATCTGCCTTTCACATTTCTGCCTTTGAACAGCTGATGCTTCTCAGTTCAGAGCAGAACATACCAATAAAGACAGCTGTGTAGAAGGCAAGCCGGTGACTGGCTGGAAACAGAGGGTGCTTGTCCATGGAAGGAAGAGCCCAGGAATGTCCACATGCATAAAGGATGGTGGTGTGGACAGGACTTGTCTTGAGTTGTCTTGCGTGGATGGCAGGTAGAGTGTGATCCAGAGATGGACTTGAGCTTCCTGAGGATGCACCACTTTGAGGGAGGGGAGCTCTGGAGGCCGGCAGGACAAAGAGCAGCTGTGGAAGGCAGGGGCCCTGAGGGTCCTGTTTCCCAGCTCTGAGGGGCATTGTTCCGAATGGGCACGTTATCAGGCCCTTGACAGCCAACCACAGGCCGGTGCCAGGCTCAGCCCACAGGGAGAAGGGAAAGTCCTAGCCCAGGATGTGCCCAGGTCCACTCAGGGGTGGCACACACTTGCTTGGGGGAGTGGGAGTTGTCCTGCTTCTGTTGTCACTGCTGTCATAGAGAATGAGCTGAGGGGACACAGTTGGTGCTGACCCTGCCAGGGTCTGGAAGGCTTCTCACTGAGGGGCTGAACCCTCAGATAGCCACTGCCCTGGGAAGCACTGTGGGCAGGAGGGACAGGGCCCTCCCTTTATGTGGAGGCCACTGTTCCCTACCCCAGGTCTGTGACCCTCACCCTCAGTGATCACAGGCAAACCCTGACTGGGACAGGAGTGGAGGAGTGGAGGAAATATAGCTGGCCTGGGCCGTGTCCCTAAGAACCCACTGTGTTGATAGCCAAAGGGCATGGAGGGAAAGAGCCCGTGGTAGCCTGGGGACCAAGTGCCAGGTGACTGCTGAGGCACAGGGTGGAGACGCCACCCAGGCCAGCTGGAGCTGCCTTGCCATGAACCATTTTATTATTGGTCGTCACCACTGCCTCCTCTCCATGCATGATGGCAAAACTGAGGCCTGAGGGCCAACTCAGCAAGAGCCCGCATTCTCCCGAGAGACACGGGTTGGCCTGGAACCCACCTCTGGTCCCCTGCCTGGAGCGATTAGGAGATGTGCCCAGGGTGGGGCGGGGAGAACAAACGCTGCACACCTGGCTCCAGTTGTGCATGATCAAACCCCACAGGCTCTCTCTCGCTCTCTCTCTCTCTTTTTTTCAGACAAAACAAGCTGATAATTGATAATGTTTATTGATCAGCACCATTGACCACTAGGCTGTAAAGATCTGGAGGAGAAAATTTAGAGGAGAGTTTTTCTTTGCCTTCTCCTGGAAAGTCATGCATTGGGATGGCAAGGAACTTCATTACTGGCTCTCATATTAGGCAAATGACTGAATCTCTCCAAGCCTGTGTTTTTTATTTGTAGAATGAAGAACAAAACAGCTGCGTTATCTCTTTGGATTAAATAGGGTGATGCGTACCTCTGTCCTGTGAATTCTATCATTCGTTTAGACATTATTTATTAGTACTACATTTGGAATACATGATGAACACATTCATCATGGGACATTATTGTTATTGTTAATGTGACTTAACCAGAAAGCCTTAGAATAAGGATGGTGATAAGAACAGCACTAATTCCTATGTCCTAAGCACCCAGTGGGTACCAGGTACCATGGCAGATCCTAGCGGAAGCACCCTGGCCTTTGGGGGCCCTAGGGGGTAGATAGGGGAACCCTAGGAGCTCCTGGAGCACCCCCAGCCTGTTGTGGAGCTGGGGAGGAAAGAGGCACAGCCATTTATATATTCGTCACCAAGGCTCGGGTCCTGTACTGGGTCAGAGAACATTCCAGAAGGAGGCACGGGCAGACTTGGCAGCTGCCCATCTCCTTGCTTTGTTGAGCAATAGATGTTTAAATTTATTAATCAGTGTATTATTTATTTTACAGTACTGGGGATTGAACCCAGGGCTTTTGCACTGAGCTACATCCTCAGCTTTTTTTTTTTTAAATTTGAGACAAGGTTTCATTAAGTCATTCAGTTGCCGAAGCTGAGCTCAAACTTTCCGTCCTCCTGCCTCAGCCCCCAGAGTGCTGGGATGATAGGCACACCCAGCTTGGTTTTATTTTTTGTTGAGTAGTTCTCTCTCTGGCTGACAGACACCTGGGTGAGGCTTGGCTGGTGGGGACAGAGGGTTTGTGAGACTTGGCTGCTCGGAGAGAAGGGGCAGGGCTCCTCCTGGACTCAGGAGTGAGAAGACACGTTGCACCCTGCACAGATAAATTGCTCGGTAGGTGGGGGTCCTCACTGTCCTGTATGGCTGAGGTTTGGATTTTCACCTTGGTCTTGTCACCATTTCGAGGGGAGTAAACTTCAGTTAGTGAGGGCTTTGGCTCATAGGCAGGGGTCTTCTATGTAGATGTGTTGCGGGGTTAGGACAGAAACTCTTCCACTCAGGCAACTTCCCCAAAGCCTTGGGAGAGTAATCCTCCTTCCTAGCTTGTGAGTCTGCTCCTCCTGCCCTCACTGCAGGAGGCAGGCTTGTGCCAGGTGGGATTCAGCTGTCCCCAGAGGCCCAGGGTGCTGCTGGGATGCCCTAGAGCCCAGGGCCCTGACCCAGATTCCACAGCATGTACCAAGCCCCTTCCCAGGGGCCGATTCTGATTCTCCTGGGCAGGGCTTAGACACTAACACTTCCAGCAAGCCCCAGAGATGGTCCATATTCAGGCCACACTTTGAGACGAGAGGCATCAGAGACTGCCTGACACTCTCTTCCTGTAGGTGCCCATCTGATGCCCAGGGCTTCAGCTCTGCCCTGGAGCTTTCCTTGGTCACCAGCCAGCTTAGGCAGGGCCAGGGAGGCAGGCAGGAAGTGCCAGGGAAGCCTTACGTGGCGGCTGGTGGACCTGACCAAGGCCTGACTCCACTGACTCTAGAGCTTCTCCCAGCAGTCGCCTGCTCAGGAGCACAAGCACTTGGTGCTTCCTTCCCTCTCTGAAACTGCTTTTTGCACATTTTGCTCTGTGACAACCATTTCTAACCCTAAAAGCAGAAGGGCGACGGGGTTGCTGAAGGCTCCTCAGAGGCTAAGGACCATATTTCATGCTGGAGAAGAGCCTGGAGCGCCCAGGAGCAGGAAGTGCGGTAACCAGGACTTGGAGCTGCCCATACCCTCTGAGGGAGGGCTCTGTTGTCCAGTTAGTCCTCACCTATGGATGTGCCTTTGTAAGCTGGCTGCGTTACAGGGTCAGCTCTGCCTTCCCAAACAGCAAGGAGATCCCAGACCTCTCAGACATCCAGTGGGGGTGGGGCACAGTCCCAGACCAGATGACCCCAGTATAGGAGTTACCTTTAAATAGAAATCACGGGTGGGATCCCTCCATTGAAAAAAAAAAAGTTCACTATAGCTATGTGCAGTACCAGGTACAATAGTGCTGGGTTTATGGGGTAAAAATGATGTTGCTGATGCAAGTCCTGAGTAGTAACTAGCCCCAAAGAGAGTCCCTTCAGGTGGTGTGAGGGTTCTGTGGGCTCCCATCTTTGTCCTCTAGAGGAGGAGAGGGGCTGGAGCCCTTAGCTGGATGGGCGTAGGTGTCCTCAGCACTCCTCATCCTGAAGTTCCTCAGGGCAGTCAGTGAGCAGTTAAAGGAACTGTCTCCGCCCACTGCACAAACAGTCATTTGACCTTGCATTGTTGTCATTGATGTAGGAGACTTCCTCTTGTCCCAGGTACTTGGACAGGTACTACGAACTACATAGTAGCTGTGTAGCCTATCAAAAAACAAGAAAATCACCCCTGGTGTGAATAGGATCTAAACCATGGATTCCATTTCCATATTTCCCCCAAAATAAGGCCTGCCCAGAAAGCAAGTTCTAACATGATTTTAGAGGAGACATCCCCTGAAAATGAGCCCTTGTTTTCTGGGTAGATCTTATTCTGGGGGAAAGAGGGATAGTTACGGTCACTCCGGCTTTCTCTTGTTTCTCCTGGAGAAAGACCTGACCCTGGGGCTGGGGACAAAGAGGCACAGGACTCGGGGAAGGACTCTCGCTGCTTCTCCTGCAGGCCCATGGCTTCCTCAGATCTGGAAGTGTGAGTGTGTGGGCAAGAGGCAGGCTGGGCCCTGTGTTGAGCTGACTGGACCTCTGAGGGCAGTACTTTGGACCTTTGGGAAATGAGAGAGGCCTGGGAGGCGAGGGAGCAGCTGTGCTTGCCTTCTCAGAACTCTGGTCTTTGCCGCTGACTTTTATGTTTCACCAAGGCCCACTTCATGGTCAAGAGAAGAGCTGTTCATGGTTGCTCAAGTCTAGGAATCCAAGAAGGGGCCTTGCTTTAGGGCTGGCCCAGGAGAGCCTGAGACACAAAAGCAGAAGTGGATCCCAGGCCACCAGGGACCCCAGCACCATCCTTCTACCCCACTGCCCGCTCTGCTTCTCTGTCCTGCCCTCTGGCTCCTGTGTTAGTTCTCGTCAGTTGGTGGCCAGTGTGAGCATGTGTGCCTTTGGGTGAGGCGCCCACCCGAAGGCTCCTGTCCTCGATTTGTGGGTGGGAGGTATCTGTCTAGGCAGCAGGAGCTGCAGATGGGGCCGGCTTCTGGAAGGCCGTAAGGGCACATCGTCCGTGACAGGGCTGTCTCCGGCGATAACAAGGCCCTCACTCCTGGAAATGGATGTCAGTGTGGAGTAGCCCCCATAGCTCCTAAACCTGCTGCTGAGAGATCTCTAGGCATGGGTTTCCCAAGGGTGGCCAGGACCGCCTGTGTCCCCATCCTGGCGGACACTGTGAAACACTCTAGAGCCCTCTTCCCAAATCTCAGTGGGTGGGACTCAGATATTGACATTGGTAATGATAACCCACCCCGATGCTGCTTCTGTGGAAAGTCTGAAGGTGGCGTTCATCTCTTAGCAAGTGCCCGCCCACGCAGGGCCGCTGCACAAGTGGACTCCTCCCTCCCTGGACACCAAGTTGACTTAACACAAACGCACTGTGACTTCTCCCCCCACCACTTGGTAGAGGGCTTTGCTGTGTTTTCAGTTTTGGAGGCACAAAGACCCCTGAGCTGGAGGTTGCCCTGGATGGGTTTCAGGAGGGTACTGCTCCAGAGAGGCAGGAGCAGTCCTGGGCAACTGCCCTGGGGCCTTACTCTTAGATGATTGTTTCAGCATTGTCCAGCCACCTTTCCTGAGGCTGGCTGTGTACGGATGACCCTGAAGGGCTCAGTCAGTGCTGAAGTTCTGATCAGCACTAGCAGCCCTGGTGATGTTGACCGCTCCTGACACTGTCTTCCTTTCCTCCCTAACAGGTGTGCGCCTTGACCGAGTGCGTGGAGGCCGCCAGAAATACAAGCGACGGCTGGACTCTGAGAGCAGCCCATACCTGAGCCTACAAATTTCTCCACCTGCTAAAAAGCCAAGTGCGTACCAGGGGATTGTTTGTCCCTTTCCCAGCTTCTGTACCTGGAACATCCGGCGTCCTTTAGGGAAGTGCCGTCTCCCCACCACTGGGTCATGGGACATTGTGGATCTTGGGGAGGGGACATTAGTGCCTGGCATCGTTGCCCAGCTTCACTTCCAAGGCCTGAGCACATGGGACGGCACAGGCTGTGACTCCATGTGAAGCGCAGCCCTAAGAAGCCACAGGCCCCGCCCAGCAGCAAGAGCCTGCTCCCCTCCTCCCCCACCCCAGGGTACTCTGCAGGTTTCTCCCAAGAGATTGCTTAGGCAACTCTCTTGGAGGGGATCTCCCAATAGCCCGAATCACTGCCACCTGCGACTTTGTGGTGTTGAATGGGCAGGGAGATTCTGGCCACATTGAACCTTCCTGGGGTTGTTAGGAACCTGATTTTTCTTCCTGACCACCCCAGGCTCCATGCTGCTTGATCCCTCTTTGCCCAGGCATTTACCTTTCTCTCCGGTCATTGCAGTGACCAAGATTGTCTCATACCTACTGGTGGCTGAACCAGACAAGCTGTATGCCATGCCTCCTGCCGGCATGCCTGAGGGGGACATCAAGGCCCTGACCACCCTGTGTGACCTGGTGGACCGGGAGCTCGTGGTCATCATTGGCTGGGCCAAGCACATCCCAGGTGAGTCATGAGGCTGGGGGAAAGTGTGGCCATGGGCTGTCGGCCAGACTCCTCAAGGCCTGCCATGGCTGTGGTCCTGATGCATGGCACCCAGGCGGCCTAGGAGATCCTCGAAAGCCTGTTCCTCCTTGGGGTCCTTGACTCTCCTGTGGGATTGGAGAGGAGTGAGTGTTTGGAAAGCCCAGAAGTGCTTATGAGCTGCTGTGGGCTCTAAAGAACCACTTCTCATTCTGGAAGGAGCTACGAAACAAGTTTCCTAAGGGACAAAACAGGGTAGGGTTTCCCTATAGGCCTTTCTGGACTATGCTAGAAACAGCTTGCTAAAAGGATTGGCTCTCTTTCGTTATCTAGAGGCAGGCACAGAGGAGCAGTTAAGAGCATGGAATTGTGGGGCCAGGGATTTAGCTCAGTGGTTCCGCCGCCTGCCTGGCAAGCACAACGTCCTGAGTTAAATTCCT
Organism: Heterocephalus glaber; assembly: GCF_053883595.1. Taxonomy (NCBI): domain Eukaryota; kingdom Metazoa; phylum Chordata; class Mammalia; order Rodentia; family Bathyergidae; genus Heterocephalus; species Heterocephalus glaber. Next base: position 16,538,973 of record NW_028258379.1, read on the forward strand.
GGTACCAAAAAAAAAAAAAAGCATGGAATTAGGAATGAGATTGGAAGGGAAATTCTGGGTCTACAGCTTACTGGCTGTGTAACCCTGGGCAGGTCCCCTGACCTCCAAACTGTGAGTTAAGAGCACCTGCTTTGTGCGGAGCCCTGGGCAGTTGCATGCTCACTGTTTCCCCTGCCTGTTCTCTTACAGCACCTACTGCTCTGTTTGGATTCCATGATCTAGGAGCATTTCTGTTGTCAGAAGTTTATGGAATGTGCTTTAGGCCATATGGGCTTCTCCACACTCCATGTGGATCCAGACCCCACTCTTAGTCTCTTTTGGTCTGGGTAAAGGTGTGAGCTCATTTTTATTTTTGTAGACACGGATGCCTACAGATTGTTACACTGCACAACCTTAGGAACCTTTCTCCTTTGCTCCAACAACCTGGCTCGGTGTGGTGGAGACATCCTGTTACTCTTCTGGCAGTCACACCCCATCCCCAACCCTATGGATCCTAGTTCTAACTGTGTGACATGGGACAGTTTATCTTCCGGTCTGCAGATCCTGTTTTTGTTTGCCACACCCTGGAAGATGAATACTGCATGCATGACGCTATAGCAAAAGTGTCTGGGATGTTAAATGCCAAAGCCCACAGTTGCTTAAGTTGAATCAGAAAAGTCCTGTGACACCTTGTGTGTGCAGTTTACAGGAAGGAGCCTTCCTGTGGACAGGGCCTTGCAGAGAGAATGGGTGGCCTGGAGGTGCTGTTGGCTGCCACCTGGCTGGTTGGAAGCCTAGGGGACTTCCTGGTGGCCCCTGGGTATTCTGACTTGGAAGTGGGCTCGCCAGGGGCCCAGCCAGTGTGCCCGCACTAAGGAGCTCAGCCTCTTAGGGATTACACACTCAGTAGTTTCTGAATCTGCCCAGTGCTGGCTCAGCACACATGTGGGGTCAGGCCACTGCTAAGACACCTCAGCCTGGATTGCTCCACTAACCCAGGACCAAATTGGGTACAGCTACCCCTGTCCTGGCCCGCTCTCCTGTTTCCAGTGGAGTAGATACTACATCCTGGGGATGGCTCAGGAGTGGCGCCTGGCGGTCCCCTGGGTCACTGCTTCTTCCTTCCATCACGCCACTCCTATAACATCTCCAAGGGAAGGGACAGGACCACGAGACCCTATCTCTTTGCTCCTGTTCTTCTATCTGTGCCCAAACATGAGGGAGAAGCAAAGCACAGTGGGTGCTGGGGACATAGACTTTGGAGTCAGCCAGCCTGGGCCCCCATCCTAGCTCTCTTCTTACTGGCCTTGTGCAAGATGCTTAATTTTTCTAAGCTTCAGTGTCCTGATCTGTGAAATGGGACTTCTATTAGAGCCCTGCTTGGGAGATTGCTGGAAAGATGCAGCCTGCTCAGTGGGTACTTGATAAATGCCAGACTGTTGGCGTGGGTGGCGTTGTTACCAGTGATAAAAGCCTTCTTTTCCACCATCATTTCTCTTCATCCAAAGCTGAATTCCTTTGTCTGTCTCAGATTGTAATTTGCTTATTTTGCATAAATCTGCATGCTGAATTATTTGGGCCTGACCTTCCAGTGTTTAAGGTAAAATTAATTAATAAAATCTGCCACTGTGTGTACACCTCATATTAAGAGCGATGACAGGGCCAGGGATTTAGCTCAGTGGTTTTGCCACCTGCTGCGCAAGCGCAAGGACCCGAGTTCGATCCCCAGTACCAAAAAAAAAAAAAGAGCAATGACATATCAAGTGCCTCATATCTTTAAACAAATAACTTAATCCCAGTAGATGCCAAGCTCATCTGCAGACAGGCTCAGCGGCCCTGGGAGAGGAAGAGAGAGAGAAGGCTGGCTAAGAGGGTGCACAGAGCTGGAGCCCACCCTAAGGCCTGGGCTGGCTCCTGTGCCTTCTGGTTCTGGGACAGACAGAAAGGACTGGCCACTTCACTGCTCAGAACTAGAGCTCTGAGGAGGCCACTGTCCTTAGACAGAGGGGACCATTTCAGTGTCTTCCACCCTCTGGTATACAGAGGGCACTACATACTTGCCTTTATGTGCACAGAGTGAACACTCATGGTGTGTAGCGTCTCTTGCTAAGAGCTGTGGCAGAGACCAAGACTCAGAGCGCCCCTTGTTAATGAAGGATATGTTTCATGACCCCCAGTAGATGCCTGAAACCTTTAGGTTCATATACTGGAGTCCTCTGTACAGATCATATTTTTCTGTATGCCCTACAGCGTTGCCATGTAGTGTCAGAAGCAGTCTGTCCTTCCGTGTTTTTTGTCCTGGTGCCTCCTTTGCAACTCTTGTATTTGGGGGCCGTTATTAAGTGGAATGAGAGTTGCTGGGACACATGCACTGCAATACTGTGACAATTGACCAGATAACTGAGCGGCTATCAAATGACCAATGGGTGGGTAGCAGATACAGTGTTGATACACTGAACAAAGGGATGATTCATTGCCTGGGCAGAACAGAGCATGATGGCATGAGATTTCATCATTATTCAGAACTTTGCACAATTTTAAACTTATGAATTGTTCATTTCTGGAATTTTCTACCTTAATACTTTCCGACTGTGTTTGACCTCAGGTAACTGGAACCTTAGAAAGCGAAACTCGAAACTATAGATTAATTTCTGCCTTGGGGAACCTTTTGGAACTAGGATGAGTTCCATGGAACTTGGTGTGGCCTGTGATTTGTTCAGTAAAGCAGCCATTGTTTGGGTCCATTTGTCACCGTACTCCAAACCAAGATTTTTACCTTGAGTTGGATTTTCCTGGAGGGCAAATCCAAGTTTCAGAGCATCTATCTCTTACTTCCTGTGAGCAAGAGATAAGAGCGAGAGCCAGCAGCCTTTAACAGGCAGGGGAGCGAGCCCTGTGTGAATTTCGGCCTTTGCATGGTACTAGCTGGGTATCCGCCCTCCCCAGGCAGCCTGCCTGTCTGGCCAGGAGAGCCTGTGTGGGGAATCACCACCACTGCTGTCCAGCCTAGGCCCCACCTGCAGGGCATCCCCGGAGGCCTCCTTGCCAGGGATCCTGCCAGAGACCTGCTCCCAGGTAGCCGCTGTCTGGCTGGATGAAAGATGAGCTGGCGAGTGAGAGCAGCTGTGTCTGAAGTGGCCCCAGATCCTATAATTACATCTCCCTTTATTACCTCTCTAATGGCCCTCCAGGTCGGCAAAGACGATCATAAATTAACAGATTATGAACTCCACTTGCCACAAATTACGTGCTGCTTTTTTTTTTTTAATTCTAGGAGCTTGTGGGGCCAGATCACTGGGGGATGGGGCTTGGATTGGGTCTGGGTGTTATTAGATCTGCCAGGGGAAGTAAAGCAATTTCCCTGGGGCACAGAGCTCCTTGTGAGAAGCTTGAGAGCCAGAATGTTGGTGTGGGCAGTGCCCCTCAGGTCAGCCCTGCCCACCCAGGGGCCTTGCTGGCCCAGAATCCCTAATTTCTCGGTGAAGGAGAGGCCATCCAGTGGGAATGGATGGTGCTTTCCTGAAGGGCAAGGGGGAGCCTTGGCCTCAGCTCCTTTGTTTGGTTTTTTAAATTTAAAAAATGCAAAGATCAGAAAAATACGAAACTTCTAGTGAAGATACTGGACAGATGTGACAGATGTGGGAATTACGACTTCTTTTTGTTTTTGTACCGGGGATTGAACTCAGGACCTTGCGCTTGTGAGGCAGGTGGTGGCACCACTGAGCTAAATCCCCAGCCCCAAAACTTCTAACCACCCCCCACCCTGAGCAGCCTTCTGGGAATCTCCTGTACATGTACAACTACCATGTATGTGCTTTTTTGTTTTTGACACAAGGTGTAGCTATGTAGTTCGGGCTGGCGTTGAATTCACTGTGCAGCCCAGGCTTAGAACTCATGGTGATCCTCCTGCCTCAGCCTCCTGAGTGCTGGGATTATAGACAAGCACTACCACACCGGATTGAACACTGCTTTACATCCACTTTTCCTCTTAATTAGATAAAGTGATAACGTGTACTGTGTGCTAAGCACAGTTTGAAGTGTTCCACATGGGGCCTCATGTAACTCGAACAACCCCACGAGGAAAGTGCTGTCATTGTTCCCATTGTACAGATGAGGAAACTAAGGCCTGAGGGCATGGATCTGCCCAGGGTCATCTCAAGTGGTCCACAGAATGAGGATTCTGACAGTCCGGCCCTGGAGTCTGGTCCTAATGCCAGCGCCCTCCTTCTGCTGTTGGGTGTCTTCGTACATCCACAAAACAGTTCTACTTCATTCTTTTTGGCCATTTCTTATGCGCTAATTGTTTAACTAAAAGTTGCATTTATATAATAATTACTCATCACACGATTTACATTTAGGCTATTTTCTGCTTTGGGTCATTTCAAACAGTGATCTAACTCCAGCCTTTTACATTTACCTTTGCATACATTTCTTTCTGGGAGGCATTCCTAGCAGTGGCATTGCTAATAAATTGGAAGGTTATAGTTATGGTTTATTTTTAAACCTCTTAGGCCCTGTCAATATGGGATCCAGAATCCAAAAATAGACGTGTATACAGATAGTTTGCCTTCATCCCTGTCCCCTCCTGGCCTCTCCTAGAGGGAGCCACGTTTGTTTCTCATTATTTTTTCTAGCGGTTCTTTTTTCACATATTAGAAAAGCTGGAGTTATTTCAGTGTATGTCAGAGATGGCAAACATAACCCTCCACTTCTTTGCACAAAACAAAGCAGCCTGTGTATGAAGATCAGGACATAGGGGGTCCGTTTGGGTTTTCAAAGCTCTTTCTAGGACTTTGGCAAGAAGGTAGAGAGAACCTGGGGCTGAGCCTACACTCAGACCAGCCTGGCAGAGGGGCTGAACCGGCCTCCCCCCATGGGAGCACAGCCATCGCCACCACCACAGGACGTAGCAGATCCCTCACTCACACGATCATGGGCAGAGGCAGCCTAATCTGAACTCTAGAGGCTCCAAGAAGTGTTTTGGGTACACTTCTTGCCAGGCAGAGTTCAGGCCTGTGGTGTTTGCCCATTGTCTCCTCTGCTGTGAACCCTTGTTGGGCCCTTCTTGGGTACACCCCGGCATCCATGCTCCCTGGGAGCTCAGGGCTTGGGCTGGCAGCAGCTTATCTGCACCTCAGTGGGTGCCTCATACCCAGGGGTGCCCTCGCCTCCCACTTCAGAGGTTCTTCCCTTATCCCCCCTCTGCAAGGCCTCCCGACCCTCCTTTGGGACACATTCCCATTGCATGTTCTCAGAGCCTTCCATTCACTGTGGCTCTTCTTACCATCATAACTTTGCTGACTTGTGACACTTAGTGACACAGGACCAGTTCGTCACTGTGAGCTCTTGAAGTCAGGCAGCAATTCTGCTTGAACACACCATGTGTCCCCAGTGCCTACCATGGGCCTGGCACTTAGTAGGTGCTCAGTAAACATGTGTTGACTGACCAAAGGAGCAGAAGCATGTTGGTGTTATTCTTGTAAGGATTGTACCTGTGTGGCTCACCTCACTGAGGTCTTTTCTCCTGCATTTCCTGCCTCACCCTCCCTCTCTGGCACCTTCTGGCTCAGTTGTCTATTAATTTTACTACCACCACCCTCCTCCTCCATCTTCCCTCCCAGTCTATCTGCCTTCACACACCCCCTCCCTGTGTGGTCCAGCAAACCCCTCCCCCCATTCTCCCATGCCGGCTGATTGGTATCTGTTAATTAATGTCGCCCAAGGCCTCTCTCCAACTCAGAGACCTGATAAGGGAAATTGGATGTCCATTTCTATCTATCTTTTATTACCTCTGGCTCCCCCGGGCCTCCTGGGTGGCCGTGCACCCTCTCCTGTGCCAGGAATATGGAGAGCAACACACACAGCTGACCCCTGTGTCCCAGTCTCTCCCTTGAGAAGGCAGGACTACCAGTGCTCATCCGCTCCCACAGGTATGATCCTTCTAGCTCCTCCTCGGTGGATCGTATGTGGATTCCAGCAGCAGGCCGAGATCCACAGCCCATGTTGCACAGATGGGACCAGAACTGTGCAGCTGCATTAGGAAGGCAGAAGGCAAGGGCAGCCTGCTCCAGGAACACAGTGGTAGGCTGGAGTCCTGCTCTGGATGGAAAACAGGGAGAGACAGAGGACAGCAGCTGAGAGGGGGGACAGGCCACAGAAGTCCAAAGAGTTGGGCCATGCAGGAGCTGGGGAGTCCAGGCTGGTGCCAGTGTGTGCTGGGGGCACTGCCGCGTGCTGTGTGTGCACCCTGTGTTCATTTTCACCCCACCCCCACATCTGCAAGCAGCAGGCAGGCGGGGTTCTAAGTCAGTTTCTTCATGAGCAGAATTACCCTGGAAAACCCTCTTTTCAGTTACTCATGCATGGTGCAAATGTCTCTGTGGCTTCTTTTCCTTCTTTTGATAAATCTAGCATGATCAGTGTTGGAACCAATCACTCTGTTTCCAGTTCAGCCCCCCGTGAAGTCACTGCCATGTGTTTAGTGGTTAAGATATTTGAAAGTCAGTCAACTTAACTTTCTCTCTCCTGCCCTCTTGTGAAGCAAGTACTAAGCTAAATCCACATACAATGCAATTCCAGTATGTCATCTTCATTTGTAATCAGCTGTGTAATTGTCGTCTCAGCAGACCATACAGTTGCTCTCTGTGCCTCTAATGTTTTGCCCATTTCATAGATGAGGAGGTTGAGGTTTGGAGCAGTTGCATGGCTTCCACAAGGTCTGGGGCAGCTAGTACATGAGGCACTAGGGCTCAAGGCCAGCCAGGCAATGTCTGCAGCATGTTGAAGAGTCAGTGTTAGGTTCTGGCTCCTTCCCCGCCCCCAGCCTCCTTTCATTGTAAAGCCAGTCTCCTGCAAGCAGGGAGGGGAAACCCCAGTGATTTCCAGCTCCCAGAATGGAGCCACTGGGTCATCATTAAGGGAGAGTGATGGCCGGAGGTGGTGAGTGTCTGACTCCTTTGGGGAAAGACTGCCTGGCGAGAAAGTGCCCTGACAGGGGCTTTGGTCTCCCAGTGGGCCCTGGCTTCTGCTGGTGGCTGGGAACGGCCGAGTCCTTCCTGGTTGGCCATGGGTCTCTTACAGCTGAGACTTCACAGAGAGGCCAGGTATCATTTTAAAGCGCAAAGCGACACCACCACCTGGTTTGAAGGAGAGAGGAGCCTGGAAACTCCCAGAGTGGAAGGGACCCTGTACAGCTGCCTCTCCTGATCCAGCTATGATTTCAATAACTCTTAAATTACAGATGCATTTAATTAATCATGACGTCTCTCCAGACATTTGAAAAATACCCTAGAACTAACAATCATGGTGATAATAACAACTGTCAGCATTGACTGAGCTCTTGTTAGGTAAGTCTTTGCCACAAATTCCAAGTCTGACTTCATTCTCCAAGGGAGAGCAGCGGTTTTAGCAGCTACAGAGCTATGCCCCCACCCAGCAGGATCTGGAGATGCCAGGAACACAGCCCACCCCTGGCCTCCAGAGAGGCCCCGGTCCACCCTCCTAACTGCTGCTGCTCTCCTCTCCCCCGCTCTCCCACAGGCTTCTCAAATCTCTCGCTGGGGGACCAGATGAGCCTGCTGCAGAGCGCCTGGATGGAGATCCTCATCCTGGGGATCGTGTACCGCTCCCTGCCCTACGATGACAAGCTGGTGTACGCTGAGGACTACATCATGGATGAGGAGCACTCACGCCTGGCTGGGCTGCTGGAGCTCTACCGTGCCATCCTGCAACTGGTGCGCAGGTACAAGAAGCTCAAGGTGGAGAAGGAGGAGTTTGTAACGCTCAAGGCCCTTGCTCTCGCCAACTCAGGTAAGGGCAGACTTGAGCCTGAAGGAAGAAGGTGGGGGGCGAGCTTCAGGTGGTCCAGGCACATCTCTGGGGGTGTGGAAACAGACTGGGAGAGGTGAAGGAACGTCTGGGGTCACACAGTTTAAAAATGTTGGAGTTAGGACTCAAAACCCCAAGTCATCTAATTTCAAAATGAACCCAACTTATCCTTGCTCGCTGCATCTTCAACCAGATTGCCTGGGTGTAAGCAAGCGAATGGTTCCCAAATGAATGGTTTAGTCTGGCATTAAAAAGGAGGATTCACTGCATTTGTTAAACATCCACCAGTTTCCGGCTACATTGTCTGGGGAGTGGGGCTGGGAATTGGGCAGTGTGAATGATGAACTTGAATGGAATCTGTGTCCACACAGAGAGCCTCCATGACGTACACGGTGCTGGGCTGAGTCCTGGGGGTGCAGGAGAAATACAGGGTCCCTGCCCAAGAGCACAGGTCAGGAATGCACTCATGTGGCAGTGAATTGCCCAGGTTTGGGTCAGATGGGTCCAAGTTTAAGTTCTGTCTCTGATGCTGGCACCAAGATCTTGGTCAACTCAGTGCCCTTGTGTGTGTGGTGGGGACAGTCTACATACCTTCTTCAGGCATTCTGTGAGTATTAAAGACAGCGAAGATCAAGTCCTTAGCCCAGTGTCTGGCCTAGAGGAAGTGCTCCATTTTGTGGTTATGGGAGTTCGAGGGAACAAAGTATTAGCAGATGGAAGAGGCACACACAGGATAACCAGCTGCTTTGCTCCACACTGCCCACCTTTTATTGACAGTTTCAGGAAACCCCGAAGAAGTACCTGGCAAACCAGGACAGCCAGTCACCCTGACACACGGCTTCATGGTACACGCAGGGGACACCATTGATGCCTCACTCAGTGAGTGCTTTACCAGTTTGTGCTTCTACCCCCAGATTGTGAGTTTTGCTGCTGGCAGCTCACAGCTGCCCCTTCACCCGAGTTGCCTTCTGGCTCTGTCAGCCAGCAGAGGACTCGAGTGGAGGAACAGCATCTGGAGCAGAGCCCTGCACGGCATAGGCCTCACCTTCCCTGAGCTCCCTGCCTCCCCACTTCCTTTCTCCTGAACACTCAGCCTCCCTCACTGCCTGGACTGCAGTCTCTGCCTTGGGCTCTGCTCCTGGGGAATCTAACCCAACACAGAGGGAAACATTTTGTTTTGTTCAATTGCTTTTTATTAATAATAAATGAATGCAAAATAATAAAAATTCACATACTTCTGGAGAGATCAGTTATACTTTCAAATTCCAAAGCTGTAACATATTTGTTGGAGAAAACTAAGGCTGTGTTTAAGTATAGTTCTAGATTAACAGTAACAAGCAGATAGTGTGTAGAATTCCATATTCCACCCCATCTCTAGTGTAGTTTCCTCTCAACATCTTGCATTGGTAATTTGTTAATTAGTGAGCCAATATTGATGTGTTATTCTTAACTAAAGTGCATGGTTTCCATTAGGGCTCCCTTGGTGTTGTACCTATCTTTGGGTTTTGACAAAATGTAATGCCATTTCTCCACCATGACATCATACAGAAGAGTGTCACCGGCCTGTGCTTCACATCTTCAGAGGGAAGCACCTTAGCCACTCCTCCAGAGGTTTAAAGCATAGACTTCATGGTCAGCCAAATCTGGGTTCAAATCCTGCCTCTGCCACCTGGTTGCTAAGTGTCAAGCAGCCTGACCTCCCTGAGCATCAGTGTCTCATCTTTGAAATAAGGGGAGCAGAAGCACATTATGAAGACAAGTACACAGTGATGCACCTAAGGCACAGGGCTGGTGCCTGCTCCAGATCTCTCCTTGTTCTTGGAGCTTCTGCTCGGCTCTGACAGGGCTGCCGTGGGCAGTCTGAGGGGGCCAGTGGATGGAGCCCCTGTCCTGGGGGAAAAAACACGGGCATAGCTGGAGCAAAAGTTGGCGTGTCCCCCCCACACACCTCAAAGGAAGCTCTATGTAGAGACCTTCCAGGGAGGAGCCTTCAGCTGGGCAGGAGCATCCTAAATCCAAAAAGGACTCAGCAGGCCTGGGAGAGGGAGGGGATGCTGTGTTGCTGTGTCCCAGAGCACTGAGCTAGAGGCAGGACTCAGGTTAGAACAGGCCCCTGGGGTGTGTGGCTAGAAGAGCAGCGTGGGAAGGTCAGAGTGGGATGGGGTAACCACAGGAGCCAGGAGAGGTCCTGGGTGTGAGACCTGTCCCTAGACTTGAGGCAGGAAGTCAGCCAGGCAGCCGGGGGAGAGTGTGTTGGCTAGAGGAGAGATGGGCCAGACCACTGAGAGGTCATGGGGGCAGCACCAGGGACCACTCTCGGTGCCACTGCTGAGGCTGAGTGGATGAGGTGACCTGGGTGAGTTCAGTGGCTTGGGACGCCAGGCAGAGGGGCGGAGCTCCTCGGAGACAGACTGTGGCCCCCCACCTCACCCCTCAGGAGCCTGATGACCACCACTCACCCTGCATCCCAACCATCTCCAGACCCGTCTGACAACAGAAAAAATTCATAGCCATTGATTTTGTAATTAACAGTTTATCAATGCCATCAATACAGCCTTGCTGATGGATCGTGAAGGAATTAATCTTGCAATGTTATTTTATTTCATTTTTGGTCGAAGGCGCCTGCCAATTTTGGCCTCCTTGGGGAGCGTGGGGGTGGGTGACAAGGGGGAGGGGCTGGCCACAGTCGGGGAGTGGGCATGTTCAGGGCCCAGCCTGGCAGAGACAGCCGCATTTTGAGTGCACACAGTAAATGGCTGAGTGTAGGAAGGGAGCCATATTTCATCTCATTTCATCTTTCAGTTGGCAAAGGAAGAGTCCTCACTGGCTTGACAGCCGGGAGTTAAAAAATTAGAGGACCCTTGGGTGTGGTACCAGTATATCACCCCAGTCCTGCAAAAGCATCACCTCCAGACTGAGTCCCCACAATAATAACAGTAGGTAATGTCTACTGGGTGTTTACCAAGTGCCTAGTAAAGTGCTGTTTCATCACTCTTCACAGCGCCTTGTAAGTATGCATTTGTTTTTGCTGCATGTTACAGATGAGGAAACAATCTCAGAAAGACTGCGTAACTTGGCTAAAGTCACACAGCATCCCTAAATGCTTTTCTACCTTTTTCTGCCATTCCCTACTCAAAAGGAAGAGGCAGGAGCCAGAGAGGTAGGGTCAGGGGTCGCTGGGGTCAGCCAGTTAGTGCAGCTCCCCTTGGCAGTCTGCGATCTCAGCCAATCAAGAAGCAGCCCCCCCCCCCAATTGTTTGCTTTTTCTGGGAATTCGAGCAATTTGTGCAGCCTTCCTGATGACTTGCCTCCCCTCCCCTGCCACCTCTGGCAAGCCTTGGGGTTGCAGTTCAGGATGGACCCGGGTCCTTTAGGAAAGGTCAGAAGTCTGCTTAGTTTCCCCCAGGGAGTGGCATCCTGGAGATTCTCTTCGCTTTGTTTGGCTCAGACACAACTGTGGCCCAGTGGTTACCTCCCTGCTCTGCTGAGATTTCAGGAAATTTTCTTCAGACCTATCCATGGCCTGAGTTCAAAACCCTTCCCAATGCATATATTTATGCACTACTGAGGATAGAGCCTGGGCCTAATATATGCCAGGCAAGTGCTTGCTCTACCCTACCCTGTCTCTAAGATCTTAGAGAAGGCCCAGCAGCTCTGTCCACCACTGTGCCCCATGCCTCCCACCTCAGGGCACCGTAGCAGAGAGCTCAGCCCCTTTCTTTGTCTATAACCAGAACTGTGTGAAGACAGCACAGCCTGAGGAGCGGTGTGTGGCAGCAGCAGGAGGCTGTGGGGAATGTAAGCTCTGTAGAGTGATGGTGGTGGGGGAGCGAGCCTTCCACTCAGCACGCACCTCTGAACCCTTAACTGTAACTTGAGCCATTTGAATTAGGTTCACAAATGAGGAAGACAAGGCACAGAGAAGTTAACTTCCCTAGTCACCCTCCAGGGTCCACTGTACAGGTCTGCCCAGGTTCAGCCCCGTAGTGTCTCTGCCACCTCCTCTTGGTAGACTCTTGAGGAATGTCCTCCACAGATGTGTGTCCTTCCCTGGGTCTGAGCCCCAATTCTGTCCTCAGCCTCTGTGACCTCTCTGAGCCCGGCTCTGCTCTGTAAAGTGAGGGTTAGAGGTAGCCCCGTTTGCCTGCTGGTCCCTGCCCCTCATACTGATGCCCGCCTTGTGCCCACAGATTCCATGTACATTGAGGACCCGGAGGCCGTGCAGAAGCTGCAGGACCTGCTGCACGAGGCACTGCAGGACTATGAGCTGAGCCAGCGCCACGAGGAGCCTCGGAGGACGGGCAAGCTGCTGCTGACGTTGCCCCTGCTGCGGCAGACAGCCGCCAAGGCTGTGCAGCACTTCTACAGCGTCAAGCTGCAGGGCAAGGTGCCCATGCACAAACTCTTCCTGGAGATGCTGGAGGCCAAGGTCTGATGGCCCAGCACACGGACTGACAGATGGACGGACCAATGCGGAGACTCACTGCCTCCAGCCTCGACCTCTGGCCCCTGTATCGTCCCAGAGAAGGGACTTCCTGCCTCTGGGCTGTGTGTGCAGACTCCTGGGTGCAGGGGTCGGGGGCAGGGATGGGAGGGCAGGGCGTGGGGCTCATCTGTCACCTGCTTTTTCTTTGGTACATTTTTCCTTCTCCATGGGCAGCACTGAGGCCCGGGCCAGGGCTGACTCCCCTTGACACTGGAGACCACTGGAGGAAGCGCCCCTCTCCCTACCAGACCACCGAGAGGCAGCATGTATGCTTCCTGACGCGTCCCTGGTCTGAGCCTGGGTGGGCAGTGTTTGACACTCAGGACTCTGGGAACTCATATAGGTGCCACCTGGAGGATCCTTCCACAGAGGCCGGGTCCTTAGGGGTCACCAGCAGCGGCTTCCAGGGGTCCTGTCTGCCCTGAGGTCCTCTGGACCCTCAGGTGCTCCTGTACCTCCCACTGTCCTCGTGGATCCATCCCTTCTCAGCCCCACACATGCTCACCTCCCAGCCCGGTGCACCTTAGGGAGCAGTGGCAAGAGCTCCCGTGTTTCCCTGGGCACCCACCCCTCGGTGCTTCCTACTCACCTCCCACTGCTGCACCGATGGCCACCTGTTCTCTCCTCTCCTCCCCCAGGAGGCCCTCCCCTACCTCAAGGCTTACTCAGACTGGGGCTTCAGCCAGCCGAAGTGTGTCCAGGCAGGGAGATAGGGATGTGCTGGCTCAGAAGAGTGGGTCCAGTCTGCTCCCCAGAAAACCTGGGGCCTGTGGGAAGTTCCAGGTCCCACCCCCCTCCAGGGATGGGGGCTCTTGCTTGAGGCCAGCAGCCCTGGAAGAATCCCAGCAGGATAGAGAGGCCTGGCCACAGTGGGGTGCAGGGAAACTGCAAAGGGGACCAGGAGTCCAGCCTGCCTGGTCCTTGGCCTCTAGGACAGTGGGATCCAGTGCCCTGGGGAGGGAAGGGCACTGACGGAAGGAATAAGTGAGAGACTCCCTCTGCAATCCAAAGAAGCAGGGCACATCTGCCAAAGGAAGGATGGCCTCCTGCCGCCCTCAGGCAGAGACAGCTCCCTGGGCCAGCCCTGGCAGGGTTCCCACAGTCTCTGGCTGCTCTGTAGGATCACCACCATCCAGTTCTCCCAAGGACTTCCCAGGTTTTCACGCAGGATTCTGTATCCCAGGAAACCCCTCAGCCCAGGTGCATGGGACAGTTGCTTACCCTGCTGCTGTGGGTGGCTGCGAAGCCACTTCTCACCCACACTAGGGGCAGCTCTGACTCCCCATCGGTGCTCATGGGTTGGCAGCATGGAGGACCCCTGGGCATCAAGGCGGTTCAGTCCATGATGGAAAGTGCCCCTGCCATCTTCTGAAGCAGGGATCAGAGCAGCTGGGCCTGGGTCCTCAGTCCACACCCTGCTAGCCCAGCCTCCCCTCACCAGGAAAGACCAGCAGCTCTAGCCTGGCACTGGGGCAGCAGGCTCCTCTTGCAGGCTTTTCTGCTGGAAGCAGCTCTGCTGGTCTCCCTGGCCTGACACCCTGAGACCACCAGGCCTGACCCTCTGTGCTGGGATTTGCCAAGGTCATCCAGGCAGGAGGCTGACCAGACCGAGCCACTGCAGACCACATGCCCATGTCCTCATGTAGAGAGTAGTAAGGATTCTGAGAGATCCCGTCCCTTTTACCTGTGGGAAGTCAGGTCTTGAGTCACCCAATGAGTCCCTACTGGAGTCACCATGTTGCCCTTTGTCTGATCTGGTGGTCACACATGTTCAACATAGAGGTACCTTCTGGACCTTAGGAAACCCAGGCTAAACCGCAAGTCTAACAATCCTTAGGGCCTGATCTGAAGACTCCTGGTGAGACAAGTTGGGGTGTGAGCATCTGGAGCAGAGGGGTAGGGGCCCGCTTCTTAGTGGGAGGCCAGATGGGGGCCTCCAAAGGGAGAGCAGGGCACTGACCTAGTGGGAATGGGGACAGAAGGAGAGTGAAGACCCAGCACCCCCAAACAGAACCCAAGTTTACCCCCTAGTCTGCCATTTCTGGAAAATCTGTAAAGAGGAAACATCCCTTCTTAGTTGTACACTCATGATACAGGTCATTTGAAACAAACCAGGAAATAAAACAAATCCAACCATGGAGAAGGTGGTGCTGGCTGGATTTTGTTTGGGTTCCCTTGTCCCGCTCCTCCCTCAAGGCTCCAGATGGCTTTGTCATGTGTGCATTTGATAGCATCTTCAGTGTCTGCATGTGGACGCTTTCGTGATTTCCCAGGCTACAGTTTGAGTTAGAGGCTTGTCGAGAAGGCTTGGGGGGTGGGGTGACGGGCTGAGAGGAACAGGGGCACCCATCTGTGCCAGGACACCTTTCCAGACTCCTCCCCAGCCAGATAGGAGAAGTGACAAAGACTTAATGGGCCCAGGGTCTGTGCCCACAGAACAGCACCAAAGAAAAGCACTGTGTGGAAAGATGGCTTTATTTTGTAATGATAAAACAACTGGAATGGCTTCTTGAGATGTATATATTTTTTAAATGGCAGCCCCTCATTGCCGTGTCACCCCCTGTACGTATTTCTACCCTGTATATGTTCCCCCAAGGACCCCCTGTAAATCACACACCCTAGCTTCTTCCACCCCGGTTCCGTTCTGGTCCCATGTATCTGGAATCTAATAAAGGAAAGGCCTGTTGGAGAGTTTCTTCACACATCTTCCCAGGCTCGTGCTCTGGACAGCACTGCCCCACAGTGTCAGGCTGAAAGGAGTCCGGGCCACTGGGGGAGCCACAGCCTCAGACTTGTCAGGGTGGGAGGGTCATGCAGGCATTTTAAAAGCATGATTGATCATTGCATGTCTAGAACGCACAAGGCCATGGGTTCAATCCCCAGCACTGCAAACTAACAACAAAAGGGATCCACAGCAAAACTGAGGGCAACTTGAGAAGTAGGGTGCAGGTCTGAGAAGCCCCTCTACTGCTCTTTGTGAGAGAGTCATTATTTTCATTGGTGCCAGAGAGATGCGGCCTCAGATAAATGTAAACCACAAGGAGGCCTTAAGATTTTGAAATGTGTCCCTGTATGCACGTATATAACAGCCATGTATTCAGGCAGGACACATTCAATGTCAGTGAGCAGGAGGGGAGATCAACGATCAAGGTGCCTTTTGTTGCAAGTAAGACACCCAGGTTTATAGTGGCTTATGGGAGTATATAGTTTGTACATAGAAAAAGGGAGAGAGGGAGGAAGGAGAGGGAAGAAGAGAGAGAAAAGGGGGCAGACATCAGGGTATGATCCAGAAGCTTGCAAAGTCAGTAGAATTATGGCTCAACTTTTCCGATGCAGTTTTGTCCTCTTCTGTTTGTCTTCTTCATCCTCAAGTGAGCCTCTTTCTTGGTAGCAAGGGTGGCCATTTTATATTTCATAGCCTTGGGGAGAGGGAGAGAAAAATCTCTCCTTGCAACATAAATGATGCCTGAACTTCCTTCTGAGTCCCAGTGGTTTCAGGTGCTGGTCCCTTAATGCATCACTGTGACCAGCTTGGGATGAGCCCAGTCCTACCTACTCCACAGCCGAGCTCAACACCGTAAAGGGATGAATTAGAAACCCAGAGAAGCCCACAGAACCCACATCCACAAACAGTCTGATCAACATTCAATGAGGCGTAACACCTTCCATAGTTGAAGCCACATGGAAGTCTGTAGTCCAATTCAGCAGCACATCTAATACTTGCAATCTATCAAGAAATGAAAGTGTCTGGGCTGTGGATTATTTTAAAATAATTTTCAAATTCATCTTCATTCTACCTGGTGTGTGTGCATATGCGCGCGTGTGCGTGCACACACACACACACACAGTATACATGCTACTTAAGAAAATAGGAAGGAGAATAAACCACAACTTCATGTAATGCAATTGAAACAGATACTTACTAGATTATCTGGGTTTGGTTTTGCTTTTTTTTCAGATTTTCTGTGCTGCTACTTCCATTTGTGCATAGTATTGTGATCAGACCAGCTAATTGCTTGTACTTTTGAAGACTTAACCCTCATCTGTACCTTCACCTCTATTCCCCAAATGTTCTTCCATTTTTATTTCCTCTTCAAAGAAAATGAAAGAACTCAACTAATATTCATTCATTCATTCAGCAAATCCTTACTGAGGATCTACTCAGCGCCAAACACTGCTCTGAGCACTGGGTTTCAGTAGGGAGGACAAGCATAGAGTGCAGTCTGTTGAGAAGAGAGTGACAAGACCACAACTAATACACAAATAATGCAATTTGTTGGAATGTGCTAAGTTCTGAAAGAGGAAAAAACCAGGGTATGGGGGATCAGAAGTGGGGAAGCATGGATACAATTTCAAAGAGTGATCAGGAAAGTTTCAATGAAAATACTGAAAAATAGGTTGAAGAAAGTGAAGGTTACATGTGTGGGAATCTGGAAGGAGAGCTCTCTAGGCAGAGAGAACAGCCTTGCAGAGGCGCTGGGGTGGGACCATGCTGGTATATTTAATGAACATCCAGAAAGTAGAGTGAGGAAGGAGGCATGGGGGACGCAATGCCATAGCAAGTGTGGCTTTCACCCTGGGAGATGAAACGAGGCACCGGTGGGAGGTTTGGAATGCAGAGCGACATGGTCACGCTTCTCAGCAAGAGCCTTGGGCGACTGTGTTGGTGCCGGCTGCAGGAGGATGATGTAGAAACGAAGACCCCTGGTGAGGTGACTGGCTTGGAGCAGGGCCATGGCAGAATGGGTCCTGGATCTTACTGGAGCCACTAGAGGCTGCTGGTAGGTTGGGTGTGGGGTGCGAGACGAAGAGGGGAGATGTGCAGATTCCCCAGTTTGGGGCCCTGGCAGCTTGAAGACTGAAGTGGGAGGGACTAGGAGGATGAGTTTGGGGCTGGACAGAGAACCAGCCTTAGAAGGTTTGCAATGCTATTGCACATCTGGGAGCAAGAGAACCCCACAAAGGAAGTCAGCAGTGGGTCGATTAAATGGGGAGCAGGAAATGTGTGACCCCTGGCAACAGGGGCAGCGCTGCCATCCTTACCACACACAGCCAGCCCACCCCTGCATCCTTCTCCACTGTGTCTCAAAGGCAGCACACCCCTACCCACTCTGCCTTCTGCAGTTTCACTTATCCAACCGCAGTCTGAAAATAAACAGTTCTTGATTGTTTTGTTTGCAGTACTGGGGATTAAACCCAAGGTCTTCACACTGAGCAACATCCCCGACCTTTTTTATCTTTTATTTTGAAGCAGGGTCTCACCAAGCCACCCAGGCTGGGCTCCAACTTGTAATCCTCCCTCAGCCTCCCAGAGTGCTAGGATCACAAGTGTGCACCCCCCCCCCGGCTATAACTCCTGTTTTAAATCTCTTTTATCATATTATATTTTTATAACTGTTCTATTGCATTAGTACTTATCGTTGTTAATCTCTCACTATGCCTAATTTTATTTATTTATTTATTTGTTTTGTTTCGTAGTTCAGGCTGGCCTTGAACTCACGGCAGTCCTCCTGCCTTAGCCTCCCAAATGCTGGGATTACAGGCCTGCACCACCACACCTGGCACTGTGCCTAATTTATAAATTAAACTTTATCATAGCTGTGCATGTATAGGGAAAAACAATATATAGTATTGGGTACTGTTTTGGGCATTCACTGGAGGTCTTGGAACATGTTCCTGGGGGGACAAAGGGAGATTGCTGCAAAATTAATGCATCTTCCATACACTGATTTGAGGAGCGGAGGAGGCTCAGCAGCCACTTTTCATGTCATTGTTTGGGAAGTGAGAGAAATGAGCCAAAAGGAATCTCCCAGGAAGACCCCGGGTGGACACCCCGGTCCTATAACCTCGGCCCGGACTCAGGCACACCTGGGTGCTGGGAGGCTTGCTTCACCAGGGCGTACAAAGCTGTTTGACTGTGTTAGACAAGCAGTTCACAAATGTGCCCCTCAGAGCACACCTAGCAATGTCCGGAGACATCAATTGTTGTCACCCTGAAGGGTGCTGTGACATCTAGTGAGTAGAGACCAGAGGTGCTGCTAGACACCCGTAAAGTGCACTGGACAGTCCCCCACTACAAAGGATTAGCCCACCCAAAACGTCAATTGCCCCAAAGCCAAGAAGCTCCGATTTAGATGTGCTCTGAGTGTTGTCAAGGAACATCTGGAAGCTAGTCTTCTAGAAGGGCCCTGTGTTCCTCCTAAGGATCCAGGGGGCAGAGTTTGGAGGTGGCAAGCTCTCCCACTGCTTGATGCCAACTCCACCTTACCCGGCCTTGCTGTGACCCTGAGACCTCCCTGTGGGGCAACGCCCCCCTCCCCCGCCCCCCTGCTCTGAGTCCAGGAGAGGCTGTACCAGTCTGCAGTCTCTGGGTGGCCAGGCCTCACCCTGGCTCCTTCCACCTGCAAACTTTTGGTTTTTGAGAACAAGACTGCGCCTGTGGCTTCAGAGCTGAACTGAGTGCATCCTCACAAAAGATAACTGTCTATCTCTCTACGATACCTTGTCTGGGATGGGCAAGGACCCTTGCAGCGCAAGCCATACAGAGCCTAGATCTGGGGATGGAAGCCAAACCTGCCTCTCTGCAGAGTGCTGGGGGGGGGGGTCTGTTGAGGCCTTTTTTCCTACTGCCCTTTCCTAAGGAACAGGTCTTACTGTTGCAGATGTCCCTCCCTTGTCACATTTTAACTCGTTACATCCCCTAACCTTCCTCTTCCTCCCTCTCCCTCCATCTTTTTGTCTTCCTGACATTTGCAAAAGATCTATCTCTCTGTTTCCTATTACCTATATTTTATTTTGGTCTTTAAATTATGTATACCTTGAGTTTGTCATAGAAGAGAAACCTTATAATATTTGTGCTTGTGTGTCTGACTTATTTCTCTTAATATTATGGTCTTGAGGTGCATCCATTTTTCTAGAAATGACTAAAGCTTATCTTTCTTTATGGCAGAGTAGTACTCCACTGTGTGTAAATACCACATTTTCTTTATCCATTCATCTGTTGAAGGACCTATAGGTCTCTTCCAAGATTTACTATTATGAGTTGTGCTGCCTCAACACGGGTATGCATATATCACTGTAATATGATGTCTTTAACTCTTTTGGGAAGATATCTTGAAAGGGAATAGCAGGGTCAAATGGAATTTCTAGTTTTAGTTTTTCGAGAGATCTCCATACCAGAAGTCACTTTCAAGGAAACAACAGCTCAGCAAAGCACAAAACAACCGGAAGTGACCCGAGCCTTACCCAGCAGCGTTAGCACCACCGTGAGCTGTGACATTATCAGTGCACAGGCCGGGTCAGCAGCAGCGGTTTTCTTCATCTCTCCCACACAGTGGCTGCTCCAGGATGCCTCTCTGAGGGTCTCCAAACTGCCCCAGTCCTCCCTGGCTCAGCCTTTTCAGGCTTCTCTTCAATCACTTCGTCCTGTCCATCCACTCCCTGCTGATTTGCTGATTTAGCCTTGGATTGCAGATCAGTTCAGCCTTTAAAGTTTCTTCCCATTCCTCTAGGCAAAGGACTGGAGGCTAATAGAGTAAGTGGATTCCTTTTTGTACTAAAGTACTGGGGATTGAACCCAGGCCCCCCTGTATGGTAGGCAAGCACTCTACCACGAAGCTATAGCCCCAGCCTTATTTATTTGGTTGTTTTGAGACAGAGTCTTTCTAAATTGGCCAACCTGGTCTTAAACTTGTGATCTTCCTGCCTCAGCTTCCAGAGTAGCTGGGATTACAAGTATGCACCCTCACACCTGACCCAGGTTCCCTTCTTTAGCAGAGCATGTGGGATAGAGGCAGCAGAGGAAGACTGGACACTTTACCGCCTCATACATTTTATTTTGCCTCAGTTGCCAATTCACCTCACCTCTAAGGAGCAGAAACCCCCCAGAATCCAGAAGAACTGCTCCCTCCCTCTCCTGAGGCTTTGCTGTGCACACTGTAGCTCTATGGAACCAAGGGGACCCTCCAGGAATCCACTGCCGGGGACGACCTGAGGCTCAAAGCCTGTGGCAGCTGTTTTCAGTCTTGTTTCAGTAAACAGCCAGGCAGGCAAATCCTTACCAAGTCGGGTGCGCTCTCTCCCTTTGGTGGCTCCTGGTTTTTCCTGATCTATTCTAGTCCCTCTGGGTCTCTCTCTTGTTTTCACTTGTTCTTCTCCCGGCAGGGAGCTAGGTTGCAGGGGGTTTATAAGGGGAGCTCATAGCAGAGCAGGGAGGTTAGACACTGAACTAGTGGTTTACGAGTGTACCGTACATAGGAGGCTTTCTGCGGCACATGCAGAGTGTGATGGGAACCAAGGTGGCCTTTAGTAGGGAGATCATGGGGACCTGTTGTCCAAGGACATCATCCCTGGGAGGGAGATCGAAGCTGAGCCCCGAGGGGAGCCAGGTGAGGCAGGAGGAGGGAAACAGTAGGTGCTGATGTGTTCCAGGCTTGTTCAAGGAGCTGGAAGATCATCAGATTGGTTGACTGTGGTAGAGGGTGAGGAAGAAAGAAAGCTGGTCCTGGAGGTGCCGGGTCATGCCAGGCTTTACCAGCCTTGTTAAAGGTGTTGCTCAACAATGGGAAGACTATGAGAAATCCATCAGAGTTCTAAGCGGGGATGCCATGGCCAGATCGGGACTGCTAGGGTGAAATGAAGCCTGGGCTTTAGGTCCAGACTGGCCTGGACTCAGCAGTCTCTGCTCTGCCAGGCTCCTCCGCCTCCAACCTGGTGACGGTTCAGAGTAACGTCAGTGGGATGCTAGCCACGTCCTGGACACATCAGTGACACAATCCTCCTGCTCACCAGGAGTGTTTGTGCAAGCACCACCACCTGCCCATGATGGAGACCCAAGCTCAGCTAGTTTAATCAACCTGAACTTGAATCCAGATCTGTATGGGTTCATTAAAAAGCTCTCCTGTTCTCCCCACACCATGTCAAGCTAGTCATCCAAAGAGTCAGGTGCACAGTAGCCACACAGCAAGTGTTCCTTCTTCCATCCTCCCACCAGGACCTGCATGACCTCCAAGGGGCCAGCTCCGGCCACAGATGTCTGTGCTCTCCTTTGCCACAGTTGGCTGTCTCACGTTTCCATCAAGACAGGCAGGGTTGAAGGAGGGAACATGGTCACAGACTTGCGGGAGGCTCTGTGCACCTGGCAGTGGAGCCAGGTTGGAAGTGACTTCACCCAGGTCCTGTCCAATTTAACTGAGCAGAAATGATGCTGCTGACCTTCAGACCACATAGCAGAGGAGAAAACTCCAGGAACTTCCAACCTTATCCAGTATTATGATGGTGTTTTAATCATCATCCTAAAGGTCTCTGGATGGGGAGAGGTTTAGACTCACAACAAAAGGAAAAAACCTCAACTGTGTGATGCTGGAGGTCAGAGCTCAGACAGAAGGAATCCCACGACTCCAACAAAGTGCAGGGAGATCTTAGAGGGCGCACCTTGGTGTGCTCCTTGCAAAGTGCAGATGGCAGGCAGGTCTGCAGCAGGTATTTTGTCTCATGGGGGCTGGTGCTGGCTAAATCACTCTCCTCTTCCAGTCACAGGCCTCCTGAAGGATGGAATGCAGGGAGGGCACCAGGATCAGGTATAGAGGAGGGCCCAGGAATCCTTGTCTGGCCTTGGTCAGGGACTTGAGTCCTTCATCCTCCTCCCCATACAACCTACTGCTCCACACAGCAGAGTCACAGCACTGGGGTGGGGGGCAGGAGGCCAGCAGAAGACAGGGACCTAGGACAGACATGGAAAGTGCTGGCCAAAAAGAAAAGCAAATTGGACTCAGAGGAAACATTCCTAGAAGGAGACAAAGCTCCCCCTGCTTCCTCTGGAAATTGCTTTGTTTAATATGCAAAGTGCAGATGTGTTTAGATGACATCTCAACATCCATCACCCTATGCAAATGCTGACCCTGTGGGAGAGGAGCCCCTGTAAGTCACTCGGGTCCCTTAATCAGGTGTATGTGGGTGATGGCAGGCCAGGGAAACAGCACAGGGGTGGGTGACAGCTCACCACCGCCAGAGTCTTGATGAGGGGAGGTGGGGAGGGAAACTGGTGCTGGTGGGAAGATCGGTAGGTCCACGTCTGTGTACAGAGTAGGGCCAGCTCTGCCACCTGCACACCCCTGCAGGTGGGTGGCTTTTGGACACAGGATGCCACAGCTGCTGTAGGCAACTGAAGAGCTCTGAACAAGCGGCTGCTGGACAGTGAATTAAAAGCCTTCTGAGGGTAATGGAGGAGGTAGAGAAGATCAAAGTATGATGTATGCATGCATGGATTTACACAGCGAAGCCCATTATACTGTAGAGTTAATACCCACTTTTTAGAAAAGCCTTCTGAGGAAGTGCAAGGGAAGCCCCTTGCCTGAAACTCTACCCCAGGGAAAACGGCAAAACTGAAGCTCCATCACTCAAGCCTGCCATCTGGTATCAATCAATCCCCAGACCATGGCCTTTAGTTACCAAAACTCATCATCCTGGGAGCATTTCCAGATAAAATACAAGAATCAAGTTAACTTTGAATTTCAGATAAACCATGAATAATTTTCTAGTATGTCTTAGCTTTTGAATGGGATTATTTGTTGTTTACATGAAACTTAAATTTAAGTGGGTGTCCTGTATTAATATTTACTAAACCTGGCAACTCTACACCCTGAAAATATCTTCCACTTTTTTTTGGTACTGGGGATCGAACTCGGGTCCTTGCACTTGTGGAGAGGGCTGCAAAACCACTGAGCTAAATCCCTGGCCCCATCTTCCACTTTTTTGGTACACATCTAATCACAAAATCTTGAGCTGAGCCTGCTTCTCTGCCTTCCTTCCAGGCTGGCCTTGAACTTTCGACTCCCCTGCCTCCTTTCCCAGTAGTTGAGAGGGTGTGCCACTGCACGTGGATGGTTTTAAATATAATAAGACACATGCACACATAATCTCTCCAAAAATGTAGAGCTATAAATTTCTAAACCTTGATTGAAAAATGCCTCAAAGGGTTGGGAGCTGACCCAGCAAGCAAAATCTCTTCTTAAGCATAGCATATAGGGTGGAGGCCGTGGAGGAAGATTGAAAAATCTCACCACCTATTGCCTTTGTTGTAAATTCACTTCATACTCTAAGACCAGAAACCAGTGGAATCCAAGAGGGATGCCCTGTCCTGCCCGAGGCTTTGTCACACACCTCACTGTTCCACAGAGCCAATACATGCCAGGAAATATCAGGAGGGACAGAAAATATCAGTGCAGGGGAGTTCATTTGCACTTGAGCACCTGTCACCTCAATTATGTCATGTGCCAATCCAGAGGACAGGTGGCTGCAGTCCTTCTAATTTTCAGGTCGGCAGCAGACAACCTTTTCTGAAATTCTGTGCAGCTGCCTCCATAGAAATGGCTGGATTCCTCCAGTGCACCAAGTGTTGACATGGAGCTACCTCCAGAGATGCTGGGGATGGCACCGGGCCTCTACCATTGAACTCCAGCCCAGCCCTAAATGCCTATCTTTTGTATGAAGCAGCTACTTGCAACTCACGTACAAATTATTTTCTCTCTCTAGTAACAAATCAGTGACCTAAAGAATCCGAGTTGTGAACAAATTCTGGGAACTCCATCCTTTCATAATGTGGATGGCTTCATGTATCAAATATAGGAAGTCCAAATGCAGTCATGAAAAGCCTCTTTGCTATCCCCTTACTTCTCAGGCCTGGGTGCTGCCTTTCCAAGGGTAGTGCACAGATTGCCATTAGTCCTGTGCAACCCCAGCAGCTAGTCCAGGACAGAATAGGCCCCCAATTTCCTGTGGCCATACCAAAATGAGATTTTGTCCTCTAACTTTCTTTGTTTGGATCAATAATCCCATCTTTTCATGCTTTACAGTTCTAATGTGTGTTAGTTGGCAATGGTGACAGTGATTGCTCCCAACAAAATGGCTACCTCCCCGTGACAGTCAACGATGGAAAGAGCACAGCTCAGCAATGGACAGCCATGGTTCCTCATGGTCTCCCAAGAGTGCAGGTCACCACCAATAGTCTGAGCTATCCCCTGGAGGTGTTCATGCTGGTAATGTACCTCAGCCCCATACCTTCAGGTCATCCTTGGACATTACCTCTAAGATTGGAACTCTAGAATCTTCCAGAGGCAATAAATACACATCCAGTAAGTGACTGGATAAGGAAACCTCTTGTCTGGCAGCAGAATCTGCTCCTGTTTCCCTGTGGGTCAGCTTGGGTTCTCTGGGAGGCAGATGCTGAAATGGAGTTAAGAAGAAAGAATGGGGTATAGTGGGCTGGACAATGTCCCCCAAATTCATGTCCACCTAGAGTTCTATAATGTGACCTCATTTGGAAATAGGATCTTTGCAGATGCAATGAGTTAATGATCTTGAATTGAAATCATTCTGGATTTTGAGTGCCCTAAATCCACTTAGAAGAAGAGAAGACGCAGAGACATACAGGAGACGGCCAGGTGAAGATGAAGGCTGTGATTGGAGTGATGTTACTACGAGCCAAGGGATATCAAGGGTGCCAGGCTACCTACCCCAGAAGCGAGGAGGGAAGCCTGGGAAAGAGTCTCCCTCAGAGGCTCTAGAAGGTACCACCCCTGCTGACACCAAGAAACTAACCCTATGAAGGATAAAGGGGT
Source organism: Heterocephalus glaber (assembly GCF_053883595.1). Taxonomy (NCBI): domain Eukaryota; kingdom Metazoa; phylum Chordata; class Mammalia; order Rodentia; family Bathyergidae; genus Heterocephalus; species Heterocephalus glaber. The sequence continues at coordinate 16,563,882 of NW_028258379.1, forward strand.
CCAGGAGAAGTGGCCAGGGAGAACCTCTGGCTGTGCCCAGCTCTATGTCCCCCTACTTCCCACACATTCATCTCTTACTCCACCCCCTTCACTTCCAAGGAAATTCTTGTACCCCTAGCTCCAGCTCAGGCCTCTGATTCCTGGAAAACCTCAGTGACAGTCTTGGCCACCTAATAGGGTATCCTGAAACAAAGACTGTCTATCAGGGATATCCCAAGTTGGGCAGAAATGGCCCGGCCAGTGCTCAGTCTTTGACTGGAGCTGTCCAGGAAAGGGGTGGCCTTGACTCAAAACTGTGGAGTGGACCCAGATGTTGCCACATGTGGAGGCTTCTGGAAGAGGTGAGGCACGTTCTGTCTGGAGGAAAGAGAAGGAGGTAGACTTCCTTGCTAGCCTCAGCCAACATGGCCCATGTCCATCCCGGTTTTCCTCTAGCTTCCTCACTAGTGAGCATTTCAGTAATTTCCCACTAGGATCCTGGATTTCCAATACAGTTGGCCTCCTGTTGACCGCTCCTGCAGTCCTCGACCCCGGGGGAACTGCTCAGCCTCACTGAGGAACTCCACCAGGGACACAGCTCTTCAGGGTTCATTCCTACACCCAGCAGTAGTCACTGAGCTCCTGCCCTGTACCTGATACCTAGCTAGACACAGAGGACACAGTAATAAACAAGACAGCTGAGGTCTCTAGTCGCCCAAGGCTTGCATAGAGTTGGAGGAGACAGAAAAAGCAGAGAAAGAGGACGGTGATGAAGGAGGAAGAGGAAGAGAAAGATCAGGAAGAAGAAACAAGTAATAAAGTAATTATAAGTGCAAGTTCTTGCTACAAAAGAATAAAGTAATTGAAAAAGAGAATCATGGGAGGTGGCAGGGAGATCTACTTTAGAAGGAACCAACGCAGCTTCCTTTCGATTCAAAATTCACCTCTCCCTCCACTCAGCAATTCCTTCCTTTCCTCTGATTGAAATAGATGTGTTCTGATGTCCCTGTGACCTGGCCCCAACTCGCCCGTCTCCTTTAGGACATTGCTCCACCGTGATTTCCTCTCTCGTACCTTCACCAGTGCCCCTTGCATCAGCGCCTCTGCTCTCACCTTCAAGCCAGCTCGTATACAACAGCTCTTCCAGCTCTCGCCTCATCCCTTCCTTTCTGTTCCCAAAGATAGTTGACGTTTTCACTGTCCCCTTCCCACTCAGTCCTTCTCCACACCTATCTTCCATCAACCTCCACCCAGTAGCCCTGCTCTTTCCAAGGCCATCAGAGCTGCTTTCCAGACATGTGCTTCTTTCCCCAGCACACTGCACATGTCTATGTTTTGTCTCTTACTCCTGCCCAGGGCTTCAAGTTCTTGCCTTCCTGGATGCAAGTTCCATATAGGCAGGCATCTGCCTTGACTGTTTTACCATCCCGAGCCTCAAGCACAGTACTTCGGCCACAGGAACTGCACGGCAAATGTTAATGAGTTCGGTTGAGCTGGGGTGTCTCTTGGGCTTCTAGGAACCATGGAGGATTTTCCCCTGGGGTAAACAGAAGAGGGCTCCCCGCAGTGGTCGGGCAACAGGCAGACTAGGGAGTTTGGGTGGAAGGTTGGGTGGGAAAGCGTGAGAAGGAAGGGGGACAGGCAGAGGTGCCAGCTCCTACACGAGGGTGATAAATGCTAACAGCGCTGGGAACAAAACCAGACATCCTTCACGCTGTCACAGCAATGAAGCCAGCACCCTGCCAGAAGCAGGCCCCAGACACTGCCTTGCCTTCAGAAGAGGCGGGAGCTCTCTGGCCCCTTCTGTTCTGAGTTAATGGCACAATCCATCTTCCTTGGGGTGTCCTCTGAAACTTGAGGCAGGAAGCTATGCTGGGGTTAGTGAGAGGAAGGGCGGTCAACCTGAGCCAGCTGTCCTTCCCCATGTCCCCTCCCTGAGGCAAGGTGGTCTCCTGTGACTCTACTGGCCCCTTCCGTGCCCAGGGGGCGAAGCAAGTGAGTTGGATTCCATTTGTGTTGGAGGGATCTTGTCCTACCCTCTTCCATGGAGCACTTTACTACTAAAGCAAAGATGTTCTAAGAATAAACAAGCAAAACTTGCCTGCCAGAGGTGATGAGAAGGCTCTGGCACTATTGTTTGCTTTCTTACTTTGAAAGTAGGTAGAGTATGAAATAGGAGAAGCCCTGGAACCTGCCTGAATTTGGGGCTTAGCTTTGCCACTAAGGAGCCAAGGAAGTCATTTAATTTCTCTGGGTGCTGGTGTCCGAATCTCTAATTTGCTGGGCCGAGTAAATGAACTCTAGGATATCTTCCAGTTTTCTCCTTCCCTTACACCTTGTGCGACTTGGTAGGTGACATCCTTGGTTTTCTCAAGCCCACATTCCTTCTCTCTCTATGGTAACAGCCTTCCATGTATCCATTCCCTTTCCACTTTACCCCACTACCCTCTCTACACAGGGAAGGTAGGGCCAGGACCTTAGCTCAACCAATCAGACTCTGGGACAGGGTCACATGATGGCAGCTCCCAAGGGACCCAGGCTCCTTTGCTTCCTGAGGTCAAACTGTCCATCTCTTCTTTTGCTCTGTGAAGTACCCAGTGGTCCTCTAATATAGTCCCCTTGGCCGCAGCATCAATGTGTACTGCTTCCAATCAATGACCTTGATAACACTGGATTATAATCCTGATCCAGGAGGTGTTTGTACACAACATGTCAGGCTTGTCGACTGTGCTACTTCTGGCTGGGGAGGCTTTTAATAGAAAAATAGGGACAGGTCCTGCTGAGTACTACTGCCTGCCTCTGGAGAGAGGAAGGCACATGTCCAGAAACTGAGATCCCTCTTTGAGAAAACTCTGAGGCTCCCAAGAGCGTACCCTGTACATCAGTGATTCTTGGCATTTCACACTAAGTGACTTCCTCTGTGTCCACACCCGGATGTGTGCATCACTTTTAACCCGAGTGATGTTTCTGGTCCTAGCTTGTGGGGCTGTGTAAGCCAGCCATTCACGTCACCTTGGGACCTGCCCTTGCTTTAGCACTGTTGTTCTACAGTGCTTAAGCAGCCAGTGAGATGGTAGCTATGGGAGTTCCCGTGGGTCCTCGAGAGAGCCTTCTGCATTGCTGAAGGTCCATGGCCTTGGGGAGCTAGAGAGAGAAAAACTTGAGCAAGAGAGGAAGTCAGGGGCTTCGAAAGGATTTGGGTATAAAAAGGATGAAAGGCGGTCATCTGGCCATCTAGGGAGTAAGCTTATAGAAGAACAGTTTTAGACATATCTACACCCTTATGAAATGATGTTTCTCAAAGTGTAGTTGCCCAATGCTTTTTAGATGATACTTGGACATTTACAACTTTCATTTTTTTGGGTATTAAATTCTTTTATTGGTACATTGTAGGTATACAACACAATTACATTTCTCATTGGGAATTGTACCTTTACATAATGCATCTTGGTTCTATTTTTTCCCCATTCCTAGCCCTCCCTTCACCCCCTCCACCCTTCCCTATTTACAAAGACTTTATTTCCATTTTTTCCATTTCTCAGCATTTTTCCTTTCCCTTCTTTCCTTTCCCCTGCCCCTCCCACTACCCCTACCCCTTTGGACCTTTTCTTCCTATTTTACTTTATCGATTATTCATTCTAATCATTGGTACATTTTAGGTATACAATATAATGACATTCATCATTGGAAATTTGCACCTTTACATAATCTCTCTTGCTTCTTATTTTTCACCCTTGCCCAGCCCTCCCTTCAACCCCTCCATTCCTCCCTATTTACAAAGATCTTGTTCCTATTTTTCCATTTTCTCATAGTAATCCCATTCCCTTCTATCCTTTCCCCTAGCCCTCCCACTTCCTTCCCCTTTGCCCCTTTTCTTCCTATTTCACATGACCTATTATACATTGAGTCCTTATTTACACTTTCAGTTTCTCACACCAGAGAAACTATTTGGTATTTACACATGTGTGTCCTATTTATTTCACTTAAGAGTATTGCC